>NC_045549.1:19554779-20984779 GCF_009769535.1 Thamnophis elegans | reverse complement strand
TGCGAACCAGTAGTAAAACCGGCAGCAACCCACCCCTGTACCAGGCATTTTTTTTTTCTTTACCTCATTTAGTAGAAAACACACCTGTTTCTACAAAGCATTTTTTATAGTAGATCCACAAAGCTAGTGGGTACTCATGGAATAAAGGAAAAGCGAAGTACAATAATAGGCTGAAGATAGTGTGAAGAGAAATGGCCTCAACACCTGATCAAAGCCCATTTTTATATGCATCACAAGGAGATTTCAATTTTTTTAAAGCCCTCCATGCTGCAGACACTTCTGTTAAGTTTGGAATAAGATCCTGTCAGGCTTCCATGTAATACATCCAGCCAAGTAAGACTCCGAAGCAGGCATTTCCTCAAAGTTCAATTTTATTACAGATGTCATATTGACACATCTAGGAAGTCCCCCAGGTTTTCCCCACCCAAAGGAAAGTCAAAGTCTCTTTCCCTGCACCCCTATCTGCATTACATGGTCCCTGCACCCCCATGTCCATCACATGGTTCAATCAAGTCACCATCCTAACTGGAGTTGTTTCCCAATCATGCCTCTCCAGGTGCAGGCTGAACATCAGAGATGGTATTCAGCAGGTTCTGACCAGTTCTGGAGAACCAATAGCAGAAAATTTGAGTAGTTTGGAGAACTGGTAAATACCATCTCTGACTGGCCCCGCCCCCATCTATTCTCTGCCTCCTGAGTCCCAGGTGATTGGGAGGGAATGGGGATTTTGCAGTATCCTCCCCCTGGAGTGGGGAGGGAAGGAATGCAGTACCTTCCCTTGCCATGCCAGCCAAGCCATGCCATGCCCACCAAGTCACACCCACAGAACTGGTAGTAAAAATTTATGAATCCCACCACTGCTGAACATCCTTGACTCCCAGTGAAAGAATGTTGTTTTACATCTCATCCCGTCACCATCCAACCCCTCTCCCAGTTCCCACGGCATGCCCATTCACCAAGTGTGGCAGCCCTGAAGATCCAAAGAAAATGATGGCCTCCAGGGCTGACAGATCCATCTGGTACTCTGGTCAAAATGTGCAAATGGAAAGGCAGAATGTTGCTGTCTTTCAGAAAGAAGAAATAGGATATATCACCATTTTTCTGTTCGTAATCAGGCACTCAAAGCATATGAACAAGCAATTTTTAATGACATTTCTCAAAAAAACCCATTGGATTCAGTGAAATTTACTGGGCAGATGCCTAACTTTTATTAACTTCCATCTGGAATTGTTATCATGCAGGGGAACTGGGAGTAAGCAGTGGGAATATGAACTCTCTTAACTCCTCCTACCCCACTCCTTTGCTCAGAACTGCAGCCTCTTAAGGTTGTTTTGCACTGAAGAGAACAGTAATTCAAAGGAGCAATAAAAGTATCCATGTTTGAAGGAAAGGAAATAATTTGTTCTGCAGCAGAGCAAAAAGTGTGCATATTAAAATAATGAAGCTAGAGAAGTTTCACATATTGATACAACAGCACAAAAAGGCAATGTCAGTAACTGTAAGATAGAAACCCAGAATAGTAAATTTAAAACTTGCTTTCAAGTGTGCTTAATTTAAAATAATGTATTGCCTTTTCCAAAAAGATATGATCACTTTATCTAAGAAGCATTAAACTTACTGTGCATTTTCTGTCTCTCCCTTCCAAAGATGCCACTTCGATGAGCACAGTTGCAACTATTACCATTAAAGGTAATGTTTTAGCTTTGTGTAATATTTAGAATACTTCTAATATTTTATTTCTGTCTTAATTCATATCTAAACATTTTCTGGACAGTATGGTACAGCAAAGACCAAAAAGAAACTTGTGTTGTTGAGTTACAAATAAGTTAGAATAGTGTGCTGTAAGTTAACATCCAAGCCCCATGCACCACATAGCAGTCATGCCAGAAGCACCGAGGCACTTCCAGGTTGAAAGGATTAGCTGGTGGCATCACCATTGTCTACGTGATGCCCATTTGGGGGGTCCTTTTATGTCCCCAGCAGGAGGTGGAGCAAGGGATGGGAGCTCATCCAGTCTCACAGCAGCACTCGGATCTCAAACACAACGTCAACTCATAAAGCATTGCCATGTCTCGAGGCTCATGAATTAATTAGGGCATCTTTCGGAAACCTGACACACAGGCTTGCTAACCTCCAACCCAATGTCCTAATCACAGAGACCACCATGCATCTTTAGTCCCATGCATGATTCCTCAAAATTAATTTTGATTTTGTGAATTGGATTTACTCCTAGCAAAACGCCCAGAGGAAGGGTGCATAACTTTTTGGACTGAGAACTCCATTTGTCCTTCAAGTGGCAGATTGAGCATTCCCCAAAATACCAAAAGGAAAAATAAATATTACATGGATTTAACCAGTAAATGCAATTAAATTCAGTTAATATGATTACTTCCGCAAATATAATCATTTCTCCCTCGTCTAAATTTTATTTGTATTTATTTGTATATTCATTTACTTGTATTTACTTCTTTCGTTCATGTCCATGTTTATATTTGTACCTGCTTTCTTGTACATGTTTGACAAACTAATAAATACAAATGAATGCAAATTACATTACTTTGGGAAGTGCTCTGGGGACAGAGACAGTTATACAGATAACTAGCTGTATGTTGCTCTGTGGCTTCAGAGGAGATTGCAGCCTTAAACTGCTAGTAGTAATTGCTTGGGCATATATAATGCCAACACTATCGGGGGAAAAAAGAAAATGATTTGGTGCTAGAAGTATCAAGGAACTGTCCCCATTATGCTGGGTGGGGAATAGAGAGAAAAGATTTCCAGCAGCATTTATCCCTTTCTTAAATTGAGTTACAGATAGCACCCTGTTTGCGTTTCCTTTGGGATTCCTTGGCAGCCTCTCACAAGAATCTCATCAGTTTTATATTCATCTGAAGATAGATGCATCTGTTTTGTTTTCCACAACATTTTCATTTTCAAGTACAACTTTTCTACTCTGGTCCATAAGCTGAGATCACAGCCAACAATAATTGCTTTTGTTTGGTTTGTAAGTGCTTTTTAACTCTCTGTCAAACCTTTGAATAATTCTCTTACATATCAAACCTTCATATGGAATCTACTAAACAATTGGAAGCCATTTTCTTAATGGGTCCATCTAAATTGTTTTCTTTCTCATGTGCATACCGTTCTATGCATTTTTCCAGCTGTTTGTAGCATTGTTTAAGTCAGGGTGTTTATTTGGCTGTAATTGTAAAAAAATAATAGTTCATCTATTACTAAGGATTAGTTTGCTTTTTTTAAAAAAATACAAATCAAATTATTTTTCTCCCACATTTCACTGTAAATGACAAGATAGAAATGATATATCTATTACTTTGGATCATTTGTGTTCCCCAATACTGTAGAATATCAGATTTCAGCATTTAACATAAAACAAAGTCAAAAATTAGAAAACACCAGATATTATTTTAAAACCGCCAAGACCGACACAATCAAAGCTCTTTTTTGCATATTTGGGGAAGACATCCATTAAATGAAGAGGCTTCCACTGTAAATGAAGAAAATCCATGAAATAGATGTCTAAGTGCCTTTTAAAAAATGCATGCTGTCTGTTACTTAAATGATGGAAAAGTTAGTAATGTGTTTTTCTAAAGAAATGTATTCCATTTTGGCTTTGAGGATGAAAAATAGTCTGCTGAAAAACATTTCTATCTTGTGCTTAATACTGTAATTCATCCCGTTCATTCAATTCTTATTTTCTTTATATCATAATTTTCAAACTTCCTGGTGCTCAGGATCATTTGAAGGAACTCAAAAATATTAATAAAATGGCAGCAAGTTCAAGTGAGCACAGAACAATTACAGCTGAAAAATCATTAGCATCATCTTTTTCTCAGTGAGAAAAAATGCTTAACCTTTTTGTCATTCAAAAAAACCCTTTGTGTTCCCTTGTTATTCTACTATATTTTCTATTTTCTTTCTACAAGCCTTTTCTCAAAATCCAAAAGGGGTGATGAGATTTTGGAAGACACCTAATACTATCAGAGAAGTCCACCAGTCCTTTACAGTTAACATAAGTTATATTTTCCTATTTTTTTAAAAAGAGAAATATCTCCCGTTATAAAAAAAAAAACAGGGTAACAATAACAGGGAAACTATGTTTGCAATTATTTCCTTTGAGTGCTATTTAGTCTTCTTAAAAAGATTCATTATGCGTTCCTGCTTACAAGTGCAGAAGGATAATCCCTAGGAAATTCCTGATTCTAATGAAGGCAAACAGTTTTTGCATTTCTGAATGTGATACAGCAGTACTTGCTAATTCATTTTTTGCAATATAGTACTTCTGAAACAGAAATAGATAATAATACCATGATTCCCAATTTCTGCAGTGTTAGAGAAGCTGGAAGCTATTACAGAGGCTTCGACAAAGTAATTGACATAGGTTTGAAAGCTCTGACCTCAACCATTTTGATGGACAACTAAATCCACATTTTTATTTAAAGTAAACTGGTATGGTGATGTTCACATGATTGGTTTGGACATGTCTTCAAGTATCCCTCGTAAGTATTTACACTGTTGTGCCATAAGTAGACAACTGCTGAAAAGCAGGACAGCCTAATGGCTAGCTATCTTCTTTTTTCTAAATTAAAAAAAGAGTTAAATACAGTGTTAATGAACTATTCCTTATTCATTCAACTTAATCTAAAATAACTCCAGGCTGTTTGGAGTTAAATTTCTCATTCTAATGCTGTTGGGGTCAGTGGATGAATTGCACAAACAAATTCCCTCCTTAGTCTACTTAAATGTGTTGTGCACACACTACTTATGTTTTGCAGCCTAAATATTTATTTCAGGGAGCCAAAATGAGGTCTCCTGTGGATTTTGTTATGAGGTATTCCGGGCTAACGATAAAGATATAGAATCAAGATCATGTGAAGTGTTAATACCACTTTATAATGCTTTGGTAAAGCCATACGTGGAATACTTCAGTTTTGGTCATCACGATGTAAAAAAGATGTTGAGACTCTGAAAAGAGTGCAGAGAAGAGCAACAAAGATGATTAGGGGACTGGAAGATAAAACATATGAAGAACGGTTGCAGGAACTGGCTATGTCTAGTTTAATGAAAAGAAGGACTAGGGGAGACATAATAGCAGTCTTCCAATATCTCAGGGGTTGCCACAAAGAAGAGGAAGTCAGGCTACTCTCCAAAGCACCTGAGGGTAGAACAAGAAGCAATGGGTGGAAACTAATCAAGGAGAGAAGCAACTTAAAACTGAGGAGAAATTTCCTGACAGTTAAAACAATTAATCAATGGAACAACTTGCCTCCAGAAGTTGTTAATGCTCCAGCACTGGAAGTTTTAAAGAAGATGTTGGATAACCATTTGTCTGAAGTGGTGTAGGGTTTTCTGCCTAAGCAGGAGGATGGACTAGAAGTCCTCCAAGGTCCGTTCCAACTCTGTTATTCTATTCTATTCTATTCCATTCCATTCCATTCCATTCCATTCCATTCTATTCTATATGGTCTTATATGGACTTATATTCTGCTAAAGCCTACCTCAGTTTTAAAATGTTGCTTGCCTTACAATGCTATTTGCCTAGAATAGGGGTGTCAAACTTGTGGTGTCACATTGTCACGTGACGTATCGTGACTTTGTTCCTCTTTGCTAAATTGGGGGTGGGCGTGGCCAACATGTGACCACGAGCTGGACCCCGGGTCTAGAACATGCATTCATTGCCCTTCTTCATTACAGACCAAAGCGTTCAGACCCCTCACATCCCGGCAAATGAAAGCCACAGATTAGAACCCGCCACTGAAGCCAGACCTAAAAGTAAGTGAAGACAGATTTACATATCAATACAAATCCACATTTATTTTATTCATTTTTATTTATTACATTTACATGCTGAGTCACCAATAAGGCAACCCTTTGTACGCCGCCATTATCATTATTATTATTTCTCAATTGTTTTGTTTCATTTTAAGATCTCGATAACTCAGCCCGATCATAGCTTTCTGTTTTCTCTTCCCTCTCAATCCATTTATTCTTCCTTCCTTTATTTGTTTTGCTGGGACCTGAGGCTGTTGAGAAAAGAGCTTTGATTTCCGTGCTTGCATACTGATTATTCCTTTGACAAATATGTTTTGAGAACAGCAGATAACACACTGTCATTTATCTTATCAAAGTAACTGCAGGGACAACCGCATCAGCAACAAAGATTCCTGTGACTTCAGCATTCAGCCTGGGTCCAGCAATTTTAGGTGAGATTCTCCCACACACACACTTAATATCAATCACATCTCAAAAACAGACCTATGAAACAATTATATGACTATCGCATTTGCCTCTTCTGTATTAGCTTATTACAGTTTCAACTCCTTTCAATTGACTTGAGCACAGGTATTCTCATTGGGTTTTTTTTTGTTGTTGCTGATCAAAAGGGAAACCAGGACGGCTGCGGGAATTCTTCACAGAAAAATCATATTATTGTTATTGCGCTCTGCCTCCTGAAGGAGCTGAAAATGGTGCACATAAAAAGAGCAACATGTAGGGAAAGCTAACAGAAGGCTTTGTTATAGCAGCAATGCTTGTGGGAAATAATGGGAACCGTGGTCGAATATATTTGAAAGTACCATGCTGGGGAAAACTTTATTAAAGTGGGTATCAATATTTTTCAGAGGGCAGTTGCCATCTCTTGGTTATGTGGTGGCCTGGCTGCCCCCACTCCTTTTTATTTTAAAAGTAAAGGTCATCATTCAGTAAGGCAAGTCCAGAAGTTTTTATAGAAGTTCTCTTGAGGGGATTGGCTCCATCCTCTCAGTAGGTGGCTCTTAATTCAAGAATGGGCAACCTTTCTTCTACTGAGACCCTTTTGAAATCATAGGTTGATGGGGCAGATCTAAAAGGGGACTCATCTACCCATTCTCTTTGCTTTTTTCTAACTTAAATATATCTTTTTTCATTCTCGTTTTCCCTTTCTCTTGGTTTATGCCTCCCCTATAAAAAGATTGTGGGTGAACAGATTGCTTTGGACAGAGCTCTAAATTGATTGATTGTGAAAGGTATTTGAAAATAGATGGGTTCTATTGGTTGCATTAATACAAACTGGAGAGCAACATTGCTGATTTGGATGTTCTTCATGAGAAAACTAGTAACTGCTGAAGATACTACCATTTTTGAAAGAAGGGTTGTGCTGAAAACATTGTTAGCCATCTACAACCTAAGCCCGTGATGGTAAACCTATGGCATGCGTGCTCGAAGAGGAACGTAGAGCCATGTTGGCTGGCACACGTAGCATCACCTGATCCTCTTCCAGGTTTCTGGCATGCATGCACAGGTGCGATGATCAACTGTTTTTTGTCCATGTGGCAGTGCCGGAAACTGGAAGAGCTGGTCTTCCATTTTCCGTTGAGCGCATGCGCGCTGGGCAGCTGATCATCGTGTGTGCATTCACGCCAGTAACCGGAAGACAAGCTTGTCAGTGCACATATGTACAACAGAAACCGGAAATTCATTTCCTAGCATCGCATGCCCACTAAGCAGCTTCTCTTCTGGCCCGTGTCCCTGAAGTGTGCATGCACACACCCTCCTTTTTTGTCACTTAGTGCCAAAAAGGTGTGCTATCACTGACCTAAGCCTATGGATCGGGGGGGGGGGGGTCAAACTCAAGGCCAGCCCACAGGGTGCTTAAATTTGGCCCATGAGGCTGGTCTGGAAATAGCAAAGGACCAGCCTGCCGTGCCTCTGGCAGCCAAAACAGGGTGCAAGGGGCTGTGTGTGGGTTCCCTGCACCCATTTTGGCTGGCAAAGTGCTGCAGGAGACTGAAAATGGGCATGGGGGGGCACAAAAGTCTACCCATGCCCTGTTTTGGCCAGTAGGGTGCTGCATGAGGCATCCATCCTATTCCCCCTTCCTGGTCGGCCCACAGAGGAGAACTATAATGCTGATCCAGCCCTCGAAGAAATCCAGTTTGATATCGCTGCTATGGACTATGTATAATCTATTTTATCTAACAGTTCCAAGGCTTTTTGTAATGACTCACCTCAGCCTACTGAACATCTAAAGTAATTGCCACGAGATGGGTTTAAACTGCTAAGCTTTATGGTAGTGATAGCATCTATTAATGTTGTGGAGTGTGTACCTGGAAATTGTAAAATACACTTAAGAATGTGAGAACATGGATGCAGTGAAGGTAGCAATAATCCATCATGAAGTTAATCGATTAATGCAGTAATTAATCAAGCCTTAATTGTTTCATAGAGACTTCCCACTTTCTACTTTTGCAAATATGATGAAATTTGTCATGTTGGTTAGTTTTAAAATGGGATTATATTGCCATTCTACATCCCATTGACTTTTCATGTAAGGGACATGATAATGGATGGACGGACACTCTGCTGAATTCTTCCATTCAAAAGAAACACAAAGTTACATTTGGTTTTGCTTGTGACTAACACACATTCATTGGACTTCTTCATTACAGACCAGAGTTCTCAGAGCCCTAATAACCAGAAAAATACAACGGTCAAACTAGAAAAGGAATCTAAAGCTGGAGCTAAAAGTAAGTGAAGAAAAGCTTAGGTATCAATATGTCTACATTTGTGTAAACCTGTAACTCTAATCTCTGCTATGTTTTCTAATAGACAGTCCCCAAGGCCATCATAAGATTACCATATCTGGGTTTCAAAAGTATGAATGATCACTAGATATACAAAAAAAAATTATGTATGATTTTTCTTGCAGCCCAGATGTGGCAACCATGGCATTACAGATTGAGGGTAATGGATCTGCACATTTCCATAGTGCTTTCTTTTTTTAAATAAAAATAAATGATCTATTAAAAATAAAGTTGTGTGGGGTATGTTTACAGACATACTGATGTTCATGTGTTTCAATAGAAATACAAGTAAAATAGCTTTTTTGTGAATAGGTTGATGATAAGGTTGCTTTCCTTTCCTTTAGAGCATCATAGAGTTGTGTTGGCACAGTGCTTAGAATGCAGTACTTCTGCTGATTGCCTGCTGCCAGCAGTTCAATTCTCACCAGGTTGAAGGTTGACTCAGCCTTCCATCCTTCCGAGGTCGGTAAAATGAGGACCCAGATTGTTGGGGGCAATGCACTGGTATAAATTGATAAATCTATGTTCTTCAGTCTATACCTGTGCATTTGATTTTTGTTATCTAAATGAAGAAGAATTTGCATTTGTCTCTGCTTTATCTCAAGACCACACCTGGAATACTGCATCCAATTTTGGTCACCACATTACAAAAAAGATGTTGAGACTTTGGAAAAAGTGCAAAGAAGAGCAACTAAGCTGATTAAGGGTCTGGAGTCAAAAAACATATGAAGAACAGTTGCAGGAATTGGGTATGGCCAGTCTAGATAAAAAAAGGACTAGGGGGACATGATAGCAGTATTCCAGTATTTGGGGAGCTGCCACAAAGAAGCGGGGATCAAGGCAAGGCAAGAAACAATGGATGGAAACTAATCAAAGAGAACCGTGGAAGCAGCCTGGAATTAAGGAGAAACTTCCTAACAGTGAGAACAATTAACCAGTGGAACAGCTTGCCTTCAGAAGTTGTAAGGGCTTCATTATTGGAGGTTTTTAAGAAAAGACTGGACTTACCTATCCGAAATCATATAGGTTCTTGCTTGAACAGGGGGTTGGACTAGAAGACCTCCAAGGTTCCTTCCAGCTCTATTCTGATTGATTGATCATTCTGCAATTTTCACATTACAATAGGCTTATATGACAAACTCATTATATCTTCTTCTATTTAATTGTGCACACAGACCCTAGCAACAGGGAGAGATGCAAAATTATTTCTGTATGGTTCAGAAATGGTACATGAAGTATACAGTAAAAAAAATCCAAGAAAATTAAGAAAGCCAAAAAAGCTGCAATTAATTCAACTGCTAGTTGATCACTGAAAGAAAGAAAAGAAAAAAAACCTACAGGGGACAATATACGTGACTATATGTTTTTCAATTTCTTTTCTCATAGACAATTCAGGATTACCTAATCAGGAAAAACAAGACGATGCTTCTCACATTGGTAAGTAAATATGGTCCATTGACTCTCCTCTCAAGTTTTCGCAAACAGATTTTTTTTTTTTACAAAAATTGCTGCTTGAAATGAAATTGTTGTACTTGCTGGATGCTGAGCCTTGTAGCAAATGTGTACCTGCACACTTGCCTGGCTAACTACCTGTGTGCATCTTTAGAACTCTACAAAATATATAAATGTAATGCAATTAGCATAAAATCAACAATTTTCACCTCTGAGCTTTGCCTTTAGAATACTGAAATAAGCACCAGATAAAGGAAAAGTGCCAACCTTTGCAGAGAACAAGCATTAGAATATGTTGGCCCAAGAGCTTTAAAGTTAACATTCAGGGCAAAGCATCTGCTTGGGACTTTGTTTAAAAAGATTCAATGCGATTAATAATAAACACAACTCCTTAATAAGATATACCCAATTTTTTTATCTATAAAAGAAAATAGACAACTATGTAGTTGTGTTTGATACTCACTACAGTATCATCAGACTGATAATTTTCATTAATGTATTGCAATGCATTTTGGGGAGGAAACCCCCTGAGCTTGATGTGGGAGGAGTGGTACTTTCCAACAACTCTCTGCCTAACTAGCTTGCTTTGATTGATGAAGCTGCTTCGATGAGCAGTGAAACGTCTCAAACTAATAAGAAAAATAAATCCAGCTGCCATGACGCAACCTTCAGATAACCTTATCTGGATGATCTAGAATTTTCATCTTCATACTTCAGTAGTATTAGACCCTCATTAAAACATCTATTCAGTTAGCCCATCTGGTCCAGGAATTTGTTCCCGCAATGGCCAACCAACTGCCCAGGGAAGCTTGCTACTTTCCCAGCAGATGACCTTTGAGATAATCACTGTTCTCACCCAGCCTTAGCACAGAAGCAAGAAACAGACCGCTTGTCACGCAAAACCCCTTTATTTACCTCTTGTGAATTAATTGCATTCGCCCACCAAAAAGTCCAGGCAATAGTAAACTGCAAGGAGTTTACTCCCCACATCAAGGAGTAAACTGCAGTAACAGACCTTATCAGTTCCTTGCAATATTTGCTAGGCTGTGAGCTCCCAGTTAAAAGGCTGCAAATTAAGTTCTGGCAAGCAGTCTTTGTGGCACAAAACACAATGAGCAAAATCTTCAGAAATACGAACTGTTGTCTTCTACGACAACCACTCCCCTTTCCTTCTATTTATTCCCCAGGCAGGGAGGGGCCATTCAGTGTCTATGTGTGCTTTGCTTCCTGAGTCAACTCCATTGTTCACCTTTCCTAACTGCTCTGTGCATATGTACATCTGGAACAGGCCCCAGCTGTTCTTCCTCCTCACTCATATCAGTCTCCAAAAGCAACTGCCTCTCTGGTGGCTGGGAAATGTTGGACAGCCCTGGCTCTATCTCTGTGTACAGAGCATCCAGCAGAGCTTTCCCCAGACTCCAGAACTGGCCCCAATTGCTCCCCAACCTCCTCATCGTCCGAGTCTGCTGCCAGACACTGCTAGTGTTTGGCGGGCCACAACACTCACACTGCCATCAAGGCTAATCGCCATTGATCCCCATGACTTCCATGAACTGTTCCAGCCTTTGGTGACTCTGCTTCCAGTATTGTAGGAAAATTGAAATAGCTTCTCTTTGTCCCTTTTATCCCAACTACAAGTATCACAATTTTTATCCGAAGGAAGTTGCTTGAAACCTTTCATCATTGTAGTTGCTGTCTATGAACCTTCTCTAGCTCTACAATGTCCCTTGTGAACAGCAGTGACCAGAATGAAGAACACTTACTGGGAAAGCATGAATTACCATAATTCTCTTCTTTAAAAGGAAGACGTAGGATTTGGATTTGGATTTATTATTTGGATTTATTAGACATTTATAGGCCGCCCTTTTCCCTGAGGGGACTCAGGGCGGCTTACAATCAAAAGGGAAGGGGAGTGTAGGACAATACAAAGGAAATGTGCACAAAAATAAATTAGACAGTAAAACTCAACATTCACTCAGCATTCGGGAGGGGCAAAAATAAGATTATCCCCAGGCCTGACGGGCTAGCCAGTTCTTGAGGGCTGTGCGGAAGGCCTGGACGGTGGTGAGGGTACGAATCTCCACGGGGAGATTGTTCCATAGTGTCGGAGCTGCAACAGAGAAGGCTCTCCTCCGAGTAGTCGCCAGTCAGCACTGACTGGCGGATGGAATACGGAGGAGGCCAACTCTATGCGATCTGATGGGACGCAGGGAGGTAATTGGCAGAAGGCGGTCTCTCAAATAGCCAGATCCACTACCATGGAGCGCTTTATAGGTGGTGAGAAGGACCTTGAAGTGCACCCGGAGATCAACAGGTAGCCAGTGCAGCTCACGGAGGATCGGTGTTATGTGGGCGAACCGTGGTGCGCCCACAATCACTCGCGCGGCTGCATTCTGGACTAGCTGAAGTCTTCGGATGCTCTTCAAGGGCAGCCCCATGTAGAGCACATTACAGTATTCCAGCCTGGAGATCACAAGGGCTCGAGTGACTGTTGTGAGGGCCTCCCGATTCAGGTAGGGCCGCAACTGGCGCACCAGGCGAACCTGGGCAAATGCCCCCCTGGTCACAGCTGAGAGATGGTGGTCAAAAGTTAGCTGTGGGTCCAGGAGGACTCCCAAGTTGCAGGCCCTTTCTGAGGGGTGTGCTGTAACCGGGTCTGAAGCCAGACTGGAAGGGGTCAAGATAGTTAGCTTCCTCCAAGGTACGCTGAAGCTGGAGAGCCAACACCTTCTCAACAACCTTCCCTACAAAGGGGAGGTTGGAGACTGGACGATAGTTATTAAGAACAGCTGGATCCAGAGACGGTTTCTTCAGGAGGGGTCTTACCACCGCTGTCTTGAGTGCGGTGGGAAAGTACCCCTCCCAAAGAGAAGCGGTAACAACCGCCTGGATCCAGCCTCGTGTCACCTCACTGCTGTTAGCAACCAGCCAGGAGGGACACGGGTCCAGTATGCAGGTGGAGGCACTCACAGCTCGCATAGCCTTGTCCACATCCCCAGAGGCAACTTCCTGAAACTCAACCCAGAGATGGTTTGCCAAGTCTTCTCCTTGTGTCTCGGCTGGATCTACTGGGGTGGAGTCCAGGTCCGCTCGAAACCGGGCAACTTTGTCCGCCAAGAACTGGACATACTCCTCAGCCTTACCCTGTAGGGAGTCCCCCATCTCCCTCCTATTTAGGAGGGAGTGGGTTATCCTAAACAGGGCGGCTGGGCGGGACTCGGCGGACGCTACCAAGGAGGCAATGTATGTTCTTTTTGCTGTTCTTAAGGTCCGAATATACTTCTTGGTGCATGCTGTTAAAAGTGCCCATTTCGACTCGGACCTATCGGACCTCCACGAGTGCTCTAGGCGTCTCCTCCGGCGCTTTACCTCCCGGAGCTCCTCAGTGAACCAAGGAGGCCTCCGGGGGCCGCTGACCCGGAGGGGCCGTAGCGGCGCAATCCGGTCTAGAGACTCCGAAGCTGCCGAGTGCCAGGCAGCGACGAGGGTCTCCACCGAACTGTGGGCGAGGGTATCAGGAATAACCCCAAGCTCCGTCTGGAACCTAACAGGATCCATCAGTCACTTGGGGCGGAACCAGCTGGTCGGTTCCTCCTCCCTACGGTGGGGGTTTGGCCTCCGGAAGTCTAGCCTCAGTAGGTAGTGGTCTGACCACGACAGGGGTATGATCTCATTACCCCTCAGACCAAGATCGTAACTCCACTGCTCCGAGAGGAATACGAGGTCAAGCGTGTGACCCGCTGAGTGAGTTGGGCCTCGAATTACTTGAGTCAAGCCCATGGCTGTCATGGAAGCCGTGAACTCCTGCGCTCCATCAGAGTGTTCACAGGGAAACAAAAAAAAATACAAGTAGCAATAGCAATAGCAGTTAGACTTATATACCACTTCATAGGGCTTTCAGCCCTCTCTAAGCGGTTTACAGAGTCAGCATATCGCCCCCACAGTCTGGGTCCTCATTTCACCCACCTCGGAAGGCTGAGTCAACCTTGAGCCGGTGAGATTTGAACTGCTGAACTGCAGATAACAGTCAGCTGAAGTGGCCTGCAGTACTGCACCCTAACCACTGCGCCACCTCCTTCCATAATAATTACAAAACTCAAATAGGAATTATAGATTTGCACTTCTTAAGCTAGAATATCACCTGAAAAATATGTTGTTGAAGACTAAAACAGGATACGAAAAGGAGTCCTTACTTGATATAAAATGTACATATGCTGAATCACATGGGTAAACAGATATAAAATATCTTACAATTTTAAAAAAAGGTAGTTTATAACTCAACATAATGAAGGGTATGACATCTAGGATAGACAAATTCTATGCAAAAGAGGATGTAAAGAGTTGTCCCCAAACTTTGCCAGTAAAAAGCAAAGTCAGAGAGATGGGTAGAGTGTCATCGTTCCAAGTAACACCCCCAACGAATATAGACTCCGAGGCTTGAGTTTCCGCAAAGTTCCATTTTATGAGAGATGTCCTATTGGCACATCTGGGAAAACCTGAATCTGAAAGTTTCCAGGTTTTCCCCACCCAAAAGAAAGTGCAAGTCCCTGCCCAGCACCCACATGTCCGTCACATGATCCAATCAGGCACCATCCAAACCTCGAGGTGCTTCCCAGTCACCTCAATGCAGCTGCAGGGCAAGGTGGCCTTGACTCTCTGAGAAAGAATGTTATTTTGGCTACATATCACCCATACTCTGTATAATCCCCCCTCCCATTTTTCCATAGTAGAAAATGTGGCAGGCCTGAAGTCCCAAAGGTAAAATATGGCTTCCAGGACTGTCATAAGAGTTTCAAGGAAAACAAGGTCCAGTGTTCTCATCAATAATTCTATCCTAGTATCTTGGTCGCCCAAAACATATCAGCTGCTAGATTCACAACTGGCTGGGGGATTCTGGGAGTTGAAGTCCACAGGACTTAAAGTTGCCAAGGTTGAGAAACACTGTGCTAGAAAGTAATGGGGTACTTAAAATCCATACAGGTAGTCCGCGACTTACAACAATCCATTTAGTGACCATTCAAAGTCACAACAGCACTGAAAAAAATGTGACTTGTGATCATGTTTCACCGTTATGACCTTTTGCACCTTCCCCATGACCCTGGGGTCAGAGTTCAGACACTTGGCAACTGGTTCATATTTATGGCCATTGCTATGTCCCTTCTGTTGTGACCTTCTCACAGCCGGTCCATGGGAAGGCCAGATTCCCTTAACAAGCGGGTTACTAGTTTATCAACTGCAGTGATTCAGTTAATAACTGTGGCAAGATTTCTCATTTAACAACAGAACTTTTGGGCTCAACTGTGGGTCGTAAGTCAAGGACTATCTGTATTCAACAATGGATGGAGAGAGAGGGGGAGGGAGAACAATATTCACTCTCTTAAACAAATTTGCAGAAACTAGTATTATGCTGAGGAAGAGATATACACTCCCATTTGTAATTCGTTCTTCTGATTCATGGAGGAGGGGTGGAAATCATCTTGATCTTAAATTCTGGGAATCAGGATACTGCTATTTACTGCAGAGACTTTTGAGCAGGACAGAAAAACACCCCCACACACAGAGACTTTCATTAAGGCTCTTTGCCTGCCACCCAGTGGTTATACTGAAATATAGAAAGCCTAACAAATTGATTTTTTAGGATGCCTTCAAGTCAGTTCTAGGGATGCGGTGGATCCCTGGCTAAGACGCTGAGCTTGTCGATCAGCAGTTCAAATCCTTAGTGCCGCATAATGGAGTGAGCTCCTGTTACTAGTCCCAGCTTCTGGCAACCTAGCAGTTCGAAAGCATGTAAAAATGCAGGTAGAAAAATAGGGACCACCTTTGGTGGGAAGGCAACAGCATTCTGTGCGCCTTCGGCATTTAGTCATGCCGGCCATATGACCATGGAGATGTCTTCGGAAAGTGCTGGCTCTTCAGCTTTGAAATGGAGATCAGCAACATCCCCTAGAGTCGGGAATGACTAGCACATATGTGCGAGGGGAACCTTTACCTTTAACTTTACCAAGTTAGTGCTGATTCTCCAAGACTGCATGGACAAGTCCCTCTAGGGCTGGGAGAAAATGACTAATTCAAGGTCATCCATCTGGCTTTATGCTTATGATAGTACTAGAACTAAGTTTTTGAAGAATCCTCAATGAAGATATCAAGGGTGGTTTGGAAAGATGTTTTATATTTCATATTTTATATTTTAATTTCATATTTTATACCTACTCTTAAGATGTGCATGTATCATAAGGTATATGAAATAAAATAAATACTTTCATTACATACAGGTATAATTTTGCCAGTTGTCATTGCCCTAATAGTAATAAGTGTCATCGTATTCCTTTTAATGGCACTGTACCGAATGTGCTTGAAGACAACGCCAGGTGTGTATGTATTCTGTAAAAATTAAAGTTTATATATGACATAATGAAATGCACAGACATAGGATGAGGGTATCTGGCTTTGCTTTACAGTATTTGAGAAAGTATGTTAGATGCCAACTGAACATTAAAGAAATAGTTTCCAGATTTTGTGAAATATATTTTTTTCTAATTGGTTCTACTTTGGTGGGTTCCCATCACAAATATGGCAGGTAGTTCTGCATGTATTGCTTTTAAGATACAATTCATTCATGGAACAGGTTCAGAGATAGTAAAAAGAATGATCAAAGAAACATCCATTAAAACTATAGGTGCTAACAACATTTAGAATAGAATAGAATAGAATAGAATAGAATAGAATAGAATAGAACAGAGCAGAACTTAGCCATGAGTAAGAAGATCAAGGGACTACATTATAGCTGAGAGATTATAATGGGGAAGATAAAAACTGTTCTTAATTGTTGCAGAATATAAGACATAGGACAATGTGTTCCATGACATACTAGGAAACCATCTGTTGGGGATCCTTTACTCTGGATTCCTGCATAGAGGAGGAAGTTGGATTCAGTGAAGGGCCCTTTCATATCTAGTAGTTTCAGTTTTTATTTGCTTAAAGCCTAACCTGATCTCTCTTAAAGTCCTTCTGAAATTAGGTGAAAGAAGATCTAGAACCCTAAAGCTGAAGTTCATGAGCCTCCGTGGCGCAGTGGTTAGAGTGCAGTACTGCAGGCTACTTCTGCTGACTGCCGGCTGCCTGCAATTTGGCAGTTCACATCTCACCCGGCTCGAGGTTGACTCAGCCTTCCATCCTTCCAAAGTGGGTAAAATGAGGACCCAGATTGTTGGGGGCAATAGGCTGACTCTGTAAACAGCTTAGAAAAGGCTGTAAAGCACTGTAAAGTAGTATATAAGTGTAAGTGCTATTGCTATCCTACACACTCTTAAGGGTACATCCTCATTGCCCAACCAACCTACTCTTAAGAGATCTGCTAGAAAAGCTTCCTTATAAAGATATAGAAACTGAACAGTAGCATCTGTTACTAAAGATTGCTGGGTGTCTCACGTGCTTCACAGATTAGATTTCAGTTGCTGATACTATTTACAAGAACAACTGTTAAAAAAATGGACCAGAATTAAACAATTGGAATCAGTTCTAAACCTTCTTAGAATAAATTATAATTAGATTCAAATTGCTTCAGAATATTCATCTATAAAACCTTTGAAAATTATTACTGTTTTTAGACCACACTCAGTTTTTGTATTTCAAGAGTCTCTATATAAGAAGAACAAAAAACCGTGATAGATACAAGGAAAAGGTCTGTGACATATCATGTAGAACTAGAAATGTAGAAAAATGATGTGATTTATCATGGTGGACTAGAAAGATAATGTGAATTTAAATTCCTTCCAGAGAGGCAAGAGAATGGAACTGAACAGTAAGTGTTTTTTTCCCTTTTCTTCCATCCACTTTGCTCATTTATGTTAAAACACGTTAAACATGTTAGCTTACAGTTTCTTTAACGACCCAATTTTGAAAAGAGTGGTGCTATTCACCTGACCTTCTAGTCTTCTACATTTATCATTCAACAGTCAAGTCTCATTTCTTCCAGATGAATGTAATTTTGAGAGTGAAAAGGTAGAGTGTGGGAATTAAAATTACATAACTTGCATGCAGATACTCTGTGGAGTTTCAAGTCAGCTGCAATCTCTCTCATCTGTACTTTGATTTACAGTATGTGACCAAGCTTCACTCATAGTCATTATTCTACTTGGTGCAGCAATAACATTTCCTTAAAAACTTTTTTAACCCACCCACCCCCAACACCCCTCGGAAAATGTAACTTTCTGGAATTTCATCCAAATATTTTATTGTCTGTGTCTATATGTAATACAAAAGGGATGTAATGGCTCAGTGACTAAGATGCTGAGAAAAAAGGTCATTAGTTCGGCGGTTCGAATCCCTAGCACCGCATAATGGAGTAAGCTCCTGTTACTTGTCCCAGCTTCTGCCAACCTAACAGTTCGAAAGCATGTAAAAATGCAAGTAGAAAAACAGGGACTACCTTTGGTGGAAAGGTAAGAGCGTTCCATGTGCCTTTGGCATTTGGTCATACTGGCCACATGACCACAGAGATGTCTTCAGACAGCGCTGGCTCTTCAGCTTTGAAATGGAGATTAGCACCACCCCTAGAGTTGGAAATGACTAGCACATATGTGCGAGGGGAACCTTTACCTTTTATATATACCTCACAGGGTTGTTGTGGGGAAAATGGGAAGAGGAAGCAGTTTTAGATATATTCACCACTTTATTTGTAAAAATAATAAAGGTGGGATATGAATAAATAAATAAGCAAATAAGTAAATAAATAGGACCACTGCAATTTAGTTGTAGGATACAAAAACAGATTATTACTATTAATCTTTGTAAGGATACCAAAAACAGATTATTACTATTATTTGCAACTAAAGAAGTTATCCAGAGTTGCTTTGAGATAGGTGACACATAAATTTAATAGAAGAGACAATTTTATCACTCTCTTTGTTGGTATTCACTCCCCATCAGTAAGAAAATGCTGGAGAATTTGTCTCCCCACTTTGTCATTGAAAGAATTCACAAAAACTATCCCATTTCTCAAGCCACAGATAAACAGATTTTCAAGGAATCCCTTTGCACAACTTTAGTTATAGCAGTAAACTGCTTAAATTATATTACTGGCCCAGCACTCAGCACAGGTATTATCTATAGTTACCACCATACCATTATTTTGAGTCTAAAATTTCAGGGTGAGAGCAGTTGAGATAATTGACTTCTTCATTGTCTTAAAAACAGCCTGTCAATGAGGGCATGATTCTTTGGTAATTTGCCAAAGATGTTTAGTGATTCTAAAGTTGTTTGCAGGCCATCTGAATGCATTTATTGTACATTTTACCCTGAATTTTAAGAACACCAGAAAGCACATCCATTTCTGTAACAATTTTTAACTTGTCCAGACTTGGGCTTATTCTTTCTTTGTTTGGATACTGATCCAAAAATTCAAATTTGCACAAACCTAAGTGCAATTGTTTTAATTAAACTGTTGATTTGCTAATCCATGTAGATGTCTTTGAAAGTTTCAGCGCGGCCTTTACTGTTGACCCACATACCAAACTGACATCTGTAACAACAATTATACCATTTTTGAAATCCTCTTTGAGCTCATTCATTTACCTCTGGAAAATCTTCAAGACAATCTTTTAAAACTCTATTCTCCAAATGAGGTAATGAATATATTGTGCTTGGCTTGGCTTTCAACTAAGTTTGGGTTTTATCCCCACTCCCCAGCCCTGCCCAGAGCTGCGGTTTTATGTAATATTGACAAAGAAAGTGCATAATTGTGACCATGATCTGTTACTGGAATTATTTATATTTAGGAAAGTCAGATGCAAGTTGCTACGGCTTTCCAAAACTCCTCAGGTTGCAATCTAATGCTTTTCAAATAAATGCAGTCTGAATTCCTCTGAATTAAATGATTCTTCTCAATAAATCTATGTTGGAACAGATCATCTCCCACTTCCCATTGGGAGCAAGATATAATCCTCTGTCTTTTTATGCTGGCCTTGGAAATAGGAATTTGGTTTTTCTAAAAAAAAATATATTCCTGGAATAGAAGCCAGATTTAGGGTTTTTTGCTAGGTGTTTTTTGTTTTTCCAATCCAGCACAGAAATCCAATCAGTTGCCCACAAAGAAAGAAAGAAATTTCCTGACACATTCACTCCAGGGAGGACAAGCAAGGTTACAGAGAGAACAAGACATCCCAGGACCTTTCTAGTAGAAGGGAGAAATTAACTCAATACACGTTTAATGAAAACATACCTAATTTCACTTTTTTTTAACCAATATGCAGAATCAAATTTTCTAATACAATTTCTCATTATTTAAAATGAATACATTAGAAAAAAGACACCAATCAAATATATATTCAAGTTCATGGAAACCGTATACAATCTGACTTACATTGTGAACATTATTTGTATTAAAGAAAAGTAGGCATGTACATCAAAATACACAAGAATTTCCCAAGTTCAGTGAATTGGACTTGAACTGAAGCTGAGAAGGACCAAATGGAACATATCTGCAAAAACGTGAAGCATTGATGGAATTGCCCATTCCTATGGCGGCTTACTTGCATTTCTTATTTTAGACAAAATGGGGAAATGGACAATAGTGTACAATTGCAGCCACTCAATGGTAGTGGCTTTGTGGTTCCTCCTGAATTGCCAAGCCATTTGCAGCTCAGTGTCCATCTGGCTCACTTGGATTCTCCAGAGTGACCTGCTGCTATTAGACATGATAAAAGATGCTACAGTCCTCAGCTTCCTTACAAGTACCCAACTACAATTAGGTACTTGGGATGGGTACCTCCGCTGCTAAATGCTGCAGTCATTAAGCAAGTCACACCTGATTTTGTGACCTTTATTCCCTGGTTGTTAAGTAACATATGTGGTCATAAAGTGAATCTGGCTTTCCCCATTGACTTTGCCTGTTGGAAGCTTCCTGGTAAGTTTCTAAATGGCAATTATGACACGTAACTGTCATAAATATGTACCGGTTGCCAAGTACAGGAATTTTGACCACAGGGACACTACAACAGTCATAAGTGCAAGGACTTGTCATAAGTCAAGTCTTTTTCAGCACAGCTATAATTTGGAAAAGTGATTAAATGGATAGTCATAAGTTGAGAACTATCTGTATTCCATCACCACAGTTGAAGTAAATCAGCCTTGGTAGTTCAGTCTCCTATAAAAGGTACGAGAGTAAACAAAATGTGAGGATAAGATGTCAGAGAAGAAGCAAAGCTAGACAGGAAAAGCTCCATGTTAGATCCTGCCAACAGTCTATCAGTTCTCCTGTCCTGTATCATCCTATATCCACTTTCATATCATGTATCCTTTGCCATCATGAGACATTTGTCAATCATGCAACACCTCCCAACAGAGCCCCATCGGATAAAGAGAATGTGAAACTCATTTCTGTTAAGACAACTTCTTCAGACTCAGGTAAGTCATCCTTATTCATTACTGGTCAGGTTGAGAAGTAAGACCAAGCTTTTAAGCATTCAGTCGGAGTTAAACAGATTAAACTATTAGGCCTGCATTTATAGGAAAGGCTATACTTGCTTGAAAAAGATTGGAACCTTGTATGAAACTAGCACATGTCTACTATTCATTAAATCAACCCAGATAGTTTGGGGCTTCTTCACAAGTGCGGAATAAAAGAGGCCACTGCTTTCAAGAGCCTTAATGTAAATGAGAAGGACCCACTGACTTTTTAAAGGCTCTGAATCCAGTTGGGCTACTTTAATAAATAGTATTAAAGATGCTCTGCTCATACAAACCTAATACACTTCTTCCAATTCTTCAAAAAATGCACAGCCCTAACAATCTGAAGGCTTCTCTAAATGAAAGATGCATGGACAAAATGATACCAAAAAAATTGTTCAGAATACTTGATACCCCTTTGGATATGATTATGCCTCTCATGTAAGTTTTAGCTTTCCATTTTCTGGAAAACAGAACAGCAAAAAAAATGGTTGGGGCCTTCTTCTAAATCAGGGGTGTGAAACTCAAGGCCTGCGGGCTGCAACCAGCCTGCGGGTGCTTAGATCTGGCCCCTAAGGCCACCCTGGAAAAGGCAAAGGAATGGCCCCATTTTCAGCCACCGCCCTCCCGGGCCCCATTTATAATGAGATTATAATGAGAGTGAGGGAGGGTCTGAGGGAAGTTCTGCCTTAGCATTTGGCCACTACAGGTGCCCCCCCCGACACGAATTATGTTGACCTGGCCACACCCACTCTGGCCACGCCCATTCCATCCCCAAACACAACCCTGATGCGGTCCTCAATGAAATCGAGTTTGACACCCTGGATTTCAGAAAACAGTTTGAAAACCACAAATATGAAATTATCAAACTGTTTTTAGACATAATATTTTCAGACTTGGCATAAAAGAAAGATAACATTGACAGTTTTTTTAAAAAGTAATAAATGGAAAAGAGAGCTTCTGGGCCTCAGAAGGCTTCTAAATTTTCCAATCTGACTCTAAAGTTTTCTTCTGCTGACCAAATGCTTAGTAAACCCATTACTGAACCGTGTTGTATGCACACTATATTTGGAGTAGGTCTGAGCCATTGGCACTTTAGGAAACGTTTTTCTCTTCCCTCTCACACTAGTTAATTTGATTCATATTTAATACACTTTTTGCAGTTGGCTTTTCAAAACTTTAATGCACTTTCAGTTCACACATTTCCATAAGTATGAAATCCACTTTGCCCTTTCTGATCTTGTGAAATATTCAGTTTTTAAAAAGCCCAAAAAGTAAAAAAAAAAAAAAATTCTCTTAAGTCTCCAAATCTCCCCTGAGATTTTTCTCTTATACATGTAATCACATTTACCTTTTATCCAACTTTTCTGAAGGAAATGAGCCTCCCTCTTTCAGATGTCAAAACTGAGCATCCAGGGAACAGCTGTTTTATGAAACAGAAATGCAAGAAAGATGGGCAACAATATTATAGTCCGATGGGAACAGATGTGGCATGTAACGGGAAAATAAGATTGTTTCACCATAGCTGAGGATTATTTCTACACTGATTAAAATAATTCCTCTTTGGTGCAAAATAACTTGGATTTAATTAGCAAAGTCATCTTCAGGTTGAAGAGCAACCTCTTCAGCTGTTAACTTTGGTTCCCAGCATTTTAAAAGTAGAACTATCATTGTTCTGAATTTCAAAAGTTAAAAGTCAGGGTATGGGGAGAGGGACTTCAGTCTGGGGAAAGTACTGTATATATTAAACTACACAGTGGCCCCTTAACCAGGGGTGGAATGCTACCGATTCAGTTTAAAAATGCTACCAGTTCGGGGGGGGAACCAGTATTTCCGACAATCAGCTAGGCGACGATCAGCTGTGACGCGCAATTTATATTAGGTAGAATCTTCGGATTTCCTGCTTTCTAGCTAATATAAATCGGGTGGCACAGTGGATTCCCCCTCACTGTTCTACTTACTTTTGCAGACTCGGAAGGCTTCAAAATGTTATTTTTTTAGTGCTGCATGGGCGCACTTCAAACACGCCCTTCAGAGCGCATGCTCGGTAGCAGACTTCAGAGGATTTCACTGCTGCCCTTAACTACAATTACAAACTACAATACTCCAGTCTATTTCCCCTTGACTGATCTTAGAAGCCCATATTGAGAGAGAAAAAGCATTGCAATCCAGCTCCACTTTCCCTGTTAATAATCCAGTTTATTATGGAGTGTAGATTCTGTATTCTGTAATTATGACTCAACAGATCAATGATGCTTAGTAGTTTTTGAAAGCTTTTGAAATTTTACAAAATTCTATTTTAGCATGATGTTTGTATTCTGTTTTTCATCTCCTGCGTATTTTAAACCACTGCTGTTCCCCATTAATCTTTATTTTCCTTCTGGGCTAGGCATGTTCAGTTTCTTGACCCTTTCCTCCTATGACTTGCCTTTAGGCATGTCATTACCTTTGGAATCCTTCAAACCAGTGTGAGTACTCCCATTGGTTATCAGACGGCAGCCTAAAGACTGCAGTACTTCCCAATGGGCTTAGAAGAGTGATTTCAATGGGTTCCCTTTGAGTTGGGATTAAGTTGCTTCTGGGTTGGGAGTCATCAAATTGGTGGGATATATATCCCAGCCTCTTCCTGAGTAGTGATGTGGAATATTTCTATATTTAAGCAAAATAATTTAGGTGGGTTTTTTTCCCCTTACAATCTTAAATGAGTACCTGTTCTTATTACTCAGTTGCGTATGAATGTGCCTTGTGGCTCTGCTAGATTAAAATATAATATGTTCTGACCGAGGCTTCCCAAGAGCATGAAACAAACTCCTTGTCCCGGCAAAAACCCCTTTTACTAATTTACAGTGAATGCTGCTCATTCACAGCTGGCAAAGTCTTTCAAAGGAGGATTTATGGTCACAGACCTTATCTGACTTAGAGAGCTGACAGGCGGATATAACCAATTAGCAAACTAATTGTCTCCTGCAAACTCCATTCCCCTTTCGCTTCTCTTTTATCTCCTCTGGGAAGGGCTATTCATTGTCTGACCTTACTCCCAAGCCAACCCCTGCTCTTTAGTTGTTCTGTTTGTCTGGCAACTCTGTGCATGCGCACACTGGGAACAGGCTCCAGCTGTTCATCTGCCTCATTGATGTCTGACTCTGAAGGCAGCTGATAACTGGCATACAGTTCTTCCCCCCTCTCTGCCTCTAACACAGAGCCCACATCAGAGTCTTCCCCAGATTCTAGGACTGGCCCATATTCCTCCCCAGCCTCCTCAATGTCTGAATCTGCTGCCAGCTTTGGTGACTGCTAATGGGCCACAACAATGTAGGCCATCCTTTTTTTTTTTTTACAAAAAAAAGTACCTTTAATTTATTTAGTTCTTTTTCACTGACTGCAGTGGCCAATGGCTAAGGCAGAAAACTTCAGTACGACTATATCTGGACCTTTACTGAAATTGTGCATATTTTCATTTTTTTCTTAGCAGAGCAGACTTC
This sequence comes from Thamnophis elegans, assembly GCF_009769535.1. NCBI lineage: Eukaryota > Metazoa > Chordata > Lepidosauria > Squamata > Natricidae > Thamnophis > Thamnophis elegans. Next base: position 20,959,824 of record NC_045549.1, on the reverse strand, counting down.
TCAGGGAAGGAATAAAACTCGGCAACATAACGATTCCTCCTCATGCCAAGGCAACAAATGAGTATGCTCAATTTTTTATTTCTATCTGCTAAATGCTGAATGAATATTTCTTATTTTCAGTGGCAGTCAATAGCATTTTGTTGGAAAAAAAGCAGATAACCTTTTCCGTATGTAACTTAAAGGTTTGGAGCAAATGTTGTTATATGTTCCCAAAGCAAAGAAGACAAGTGGATAAGTACCTTAGAGGACTCTGCTTGCAGTTCAGAAAATCCAAAACAGAGCAGATTCTCAGTGTCAGTCATGTGTAGCATCTGGGTAGCCTTGGAGATGGGCTACTGAAATTATGCAAAGGTCATTTAGAAATTGAAAGATAACATAAAAATATGATGTTCTCTGCGGGGAGAATGCCACTGACAGAACAGTGAACTACAAAGAGTTTTGAATTAACTACATAAGACAGATGTCCATGAATGCTATAATTCAGAGATAGATGATTGATTAGTTGGTGAAAGGGGTCATTTCAAAAGACCTCAACAAAGAGATGGGTGGCTGGGAGATAGATAGATAGATAGATAGATAGATAGATAGATAGATAGATAGATAGATAGATAGATAGATTGATTGATTGATTGATTGATTAAAGATAGATAGATAGATTAAAGATAGATAGATAGATAGATAGATAGATAGATAGATAGATAGATAGATAGATAGATAGATAGATAGATGATAGATAGATGTGGGTGAATAGACAAATGGATAGACAGATGGATGAGTGGATGGATAGAAGGATGGTTGGTGGATAGACTAATGGATGGATAGATGGATGGATGGATAGATGGATGGCTGGATGGATAGATGGATAGACTGATGGATGAATGGATAGACGGATGGATGGATAGATTGAGGGATACATACCTTAGAGGACTCTGCTTGCAGTTCAGAAAATCCAAAACAGAGCAGATTCTCAGTGTCAGTCATGGGTAGCATCTGGGTAGGCTTGGAAATGGGCTACTGTAATTAGGTCATTTAGAAAACGAAAGATAACATGAAATATGATGTTCTCTGCAGTGAGGATGCCTCTGATGGATGGATAGACAGATGGAGGGATGGATGGATGGATGGATAGACAAATGTATAGACAGATAGAGGGCAATGACAATTAGGAAAAAGGGATATTTCTACATTCTTCTTTTAGAAACTTCCATTGGTTTCCTTTGGCGGATGTATGACCTCTGCAAGATTAGCCTGAGGGAATCTGTCATTTGAGAGATGCAATGTTCCTTAAATGTTCCTTAATCCCAAATGAAACAGTATCACCTTTCCAAGCAACTAATTGCCTGCTAATTAAGATTCTGAAACAGCTTTGAAATTGAAGACTAATAATGCAAATTATTTTAGTTTTTGCATCCTAAAAGTCAGTCTAGTTGATGTAGTAAAGCCAAAATCATCTTGTAACTTCAAAACGTTCCTTCATTTCAGATGTGAAGAATTCCTGTTTCATTCTAGAAACCACCAAACAAAGTTGGATTTTCTTGATGTGAATCAAGAGCATCACTGGGGAAAAAAACTGTTCGCTTCATTTCTCTGTAATTTTGCCATGTTGTCATGTTGTTTTTCTATGCCCTGCTGTTTATCTCTAAAAAGAATTTTGTAGTTTTTTTTCTCTCTTTCAGTCCATTCCTCTACAAGACCTATTTATTGCTTTCCATGTATGTAAGGCAGAGAAAAAAAATTGCATATTGTAAAACTATATAAAAATGCACTTGACCTTTGCCAATTCTGATACTGTAGTTTTGTACATAAAATATATATTCTGCCTGTAAATATAATTCTTTATGTACTTTCAGTAATTACCACAATATTAAATATTATATGTTGTGGCCATATCTGTTTACAATAAGAACAAGATACTAGCTTGAGTCTTTCCTTCTGTAAATTGAGTAGATTCCCTCACTCCCATTTCAACGCAAAGCAAAGTTTCAAGTTATTGTATTCATAAATGACTAATCTCCTTATTAAGACTAACTAAACTGGTACAAAAATGTCCACCACATTCTTCCAAAAGTTTTTCTAAAGCAAAATGTGACAAAAACCAAGGAATGGGGAAGAAGCAGGACACTCCAAAACTTCTTGCAACTAAGATAAGATTTTGTTTCCATGAGGTCTGCAACTGAGATTTGGACTTAAAACAGAACCTATTTGTGAGCAACAGGTGCAATATATTCTGAGTTTCAGCTACTATCCTAGGACATTTTTTGGGTGGTTTTCTTACTTGTTCTCTGCTTCTTGTAACATCCTACCTTGATGCAGATTTCTGCAACTTCTTCTGCATCATTTGATAATATCAGAAGTATCATTACCATATTGTGGATTCCTGTTGTTTTTCCCCCCGGATAGGCCAACACTATTATTATGTCTTTTAAACTATTATATTGTATGTAGTTCTGCAATATGTTTTGTGCAGTGGTGAGGGAGAGCATTTTTACAAGGCAAAAATCATTGCAATGCATCCTGAACCTAAGGAAAGGAGGAGGAATATATAGTATGTATATATCAGGGATCAGCAACCTTAAACACTCAAAGAGCCACAAAGGTTCTAATCAGAAGCCCCCTGGTCAATTCTGAATGCAACAGGAAGTCCGGTTCCCCCACCAGTGTCTCCTCCTAGCACAGCGTCCTTTTTCCTCTACCTGTCCTAACCGAAAGCCCTATCAGTTGTGGAGCCAACTGGCAAGAGGGAGCCGCAGCAGAAGGATAAAAGAGCCACATACGGCTCCAAAGCCGCAGGTTGCTGATCCCTGGAATATATTGATACTCTTTAATAAAATATATGGGAATCTCTTACATTGGATTTCCTTAATCTACTGGATTTCTACTTCAAATGGCAGCTTTGGGGACTATTTTTTAAATGAATTTTTAATATTCCTTCATTCCAAACATTCAAAAAGGGAAAATAATAATTTCAGAATAACAAAATTCATGATACCACCTTCTGCTACCATGACTACATTGCATAAGCGCAATGTTCAGAAAAGATTCTAGGAACCATCACCCTGTCAGTCTTTATCAAGCATTTTTCCCTGGAAAATTGTCCTCTCCTTTTAATCCTGCATATGGTCAGAAGCTGCGTTTGCTGCAGCAATCTAGAAATGTAATAAGCAAATGATTGTGTCAAAATTCCTTTTCTGGCTGCTTCCATTAAAGATGCAAAAGTAAAATTTGGCAGGAAGAAAAATGTTTTCTTCTGCAATATTTTATCAGAGATACATTTGTGCTTAATTAACACAGGGGTAAGACACAAATAAACAAGTTGCCGAAAGCTGTGGCAGGTTTTAAATAATTGGGAGGTCATCGCATTTAATCTAGTGATGCTAGAAATTGAACATTAAACTGCAGTTCTGTCTTTCTTTAAAACCACTAATGAAAAATGGACACATCCTCCCTATTTCAGTTGGTATAGTTAAACAGCTTGTACTGCCAGAGAGTTCTAATATTTAGCCAAAATCTCTTTTTGTATAATTTGAACCTGTTGTATCAGGCCTCAGAGTGAAGCAAAAGAAAATATATTTCCTCGGACATCTGTTTGACAGACTTCCAAATATGTTAAGATAGCTATCATATTTCCTCTAATTGCCTCTTTTCTGAGCAAACCATGCCAAAGTCCATTTTTCTTCATGTTCTATAGGCTTTTCACAATTTCCATTCTCCTCCTCTGGATGTGTCCCACTGTCTGTTAATTTTTGAAATCCTGAGACTACAATCCACTCAGAGGATCAGTGAATAAATCAAAAGGAGAGAATTCTTCCATCCTTAAACTGGATGACGATTTAAGGAGTGGGGAGGAGATTCTATCATATTGTTAAAAACTGTTCCAAAAATGAAAATGTAAATGAAATTAGAGTAGGAATCTTTGTATTGTTGACAGCAAAATTTGAGTGAATGGTGTCAGTACATAAACATTGAGTATAAAAACAAAATAGAATAAAACATTTGCGTATGTATTTAGACAGCTTGGATTTCCTCGGTGCCAAATCCAGCTGTTATAGTAGCACAGGTGATCAGGGGTTGGATTCAGCCAGTTTGTACTGGTTCGGGCAAACCAGTAGCTCTGACAATCAAGTGGGCCCCCCCCACCCGCCCTTGCACTTTACTTACCTATATCCTTTCAGCTGATTCGCACAGAGAGCGGATTGCTGTGCCTCAGCTGTGTTACTCCCCAGAAGTAATGTGGAAGGTAAGTTTTGTTAAAACTGCGCATGCACCCAGATCATGTGATCACCGAACTGGTTGTTAAATTGGCAGGATCCCACCACTGCAGGTAATCCTTAATTTATAACACAATTGAGCCCAAAATTTCTGTTGCTATGTTAAGACCATTAAATGTTAAATGAGTTTTGCCCCAGTTTTATGACCTTTCATGCCACAGTCATTAAGTGAGGCACTTATGTTTTTAAGTTAGTACCACAGTTATAAGCGAACCTTACTTCCCCATGGACTTTGCTTGTCAGAAGATCACAAAAATGGAATCCCATGAACCTATAATGCTATAATCATCATAAACACAGGCTGGTTGCCAAGTGTCTGTATTTTGGTCACGTGACCATGGTGACCTGCAATAGCTGTGAGTACAAACAATGGTCATAAATCACTTTTTTGCAGTGCCGTTGTAAGTTTGGTCACTAAACAAACGTGTGTACTGTATTTTTGGAGTATAAGACGCACCTTTTTCCTTCAAAAAAAGAGGCTGAAAACCTGGTCGCGTCTTATACACTGAATACAGAATTTTTTGCCTTCCAAAGCCCCACCCCCTTCACCAAAATGGCCATGCAGAGCCTCTAGAAAGCTTTCAGAGAGCTCCTGGGGGCTGGGGAAGGCAGAAATGAGAGAAAAATGGGCCCCTTTTTGCTCAATTTTGCCCTCCCCGCAGCCCCCAGGAGTACTCTATAAGCCTCCTAAAAGCTATGCGTGCAATTTTTTTTACAAAAAACAGGGCCGTTTTTGCAAAGGTCGGGCCCTTTTTTGCTCATTTTGGGGGGGGGCACCCCCTCCAGGGGCACTTTGCAAACCCACTAAAGGCTATTCATGCCTTTTGGGGGGGAAACGGGCCCATTTTTGCAAAAAACGGGCCATTTTGGGGAGGTTTGCAGAGTGCAAAAACCTTTTTTTAATTTGCCTCTTCAAAACCTTGGTGCGTCTTACACTCTGGTACATCTTATACTCCAAAAAAAAGGTAAGTCGAGGGCTACCAGTAGACTTAAGTTTAATTCCTCAAATAATTCCAGAAAAAATGTTTCCCCTATTACATGCAGTTCCATATTCTTCAGTGAAGCAACAACCTGAACATTGTGTTAAATGTGATGACTTGAAATAATATAGGAAAGAAAAGGAAGGGAACATGTAAATCTAAATGAGCGATTGTAAAGTTCTATAGGTATATCCACTTCCCAATCTTTCTAGAAGAAAACATTCTACTCCATACATACCATTTTCTTGAGGTGAAGGATATATTTTATCACCATTAGTATCACCGTGTCACCAGTATAGTCAGGTTCTACATAGAATTCAAGAGGTAAACTTTTTTTCTCTACAATAAGTTGTTCTTCAGCAAAGACCACAGAACATTCTGCTTGGGAAATCTATGCAAATACAATCAATCAGAATAGAGCTGGAAGGGAACTTGGTCTTCTAATTCCAACCACCTGCTCAATCAAGGGACCTATACAATTTGAGACAAGTGGCTGTCCAGTCTTTTCTTAAAAACCTCCATTGATGAAGCACCTACAGCTTCTGAAGGCAAGCTGTTCCGCTAGTTAATTGTTCTCACTGTTAGGAAGTTTCTCCTTATTTCTTTGTTAATTCTCTCCTTGATCAGTTTCCATCTATTGTTTCTTGTCTTGGCATCTGGTGCTTTGGGAAATAAATTGACCCCCTCATCTTTGTGGCAGCCCCTCAAATACTGGAATACTGCTATCATGTCACTCCTAGCACTTCTTTTCCTTAGACTAGCCATGCCCAGTTCCCGCAACCGTTCTTCATGTTTTATATTTCTTTTATATTCCAATTCATTTATGGACATACTATGTGATGCGTGCAACATAAACCATGATTTCTGCCTTCATTACTAATGATTGCTGTAGTGATGGCTAACCTTTTTCTTACGGCCAAAATTGTGCATGCGCGCATGCCCACTCAATCTTCCCACCCACCTGTGCATGGATGTGTGACTCCCCCACCAGCGCATGTCCATGGGACCCCCTCCTCAGGTTCCGAAGGCTTTCCTGAAGCATGGGGAGAGCGAAAAACGTCCCAAATGGCCCAATCAGAAACGGCCTCCCTAGCCCTCTGTAAGGGCGAAAAATCAGATGGCCAGTGCGTGCATGCACACCGGAGCTGACGGCTGGTGTGCCACCAAATATGGCTCCATGCGGCATGTGTGCCATAGGTTCGCCATCACAGTTGTAGGTGGTAAGCATAGCTTTGAAAAGCCGGCAGTATTAAAAACATTATCTATCAGCAAAGTCTGAGTTGATACTGACATTCTTTACTATCTTAACTGCTGTATTACAAGGCCAACAATTAAATGTGCAGTTTCTGGATTTCTGTGGGCCTGTGTTTCATATTGCCAAGAAAAGATGGACTTTTAAAAATATTATAGTTTTATTCTCCAGCCTAGAAACCTTTGAAGTTTAGATTTCTACTTAAAACCTAATCTCCAGCAAGTATACAGTGGTCATCAGAGGATTATATCAAATAAACCCAACATATTTGGAAGAAACAAAGCAAAGAAAAGTTGAACTAAGTTCATATATAAACGTCTATATATGGAAATAAATCATGCCAATAAAATGTACATCCAAACTAGGAGATAGGCCAATGGAAAAAAACTCACTCTCTTTTTCCCCCCTCCCTGTCTCTCTTTCTCATATAATTTATCGTAGCTCTTTCTTTTTCTCCACTTTTCTTTTTAGTCTGCATTTTGTGACTGGGAAAAATGATGACTCTTCAGCTAGCACTTTTGGCCATGATGCCTGTAATAGTAGTTGCAATCCAACACATCTGGATTTATTATACTTGGAAATCCTGAGATAAATATTCATGGCTCAACTATTACAGGATTCATGGAAGACTATTTTTTTACAGTTTGCTATGGGTCCATGAAAATTGAGAGAAACAATTAGAAGGAAAAAACAAGCAATATAAATAATTCCTTATAACATGACTACTTTATAGTGTAACAATTATTTCTCTTTTATGTATATTTTATTTATTGACATTTATAACTGACCCAATTTACAGGTATTCTGGGCTGTACTTTGTACTCATATAGCAGTTGGAAATGTAATACAATAAAAACTAATCAATATTATCTAATAATAATATCATCTAATTGACTTTGTTGATCACCCAAGGAAAGTGATGGGCCAGAGGCTAATGGAAGCACTACCAGTTTAAGTTGACTATTAAAAGCAGGGAGGGTTGGATTAACCCTATGGCACGTGTGCCAGAAATGGCACACAGAGCTATGTTTCCGGGGATGTGAGCCATTGTCCATTGCTCTTCCGGATTCCGGCATGCCAGCCAGTGGGTCTTCACGCACGCAGGAGCACCAGAAACTGGGAAAGCAGTCGCTCAGTGCACATGTGTGTGCCAGGAAGATTCTCTTCCTGTTTAAGGTGCATGCATGTGCACCAGCCAGCTGGTATTCACGCATGCATGCATGCGTGCCAGAAACCAGAAGACCAGTTAGCCAGTGCACATATGCACACCTGAAATCAGAAGATCATCTTCCCAGCATGTGCATGTGCGCCAGGTGGCTGCTCTTTCGATTTACAGCATGCAAATGCACCCCAGCCACCTGGTCTTCATGCGTACATGTGCACCAGGTGGCTGTTCTTCCAGTTTCCAGCGCACACACTCCCCTTTTGGCACTCAGTGCTGAAAAGGTTTGCCAACACTGGATTAACCTGCATTTCACAAGGTAAAGTATTACAATGTTTAATCAAATATCATACTTTGAATCCTGGTGTTATTAAATAACTTTCTTGAAAATTTTTCTTTACATTAAAAAAACTGCTATGCTTAAAATATCATTTCTTACCTTTTGCTATAATTAATTCAGCTGCAAAAAAATTAATTAACCTATCACTATGAAAAAATATTCTTTTCATTGCATAATAGTACTTAGCTTTTTTCCAGTTGTATCAAATGTACATTTAGGGAAACGTTTAGCCAGATTAATTCTCCATTCAGCATTAAGCATTATCAAATAATCAGATACCTTTGGATATCGCAATTTCTATCTATCTTCTTCAAACTTCTTCAAACTTTCCAGTGTGGAATTATAGGTCTAGATTCAAAATCTTCACTGATTAAGATTTCAACATTCTTGTCACTTTTAGAAGGTTAAGCCTATTGATTTTAGAATGCCTTGTAAATTAAAAAAGATGTATTGTACTCGAAATTCCTTACTTTCTATCACTTTTTGGCTCAGTAATCACCAAGTTATTTACAGATACTGTAGTTCTTAAAGGCCATTTGCAAATGTGGCTATTTGCACTTATTTGGAAGTTATCCCTATAGTTTTATCTATAAACTTTCAGCCAAATTACTTGTATGCTAAAAACATTATGCAGAAAAACACACAAATGTTGCTTTTACTGTTTTTTTAAATTAAAAAGTTTTAATGAATTTTACAATAATATACCTTCCCCTTCCCTCCCTCCCCCCCAATCCCACATCTCCCCCTATCCTCCCCCCCCCCCAACTTCCCAGAGCAAATACAGGGTATAAACATTTAACAATCATACACTAAAATAAACTAACTAACTTTAGCATCGTCCCTTCGCTTATTCTTTAACTCCCCTTTTGTAAAGCTAACTTTAGATGAATTGTAACATTCCTTTTTCATTCATTAGCTAACTGAAATTTCATAGTCCCATATTTATTTTGAATATAATCAGTCCATCTTCTCCATTCCATCTTGTATTTCTCATCTGAATAGTCCTTAAGATGTGCTGATATTTTAGCCACCTCTGCTAAGTTTGTTACTTTTAATGTCCATTCTTGAATAGTAGGAATTCTTCCTTCTTCCAGTACTGCGCCACCAACAATCTTGCTGCCGTTGTTAAATAAATGTTGCTTTTACTGTTAATCTAAACATTATTATGCTTCAGGACATAAAACATGAAGCCTAATATATATTTATAAATAATGTTGTTGCATAAAGTCAACAATCATGGCACCCTATAGATCCCGCCCTGGAAACAATGAAGGACCAGCCCATGGTGGTCCTGCCAGTGAAAATGCAGCTCAGGAGGGCCATGTGCAGTCTGCCTGGGCTCTGTTTTTGGCTGCAATGGCCTCCTGCAGCCCTCTGCCAATGAAAATTAAGCTTGGGCAGGTCTCATGCAACATGCCCATTTTTGGCCACAACAGCTTCCTGCAGCCCTCTACCAGTGAAAATGGAGCCCAGGTGAGCTGTGAGCAGCCTCCTCAAGCTCCATTTCCACTGGCAAAGGGTGCAGGAGGTTGTCGCAGCCAAAAATGGATCCTTGATGAATGATGTTGAGCTGGCCACGTCAACCCTGGTCAGGCCACCAGCCCCCCCCCCCACACACACACCCTGAGATCAAGCACAAGCCTGATGCAACCCTCAATGAAATAGAGTTTGACACCCCTGCCATAGATAATACTACTAGAAAGAGTAACGTAAGTTCTATTTCCAAGTAATGCTACAATGTTTTTTGTAGAGGAAAAAACATGGATGTTTCTGATGTCACTGATCTATTTACTCCCAGAAATTCTAGTTGCCGGAATCAAAGTTGAAAAATGCTTCACAATTATAAGACTTTCTCATTGTTGTGGTCATTATTGTTCAGTTGACTCTTCATTTTCACTGTGTCGATGACACTTTCTAACCATCTCATCCTCTGCCTTCCCCTTTGCCTTTTCTCTTCAATCTTTCCCAACATTTGGGCCTTTTCCAATGGCTCTTCTCTTCTCATTTGGTGGTCAAAATATTTGCACTTTACTTCAGCATCAGCATTTGGAAGAAGAAAGTCAGGGTTACGTCTTCCTCATGGTCCAAGTCTCACAGCCATGCATTGCTACTGGGAAAACCATAGCTTTGACTATACGGGTCTTTGTCAGCAAGGTAATGTCTCTGCTTTTGGGTATGTTGCAATGAACTTGGAGTCCATGAAAATAAAATCTATCACTGCTTCCATTTCTTCCCCCTCTATTTGTCAGGAAATGATGGTGGGATTCAGCCAGTTCACACCACTTCGGGAGAACCGGTTGTTAACTTTCTGAGCAGTTTGGTGAACTGGTTGTTGGAAGAAATCATTTGGTTGTTAAATTATTTGAATCCCACCACTGGACCAGCTGTCCTGACTTTGAGCTGCATAAGCTACTTCGCCATGATAAGGCAGTGATCTTTGAACAGGAAGACCTATCCATACATACCATGGATATGGGAGGGACGGAGGAAGGGAGGGAGGGGAGAGAGAGAGAGAGAGAGAGAGAGAGAAAGAGAGAGAGAAAAAAAAAGAGAGAGAGAGAGAGAGAGAGAGAGAATTCCAGTCCCATGTCCTGGACTATTGTTTTAAAAAGATATCCGATCCAGCATTTTCTTTACTTCTTTTATAGCTTAGCACTGATTTCAGTAACTACAGTGCCTGCCGACTAGCAAATGATAACAGATTGATCGAGGGGGAATAAAATAATCAAAGACAATGACAGTCTCTTCCTGACATTTTGAAAACACCTCATACTAGATATCTCAGGAGTGGAATCGACTACTATATCAGCTGTCTCCTCACAGTAATTAAAGTGTTTTAAACTACCCTGCATCATCCTCTAAGACAGCAAATGTTTCTCTAAGCCACAGAGCAAAATAACAATCACTACAATGTTATTGTGGTTAGTGGCATATATTATCATCACACATAATCTGGAACTGTAACCATTCAGGGTTGCCATAAGGAAGGAAAAATGAAACTTTTCTCAGGCTCAGGGAGCACACTTGGCCTTTAAAACAGGGGTAGGGAACTATGGCCCTTTTATGACTTGTGGACTTCAAATCCCAGAGTTCCTGAGCCAGCTGGCTCGGGAATTCTGGGAGTTGAAATCCACAAGTCATAAAAGGGCCATAGTTCCCCACCTCAGATTTTTAAAAATCCCTACATTTGATGTCCATTCATTATATTGAAATACATGTTTTTTAAAAAACCCAGAAAGTCCAGTTGCCTCTTGAAATAGCATTCTTGAGATGATAACAACAACAACAACAACAACAACAAAGGAACCATGACCTGGATGACTGAGAATCTCCATAGACACATGTAAAAATATAATAACTAGCATGATTTTTTTTGCATGCATTTAATAATTTCACCTTCTAACATCTTAAGAATTTTAATTTATTAAGAACTTTGGAAGAGTTTTGGAAAGGAATGCATTCAGGAAACACCAGTGACCATTCAGACTCATTTCTGCCCCACCATATAGTGGACTTAGCCAAATCCTACCTCTATTCCTGTCATCCTGAGCAGGACTAACTTGATTGTTTGCTATCTTAGATTCCTAGCTTTTAGTGAAATAAACAGGTTGGGGTGGATGGAGCAATTAAGGGAAAAAAGAGGGAAGCAATGTATGTAGTTGGCAGGAGTACTTTTTTTTCCGGATTGAGGGGCTTTATACTGTTTTACATAAATTCAGTACAATGTAATATTTTTCCAGTTATTTTTGGACTTGGTTTCCTCCCCCCTCCCCACCGCCTTAAAATGTTGGAAACTGTAAGCTATGTTCAGCAATTGTATCAGAAGAAACTTTGGGATCACAAAAAGCCACAAATCACTTTCAGGTCTAAGTAACTAATGCTCTTAATGAACCACAGTGGCACAGTGGTTAGAATGCAGTACTGCAGACTACTTCTGCTGACTGCCAGCTGACTGCAATTTGGCAGTTCGAATCTCACCAGGCTCAAGGTTGACTCAGCCTTCCATCCTTCTGAGGTCGGTAAAATGAGGACCCAGATCATTGGGGAAAATATGTTGACTCTGTAAACCACTTAAACAGGGCTGTAAAGCACTATGAAGCGGTATGTAAGTCTAAATGCTATTGCTATTCACAGTGTAGATATCCGACCTTAAGGCTTGTGGACTTCATGACTGGCTGGTGAATTCTGGTAGTTGAATTTCACAAGTCTCAAACTTGCCAAGGTTGGGCACTCACGGTCTATAACCAGATATAAGAAGTAACATGTGCAGTCACTGGTTTGTCAGTTGTTTCATGAGAATTGAATTGTTTCCCGCTTTTTCCTTAACTTAATCAATGGATGAAGTTTTAGATATGTACCTTCTTTTGAGGCAGAAGTCAGGTTGTTTTTTCTAAAGTAAAAATCAATGGTGAGATTTAACAATTTTTACTACCAGTTCTGTAGGCATGGCTTGGTGGGCATGGCAGAGGAAGGATACTGTAAAATCTCCATTTCCTCTGGATCAGCTGGGACTCCGGAGACAGAAAATAGATGAGGGCAAGGCCATCAGAGGTGGTAGTTACCAATTCTCCGAATTACTCAAACTTTCCACTACCAGTAGCAATAGTAATAGCAATAGCAGTTAGACTTATATACCGCTTTATAGGGCTTTCAGCCCTCTCTAAGCAGTTTACAGAGTCAGCATATCACCCCCCCCCCCTCTGGGTCCTCATTTCACCCACTTCGGAAGGATGGAAGGCTGAGCCAACCTTGAGCCGGTGAGATTAGAACCGCTGAACTGCAGATCACAGTCAGCTGAAGTGGCCTGCAGTACTGCACCCTAACCACTGTGCCAGTTCTCCAGTACTGGTCAGAACCTGCTGAATACCACTGCTGGTAAAAAAAAAAAATAGCAAGTCTGTTTATCAATGGAGGATTCTAAAGTTTTGAGTTAGTAAGAACAGCAGTGTTCACACACACAGAGACATGCACATACACTAAGCTGGTTCTAACTCGTACGTGCACATAAACAAGCGACTTTCCCAGAAAAAGGCATTATTATTACTAGCCTTTATCTAACACTGATGAGGCAAAGAATGTGATTTGCTTATTTCTGCAAAGAAATCTGTTCTTTGCAGGGGTGGACCAAGAACATGGAACACAATGATCCTTGATTATAGTTTTCCAGGTTCTTGACATCTTTTTAAAAACAACCGCTGAAGGTTCAGGTTGATTGCATCCCACACATTGAGTAATTGTGGTGGGAATACACCTTGAAAGAAAATTATTGGGTAATTAAAAAAGGTTTGCCTCACATAAATCATTGGGTGATCCAGCTCAATACCATCTGCAGTGGGACTAGTTTCATGCAGCTGTCCCAATTGCTTCCTTGAGCAGTAAGAACTGAGCCTGGACCCCTATACTCCTCAGATAGTAGATCTTTTCGGAGACCTACTATCTGAGGAGAAAAAGTTGTTTTCTCCATACATATAAGCACCTACCACAGATGCTGATGCCGTTGTTTTTCTGCATTGATAAAGGTTTATTTTATTGGCCTTTTGAGATTGTTCCCAACTGGCCTTTATTTTGAGGGAATATTGAAACTCTGCAGAAAATGTTTCATTTCGTTTTATTTGTTACTTGTTATATTCCACTTATGCACAAGGCGTGTACAGAATAGTCATCACTATCACTCCATTTTGGCTTTGCAACAACCCTTTTAGGACCGAGTAGCTGGTGAAAGTTACCTAAAGTGTTCTTGAGCCAAGTGGATCTCTGAAGATGACTGTAATCCAACGCTCTAATTGTAGCACATGCAACAATTTCCTGTTAATTTCAAATGATGCCAGGGGTGAACTATGGTTGAAGAATAGTCTAGAATTTAAAGGTATCTTTACCTTTAGAAACCCTGGAGCTCTTCAGACTCTTTCCAGCCTCTTTGTTCTCCTTTCAGTTAGAACTAGCTGATAACCCGGTGTTGCCTGTCGTATTTATTTATTTGCGTGGGGGGGGAATATCCGGACCAAATGTAATTTCTAATGTTGGATTTTCCCGCTTACCAGAGGGAGCCCCCTTGTGGAGTAACAGCCTTGTGAAGCTGTTACCATGGCAACTCTACACTGTACAGTAGAAGCCATATTATGATAGTACACCCATTTGAAGGTAAAACAGGCTATATCTTAATAGAACACACACCCCGAGGGGTGTTAGGGGTGTCTTGAATTATTTGAATCCCACCACTGATACAATGGAGGCACGCTGTGGCTCAGTGGCTGCTGAGCTTGTTGATCAGAGAGGTCAGCAGTTCAATTATTTGAATCCCTAGCGCTGCGTAACAGAGTGAGCTCCCATTACTTGACCCAACTTCGTCCAACCTAGCAGTTCGAAACCACGTAAAAAATGCAAGTAGAAAAATAGGAACCACCTTTGGTGGGAAGGTAAGAGTGTTCCATGTGCCTTCGGTGTCTAGTTATGCAGGCCACATGACAATGGAGACGTCTTCGGACAGCGCTGGATCTTCAGCTTTGAAATGGAGATAAGCACCGCCCCCTAGAGTTTGGAACTGCTAGCACATATGTGCGAGGGGAACCTTTACCTTTACTGATACAATGGTTTGAATAATATCCTTTTATAGAGAAGAAAAGATGTTGGTATTGAACATTTAATTTCCTGTATGGCTAAATGGCATGAGACCCAAGCAAGAAACCTACTAGTCATTCAACACATATAGTCTCTATGCCAGTTTGAGAGAGCCAAGCTAGAAAGTATAGAAACGTGAGTTCTAGTCCTACCTAAGGAAACTCACCTTGGTGAGTTTGGGTCAGTCACTCTCTCTCAGCCCAGCCCAGCTCACAAGGTTGTTGTTATGTGGAAAATAGGAGGAAGGGAATTGACTATACTTACTGCCTTTATGAGTTATTTATAACTATTTTTATTTATAAAAATAATAAGGCATGTTACAAATAAATAAATGCTCACAGCAGTCTGGGGAATCTAGAATTTCTATGACATTTAATGTCATGTTTGTTTGAGAAATTCTATTCTGGAATCCACAAATATCTCAAACCAATTGTCCCAGGAGTCTTTGATCCTTCTATACATGGTCAGAAATGTTTTAATCATTATTACAGATTTTCCACGTACCAGAATAAAATCTTCATTTCAAATTAATTCCTGGCATCTCTACTTTTTAAAAAGCATACACACATATATATAGCTACAGTATGTCTTTTCATTCCCTATAAAAATATCGAGTATTTTTCTATCCTAATATCAGTTCCTTCCATCTGTCCACCCACCTTGTTCTCTGATCTCCAGAAATATTAATACACCTTTCTCAAAAGGTTTGCTCCATACTGGAGAGTAGGCTTTTCAAATCCTTCACATTGAGCAAGAGATGGAGATAAAAGTCACATTGTTTAAAATCTACACTATTGCTGTTAGAATAAAAAAGTATAGAAATTATGAGAACATGTTACTGTAAATGTTTGCTTAGATAAATTTACTTTGCAGCCCCCTTTAAAGTATATTTGTCACAGAGTACCAGATGCTTCACAAATAATGCAAAGCCTTGGGGAAAAGAAAGAGAGGGAAGAGAGGGAGAGAGAAAGGGGGAAATAAGTCTAACATTAACAATAAAGTAAAAATAAAATCAACTGACAGCTAAAAGTACTGGAAAATCCTTGATTTTCAACCACAGCTTGGAAACGTTCGGTTGCTAAGCAAGACACTTGTTACACCCACTTTTAAACCCTCTTCACCATGTTTGTTAAATGTCTCACTGCAGTTGTTAAATGAATCACACCAGTGGTGGAATTCAAAAATTTTTACTACCAGTTCTGTGGGTGTGGCTTTGTGGGCATGGCAGAGGAAGGATACTGCGAAATCCCCATTCCCTCCCCACCCCAGCTCCGTCCTCCTGTTCAGGGCAGCAAAAGAAGATTGGCTGGGAGGCAGCGGGGACAGGGCCAGCCTATTTGCCGGTTCTCCGAACTACTCAAAATTTCTGCTACCGGTTCTCCAGAACCTGTAAGGACTGGTTGAATACCACCTCTGAATCACACTATTGTTATAGTGAATCCAATTTTCTCCATTGACTTTGTTTATTGAAAGCCAGCTGGGAAGGTCGTAAGGGGCAATCACATGACCCCGGGATGCTACAACCATTGTAGGCTGTCAAGTGCCCAGATTTTGATCATATATGCCTGCCATAATTGTAAGTGCAAGGACTGGTCATAAGTAAGTGACATCATAACTTCAAATGGTTGTTAAATGAATAGTTGTAAGTTGAGTACTACCTGAATAACTGCCAATATATTTTTACACATTTTTTTCTAAATACTGAGAGTGAGAACCAATATTCATCTGGAATATTGGAGCCATGGAGGCGCAGTGTTTAGAATGCAGTACTGCAGGCCACTTCTGCTGACTACAGGCTACCCACAATTTGGCAGATCAAATCTCACCAGGCTGAAGGTTGACTCAGCCTTCCAAGGTCAGTGAAATGAGGAGCCAGATTGTTGGGGGCAATTTGCTGACTCTGTAAACCACTTAGGGAGGGCTCTAAAACATTGTGAAGCGGTATGTAAGTCTAAGTGCTATTGCTATCTTCTGAAGAACTGTACTACATAATCCAGAGCAATGAAATCTTTCAACAAGGTGCCACAGAAATAAGTCTCTGACAGATTACACATCTTTCAAAAGGACCTTTTCTGTAGAACTGAACAACCAGAAAAGTTTGCAGAGACAGAAAAACAGACCCTTAGAAAGTAAGTCCAAGCCATATAGCGCTTTAAAGGTGAAAAAAGGTGAAAAAAATATCCCTAGTATAAGCATGACTCCTTTTGATTGCAACCATCCTGTTTTCTTGGCCGTGTTATAGAGGTGATTTGTCTGGGACTTAACTCCCCATCTAACCAACTGCTGTGACATTCCAAGCATTCCAAGCAATGTCCCATCCAAGTACTCAGAAGGGCCAATCCTTCTTAGCTTCTGAGCTCAGTCAAGATCAACTGGATTGTCTCATCTTTAATATTTCCAACATTTCAGTTGTTCCTTGTAAGCAATTGGCAACCAGTCGGGCTCTTCAAGCATAGGCATGATATGATCCTTGTACAAGTTGACATTTAGCTGCCTTGTTTCGAACCAGTGCCAGTTTCCAGATTCTTTCCAGGAGTAATCCACTATAGACTACATCACTGATTGGCCTGGCTCCCTCTCTCCAGCATCTCCAACAGTGTAAGTATAATGAGAAATGTCTATATGGGTATTTTGAAAGCAATAAAAAACAATGTACTCTACCCACATCCACTACTGTACTTTTTAATGGTAGGTCTTTACATGAGGCTTTAGAGGAGTTTTATTCTGCATGGATTTAATTTATTCCAAGAGTTTATCCTCTTATGCTGCAGTTAACATCCTATCAGATTCATCATTGTCGTTTCTCTAGTATGGTTAGATAATGATTCGGTTCCATAACACGGATTCTTAGAAGCAGTAGTGTCAACTATCCCAGCATTTCCATATTCCACAGATCAGCCAAGGCATTGGCAAACATTGTTGATAAATGATGTAGGAAATTGTTCAGGCACATTCAGGAAACCATCTGGAGCCATCAGACAACGGATCTATTTTAATGTTCATAATAGATGAATTGTACATTGTACCCTTGCCTTGTAAAATAATGTGCAATTGCACCAAACGTTTTTCTATCTCTTGCTTCTAAATTTAGCTCAACCCAGTATTTTCAAATAAAGACAACGTAAGACGAATCAGTTAATCTTCCGATGAATTAAGATTGTAAACTGCATCAATACATCTTGAAGATGCTGTTGTTAAACACTAGGTGGTGCAGTAGACAGGTTATGGCTTCTTTTGCAGAAACATTTAATTCTTCCTCTTCCCTTGGATGTTATTCTTGAGCTTTGTCATTATTAAAGAACTCCACCTTTGTAATGAAATAGATAAAATCTTGTTTTGTGAGGCGTGTATATATGCTTGCATAAATTAAACCGTTTGTAACAGAGGTGGGCTCATTATTTTCAGATAAAAGTCACTGCATCGGTAACCTGATTGCATCAGCGAACTAACAGAGATGCATATTGATGATGGGAATAGAGAGAGATTGGGGGGGACTCACTGCCGAAAGGAATGGAGTTGGCAATTTGCAGATCAGATATATCAAGGGAATTGTGTTGTTTCCCAAAAGTGAAGATCTGAGATGTGACAGAAAGGCTGAAGTGACTAATCAAACTTACCGATCCCTAGTCATGTTGAAACAAAAGATATTGCCAGAAAGATGTATACAGAATAATACAGAGATTACAAAGAGTTGGGAAGGAAGGAAAAATAATTCACAGCACCAATGGTATTTTTATTCATATTTCCAACCAAAAATTATATCCCAAGAAGGGAATGGGGGATTCTAGACATTAACCATTAACTAGTGAAGTCTTTAAAAAATGGACTTTAGACCATGGTCTACACTTTAGAAAAGTTTCTGGTGAAATATGGACTGGATCTCATAGAGACTGAGAGATGTATAGAGGTCATCTGCTGGTCCTTAAAATATGGAGATGGAAGAGTCTAATACCCAGAGCCATATTCAAATTATGAGGCCAAAGGCAATAAATCTTACAAGAAGAAAGGAAGTGGTGAGCAGAAAGGAGTCTTCAGGAATACACCAGCAAACTTTTAAAAGGTAATACTGAAAGACAAAGTATAGGGAAGAAATAAGGGGAATTTGAAGCCCTAGTACCCGATAACAAATATAACATTGTAATACATATCAATGCATATCATAGACAAGTGAATGTAGATTATTCTCCAAAGTATTTGAATGTAGGACAAGAATCAATAGGTAGAAACTTTACAAAGGGAGACCTATGAGGAACATCCTCACAGCTGTTAAACAATTAAACTAATAGCATTTAGAGTTATTAAGCTTGCCTCTTGGGCTCCTGGAACACTAATTTGTCAGGGATCATATGAGGTTTCTTATCCAGGATAGGGGACCTCCAAGTTCCAACACAGCTCTATGATTCTTTGACTGTGTGAAATCCAGAGAAAGCTAGGTATCCTGTACCCTTGGTGAGAGTTAGGGTTAGGGTTATATCTGAATATTTTCCCCCTCCTGGGATACTCAATTTCTCCTAGCAGCATTTGCAACAATGGGCAAGATTGCAGCAGATCCATTTATTTCCATTTCTGCGGCTGTTACACTTCTGAATCAGTTATTCATTCCATCTACTTTCTGCACCATCTTTGCAGCAAAATATCTGCATCAGAATTCATATGCACTTCTCATAATACATTTTGTCTTGCTTTTCCCCCTGAGATATGCTTGATTCTGACAGTAAATATATTTCTCTCTAAAATATACTTTTCAGTGTATGCATTAGAACATAGAATAACAGGGTTGGAAGGGGTCTTAGAGATCTTCTAGTCCAATCCCTTGCTCAAGCAGGAGACCCTAACATTTCAGACAAATGATTGCCCACCTCTTCTTGAATACTTCCAGTTTGGGGAGCGCCCACAACTTCTGGAGGCAAGCCTGATTAATTGTTCTGCATATACATTTCTCCTTATTTCTAGATTATTAATCCTAAATAATTTGCACCCTTTATTGCTTGTCCTGTCCGCAGGTGCCTTGGAAAAATAGGTTGACCCCTTTTTTTCTCTGACAGCCCATCAAATATTGGAAGACTGCTATCATGTTATTTTTCTCTTCCTTATAATAGACATACCTAATTCCCATAACCATTCATCATACAGTTTAAACATTAGACCCTCTTATAATCTTTCTTGCTTTTCTATGCACACTTTCTAGAGCCGGGATGGCGAACCTATGGTATGGGTGCCACGGGTGGCACGCAGAGCGCTCTCTGTGGAAATGCAAGCCGTCGCCCCAGCCCAGTTCCACCATGCAAGCACATGCGCCTCCCATCGGCCAGCTAGTCTTCGGATCTCTGCTGCGCGTCCATAGGGGGCATGCCTGAGGGCACTTGCATTGCATTTGGGGGGCTCGTGCAGCACCCTTGTGCCTTGTTTTGGCTTCCAGATTGGTGCAGGAGGCCTGCCAGGCCCAAAACGGGGCACACAACAACAAAAAGGTTAGCCATCACTGTTCTAGAGTCTTAATATCTTTTTTATAATATGGTGATCAGAACTGGACACAGTATTTCAAATGTGGTTTTACTACAGTAGTTCAGTATAAAGTGGCACTATTACTTCACATGATCTTAATACTATCCCTCTGTTCATGCAGTCTAGAACTGCATTGGCTTTTTTAACAGCTGCAGCATATTGCTGGCTCAAATATAAGTGGTGGCCCATAGAACATCTCTTGCAACTATTGCTATTGAGCAATAGTACCCACTGAAGTACTATGCTTGTTCATTTGGTTTTTCTTGCCTAAGTATAAGACCTTATTTTTTTCATGATTGAATTGCATTTTGTATAAAGTCCAGTATTCAAATCTGTCAAGATCCTTTGGAATCTTGAGTCTAGAAGATGTAGCTCTCCTTCCCAGCTTGCATCTGCAAATTTGATGAATTATCCCTTTTGTTTCCTCATCTAGATCATTTATGAAGAAGTTGAATAGTACTGGGCCTAAGACCAAACATTGAGGACTATATATTGAGTGCAGTTGGTTAGACAGTTGTGAATCCCTCTGGTGGGTGATGCTGTCTAAACTATGTCCACAGTATTTTCCTGATCCACCCATTTAGTGGATTTGTTAAAGGAGGCAGTAAGATTTGCTCATTTTTTAGATGCTCACAATTGGTCTTTAGTTTTCTGGATGCCTAGAGTGAATAGATGTTCTCTTACCATTTTCTCACCTATTTTGACTTGTATTCCTATTCTGTCTGCTTTTGGTAGGTTGGGCTATTTCCCCCCCCCTTTTTTCCTCTTTCTTTAAAGACAGATGCAAGAAATGAATTCAGAAGTCCCTCTTTCTTTTTCACTTAAAATGTACATACATTGCTATACTATATATGTTTAATCTACACAATTTTCTGTACAGGTTTTTTTCCCCTAATTTATATATATGCATGCATATATATATATATATATATATATATATATATATATATATATATATATATATATATATATATATATATATTTGTTATATTTATGCTGATAAATAAATAAAGGGAGACTAGTATAGATCTATTTCAAGCTATTTAGCTCTCATCAGCTAGCCATACCCAAGTTTTTGGGAATCGAACCTGTGCTCTATTGCCTCCCAGGCAGGGAGTTAACCATTTGAGCTACAGAGAACGACTCCTTTATCAGCCAGCCAGGGTGGGAGGTATATACTTTAAAGTCACAACCCCTGGTATGCCCAAGTATGGGAGAAAGGTCACACTTCCACTCTCTGTCATTAGGCTCGTCACAAGAGACCATCCAGACAGAAACCCAATATTTTTTTACTGTTGCCTTTTTTGTTACATTTGTTATATAACAAATGTAACAAATGTATATATAACAAATGTAAATGTAAATGTAAATGTAACAAATATATAACAAATGTTATATAACAAATGTAACAAAAAAGTCAACAGTAAAAAATATTGGGTTTCTGTCTGGATGGTCTCTTGTGACGAGCCTAATGACAGAGAGTGGAAGTGTGACCTTCCTCCCATACTTGGGCATACCAGGGGTTGTGACTTTAAAGTATATATATATATATATATATATATATATATATATATATATATATATATATATATATATATATATATATATATATATATATATTGTATTTGTGACAGTAAATACATATATATACACAAATAAAACACACACACAGACACACACACACACACATATATATATATAGGCATACATATATATATATAGGCATACATATATATATATACATATATATATATATACACATATATATATATACACAAATAAAACACACACAGAGACACATACACACACACACACACACACACACACACACACACACACATATATATATATGTATATGTATATGTATATGTATATGTATATGTATATATATATAGGCATACTGTGTGCCTAGTGTGCAATATAGCCCAGGTTCAAATCCCAGTAAGGGTATGGCTAGCTGATGAGAGCTAAATAGCTTGAAATAGATCTATACTAGTCTCCCTTTATTTATTTATCAGCACAAATTAAAAAAACACAAATATAACAAAGGCAACAGTAAAAATATTGGGTTTCTGTCGTGATGGACTCTTGTGACGAGCCGAAGGACAGATGATGGAAGCAGTTAGCTTCCTCCCATAATTGGGGCTTACCAGGGGTTGTAAAAAAATATAATATATATATAGCAGTAGACTTATATACCGCTTCATAGGGCTTTCAGCCCTCTCTAAGCGGTTTACAGAGAGTCAGCATATTGCCCCCAACAATCTGGGTCCTCATTTTACCCACCTCGGAAGGATGGAAGGCTGAGTCAACCCTGAGCCGGTGAGATTTGAACCGCTGAACTGCTGATCTAGCAGTAGCCTGCAGTGCTGCATTTAACCACTGCGCCACCTTGGCTCCATATATATATATATATATATATATATATATATATATATATATATATATATATATATATATATATATATATATATATATATATATAATGTTGTATTTGTGACAGTAAATACATATATATACACAAATAAAACACACACACACACATATATATATGTTGTATTTGTGACAGTAAATACATATATATACACAAATAAAACACACACACACATATAGAGATAGATAGATAGATAGATAGATAGATAGATAGATGGATGGATGGATGGATGGATGGATGGATGGATGGATGGATGGATGGATGGAGGGAGGGAGAGAGGGAGAGAGAGAGAGAGAGAGAGAGAGAGAGAGAGAGAGAGAGATTTACAACCCCCGGTATGCCCAAATATGGGAGGAAGATCACTACTTCCATTCTCCGTCCTTTGGCTCGTCACAAGAGACCATCCAGATACAAAAAATTACAACATACATACATACATACATACATACATACATACATACATAAATACACACACACACACACACACATATATACATACATATACATACACACACACACACACACACATACATACATACATACCTACATACAGCTCTAGAGAACTGCATCAAGAAATTTGGAAGCAAGCATGAACTATGCAGTAATTTTGTTCTGATTTGCCAAGCTTGGGAAGTGCTGTTCGGATTGCTCCATCTTGCTCTTGAGATGGATGGCTAGATAAATCATATAAATAAACAAATAAATATTTTTAATAATACCATTTATATAATATGTTAATATTATTAGGAAAATTTCTGTGCAAAAACTATTTCCAATATAATGCAGTGTGCAACTTTGATTAGATTTTGTTATTATTTAGAACTGGCATGATTCACTATCCGTATAAAATAAAGAAACTTTATCCTAGGAGTTGTGAGGCTGATGGCTAAAGCTGCAGCTATTATAAAGCTTTGAAAATCTACCTGTTTAAATGTCTTTTAATGATGTATTTATTATCCATGCTGCTTTTTAAATAGATATTCTATGGCCATACCTCTTTGGATATACCCTGTACTGGTCAGATTAATGTTTTCTCCTTATTTGTATTTTTAAAAAACTAAAGTTTTGTTATACCTGTTATGGCCCCCAGCAGCCAGAGGAGCTAGCAACATATTCAGACAGTGAGGAGGTTGGGGAGGAACATGGGCCAGTCCTGGAATCTTGGAAAGGCTCTGATGAGTGCACTGCATTGGAGGCAGAGATGGGGCCAGGGCCATCTGACAGTTATCAGCTCCCTTCAGAATCAGACAACAGTGAGGCAGACAGCTGGAGCCTGTTCCCAGAATGTGCATGTGCACAGTTGCCAGATGAAGGGAACAGCTAAGGAACAAGTGTTGACTTGGGAGTAAGGCCACAGGTGGACGGTGAATGGCCCCTCCCATAGGAAATAAAAGAGGAGAGAAAGAGGAGGGGTGTTTGCAGGAGACAATTAGTTCATTCCTGCATTCTTGCCAAGTATTGCGGCACCTGAAAGATATAGGCTTGGCCACTCTCCAAGCCTTATAAAGATCGGTAATTGTGAACTATCTTGAAAGACTGTGAGCCGGGACTTTGCTGGAGAGGAATTCACTGTAAATTAAATAAAAGGGGTTTATTGAGACGAAGACGCGCCTTCATGCTGCGGGGAAGCCTAGGTCAGAAAAATACCATTATATTTCTGTATCTTGATTTTTATTCTTTTATGTCATTTTGTTGTCCTTCATGGGCAAAGGCAACTAAAGATATAAGTTGAGCCAAAAAATACAGCCTCACAAGTTGATTGCTAACCTTTAAGCCATATTTCCCCAAAGTAGCAATATCCAGTTCTCCCAAAGCTATTTCTCACCAACTAACGAAGCTAAACAATGGCTTTCTTCTCCTCCGCTTCCTGTAATTGCTTAACTATTTTTTTCATTCCCTCATTTAACAAAGAACAAGTTACCCTGCAGCAGGATAGTTAATAAGCAGGAACACTATCTTATTAGGTAAGGCAGGCTGTTTTCCATTTAAGCTAGATAGAATATTCTTCAGGGGCAACTCGTATGAGTCCCTTTGTTTGGGTCTTATACTTCTGTTTTAAAAAGCAGTCAGGTTCAATAATAAAAACAAAATCCCACTTCTTTAAAGATGGCATTAAACATATTCCAATTTCTGCTAATGCCTCAAAAAAGCCAGCAAATTGGAAATTAAGTGCTTAATAACCACACAAAGTAAACCAAAAAGACTTTGCTGAGCTTTCTAGGCAATAATGAATGTAGAAGTAATACACCCTCTAGCCACGATTTACATTGGCATTTAGGTCAAGTTTGGGCTAGGGAAATATGCGTTGAAGAAGAAGCTGAAGTGCTAGCAACAAAATGCAAAATGTCTTACATGACAAGGCTAAATTCCACCACACATTGTGAAGGTTGCGGTAGTGTTAATATATATAACAGGATTTCCCTAACCCTTGAAAAGGTGGGACCACTTGAGTCAATCAATATTTCTACCACTAGTTGTGGCCCGTCAGAGCTGGCAGCAGAGTCAGACCGTGAGGAGGTTGGGAAGGAGCATGGGCCGGTCCTGAAAGCTGGAGAAGACTCAGACAAGGGCTCTGCATTGGAAGCAGAGACGGGGCCAAGGTTATCTGGCAGTGATCAAGTGCCTACAGAGCTAGACAGCAGTGAGTCCAAGGAACAGCTAGAGCCTGTTCCCATTGTGCGCATGCGCAGAGCTGCCAGAAGAAAAGAACAACTCAGAAAGCAGGGTAGACTTGGGAGTAAAGTCCCAGGTGATTGGCCCTCATATCTATATTAAAGGCCTGGACACTAAAACGTATGAAGAATGGTTGCAGGAACTGGGCATGGCTACTCTAAGGAAGAGGGATACAGTGGCTAAGATGCTGAGCTTGTCAATCAGAAAGTTGGCAGTTCAGCAGTTTGAATCCCTAGCACCACATAATGGAGTGAGTTCTCGTTACTTGTCCCAGCTTCTGCCAACCTAGCAGTTCAAAAGCATGTAAAAAATGCAAATAGAAGAACATGGACCACTTTGGTAGGAAAGTAACAGTGCTCTGTGCACCTTTGGGTTTAGTCAAAGTTTGATTTAGATAGATAAAGCACCAGCAGGCAAGACAAGAAGCAGCAGGTGGAAATTTACCAAGGAGAGACTCAACCTAGAACTAAGGAGTAATTTCCTGACAGTTAGAACAATTAATCATTGGAATAGCTTTCCTCTAGAACAGGGGTGTCAAACCAGCAGCCTGTGGGCCAGATGTATTATGCGCAGGCCATGCCCACCCCAGCTTCGCAAAGATGGGAAACGTCACAATACGTCACATCACAGCAATGTGATGCCATGAGTTTGACACCCGTGTTCTAGAAGCTGTGGGTGCTCCATCACTGGCGGGTTTTAAGAAGAGACTGGACAGCCATTTATCTGAAATGGTATAAGGTCTCCTACCTGAGCGGAGGTTGGACTAGAAGACTTCCAAGGTCCCTTCCAACTCCGTTATTCTGTTATGTATATATCCCTTCGCATAGGTTTCTATTGAAACTTGTGATTATGACACTGGAGTTTTACAGGTGTGATTTTCTCAATAGCTGAAACTGATGGGGGAAGTATGGGGAATAGGATGAGGGATATTGCTTGCTTGAACCCAGAGGCTGGGAGGTTGTGTAAGGCAACTGTTTGATGCATATTGCTGCTATAAGAAAGACAAGCCAAACTAGTCAGTTTTCACAAGGACTCTGTAACAGATCAGAAAAAGGAAAGCAAAGAAATTGCCTGTGAAATCAGCTAGAGAGCTCAGAGTTTAGGCAACAGAAGATGAGCTTCCCATAACCTGCAAAGTGAATGCTCAAAACCAGCTAAGTTCCAATACTGTAACTTCTCAAGTGACATTTTTGTGATTTATGTTGAGCAGTAGTTGAGACCGAGGCCCATTATTCACTCCCAAGTGCACAACTGTTAATAATCAGAAGGGACTCCAATATTGCAAAGTGTGAGAGGAAGGTTGTTGCCCCATAAACTCTAAAAAATGAAAATGAAAATTAAAACATGAAATACCCCACTTCTTAATTTTATGATAGCACTACGCTGAAAACTGTCTTGAATTTAATGGATCAAACTGTAAGAAAATGTCAGTTTCCCCTTTCATAAATTTGGTTGCCAATCAAAATTTCAATCCTTTCCCCCCCAAATTGCAGGCTGTATCATATTTTATATTTCCTATTTATGCCAGATGTTATCTACAAATTTCATAAACACCAAGCTCCATATTTCTTAATTATCTTTCTTTCAATTTATGACAAGGGTGTCAACAGGATATGGCCAGAAAATTCAACATGTGATGTACATTTAAAAAAAAAAACCAATTATAGCTTTGATGGCATTATGGTGGTAGCATCTGAATGGCTGATTCAGCCTTCCATCCTTCCAAGGTAGGTAAAATGAGGACCCAGATTTCTGTGGGCAATAGTGTAAACAGCTTAGAGAGGGCTGTAAAAGCACTATGAAGCGGTATATAAGTTTAAGTGTTATTGCTATTTTGACCTCTTTTTTTGGCCATAACAAATGTCTATTGAGCAGTAAACCATGTAACTCTGGAAGGAAGGACAGGAGGGCTCAAATGGAATGATATTGTTTATACACCTTAATGTAAAGGGTTCAACTGTGCAATAACAATATTGTTCAATAAATATAGTTCAATAACAATATTTGATTGTTATAAAATATGGAGCTGAGCAGAGGGTGGTTTATCTCCGCAGTAACTTCAGTGATGGGGAACTATTGATTGTTCATGTGAAGCAAAATTTTGATTGCATTTCTTGAGTTCTGGCCTTGGCTGCTGATTTATAAGTAATGGTTTGTTGTTATGATGATACAGCTGGTTTTCTTTTGCCAGCTGGAAGCCTGATATAATTGGCAAGAGAAAGGAAAGATTGCTGTTCCATGGCAAGAAAGTAGGATGGGGTAGCAACAAAAGTGTATGACTGGCATTCTAACTTTCTACAAATATATTAAAGTTGATCATTTTCAGAATGGATATTTCCTGTGTTATCCTTCCCTTTGCAGCCTCCTGCACTCTACCCTAAATCCTTTCTGAAGAACGTACGTTCCTTGGGGAATAGGTGCAGGCATTTCTGTTTATATGTTTCCATATATTAAATGAATTCTGTATGTCTGCCATATAATAAATAGATAATAAATAGATATAAATAATAAATAGATATATTAAATATCCACCCACCCCCGCTAAAGCAAGAATAGGTATGTTGTAATTAAATACATATAGGGACGCAGTGGCTCAGTGGCTAAGATGCTGATCTTGTCAGTCAGAATGGTCAGCAGTTTGGCAGTTCGAATACCTAGCAATAGCAATAGCAGTAGACTTATATACCGCTTCATAGGGCTTTCAGCCCTCTCTAAGCGGTTTACAGAGAGTCAGCATATTGCCCCCAACAATCCGGGTCCTCATTTTACCCACCTCGGAAGGATGGAAGGCTGAGTCAACCCTGAGCCGGGTGAGATTTGAACCGCTGAACTGCTGATCTAGCAGTAGCCTGCAGTGCTGCATTTAACCACTGCGCCACCTAGCAATGTGTAACGGAATGAGCTCCCGTTACTAGTCCCAGCTTCTGCCAACCTAGCACTTCAAAAGCATGTAAAAATGCAAGTAGAAAAATAGGAACCACCTTTGGTGGGAAGGGAACAGCATTCCGTGCGCCTTCGGCGTTTAATCATGCCAGCCACATGACCACAGAGACGTCTTCAGACAGTGCTGGCTCTTCAGCTTTGAAATGGAGATGAGCACCGCCCCCTAGAGTCAGGAACGTCTAGCACACATGTGTGAGGGGAACTTTTACCTTTACCTTAATTAAATACATAAATCTTAGAAATGTATATTGGTTTTTATTGAGTCTGCCTGGTGCCAGAATCCACTAGAGGCAATCCTCAACTTATGAACCCAATTGAGCCCAAAATTTCTGATCCGAAGCAAGACAGTTGTTAAGTGAGTTTTGCTCCCTTTTACGACTGTTCTTGCCACAGTTGTTAAGTGAATCACTGCAGTTAAGTTAGTCACATGGTTGTTAAGTGAACCTGGCTTCCTCATTGGCTTTGCTTATCCAAAGGTCGTAAAGGGGATCATGTGATCCAGGAACATTGAAACTATCCTTAATATGAACCAGTTGCCAAGCGTCCCAATGTTGATCCCGTGAACATGGGGATGCGTCAATGGTCATAAACGTGAAAAATGGTCATAAGTCGCTTTTTTTCAATGCCATTGTAACTTGAAACAGGTCACTAAATGAATGGTTGTAAGTCAAAGACAACTTGTACTATAACACCTTTAACCCTTGATTATCCAATGTCCATTTCAATGACTCGAGACAAGAAGAGTCCACCACCTTCAAAATCAATAGATTTGATGATTTTTACTGGTGTATAATCAAAATCTTTTTCATTATAATGTAATCTCAATGTTGCTCTTGTTTTGTTCTAGCATCTGAAACAACTTGGAATACTTTTCTCTATTTTCTGTAGGATGACCCTTCAGATAGTTGAAGGATGCTATCATGTCTTCTTCCAGTACTGTCTTCTTCAAGCTGAACATATCCATTATGAGCCATTGGTTGCACAGTGGTTAGAGTGCACCACTGCAGGCAATTTGGCAGTTCAAGTCTCACCAGGCTCAAGGTTGACTCAGCCTTCCATCCTTCCTAGGTGGGTAAAACAAGGAGCCAAATTTTGGGGGTCAATATGCTGACTCGGTAAACCGCTTAGAGAGAGCTGTAAAGCAGTATATAAAGTCTAAGTGCTATTGCTATTACCTTCTGCCATTCTTCATAAGCTTTTTCCTTCCACAGACCATTTATTATCTCAGTTATTCCCCTTGAGACTCCCTCCAGTTTGTTAACATGCTTCCTAAATTGCATTGGCTAGAATAAAATAATACAGTGATGACTGGCACTTTATCCATATTTTGTTGGAATATGGATGGCAGCAAAGCCCCTGGGAACTATATAACTTTTGGAATGCAGAAGAAACAAAAAAAAAGCAGTACAATATAGTAGAAACACAGGAGCGAAACATCTGAAGCATACCAGATGTGGGTTCCTACCAGTTCAGACCGGTTTGGCTGAGTAAGTAGTAATTTGGCTGGCCACACCCCCAAATTGGTTCTATTAGTGACGCCATAGAAGCCACCATCTTGTTTTTTTGCTTCTGTGCATGTGTAGAAGCAATTTTTTTACCTACTGTGCATGTGTGTGTAGCATGCATCAAGCCTGCACGCCCGAAGCGCATCCCTGAGCAAACCAGCAGTAGAAGAAGCCGGAACTCACCCCTGAAGCTTATGTGTCTATTTGCATTTCATCTGATATTCTTTGGCCATGCCTAAGTAGCATCAACAACTGCACGAAATCCTAATGATATAATTTGTATTATTGTAATGACTTCAGGGCAAAACTACTTTTGATTGTGTGTTGGTTTTATGCCTGTTTAAAGGTTGAGGCCATGCCAAAGAATCTGTTGGAGCAATCACTTGGAAGAGTATTCCAAGTTCCTTTTAATCACAAGGACAGTGTCCTGGATGACCTGATGAAAGGGAACACAGTGTAAGTATTATGCTGCAGGTTTTTTTTTCCTGATTTATATCTATTGGATTAAATGCAAAGAAGTGAAATTCCTTCCTTTGTGCCCTGGTAAGAATGTATTATTATTATTTTAATATATATATTTTATTTATTTAGAAACATACAAAATACACACAGACAAAACTTAGACGTACACTTCATTTACACAATATAGTACGAACAGGAACTTCCTGTTCTTTCTAATAGCAATTACCAATCGATACAATTCTCCATATGTTATTTCTCCTTCTAGTATATTTCATTTGCATTTTTTTAGTTTTTTTTAGTTTTTTATTTTACTTTAAACACATAAACACATCAACAAAAACAAACACATAACTTAAAAACAACATAGGAACAATAAGTTCCATTGTATATCATACAGCAGTTCCGAATTGGTTTCTTTGCAGTTAGTGTTTTCTCTGCTATACATTTCTATCTTTCATTCATAATCTCCTTATTCGTTATCCATTTGTATGTACATTTCTTTATTTATTTAAACTTAGCTACTTATGACCAGATATTATTTACCTATATTATGCTATATATTTTTACTGTCATTTGTTCTCTTACATACAGATTATAGATATACATTCATATAATTATTCTTTTTCTTTGCCATTCTTATGTTATTATTATCCCATTTGGAAGGTTATAAGGTAGTTTAGAATGCTTTGTTTACCATCCTTCGAACCTGCTAAGGCACCACCTTGTTTTCTCTTTCTTTTCCTTTCTCCCTCCCTTCCTTCTCTACTTCCTTCCTTCCTTGTTTCCATCCCCTTCTTCTTTCCCTTATCTCTTCCCTACTCCTACCCTTTTTCTTCTCCTTCCTACCTTCTCTCCTTCTCTTTCTTTCTCTTCCTCCCTCCTCTTCTTCTTTTTCTCTCCCCTCTATCCACCTTCCCTTACCTCATTCTTCTTCCCTTACCTCTCCACCACACTTCTTCTTCTTCTCCTACTTTCTCTCTTTCTCTTCCTCTCTCTTCTACTCTCTTCTTCATTTGCATTTTTAACCCTCTTATTTTACTCATCTATCTGCTATATTGGGTGATTACCTCTAATACATTTAAACTTTCTTGAGTCCATATCAGTGGTGGAATCCAGCCAGTTCGCACCTATTCAGGAGAACCGGTTGTTAACTTCCCAAGCAATCAGGAGAACCGGTTGTTGGAAGAAATCTCCATTTGGTTCTTTCCACTTTACAGGGCTAATCCTGTAAGGAAGGCAGGAAGAAAACATTCTGGTGTTGTTTCTAGCCTCATCTTTATTGCCCTGCTTAGAGAAACTGCCTCTCTGGTTAACTCTTATTACATTGTAACAGCTAAGGCGAAGCGCCCATCGACATGAGTGACGTTGAGTTAGCCACGCCCACCTGGTCACATGACCACTGAGCCCCCCCTACCCAGATAGTCATTAGGGCAGAGAACCGGTTGTTAAATTATTTGAATCCCACCACTGGTGCATATATATATGTTAATTCTTCTTAACTACTATCTTTGGGTTTTATCGGCTTCTTTCATTGATCCTTGTTTCTTTCTTCTATCCACCTATACCATTTATCCCATATATGGTAATATTCTGTTTCTTCTTTTCCCTGGATTTCTTCTGTTAATTTGTCTATTTTGGCACAGTTCATAACCTTGGTAAGAATGTATTATTATTACACCTCTCAATCTTGATATCTGATCTACACTAGACCTGGGATTTGTCAGCTTTCTAAAGGCTGGGAGAAAAACTTGCTCATGTTCTCCACTGTTATGGGGGATTGGAAAATGTCTTTAAAGGCAAAGACAACATGTTTATGAAGAGTAAATACAAAATGGTCAAACCCAGCCATCTCCTTATTTTGTGGGGTTTTTTTTAATCCTTTTGTCCTATATAGGATTGGCTGTTCTTTTGCTTATTCACTGGTAAGAAGCATCTATTATTATGCCACCATTTTTGACAAGTCTGAACTATTGGAGGGAGTCAGGGAGACCACAGGAGGAGGCAGGAAGCCAGTCAAAGAGCCATACTGGAGCACACACACTTTCCCCCATCCCCGGAAGGATCCAACCCAGCTTCACTGATTACAGGTTTGAAAAGACAACGTGGCTCTGCCTGCAATCAAACTACACTTGGGGAGGGAGAGTACTTCCCTCCAGCCTTTGCCCAAAGCCTCGCACCAGGAGGATGAAGTTTGAATTCTTCCCCCTCCCTCCGACCCACACATACCTTTTCCAGCTTTTTTAGAGAGGATTTCAACTCTGCTCTTGCCTGTCATCATGAAAAGAAAAAAAATGTAAAAGGAAAAAGGTGAAAGCTGAGGTCAGGTGGAGCTAGTTGCATTCGCTGGCTGGAGAATTCTGGGAGTTGAAGTCCAGACATCTTCAAGTGGCCAAGGTTGAGAAACACTGGCTTAACTGTTTAAAAAAGCCTCTAAAAAAGCACCCTCTACAGGAGGAGGCAGGAGAACGACATGCCTCACCTATGTCAGGAATTTTTAGGCTTTTAACTCTTGCTTAACTCTGCTCAAGTGATCATAAAACTCCTAAAGTCAGACTAGATGAGGCATGTCGTTCTCCTGTCTCCTCCTGTAGAGGGCGCATTTTAGAGGCTTTTTTAAACAGTTAAGCACTAGGCAAAGTCATCCACGGTGACTCTGGCAGCAACTAGCTCAGCCTGACCTCAGCTCTTGCCTTTTTCCTTTTACATTTTTTTCTTTTTATGATGACAGTGGTGAGGCTCTGCCTCCCCTGCCTCCCCTGACTGCACGTCACTGCTATTCTAGGCATGCAGTTGGTCAACTTTCTGAAGGGTGGAGGGGTGGAATTATAGAAGTTCCCCACTGTTATTAGAACTGGAAAGTTTTTTTTTTCAATTTCTTTGGAGTAAAACAAAAAGAAATATATAATGCATTCATCACAGCCTTACAAAGGAAGTGGAAGGCAAGGGGAGACCTAGAATGAAGCTCAAGGCAGCTAGCTGTCAGTTTTGGACAACTGCAGGGAAGCACTACATGGAGCCTGGTGACGAATTTATAAATGAGTTCCCAGTAGAACACTTCAGGCTGAAGCAAGGAGGTGGTGGGGAAAATGATAGCATGAACAACTAACTCAAACCTTAAACAAGATGAAGACATTTCACACCTCATAAACTGGATTCCGAATAACAGAATTAGAAGGAAACTTGGAAGTCTTCTAGTCCAAGCGGGAGACTCTATACTATTCTGGACAAATGGCTGTCCTATCTCATCTTGAAAACCTCCAGTGATGAAGCACCCACAACATCTGAAGGCAAACTGTTCCATTGGTTAATTGTCCTCACTGTTGGGAAGTTTCTCCTCAATCCCAGGTTGCTTCTCTCCTTGATGGAAGGTTTCCATCCATTGTTTCTTGTCCTGCCCTCTGATGCTTTGGAAAATAAATTGACCCCCCTCTTCTTTGTGACAGCCACTCAAATACTGGAATACTGCTGTCATGCCCCAAAGATACCCAATGGGATGCTATTGTGATTATTATTATTTTTTGGCATCTGCGCCTGTTTGTTATGCTATTAAAAGGCACGCCAAAGGTGCTTTTTCAAGAGGCAACTGGACTTTCTGGTTTTTCTTTTGATGAAAGAAATGTCCTTCTGGGTTCAGCTCCAAGTGGGGGAAAAGACACTGAAGACATGGAGGCTGCTTGGAAAGATGGTTTATTGGTGGACAGGACCACATGGCTTGAGCCCTGAACAGAAAAGGTGATCACATGCTTCAATGTTGGTGGAGAAGAAGAGAAGGGCTGAGGGAGGGGCTTGCTAGGCTTTTTATAACCTGTTCAGTCCCACCTCTCTGTTTCCTGTTCCTGTGTAAGAAATGTATTCTGATTGGTTGTCAGACTCCCATGAGGCCATGCAGGGGCTACTCTCTAGGCTGTGTTTTGAATCCAGGTATGGATGAGTTCTCAGATGCCATGTGGTCAGTTGAGTAAAGAGCCAATATTATCATGCCTTTACTCCCATCCACTCTGGGGCTGCAGTGGAGAAGTCTTTATTATGTAAAAGTGGACTAGCTTGGCCTTAATGGCCAATTAACAGTGGGGATGGACAGGAAGCTACAGGCAACCACTCTGTCCCTTAAAACATGTTTCTTTCCTTTCATATCCAGAGAAATATTCTGCTTTTTCAACACTTCCCAGGATATTTCATTTTTCTGGGAGAGGGCTGGATGATAACTTCCCACACTTTGAAAACATTTTTCTTCTCATCCAAGAAGCTTCTTCCGATGAGAAGCGAAACATCTTCAGGGAAAAACCGGAAAATCCAGTTGTCTCTTGAAAAAACACCTTTGGGGACAATCATTGCCTGGATAACTGAGAATCTCCACAGACATGTAGTGTTTTTTTTCTGTGTTGTGATGTTTTGGAGGAATATTTCTTTTTCTTTCTCTACTTAATTTCTGATGATGATCCATTCGCAATTAATCCATTCTCAATTAACCCCACTGGCACGTGGAAACTTTAAATCTAGAATAGAGTATTGCTTGTGGGGGGATGGTGGTGTTGTGCCATAGATGATTTTATTTTTATTTATTTTTTTATTTATTATTTTTTTTATTTTTTATTTTTTTTATTTTTAATTTTATTTTATTTATATGCCGCCCTTTTCCCCCGAAGGGGACTCAGGCCGGCTCACAACTCAAACCAGGGAAGGGGTGATACAGACAAAATTAAAACGACACAAAACAATGCATAATTTAAAACACACGACAGTCATACCATTCGAGACGGGGGCAATGGTTCTTTAGCCCCAGGCCTGTCGGAACAGCCAGGTTTTAAGGGCTTTGCGGAAGGCCTGGGGGGTGGTGAGGGTTCGAATCTCCATGGGGAGTTCATTCCAGAGGGTCGGAGCAGCCACAGAGAAGGCTCTCCTCCGGGTAGTCGGCAGTCGACACTGGCCGGCGGATGGGATTCGGAGGAGGCCTAATCTGTGGGATCTAATCGGTCTAGTGGAGGTAATTGGCAGCAGGCGGTCTCTCAAATACCCAGGTCCAATACCATGAAGGGCTTTATAAGTGATGACTAGCGCCACGATGGCATCACATTGAGGAAAACTGAGTATTGCTTCAGCTAATCGCATTCCCGCTGTCAGGAGTCTATTGTACAATGCCAAACTGTGTGAATCAAATAGATTGGAAAGTAATGTACAGTTTGCTGACATATGAACAGAAGATGGAATATGAATGTCATCATATAACTGATCATATATTCTAGAGCAGTGTTTCTCAACCTTGGCAACTTGAAGATGTCTGGACTTCAACTCCCAGAATTCCCCAGCCAGCTGGCTGGGGAATTCTGGGAGTTGAAGTCCAGACATCTTCAAGTTGTCAAGGTTGAGAAACATTGCTCTAGAGGTTTTTGTTTGGCTCCCTGACCACCAAGGCAACCGATATAAAAGGGAGGGAGCATAAAATTACTCTGATAGTCATATTAAAGATAAAATCCCTTTACAGTTACATTGAACAAGACCGACCATTTACAGCACCAGATTGTCTTGGGCTAAACAATCTGAGCATCTATAACATTCATCTCCAAACAGCATCTGATTGCTGACAAGCCCAGCTTCCCATCAAAAATTTACTGCACCTGTTTTCATTGCACCATTATATATACCATATTTGGTTTAATGTTTTTTAAATGATCTACAGCAAGGCTAATTGAAACATACAGTAGGCAAGGATTCATTTGCATAACATCTCATCCCCAGACTACCTGGTATCAGAGAGGCTTTGAAACTGGAAACAACATTCCATTAAATCTTTATTATTGTTATTTTTTAAACAGGAGAGAAAGCCGACGGACAGAAGATGGAGCAGCCATTTCAGCGTTTGGTCTAAGATGAAGAAGGTCCTGGAATACAGGCAGATAATTGTACCCACCGTACCATACTTTGACCAATCTTAGAGGCCTGTTGTGACAATAAAGTATGAAGAATTGTGGAAGAAAAACGGCATACCAATGCAATAAAATAACTCCCTGGAGTATAATGGTACTTGAATTTATCATGATAAGCTTTATGAGAGAGCTCAGATTAGATTAATGATGGAGCTCAGACATATTTCATAACTTGAGTTCTGAAACTTTGTGTTTACTTCCAGGTTTGGAAAATGTAATGATTTATTCCAAACCTTTGTAAAAAGCCTCAGAAATGTGAGGGATACTAAATTTTCCTGCCCTCTTCTCTTCTTCATTGTCACTAAAGTAACAATGCGACCAATGTAAAAAGGATCCTAGAGGGGTTTTCAATAAGTTATAAAAACCTGGCTTTTTCACCAGGCCCTGGGGTAGGATGTGTGCTCTTCTCCCCTCGGATCTTTTAGATTGCCAGGAACATATCTATCCCCGGTACAGAGTAATTTTGTAGTTGAATGCATACTTCTTGTCATTTTTACTTGCTGTTTTATCCTCTTTATATAAGCCACGTTGAGGTGACAAACAAACTGATAAATAAACAATAAATCAAAAGCTTGAGAGACACCTGGGAGCAGGGGCGGGCTTCAAAAATTTTAGCAATGAGTTCTCTGCCTGGTTGCTTGGTGGGCGTTGCCATGGTGGGTGTGGCCTAGTTCACCTCCTGCACTACGGTAGTTGGGGAGTGTTTTTGCCCTCCCTGGGCTCTGGAAGCTTTCCTCAAGGTTTCAGGAGGGCGAAAACGGCCTCCATGGAATCCAGAAGCCCTCCAGAGACCAGAAACAGGCCCATTTCTGGCCTTTGGAACTTCTTAGAGGTCTGTCTTTTGCCCTCCTCAGGCTGCAAAGGCTTTCCTCAAGCCTCCAGGAGGTGAAAATGGTCTCCTCTGGGCTCCGGAGGCTATAAATGGGCCCGTTTCCAGCCTTCTGGAACTTCCAGGAGGCCCATTTTTTGCCCTCCCTGAGCCTCTGCATGGACCCTATACTTACCTGGCATCCCAAAAGGGTCACGTGGACACTCCTGGGAGGGGAGGGGGCAGCCAGGGGTGAGATTTGCGGGTTCACTGAACTGGGAAGATCCTTAGCTAGAGGATCGCCCGAACCCGTGCGAACCTGCAACAGCCCACCCCTGCCTTGGAGTGGATTTGTGTAGTGGGATTTCTGTTTCTCTTCCTGATGATTAAAACACAAACATAGAAGGCTATGAAGAATCTGAACATTGGATTCTATTCAAGATTCATTATTATCCCAAGGGACATCAAGTAACGGGTCCATAGCAGGCAGCACCAACCCAACCTGAGCTAATCTTGCATAAGCAAAATTAGACTTAGGTAGTTCTTAGATGGAGTTCAATCAGGATGTGCCAAAGAAGTTTACGTTTTAGAAAAATCTTTCCAGAAGAATGGCAATGTCATAAAGGACAGCACATCAGCATTTATATGGGTTGACTCATTACAACTACATTTCTTTGGAATGCTGAAAAAAAATATATGACTCCTTTAAATATGTGCTCCACTAGGGTTTCATGCATTTGGAATGGAGGTGGTATTCAGCAGGTTCTGATCCCTTCTGGAGAACCGGTAGGGGAAATTTTGAGTAGTTCAGAGAACTGGTCAAAACTGCCTTTGACTGGCCCCACTCCCATCTATTCTCTACCTCCCAGCTGATAGGGAGAAAATTGGGATTTTGCAGTAAACTTCCCCTGGAGCGGGGTATTGTATTGTATTGTATTTGGTTTATTTGTATGCCGCCCTTCTCCAGGAGGGACTCAGGGGGGCGAACAACTCAAAGGGGAAAGGGAACATAAACAACAGTACAGATAATTAAAATACACGAAAATCACACAGCCATACCAGTCGAGAGGGGAGGGGAACTCATCAACCCCAGGCCTGCTGGCACAGCCAGGTTTTGACGGCTTTCCGGAAGGCCTGGAGAGAGGTGAGGGTCCGGATCTCCGCGGGGAGTTCATTCCAAAGGGCCGGAGCTGCTACAGAGAAGGCCCTCCCCTGGGTAGTAGCCAGATGGCATTGGCTGGTGGACGGAACCCGGAGGAGGCCGACCCTGTGAGATCTGACGGGTCTTTGGGAGGTAATTGGCAGCAGGCGGTCTCTCAAGTACCCAGGTCCAATACCATGAAGGGCTTTATAAGTTACGACTAGCACTTTGAAGCGTATCCGGAGACCGATCGGTAGCCAGTGCAGCTCGTAGAGGATAGGTGTAACGTGGGTGTACCGAGGTGCACCCACAATCGCTCACGTGGCTGCATGGGTGGGAATGAAGCATGGGTAGGTTTCAGCTGGTTCGCACTGGTACGGGCGTAC
Source organism: Thamnophis elegans (assembly GCF_009769535.1). Lineage (NCBI taxonomy): Eukaryota > Metazoa > Chordata > Lepidosauria > Squamata > Natricidae > Thamnophis > Thamnophis elegans. The sequence goes on along the minus strand of NC_045549.1, from coordinate 20,921,423 downwards.
CAGTTGGTGAAATTTAGTGTGCCTTCCTGTACCCCTTCTTCTGGAGTCCCGTACCAGAATGCTCCCTCCCCAGCTGCCTGCACATGTGTGAAGGAAGCAAACAGCAGGCTCCTTTGCTTCAGCTACATGACCTCCTTTCATTCCCTGCCTGCCTCTTTCACTCTTTCTGGCAGATGGAGAATGAAAGGAGGTTCGCATAGCCAAGGGCAAAGGAGCCTGCCACTTGCTTCCTTCACATGCATGCAAGAAAGCACCTCCACTGCCCGAACGTGTGAAGGAAGCACTCACTGGCCACCAAACCACCCATTAGCCATCATTTCGCTTCCTCTCTCCCGCCATGGGCTCTCTGGAGGGGGAGGGAAGATCCCTCCCAAAACCTTGCTTGTCCTGGTGGCACCCTGGCAATAGCAGCTGAGCAAGAGGAGGAATTCTGGGAGTTGAAGTCCACAAGTCTTAAAGCTGTCAAGTTTGAACACCCCTGGGTTTTTTTCTAAAGGGTTAGGGGTGCAAGGGTCTCCTAACTTGACAGCTTTAAGTCTTGCATGCTTCAAATGCCAGAGTTTCTGAGCCAACATTTTGGTTGCTAAGCAAGAGCGTTGTTAAGTGAGTTTTATCACATTTTACAAGTTGGCCACGCCCACCCAGTCACATGACCACCAAGCCACTTCCACCCAGTCACATGATCACCAAGCCACTCCGCCTGGTCACATGACCACCAAGTCACTCCCACAAAGCAGGCCACACCTACAAAATAGATTCTAATTTTTTTTGAAACCCACCACTCGAATGGAGATTTTGCAGTATTCTTCCCTTGCCACACCCACCAAGCCATGCCCACCAAGCCACACCCACAGAACCAGTAGTAAAAAAAATGTGAACCCCACTACTGATTTGGAAGCGTATCTTCCCAATTGTTGCCAAACTGCGCACAACCCAAAAGACAGATCTCTTCCATGTAACTGCCAAGAAAGCAACAAGAGTACAGGAGTCTGTTCTTGCACTGAAGAATTCATATTTTAAATGCAGAAGGCTATGTGCCTAATTAGAATTCAGTTAGATATATTTGGGGCACCAGATGTTTTCCCATGGCTTTATTGCAAGTACAGTTTGGGTTAATTTTTATAAGGGAGAATTTTCTGATTGCTGCGAAAGTATCTCTTGCTGTAATATCGCATTGACTAACTGCCCACTCCTGTTGCTGCTGACTCAGATTGCAAAGGCTACAGAAAAAAAGTATTGATGTTGCAGGGCTTCCCAAAAACATAAATTAAAACAAGATTTAAGTACACAACATAACATAATGTTTTGAAAACTTTCATGACAAAGCACATGATTCTCTTGTAGCCTATGAGGCTAAACACTTTGGTTATGGAGAATGTTAGAGAACTGTTGTGGCCCGGCAGGAGCCGTTGGAGCTGCCGCCAGACTCCGACAGCGAGGGGTCTTATGAGTCGGTCTTGGAGGAGGTGGAGGACCCTGGACAGGGTGTCGACTCGGAGTAGGGCGAGGAGAGACTGGTTGGCCACCAGGTGGCAGCAGAGCATTGGATCAAAGGGAATGTTCAGGAAAACATTTGGGAGTTGTTTCAGGATGCATGCAGACGAAGGGCTACTTGACGGAAAGAACAACGGAGTAACTACAGGAGGTGATTACGAGCAGCTGATGCTGATTAAGATCCTCTCCTGATTATAAAAGGGACTGTTTGTGCCATGCCCTGGTTGCAGGAGTCAACGTTCTCATTCACGTTCATGATTCAGAGAAACCAACTTGGATAAGTGGTTTGCTGTGAGAAGCTTGTTTAATTGCTGCCAGAGAGCTTATCTCTTTGTTTATTTTAGGCTTGCAGCCAACAACAGTCTGGACTGATTAAAACATTCTTTTGTACGTCTGTTTTGGCTTTCGTTCCTGGACGGAGAAGGGGGGGGGGGGTCAGAACAGAGAACTATACTTACTTTCCAGAATAGTACCTCAGTGGCTGCTTTTGGCATAAACTTTGATTTATGGCAGAATCAGTTTACTTCCTTTTAATTCTTAATAGAGATATATTTTAGTTTTGAGGGATGCCCTGGAAACAGGTGTGATCCCTTTTGATCTTTCGGATGATTACAGGTAGTCCTCAACTTACGATCACAATTGAGTGCAAAATTTCTATTGTTTAAATGAGCCGTTTCACTTTATGTCACATTTTATGACTTTTCTTACCCAGTTGTTAAGCGACTCCAGGATAGTGAGGTATTGAAGGATTTATATCAGAGGTGGTATTCAGCCGGTTCGGGCCGGCTAGTGGAGAAAGTTTGGAGAATCGACAAATACCCCCTCTGGCTGGCCCTGCCCTCCCTCCCTCCCCCGCCATTCCCTATCCTATATTCCCTTGTTTTTTAGCTCAGCTCATTCGCCTGGCAGAGCGAATCAGCAGAGCTAAAAAAAACAGCTCAGCTCACACAGAGGGCAGTCTTTGAGTGCTGTGCTTGGAAAGTGTATGTACGCACACTGTTACAATACAGTACAATAGCAGAGTTGGAAGGGACCTTGGAGGTCTTCTAGTCCAACCTCCTGCCTGGGCAGGAAACCCTATACCATTTCAGACAGATGGCTATCCAACATCTTCTTAAAGACTTCCAGTGTTGGGGCATTCACAACTTCTGGAGGCAAGCTGTTCCACTGATTAATTGTTCTAACTGTCAGGAAATTTCTCCTCAGTTCTAAGTTGCTTCTTTCCTTGATTAGTTTCCACCCATTGCTTCTTGTCCTACCCTCAGATGCTTTGGAGAATAGCTTGACTCTCTCTTCTTTTTGGCAGCCCCTGAGATATTGGAACACTGCTATCATGTCTCCCCTAGTCCTTCTTTTCGTTAAACTAGACATACCCAGTTCCTGCAACCGTTCTTCATATGTTTTAGTCTCCAGTCCCCTAATCATCTTTGTTGCTCTTCTCTGCATTCTTTCTAGAGTCTCCACATCTTTTTACATCGTGGCGACCAAAACTGAACGCAGTATTCCAAGTGTGACCTTACCAAGGCATTTTAAAGTGGTATTAACACTTCACGTGATCTTGATTCTAACCCTCTGTTTATACAGCCTAGAACTGTGTTGGCTTTTTTGGCAGCTGCTACACACTGCTGGCTCATATTTAAATGGTTGTCCACTAGGACTCCAATATCCCTCTCACAGTTACTATATTGAGCAAGGTACCACCTATACTGTACATGTGCATTTTGTTTTTCTTGCCTAAATGTAGAACCTTACTCTTTTCACCATTGAATTTCATTTTATTAGATATTGCCCAATGTTCAAGTTTGTCAAGCTCCTTCTGTATCTTAAGCCTATCTTCTGGAGTATTGGCTATTCCTACCAATTTGGTGTCAACTGCAAATTTGATGAGTTCCCCATTTATTCCCTCATCCAAATCACTGATGAAGATGTTGAAGAGTACTGGGCCTAAAACAGAGCCTTGGGGTACTCCGCTCCATACTTCCCTCCATGAAGATGCAGTTTCATTGAGGACTACACGTTGAGTGAGGTTGGTCAGCCAGTTACGAATCCATCTGGTGGTGATGCTGTCCAACCCACATTCTTCTACTTTATCTAGTAGTAGGTTATGGTCTACCTTATCAAATGCCTTACTGAAGTCCAAGTAAACTATATCGACGGCATTCCTCTGTGCTCTCATAGAACTGGTAGGAAAAGATTTGGAATCCCACCACTGATTTATATTCCTTACAGACAGCTGGTCATCTGCATCATTTTGGAGGGTGGTTGAAGCACTTGGAAGTTTATCTCTGTCCTCAGGGTCATCTGAGTGGTGCTCCTGGTTCCTGTAGTCTGAGCACTACTCAGGTAACCCTGAGGACATAGATAAACTTCCAAGTGCTTCAACAACCCTCTAAAAGATTGCAAATGACCAGCTGTCTGTAAGGAATATAAATTCTTCCATTCCCCGCTATCCTGTCAGAGCTGAAGAAGCTTTTTGGGTGAGAAGCAAAACATTTTCAAAGAAAAAACAAGAAATCCCAGTTGCCTCCTGAAAAAGCACCTTTTGGACAACCATGACTGACAATCTCTACAGACGTTGACCTGTACTATAATAGTAGTTTTGGTTTGACTTAAATGTAAGAGTTGCTGCAGTGCTCAGGTTGATGGTGAAGGCTCCACGCAATCTAAAAATGCCAGCATTGACTTTTCATAGGAGAAGGGATTCTCTTATCCACTAGCAATGTAACCTAGGCTGCCTGGCACTCTGAATTGATTCACTGTGGCAGCTATACAGCTGGCAGTAACTTTAGAATCCTGCTTTCCTTTGCCTGAGATCTGAGGGCCCTCCTTTTTTGCAGCTAAATTTACAGAGGGGAATTGGTTCAAACAGAAAAACACTTTGCTTAGCCTGTAAAATATACAGGCTATATTTCTCTAAAGCAGTCTTCCCAGAACTGTCTTCAAGAACTGTTGGAATATGTTTACCGTTATCCTGTAACTCTTGGCTTGAACGATTCTACACCTCAGTTTGAAGGAGCTTTGCAAGATCACCCATGTGATGATAATTTATTCAGATCAATCAAACCCTCTTGTACGCGAGAACAAATTCACATCTTCAATTGCACTGGTTGTGGCAACAGACATTTTGGTTCAGGCTATATTTGTTTATTTCTGTTTTAATCCCTTTCTAATATCTATTTATACCCAACAATGCTTATTTTTATTCAATTTAATTCTTGCTTTCTGCCAAAACATAGCTTTAAAAAATCAACTACTTAAAGCACAACAATATGAAGTGTGTCATCCAATAACATTAAAACTGAACTCATTTGCAAATTAAGTCTCAGTATCAAAGCATCTCTACCACCTGGCAAAAGGACAGCCAAGAAACTTGAATAGCACTCTTCCTAAATTCTTGTGACTAAAATAGTCCCACAGATTATAAAATGGCCTTCAAATACCTTGGTCCTTAGTTCTATAGAGCTTTTTACGGCTCACTCAGCATGATGGATTGCACCCAGAAACAAGCCAGAAGGTATCCTCCATGTAGCTTGGCTCTCAACACTTTGAAAGACAACCCAATGTTGTATGAACACCATAGCCTCCCCCCTCCCAAACCCAATAAACTAAAATAGATCCCCTCCATGGCAAAATCTGGTTCCTATAGAATTAGTGACCTTGGCACACTTATGTCAGCTCCACAGATGCAGTTCTGGCTGCCACCATCATTACCACCCTGGTATTCACACTCATAACTAAATTTAGGAGAGCATCCAAGCTGTGATCCCAAACCTTCAAAGGAGCATTTTCCATGCAACACAAGGTTTGTCTTTTGACTGGTAAGTATGTCTTTGTTACTGGAGTTCAGTTTCAACAAGTTTGCCTTCGTCCGATTCATCAACACCAAGGGATGATTACTAGATTAAACCCCTTCCTTGGATGCAGATGGAAATTAGAGCGACTCAAATGTCATCAGTGTATTAGTGACATAGAACTCAAATTCCAGAAAGCTCTCCCAGCAATTTCATACATCTGTACAGTATGGGTAAGTATCCTAAAAGACTCTGAAATAGAAAGTTGGTGGCTCAGTGGCTAAGACGCTGAGCTTGTCGATCAGAAGGTCGGCAGTTCAGCGGTTTGAATCCCTAGCACTGCATAACAGAGCGAGCTCTCATTACTTATCCCGGCTTCTGCCAACCTAGCAGTTCGAAAGCACATGAAAATGCAAGTAGAAAAACAGGAACCACCTTTGGTGGGAAGGTAACAGAGTTCTGTGCACCTTCAGCATTTAGTCATGCCGGCCACATGACCACGGAGATGTCTTCAGACAGTGGTGGCTCTTTGGCTTTGAAACGGAGAAGAGCACTGCCTCCTAGAGAGTAGCACATATGTGCAAGGGGACTCTGTACCTTTACCTTCACTATGCTCAGAATTTCTAGCCGGCATTGCATCAAGACTGGGCAAATCTGCAATAGGCCAAGTCTTACCTTCTATGGCAACTCCATAGTAGTTCGCCTACTAGTAGTTCAAAATGGCTCATGATATTGGAAGCCTCTGAAATATCCAGGAGAACTCTCAGAACTATCTGGGATACCAACCCTTATCTAGTTCCAAACACAGATTCCCCACAAAAGCACACCAGAGCAATCTGGTTCACTTTACCCAGGCCTGAAGCCAGACTGAATGGATTTCATCCAAAAAAACAAATAATCTGTTTCTAAGAATAGAATATCCTCCAACTCCATAAGCTCTTGCATAGAAATGCTTGTGAGTTTTCTTGGAAATTCATTGGGTTGAAGCCCCCTCTCCCTTCAAATCCAGATTGTTTCAAGGTTCTGTTTTCGTTTTATGAGTCCCTTGCGCTTGGAACATGATGTACCCTTCTTCAGCCTGGTGCCAAGAAGGGCCTTGTTGAGGGCCATTGTGATCTGCCCTCTCAAAAGATGAAGATCTGATTTCCAGGTTCATTAAACTAGAGCTCTCGTTCCGAATGGCATTGGCTTACTTCCAGTATTGGCAATTAAGCATATTATTTTCCCAACTTAAAATCCTCTATACAAATCTAATGGGATTGGGTGGTTTCCAACTTCCACCTACCAAAGTTGAGTCAGTCATCAGGGTAGCTGCCCAGTTGCTTAACACCTGCCGCACTTCACAGACATGAAGCGAGAGGCAATGGGTCAGCTGAACAGAATACCAGTCTGAAAAATGCATGTCCATCTTTGAGTGAAGTAGAGGGAGAACACAGCAGGCAGTGTTTGTTACCTGTATCATTTTGTAGACTCCAAATAAGAATCTACATAGTTGTCTAAACCAGATTAACAGAGTTGGAAGAGACATTATAGGTCATCTAGTCCATCCCCCACCCCGCTCAAGCAGGAGACCCTACACCATTTCTGACAAATGGCAGTCCAATCTCTTCTTGAAAGTCTCAAGTGATGAAGCTCCCACAACTTCCCAAGTCCAGATGTTCCATTGGTTCTCACAGTCAGAAAGTTCCTCCTTATTTCTAGGTTGCATCTCTCCTTGGTCAGTTTCTATCCATTATCCTTGTCTGGTCTTCAGGTGCTTTGGAAAATAGCTTGACCTCCTCCTCTCCATGGCAGCCTCTCAAATATTGGGACGCTGCTATCATGTCTCCCCTGGTCCTTCTCTTCACTAGACTAGACAATTCCTGCAACCATTCTTCATATGTTTTAGTCCCCTAATCATCCTGGTTGCTCTTCTCTGAGTAGTCAATTACTGATAGGAGTTGTAGCCACCTCAACCTAGGTGACTCAATCTCATTTTTCCTTCTCTGTTTTCTAAGAAAGAAAGAAAGAAAGAAAGAAAGAAAGAAAGAAAGAAAGAAAGAAAGAAAGAAAGAAAGAAAGAAAGAAAGAAAGAAGGAAGGAAGGAAGGAAGGAAGGAAGGAAGGAAAGAAAGAAAGAAAGAAAGAAAGATTGATTATATTGATATAGCTAAAGTATACCAAAAACTAAAGTTTTGGAAAAGTCACTTGTTCCCATCTATTTTATATATTTCCCCAGATTTCAATGCTTGGTAATGGATTTGTCAATGGCAATATCAAGATAATGTAACCTTGCTGTCAAATAAATATAATCTGTCAGTTTTTGCAAAGGAATTACTCTGGGACCATTTCATAGATACTTTCTGCTGTCTGTAACTTAGCATGAATTGTATTTCATGTCAATCACTTGTGCTTGGCTGTAAAGATTACCTGACATGTAGCTATCAAAAAGCCTTAACTCTAGAAACTTTGCATTCAGAATAAAATTCGTCTCTCAAAAGTTCACTTTCATGAACTTGACCATTTCCTCTCCCTCAATGACCCATCAGATTGGGTGGGGGGAGGAACCTACCATAATTTGTACTGTATTGATACCCTTCTTAATTTTCCACTTCTTAATTGCCCACTTTTTCTTTCTAGAGAAATCCTACAAAAACAAGGCACCTTATTCAAATGTAATCCTTTTTCCCAGACTTAGAAATTCTCCTAGCAGATTAACTGAAAGAAGATAAAGTTTCTTTCCTACAGAGATGTTAAAAGTAACCTGATCTACTGCTGTCCCAAAGGTGCTTTTTCAGGAGGCAACTGGGCTTTCTTGTTTTTTCTTTTTGCTTCTCATCTAAGAAGCTTCTTCAGCTCTGACAGGACAGTAGGGAATGGAAGTATTTATATTCCTTACAGACAGCTGTTCATTTGCATCCTTGGAAGAAGCTTCTTGGATGAGGAGCGAAACATCTTCAAAAGAAAAAAAAATAAGAAAATCCAGTTGCCTCCTAAAGAAGCGCCTTTGGGACAACCATGACCTGGATGACTGAGAATCTCTAGAGCAGTGCAAAGGCACACTTTTTTCATGAAAAAAATCACGAGGCACACCACCATTAGAAAATGTTAAAAAAATTTAACTCTGTGCCTATAGGTTGTAATTCCCCCACATTAGGTGCAGTATAGTTCCCCCACAGACATACAGCCTTCAGCCATACAGTGTATTACTGAAGGCTGTATGCCTGTGTACTGCCCCACTTCGGTGCTCAGAACACCGAAGGAGACGCGCCGCTGGTAACACTTACCAAGTTGACAGCATGCGTTCTCCTCGCTGCTCTGGTCCTCCGCGATTGTTGCTATGGGCGCACGCATGGGACGTCAGTGACGTCCCTGCGTGCGCTACCTCCTGGCGGTCCCCGCGTTTTTAAAGTAAACGTGGGGCCTCAGGGACTTAATAGAGGCATCCCTGTGTCCCAAAAGCAACTTTCGGGACACAGAGATGTCCTGAGGCAAAAACACCCAGCGAGTGTTTTTCCCACGGCACACCTTACACTATGTCACGGCACACTAGTGTGCCGCGGCACAGTGGTTGAAAAACACTGCTCTAGAGACCTGATCTACTGCTGTACTTTGGAAAGTAGTTTGAGAAAACTTGCCAATGAGGTTATTTGCAGCTTGATCCTCTACTCAGGCTGACAAAGGCACAACCAATGCTGAGTTGGCAAATCCCATGCTTCCTTGTCATTGCTCTTCTGGCTAAATCAGAAGATTACTGCATTTCCCTCTCCTGCTCTTGTGTTCAGAAACGGAAATATTTCTGAGAACACATGATCCAGCAGCAGAGAGTTTTTATGTACTGTAACTATCCTAAGTATACTATTATGTTTTTTGCAATGTCTTATACTGCAGAATTTCCAGGGGAAAAGTTGCATGGAAAGAAACATTTAAATGCATTCTGACTTCTACAAGCATTCTGTATAGAGGGGAAAACTTCCTCCCCACTTTCTCTCTCCCTCCACTTCTTCCTAGCACCCTATGCCTGTGATGGTGAACCTATGCCACGCGTGCCACAGGTGGCATGCAGAGCCCTCTCTGCAGGCATGTGAGCCGTCGCCCCAGCTCAGCTCCACCTTGCATGTGCCTCCCGCTGGCCAGCTGATTTTCAGGTCATGTGCAGGGGCGGGGAGGGTCACATGTGCATGTTTGTGGGGGGCAGGGGGGAGTGCAGAGTGGTGCACCCCCCCATGGCCCATTTTTGGTCCCAGGAGGCTGCAGGGAGGGCTACTAGGCCCAAAATGAGGCACGGGAGTCATGCACACATGTGGGGGGAGATGGTATCATGCACGCATTGCATTATGGATGCAGGGGCGTGGAATATTGTCTTTTAAATATTTCCTAGGATATTTCATTTTCTGGGAGAGGGCTGGGTGATAACTTCTTACAGAAGGAAAGTTAAATGTCATTCACTGGCTACCTCTGAATAGAATCCCCATATTTATTTATAGGCACTTGTATCCAGGAAGGGCAATGGAAACAAAGGTAGAAAACTCATGCAAGTTCAGTATATCATGTTTGTGAAAGGGTGGTGGCAGCAGAAAAAGTCCTCTGCGTGAATCTGATAAGTGATAGGTATGTATTCCTGAGCATTTGGAAGATGGAGTATGAAGCAGATCTGGTTTCATCTTTCCTGCTTGCTGTGCTAGGCAGCGTTTCAAGGCATATTTTTAACGTACAGTAACAGATGATAACAAGAATTTGATACCAACCCATCCAAGCTGTGCAGAGGAGCTGACAGATCTTGCAGAGACCTGAACCTGTTGCTGGATGACCTCCAGGTGTGTTGCAAATTTTAAGACTCTCCGCCAAGAATATAAACTCTTTGGGGTCATTCTTTAAGGTGCTTTGTTGAGATTAAGCCAGCTTTCTAGCAGCTGGATGCCCTCCAGTTCAACTCTGGGAATTGAAATCCCAACATGTCTAGAAAGGTAATTAATGGGAATTCAATGGGAATTACAACCTGAGTTAAGTTATATATTATATGGCATTAATATTAACAGAATAATTATGGGTACTCCTTGACTTACAACAGTTTGTTCAGTGACCATTCAAAATTGCAACAGCACTGAAAAAAGTGATTTAATGTTCTGAGTCTTCCCAAGAGCATGAAGCAAACTCCTTGTCCCAACAAAAAACCCTTTCATTAATTTACTGTGAATTCTGCTCATTCACATCCAGCAACGAGGGAAGATTTACAGTCACAGACCTTATCTGGCTTGGATATCTGCAAAACTTGGCAAGGAGCCTCGGAGAGTCACGAACCAATTAAGCAAACTAATTGTCTCCTGCAAACTCCACTCTCCTTTTGCTCCTTTTTTTATTTCCCCTGGGAGGGAGGGCCATTCATCCACCTGTGGCCTTACTCCCAAGTTGACCCCTGTTCTTTAGCTGTTCCCTTCGTCTGGCAACTCTGTCCATGCACATACTGGGAGCAGGCTCCAGCTGTTTGTCTGCCTCACTGATGTCTGACTCTGAACGCAGATGATAACTGGCATAAGGCTCTGGCCACCTCTTTGCCTCTGACACAGATCCCTCATCAGAGCCTTCCCCAGAATCCAGGACTGGCCCATGTTCCTCCCCAACCTCCTCACTGTTCAAATCTGCTGCCAGCTCTGCTGGCCACTGGTGGGCCACAAAATTTATGTCCATTCTACACTTAAGACCCTTGCAACATCCTCATGGTCACATGACCAAAATTTCAGATGCTTGGCAACTGACTCATATTTATGACAATTGCAGTGTCCCAGAGTCACATGATCATCTTTTACAACCTTCTGAAAAGCAACTTCAATGGGGAAGCTAGACTCACTTAACTGTGTTACTAACTTAACAGCTGCAGTGATTCACTTAACAACTGTAGGAAGAAAGGTTGTATAATGGGGAAAAACACATTTAACATCTGTCCCACTTTGCAACAGAACTTTTGGGCTCAATGGTGGCCCTAAAGTGAGGACTACTTGTCTATTGTTATCTATCCAAAGATAATCTTACATTAAACCAGTTCTGCAAACCAGTTCATGTTCAAGTTAACCTGGGGGGAAATGGAAACAAATTACAACTCTTTCATGATTTCTTTGCAACAAGAGGGTTAAAATGACTGACGTCAAGGATGTGTAACAGTTTCTTCTTTTCATAATGACTAGAAAACATAATATATTTCTTTAATACTTATTTAGAAGGAGTGCTTTTATTTATTGATGTGATTTATATTTACTTTTCATTCAGGAGTTTACAATTGTAACCCTCTATTCCCACCCACTATTTTTCTCGCATGGTGGCTTACTGGCTAAGACGCTGAGTTTGTCGATCAGAAAGGTTGGCAGTTCGGCAGTTTGAATCCCTAGTGCCGGGTAACAGAGTTAGCTCCCATTACTTGTCCCAGCTTCTGCCAACCTAGCAGTTTGAAAGCATGTAAAAAAATGCAAGTAGAAAAATAGGAACCACCTTTGGTGGGAAGATAACTGTGTGCCTTCAGCATTTACTCATGCCGGCCACATGACCACGGAGACATCTTCGGATAGCGCTGGCTCTTCGGCTTTGAAACAGAGATGAGCACCAACACCCCTAGAATGACTAGCACATATGTGCAAGGGTAACCTTTACCTTTATTCCACACACACACACATTGTCCCAAAGGTTGCTTTTCCAAGAGGCAACTGGACTTTCTGGTTTTTCTTTGAAGATTTTTTGCTTCTCTGATAGAGCTGAAGAAGCTTCTTGGATGTCTTCAAAGAAAAACCAGAAAGCCCAGTTGCCTCTTGAAAAAGCACCTTTGGAACAGCTTTTCCCTCATTTTTATTATAATTTCCCATAAAAAACACACGTACTCAACTTAGAACCTGTCCATTAGAGTTATAAGGTATGACGGATGTAAAGCACCCACCTGAACTGCCTGATTTTACAACCTTTTAATAGTAATTGTTAAGTAAATGCCACAGTCATAAAACCAATGCCCACAGTCCCTGAACAAATCCACTCTTCGTATTTTTCAGAGTATAAGACGCACCAAGGTTTTGAAGAGGCAACTTTTTTTTAAAAAAGGTTTTACACTGTGCAAACTTCCCCAAAACAGCCCATTTTTCGCAAAAACGGGCCCATTTTTCCCCCCCAAAAAAAGGGCATGGATAGCTTTTAGGAGGCTTATAGAGTGCTCCTGGCTGCTGGGGGGGGGGGCAAAATTGAACAAAAAACAGCCCAATTTTTGCTAATTTCTGCCTCCCCAATCTCCAGGAGCTCTCTGAAAGCCTCCTAAAAGCTATGCATGGCCATTTTGGTGAAAGGGGTGGGGTTTCAGGAGACAAAAAATGCTTTATTCAGTGTATAAGATGCACCCAGATTTTCAGCCTCTTTTTTGAGGGAAAAAGTTGTGTCTTATACTCCAAAAATACGATAATATGGGCTGGTTTTGCTAAAACTGGAAAGAAATGCTGATTTTCGACAGAAACATCATCAATTGCTGTCACATGAAAAGCAGGCCAGTTGCCAAGCATCTAAAATGTGGCTCATGGGAGTGCGGTGGATGGCTCTCAGAACTTCAGACAGGGAGGGCCGTCATAACTTTGGACAGTCACTAAGCAGCTGGCCATAAGTCAAGTATTACCTGTAAGTAACTGAGCCCAAATGAATGAACTGTAGGGAAGAGGCATTAAAATTACTCTGAGGCATCTGACATGTACCAGATCTGTACACCTATCCAAAATGACATGGCAGGAGTGGTTTGATAAGGGAATGTCCTATCTTTCCACTAGACAGCACTTTTCATGGGTCCAAAAGAAAGATGCAAATGGTTTAAAGCAGGGGTGTCAAACTTGATTTCATTGAGGGCCACATCAGGGTTCTATTTGACCCCAGGGGGTCAGGGGGAGGGGCATGGCCAGGGTGGGCATGGCCAGCTCAACGTCACTTGTATCCGGAGTGCATGTGGTGGCCTGACCACTCTGCCAGCAAAAACAGGCTCCTGAGCCCCGTTTTAGACTGCGACAGCCTCCTGCAACCCTCCGCCAGTGAAAACAAAGCTTGGGAGGGTTGCACGTGGCTTTCCCGAGCTCCATTTTTGCTGGCAGAGGCACTGCGCTCTTCACTGTTTCCAGGGCAGCCTTGCAGGCCAGATCTAAGCACCCCGTGGGTCAGATCTGGGCCACGGACCTTGAATGTGACACCCCTAGTTTAAAGAGTCCCATTCATTTTAATAAGTAGATTAAATCAATGGCATCTTTTTGGGGAGGGGGAGGATTTGTATGGAAGCCTGAAAAAAAATCTCTTTTATTAAATAACAAAAAAAAGTCACATTCATGCCAAATCACTTTTTAAGCAGATCCTTACCTTGCAATTTCTCAGCGTTGTTTCTCAGTTAAAGAAACTTCCCATTTCTTTATCTTATTAACAAGATGCTTGAAACTGGATTTTGGATTTCTCTCGGGCAGATTTTGTTTCAAAGCTTACTTTCCTGTTGGAGATGAGGCTGCTGGTGGTGATACTATTTTATGTTGTACATTTTCCCATCACTCTCAAGCGTCCCCAGCTGTCCACACTTCCCAATCTGAAAAGGGGCTGATGGGAAGAATGCTTTCATGATGCCTTCCCTTGGGATTTAAAGAAAGCCTAAAGTTCCCGACAGCTGGAAAGATGACTGCATAATGAAAATAGAATTTCCGCATTTGCTCTTCGGCCTTCTCCTCACTAAATCGGAGCAAAAACATCTCATTGTCCCCAAGAGAAATTTACCAAAATTTCTTGTCTTCCTGGAAAGCTACTTCAACATCAATTTCTTTTTCATCAAATGGAGTGAGAATTGGTAGAACAATATGCAAGAGAATTCAGGCAGGTTTCTGCTGGATGCTAAACTGCCATTCGCTTTGCCCAATTCATCTTCCTTTGCAACTATTCAGCATGGAAAAAATGGAGCTAGAAAGGAAGTGGACCAAACTGGGTGAAGTCTGTTAGGCCAGATGAAAAAAATCCTGTACTCAGGGGTGGGCTGTTGCAGGTTCGCAAGGATTCGGGTGATCCTCTAGCTAAGATTCTGTGCAGTTAAGCAGACCTGCAAATCCCACCCCTGGCTGGCCCTGCCAATCCTGCCCTGCCCCTCCCATGAGTCCTCATGTGGCCTGTTTTGGATGCCAGGTAAGTACAGGTCCCACGTGGAGGCTCAGGGTCGGCAAAACATGAGCCTCCCGGAGATTCCAGAAGGTTTCCAGCCTCCAAAGGGCCTCCAGAGCCCAGGGGAGGCTGTTTTTGCCCTCCCAGAGGCTCAAGGAAAGCCTCCGGAGCCTGGGGAAGGTGAAAAATGGGCCTCCTGGAACTTCTAGAAGGCTGGAAATGGGCCTGTTTTTGGCCTCCAGAGCCCGGGGAAGCCGTTTTTGCCCTCCTGGACACTCAAGGAAAACCTCCAGATCCTGGGGAGGGTGAAAATGGCACACCTGCCATGGTGCAGGAGGCTGACTAGGTGACACACACCATGGCTACACCCACCCAGCCACCAGGCAGAGAACCAGTTGCTACAATTTTTGAAGCCCACCCCTGCCTGTAATCCATATTTGGCCACAATTCTTAATCATGGAGCAAATTCACATCAAACAGCCTTTCTTTGCTTCCAAGATGCACCAAGCTTTTTCCATAGTGAAGAAACATTATTTATAAGGCACAGGACTTGGGGTACATTTAAGGTGACCAGATTTTCAGATTGGTAAAGAGGGACACCATTGACCCCCGGGGGGGGGGGGGGGGCGTGATTAAAAATTTTATTTTTTGTCAAAAGGTCACCCCAGGACACTGAAACCAGCATAAATACAAGTCTGTTGCCAAAGAAAATTTTGATCACGTGACCATGAGGGTGCTGCAACGGTCGCTAAGTGTGAAGCCTCTTGCTTATCTACCTTCACCTTATCCGTCTTCTGCTCTTTCCCTCTCTTCCTTCCTTTCTCCTTCCATCATCTCCTTTCCTCACTCACTCCCTTCCTCCTTTTTTCTCTTCCTTCCTCCTTCCCTTCTTTCCTTTCTAGTTCCATCCTTTCTTCTTTCCTCTCTCCCTCTTTTTTTCCCTTCCTTCCCCCTTCCTCTTGCCTATCAACTTCATCCTCTTTGTCTTTCTGCTCTTTCCCTCTCTTCCCCTTTTCTTCCTACCTCCTTCCTTCTCCCTCCCTTCTTCTTTTTCTTCCTTTCTTCTTCCATCTTCCTCCTTCTCCTTCCATTCTTTCTCCTTCCATCCATCTTTTCTCCTTCCATCTTCTCCCCCCCTCCCTTCTTCTTTTCCTCCCCCCTCCCTCCTTCCTTCCTCTCCTTCCCTTTCTCGCACACAGGAAGGGGAGGGGGGGCTATCTAGTCGCTTTCACAGCATAATTTCTTTATCTAACTTTTAAAAAACAGTGTGCAAATCAAACGAGATTTTCGTAACCTGCGAAGCACCAAGTTATATTATGTTGTTACAAATTCGCAGCTACTCCATTCTTTCTGATAGGGAACTACATTTCCCAAGATGCCTCAGGTCCTCAAAGCGCTGAACGCAGTTTTGCAATTGACTCCAGCGAGGCCCGGTAGCCGCCGGCTGGGGTGGTTGTCAGGGCGCTGCGGAGCGGACGCGCCGTTTGTTACTGCTTCCAGCAATCAAGACGGACAAGGGAAGCGACTGAAACGGACGCTGGTCGCAGGAGAGCGAGGCTGCTGCCAGCCGTTTCACCTTGCGCAGCGAATTTCCACTGGGTCCCGGGGCTTCTGCCGGGCGGCACAAGCCCGGGAAGCGAATGGAAGTTTTCTGCGCGACTGAAACAGAAGCCGCAGCAGGAGAGCGAGGCTGCTGCCGGCCGTTTCACCTCGCGCAGAGAATTTCCACTGGGTCCCGGGGCTTCTGCCGGGCGGCACAAGCCCGGGAAGCGAATGGAAGTTTTCTGCGCGACTGAAACAGAAGCCGCGGCAGGAGAGCGAGGCTGCTGCCGGCCGTTTGACCTCGCGCAGAGAATTTCCACTGGGTCCCGGGGCTTCTGCCGGGCGGCACAAGCCTGGGAAGGGAATGGAAGTTTTCTGCGCGACTGAAACAGAAGCCGCGGCAGGAGAGCGAGGCTGCTGCCGGCCGTTTCACCTCGCGCAGAGAATTTCCACTGGGTCCCGGGGCTTCTGCCGGGCGGCACAAGCCCGGGAAGCGAATGGAAGTTTTCTGCGCGACTGAAACAGAAGCCGCGGCAGGAGAGCGAGGCTGCTGCCGGCCGTTTCACCTCGCGCAGAGAATTTCCACTGGGTCCCGGGGCTTCTGCCGGGCGGCACAAGCCCGGGAAGCGAATGGAAGTTTTCTGCGTGACTGAAACAGAAGCCGCGGCAGGAGAGCGAGGCTGCTGCAGGCGGTTTCACCTCGCGCAGAGAATTTCCACTGGGTCCCGGGGCTTCTGCCGGGCGGCACAAGCCCGGGAAGCGAGTAGAAGTTATCTTGATGACTGAAACAGACTCCAAACGGACTCCACTGCAGGAGAGCGAGGGAGCAGCCGCCCGAGAACTTCCACTGGGTCCCGGGGCTTCTGCCGGGCGGCGGGAGCCCCGGAAGCGAGTGGAAGTTATCTTGATGACTGAAACGGACTCCAAATGGACTCCACAGCAGGAGAGCGAGGGAGCAGCCGCCCGAGAACTTCCACTTGGTTCCAGAGCTTTGCTGCCCATGCCAGCGCAGCACAGGGGCTGGCTGTGAACTCCGCAAAGGGGGAGAAGGAGGAGACGAGGGCTGTCTCCTCCCCCCAGCGCCTCCCGATTCCCACCGGTACCAAATCATAACATGAACATGATTTACTCACCAGTGAGTAAGCGCAGCTGCAACCCCAAAACAAAGACGAAATGAAATGGGAGACTCGCACAGGCGTGCTCAGCTAAGGAGTCCAGCCAATCAGTGAGCTGGTTGGGATGAAAAATTTTCAGCACGTGGCGTGCTGAAAATTTCCATCCCAGCCAGCTCACTGATTGGCTGGAGTCCAGGCCAATCCAATCAGTGAGTGGCAGGCTGGGCTGGCTTAAATTTGTAGGAGGTAAAAGGCTAAAAGCACGCTTTTTTTTGGCGCTCGCCGCTCCCACCCATCAGCTGCTAGCTTGCTGGGCTGGCTCATCTGGTAGGATAGAGAACAGAACGATGAGCCAGCCCAGTAAGCTAGCAGCTGATGGGCGGGAGCTGCGAGCGCCAAAAAAAGCGTGCTTTTTTAAAAAGCGTGCGGGACGCGGGAAAATGCATTGGAAAGCGGGGGTGTCCCGCCAAAAGCGGGACGTCTGGTCGCCTTAGGTACATTGTCAGGAAGAGTCAGTTTGAATACCAGTTATTTGAAGATTATAAAGATTTATAATATAAAAATATAAAGATTTGCAATGCATACTTCAGTCTATGATCTGAAGACTTTTGCTTCTGCTCATCTACAGTATATCTTTCTGTTTATATTTCTTTTCTGTTGATTGATTTATTTTTAATTTAACAAATAAGACGCAAATGCCTTAAGATCTTATATAGAATACTTGTGCCTGAAGCTTAGCTCCAGTAGGGTCTTCTGCAAGGTTTTCCAATCTGGATTACAGAAATGGCCATTAGTTGGCAGCAAAGACATAGAGATTTCTGTGCCTCTTTGTCGCCATCAAATTGTCATCTGCATTTCAACAGCCTGTAGAGCTGTTGAACTATTCAACAGCCTGTAGATCTATAGTTCCCGTGGAGTGCTGTTACCTAGTTAGGTAATAAAATGTTTGCAAGAAAGCAACCAAGATGTTTGGGTTAATGTCAGGGTTCCAAATAGCATCCAAAAGTAAATTAGAGTCCGAGGCAAAAGATTCCTCAAAGTTCAATTTATTAAAAGAGTCATGTTGGCACATGTAGGAAAACTCGAATCTGAAAGCTTCCAGATTTTCCCACTCAGCTGAAAGTTCAAGATCCTGCCCCTATACCCACAAGTCCATCACATAGTCCAATCTTCCACTGCCACGCTGGCAGCTTCCACCCATCCAGTTCCAGCCAGGTGCAGAGACAAAGAATGACCTTGAGTTTTTAAGAAGAATGTTATTACGGCTACATATCATGCAACTCCATATAATCCCCCACACACATTTTCTCACAATAGAAAATGAATAGTAGAAAGTGTGGCAGGCCCAAAGTCCAAAAGAAAGTTGGCTTGAAGACCTGACACAAGCTCAGAGAGGACTTCACAGTTCAACCAGGAACTATAGATATTCAATCGCAAAATAGAACATTATGAAGTCCTTGGTGGTCTCTGATCTTGGTTGTTGCAGATGTTTAATCACCTAACTAGGTAGCATCAGTGTGCCTAGTTAGGTAATTAAACATCTGCAACAACCAAGATCAGAGACCACCAAGGACTCCATAATTCAACATGGAGTTACAAATATTATCTTCTATTCTTTATAGCAGAGGCGTCAAACTCACGGCCCACAGGTCGGATGTGTCACACACTGGCCATGCCCACCCCTGTTTTTGTGAAGGGGAAAGTCATGATACATCATGTGACAACAATGTGATGCCGCAAGTTTGACACCCCTGCTCTACAGTATTTGTCTGCTTTCTCCATGTCAACTCTTGTTCTTGGTACTTTTCATAACAAGACCATCTGCTGCAGGGCTCCCTTCTTTCTCAAGAATACTGGAAAATGTATTACAGAAAGAACACAAACATTTTAATACAATGTGGGAAGATTGAATTATGCCAGCAAAATCCTCTTGAGGCTTATGCATTGGTTTAGCATCTGCAAAAGCGCTAAGTCCCTTCATTTCACATGCAATTTTGGCCCCAGGAATTCTGCTATCCTTCTGTTTGGGGATTGTGGTGCAAAATGAATGACACCATAGGGAAAGAAAACGGAGAATAAATTTCCTCCTTGTCCCACTCCTTTTTTTCTAGCCTGTCACAAACAAAGCAGCATGCATTACTTCCAATGCAAGGTTGCCCAGCAACACGTTAGTTCTGTCTATATTGGGCAATGGACATTAATCTTTTTTTTTCCAGCGTGCAAACTCTGTTTTGAAGGCAAAAGGCAAGGTAGCCAGGTTGCCCCCACTCCCCACCCACCCAAAAATCCTCAGCTGCTTATTAAGACTGTTCGTGTTTGCTTATTTCTTCATCTCAGCAGACCTTGGGAGAGTCCAGGTGCAACTTGACATTATTTTGTAAGCGACAGGATCAAATATGTATGCTAGCATGACTCATTCACTCCCACCATTAAAGACTGCAATAAATGCAGGAACAGATTGAACATCAGGTCCTTTTTCTCCTCATCTCTTCTGCCTATCCCTTTTCTTTCCTTTCCTTTCTTTCTTTCTTTCTTTCTTTCCTTTTTCTTTTAAATTACCATTTTGCATCATGAAGCATTTTTCAGCATGCTTTAGTCAGTTAGTCAGCCTAATCAAAGTATTGCTTTAATCTGAATATTGGACATTTCACCAGTTTTGTGAGATGATTCCCATTGTCAGGGTTCCAAATAGCATCCAAAAGTGAATCAGAGTCTGAGGCAAAGTATTGCTCAAAGTTCCAATTTATTAAGAGAGCCATGTTGGCACGTCTGGGAAAATCCGAATCTGAAAGCTTCTCAGTTTTCCCCACCTAGTTGAAAATTTAAGATCTTGCCCCCACAGCGACAAGTCCATCACATGGTCCAATCTTCCACTGCCATGCTGGCAGTTCCACCCATCCAGTTCTGGTCAGGTGCAGAGGTGCAAAGACAAAGGATGACCTTGGCTTTCTAGAAAGAATTCTGTTATGGCTACATAGCATCTAACTCTGTACAATCCCCCCTCCCATTCTCCCACAATAGAAAATGCATATAGAAAGTGTGGCAGGCCAAAGATCCAAAAGAAAAGATGGCTGCAGGCCTGACAGGCAGCCTCCCCTCAGAAGAAAAGTGTATCCTGAAAAGAGAATAATGTAGGGGTTAACATATGCATAACTAACCCCCTCTCCTACATTTAAGATGCCCAAAAGACCTTTGCCATCCAGGTGCAACCTTTTGGGCTGAGGGAAGATTTAGCTACCAGTTAAATTAGTTTCTGCACAGAAAAAAAGATAGAGCGCCATTTTGTCTTTATTAGAAAGCAAAGTAATTTGTTTTGGTCAGGACAATATCAGAGGTGGGCTGCGACAAGTTCGCCTGGGTTCGGGACAACCCATAGCTAACGTTATGGATGGTTCAGAGAACCTCCAAATTCCACCCCTGGCTGGCCAAACCCACCACGCCCACCCCTGCCACCCCACCACACCTCTCCCAGGAGTCTCTACACGGCCCATTTTGGATGCGAGGCCCGTGCAAAGATTCAGGGAGGGGGGGAAATGGGCATCCCAGAAGGCCTCTGGAGCCCAGAGGAGGCAGTTTTTGCCTTCCCAGAAGCTCAAGGAAAGCCTCTGGAGCCTGGGGAAGTCGAAAATGCCCCCTCCCACCATGGTGTACGAGGCCGACTAGGCCATGCCCACCATGGCCACACCCACCCAGCAACTGAGCAGAGAACCCGTTGCTGAAAATTTTAACGCCCACCCCTAGATAATATGTCTTACTTTTGAACAGGTATGCACCAATGGGTGTACTAATCTGAATCTCATTTTAGGAATTAACAACTGGTAAAGAATTTAATCCCTTTATACTAAATGAACTTTTAATCATATTTTTCTTACGTAAATGAATTTCTTCTGACATTGGAAATGCTTTCCTATCTTTGGGGGTAGGATAATCCAAGTCAAAAGCCACTCACAAATTGCTACATAAACCTTGCTCCTTCACTTGTGGGAAGGGAAGGGAAGCCATCTGTCTAATAATTTGATAGGTTCCTGCTATTATTTTGTATTTCTATAATAAAAGTGCTGATGGACCTAATGCCCTTTGCAAAGAAGATCTAAAAATATAAATCTGAGGATTTCAGCAAATCAGAGGTGGTATTCAGCAGGTTCTGACCAGTTCTGGAGAACCAGTAGAGGAAATTTGGAGTAGTTCAGAGAACCAGTAAATACTGGCACCACCCCAGTGGTGGGTTTCAAAAAAATTTGGAACCTCTTCTGTAGGTGTGGCCTGCTTTCCAGGTCCTCTGGTGGAACCTCTTCTAACCAGTTCAGTAGATTTGACGAACCGGTTCTACCGAATAGGTGCGAACTGGTAGGAACCCACCTCTGCACCACCCACATCTATTCTCTGCCTCCCGAGTCCCAGCTGATTGGGAGGAAATGGGAATTTTGCAATAACCTTCCCCTGGAATGGGGAAGGAATAGAGATTTTACAGTATCCTTACCCTGCCACGCCCACCAAGCCACACCCACCAAACCATGCCCACAGAACTGTAGTAAAAAAATTTGCAGCAAGTGTTTAGATCCACAAATATTCATAAGAGTACTCGGTCTTTTTACATTGTGACTGAAAAATTGCTCCCAGTGAATTCGATTTTCTTCTGAAATACAAAATGTAACAGTATTAATGAAATAATTAGTAATAGCAATAGCAATAGCAATAGCAGTAGACTTATATACCGCTTCATAGGGCTTTCAGCCCTCTCTAAGCGGTTTACAGAGAGTCAGCATATTGCCCCCAACAATCTGGGTCCTCATTTTACCCACCTCGGAAGGATGGAAGGCTGAGTCAACCCTGAGCCGGTGAGATTTGAACCGCTGAACTGCTGATCTAGCAGTAGCCTGCAGTGCTGCATTTAACCACTGCGCCACCTTGGCTCTTGACGGGGTAACCTAAACCTAGGATGGGCCCTGAAAATCAATTGGCTAACTACTGCAGAGAACAGAGCAGTGAACCATTGTATTCTTCCCGCAGCATCCCACCCAATGGAAACTTCTGAGATCCTTGCAAAGAAAACTTTCTGCTTTCCAACACGTAGGCAATGTTTTCTGGATCCTATAAGCTCCCGCAGCCTTTTTTCAGCCTGGCTGCTACTTTCCTGGAAGAAGCTAATTTGGATGTTCCATAGAAACTCCTTGCAGAGTGAGTTACAATATGCACAGCAGCTGCTGAAAACGTAGAGCAATTGAAGCAAACTAAATAAATGGTTTGGCTCTGCCTAATTAAGAAATATTATAAAGGAAGACAAGAGGCTTAGAGGAAGCAAAGAGCTCAAATAGAAAATGTCACGCAACGTTCTGACCTAAACGAAAGCTTTTCTCTTGCTTGGCTAGTTGTTGAGAGACCCAACGGTTAGCCTGAATTAATGTAGTCACATTAGTACTTGAGAAAAGAGCCTCCATTTTATAACTTTAATGATTCATCAGGAAGAGGCACTTGTATGAAACAGTAATTTTCTAGCTTGAGCTCCTCTTTACATCTAGCTCTTAAAATCCTTATGGGGTGTTATTACTATGATTATTTATTATACTGTACCTAACAGATACCCCGCCTTTCATTTCAAATGATTGCTCAAAGCAACTAACAAAATATTAAAATAAACCCACAATGTCAAACACTTAAAGCTCACTATTGCTACTAGTAAACTGTCCTACCTTAATAAAAGGTTCCTTAATACTTAGGAAAGTTACCTTTAAAAGTGGCAATAGACCAAAAGCCTATGACAGTGATGGCTAACCTTTTCCGGATCAAGTGCCAAAGCATGCGCACACCTGAACCCCCAAAATGCAATGTGCGTGCAGGTCCCTGTGCATGTGCCCTGCCCTTACATGGGCCCCACCCCTATGCACGCATGTGCTCCCCCCCATATGCACCATGTCCCCCATGCACGTGTGCATGCCCCCTCTGCACACCCCCACGCATGCGCGGCAGAGACCCGAAGACTATCTGACTGGCGGGAGGCGCACACGCATGCACGGTGGAATTGAACTGGGGCGACAGCTCACGTGCCCACAGAGAGGATGCTGCGTGCCATAGGTTCGCCATCACGGGCCTATGAAAACCTGTGCTTTTGGTGGCACAGTGGTCAGAATGCAGTACTGCAGAGTACTTCTGCTGACTGCCGGCTGCCTGCAGTTCAGCAGTTCGAGTCTCAACAGGCTCAAGGTTGATTCAGCCTCCCATCCTTCCAAGGTGGGTAAAATGAGACCCCAGATTGTTGGGGGCAATATGCTGACTCTGTAAATCACTTAGAGAGGGCTGTGAAAGCACTATAAACAGTATATGTCTAAGTTCTACTGTTATTTTGTGGCCTGTGCTCTTTCAGGTCTTGCTGAATTCTCACCTGCCTATTGACCAATGGAGAAAGGCCGTACTGTTCCACTCCTCAGTCTAGTAAGTATTAATTGTCTGCTGCACATTTTTTTTCCACTCAGTTCTCACCACAACCTAGTTTGAAATATCTTCTGATTATCCAGGATGGGTGAAAGCAAGAGACAAAACCCAGAGTTCTGCATGCATTTCTCTTCACTTTATCTCTAGTAGGGATTGAAATTTCAGTACATTTAACGCAAGGACACAGAAGTTGCTTGGCTTGCCAAAATCTATGCTTGCAACACAAATGTACACTGCAATGTAAAGATGGGGCTATGTTTGAAGTGCAAACAGTCTTGAGTGCCCCGTTGATTAAAGAAGCCATATCCTCAGCTCCATCGACCTCCAATTATCAAAAGTTGTGCAAATCTGACTATGTAATCTGGCGAACAGCTGATTAAAGCAAATGCTGATTAGGCAAGCATAATAGCTAGGATCAGACAAAGGACTAACTGTGGTGGTGGGTTATATTCAGAAAAGCAGAAGCATGTGATGATCCACTGAGTAAGTCCTTTTTCTAGGTTAATTTGGTTTTTTATTAAAATTATCATAATGTGGAATACAAATGAAAATAAAGTTGATAGGAAAATGGGAAAGGATTAGGGTTAGGACACCCAAGAAAGGAAAAGAGAGAGATCTAAGTATAAAGGGAAAGAAGAAAAAAACATTGACTTCCAACATTTTGCAGCGCAGTAAAGTACAGAATGAAATTACAGCCTCAAAGTTTTTTTACCTTACCTTATTAACAATACTACAACAACAAGCTATATTATTCAGCAAAACCCAACATCAAAAGTTCATTTTTTTAAATGTGCTGAGCACTCCACTGAACAAATGCTGAGGTTATTCAATAATAATAATAATAATAATAATAATAATAATAATAATAATATAGATTCATTCACCATAATAGAGGTTTCCTCTAAACCCAGAAAAAGTTACAATTGTAACATAGACTAGTTCCTTGCTTTATGGAACTTAAGGCAAACTTATAATAAAGTGATACTGAAAAATATTTCCATGCACTTATAGTATGAAACTCATTAGAGCTGTGAGTTCCTCATAAATTAATTTGTTTACAACTTTCTACTTGAGAAAATAATGCTAGAAAATAATGTAGTTTGCCAGCATTTTTGCCACTAATCAGGAAGAATATGTACTGATATCACTAAAAGTAACCACTCACTCACTCACCTATATTTTAAAATATTTAAATATATTACTAATCCAAATTCATTCATTCATTGTTTATTCAATTTCTACAAGCACCTAATCTCCAAGTAACTGAAAGTAATCTGCTGAGAGGATTAAACCACATTGTTAGGGGGGAAAATGCAATGGGTCAAAACTAAACTAAAATATTCTATAATATTCCACTGGGCTTACAAATTGTCCTGGCCAAAGGTATGTTGGAAGAGCCAAGTTTTGAAGGCCTTCCTAAAGATCAGCAGAATCAGGGCCATATGAACCTTGGGGAGAATGTTGGCAAGGGTGATGATAGCGATATCCTTCAGGATATCACAGATTACATTGTTTTGTTAAAGGGTCCCCAAATGTGGTGATGTTATAGGATGGACAGAAGCAATTGGAGAAAGTTTGTCCTGCCAATATCCAAAGCATAAACCATGGAGGCTCAAAGTTAATTTGTGAAGAATTCTAGAATCATGGCAATGAATTGATCAATCGGTAGAGAAAGATCTGAATCTCTGTATTTTTATGTTCTTAAAATACGATTGTTGATTGTTCCAAAGGACTCATCTTTAAATTTCATAGATAATGTTAACCTGTGCATGTTGTCTACAGTCTTGGCTCCTTAATACTTTGGAAATATTCCAAACAAAATTACATGAGAAGAAAGATTATTACATCAGGTTTTTTTTTCACTTGCACCAAATTATAGCATAAACACGCCCTGGTACAATTTCATCCAGGGGTGGGCTTCAAAAATTTCAGCAGTAGGTTCTCTGCCCAGTTGCTGGTTCGGTGTGGACATGGTGGGCGTATCCTAGTCGGTCTCCTGCACCATGGCAGGGGGCGTTTCGCCTTCCCCAGGCTTTGGAGGCTTTCCTCAAGCCTCTGCTTCCCCCCAGGCTCCATGGCCCTCCAGAGGCTGGAGGCAGACCCATTTCCGGCCTTCCAGAACTTCTGAGAGGGAGCATTTTCCCCCTCCCTGAGCCTCCGTGCAGGCCCTGCACTTACGTCACATCCAAAACGGGCTGCGTGGAGACTCCTGGGAGGAGCGGGGAGGGTGGGAGGTATGGGGGGAGGGGCAGGGGGGGAGGTAATGAGCAATGTGGGCGTGGCCAGCCATGGGTAGGATTTGCACATCATAACATTAGCTATGGGTTCTCCCAAACCCAGGCGAACAAGTAGCAGCCCACCCTGATTTCATCCCCTACCCACATTTGATCCATACTTGCTGTAATGTTATTTTCCTACCTATTCTGATACCACATCAAGATGCATAAAATCTTTTATCTCCATTAACTTGGAGAACGTATCTGTGTAGAAATAGAAGCAGTAGAAGCAAGAGTTCAGGAATAGCATGCAACAATATAAAATATCACAAAATGTCCTTGGTAGTGGTGAAAAGTAACTCCACAAACACAAGGCAGAGGGTTCCACCACAAAACCGTGTTCGACTAAAGCGCGCTCGACGAAACCGCCTAGCTGACGTCATCAACAGGGCGACAACAGCGCAGAGACAGAAGCACGCTGTAAACGCTAAACCTAAAATTAACCCCTAAACCTAAACCTAACCCCCCTAAACCTAATCCTAAACCTAACCCTAAACCTAACCCTTAACCTAACCCTTAACCTAACCCTAAACCTAATCCTAACCCTTAATCTAACCCTAACCCTAACCCTAACCCTAACCCTAACCCTAACCCTAACCCTAACCCTAACCCTAACCCTAACCCTAACCCTAACCCTAACCCTAACCCTAACCCTAACCCTAACCCTAACCCTTAACCTAACTCTAAACCTAACCCTAACCCTTAACCTAACCCTAAACCTAACCCTAAACCTAACCCTAAACCTAACCCTTACCTTAAGTTGAGTCGGCATGCTTTCAAAGCGCTATTTAAAGCGCCCTTCTTTCTCCGCGCTCGCTGTTGTCGCCCTGTTGATGATGTCAGCGACGCAGTTTAATCGGGCGCGGCTTAGTCGAGCGCCGTTTTGTCGTGCCACGAAGGCAGAGTAGTAGTCAATTAAAAGCACTGAACAGCATTGATAGACCTTTTAATATATAAATAGTTTCAAACTAATTTACCCAGACTCCCTCCCATGTCTTCCTCTATCTAATGAAAATCGGCCGCTCCATTTTTTTTACTCATTTAAAAGCTGCAGCATCTGTCCCTTGTTTCCTACAGCAATAAATAAAGATCTGCCATCGATTTGAGAAAATCCTCCCTTCCAAGTGCTCTAATAACTGAGATAGTGGGTGGCCTCTTGAGAATTTTGACTCAAAGAGATGAATAAGGTCAATAGTCCAGTTTTCACAATTATGTCAAGTGTCGACCTTCCAGACATAGGCACAGGTTTTTCAATGGCCAGTTGCTATGTAGGATACAAAGTACATCCTGAATTACTAACACTAGCATGAACAGCATGGTCTACTAAAGTTTCAACTCTAAGAAACGCAACCTGCTTGTCTGTTCATATTCATCTAGGACTTTGAGCACAAAACCACAAGGGCCCAGGGCACAGATCAGGCGGTGCTGTGCTTGTTCGAAAACCAATGCAATTATTTTATCTCCTAAGTTACTAGGGTTTTTTTGTTAGCTTAATCGTATCTTCTTACAGTTTGAGACCAAGGTTTCTAGCACTGCGCAAATGTGCGCAAGCATTAAGATAATCTTTTCTGTACATTGTAATCAGGAGAGTGCAAATTCTATCTGCTTTAGCGGGTTTGCACCAAGCTAAGCCAAAGTTCTTTGGGGAGAGTTTAAAGGGGTTCCATGGTTGTGTCAAATATTTGCCTCCATTTGCTCCTTAAACTCTCGTTTGACCCCTCCCAAAGAGCAAAAAACAAAACTAAACCCTCAAAACAAAATTTTGGCTTTATCAATTTTCAGGGTCTAGCAATCATGAGAGGAAGGTTAATGAATCACATGTGCCCCTGGATTCTCACTGTTCTGGATCCTGCAGTATGTTGAAGTGTCAAGTGTCCACATAGAATCAATTCACATGCCAAGCAGTTGAAAGTGTTGAATGCCAAACCCAGGAAATAATCTTCTTGGCGATGACCCTACGTAGAAGCTTTGAGGTAGGGCAGGGGAGATGATGAAAACAGTATCATGTCACTGCACACTTCTTTTCTGTTTGCACTGTGATATCTCAAGCACATACAACAAGTTAGGATTAGGGTTATTCTGTTCTTGGGGGGAGTTAATATTTTTTTTATTTTTAATATAATCATTCCATCTTCAGTTGAACAGTTGTCTGGGTACAAATATCTTTTTTAAACAATAATCAAAATGACATCCTTCATTAAATTAATATTGATTCTGCAATCTTTAACATAATAATATTCCACATACTAATATTACAATATTAGCATAATAATATTCAACATACTAGTCACAATATTTACTTGTCTCTTTTAATATATTTTCTTTACTTTCCCTATTTCTAACTTCCATTTTTATTATTTAAGCATTGGTAAAATAGATCCCATACCATATAGTATTCAGTTTGCTCTTTCTCCTTAATTGCCAACATAAATCTATTCATTTCCACACATTCTAATATTTTCCTAATCACATTCTCATCTGTAGGTATCTCTTCACTCTTCAAATTTTGTGCAAACACAATTCTAGCAGCAGTTAATATATGGATAACTAAATATGCATTTTCCTTATTTTATTTTTGCGGGGGTTTATGTGGCTTAGATGATTGTTATAACAAAAATATTATATTTCATGTAAAAATATTTTCATTTTGCATGGGCTTTTGAATACATTGTCAATGCAAATTCTGGATTTACATTTACTCTGAGTTTGTACTGACTTTTCTTATGGATTCTGAGTTTTAAAGTAATCTCTCTCCTTTTCCACCCATCTCTCCAATCCTTTAAATATTTGTTTCGAAAGCAAAGAGATAAGGAGAAATATTTGTATGATTGATTTCCTCCCTATTTTGTTAAAAACGACTGGTATGGGCTTTTTAAGTGGAGCTATAGCAAAGGAGACAGAATAATCAGCAATGCATTCTTGGCTACAGTGAAAAGTTGACTTCGTGTATACTGAATGTTATTAAAGTTCAGCATTCTGCTGAGATCCAGCTTCTTCAGAGCTTCAGATAGGAAAGAGAAACAGTTATATATTCCACCTGGATAAGATTTTTTTGGGTGGGGGAGGGATTGGTATCTCAACCTTAGAAACATTTATTTTGAATCCAATACTACTAATATTTGACTGTTTGCTGCTACCCAGCTTGATTTACAGGCAGTCCTCAACTTACAACCACAATTGAGCCCAAAAATTCTGTTGCTAAGTGAGGCAGTTGTTAATTGAGTTTAGCCCCATTTTACGACCTTTCTTCCCACAGCTGCTAAGTGAACCAGTGCAGTTGTTAAGTTAGTAACAACTAAGTTAAGTGAATATGTCTTCCTCATCGACTTCGCTTGTTGGAAGGTCATAAAAGATTATCACATTACCCTGGGACCTTGCAATCATCATAAATGCAAGTCAGTTGCCAAGTATCTGAATTTTCTTCACACAACCATGGAGAATGTTGTAATAGTCAAAAGGATGAAAAATGGCCATGTTACTTTTTTCAGTGCCGTTGTAACTTTGAACAGTCACTAAATGAACTGTTGTAAGTCAGAGACTACCCATATTAGTTATCATACTAAAACATTGTTGTTGTTGTTGTTGTTGTTGTTGTTGTTGTTATTAAATACTTTATTCATTAAACATGAAACTCAGCCAACTGAACATTCAAAAATGCATTACAAATACCAGTGACTGGTGCTAATGGTTGATACAGTTTGCTGCCAGCGTCCTAAGCATCAACTAAGTACCTTCTTAAAATAAAAGATGTTCTGAGTAGCGCAGTTTTTTGCAGTTCCGCTGGTGTTATTGCAGGAAGCTGCAATTTGTTGATGTATCTTATAAAATTCTTAGACATGGTGCCAAGTGCCCTGATGACAATGGGTATCACTATTATATGCTTCATTCATAGCCATGTAGTTTCGGTGGCCAGATCGCGATATTTCATTATTTTTTCTAGTTCTTTTTCATTATTATTATTATTATTATACAATTGTATCACAGCGGCCAGTTGTTTCGCCGGATTTGGCATTGGTTACTAGTCGGGCCCCACCCGACTAGTAACGTATTTTCGTAATATGCGTGCAGATCCAAGCAGTGGTTTTTCAGTCCAAAATGTCCAAATCAGCTTGTGTCCAGTTAACTATACCAGCTGTGTATCTTATAACTGGTATTGCCCAGGTATTTATGGCCTTGATTGTATTTCCACCATTCAATTTAGATTTCAAAATTTTCCTAACTCTGTTGGTGTACTCTCGCCTGACAATAGTTTTTACTTCTCCATGCTTGATGTTATCCAACTGCAGAATGCCTAAGTATTTGTAGGCTTCATTTTCGTTGCATTTAATTAGTTGGCCATTGGGCATTTCAATTCCCTCACATGGAGTGATTTTGGCCCTTTTTATGGATACAGTGGCACATTTTTCCATGCCAAACTGCATTGAAATATCGGTGCTGAATACTTGGCTGTGTTTGTCAATGATTGGATTTCTATTTCTGACTTTCCATAGAGTTTCAAATCATCCATATATAGTAAATGCGAATTTTTTTCAGCTTCTTTGGCTGTTTGGTAGCCTAATTTCATTTTTTTTTTTTAAGATTACTGATAGTGGGATCATTGCGATGATGAAGAGAAGAGGTGAAAGTGAATCACCCTGGAAAATTCCTTGCTTGATATTAATCATTCTGTAGATCTCATTCCCTACTGCCAACTCAGTTCTCCATTGTTTCATCGCCTTTTCAGTAAAGGATGTAATATTTTTGCTAATGCCAGTTGTTTCTAAGCATTTTATGATCCAACTATGTGGCAGTGAGTCAAATGCCTTTTTGTAATCAATCCAGACCATATTCAAGTTCGTTTTTCAGTTCTTACAATTTTCTAGTATCATTTTATCAATTAGAAGCTGATCTTTTGTGCCCCTGCTCCTTCTTTTGTTGCCTTTTTGCTCTACTGGCAAGATATTGTTTGTTTCCAAATAATCCATCATGTTATCTGCAATAATGCCTGTGAGTAATTTGAAGGTTGTTGGCAAGCATGTTATTGGTCTGTAGTTTTCAGGTGTTGTTCCTTTAGTTGCATCTTTCTGAATCAAGTATGTTTTTCCAGTTGTCAACCATTCATCAATTTGGCCCTTTTGTAAAATTTCATTCAGTTGCCTGGCCAATATTGCATGTAAACTGGTCAGATATTTGAGCCAGAAACCATGTAATTGGTCCTTTCCAGGTGATGTCCAATTCTTTACCTTTTTAACTCGATTTTTGACCATCTCAGTTGTTATTTCTAATACTTGCATTTGTTTGTTGCCAATGCTTTTCTCAAAGTCATGCATCCACTTTGCTTCCTTGTTGTAGTCCTTTGCATTTTCCCACAATTCTTTCCAGAATTCAACTGTGGCCTGTTTTTCTGGTTTTTCACTTTTGGTGTCACCATTCACATTAAGACTTTGATAAAAACGCCGTTGGTCTGATCGAAATTGCTGATTTTGTTTATATTGGATGATTCATGCCTCATATCTTTCAATTTTTCTAGCTGTTGCTGTTATCTGCTGTTTTACAATCTCTACAGCTTCATTGATGTTTCTTGTATCCAATCTATATCTTCTGATTAGCCGATCTATGATTTTGTTGTTTTTGAGCCGTTGCTCATGCATGTTCTTTAAGTTACTAGCATCTGCCCTTAATTTTTTGATTTTTTGTTCTAAATGGATTTTCCACTTTGGCTTTGATGCTTTTTCTGTTGTGTGACTAGGTACTTTAATTTCAATGCCTAGTTCATTAGTGACTATTACAGCTGCGCTGTACATTAACTGGTTTGTTTCCAAGATGGATCCCGGTTCAATTGTTGAAAACACTGCATTAACCATTTTCATGATAGGGGCCAAAATTTTCTTAGGCACAATTTTTAGTGATGGTAAACGTTGCCTTTCCTCATTAAGCAGAAAATGCTCCATGATCTTATCCTTCAATTCTTTTTGTTTTTGAGTTAGTTCATCAGTTGGTTCAGTGATAACTGGTTCTAGTGGTGGTGATGTTATTTCCTCCCCAAGAGCTTCTTCTGGGAGTTCTACTATAATGTATTTAGTTGTGTCTTGAATATCAGTTATTTCCGCTTGTGATATTGTTTTTTGGGTTTTGCAATTTGCCTGAATTTCCTCATGTTCAACTTCACTAAACACTTTATTCCGTATAATAAATCGCCTTTGATCTGCTAGTCGTTGTTCACTAACATTTGAATCTGGATATTGTTGTTTCCATAATTCATACATTCGCTTTAAATAGCCTCTTTTTTCTGGCTCTGAGTTGTAGTAACAGGCCCTTATGGCACGGTTTTCATCTGCACTATATTTTTGTCGTTTTGTTGGCTGGTCCACTTGTAGCCCACTTGTCGACGGATGTCCAGGGACCCCAACATCCGCCATGGCCCTTGTTAACCCGCGCGACAACCGATGCGGTATGGAATTCTTATTTGTTTTTTTCACTATATTGAATGGGTTGGCGAGTGTTTTTTTTTACGGGACCAGATGCCAACCTGACCCCAACCCTCCTCCTTTCTCATCCGGGCTTGGGACTGGCAATGGCGGAGTTGTTGTTGTTGTTATTATTATTATTGTTGTTGTTGTTGTTGTTGTTGTTGTTGTTGAGATCTTCCAGAGAATGCCATTAATCAAATAAGTATTCTGTTCAATATTAAGTTGTCCATTCCAGAATTCAAAAATCAGTTGTTTTTTTTAATTGAACCACAATCTAAATTTGGTGTGTATAAATGCGGGAACTGTGTTTGGAGGAAAATGAAGCTATTTTTCAGCTTCTCCAGGAACATATTAAGCAACCTAGTCAAGGTTTTAACATATGTTAAAAATAAGCTAGGAAAGTTATATATGAGCACATATGGCCAGATTTATCCAATGAAAGCATGGGCATTGCAGCCTTAAATACAGTCTTTGTATACAGTAGTTATATTTTTGTACACGGTGCCATATTTTAAATATAGAAATACCCATTAATGGAGTGAATGTACAAGTATGTGTGTTTATGGGTTCAAAAGGATTCAACAGGTTGCATGCACAGAAGTGCCCGGGCAGGTAGGCAGGGCTTTACACTGCCACTACTACCAGTTTAGCCAAACTGGTCAGAACGGGGAGCAACTCACCACTGATTATCATCCTGTATTTTGATATCTAATGACTATAGATATTCACAGTTTAAGGACTAATATTATTGTTTTTTATATGTTTTATTTATACATTTTTTCTTTAGTAAACATAAAAACTAATAACATGAACAATGTGTTGTCTGAATACAGTTAGTTTTCAAAAGTAATAATAGTAATTATTAATCATTCTCTTAAGCTTTTAAGTTTCTAACTTCTTTTTCTGTTAACTAACCATTGGTAAAATGAATCCCATGTTAAAAAGTATTCTGTTTCTTCCTTCTCCTTTATTTTAAGTGTTAATCTATCCATCTCTGCACATTCTAAATTTTTATTACACTTTCATCTGTAGGGATCTCATCATTTTTCCATTGTTGTGCAAAAACAATTCTCGCCGCTGTTAACACATGTAAAATTAAATAGACATTTGCTTTATTGTATTCTTCTGGTAAAATACCCAAAACAAGAATATGTCAGGTTTTAAATCAATATGTTGCTTTACCATTTTTTCTAACCATTTATGTACTTTTGTCCAATATTTTTTTGCCTTTGGACATGTCCGCCACATATGATAATATGTGGTATTTGATTACATTTCCAACATTTGGCGGACATGTTTTTAAACATCTTTGTCATTCTTGCTGGTGGAAGATGCCACCTATAAAACATTTTATATAAATTGTCCTAATGGCTAAGGACTAATATTATTATAGCTTAGGCTGCACTCTTGTTTATATGCAACTGATAGATAGAATGCCAAGTTCTATTTTTAACCTAGCTTTTATTTGTTATCTGTCATTATTTTATTCTAGAACTTTTAACTAGATATCTTTTGAATATTTTTAAATATTTATATTGATCTTTGACTGTAATAAATATTTCAATTCAATTCTGTTCACTAAAGGGATGGGGAGAGTCACTCTTCTTCCACCGTACATGTGGTAGCTTCAACCCTGATCAAGCCATTGTTTTATTGACTTTTAAATTATGTTATTTTGATTTATGTCATTTATATTATGTTTTTTTTTAAAAAAAGGAAGCATTGGACAGCCAATCACTTTTCAAATGGTTGGGACACTACTCAACATGGAGAATTACCAACAAACTGTTTGCCCTTAATTTGCTCAATCATTAATGCATGAAAAAAACAACTTTTTGCATACAAACACATATACACATTGAGAAGATTTTAAAGGTTAATACACAATTGAAATTGGAGGCTTTTCTTTTGGATGTCAGGTTAACCTGCTCTTACTTGAAATGTTGATATTTGCCATTAAGATCATGTCAGGGTCAAGGTATGGCAGCTGCCCCATAATATATAAACAACTTCTTTTTGAGATTGCTAAGTTAGGTTTTTGTAGTTACATGTTCCAAAATGAATTTCTAAGGGAACACACATCACAGGATGGTGCTGTTATTTCACAGTATAGAATCACTGTGCTAAGTTCAGAATCAAAACACAGCTCAGGTTGTGATCAGACACATATTTTCTAACCAGAAGGGCAACAAGAAATAATTGAGTGTTTCTTAATTTGAAACGTCAATGAGACCAAAATGAGGAAAAAAATCATGAACATGTTTTCAGGCCTTATGCCAGCTAATACAGAATCGTGGCATCTGAGACAAAACCTCTAGTGTTTTTTCCTACATCATAGTAATGGGCTCTACTGCTAAAGCAAGGTCATGGCACATACTTGAAAGTAAATCAGGAAGACTGTAATTGGGGAGGGTATGTTTTGCAAGAACAAAAAATGCTTATCAACAGGAAATATGCATGTGTAAAGCTTGTAGCAATTATGGGTAGTTAGAAAGTTGATAAAAGTAACAAGAATTAGACAACTTGCAGACCACAGCTAAAAGTTAGGAATAGAGGTGGCCAGCAGCAAATGAAATGTGTATTAGATTACTCCTAGGGCATTCATTAGGCAAGGCTTAGGAATAGGGACAGCTAGAGACCAATAGAACAAATTATATAGGATTATTACTAAAATGTTTATTAGATGAGATTTCTTATTATTTCACCTTGTCCCGCCTTCTCCTTTAGTGAAAATGTATAAAGCTTTCTTAATCCTTGGTTCTTGGCCTTTTGGCCAGGAGCTCTTTTTCCTTGGAGTACTCCAATAAAAAGCAATCAGAAAACCTGCACCTTGTGTCTGGCGTCCATCATTGGCTTCGGCACCAGGCTCTGACCCAAATTGGGGACAACAATAGCAATATTAAAAAATATAAATCAAAAGAACATTGAATTCATATTTCATCTACTACATTGTTTGTTAAGAAGATGCTTAAAACCTGAAACAATAGATGTGGGTCAGTCTCAAAAAAGTGTAGCTGTGGTACAGAGCTTAAAACAAAAAATGTAAAAACAAATTTTGCATACAAACACATGTACTCATTGAGAAGATTTTAAAGGTTAACATACAATTGAAATTGGAGGCTTTTCTTTTGGAAGTAATGGGCAAACATCTGGAAAAAGTCGTAGAACCTTATTTTTAAATATCTCAATTGTAGCAAGATTGTTATATGCACAATAGTGGATAGATTTGATCTTACCCGCAAAGAAGGAATGGTTGGTGAAGCTGATGGAATTAGCAAAGATATCTAAATTGACTTTTTTAATTAGAGAAAAAGCTACACTTTTGTCTCTGTCTGTTACTGACTGGAAGCTGCTAATAGCCTTTTTCTGAGAAAAAAAATATGAAGTTATGACTTAGTTTTGATGATTAAAAATAGATGATAGAAAAAAGAAAAACTTGTTTTTGTAATTATAGAGTAAGAGATAATTTTGTATTTGTAATCATACTTGCCATAAAGGAAATCAGAAACAACTTCTATTTCTTTCTATTTGTTCTTTTTACCCTTTTAGCTTTTTCGTGGTTCTTTCTCTTTTCATTTTACTTTATATCATTTCTTGTATTTATTTTTTCTTTAAAATTCTTAATAAAAATTATACAAAAACAACCCCGCAAAACATCGATGTAGTGCGTTCTTGCTATTAAAATGATGCATTCCCTGTTGAAAAGGAATCTAATATAAAGCTACAAACATCATTATATATTTATAAAAATATGTGGGCATTTTTCTATTCTCTGCATGTTAAACAAAAGGATATTACAGGGAAGATATAGGGGGGGGATACAATTGAGATGGCCGAAGGCAACTGCAAAATTTGCACGATGAAAGATTTAGTTTGTTTTTTAAGCTTGAAGAGGAATAACAAAATAAGAGAGTTGGAAGGGACTAAACTGTTTAAAATGATTACTTTGGGCTTGAGGTTGTAATGATAGGGTAGTTGAATCAGGAGAGGACTTGAGAGGTGCAGATGGAAGGTGTGATCTCCACTTTCGGGGAGGCAGGGTTACGAATAATTTTTAGGGCTGGGATCGGCCAGTATTGACAGGACACAGATAATTGGTTTAATTAGGTGAAGAAAACCAACATTTTTTAGGATAGGATCATGTGGTCTTTTGTTCCCATGTTTGTTTGTTTGTTTAGTCTGTCACTCGTGTACAAGATAGCAGGAATAAGAATAAACATGAATAAGAAAACAGGAAATGGGTACAAATAAATGGAGACAGTAGGACAGGGATGTTAGGCATGCTGGTGCGCTTAAGCTACTGACCTCTTAGAAATAGGGTGAGGTCAACAGTAGACAGTTTAAAGTTAAAGTTATGGGGGTTTGAGGATGTAACAACAGAGTCAGGTAGTGCATTCAAGGCATTGACCACTCTGTTGCATTGACATTCTGTTAACCAAGTGTCTGTAAGGGCCTGCCTCACCAGGCTTCTCAAGAAACAGAACTCTTGAAATGAACGGCATTTCAAAAGGAAATTTTATTGGAAGTCAGTGACAGCAATTCAATTCAATTCAATTCAATTTTATTATTTGTATGCCGCCCTTCTCCGGGAGGACTCAGGGCGGCGAACAATTCAAGGGGGAAAAAAAGGGGAACATAAAAGACAAAATACAAATAATAAAAGTAGACAACAGTCGCACAATCATACATGTCGAGAGGGGAGGGAACTCATCACCCCCAGGTCTGCCGGCAAAGCCAGGTTTTGATGGCTTTTCGGAAGGCCTGGAGAGAGGTGAGGGTCCGAAACCCTGCAGGGAGTTCATTCCAGAGGGCCGGAGCTGCCACAGAGAAGGCCCTTCCCCGGGTAATAGCCAGGTGGCATTGGCTGGTAGATGGCACCTGGAGGAAGCCAACCCTGTGAGATCTAGTGGGTCTGTGGGAGGTAATTGGCAGCAGGCGGTCTTTCAAGTACCCAGATCCAATACCATGAAGGGCTTTATAAGTTACGACTAGCACCTTGAAGCGTATCCGGAGACTGATCGGTAACCAGTGCAGCTCGCGGAGGATAGGTGTAACGTGGGTGTACCGAGGTGCACCCACAATCGCTCGCGCGGCTGCGTTCTGGATGAGTTGAAGTCTCCAAATACTCTTCAAGGGCTGCCCCATGTAGAGCGCATTGCAGTAGTCCAGTCTTGAGGTCACAAGGGCGTGAGTGACTGTTGCGAGTGCCTCCCGGTCCAGGTAGGGACACAACTGGTGCACCAGGCAAACCTGGGCAAATGCCCCCCTGGTCACAGCCGACAAATGGTGTTCTAAAGTCAGCTGTGGATCCAGGAGGACCCCCAAGTTGCGAGCCCTGTCTGAGGGGGGTAGCCTGAGTGACGGAATATTGATCAAGTTTTTGGGAGGAAAACACAACAGCCACTCGGTCTTGTCTGGATTGAGTACAAGCTTGTTAACCCCCATCCAGACCCTAACAGCCTCCAGGCACTGGCACATCATAGCAGAGAGAGTGTAGGCAGAATCTGAATTTCATGTGCTGGAACATTAAGTTAAACCAGTGGTAGGTTGCCAATTTTTTTTACTACCGGTAAAAAGAAGCATCCGGGCGGGTGAGTGGAGCCTCCCGCCACCGCTATTAGCAGTTACCCCACCCGGACTGAACCGAGTGCAACCCACCTCTGGGTTAAACTGCTCCTTTCAAAGCCCCTTCCCATGTTCAGCACATCTTTGAGCCAAGGTGTGAAGATGTTGTGAGAACATCAGGTTGAGACGTTGATAACAGGCAGTTCACAGGCACCATGATCTAACTCCTCCAGTGGTGAGACAAAACAAATGGCCCAAGGCACATTCTTTCCCCCCCCCTCCTAACATCCCAAATGTACATCAAAGCGAAGAAAAGGAACAAAGAAAATCCCATGTAAGCAGTAGTCCCAAATCCTCCCCACTACCCCCAAAAGGTCCCTATAGAAATCAATGGGACCTGACAGTGTCTCTCCTGTTTTTTTTTTATTTTCCCCAAATTCAGTTCAGCAATATTAGCTTCTAACCACTTGAAGCAGTGGTGGCTTCTAGATCCTGTTCCAAGTGGTATGGTTGGAACGCGCCCGGCGGCATCCACATGGACATGCTGTGCACGTGCGGGTAAGCACTGAAGACTTAAAAGACCAGTAAGGAGCTTGAGCGGGCAGGTGAGCCCTCCGGAACACCATACTGGTATGGTATCCAGTGCTCTGGGCAGGCTCCGGTATGCCCGTACCAGGGGGTACCGCCTGCAACCCACCACTGACTTGAAGGGATTAAATGTAGCAGCAAAACACAGGCATAATAAAGAAAATACCTATGCCCAGGGTATAGGAGCACATGAAATGTAGGTACAGGGACTAAATAGAAAACCTTTCCACTCAGTTGTAGTGTTGGAAGATGGGGTCATTTGATGAAACTGAGTAATGACAGGTGCGAGGCAGAAAAACTCCGGCAATCTTGATAAATGAAGGTTGAACTATGGAATCTGCTTCACAAAAAGCATTGGTGGTCATTGAATTTGTAGGACTGTGGAAGTATCATCAGATGAATCCTTGGAGGACACAATCTACATGAGTTTTCATTCAGTCTAACATTTGGGAAGCGAAGGTGCACTAGTATAACAATGTCATTGCTGCGTTCATATTACAAGGCCAGTCTGAAATTAGCTGGACATAGTTTAGTGTTTTGTGCACGTAGTAATTACTGTATGCATCAGTGACACAGGAAAGTAAAAATTGCCCTAATTCAGTAACAATTGTTAAACATAGGTAAGCTTGTCACAAAAAGGAAATGGAGGGGAGGGGAGCGGAGGAGAGGAAAGGAGAAGGAAAGGGAAGGGAAGGGAAGGGAAGGGAAGGGAAGGGAAGAGAAGAGAAGAGTTGAGTTGAGTTGGAAGGGATCTTGAAGGTCTTCTAGTCCAACCTCCTGCTCAGGCAGGAAACCCTATACCATTTCAGACAAATAGTTATCCAGCATCTTCTTAAAAACTTCCAGTGTTGGAGCATTCACAACTTCTAGAGGCAAGTTGTTCCCCTGATTAATTGTTCTGTCAGGAACAATTAATTAACTGTCATTAATTAACTGTCAGGAAATTTCTCCTTAGTTCTAAGTTGCTTCTCTCCTTGATTAGTTTCCACCGATTGCTTCTCATCCTACCCTCAGGTGCTTTGGAGAAAAGCCTGACTCCCTCTTCTTGGTGGCAACCCCTGAGATATTGGAACACTGCTATCATGTCTCCCCTGGTCCTTCTTTTCATTAAACCAGACAGACCCAGTTCCTGCAACCATTCTTCATATGTTTTAGCCTCCAGTTCTCTAATCATCTTTGTTGCTCTTCTCTGCACTGTTTCTAGAGTCTCA
Source organism: Thamnophis elegans (assembly GCF_009769535.1). Classification (NCBI taxonomy): domain Eukaryota; kingdom Metazoa; phylum Chordata; class Lepidosauria; order Squamata; family Natricidae; genus Thamnophis; species Thamnophis elegans. The sequence continues at coordinate 20,881,847 of NC_045549.1, read as the reverse complement.
ACATCTTTTTTACATCGTGGTGACCAAAACCAGGTACAGTATTCCAAGTGTGATCTTACCAAGGCATTATAAAGTGGTATTAATGCTTCACAGTTGTCATTTCACGCAGAGAAGGTTGTTTTAATGTTGGAGAAAGGGTTCTTTTTTGTCATTGAATCTTACACTCTGCTTAATGTCAGATCCAAATTAAACCTTTTATAACAAATAGCTCGCTAGCTAGCTTCTGCTTCAAAACAGACAGTGAAGAGGAGCTCAGTTTGTATCTGGGTAATTGGTCTCACTGTCAAACTGGTCTTATTGTAGGAAAGTTTTCTTTAAATTTAACCAGAATTTCCCTCCCAGTCATTTAAATCCATTTTTCCAGATCCTACACAGTGGGATGACAGAGAGTGGCTTTTTAGTCCTCTGTTTCAAGAACTCCCTCAGGCATCTGAATAGTGCTGTCATATCCCCCGCTTCTCAAAACTAAATATACCGGTTCTCTTAATATGTCTTCGTAGCTCTTTATTTTCCCGTTCTTAAGCATAATTGTAGTCTTTTCTGAAGATGTTCCAATTTTTGGTTTCCAAATTTGGATGCAGTACATACAAAAGGGGTTGAACTAACACAGAATAGAGTATGACCATCCATGATTTGCAAACTGTACATCTGTTTGTATGCCCCAAGCTAGATAAACTGTGTTCATCTAACATATTTTTTTCAAATGGTCTTGTAAGATCTTGTGAGGAAAGGGGTCAACCTATTCTCTAAAGGACCTTAAGCAGTAGTGGGTTCCTACTGGTTCGGACTGGGTTGGCTGAACCGGTAGTAGCTTGGCGGCCTGGGTCGCTGGAACCTGCAGTGACCCACGACTGCCAGGCTCCCAAACCGGTTCTCCAGGCAGTGTCGTAGGAGCTGCCATCTTGTTTTTTGCTTCTGCGCATGCGCAGAGCAATTTAGTTGTACTACGCATGCGCGTGCCGTTCGCATCAAGCGTGCACGTATGGCACGTCCCTGAGCAAACCAGCAGTAGTCTCTGCCAGAACCCACCCCTGACCTTAGGGCAAGACATAGTAGATGGAAACCAATCAAGGAGAGATTCAACCTAGAACTAAAGAGAAATTTCCTGACAGTTAGAACAATTAATCAGTGGAACGATTTGCCTCCAGAAATTGTGAGTGTTACAACACTGGAGACTTTTCAGAAGATATTGGACAACCATTTAGTTTGAAATGGTAAATGGTTTCCTGCCCAAGCAGGGGGCTGGATTAGAAGACCCCCAAGGTTCCTTCCAACTCTGTTATTCTGGCAACAAGAGAACAACAATTCTGAGTTCATATATTGTGCTAAACCCTAAACTTTAAATAACAAGGAAGAGTCCTGCGTTTGTGCTAAGGCAGAACTAAACAGAACACATCAAGACTTAGTCCAACACAAAAGTACACCTATTGGTTTTACTGCTACACAACTCTTTCCAAAGTCAACAGCTTTAACATTACCATTCTTTAGTTCTTAGTTGCTGTAACAGCTAGTAAATCGGTTATATCCTTCCTGTAATAACTACAAATCTGTTTTTTCTGCAGACTAAATATATCCAACCCTTTAAATCCTAAAATTGGATTGGTTAACCAACTCTTCTCTGGATATACTGAACTTACCAATTTCTTTCAAAATTTTGACTTTCAGTTAGTCCCACAATTGTGATCTGTCACACAATAGAGTAGAAGTACTGGTTATACAGCATTATACAGCATTATCTAGCATTATATACATATACATATACATATACGCATACACACATACACGCATACACACATACACACATACACACATACACACACACACACATACACACATACACACATACACACATACACACGTATACGTACACACACACACATATATGAGTTTTCACTAGAAGCACATACTTTCCATAAGAATCCCATGCCAATCCAGCTAATCATAATAAAGACAGTGGCATAGATTGAAAGGCCAGTGACATAGATTGTCATTGTTTGTGCAGAAATATTTGATAGGTACAGTAAATGTTAACCCGTCAGGCTAAGAATCCACAATATCATTTCCATTCTCTTGGAGTTGTTTCAGTTAGGAACTCTGAAAAAACCACTGAAAGGATCAGTCAACAAGATATTTTGAAGGGCTGTGGTGGCGCAGGGGTTAAAGGGCAATACTGCAGCCGATTTCTACTGAATGCCGGCTGCCTGCAGTTTGGCAGATCGAATCTCACCAGGCTCAAGGCTGACTCAGCCTTCCATCCTTCCAAGGTTGGTAAAATGAGGACCCAGATTGTTGGGGGCAATAGGCTGACTCTGTAAACCACTTAGAGAGGGTTGTAAAGCACTATGAAGCAGTATGTAAGTCTAAGTGCTATTGCTAAGGGGAGAAACGTCTCCCAACACCAAACCTTCTTTTAGTACTTGCTATTGAACTAAACAATTATAATAGCACATCAGCTTGTCAAGAAAAAAGGATTTGATTACGAGGATTACTGGGCAATCTCCCAGGGAGCAGATGTTTTCAGTTCTGCTCACTGCAAGCCATTGTTATGGTTCATCAGATAATCAGACAGACATTTAGACTAGATTTGGCATTTTTGGTCCACCTACTGAGGCTTTCCCAAAAATCTGGGATAGGCAGGTGTTGTTTAATAATATCAAAGGTATTGTTTTTATATACACAACTATGTGAAATCATAGATTCCAATTCCCTAGCTAGTATTGGCCTTTGCATGTACCCTGTTTCCCCCAAAATAAGACCTCCCTGGATAATAAGCCCAATCGGGCTTTTGAGCACATCTGCTAAAATAAGCCCTCCCAAAAAAATAAGACCTTCATGAAAATATTGCAACACAGCAGCAGACATGAGATGACCACGCTTACCACTTCTTCCACCTCAAAAATAATAAGACCTCCCCCAAAATAAGGCCAAGTGCTTATTTCAGAGGTCAAAAGAAAATAAGACCCCGTCTTATATTTGGGGAAACACGGTATCAAGTTCTTCCCATGAGCCCAGGATGTTGTAATGCATTGACCAATGTATATGGATCCAAGCCGTGCAGCCGTTTGTAATTGACAGATGGACAGTTTATCAATGAGCAGATTTTCTAAGTGCTTTCCAAGATTTTTTTGGTATAACAACCCGTGTGCCAATACCTACTGGGATCACCACAACCAGTTTATGCCATGAACTTTGCACTTAGAATTATGATGGTTCATCACAGTCACTCAGATATTTAGACTGGATTTGATGATTCTTAATTAGATCAGTTTGGATATTTACCTGGTGACTACACACAAGTCAGCCTTCAACAATCCAGCACTATTAAAAGGCAAAAGGCATGCCTTCATGTCCTAGTGGACAACCATTTCAATATGAGCCAGCAGCGTGCAGCAGCTGCCAAAAAAGCCAACACAGTTCTAGGCTGCATAAACAGAGAGGTAGAATCAAGATCACGTGAAGTGTTAATACCACTTTATAATGCCTTGGTAAGGCCCCACTTGGAATACTGCATCCAGTATTGGTCACCACAGTGTAAAAAAGATGTTGAGACTCTAGAAAAAGTGAAGAGAAGAGCAACAAAGATGATTAGGGGACTGGAGGGTAAAACATATGAAGAACGGTTGCAGGAACTGGGTATATCTAGTCTGATGAAAAGAAGGACTTGGGGAGACATGATAGCAGTGTTCCAATATATCAAGGGTTGCCACAAAGAAGAGAGAGTCAAACTATTCTCCAAAGCACCTGAGGGTAGGACAAGAAGCAATGGGTGGAAACTAATCAAGGAGAGAAGCAACTTAGAACTGAGGAGAAATTTCCTGACAGTTAGAACAATTAATCAGTGGAACGGCTTGCCTCCAGAAATTGTAAATGCCACAACACTGGGAGTTTTTAAGAAGATAACCATTTGTCTGAAATGGTGTAGGGTTTCTTACCTGAGCAGGGGGCTGGATTATAAGACCTCCAAGTCCCTTCCAACTCTGTAATTCTAGTCTAATATACTGTATAAACTCAAAAAAGTCTGTTCTTCCTGACTTGGAGTGAGCAAAAAATACTCAGGTTTGAGTCATGAAGGTAACACAACCAGCACCTTGGCTTGTACTTCGAAACAGACTGATATCCAGTGTAGATGTTAGAGTAGAGGTGCCATATGGGCAAACCAAGACATGTCCATAACTTTGAGCTACAGCTTCCAGATGGCCTTCAAGGACAGTCCCACATAAAAACTGGAAGATGACTTATGCTAAATTAAAGTTTATATGCATTTGGACATACATGCAAAAGGAAATCCAGAGTTACAAAGGAGTGAATGATGTTATAAACGGTGATTCATAAACAACTAGAGAAATCTCATTATTGTATTAAACAGGTACAAATGCCTGGAGCTAAGCTTTATTGAATTTGCGATAATTACTTCTTCCATATGTACAAGTTTTTAAAAAACACTGGCTGATATGCTGGCCAAAACATCTTTGACTAGACTGAATTGGATTAGATGATCTATCATTCAGCATGTTATAGGACTCTAGCTATTAGCATGTTTGCTTGAATTAAGACATTAGCTTAAATCATAAGATGTTTTATTGAAGCATAATGTTTTATGTGAACATAAGAACTGTATTGTGTAACCTAAATTTAAGGGTTTAAACTCTGGTTTTTGCACAGAAAATATGAAATATCTTGCAAGGATTTAGGATTTAAACTGGTAGTCTGAAATACAAAATTAAAATAAAGGGGGAATCACAAAATCTCTGTTGATGACTTTTCTGAATCTGAGCCCTTCTGCAATAGTATTTTGCATTTCAAGATCACCTTTCAGTGTAACTGACACCATGTTGTTGACTGTGTTTTGAAGCATGTTGATCTATTTCTGAATTTTGTGGACAGACTGTTTTGTCATGAGTGGAAGTATTGCCTTGTCCTGGCTGTTGGATGTGAGCCAGCCATTGCTAAAATCCCTGCTTCCAAGGTGTAAGTGTTCTGTTCCTGGAGCATCTCCTCTTACATACACTTTCTCCCAATACAGTTGTCACAGTAACTTGCAACCATGGCCAGCATTGTGGGGAAAGTGTTTATTTGCAAAACTGGGTGGCATTTTATCTTCACACTTCTCAGGGGCTTTTAAATGTAGCAAAGAAAGAGAGCAAGTCAGGTGGGAAGGCTTTAAAACATTTGCTTACGTTTCTTAAAGTTTAGAGTTTAGAGTTTAGAGTTTTATTGGGATTTATATGCCGCCCTTTTCCCTGAGGGGACTCAGGGCGGCTTACAACCACAAGGGAGGGGGGTGCAGTGTCAAAAACAGAACAGTATGTGAACAAAGAAAAAATAGTAAAAACACAACTTTCATTCAGCAATCAAACACTCGGGCGGGTAAATTGGGAACCTATCCCCAGGCCTGCTGGGAGAGCCAGATCTTGAGGGCTGCGCGGAAGGTCTGGATAGTGGTGAGGGTACGGATCTCAACGGGGAGGTCGTTCCACAGGGTCGGAGCTGCAACAGAAAAGGCTCTCCTCCGTGTGGTTGCCAGTCGGCATTGACTGGCAGATGGAATTCGGAGGAGGCCCAGTCTGTGCGATCTAATTGGTCGATTTAGGGAGGTAATCGGCAGAAGGCGGTCTCTCAAGTACCCAGATCCACTACCATGGAGTGCTTTAAAGATGGTCATCAGTACCCTGAAGCGCACCCGGAGACCAACAGGTAGCCAGTGCAGCTCGCGGAGGACGGGTGTGACGTGGGCGAACCGCGGTGCGCCCACTATCACTCGCGCGGCTGCATTCTGGACTAGCTGTAGCCGCCGGATGCACTTCAAGGGCAACCCCATGTAGAGCCCATTGCAGTATTCCAGCCTAGAGATCACAAGGGCTCGAGTGACTGTTGTGAGGGCCTCCCGGTCTAGGTAGGGCCGCAACTGGCGGACCAGGCGAACCTGGGCAAATGCCCCCCTGGTCACAGCTGACAGCTGGTGGTCAAAAGTCAGCTGTGGGTCCAGGAGGACTCCTAAGTTGCGGACCCTATCTGAGGGGTATAAAATTTGACCCCCCAGCCTAAGCGTTGGTGTATTAGCCAAATTATTGGGAGGGAAGCACAACAGCCACTCGGTCTTGTCCGGGTTGAGTACCAGTTTGCTAGCACTCATCCAGTTCCTAACGGCCTCCAGACCCTGGTTCATCACGTCCACCGCTTCATTGAGTTGGCACGGGGCGGACAGATACAGTTGCGTATCGTCCGCATATTGGTGGTATTTTATCCCGTGCCTCCGAATGATCTCACCCAGTGGTTTCATGTATATGTTAAATAGTAGGGGGGATAAGACCGAACCCTGCGGCACCCCACATGTTAGGGGCCTCAGGGACGATCTCTGCCCCCCGACCAACACCGACTGCGACCTGTCCGAGAGGTAGGAGGAGAACCACCGTAAAACAGTGCCTCCCACTCCCACCTCCCGCAGACGTCGCAGAAGGATACCATGGTCGATGGTATCGAAAGCCGCTGAGAGGGCAAGGAGAACCAGGATGGACGCATAGCCTCCATCTCTGGCCCTCCAGAGATCATCGGTCAATGCGACCAAAGCGGTTTCTGTGCTGTAACCAGGTCTGAAGCCGGACTGGAAGGGGTCAAGATAACTAGCTTCCTCCAAGGCCCGTTGAAGCTGGAAGGCCACCACCTTCTCAACAACCTTCCCGATAAAGGGGAGGTTGGAGACAGGACGAAAGTTGTTTAGAATGGCTGGATCTAAAGATGGTTTCTTCAGGAGGGGTCTCACCACCGCCGTTTTAAGTACAGCGGGGAAGTGCCCCTCCCGAAGGGAGGCGGTCACAACCGCCTGGATCCAGCCATGTGTCACCTCCCTGCTGTTGGCAACCAGCCAGGAGGGACACGGGTCCAGAATACAAGTGGAGGCACTTACAGCTCGAATGGCCTTGTCCACATCCCCAGAGGCAACATCCTGGAACTCAACCCAGAGATGGTGTGGCAAGTGGTCCTCCTGTGTCTCGGCTGGATCTACTGCGGTGGAGTCCAAGTCCGATCGAAGCCGAGCTACTTTGTCCGCCAAGAATTGAGCATAGTCCTCAGCTCTACCCTGCAAGGGGTCTCCCGCATCCCTCCTATTGAGGAGGGAGCGGGTTATCCTAAACAGGGCGGCTGGGCGTGACTCGGCGGACGCAACCAAGGCAGAGATGTATGATCTTTTTGCAGTTCTTAGTGCTCGGACATAGTCCTTGGTGCAGGTAGTTAAAAGTGCTCGGTTCGACTCGGACTTATCGGACCTCCACAGGTGCTCTAGGCATCTCCTCCGGCGTTTCTTCTCCCGGAGCTCCTCGGTAAACCAAGGAGGCCTCCGGGATCCACTGACCCGGAGGGGCCGTAGTGGCGCAATCCGGTCAAGAGACTCCGACGCCGCCGAATACCAGGCGGCGGCCAGAGTCTCCGCCGAACTGTGGGCGAGAGTATCAGGAATAACCCCAAGCTCCGTCTGGAACCTCAACGGGTCCATAAGTCGCCTGGGGCGGAACCACCTGGTCGGTTCCTCCTCCCTACGGTGGGGGTTTGGCCTCCGGAAGTCAAGCCTCAGTAGGCAGTGGTCTGACCACGACAGGGGTATGATCTCATTACCCCTCAGACCAAGATCACACATCCACTGCTCCGAGAGGAATACGAGGTCGAGCATGTGACCCGCTGCATGGGTTGGGCCCCGAATTACTTGGGTCAAGCCCATGGCTGTCATGGAAGCCATGAACTCCTGCGCCCCATCAGAGCGTTCACCGAGCGATGGCAAATTGAAATCCCCCAGAACTATAAGCCTGGGGAACTCAACTGCCAGCTCGGCTACTGACTCGAGGAGCGAGGGGAGGGATGCTGCAACGCAGTTGGGAGGCAGGTACGTTAGCAGCAAACCCACTTGACCCTTGAGGTCCAACTTTATCAGCAGGGACTCACACCCGACAAGCTCCGGAGCAGGGACCCTACGAGGTAACAGAGACTCCCGGATTACAATAGCCACACCGCCACCCCTTCCCTGGGCTCTCGGCTGATGAAGCACCTGAAATCCCTCTGGGCACAGCTCTACAAGGGGGACTCCTCCTTCTGTGCCCAGCCAGGTTTCAGTAATACATGCCAGGTCTGCCCTCTCGTCGACAATTAAGTCCCGGACGAGGGGAGCTTTCTGAACAACAGACCTGGCATTTAGCGACAACAGCCTGAGACCAGGGTCCTGACTGCTCGCGCCATCTGGTCTTGGAGTGGGACTCAAAGGGCCGGAAGGAGGGATCTCTGTGATGTAGCGAACCCTCCTTCCCCGGTAATGGCCAGCCCTAAAGTCCCCGCCGTATCTGCCTCTCCCTGTCAAAGTTAAGGACCCTCCCTTATAAATCATTCCTTATAGCATCTTTTCAAATTTTCTTTGTAAAAATGTATATTTGATAATTCACATAATAACTGCAGCTAGGATTGTATTTGTACAATTGGAAAAATTAATAGATCACTATGGATGAGAATGTGATTAGGAAAATAGAACGTGCAGAAATGAATAGGTTAACATTTGAAATTAAAGAGGAGGAACAATTTGATTATTATAACTTATGGGAAATATTTTATCAATCGTTAAAGAATAAATATAAAAAGTGGAAGTGTATAAAATATTTGCACAAAATATTTGTAACCAGATGGTACACTGTTTAATGGAAGATAATGTTTGAATCAAAATAAAATAAAATAAATTGAAAAAGAATTTCTTTGCCAATACCTAGAGAAATGTATGCAAAAATGTGTTCTAAAGAACACAGAGAATGACACAATACTTGGTTCTCTTTGTAAGACATACAGTGGGACCTTTTCTTTACTCCATGAGGGCTGGTAGCCCATGGAGTGGGAATCCCACTGGATTATATTCCATGTATTCCTCCTCCTTCTGGAATCAAAGATAGTAAGAACTAATTGAATCAATCATGGTGTTCTTTCTTCCCCAATCTGGTTCTTTCCAAATATTTGCACTAAAACTCCCAGATTCCCAGCTACATAGGCAATGTTTAACTGAAAATTATTTACCTGGAAATTGACAGGGGATTATGGGAAATGCAGGCATCTAGAAAATAGTATAATGTCTTTGATTGGACTCATACTTCACCATGGTCAATTGAATCTACCATAAGAACAATTAACCTAGTCACTGTTTTCCAAAATCAATTCAGATTTGAATATTTGCTGAACTCACAGGTTACATCTATATAGTACAACTTAAATGGTTGAGATTAGTCTGTCAATGCAAGATTAATGCAACATGTCAATGCAACATGTGAATTTATCAGAGAGACTCCAACCTAGAACTAAGGAGAAATTTCCTGACAATGAGTATAATTAATCAATGGAACAGCTAACCTTCAGAAACTCCAGTGCTCTAGAGCTCAATCTCTAGAGGTCCACAGTGGTATAGGCTGTCCTGCTTGGGCGGAAGGTTGGATTAGAAAACAAGATCCCTTCCAGCTTTGTTATTCCGTGTTCTTTATATTGACCCAACACTAAACAACACGTTATTGTTTATCATAGGAATGATGGGCAGGCAGCAGCTCTTGTTCCTTTTCCATGTGCAAAAAAGCCCCCACACCAATGGATTACCTCCAATTATTTCCTCCTCTCCCTCCACTAAAATGGTTAGGGATGTCAATCAATGATTGACAGGTGCCTTTGCAAATGTATATACCCAGTTTATAATCACAACAAAAACAATACATCTAGCAATTACATCAACAACAGGAAAAACGTTTCGGACATGAGATTTTAACGCTAGTGGTGGAGAAGAAAAGGAGCTGATGGCAATTAGGAGAACGTTTGCATACCTTCATTTTGTGCATCTTTTGAAACCAGAGACCCTTTTCAAGGCCTTGGCTAGCTCCAATGGATTACTGAAATGCACTCTACATGATCCATGTTCTGATCTGGACACCCTGATTACACCTGTGTTGCACTTTTGCTCTGCAAACTGTACAGCACTGATTGCCAGTGTGCTTCCAGGTGTAATTCAAGATGCTGGTTGTTACCTATAAAGGCCTTCATGGTAACCAAGATAACGGTCAGATAAAAGTCATTTGAGTCTGAGGCAGATATATAATTTGAGAAAACATCTCAGACTTAGTTCTCTAGAAAAAAAAGGGAGGGAATGGGGAAGATTAAAGATTTTTAATATTGTAAGTGGTGTTAGCCTCCTAACTTTGGGTTCCTAGTCTGATCTATCTCAAAAAGTGGGGGGGGGATTCTCTTCCAAACACCTGGCTTTTAGAGTTTTGTAACGCTGTAAAACATCACTCTTGCCCTAGGTATGGGGTTTGAGAGGCTAATTGAGCCCAGGAGAAGAGAGGCCATTTGCAGATGACTGTTGTCCTCTTTTGTCTTTATGCATGTTTATTATTCTAAAGAGCTGAATCTGATTTTTAATGTCATATTACGGTAGTGACCCAAAGTCACTGTTTGAGATAAGCAGCAGTACAAGTTGATTAGAGAAAATAAATAAGTCGGCTTATAAATAAACCAGAAAAAATTAAGAGATTTCTCTAACATAATTTTTTTTTCTCAACCAGCAGTCCAGATGGGCTAAAACACAACTTCTCCAGGACATTTGACCCAGCAGCATGATTCTGCAGACTTTCTGCTCACACAGCACAGCTATTTCAGATCTGGGAGAAGCCACTGGATCAGTTTTCCCCTTTAATCCTCAAGTCTCGTTTTAAGCACACTACTAGTAGGACTTAACACTACTCTAAGCACATATAAGACTGAAGTTGTGCTTTGCTGCCACTTTTCGTTATGATTAGAGTAAATCTGGTGGCAAATGTTGAAATGTCTGGGGGGGGGAGAGGTTGGATCACTTCTGAAATGCAGAATGTATGTCAGGTTGAACATCCTTTTGCCATTGGCATTGTTCAAAATGTCTCTCGACTTTTCCTCCAGCTCAAAACCCGAAATGGTGCCCCTTGAAAACTCATTCTGGCTCAGCTGCATTAACCACATGTCAAATTAGCAGCACTTTGCCTTATAATCTCTTTTCTTCTATGGAGTCCTTGGTGCTCTCTGGCCTTGATTGTTTGCTTGCAGACGTTTGGTTACCAGAGTTGGTAACGTCTGCAAACAATCAACCAAGCCCAGAGAACACCAAGGACTCCACAGTTCAACCCTGAGCTGCAGATATTCTCTTCTGTCACCTAATTTATTCTTTGTGTTCAGCTGCCATTAAAGAGGAGAAGGAAAAGAAGAAGAGGATGATGATGAAGAAGAGGAGGAGGAGGAGGAAGATGAGAAGAAGAAGATTAGGAGGAGGAGGGGGAGGAGATGAAGAAAAGGGGGAAGATGAGGAGAAGAAGGAGATGAAGATGAGGAGGAAGGAGATGAAAAAGAGGAGGAGGAAGATGAGGAGGAAAAGAAGGAAGAGGAGGAGATGAAGATGAGGAGGAGGAAGGAGATAAAAAGAGGAGGAGGAAGAAGAAGAAAGGAAGATGAAGATGAGGAGGAGAAGGGAATGAAGATGAGGAGAAAGGAATGAAGATGAGGAGGAAGAGGAAGAGGAGGAAGAAGAAGAAGAAGAAGGAAGAAGAAGAAGGAAGAAGAAGAAGGAAGAAGAGGAAGAGGAAGAGGAAGAAAGAAGAAGAAGAAGGAAGAAGAAGGAAGAAGAAAGAAGAAGGAAGAAGAAAGAAGAAGGAAGAAGAAGAACAAGAAGAAGGAAGCAACCACCGGAGGACTCACCCCTCTCCCTTACTGACCCCAGAAGTTTACCACTAAGGGAACTGGACCCTGTGAATCTAGAAGCCCTGGTGCCGCCCACCTAAACTTTCCCCAGCCATTTCAAGGGCGCGCCGAGCGAAAAAGGGAGCAAAGAAGCGGCTCCGAACGGGTCAAAAAGCTCCGGGCAGCAGTGAATCAGGTGACTTTGAATGCCTCCCCCGGCCCCCCTCAACCTCTGGTTCTTCTGCCGTTCCCATTATCCAACCAACCAAAGTCACCCGCTTGTCCCCTCCGCCCCCTCTCCCCCTCCCCACGGGCTTCTCCTCTTTCCGATTCAAACCCCTTGCTCTGCTGGCCACCGCCCGCCCTAAAAGAGCAGCGACCAATGAGAAGAGAGTTCGGCTGCCAAATCGGGGAAGGGGTTGGCCAGCAGGACCCGGACGAATAGGGCGGGGCGGGGCCGTGGCGGAGGGAGAGTGAGCGGGTTAGGGTCTATAAATGTCTAAGCAGGCATTTAAAAAAGGAGAGGAGGCTCATTGGTATCTAGAAGTTTGTGTCTATAATTTCTCTCTCTCTCTTTTTCCTTTCTTTCTTTTTTTCTTTCTTTCAGTAAGTGTTTTCTGATGACACGGGAGTCCCTGCTCTAACAAAGTTTCCCTCCTTTACTTTTTCCGCAGGTAAGAGCTTGTGCTGGAGATTGTGTTAATAAACAAAAGCTAATTCGAATAACCATTTTTTCCATTTCCTTTTATATATATATATATACATTGCATTTAAGCAAGACGTTTTTTAAGAATGTTGTTTGTTCTAATGTAATTTTAGAATGGGTTTCTGGATGGATTTAAAAACAGCAATGCCCTGGAAGTGGGATTCATGGGGTGTAACAATTCATTTACCCAGGAGTAGCCCTTATAAAAACTGGTGGCGTTTACTCCTGGTAGATGTCTGTGGCTGAGCAGGTGTCAGCCAGTAGATGACCCCTAGTTGACTCTAGATAAATTGGTATTTCCTCTGGTTGGTTGGTTGGTTGGTTTGGTTTTTCCCTTGGGGAGGGGAACAGAGAGACAGCCAGGTAATTTCACAGCTTTTTGGCTAAATTGGGGAGTTGGAAAAAAAAAACATTTTAGAATTGGGCACGTCTGTATCCTTGCCAAGAACATTGCAGGGTTGATTTAGGCCTCTGGGCCTTATTTTTCTGCTGCCCCTTTCATTGTGTTCACCTGCCTTATCTTCTAACAATCTCTCAAGTCAATTGGGTTTGCTTCCTCACACAGTAGCCAGAATTGTAAGGTGCACACGGGACTTGCTGATGGTGAATGCACTTCTTCAAAATGGTTGCAACCAACAACTTAAATAATAAAAATTCTGAACTGATACAGCAGAGATTTCAGCAGGCATCCTTCTCCGGTAAGTAAGATAGTTTGACTGGGGTGGGGGCTAGGTCTGAACAGGAAGCAATCCAGATTTCAGTAAATTAGAAGTGCCCCATCTGATACCATGAGGCCATGTTTAGCCTCTGAAGACTGTCAAATTTCATTGACAGATAGTGCCTTTTAATAAAACACAGTGTTAAATTTTCATCTGGGCTCATGCAGTACTTTTGGAAGTCATATCTCTTGGTGTCATGCAAGCACCAAGTATGCCCTTCGCCCAGGATTGCTGCATACAGTGTATTGTGTGAAAACATGAGGTGTATCCTAATACTATATTTAGGAAAGAGAGTTTTGAATATTTTCTCTAGTGCAGTATTTGTAGATACCTATCTTTTGTAGACAGAAAAACAAAAGCACACAGTGAAGCTTGACTTAAAATAGCCTAATACTGAAAATTGTGCTTGATTCATGAATTAAGGGGTTGAGGTGTAATTTTTATGCTTTCTACTGAATTTAGAAGTCTCAGCACACTTTGTCAATATGATAAATAGTTTGCGTCATAAAAAAATGATGGAGAATAAACAGCCCAAACTAGCATTAGGCTACAAATATAAATCTTTTTCAGGTTCTGCTGAAAGAAGAAATAGCTCATTCAATGTTAAGTCTTAGCATTTCAGAAGCATATTGATGTACTCCAGAACTTTTAGTCTTAATTAGAAACTGTGCAATTATAGATGTGATGCTTCACTGGCATGCAAGCCAGCTGGAGGATCAGAACCTAGGTATTTAAATATAATTCCTTTATAAATAATGACACCATATTTGTTTTATATGGGAATATCATCTTTTTTTAAAAAAATGGCAGCAATAAAGATAATTTGTATAATATCTAATTAATGAAGTATAAGTAAATTGAATGCATTACTATTTTCTGCAAAACTGAAGCTTGAAGGGTATGTAGCAAGACCTAAAGATGTTTGCTTAGAATTAACCATTAAGACATGAGCTCACTGATGTTTCTCTAAAGTGTGAACAAAGTGTGAAAACTGCTTCATTTCTCTTATCAATTTCAATTGAGGGATGCATCTATGTCCAGGACTCTCTTAATTTAGCAAAGTAAACAAGTTGATTCTTTTTTGGCATGCAGCATGGAACAACTTGGCTCTGGTCTTGACAGCCTGCCAAAATTGTAATCTTTAGAAAAACATAGTTGGATCTCCTATTTTTTTTTATGAGTCTATTGTGCTGTGTGTGTGTTTTTCTGCATTTTCTGTTCCATCTGGCAAGCTGTCTGTCCTATCTAGTGGCATTCTGGCTTTAGTCTGATGACCCACAGCTGTTTGTGATGGTACATTTGTGCGTATGATACTTGCGATGAACTTAAATATAATAGCTGGATGCTAGAAGTGGTGCGTGGCTAGTTTTTTGATAGGGAGAATCTCTTCTAATTTTCACTTTTTTCTTTGCAGACTTTGACTATTGGGATTTTGTAGCGCCTGAACCCAACTTTAATGAGATGGTGTTTGAGGAACGAACGTGTCAGAATCTAATTAGAATGCTGGAGAACTGCCTCTCTAAATCAAAACAGACTAGACTGCATTGCTCTAGGGTCTTAGTCCCTGAGAAATTAACACGGAGGATAGCTCAAGATGTCTTGCGTCTCTCTTCTACGGAGCCTTGTGGTTTGCGGGGCTGCATTATTCATGTCAACTTGGAAACTGGAAATGTATGTAAAAAGCTGGATAAGATTATTTGTGAGCCCAGCGTCATTCCTACTTTTGAGCTGACACTGGTGTTCAAGCAAGACAATTGTTCATGGCCTAGCTTCAGGAGTTTATTCCCCAGAGTTTGTTTCACTTCTAGCTATAAACAGACTCTGATCTTGAGCCCTGGGTTTCGTCTAATTAAGAAAAAATTATACTCCTTGATTGGGACTGTGGTTGAAGAATGCTGAAAAGTGTACTAGAAAGTGTCCTGGAAAAGAGAGCTGAGCTTACAGCCCTTAGAAGTAGAAGGGATATTTGCACAATAAACCATTGATGGTTTCAGAACTATCTGGTGCTATGTAAAATAAGGAGTGCAGCTCCTTGATACTTGAAACATTCCTTGGTTAGCAAAGATATGGCAAGCCCAATAGACACACTGATTGCTATTTATTGCTAGCAGTTGAACTACATGGTTTGGCATTCTTTGATATTTGTTTTTAACATGAGTTTCCTGGATTCACACTGTTTTTAATCCAGATTGGGGAAAATTTCTCATAAGCTTTCAAGAAACAAACTAGTCTCTAGAACTAAATATATCAAAGAGGTGGGAATGATGCTTCCAAAATACTGTTCATTGCTGCATTGGTAGCATCAAACAAAAGAGACAAGACATAAGATAATTATGAGAGATTTTGAAGCTATTGATGCTTTTTCTTCAAGGCCATCCTCTTAACTAACAACATTTGTCATAATTCCTCTATAACATTCAAAAGCCTTACATGGCTTCCTGCAACCTGGTATCTTCTTGATGTATTGCCTCTACAACTATTGGCACGCCCATCCAGCATGACCAAAGGCTGGAAATTTTAAGTCCCAACATTTGTAAGGAGTGCCATCTTGAAGAAAGTTATCTGCCATGATTGACTTGCCTTCTGTGCTAAAAGATTTGCAGGGAGCTAGCTTACCCAAATAACCATTGCATTAGAATTCTACACTCAGTTTTATAAGTACAATAGTGTTGAAGTCTACAAAACATTTTACGTACATTTGGCCTTGAACGGTTTGTGTTGCTTTGTAGTCAATTTATTAGAATGCGTATTGTTGTCATGCTTTATTTTTGTTAGAATGCCCAATTTGGAAGGTGAAAGCAGTCTATGGGGGTTTTTTGCCAATTGTAAGTGAAGAGCAATAATCTAAAATCTACATGTCCAGTTGATAGTCATAGACAATGTCAGAAGCCATTGCTTCACTGTAAACTTTGAGGCTCTTATTGAACTGATTCCCGCAAAGAATCAATGAAATGCCCTCCTTTCCTTCAGTGATTTTTGGTTCAGTTATGGAAAAGATAAAGATAAAGATAAGATAAGAAAGGTTTGGGTCTCCAGCTTTCTTCTAGACACACATATACACTGCAGATATTCATAATCCAAGAAGCGCACACTATAATTCTTAGCATATTCATACACAAATATAGATGAATTCTCACTTCAGCAGGATTGGGAACAAGTCCCAGATCTTGTCTCTTTTTGATACGACATTGCAAAGCTGGGAATCCTAATTCTTCTCAAACTGGTGCCATTTAGATAGACAGGAGACCAGAATTTCAAGCTTTTTTGGCCTAATGACTATGTATTATGAGAACTACAGCCTCATTTCTGGAGAGAACTATCTTGGAGAAAGGTTGCTCTAGATCCTCAGCTAACATTTCTTCGTGGCAATAAATAAAGAAATGTAATACCTACTATTGACCTTTTAGGAAAATCTGTAAACATTGGGAAAGATGAGATCCTTGCTTCCTAGGAATTAGGATAATATATTTTATAGCATTAAGCTTTCATGGGTTGCAACAAATAAATAACATTACATGTCCCTTCTAAAAGAAACAAAAAGTGTCTTTTTTCCCCAGAATATCTCAATGTCTCAGTGGGGACCAGACTCTAAATTGTACAAGCAGAAGGAAATGAGGGAAGGAAGATGAAAACGCCACTGGATTTTTGTTTCATTTTTGTGTAGTAGATCTTGCGTCTTGCCTTGTATGCTGGGAAGTGGAAAAGATAGATGAATCCAACTATTCTTGTGAAACACTCTTTTCTTTAAATCAGTTTTAATAAACTCTTTAAATTACGATAAACTGATATGTAAAGTATGTAAGGGTTATTTTTGCTTTGTTGAATTTAATATGTGAATGATAAAAACATATGTAGTCTAATGCAGGTGTTTTGGGAAAATCTCTTAAAATGCAGAAGACTATGAATTATATATAGCTGACTTTAAACTTGAAAGTTGTGCACTTCTGTTTGCCGGTCAACTGAGACTATGTTGTCCTGGCCTTAGATCTTTATAAACTAGTGTTACATATTCTGTGTCATAGCCCATCTACAGCATGGGTTCTTGCATCTGGATTCATCAAGCTTAGGATACTTTCCTTAGCAAACTCAGGAGACAAACAGAGGCAAGGAATAATTAAAATGACAGCTGTGGCAGCAAAAAAAAAATTGCTTTTGTTAACATTAGAAGCCCAGCGTTTTAAATTTTCTAATGTTGTTATCATTGCTTTGTGAGTTTGTACATATGTTCTGAATTGCACTGATGCAGCAGGCTCCCTTATCATTGTGGAGTTAGGAAATGTTTTTTTTTTCCTTACTTCTGTCATAGCAGTGTTCTTAAATGTGATACTTATGTAAGTCCATCTCTAAATAAAAATATATATTTTAATTCCCAGTGCTCGGGTTATCATTGAAAGCATAAAGATATTTTATCTGGTATTTGTCATAAAACCAGTGTATAAAGCCAGCACTACTTTTCTTTGGAATGTTATAGATTTCATATGAGATGATTTTCAGATAAATAAATAGTGAGTCACTCATCCATTAGTATCTAATCCTGTTAGTAATACAATGTTCAACTATGGTGGCCACAAATACCCTAATGAAAAAGTATAGAAAAATTCTTTGAAGAACAGAAATATAGAATGACTTTAAAATACAATGTTACTTCAAACATGCAGCTATTCTCATAAATTGGGTTGAGTCCACATGTCAACCTGTGAATTATGATTTGGAAAAAAAAACACCACTTGAATTAAAAATTACTATCATCCCTTGAAATTTCTCTGGATTAGCAACATTTGAAAGTAAAGTTGGGGATAAATTCTAAACCCCCCACAAAAATTCAATTTAAGTATTAGTGATTTGGGGCATCACTATGATAGGAACACAATTCCCAGGATATGTTTAAGCCTAGGAAATGTTTACCTGTGGCTCACTTAGACTATCTTATTTTTTTTTCTAAAATAAGCATTGGAATTCCTAGTATATTTCCTATTCACTATTTTATCTGGGGAGCAATAGGAACCTTCCCTTGTTGTGTTTAGGTCGCAAAAGAAGAGCAGGGTTTTCTGCAGAATTTGTTTTTCTAAAAATCTTCACACACAGATGAACTTAACCTTCAATGCTTTGATGATTTTATATTTTATTGAAAACAGACTTCCCAGGAGAAGGACATAATGAAAGATGAAAGACAGTAGAGTTGGGAGAAGATGCTGAATTAAGTTTACTGTGGGTTTTGTGACATCTTAACTATGTCAGGTCTCATTCCAAGCCATAATATGTTTTATTTATAAGAGCCAATCTGGGTTGGTCACCGGGACCAAAGGTTTATTCTGATAAACCAGGAAACCCCTGGTCCCGGTGACCAACCCAGAGTGGATCTTGTAACATTATCCAGAGACATATATATTTGCTTTCATATTTGGTTTGGTTTCAGCTTAGAATATTGTGAGAATCTACAATGAGAGCTACAATGGTTTATGATTGAGGACAATATATACCGTATTTTTCGGAGTATAAGATGCATCTGTTCCCCCCTAAAAGAGTATGGAAATGTTGGTGCGTCTTATACACCGAATACAGCCATTTTTGGCCTCCCGAAGCCCCGGCCCACATCCCATTTTTGTGAAAAATATGCAAAAAATGGACCATTTTTCACCAAAACGGGGGTGTTTTTGCCTTCCCCCACCCCCCAGAAGCACTCTGCAGGCTTTAGCAGGGCTGGGGGAAGGGAAAAACACCCTGTTTTGATGAAAAGCAGGGGCATTTTTGCCTTACCCCAGCCCTGCTGAAGCCTGCAGAGTGCTCCTGGGGGCCAGGGAAGACAAAAATGTTTTTCTTACTTACCTCTTCGAAATCTTGGTGCATCTTATACACCGGTGCGTCTTATAGTCTGAAAAATACTGTAATCAGCCAATATCACTTGTGTATTTGTGTGTGGGCAGGTAAGGGTGAATACTTGGTTTTTTGTACTTACGCTACTTTCTCACTCCCAATTTTTGATGACAATAACATTTTCCCCATCATACATCTATTTAGAAGGATCAGCACATGCTGTTTTTTTCCCCACTGAAACAGGGCCTTTGTTTTGTATTCAGTGCAAATCTTTCCCTTCAACTGCATGTAGTAAAGTTAACAGAACTACATTCATATATCGTCGTACATCATTTTTCAACTGCAGGGATAAAGGACCTGTACAAATGGAAACTAGAAAAAAAAAGTTGCATTTTAGAGCGTCCCATTCTGTTTTCAACTTCTCTTTCTACACGCACACACATACACACACTCATTTTGTCCATCTTTGTCCAAAACAACATTCAACCACGTTGACACCATCTTCTTGGAATTCTTTGAATAGGTGATTCCATTTTGGCTGCAGAACTGACAGCACTCATTCCTCGAGCACTAGAATGAAGTGCAGGAATTTGTTGGAGGGAAAACTACATGTTAAGTTTGGGGGATCTATTTATAATTCCTCAGCACTCCTTTTGAATGCCCTGAACTTCCAAAATGATGTTTAATAAATCTTGGTTTGGCATTAATGTCTTTGCTTCCAAAAAATTAATTGGCGTGAGAAGGCAGTAAAAAAACTAGCACTACATAAAGGAAGTTCGGGCATTTTTCCTCCCTTTTTTTCCCTTTGTGTACTTTGGGATTAAGCCAAATCCTTCTAGAAAGCTGGCAAAAAAAATCCACTCTGTATCTCTGTGGAGTCCAAAGGGGAACGTAGTAAACATTTCCATCTATCATTCAGTGCTGCAGAGTGCTGAGAGGGTGAGATTCAACAACTGGTGTATGATTAATTGTTACAATGGCTCCTCTCTTTTTATTGAAAATATATCCAGAACCAGGTAGAATTCTTATTAGCTGTGCAACCCGGAAGGACTGAAGCAGAGTTCTGGATTGTGCTCTGTATCAGTGTGTTTGTGTGCCTGGATGTGTGCATATTAAGGTAAAGGTTCCCCTTGCACATATGTGCTAGTCATTTCCGACTCTAGGGGACGGTGCTCATCCGTTTCAAATCTGAAGAGCTAGCGCTTTCCGAAGACTTCTCCGTGGTCATGTGGCCGGCACGACTAAACGCCAGAGGTGCACAGAATGCTGTTACCTTCCCACCAAAGGTGATTCTCATTTTTCTACTTGCATTTGTACATGCTTTTGAACTGCTAGGTTGGCAGAAAGTGGGACAAGTAACGGGAGCTCACTCCATTACGCAGCACTAGGGATTCGAACCACCAAACTGCCAACCTTTCTAATCGACAAGCTTAGTCACTGAGCCACTGCCTATTACAGAGATACATATCTTCTTGTCCATGCTGAACTTTTACTGCCTGTATTATTTTGTCAATTATGTTGCATTCTTTCATATTTCATCATTAGCTGCCATGTTGCCTCCTATTAAAAGAATGAAAAATACAGAGCAATAAATAAAGGAATGTTGGAAAACTTTTTTTTGTCAATAAATGCAGAAAGAATGAGAAGGATAGGCAAAGGGGTTTTTCCCAATGAAGACTATTGACCTGGGATGATGATGATGATGATGATAATGATGACGACAACAACAACAACAACAACAACAACAACAACATGTGCATTCCTCCTTTGAATACTACCAGATTTAAGATCCAGACTGCCTCATCCAAATGAATATTGCTGCTAATTGCTCTGCCATTGGTTCTAATGAGGCTGAATGCTCTCCAAGCCTCTAGGGATGTGGTTGTGCTTGAGAACAAAACTCTTGTGTCTACTGGGTGGCCTTTTTCTGGCTGATTATTAAAAGAACTTTCCAAGTAATTCATGTACTGCAGACTCTTTGTGAATGCTGGCTTTGTGAGCATAATTGGCAACTTTAGAAGACTCACGATATGGGCCGTGGTTGTTTTTCATTAGTTTTCCAATTTATTGTTTGTTTACTTACTTACTTGCAGGATTTCTGTGCCAATTTTGCTCTTTTGCTGAAGTCAGCAAGTAACAAAACAAATCTGACCAGCCTATTATTTAGCCAGGTCAGAATCCACTCCAAATTAAGTACTTTTCC
The DNA here is from genome assembly GCF_009769535.1 of Thamnophis elegans. NCBI lineage: Eukaryota > Metazoa > Chordata > Lepidosauria > Squamata > Natricidae > Thamnophis > Thamnophis elegans. The sequence goes on along the minus strand of NC_045549.1, from coordinate 20,860,696 downwards.
AACTCGCTGGACCAATGAGAGATTCCAGCCTGCAAGTGATCCTCCCGTAGAAAGCAGTGAGATGTTTACAGATATTGCAATTTCATCCTACCCGGATGGCATTATAGGTTTTATGACTGCAAAACTTGGTATGGGACAGAGGTGGTATTCAGCAGGTTCTGACCAGTTCTGGAGAACCGGTAGTGGAAATTTTGAGTAGTTCGGAGAACCGGTAAATACCACCTCTGACTGGCCCCGCCCCCATCTATTCTCTGTCTCCCAAGTCCCAGTTGATCAGGAGGAAATGGGGATTTTGCAGTAACCTTCCCCTGGAGTGGGGAGGGAATGCAGATTTTACAGTATCCTTCTCCTGTTACACCCACCAAGCCATGCCCACCAAGCCAGGCCTACAGAACCAGTAGTAAAAACAATTTAATCCCACCACTGGTATAGAATGAGAAGGCGCAAAGGAAAGAAGCAAGTTTCTTTTGAGTCACCAGCTTCATCTTCCAAGCTCTATTCCAGTGTTTCTCAACATTAGGCATTTTAAGATGCGTGAACTTCAGTTCCCAGAATTCCCCTGCCAATATGCTTTATTCCCCAGCGCTTTTCTGAGCACAGGGAGATGGACGGTGCAAATTACTGTCTGTCTCCCCGTGCTCAGAAAAGCGATTCCGTTTAAATCCTTTGCTGGTAGGCAGGTTCTAGGACACCTGCCCAACAGTAAGGGACCTCCCCGGACAACGCTTTTCTGAGCACGGGGAGACGGACGGGGCAGGCGTTCGGGAACTTACTTCCGGGTCCACCGGTGGAACCTCCTCTCACCGGATCGGTAAATTTCACCATCCAGTTCTCCCGATCCGGTGCGAACTGGCAGAAACCCACCATTGCTCCTCACATAAAAGGATTGCAACAACCCGAGTCTTGCACCACACGCCTGTTTTCAGCACATGACAGGGTCTCTGCAATTCTGCTGACTTCATTAACTTCCTCATTTAGCTACAAAGATTGTTTTATAGTATTTCCTTTGCAGCTGTGGATTAGTTGGTTTCCCATCAGAAAACACTCTTGCTTTTTCCTGTCTCCTGGTGTGTGGGATTCCCTCTTCCCTCCAGAAGTTGAGGTGTCAAGAATGATTTGGCACATTGTTTTCAGTCAGTCCAAAAGGTGATGACACACTGGCTGGGTTTTCTTCCCTTTCTTAAAAAAATTAATACAGTGGTACTTCAATACTCATTGTTAATTGATTCCAGGAGGTGCAATGAGCACCAAAAAAAATGAGTACTAAACAATTTTTTCCCATAAGGAATAATGTAGTGAGTCACATAGGGGCGCGGTGGCTCAGTGGCTAAGATGCTGAGCTTGTCGATCAGAAAGGTTGGCAGTTTGAATCCCTAGCGCTGCATAATTGAGTGAGCTCTGGTTACTTGTCCCAGCTTCTGCCAACCTAGCAGTTCTAAAGCATGTAAAAATGCAAGTAGAAAAATAAGAACTGCCTTTGGTGGGAGATAAAAGCGTTCTGTGTTCCTTCAGTGTTTAGTCATGCTGGCCATATGACCATGGAGACATCTTCAGACAGCGCTGGCTCTTCGGCTTTGAAACGGAGATGAGCACTGCCCCCTAGAGTCAGGAACAACTAGCACATATTGTGAGGGGAACCTTTACCCTTTATCTAGTGGGTCACAAGGCAGATGACACCAACAAACTGTAGCTTGTGCATCAAGTACCAAACAAACAATAAGTACTGGGACAAAATTATCACATCAAAATGCACTGAGTACCATATGCAATGAGTTTCAAAGTGTTGAGTACCAAGGTATCACTGTATACGGGTAGTCCTCAACTTACAATAATTTAGTGACCGTTTGAAGTTACAACAGCACTAAAAAAGGGACTTAGACCATTTTTCACACAACCATTGCTACATCCCTATGTTCATGTGCCAATAAGCTTGGCAGCTGGCATGAATTTAGGATGGTTGCACTGTGTTAAGGTCATTTGATTCACTTTTGCAACCTTCTGACAAGCAAAGTCAATGAGGAAGCCAGATTCAATGAACAATCGTGTTACTAAATGATCAGTTTACAACAATTAATTCAACTGTGGCAAGAGAAGTAATGGGACAAAACTTGCTTAACAACTGTCTTGCTTAGCAAAGAAAAGTTATAGTTATAAGTTGAGGACTACCTGTAGTGAGCCATGACAAAGAATGAGGGTATTTATCAGGCTTTGTTAAATTTTGCACACCGCTATTGGCACCTGAAAAAGGTGATTGGTCAACTCATGATCTTTGGCAGCCAACCATGAGGGCATTTGCATGGTAGCATGATTATAAAGGGGGGAAATGTGACTGTGCAGAAGTGCCTTGAGCACACTCTGGTAGCTCAGAAAAAAAGGTATAAAATAGGGGGGGTGTTCCATTCTCTGTTGCTGTAACAAAAAATAATTGTATGATGTTGCCTTGCAAGAATACTTCAAGATGCAGAAGGAACAGGAGTAGGAAATGCAAGGAGAAGGTCCTCTTCATGCTGCCCAAACACACAAAATAGAAACAAAATAGTAGAAAAATGTCAGAGTGTGCACAGTGTGACTACTATTTTGAGACAACCTAGGAGAAAAATACAGTACACAGAGGTTTTGTCTTTCAAACAGTGGTTTATATACAAGATATATATACATAAATACCAGTGGTGGGTTTCAATTTATTTTACTACCGGTTCGCTCGTGTGTGCACTTGTGCAACGCTTCTGCGCGTGCATAGAAGCATCTGGGCAGGTGGGCGGAGCCTCCCACCACTACTGGTTCACCGATCCAGGGCAAACGGGCAGAAACCCACCTCTGATACATACACATGTTAGGCAAATACCAAACAAGCAATCAACTACAAGGGAGATAGAACACAAGGAGAGACAGAGAGAGAGGGGGGGAGAGAGGGAGGGAGAGAGAGAGAGAGAGAGAGAGAGAGAGAGAGAGAGAGAGAGAGAGAGAGAGAGAGAGACTCTCACATGACCTCCCTTATATATACAGCTTCTTAAAGTGGCAGTAACCCTGCTGATTCATCCTCATGTCACCCATCTCAGTTTACAGCCTTACAGCAGTTGGTCAGCTATTAAATCGTCATCACCTTAACAAAAAATACTAGACAAGCCTTCATCATCCTGAAATACTAATTAGAACTAGGCTAATTGCAACACTTATCTGTCATCCATACAGAGGTGCCAATGTACCTGTGACTTTTCAGAGAAGATGTTGCTTGCACATTCCCTTCTTTCACAAGAGGTAAAACTGTACCTTTTCAGTAGCACCATCCTGTAAAACCCCCAAGATAAAGTTTGAAATGCTTACAGATTCACAAATAGATTCACTTCGTTCCCTCCAATATTATTGTACAACAGATATGGGCAGTAGAACCCAGCAGCCTCAAACCATAAAGAGTACAACAGTAACATAATGCAGGAGGGCAAGCAGGGAAACTTTCCATGGTTCAGCTGGGTATTGAGGGCCACACAATATGGTCTTTGTAATACTTGCAATATGGTTTTTGTAGTACTGCTCCACTGGCCAACTAACATGGGTTTTCTTGAAGGTAAAGCTTACGGCAAATCATTAGCTGTACATTTTGAAAAGGGCAAATTTAAAATACATATGTGTCACCTCCATTAGTAGGAAATCCTATCTGCCAACACAGCTCTCCTGTCTACAATGGGCAAATTCTAGTAAATTGAATATACACTGGGAATTTAACTCATAATTGCAAGTGTTTGCATCTGCCTTTGATATTGAGATTGTGGCCTTAAAGCAATTTTCACAATTAATTACCTAAGGTTGTAATTATAAGTCATAATCAAGGGTTTGCCAGTATACAAACATTTTAGAATGTAACATTTATGGGCCTATGTCCTCCTCGAAAAAAGAATAAGTCTCTTTTAGCCAAGGGAAACGAATTCACTGAAAAGATGCTGTGTGCAATGCCCTGAATGGTGGCAGAGTTTCTGGAATCACGGGATTTATAAGCACAAGCTAAAGATATACGGTCTAAAGGAAACAGTCATTCCTAGAAATGTTTTCACTGCAGCTGCTTGTTTTGAGACATCAAAGCATCTAAAACACTTTCTGTGTGCAAAGCTTCTGTAGCCCCCAAAACAACCTTGGAAGACAGATTTGGAAGCCTTGCTTTATATGAAATTCAGACAAATAGAGGCCTCTCCAAAATGGGTTTCTGAAATGTTATGCACTCGGCGTCGGCTTGAGAGCCACGGTGAGCAAAATGTTCCTTTTTTTAAATAACAAGACATCATTTCAACAGGGCTGGCAGCCAGATTCAGGACCCAAGACCCCAATCTCTCTCTGGAGTAAGAGGAGGTTATAGGCTGCTCTGGATACAGACCTTTTCCCTTAAGGTTTAGTAGTGTAGGAAGTTAAAACCCAGCCCTCTGCTAGAAAACTGAAATATCCTGGGAAATATTAAGAAGGCAGAACATTATATTTCCCTGGATGTGAAAAGGGAGAAACATGTTTTTAAAGACAGAGTAGCTCCCTGCAGCTTCCTGCCCCCCCCCCTTTTGTCAATGAGCCATTAAAGCCTGAGTTAGTCTGCTTTACATAATAAAGGTAGGATTAGCCTTCTACAGAAACTCACCACATGGCACCTGGAAATTCAATCAAACTTGGACTCAAAACACAGCCAAGAGAGTTGGCCCTGCATGGCCCAATGGGAGCCTGACAACCAATCAGAATACATTTCTTACACAGAAACAGGAAATAGAGAGGTGGGGCCAAACAGAGCATAAAAACCCAGCAAGCCCCTTCTTCTCTTTCTTTTCTTCTTTACCCAACATCTGGAAGCATGTGACAAACCCCACCCCTTTTCTGTTCAGGAGCTCAAGCCATGTGGTCTTGTCCACCATTAAACCATCTTTCCAAGCAGCCTCCATGTTTCCAGTGTCTTTTTCCCCACTTGGAACTGAACCCAGATGACATTTCTTCCAACGGTATCCTCCGTGCAGCTGCCAATGAATGCAGCCTTCCCAAACTTTGGAAACAATTTGGGTGCCAAACTCGATTTCATTGAGGGCCGCAATGAAGGGTTGTGTTTGACCTGGGGGGGCGGGCGGAGTGGGCATGGCCGGAGTGGGTGTGGCCAGGTTGATGTCATTCATGTCGGGGGCGTCTGTGGTGGCCCGTGAGCTCTGCCAGCAAAAACGGGCTCCCGAGCTCCATTTTTGACAGCCTCTTGCAACCTTCTGCAAGTGAAAATGGAGCTCCGTTTTAACTAGCAGAGGCACCACAGGCTGTTTCTAGGGTGGTCCTGCGGGCCAGATCTAAGCACCCTGTGGGCCGGATCTGGCCCGCGGGCCTTGAGTTTGAAACCCCTGTGCTAAGCTGATGGTGCTTTGATTCAGCAAATACTAGCTCTGAGAAGCATAATGTTAATTGGCATGAGTGGTACAGAAAACTGACTTATCTTATATCAGAGCATCTAACTATCTCCTATCTAATCCAGTATTGTTAACATTAAGCAGCTGGGTAATTTGACCTTTCAGATGTTTTTCCAACCTACAGTACCTACAGCTACAAAGACTGGACCTGGAAGATTGACCCACAATTGCTCCCAAAATAGTAAGAGATAGAAAAAAATAATTGTATATGACATGCAGTTCTTAATTTTCAGCAGAGTTGTTTGTGAAGCACAACAAAATCAAGTAATATTGCTCGGGATGATCTATATGTGGATTCAGCCCAAGGTTTAGCTGGGAATGTGTCCTGACCACCATCAGCCCAGATCAAAAGCTGTAATAGTGGGAAGCATCCCAGAAGACAAAAGTTTCCTTTGGGGGAAACTTGCTAGTTTTGCCCCACTGATCATGGAAGACATTTTGTGTACAGCCTCCATTGCTAGCCAAGAGCCATGACCGTACAGTGGTTAGAGTGCAGTACTGCAGGCTACTTCTGCTGACTGCCAGCTGATTGCAATTTGGCATTTTGAATCTCACCAGGCTCAAGATTGGCTCAGCCTTCCAAGGTTGGTAAAATGAGGACCCAGACTGTTGGGGGCAATATGCTGACTCTGTAAACCACTTAGTGCTATAAAGAACTGTGAAGTGGCATATAAGTCTAAATGCTATTGCTATTTTATATAAGAGCCTACAACATAGGCTCTAAATTCCAGATATGTCAATTTGTAAAGCATTTCCATGACTATTATCAAGTTGACATGGAAGGGAGGGAGAATTCCATGCGTACCTTCAACCAGAGTTGGATCTCAGATTTCTACAGCAGGCATGTGAGGCACGAAAGTTCACAGCCTGCTGCAGCACCTTGTTGGTGGATGTGATTTATGACACAGACTGAGGGGAGGGGAGACACAAGGGTAAAGTTCAGATGCCATTAAACGGAAATCAGATTTGGCTCCACAATAGAAGAAAATGCCGAAATGACTGGATTATTAATAAATGACTGGATTTCTTTTGAACTTTGTCTCGAGGCTCGTAATTTACTTAGGGCATCTTTTGGAAACTTCACAGTATAGTGGTAGGAAGAATCCAGATGAATGAACTCTGTTCATCTTCCTAGTCATGACCCAAAGGTGCTTTTCAAAAGTTAACTGGTTTTTCTTGGTTCTTTTCTTGAAAACATCTCAAAGAAAGAATCAAGAAAGTCCACTTGCCTTTTCGAAAGCACCATGATGTGACTCTTAAGTTCTGGGTGGTGAATGGAGGCAAGACCAGACTTATTTCTAACAGCTCTTTATTCAATAGTGCCTGTGAGGCAACGAAAACTCCCTGGCTGACAGTGCTCCTTTATAGGAAATTGATCAGCCGAACAACCAATCAGGAGAGAGACTTTTCCCGCTCCAACAGAGGACCAGAATGAGAACTTCAACCGACAACTATACACTACATACAATACAATAAAACCGGTGATAAGAGAATTTCCATAGACATTCCCTGTCATAAGTGTCTGGAGTCAAGAAAGGCAGTACAATGTTATGTTGTGTTATACAGTGTCCAAAGATACTAATTGTCTCTCTTTTGGTGATTCTCATCTTACCTCAGATAACAATGGCATCAAATAGTGCTTTCCTTATTTAAAGTGTAAACATTTTGGGGCCACTTACTGCTGAAGAGGTTCAGCACTGTAGTCTTTTGTGGTCAGATCCTCCCAGACAACCTTGTATTGGAACACACAAATGAAACAAATATATCTTTTGGAAGGGCAGCATATGCTCCCAGGACATTGTATACTGTACTAAGCTAAAACGAATAGATCAAGGACAAGGACAAGATTATTTTCCCCCTGTAAATATATACAGAGAGGATGAACAGTTGATATATATCTTAACACTGGATTATGAAAAGTTTCCATAATATTAAGAAGGCCACAAAAGACAGAGGTGGGAAGCTGCTGTTTGTTAAAAACAGGAAACTGTTTTTCACATAACAATTGCAGGGATTCGTTTTTCTAAGTACAAGGGTTAGAATTAGAGTCTTGGTGTGATGAACACTTGTGTCCCTTAGAATCATATTACCAATTATGCATTTGTCTTCTGAGATGGTCTTTAAGATGCTGTGCTAAGTTCTCTTTTCAAGGACTGCTCTCTCATTTCCAGGGAGATTCTTTTTTTGGAGATGCTAGAAAATATAAGCTGCAAGATGTAAAGGGAAGTGATGTAATGATTAAAGAATAAAATCCCCATGGACTCTTTCTCATGGCAATGTTAAAATTCTATCTAAAGGTAAAGGTAAAGGTTCCCCTCGCACATATGTGCTAGTCGTTCCCAACTCTAGTGGGTAGTGCTCATCTCTGTTTCAAAGCCAAAGAGCTAGTGCTGTCCGAAGACGTCTCCATGGTCATGTGACTGGCATGACTAAATGCCAAAGGTGCACGGGACGCTGTTACCTTCCCACCAAAATTGTCCATATTTTTCTACTTGTATTTTTATGTGCTTTTGAACTGCTAGGTTGGCAGAAGCTGAGACAATGGGAGTTCACTCCGTTACACGGCACTAGGGATATGTATCACTGAATTGCTGATGTTCCTGATCGACAAGCTCAGCGCCTTAGCCACTGAACCACCGCGTCCTATTCTATCTATCTATCTATCTATCTATCTATCTATCTATCTATCTATCTATCTATCTATCTATCTATCTATCTAGTAATTCTATCTATTAAATTCTAGTCCTTAAACTACCAGAATGTATTCCTGCATAAATTTTATTGTCTGCCTTTTGGTGATTCTCATCTTATCGCAGATACAATGGCACCAAATAGTGCTTTCTTTATTTACAGTGTAAAAATCACATTAAGAAAAACAATTAGTGGATTTTCCCCACTAACATGGAGTGGAGATAGAGTGAAGGGGAGCTAGTTTTTGACAGATGGAATGGCAGATTTAGTCATCTGTCAAATTAGTTTTATTTGCAATTCAAAGAAGTCCAACTAGGAGCTGATATCAAAAGAAATTAAACTTGGTTTCAGTTCTATTCTGAAATACTCCCATTCCAAAATAGGCCTTCTGGAATAGTGCTATCTTGAAAGAACACCAGGAGTGGGCTGCTGGGGGTTTGCAGGGGTTCAGGAGAACCTCTAGCTAAGATTCTGTGCAGTTCGGAGAACCCCCAAATCCCACTTCTGGCTGACCCTGCCCTGGCCCTCCCAGGAGTCTCCACACATCTCCTGAGCCTGGGGAGGCTGTTTTTGCCCTTCCAGAGGCTCCAGAGCCTCTGGGAGGCTACTGGGAGACTCCTGGGAGGGGAGGGGTGGGAGGGGTGAGGTGGGGTGGGCGGGACCATTCAGGGGTGGTATTTGGAGGTTCTCCGAACCGGCCATAACATTAGCTAAGGGTTCTCCAGAACCCAGGCGAACCTGTAGCAGCCCACCCCTGGATAAGCCGATATCTTTTGGCAAGAGATTCTGAGCTGATACCACCAGAGGTGGGTTCCTACCAGTTCGCACCTATTCGGTAGAACCGGTTCGTCAAATCTACCAAACCGGTTAGAAGAGGTTCTACCAGTGGAAAGCAGGCCACACCTACAGAAGAGGTTCCAAATTTTTTTGAAACCCACCACTGGTCCTTGGATATGATTATTCTACACTATCAAGCTCATATTTATAAAACTCAGTGCCTCTGTGAAAGGTAAGGATGACTACAGCATTTGTGGTGCAATCAGAACATTGCGTGTGTTGAAGTTGTTTTAACGCAAACCAAAGATGCCTTTTAAAAAACAAGTTTCCATCATATTCTTATGCATGCCAGTGCTGTGTGTGAGGTAATTTAAGGTGGTTCTGACAAGTGTCGTCGGCATCTTCATATCCGGTCACATGGGCGGCAAGCCACTCCCATCCGGTCACATGGGCGGCAAGCCACTCCCACAAAGGAGGCCACACCCACAGAGTAGGTTCGAACAATTTTTGAAACCCACCACTGGATACCACCCACTAGAAGTCAAGAGATTTTACCAGGTAGAGTGCTTGGTGAAGTGTACCATACTTTGCATCATGCAATGGCAAAACTTAATGCATGTTAAAAGAAGGGACAAAATATTACTCTAACGCTGGTATGGGCTAAGGGTAGCCTGAGACTCTTCAGACATGGACTGGGGATCAGAGGAAGGCAATGCTACAAAGAGCAGAACAAAGAAATGACTGCTTATTGTTTGTGGCACAGTTAGGTTTAAATGAAGAAGATTATATCTTCCTCTGAAGTATTTTGGATTCATATTTATTTCCAATTTATTTCCAATTTCTACTTAAGTTAATGGCATCCATTGCTGATTGGTACTAGTAATTCAGCCAAGAATTGGCTTCTGTATTGCTTAACTCTCTGGGGCAAATCCAACACAATGCGCTTATAATTGTTCTACTCAGTAACCCTGCAAGGACAGGAAAAGCAATCACCAAATCCTGAAAGAGCCATGAGTCTATTCCTCCAGCGTTATTGAACTCATTTTAACTGACCTAAGCAGAAAACCCAGGAGATTAATCTAATTAAAATAGGATTTCTCCAGACTTAGACTTAGATATCATTATATTTTTTTGAAAGCCAAGATGCTGTCATGATGAGATGGAGGCTACAAATCTAATGTAACTTTCCTAGGAATAAAGCCCCAGTGAATGCAACAGAGGTTATTTCTGAGTAGACTTCTATATAAGCTTGGGCTATGAATGGGACATGGTTCAGGAACCTAAAGTAGGAGAACAGGAAAAGTCACTAATTATCTCAACAGAAGTCTATTATGATGCATTTCGGCTTGAACAAAACGTAACTAAAACTGAATTAAAACTTATTTAAAAGCACTAAGAGTTGTAAACTTAATTCTATGAAGCTTCTTTCTTGGAAAAATTCTATTGCTAACTAGAGCTTATAAAACTTACGCTAGACCCGTAATGGCGAACCTATGGCACATGTGCCACAGGTGGCATGCACAGCCATTTCTGAGGGCAGGTGAGGCGTTGCCCTGTCAGCTCCAGGGTGCATATGCGCGCTGGCCAGCTGATTTTCGGCTTTCATTTTTGGCTGTTTTTTTGCCTTCCAGAGGCTTCCTTATTTGCCGTTTTCATCCTCCCTAGGCTCCTAGAAAGCCTCTGGCGACTGGGGAGGGTGAAATACAGACCTACTAGGCCCACCAGAAGTCAGAAAATGGGCCGTTTCCAGCCTCCGGAGGGTCACCAGGGGGTGGAGGAGACGGTTTTCACCCTCCCCAGGTTTCTAGAAAGCCTTTGGAGCCTGGGGAGGGTGAAAAACACCTTAGAGTACTGTTCAACTGTTTGGAATCCTTACCATATATCTGACATGAGTACAATCGAGCGGGTTCAGAAGTATTTTATGAGAAAGGCTTTGCACTCTCCTGTACAGAATAGAATTAGGTCTTCAAGTCTATACTACTAGGCTCGAAATTCTTGGCTTGGATAACAGAACTGCTTCGCTTGTGGTCAGACTTAGGTATCGCATATAAAATTGTACGTAGCAATGTTTTATCTGCAAATGACTTCTGTTTTAATCGCAATAATACGCATGCGAACAACCATTTTAAACTCAATGTAAATCATTCTAAACTTGACTGTAAAAAATACAATTTTTGTAATAGAGTTGTCAAAGTCTGGAATGCTCTACCTGATTCAGTTGCCTCAGCTACATATTTTCAGAGTTTTAGTCACAAATTGACTTCCGTGGACCTCACTTCATACCTAAGAGGTCCATAGAGGGAGTATGCGTAAGTGCAGTAACGTGTCTATCGTCCCTGTCATTGCATTTTTATATTATTTCTGTTTTCGTTTCTGTTTGACAAATTACAATAAATAAAGAAACTATTAAGCGGCATGGGCCTAATGTTCATAAAGCGATCACAGATAATATGTGAGTGTTTTTTTCCTTCTGCGATGGTTATTAACTGATTAAACTAAAGGCTTCAGTGAGTGAAGGACTTGTCACCTTACTTTTTTCACCATTGAATTTCATTTTGTTAGATAGTTAGATAGATTTTGTCAAGATCCTTCTGTATCTTAAGCCTGTCTTCTGGAGTCTTGGCTATTCCTGCCAGCTTGGTGTCATCTGCAAATTTGATGAGTTCCCCATTTATTCCCTCATCCAAATCATTGATGAAGATGTTGAAGAGTACTGGGCCTAAAACAGAGCCGTGGGGTACTCCACTGCATGTAGATGCAGTTCCATTGAGGATTACACGTTGGGTGCGGTTGGTCAGCCAGTTACGAATCCATCTGGTGGTGATGCTGTCCAACCCACATTCTTCTACTTTATCTAGTAGTAGGTTATAGTCTACCTTATCAAATGCCTTACTGAAGTCCAAATAAATTATATCAACAGCATTCCTCTGGTCCACTAATTTTGTCACTTTGTCAAAGAATGCAATAAGATTAGTCTGGCATGATCTGTTTTTGACAAAGCCATGTTGGCTTTTGGCTATTAGTTTTTTTTCTTCTAAGTGTTTGCTAATTCATTGCTTGATTATCTTTTCCAGAATCTTTCCTGGTATTGAGATCAGGCTGATAGGTCTGTAGTTTCCTGGATCTATTATTTTCCATTTTTTGAAGATGGGAACCACATCAGCTCTTTTCCAGTCGTCTGGCAGTTCCCGGTGCTCCAGGATCTCTGAAAGATATCGTTCAGCAGTTCTGAGATCTCATCTGCCAGTTCCTTCAGAATGCTGGGGTGTAATCCATCCGGTCCTGCTGGCATTACTACCAATTCGGCACACACAAAAAATGTGCTCCGTATGCATGCACATTTGCACCTAAAAAGGTCTGCACATGTGCACAACATTAGAAAAGGGGGGAAATACATTTTTTCAATGAAGATTGTTCTGTGCATGTGCAGAACAGAAAATCAAGATGGTGGCACCAAGGATAGAACCGTTTCGCGTGCGTGTCCACCCGAGTTACTATCTACTGGGATGAACCGGTAGGAGCCCATCTCTGGGGCGGGGATTCGCATGCTGCCTGCATCCCACGGATGGAGCTTCGCTTGTTTGTGCGGACCGGTTTCTGGCATGTCGCGGGTCAGTCCCAGTCCATACCAGGAATCGGGACCAGGGGTGGGATTCTACCACTTCAGGTTGATTCGGGCGAACTGGTAGCTCTGAAGATCAGCGGTTCACTCTCACTAGTAAGTGGGCCCACCTGCCCTCCCACCCCTGCACTTCACTTACCTTTATCTTCTCAGCTGACTCGTGCAACTAAGAGGATTTACACGCCTCAGTTGTTTTCCTTCCCAAGCAGTAATCCAGAAGGTAAGTCTTCTCTAAACTGTGCACGCGGACGCAGCACACAAAGCGCGTGATCAGTTAACCGGTTGTTAAATCGGTAGGCTCCCACCCCTAATCGGGACCCCTTGATGAGAAGACACCCCCCCCCCAGGTCCCTTCCAACTCTGTTATTCTGTTATACCGCAATTTCTCTTCAAGTTGAGAATAAATAAAACCACCCCTATTTCATCTGGAGACAAAGTAAGGATGCATTGCTGCTTATTTAATAGCCTTTCTGTATTTGTCAGTTGGAACTAGCCAAAAAGATACTCAGTTCCACTTCTGCCCACTTTGGACCTAATTAAGTTCTGTAATCGTGGCCGTCCTTTTCCTCTTTGGGACTGTTTTTGCCTTGATGTCTCTTCATATCATTATTTCACCTTTTGTTTTGCTTTAATGTGTGGGAAAGATGGGCACACAGGTTGCTGACTGCTGAAGTCAAAGTCACTCTTGCTACAGTGCCCAGATTGGTAGATTTTTTTTTCCTGTTGGCTAAAGCTGAAAGAGCAATAAATCCCAAGGAGAACATCAGTCACTTTACCTATAATGAGTGGTACACTCACAAATCAGGACATCATTTTTCACAGGAACTCAGAAAAGAAATAAAAAGAGCAGGGCAGACACTGGAGACAGAAAATGTTATACCCACGTTTCTTGTGCCAGCTGAAGGAAAGGTAGGTAGCACTTTAATAGAGAGTGGAAAAGGGCTTAAATCCCTGTGCATAGGAAAAGTAATTCTCAGCCTTGACCATTTTAAGATGTCTGGACTGCAACTCCCAGAATTCCCTGGCCAGTTTGTAAGAGAAATGAGTTCATTAAAAGAAAATAAACTCTATGGAAATACAGTGAAAGCAATTCTATATTTTTGAGATATTTTAAACATGTGATAAACATGGAGGTAGTGACAGGTTTTATTTGGGGGGGGCTCCAAGATCACCGCAGATGGGGACTGCAGCCAAGAAATTAAAAGACGCTTGCTCCTGGGAAGGAAAACCATAGCAAATCTAGACAGCATATTAAAAAGCAGAGACATCACCCTGCCAACAAAAGTGTGTATAGTCAAGGCTATGGTTTTCCCAGTTGCAATGTATGGCTGTGAAAGTTGGACCATAAGAAAAGCTGAGCATCAAAGAATGGAGGCCTTTGAACTCTGGTGCTGGAGAAGACTCCTGCGAGTCCCTTGGACTGCAGGGCAATCAAACTGGTCAGTCCTAGAGGAGATCAACCCTGACTGCTCTTTAGAAGGCCAGATCCTGAAGACGAAACTCAAATACTTTGGCCACCTATTGAGAAGGAAGGACTCTCTGGAGAAGAGCCTAATTCTGGGAAAGATTGAGGGCAAAAGAAGAAGGGGACGACAGAGAATGAGGTGGCTAGATGGAGTCACTGAAGGAGTAGGCGTGAGCTTAAATGGACTCCAGAGGGTGGTAGACGACAGGAAGGCCTGGAGGAACATTGTCTATGGGGTCACGTTGGGTCAGACACAACTTCGTAACTAACAACAACAAAACATGTGATTATTGCTAAATAGTCAAGGTTACCACTGCAACAAGGTACAAGTAGGTAAGTGCCAACCACATCCATTGAAATCTAATGATTATAACATAATGTTAGTCTGTTGAATTTTGAAAAATTAAAATATCCACCCATGTCAAACAATCGCATTGATAAAATATATCAGCCTAAAAAAAACTTTCTACAATTTTTTTTCTGGGAGAACAGTCTGTATCGGAAGTATTGGATGAGCATTAATTTATGTTAATTGTATCTTTTCTTTCAGTAGAACCAAAATGTAAAGGCTGTATTGCATTGCATGTGTACATCCAGTTCTGTCCTAGAACAAGAATTCAATTGTTCAGACAGTGTGCTGGCGCCCCCTAGTGTCCATTAAATGAAATGTCATGGCCTTAATCAGTAGTAGTGAATACTTCTCTTAGGCTCAAATAATTGCCAACGGATCACTAGGTTAAAAGCAAGAATTTACAGTTCCTTCTTTTAAGTGTAACAGTGTGTTTTCTAACAGTGTAACTGTTCTGACATAGGTTTCCCCAGCAGCATGAAGCTGAGTCCACGTCCTGATAAACCTCTTTTATTTAATTTATAGTGAATTTCTCTCTAGCAAAGTCTTTCCTTTCCCAGTTTTTCAAGATAGTTCACAATTACCAACCTTTTTCAGGCTTGGAGAGTGGCCAGTGGTTAGCTGAGGTGGCACAGTGGTTAGGGTGCAGTACTGCAGGCCACTTCAGCTGACTGCTATCTGCAGTTCAGCAGTTCAAATCTCAACGGCTCAAGGTTGACTCAGCCTTCCATCCTTCCGAGGTGGGTGAAATGAGGACCCAGATTGTGGGGGCGATATACTGACTCTGCAAACCGCTTAGAGAGGGCTGAAAGCCCTATGAAGCGGTATATAAGTCTAACTGCTATTGCTATTGCTATCTTTCAGACCCCCGCAATACTTGGCAAGAATTCAGGAATGAATTAATTGTCTCCTGCAAACGCCCCTCCCCTTTCGCTCCTCTTTTATTCCCTATGGGAGGGGCCATTCACCGTCCACCTGTGGCCTTACTCCCAAGTCAACCCTTGTTCCTCAGCTGTTCCCTTCATCTGGCAGCTCTGTGGATGCGCACACTGGGAACAGGTTCCAGCTGTTTGTCTGCCTCACTGATGTCTGACTCCGAAGGCAGCTGATAACTGTCATACAGTCCTGGACCCATCTGTGCTTCCAACACAGAGCCCTCGTCTGAGCCTTCCCCAGACTCCAGGACTGGCCCATATTCTTCCCCAACCTCCTCACTGTCCAAATATGCTGCCAGCTCCACTGGCCACTGGTGGGCCACAACAGTAACCTAGTGACATAAAATTGTTTTTCTTTTTTTGGTTTTTAATTTGTGCTAATTTTCTTTGTTAGCTTGTTTGTTTCTGACAGTTTTACCATAAAAGGAGGTCATATTTTCTCAAGAGCAAAACAATCCTTTTCCTCTCTTCTTCTCTCAAATTCTGGTCACCAGGAATACAGAGTACATTGGCCTTTGGTCTAATCAAGCAGGACTCTGATATCTATCTATAGACATATTAGAAGACTTAGACTTAAAATAACTTTATTGTCACTTTGAATGTATACTAAGCAGCATACCTTAAAATGAAATTTCGTTGCATACTGTTCTCAAAGGGTCTCCATTGCCAATATACACTACATATAAATAAATAAATAAATGAATACAGATGTACATACAAAATTATGCATATATCCACACATATTATGACACAGAGAAACAACACAATCTAGTTCAGATGTGCACATGTATATGGCGAGAGAAACAAATCTTGCAAGTTTGCCAGATGGATGGCATAGAGAACAAAGCTGTTACAGAATCTGGTAGTCCTGCTAGAACAGAGATGAGCCCTGAGTCTCTCCGGGAATAGGGCGGCATACAAGTGTAATAAACCTTGAACCTTGAACCTTGGCAGTCAGCAGAGTTAGCCTGTAATTTAAACTGTACTACCACGGCTCCTGGGGACATGGAGAACAGAAGATACAGGCAGGCAGGGGGAATTAAGAGCAGGCTGCGGTCATATTATTGGGGACAGATTGTCAAGCTTTCAAATTTTGATCATGTGACTGTAGAGGTGCTGCAACAGCGGTAACTTCAAGGGCCAATCATAACTACCCTTTGTTCACCATCATCATAGCTTCAATGAATGGTCATTCAGCAAGGACTACCTGTATCTTATATGAACCTGAACAAATTATTTCAGGAGCTTCAATTCCACTTCATTTACTGTCACAATTAAATAAACTATAGGGATTTTGTAATACCCTGTAATGGTATGTTGGAGTGACCTTGGGAGACCAGGCCAAGAGACACTGGAATGATCAACAAAGAGACAGCATTGCCTACAGCTGGGATAATGGATGGGGCAAGCTCAGAAGGGACCCTCCCTAAACTCTCAAGAAGTAAAAGAGGCACATGGTGAATGTTATCTTCACACTTGAAAGATTTTTATCAGTGTAGCTTTACAATTAAGTAGAATTAACACATCTGGTTGTGCTTTCTATCTGGCTTGTCCCGCAAGGCCAACAGTCAAACACTAAATTACTTACATTTTCCTACACATAAACAAAACTCCTTCTCACTTGGATATTTTTATGGCTTCTAAAATGGCCCTACGGTTGGGCATCCAAATAACGTAGGCTAGTCAAAAAGGAATTACCTCAAATTCCAATGTAACTTAGTCTGTTTTTTTAATCTTGAGGAAAAAGCTGTTCTTTAGAGCTGTAATCTAGCATATGATCTCATAGGATCAATCCTGTGAGCCTACTTTTTGCCTCCAGTGTCATGGAATATTTAGAAGCACAAAGCAAAACACCGAGAAGAAGCATGTTTATGGCAGAGATCATTGGGTTTCCATTTCACAGGAAAATGGATCCCCAAAGCTTGGGAAATCAAAGCTTTTTCTAGAAGTTGAGGGCTTCAAGATGATAGGTCTTGATTTGCTAGCAAGGTTGGAAGAAGCTAGGCCGGTTATCATCACTTTATCCAGGGTTATTTCTGTTATTGGGTAAAATGGCTCTTTCAGGGGCACAGCATAGCTGGGAAGTCCATTGGAGAGATGAGGGAGAGATGCAACACTGAGATAATCAGATATTTATCCCTAGTTCAGAATGGAATATTGGGGATTCTCACCTTGGTATTATGTATAAAATCCCTTATTAGGGCTTAATATGAGATGGGAGGAAAAATCTGTTATCTGACGTAATGAGGTTGCAGTGGGCCTTGTTTGGAGCAGGGAGCATCAATTTGAGTATGATAGGATTAGCAACAAGCAGAACTGGACTTGACCCTGGTTGCATAGAGGAAGGAAAGAGGGCAGCCTCCACTTCTATCTTCTCCATCGCACTAAATTCTCCTTTAGCTTTCAAATCTGACTGTTTTTATTTATTTTTTTATGTTGTCAAGCATGTATAAGATAACAGATATAAGTATACAGATGATTATGAATACAGGAATTAGATACGAATAAGTGGGGACAGTAGGACAGGGACAGTAGGTATGTTGGTGCGCTTATGCACGCTCCTTACAGACCTCTTAGGAATGGGGTAAGGTCAACAATAGACAGTTTAAGGTTACAGTTATGGGGGTTTCAGGATGAAACCAGGAGTGGGTTCCTGCTGGCATTACTACTGGTTCGGCTCTGCACACGTGCGCATTTGTCCCTAAAAAGATCTGCGCATGCACGCAACATTAAAAGGGGGGGAAATTACATTTTTTCAATGAAGATTGTTCTGCGCATGGGCAGAACAGAAAATCAAGATGGCAGCCCTGAGGATAGAACCGGTTAGGGTTAGGGTTACTATCTACTCGGCCAAACCGGTCCAAACCAGTAGGAACCCACCTCTGGATGAAACCAGAGTCAGGTAGCGCATTCCAGGCATTGACTGAAGTTATATTTTCTGCAATCGTGTTTGGAGTGGTTTACTTTAAGTTTGTATCTATTGTGTGCTCGTGCATTGTTGCGGTTGAAGCTGAAGTAGTCATTGACAGGTAGGACATTGTAGCAGATAATTTTGTGTACTACGCTCAGGTCAGATAGAAGGCGGTGTAGTTCTAAGTTGTCTAAGCCCAAAATTTCAAGCCTGGTGTTATAAGGTATTCTGTTGGGAGCAGAGGAGTGGAGGACTCTTCTCGTGAAATATCTCTGGACTCGTTCGATTGTATTAATGTCTGATATGCAGTGTTGTATTCACATTTAGGACCAGGAGTTTTGCCTGTTGTACAACATTATTACTCTCTTGGAAACATAAAAATGGAGATACTGTATTACAAACATAAAGGTTGCTTCTGCTCAATGTAATTGGTGTCTCCTGTGCTGTGCATTGTGATAGTGTGATGGTTAACCAATGGTGGATGCTAAATACAGGCAATGTCCATTATGGATTGCATGGTAAAGATATATCATGTTTACTTCTGGCACATTCAATTATTGAAAAGCTTAATAAACTGCACTGTTCAAACCTCAGTCTTCAGTTCTAAACTACTTCATTGGTCTTATTTTAATACCAATGTTTAGCACGTTAAATAACATAAATGGAGATACAGCTGGACATTTATTAATTTTGTTTCTTCTTGTACCCTATAATAAACTGTGCCAAGTCATATCAAATAAAAATTTCCACAAGCAAGCAATATAATGGGGGAACAAGAACAAGCAAATGCACTTGAAACCATGTCCCGAAATGATTCTTGTCTTCAAGGTAGCTGCCTATTCCTGATGTTGTCCAGAAGATTTTGAGCTTCTTGGACTCCTTGACCAGCCGCGACATTTAGAAGTTTTTCTACATCCCTGGAAGAGATTAGATTAGTTGTATAGAGAGCAGCAGAGAATGAGCAATTCTGTCCTGATGTAGCTTCTTTATTATTTCTAATACTAGAACCCATCTCTATTCTCTTAAAGAACTGTCTCTTTCTTGGGTCTCCATTATCTACTGAATTACTATATTTTGAGAAGTATCACTTGACATTCAGAGAAAAGGAGTACTGTGGTAGTCTGAGTCATCCAAAGCTATATATGTTTTTTTTCCCCAATATCTCTCTTATACATGAGATTTATTTATGCATTGAATGTTGTATAAACACATGTCAAACTGAGGCTTGCTATTCTAGAAGTATCAAACTGTTCTGAGCTTTCCATGCCGAATAGACCTCCCAAACTCGCCGCTCTACAAGGGAATTGGGCAACCTTCGGTCCATTATCTGTTTTAATATTCTTTGTAAGGAATTAATAGATTTCTGGCAAAAAGCAGTGAGTATCACTGTGACATAGGTATGATGGAAGAAGGCAAAAACCTCTGGTTCTTAGAAAACTCGGCATTCACAAAAATGCACTTGCAGCATGTTGGGGAACAAGATTCACTTAACAACCAGGTTACTAATTTAATAACTGCTACAATTCACTTAACAAATAGCAATAGCACTTAGACTTATATGTTGCTTTACAGTGCTTTGCAGCCCTCTCTAAGCGGTTTTAAGTCAACATATTGCGCCCAACAATTGGGTGTCCTCATTTTATCCATCTCGGAAGGATGGAAGGCTGAGTTAACCTTAAGCCTGTTGAGATTTGAACTGCCAAATTGCAGGCAGCCGGCAGTCAGCAGAAGTAGCCTGCAGTACTGCACTTTAACCACTGTGCCACCGTGGCAAGAAAAGTTGTAAAATGGGGCAAAATTCACTGAATGAATTTCTCTCACTTACCAACTTAAATTTGGGGCTCAATTGTGGTCGTAAGTTGAGGACTACCTGTATTCTGTATTTGCTTCAGACTTGTGTACTCTTGGCACAGATTCCATTCTAGAAATTCCCTCCTCCGTTGGGAGGAAAACAGGTTTCCCGTTCTTATTTTTGATGCTATATCAATTTGGCTGTAACCGTATTTTTTGGAGTATAAGACACACCTCTTCCCCTAAAAAAGAGGATGAAAATTTGGGTGTGTCTTATACATTGAATGTACTCCCACCCCCACCAGAGACCAAAAGCGTGAGGCATGGAGACAGCGATGGTCTGTGGAAATCCCTGCAGCTTGGAACAGCTGATTGGGGGTATTCGGGCAGTGCGATCCACCCGCCAATCACCTGTGCTGAATCAGGCTGTAATAAGTGCTGAAGCAGACCTGGCTGGTCTGAGTTTTCAGCAGCAATCACATTCAGAAAGCACACACAAGTAACTGATTCAGTAGGATTCAAAATAATAATATCCAATACAATGCCAAAAGCAGGTTTTCCGAGGTAGCAGTAAATACAAGCAAAACACAAGTAGTTTCACTTTCAGTTCTCGGCTAAGCCAGGCTCCTTTCTGTCTCCTTGTTGCTCACACAGCAAATTTCAGAGTCCAAATAGCCCTCATTGGCTGACTTAGTTGCTATGCCTATTCATTGGCTGACCTTGTTACCATGTGTCAGCTGAACACCATGGATTCTGGTAGGCAGAGGCAGAATTTTTTTCTTATTATTATTTTCCTCCCCAAAAACTAATGTGCGTCTTATACTCTGGAGCGTCTTATACTCCTAAAAATAAGAGAATCTGAGAAGATTCAGATTTCTGAGAATTCTGAGAAGAGAACTCCCACCAGAGCAGGAAGCAGTAGACATACCTGTCTTCAAGCCCAGTTGTCATATTCTTCAGTTTGCCAACAGCCAAATTAAAAGAGGAATGGGGGTGGCCTTTCTCAGCTGCCTGTCTGAAAAAGAGGAGGCAGAGAGGCAATCTAAACCCCTATTTCTAAGAAGTGGGATTTCTTGTTACATCTCTTCATGCTCGTACTCATTGACTTGTCATCTCTGGATAGTCAAGAAAAATTGAGAACAGTAATAGAACAGTGATGGGTTCTGGATCCCGTTGCAACCGGTATGGTGCAACGGGCCCGACGTCCACCACATGAACACGTGCAGCACACGCATGTGTCCTACCCTCCAGCAACACCTCAGCGAGCCTCCGTGACGCTCCAGCTGCTCGGCGGAGCGTCGCGCAGGCGCCATACACACCACCGTGCGCGTAAGCACTGAAGAGTTCAAATACAGGTAAGGACAACGGGCGGGAGGGTGGGCCCTCCGGAGCACCATACCGGAACGGTGCCCGGTGCTCCGGGCAGGCACCGGTACTCTCGTACCGGGGCGTACCACCTGCAACCCACCACTGTAATAGAGGCAATATTGTAGTCCTAGAGTCTTGCATGCAGTTTTTAATCCATAATGCAGAGTTGCACAGTGTATAGTCCAGGGCCATTTGTATCTCCTCTCCAAAAGCCTAGCATACATTCTTAAAACAATCCAACAAATCCATCATAATATTTAAGAGGACAACATTATTAAATACACGTGGAGCAGTAATCTTAGCTGCATTTAATTCCTTAAATTTAAGTTGACTTGGTGTACATTTATAGTAAACCCAATCATATTTTACTTTGTTCCTGGCCCCATCTCCACATTTTGCGGTAGATTTCCCCCATTTTCAAAGGGAAGATGTGATAGTCAGCACAAAAAGAATTTCACAGATCCGGCTCAGGGGAAACAGATACCTGAAGAATGTTAAAAGATGTTCTGCCAATAAAATGAGAATGTCGATCCAACCTCTATATTGCAGACCCTCACACTTTTCAAGACAAAAGGAGGAACACATCTGCCAGAGTGTTATTGCTGCACTAAAATTATATTGTCTATACAAGACTGTGAAAGGAAAGGGGTTATGTCTTCCTTTGCAACTCATCTTCCTACTGGAGCTATTCAATGGTACAGTTAAAATAGTTCTAAACTGCTCTCAAATGGTGATGGAATAAATGTTAAATTGCAGACCTTCCCCATTCTCCCTCCAGGTGTCTATCCCTAAGTGCTGTCAAAATTGAACGAGAATTGTGGGTGCAAAGCACTTTGGAACCATGTGTCTATTCTTCAGGATTTGTTCTATTAAACATACAGGAGAGTTAGGTGTAAACATTGAGGGGGGGAAATGCAAAATTAGATTGCAAATCCAATTTACCTTAATTCACTTACCTAAACCATTGCATGGCTTTCTCTTCATTCTTTTCTACGCCAACACCTAGCAATGAGATAAAGTCAGAAACAATAGAATAATCTGTTGTTGCGGTTGCTGCTGCTGCTGTTTCTTGCTCCTGTTTATGAACTAGCAGGTCTCAACTAATTGTCAATTCTGAAGCAAATGGGGCTGAAGCCATCTTGTGCTGCCTCACAGTTGCCATGAAGCCTGAGAGGGGAAGGGAGGAGGGAAGTAGCTATCTCAGAGTACAGTCAAAGTTTTCCTGTGGGGACCAAGGTCATTGTAACAGGTAGCTGGTGAAGGAGGAGAGGAGCCTGCCAACTTATATTCATTGGACAATGTGACTGATGAAATGGGGAAGGGAGGAGTTTTACTCTATTAGGTGAAAACCGTGGGAAGTTTTAGAGTTGGTTTTTACTGTCTGTGCTGATATGATGTATCCAATAAATATGTTCTTTGAGGAATCTATCTGCCTCGAAGTTCTGCTTTCAATGGGTGCATTACTCGGACCGCTAACACTAACACAACATGTGTGCTAAATGTAGGAGTCAGAGGTTGTCTAGATACAATACAGGCTTGCAGGCTATGCATTCTTGGAAAGTATGCAGGTTTTACTGCTGTAAGATAGGAGCCAGGTTCTTTGATAAAGTGATTGGTGAAATTCAAGATGCCAAATGTTGACATCCATTTCTGCAAGAAAAAAAGACAGTTTGTCCTATGGTAGTTGTCAATGATAATACAGCACTCAGCTTGCCAGTGATTTCTGTAGAGCAAGTTATTTTGGTAACTTTATGCTGTAAGACTCCATTCCAGCTTTCTCTCGTGATACTCAGGATATACTTTGGATATCAGAACTGCAACATCTCTGATATCCTTAAACTATGTTAAAATCTTCTGGTTCATGAAACAACATGCACAATTATTCTAAAGGCCATAGTTTTGTCTCCACGTGCAAAATGTTCCAGATTGAGTTTTTGGTACCTCCATTTAAAGAAGAATTGTAACTTGAAGCAACTTGAAGCAGTGGCTCTTAGCTCAAGGGAAGGAAACGGAGGCTATGAAAAGGAGAAGAATCTTGTCTGAAGCCCTGTAAGCCAAATGAATGCAATGTCAACATCCGAGACAGCACACCATTCAAAGTGGCCACAATGCGCTGTTTCGGAGTTGCCACACACATGTAGGGGGAGGGGGGATGCATGGGGCAACAGATGGGTGTCGGGTGATGGGACTCATGCTGGGAGAGGAGCCAGCTGTGGTCAATTCAGAAGCCATCCAGGCCTGAAGAGTACTCGCTGGAGCCAACCAGACAGCAACCAGGCTCAAAGAGTGCTTGCTGAAGCCGGACCAAAAAAGTATGCACTGGAGCCAGGAATAGGAGGGAAGAGCGTGCTGAGTCCATATAGCCAGCTGGCTAGCAGAAGCCAGTAATGCTGGCTACAAACCCTTTCACTCTATTGTTCACCACGTGCCAAGCTGAGACTCCAGTAAAGAGACCCGTTCTACTCACAGTGTGGCCTCTTGTTTTGCTGGCTTGGTTTGAAACCGTGACATCTAATGAGTTTCACTTGGTCTTTGTCTTAAATTTCCCCATATATGATAGAAAGTACATACCGGTATTCATCTCTCACATAATGCTGTGTTTGGAAAATTTATAAATCCCGTCTAATTGCACATTTGCCATGAGTTTCAGGAACCATGATTCTCTTAAATCTTTAAGACAGCCAATAATATTATGACAGATGTCTTAAATTGCTATTCACCATCTATCTATCTATCTATCTATCTATCTATCTATCTATCTATCTATCTAGCTAGCTAGCTATAGCTATAGCTATAGCTATAGCTATAGCTATAGCTATAGCTATAGCTATAGCTATAGCTATAGCTATCTATCTATCTATCTATCTATCTATCTATCTATCTATCTATCTATATATATATATATATATATGTAGGTCTCTAGTTGTTCGGGTTTTCTCCCGCGTAGAATTGGAGATGTCTTGGCGACGTTTCGACGAAGTCTCATTCGTCATCTTCAGGCGGCTTCAGACTACTTCAGGTTTGGTGTTTCCAGGAGTAGTTCTACAACTAGAGACCTACATACTAACACCCGCGAATAAATATATATATATATATATATATATATATATATATATATATATATATATATATATATATATATATATATATATATATATATATATATATCATCTATCTATCTATTTATTTATCTATCTAGATAGATAGCTAGCTAGCTAGCTATAATACATATAGGAGAAATTCAGATACACCTACTGGTCCATAAGCCTCACAATCATGTCTCCTTTTCAATATTTATGTTTCAGCATAATATATGAAAACAGTCAACATACATCAATTATAAATATACATGAAAACCAGGATTTTTAGGATAATTAATGAATTTGAAATTCCAATTTTCCAGAATGTATTTAGATGTGAAAATAATTTACATTTCGGTCATGCCAAGATTCTATATAAAGAAACAAAGATCTTTCATAAATCCCATTTTCACAAATCCAAAGGTTGAAAAAACCTGGGTTAAGGATTGGTCACTCCTCAAGTCAGATATTACCTTTCAAATATCTCTGTCCCACAATGTGCTGGGCATTGGGATATCCAAGATGAGCATACATATGAGCCACATGGAAATGGAAATTTTCATAACACAGCACGATATAAAGCAGTAGGAAAATGGAGCCACCAATAGCCATCAGCTGTAAAAAAATAAAATAAAATAAATTGAAGTAGCCTCTCTATAGATTTTTTTTGTTCTCATTCTTATCATATATTCTCACTTCTCTTCCTCCTTTTTCTGGAAAAGCATATATATATATCACAAAAGCATGGGAAGAGGCCAATGGACTACTTATCTGGAGAGAGTAATCCATCTCATGGACTTGAAGTTGTACCCAGATCACCATTCACATGTTGCTTCTAAACTAAGGTGAGATGCATTGCATTTCCAGTGAAAATACAGCATTTCTAAATATGTCCCCACGGATATTCAAAGTTCATGAAAAATCTGTGTGTGTGCGCGCACGCATGTGCATGTGTGTGTGTGTATGTGTACCAAAGGTGGTATTCAGCAGGTCCTGACCAGTTCTGGAGAACCGGTAGTGGAAATTTTGAGTAGTTCGGAGAACCGGTAAACACCACCTCTGACTGCCCTGCCCCCATCTATTCTCTGCCTCCCGAGTCCCAGGTGATCGGGAGGGAATAGGGACTTTGCAGTAACCTTCCCCTGCCACGCCCACCAAGCCATGCCCACCAAGCCATGCCACACCCACCAAACCACGCCCATAGAACCGGTAGTAAAAAAATTTGAATCCCACCACTGGTATGTACTTTTGAAACAGAACTGATTCCTGGTAGCTGCCTGGATAAGTCCCTGAAGATTTCTTTGGAAGGTTTTTGGAAGTAGTTTGCCATTATCTTATTCAAGACAGGATTAGAACTCAATATCTCCCAGTTTCTACCGTGCTGCTTTGACTACTATATCAAACTGGTTCTCATTTTCTTTTTCTTTTTTTAAGTAAGGCATAAATTGCCACCATAAAGTTCCTCTCAACAGTTCCTGAGGAACTGAGAATGTGTTCCTGAGCAACTGTATCTCTAGGCCCAAAGTAAAACTGCTTCATAATATTTATCCAAGGTTCCAGTCAGGGATGAAGTGCTACCAGTTAGGACCAGTTTGTCCGAACCGGTACTAAAAATGTTACCCATTCACCCAAACCAGTAGTAAAAAAAAAATGCTACCGTTTTTTCCTGCGATCAGTTGTGACACACGATTTAGATTAGCTACAAAAGTAGTATTTACTGTTTTCTAGCTAATCTAAATCGTGTGGTACAGCGGATTCTAATCCCTCACTGTTCGCTTATCTTTGCAGGCATGCTTTGCGCATGCACAGAAGTCCTGTGCGTGCGCAGGGCTGGCATGAGCAAGCGAAGCAAGCGTGTGTGTGAATGAGAGTGGGAGCCTGCTCACATCACTACCAAACCGGTAGCAAAAGTAAGTGGATTTTACTCCTGGTTCCCGTCTAGCAATAGAACGTACCTTTTGATACAAAATAAAATGTATGATTTACCCAAAACTACTATTTCCTTGCGTGTAAACAGAGCAAAATTAGGCTTCCTGATTTTATTACTGTACAAGACAGCAACTGCAGTGATTTTTTTGAATCGGGGATAAATGCCTTCATAACAATGAATTTCAGCTTTTTTTATTTTATCTCTGATTTTTGGCCAACTTGCTGGGGCTGAGAAGATCCAGACTCATGCATTATAGGCTCCCTATGCTGGTTTGAGATCTTAATGCTGCCAATATGGTTACAGAACAGTTGAAAAATAGACAAAAGAGCTGAACTCAGGTGCAAATTGGGCAAGGAAGTTGCAGAAATTTCTAATTGGAAGAAATCAAAGGAAATAAAGTGAATAGCGGCTTAAATTAAAGAAAGGATGAAGAAACATATTATTAAACAGCTTTAAACCAGAACTGTTCCCACAGAGTACAGTGGGAAAAATGAAATTCAGAGTTAGGAAACATATTAAAAGCTGTGAAAAAAACATATTAAAATGCATGGAAAATAACAAGTACGGTAGGTTTAGCCTGAAGAACAGTTACGAGCAAAAATTCAAGGAAATAGCCTAGAAATGGGAAACATAAAAATACAAAAGCAGCAAGAAACAAAGCTTTAAAGCATGACGCAGAAAGGAGGAAAGCAGCTAAAATCCCATTCCCTGCAGCTAATAAGGAGAGAGGGCACATTGGGGTGTTCAAAAAACTCAGAAATAAATATTGACATTTATTGGTCAATGCGGAGAAAGGCAGGCAATTTTCTTTGGGAGGAAATCACCCACTAATTGGCTGGTGGAGGAGGCCAGAGAGTTGAAGAGCAGGAGAAATGATGCTGGATGGATTTAGATAGGCCACGATGAGGATAACCAAGAGAGATTAAGAAGCAGGAATAGCCTACAATTGCCCCAATTACACTTTTGCAGTGACAGGAATTGATGTGGGCATTTTGCAAGGGAAGGAAAAGAATATAAATATATACCATGTTTTAGAAATCAATTGAGAGGGATGCGGTGGCTCAGTGATTAAAATGCTGAGCTTGTCAATCAGAAAGGTTGGTAGTTCGGTGGTTCGAATCCCTAGCACCTCATAACGGAGTGAGCTCCCATTGCTTGTCCCAGCTTCTGCCAACCTAGCAGTTCAAAAGCATGTAAAAATGAAAGTAGAAAAAAAGGGACCACTTTTGGTGGGAAGGTAACAGCATTCCGTGTGCCTTCGACGTTTAGTCATGCTGGCCACATGACCACGGAGACATCTTTGGACAGCGCTGGCTCTTCAGCTTTGAAATGGAGATGAGCATTGCCCCCTAGAGTCGGGCTGACTAGCACTTATGTGCGAGGGGAACCTTTACACTTAGAAGCCAATTGCATCGTTACTGAGACTGTCCAGCCTGTAGTATATAATCTGAGGAACCTCTTTTTTTACAGATTAAAAAGAGATATACTGATCTTAATATTGTAGTGTCCTTTAAAGTTATACTTGTATCTGTAAAATATTACCTATTTTGTTACATTTTGTAGTATTTGTGCTGATAAATAAATAAAGGGAGACTAGTGTGTATATATATATATATATATATATATATATATATATATATATATATATATATATATATATATATATATATATATATATATATATATTCTGCCTCTCATTGGATACTCCAAGAAATTGCTCCTTATAGTGGACATGCTAGATAAAGATTTGTTTAAAGTGAATTGTATAGAAGCTGAAAGGATTCTGGTTGGAAGATCTCCGAAGAAATCAGTTTCTCAAATGCAGAACAGAATTTTGAATACTATTGTAGATCTGTTTGGTTTTATTTCTTCTTTTATGAAACAGTGGGTTTTTTTTTTTGTTTTTTTGTTTTTTGTTTTTTTAAGTATTCCTGCATGGGAAGACAAATGGAGGAATAGATGGATAGTTTTGTTTTAGGCAGAGTAATTGTGATCTGTTTTCTCCATGTAATAAAAGAATGGGCCATTCACACTTCTTTTGCACAGGTTGTTGATAAGATTAGTTTATCACATATTAGCAGGCAGCAGCTGACAATTTATTTGAAGCCAAACAGTATCACAGCTAGAAAATCTCCACCTTCCACAATGGTTCAAATACCTACTTGACAGCCTCTGGCCAAATAAAATTCAGCTGTCTTTTTAAGTCTGACAAGTTGTGTTTTTTTAATCACCGCATGTCTGGTTATCAGCAAATGAGCTCTTATAACAGAAAACACTGTCCTAGCGAACAGATGTCACGTCGAATAGAGTTTTTCTATGCTTTAAAATAAGTTGTAATGTTTCTTCTGCGACTTTTGGATCCCTCCAGAAAGTTGTTTGAGATATTTACATGCATTCAATCTAGGGATAGCTTGAAATATATTTTCTGTTCGTTTGCTTGCTTGCTTGACACGGACACTGCCTGATTCCAATTGAATCTGGATGGTTCACAAAATAAAAATAAACAACTGTATACAATCTAAATACGAACAATGTACAAGATGGTAAATCTAGGCAATAATATTCATATACCTACAAAGAGCTCCAGCTACCCAAGCCTTAAGCCTGAGAGAACAGGCTGAATACCACCTCTGGTTTAGGAGCATTATGGTAGAGCATTGTCAGAATGACCTAGAATAAGATGGTCCGAAGCATTCAATAGAAAAGGGACAGAGTCCCATGGACCTATGATTGTCTGCATGCAAAACTCATGTTCTATGGTGGAGCATTGATCTTTCTGCATCAAAGCTTTGGCATCTCTAAAGAAGACTGAGAAAGCTTCTTGCTGGAAAATCCTAGAATATTAATCCTAGTCAATATGGAGTTCAAAAGTCAGCTTCTTTTTCTGACCTGGGCACCATCAATTAATCTTCTCCAATAGCCTAGCCTCACCCCCACTCCAAAAATATATCCAACATCTTGTAAGCTTCCCAAATTGCAAGATTTTCAATCTTCATTCTTGAAATCCTTTG
Organism: Thamnophis elegans; assembly: GCF_009769535.1. Lineage (NCBI taxonomy): Eukaryota > Metazoa > Chordata > Lepidosauria > Squamata > Natricidae > Thamnophis > Thamnophis elegans. The sequence continues at coordinate 20,831,349 of NC_045549.1, read as the reverse complement.
AAACTTCGTGAAAAAAGCTCAAGAGCTCGTAAGATTTTTGTGAATGCTTTTTAAAATTGAATTATTTGAACTTAATCTGACAAACTAGTGGAGAGCTTGGTTCTACAGAGGGGGTTAAAGAAACCAATGGACTGATTTGGTATAAAACAATATCTTACACTTATGAGCAATAGGTACTAGGACTTTGGTCTGGTTTAGCTACATCACATCTCTCCATTTTGTATTCTCTGGGTGTGCTGGACTCTGACTTCTATCCTCCGCCAACACAAATACCAGGTTGTTGTCTTGGGTGATAAGAACTTTAATCCAAACCCATGTAGAGACAGGTTTGAGAAATGTGTCTCACAAGGACCATTATGGATGCTAGCTAATAATTGGCAATCTGACCCAATATTTACAGCACACAGAGTTATAAATGTGTTCTTTTCTAATTGAAAGTCTGTCAAGCTATTCACCAGGTAGACAGATGGATAAGGCAAATAAGACTAGAGCAGACAATTATGAAAGAAAATACTAGTCAAAATTGCAAATATGAATGGAGTATAAAGTCCTTATCATGTTATGAATGCTGACTTCCGGGGGGGAGAGGGGGGATGGCTGAAAATGGAAGGTTTGGCAAGGAATATAAAAAAAATGCCAAATGGGGGATACAGTTTTATCAGGTTCACTAATTCTGTCTTGAACATTTCGTGCGCTTCAGGGCCAAATACAACCATCTTAGGAACCAACAGAGCCCTGGATTTCTTCTAATTCCGAAGCCCACATTACAATAAAAATGACCACTCTTTAAATATAGTGTCCCAAATTATGTGCCAAAACTTCAGTATTCTTAAAAACAAATGCTTTATTAATATGAGACATTTTTTAAAACTTAAAAGCTCAGGCAATAGGCTGTTTTGTCCCCATTCCATTTCTCTAAATGGAATCCAGTGAATAATAAAATAATAAAAAATGTGGTGGCTTTGGAGAAAGATTCCCCTATAATATCCCCCACAACCTCAAATCCCAACAAAGGTCACTCACCTCCCATTTGCTCCACTTAGAAGGTGAAGGTTTCTTAACTCTCTGGGGAAGATTAACTTCATTGATCCCTCGAGGACCTGCGTGGCTCCCCGTTGCCTGCTTCCGCTGTACCGGTGCTGATTTCATGTTCCTCCTTGCTCTTGCATGCTTATTATTAGCCAGCTTTTTACTCCAGTGAAGCACCGCTTGTCTCATCCTCCTCCTGTAGCTCCCATTCAGACTTCATAACCAATCCCTGCTCTTTTCTTAGCAACGCTTCTGGCTCTGATTTATAGCCAGCAAGAAAAATAAAATATACCGTTCATCAAGGTAGCCACAAAAGAAACACCAGTTTCATCACTTCCCTCTTTCCAGCAAGCAAGATTCCCATCCCTTTTTATCCCTGGGAAATAAAACTTTCTGGATTTGGGGAAATTTGTCAGAGGATACTTGCTTGAGATAAATGCAAAACGATGGGGATAATAATCAAACTGACCCGTCCAACAAAGGAGATAATTTTGCTTTCAGCAAGCTTCTAACTTATCATCATTTATTAAAGCAAAAAAGTTTATGTGAGACATTTTTCAGCTTTACTCTGATTTCTTAGTAAATACCAGGCAATAAATTAAATAACTATTTAGATATCAATGAAAAAATATGTGAACTATTTTAAAGAAATGTATATAAAGTTTTCCATCAAGATAAAAGCAAGCTTTCCTTTGGCTTGAATTAGAATAATAGCCATTCCATTAAAGTTCCAATGAGCATGTATGTGCAATATACAATGGTTCTAATTGCATTGCTACACCAAATTAAAAGTGAAATCTAAGTATTAGTTATTCCCATATACCCGTGATGGCAAACCTATGGCATGCATGCCACAGGTGGCAAGGGGAGCCATATTTGCAGTCCTCAACTCCGGCGTGCATGCGGCCAGCCACGGGAGTCTGTTTTCACCCTCCCCAGGCCTCAGGAAAGCCTCCGGAGCCTGGGAGGGCAAAAAACAGGCAACCAGAAATTTGTTTCCAAACTTTCGCTTGGTTGGTTGGGCCTGTTTTTCTCATTGTTCTTCTTTGGGGTATCTTACAGCCCTGATATTTTCTATTGGTCTCCTGCCATGTTTGACTCTGCATAGATTCCAGGCCCAAAGTCAGCCAGATGCTGCATCTGCTGAGACAATGATATATTTCCTTATAAACCTACCTGTACTTATTATTTAAATTTATTTGCTTATAAGTTTAAAGAGATGGTGGGAAATTGCCATGTGCGAAAACCAATCTTCTCAATCAAGTGTCTTCAAGCTAGACTGAGTGTAAATGGCTAGAATAAGAAATGAGGCCCAGCAGATATTAGGCTGAATAAAATAGACTGTTAAATATATATGCTCCGACTGGCCATAGCTGTCTAGGAGACATTTTGGATTCTATCTGAAAATGTCAGATGCTGTACACGAATCTTTCTAGACACAAAGTGTATTAATCTACAATTGAGGCATAACCTTCCTTACCCAAAGCAGTGCTAAGACATAGTGTTATGTAGTGATTAAGGCACTAGTCTAAGTGTAGGGAAGACCCCGAGGTTCATGTCTATCATTTGTCATGGAAGTACGCTGGATGACTTTGGCATACTCTGTCAGCTAAAGATACTTCACGGTTTTGTTCTTGTGGCAAAAAATGGAAACAGGGAGTGCAATATATATTATGAATTCCCGAAGGATGGTACTAACAAATGTAGAATGTTATCACCCAGCCCTCTCCCAGAAAAATGAAATATCTTAGGAAATATTGAAAAGGCAGAATATTACATTTCCCTGGATGTGAAAAGGGAGAAACATGTTTTAAAGACAGAGTAGCTCCCTACAGCTTCTTGCTCCCACTTTGTCAATGGGCCATTCAGATGCCCAAGCCAGTCCCTTTACACAATAAAGAGTTCTCCCCTTCAGCTCCAGGGTGATGGGATTAAGGCATGATTAGCCTTTACCCACTCACCACATGGCATCTGAGAACTTAACCAAACCTGGATTTAAAACACAGCCTAGAGAGTTACTCCTGTGGCTCCATCAGAGTCTGACAATCAATCAGAATACATTTCTAACACAGGAACAGGAAAGAGAGGTGGGGATGAATAGGTTATAAAAAGCCCAGCAAGTCCCTTCCTTGCCCTCTCTTTCTTCGGCCCTTCTCTTCTTCCTCACCCAACATTGAAGCATGTGATCATCTTTTCTGTTGAGGACTCAAGCTATGTGGTCCTGTCCACCATTAACCCATCTTTCCAAGCAGCCTCCATGTTTCCAGTGTCTTTCTCCCCACTTGGAGCCGAACCCAGAAGGACAGTTCTTTCAACACAAACAAGAAGCATAATAAAGTTTCATTTTCAAGAGAAAGACAAGCTAAACTTAATGACTATAACTAGTTACTTGAATGCCCAATATATTTTTTAAGAGAGACTCTCAACTAATTATCTTCAATCTATTTTCAAAGCACTACACTTAGCATACAGCAATTAATTAATGTACATAGATTGGATTTGTGCAAACACAAAATGGCTACTGGCTAGTGTATGTCATGCAAACTCAGCTCCAGATGTAATTTATCTTCTGAGGGAAAAAGCTAAAACCTGGACTAGCATGCACATCTCTCCCTGTTGTTCACCAATATCCTATAAGCATATAGGATGGGTTTCCCAGGACATGCTGATTCATACATGACCCAACCCTATTTTAATTTAGCCTTCTAAGGCATGCAAACTTCAAAGGAATGGGGGGGGGAGAAAATCCAGTCCAATGCCAAGCCAGGAGAAAAAAAATCAATGGAGGCCAGCCACAAGAAAACAAGATCTCTGTTTACTTGTTTTCCAGAAACCTCAGTAACAGCAGCATGTTTCTGGGGTGGCTGACAAAATGGCTGAGTGAGTGGATGGATCTTGAGTTCTGTTTTTTTTTTAATATGCTGCAGTAGGTTGTGCAATCCAGTGAGCCTTGTCTCTTTTACTATTTCAATGGTGCTGGGTTAATCCTACTATGTCCTAAAGGTCATGTCCTATCCTTAGAATTTGGGTGGGGGGATGTAAATCTTAATCCCAACAGCTCCCACTGAAAGCTGTAGCTGCGGCTGAAGGTGTTTTGCTTATGAATAGATTGGCCCAGTCTTTTTGAATGGATATAAAATTTCCATTCCTAAAGGTCAGCCTCTTCGAACTTTGAAACTGTTTTCCTATGGCAGAAAGACTGGGGCTGTTTTTGCCTGTAAAATTTTTCGCCATTTCTCCTGCCTCTTTTTAATATTAAGAATAAAGAATATTTTAATGGGGGGGGGATCCTTACAGTCAATGTTTACAGCATTGATTAAAAACTGAAAGGTTGCTAAAAAGTATTTTAAAAGAACTGGCTGTATTTTCAGTATGATTTGCTTTTTTAAAGTTTGCTTTTTTAAAGATTGAATTTCTCACGTTTTGTTATTTTTACAAATGTAATTTGATGCTCACAAAATTCGGTTTTTACATCCCCATCAGATATTGGTATTTAAAATTGTGTCACATTCTTTGATGGCAAAGGAGGACTTTCACAAAAATAGAACAGAATAGAATAAATTCTTTATTGGCCAAGTGTGATTGGACACACAAGGAATTTGTCTTTGGTGCATATGCTCTCAGTGTACATAAAAGAAAAATAAAATAGAATATTCATCAAGAATCATAAGATACAAGATTTAGTGATAGTCATAGGTTGCTAATAAGCAATCACATTATACTAGGAAACAAAATATAAATTTTAAAGATACAAGCAACATGGTTATAGTCATAAGTGGGAAGACATAGGTACTAGGAAGGAAGAGAAGAATAGTAATACAGTAATATGATAGGGTTGTGGGAATTAGTTGTTTAGCAGAGTGATGACATGGGGGGGGGGGCTTTCCTTATGTCTAGTTGTTCTAGTGTGCAATGCTCTATAGCATCGTTTTGAAGGTAGAAGTTGACACAATTTATGTCCAGGATGTGAGGTGTCTCTAGATATTTTCACAGCCCTCTTTTTGACGTGTGCAGTATATAGGTCCTCAACGGAAGGCAGGTTCGTAGTAATTGGGTTTTTTTTTTCAGATCTAATTATCCGTTAAGGTCTGTGTCTGTCTTGTTTGGTTGCAGAGCCAAACCAAAAAGGAGAGAAAAGAAAGGGAGTAAAAAGAGGACAAGAAGCATGTAAACTTATCAAGGAGCGATCTAACTACTAGAACTAATAAGTTTCCTGCACAGTGAGCACTACTGACCACTGGAACGGCTTGCCTCCAGAAGTTGTGGGTGCCCCATCATTTGGAGGTTTCCAAAGAAAAGACGGGACAGCCGTCTTTGCCTGGAATGGCACAGGGTCTCCTGTTTGAGCAGGCTTCCAATTCTGTTCTTCTAGACCTGCATAAAACCAACCCACCTTGCCAGGCTGCTTATCCTCTCTACATAAGAGACCGAGCAGCGAGGGTCTGAGAAAAGAGGCGGAGCCTTACAAGCGGCGATTCCGCACGAGTTTCTCCGAACAGTTAACAGTCCCTGGGTTCTTCCTCCCCCCCCTCCGACTTTTTTCCGTCACACTTCCTATTGGTCGACGGAGAGCGCAGGAAGAACCGCCCCATTTGTGGCGATTGGCTGGCCTTGAGAGCAGGGTTCCCGGATGTTGAGACGTTACAGACGGATATAAAGGGCTCATAGAAGGCGGGAGAGGGTGCAGTTTTGAACTGGAGCTGTCGCTAAATAGCAGGGGCGGCAATCGAAATAACCGAAAAAGTAGCCGTATTCGATTGGCCTAGACGATCCTCTTCGTTTCTCCTCCCGCTAGCGGAATCACCTCACTGAAAATGGTAAGATGTGGCTAAAAAGAAGAATTGGGAAAGGGGGGGGGGGCGCCCGGCTGAGCTGGCGGATTTTTCTCAGAAGCGAGACAGCCGTTGATGAAGCCGTTTGTAACGTATGGGTACTCCCAACAGAATTCAGACTTGAAAGAATTGAGGGGGGCGAAGCAAAGAGTCACACCCGCACACACACACGGCTCACCCTACTGCGGTGGTCGGGCGTTTTAGAGTTCTTGAGGCGCATGCGCCCATGGCCGGGCTAGGGAGGGCGGTGTGCGCGTGCGCGGCGGCTATTTCCGTGGCGGGCGGGGGGATGCCCGGCGTGATTCCGCTCAACGCGCATGTCTCATTTCCCGCGCTTCCCAGGCTCGGTTTGAATTCCGAAGAACAGCCGCGTGATTCCTATCTTGGGCCTTTGCAAGGATGGTGGATGCTAGAAAGGGACTCTTTCCTAAGGGAAAGAATATGTGGTGTGTGTTAGGGGCTAACGTTTATGTAAGTGATTTTTTTCCCCCTTTTTTTCCCCTTCTCCAGGCTGGAGGAAAAGCTGGGAAGGACTCCGGAAAGACGAAAACCAAGACTGTATCCCGATCACAGAGAGCCGGCTTACAGGTGGGTGATCCCCAAACTTGGCAACTTTAAGCCTTGTGGACTTCAACTCCCAGATTCTCCAGCTATGCTGGCTGGAGAATTCTGGGAGTTGAAGTCCACATGACTTAAAGTTGCCAAGTTTGAAGACCTCTGGTTTAGGTCATCTGTCTTACAGAATCAATATGTTTTGCCTCTTCGGAAAAGGGAAGAAGTTAAAATATTTATTAATCCTTTTAGAGCATCACTAGTTGCTGTTTTTTTTAAAAAAAACAACTACGTAGATTTGAAACAAGTATTTAGGTACATTTGAAAGATGAACAGTGGTAAATACTATATTTAGATGTTGAGCTTTTTTTTTTCCTGTGTGTACAGTTTCCTGTTGGTCGTATTCATCGGCACCTGAAATCAAGGACAACAAGTCATGGACGTGTGGGGGCTACAGCTGCTGTTTATAGTGCTGCAATCTTGGAGTACCTCACAGCTGAGGTGAGAGCTTGGTTGGGATAAAAGAATTTACATTATAGGACTTAAAAGATAAAATACTACAACATCCTATATCTCAAGTACAGTAGCTGTATTTATTAGATTTCTTAATGTTTTTTTCTGTTCCAAAAGACAAGCTATAGTTATCCCAGAGAAGCATACAAGCAATATAAATTGATGCAAATAAAAACAAATATTGTTTCAAAGATCCCTAAGCATTTTTCTCTTAGCATAGCTAATATATGTTGAGGTAAAGGAAGAAATTCAGTGGGAAAAACAAAACAAAAATCCCAAATTGAAGTACAAAAGGGGACTGAAAAACACTATGGTATGTGAACTCAAGTATGAACAGTAACTGAGCATAAACAGCAACTGAGGATGTTGGCTGTTAAAATCCAGATGTAGTTTGTCTACCAATTTACAAATTGAAATAGACACAGCAAGCACTGGAGATTACGATCTATATATGTATAGTTGTATGATGTTGGCTGTTACTTTTGGACCTCACATTTTGGGTTTCTGCCAGATTGTTCAGGATCAGCCACAGTTTGCAGAACAAAAGCTTCAAATGTTTTGGCTATTCAAAACTTTAGTTTAAAAAATACAAGATGGCAGCCCTAGTGTCAACAGCTCCCACTTCAACATATTCTCTGACTTTTCTGTTCCTGAAATTCTGTTTCCTTCTGCAGTCACTGACATCAGCCTTTTCAATTCTTTACTACTATAAATCACTGCTGTCCAAAGCAAAGCAGCCAGAGTTAGTTTGTGTTTATGTACACACATAGAACAAAACACTCAACATATTTTTCAATGTGGCATATACTACCTGAAAATCACTGTTCAATAGGATGTTATGCACATTCATGATGCTATGCTGTGGACCTATTGCATTACCATAGCTCAAGGGGGAGTGTGCCATTCTCCAAGTTCCTTTCCAGCATTTTTGGTATGTTCCAGGATAGACTGTCAAGACATCATTTGTGGGGACCAGCTTCCTTACCTCTTCGTAGGTCATTGTATCCTCAATGAAGGCATGACTGTTTGGCATTTTAAATGGGCTGCTTTGCAATTAACAATTTGTCTTGTTTTCATCTCTATAGGTTCTTGAGCTGGCAGGGAATGCATCTAAAGATTTGAAGGTAAAGCGAATTACTCCTCGTCATTTGCAGCTTGCAATAAGAGGTGATGAAGAACTGGATTCATTAATCAAAGCAACAATTGCTGGTGGAGGTATGTGCTAATTTTACTATTTTGTGGCATCTCTAGTTGGTAATATTTTAGTGATTCTGTCGCCTCACTTGAATAAATCTTTCCTTTTTTTTCTTTCAGGTGTAATTCCACATATTCATAAATCTCTCATTGGAAAGAAAGGTCAACAAAAAACAGTTTAAAGAATTACTTATTAGAACTTTCAAAAAGCTATGTTGTCCATTTTTAGTGGATTTCCACTGGACTTCATCTGTGAAATACAATTTTGCCTTTCTTTAATCTTGAAGATGGAGCCCATCAAGCTTTCTAACCAAAATTCTGCATTGAAGTCTGAATCTTATTTAAGTGTTACATGGCTTCAGAGAAGCTATTGTCTGTAGTGGTTCTTGACTGTTTTAGATATGTTGGATTTTAATGGGATTCTTGACATTGTTGCTACTCTGTAATTTTTAATGCATTGAGTACATTTATTCAATTATACTATGAAAATTTAAAACAGATTTGGACATCAACATTGCTAATTAAATGAAATTATAAAAATTTGAATTCTAAAGCTTCGATATCACTCTCGTATTTAAGATCAAAAAGTTCCAAAAGAGAAATATCAGCATTGTCTATGTCTTTGTACAGAACCTTAAGTCTGGTGAAGGAGTTAAATGAATGGATTGCTTTAAGGCATTTGAATCATTTTTAAGTTGCTGGAAATGTGTATGATTAGTTAGGTCAAGTTCTTGAAAAGTACTTTACAGTAAGCTATGTATTTATATTGTTTAACTATTTGGTCCCCATTTCATGGAAGCTGCTGATCTTACTGAGTGCTAATGTGCATGCACTATGCTAGCATGCATAGATTAAAACCCTTGCAAAACTTCCAATCACTGCCAAAGGAATCACATTAAGCCATATAACTTGTATGGTTTTAGTTTAATGTGTAAAGCTAAGCATTGTGACTTGTATGCCACATTTGACCTTCGGTACTGTTCATGCCGTGCCTTCTAATAATCTTCAGTACTTGCAGCTGCATTGCTTCAGCTACCAGTTGAAATAAGCATTGCTTAGATAATTCCATCCAGTTCCCAGTATACTAAAATTGAAATCTCCAATTGAACTTAATATGCTCATATAAGACTGTCCTCTCCCTTTCCTCACTCACCTAAAAATACATGCCTTAGAATGTATAATTTCATAAAACTGACATTTTGTGACCTATGTTTCCTGGGAAGAGGACTATATTACTTGAATTTACTGTATTTCTGCCTTGTCAACTGTGTATGTCATAATAGATTGTTAATTTGTTTAAAGAAAAATGTACATTCTAAGTTTATTAAATTAAAACGTCATAAACCTTAAGTATTTCTATAGAACATCAATTAGTTTAGATTAAGTTGTTGCTGAAAGATTTTTAACCATATGGTTGTATTGACCCCCAATTAATGAGTTGGAAAAATAAACAGGTATTACCTGTTCTAGTGGGCATGTACAAATAAAGTTACTGAAAAATACTTTTGTGATGCTTACTTGATAAAGCAGACAGCTTTGATTTCAGCATACAGTACTGTAATGTGGGAAAGCACTGAGTTGCATGCAGTGAGTCATAGGTCTTGTAGTGTTAGACATGGCTTGTTAATGCCAAAACTGCCTTGCCAAAAAATAGTAAAGGATGTATTTGCCATATTAATTTTGTTTTGGATGATGGGAGCTGGTCTAATGGCCCTTAATATTTACTAATTTAATAAAAGCACTATTTACCAATTTAATAAATGGGTTATGAGTCCTAAAACATGAATGATAAGCTGCTTGAGGTTGCTCCCCAGTATCCCTGATCTGGTTTCAATCATCTGGAATAGTTTTGGGGATACTTACCGTAATAGCCAGGTGAAAAATAAAGTTTGGGTAGTGGCACCGTCTTAATACTGCTAGTAAAACCAAATTCAAGGCAAATACCTCAAGAGCAAAATGAATTGTAAAATGACAAGTCTGTTAGTCTACTAAGAATTTAGCAAGAAACTGACCGAATAGAAATTGAACCGTTGAAACCTTTTAAAAGCGGGTTTAGGTTAAAACTCCGGACGCCTGGCCAAAGGAGGAAGGCTGGCTGTAACTACGTGGCCGCCCGCGCGCTGCTGCCGCCTCCATGAAACCGACCGAGCAGCGCGCAGAACCGGCATTTTAATCCAGGCCGTCCCGGCGCGTGCGCAAAGGCAGCTCCGCTACCGGCTGCAGAGCTTCCCGGAAGCGAGAGGAGCAGTAGCGGCTCTGCTGTTTGTAGCGGCCCAGGCGCTTCGGGGTCTCAGGCCGCGACGTTTGTGGGGGGCCACCGGCGCCTGGCGAAGGGAGGACGATGTACCGGACGAGCGCCGGCGGCAGCGGCCTAAAGCGAGCTTAAGGCCGTGCGAGCAAAGTCGTCGCCGCCGCCGAGTCAGCCCCGGCGCCCGGTTCCCTCGGCGCCCGTCCGGCTGGCCCCGCCGCTCTGGCCCCGTCAGGCCCCTTTTCTTTGCGCTGCGGCGGGCGGAGGCGGCGGAAAGAAAAGCCCATGGAAGGGAACCGGGACGAGGCGGAAAAATGCATCGGAATCGCGCGAGAGGCCCTGGAAACCGGCAACCGTGAACGGGCGCTGCGCTTCCTCAATAAGGCCCAGAAGCTCTATCCGACGGAGACCGCCAAGGGTAAGGCACGGGTCGCCCTTAGGCCAGTGGGGACCCGGCAGGAGCCATCCCGGCGCCCTTTCCTTGCAGAGCATCCCCGCCGCTTGAGACACGTCAGTCTCGGTGAAGGATGGTCCCGAGGCCTGGAGCGCTCCTTCTCCGGCTTGGCGGGATAGGGGTTGGAGGTCTTTACCCCAGATGAGGGGGGGCGCAGCTTCTGGTGGGGGCTTTCATCAGTATCGGGGCTCTTAAACAAAGTTCTTAGATAAGCTGTGGTATGTTGACTAACCCACATTCAACCCCCTAAGCTTTAAAGTAAACCATAGTTTCCTAAAAGCAACATTTTGGCTTGTTCATGCTATACTGTAAGCCAAAATCAGACCATATTATTGCTTTATTCTCTTCCTTCCTAGTACCTATCTTTCTAGTACCTATATCTTTCCACTTATCTTTGCCTGTATCTTTAAATTTTATGTTGTTTTATTATTTCCTGGTATAATTTGATGGCTTATTAGTAACCTATGACTATCACTAAGTCTTGTATCTTATGATTCTTGATGAATGTATTCTATTTTATTTTTCTTTATGTACACTGAGAGTATATGCACCAAAGACCTTGTGTGTCCAATCAGCCAATAAAGAATTCTATTCTATTCTATTCTATTAATGAGGTATATAACCCCAGCCTTGTTACCATTGGCCTTCAGAATGCATATACAGAACATTACATGTTGGTCTGCTTATTTACTGTTTATTCTGAGAAGTGTGTGGGTCATTGAGGGTAGCAAGTGCATCTTTTTTGAGGAAACTTCCTGATAATATTAATACATTCAATAAATTATTTTAATAATGGCTAGACTGACCTTGCGAGATCACTCTCTAACAGGATTTGCATAGCAGCAGATTTTATTCCAGAAAGTTCTTTAGAGCACAGGGTCTGCTTGAAGCTCTTTAAAGCAGCTGCATCTTTTCCCAGGATTTCATAATTGCTTTAAAGAGTTATACGTAGGTATTTTATTTATGATCCCACGTGCTCCAAAGAACATTTTTGAAGCTGGATTCAAACAATTTCTATCCCAAAGGGAGAGGGAGGCTGAAGCAGCTGTTCATCTTAGACTGCATAGTAAATTCACATTTTAACTAGATATTCTTTTGTGAAGAAATTCTGTTATATGATATTTCATAATTTATATACATGCTCATTATGGTATTCCCTTTTCAGGTAAGGAAAGTTATGAAAAAGTTGTAGCAAATAAAATAAAGTAAAGCCATGAGAAAAATAAAGGGAGATGTAATTAAATCTAGTTTTTATTAATATCCTTCAGTATACATTTCCATAACTTTCAATGTAAACAATTTATCCTTGTACTGTGGCCAGATACCAGTTCAACACCCCCTTTTAAAGTCATCATCTTCCTGTCTACCCATTTACTGTTCTTCATAAATTTATATCCTAAATGTATTGTATTCTTGTGTTTATCTTATAATTAGTAGAATGCAGGCCCAAAGCTTATTCTTATAAAATAATCTTCAGTTTAGAGATCATAGCTTGCCTAAAGTAGTGTGAGCATACTTTGAGGTTAAACTTTGCTTTGGTTGCAGTGGTGGCACATTGGTAAAAATGTGCCAAAACTACCTTGGATAGTTGATATTGATAATATCAATATTATAGCAAGGAATGCTACATTAACAAAGGTGAAATCAATGCTGGTAACCTAACAAAGACAGTTTGTTAGTTAATTAGGGGCATGTTATGTTTTATGAGCCCACAAAATTTGGGTAACCTAGTAAACCATATTTATTTTTAGATTTATATTACACCTTTATTTTATACAACTGAGCGAGTCTATATAATTGCTCCTACCTCCTGTTATCTGGTCCATAGTCACCCAGTTGGCCTAAGAAAGGACTAAAATTCACATTCCCATGCTTCTTACTCTAGTATTTTAACCACTACAGCAAACAATTTAATGGGTTAAATTTACTGGATAGTTATTTTATGTGAGCATAACCACTGATGTAAATATGCAAACTCGTCAGTTTCAGTGAACTATGTTTATGTGTAAAATACTTAAGTGTTTTTGCAACTTTTCTACCCTCCAATCAGGATGACTAGTCCTACAGCCTTATAGTAGCCCTTTTTGGTTTTAACTTTTATATAACTCACTATCCTCTGCTCTTCCACTCCCTTGGCCAATATGGTTTTGTTGACAAAATCTTAGAATTGTAGCCATGATTCCTCTAGATACAGTAAGAGAAAACTGCGTTTAGGATAGCATTAAAATTGGTTAAGAAGGTTCAAGTTTTTTATGTGTTTGGTAGAGGGGAATGGTAAAGGATAGTGAAATTTAGGCATTCAAAGTTTCCATGAATGTGAGAAAAATGGTAAGTCAGAGATCTACACTTTACAGCAAGATAGCCTAGGTTTTATGTACATGTGTATTTTTCAATATTTCACCTTAACTAGTTATTGGGGGGAAATAAAAAGCAGTGAAACAGATTTCCATGTGCTTGAAGCACATCTTTGGTAGCCCTAATGCTGGAAACTTTATTCTTTTAAAATAGTAACTTAAATATTTAAGATAATGAATACGTTCGGTGCCACATTCTTCAGTGTGGTTGTAGAATTGCAATTTCCCAGTTTTCTTTGCTGATGCTGCATCCTGTTTTCTATGTTCTTGGTTTGTTACTGATTTATTTCTAATTTCCTATCTGATGACCTTTTCCTATTGGCTTTTTATTCTTCAAGTCAGTTTCGAACTATTTCTAGAAATGTTTTGGAGAATAGCATGATTTGTAATATAAATATGCTGTAGGATATTGGCTGAATAGATAAAGTGCAGAACTACAATATATGAAAACATATTTGTTTATTCAGTTTACTGTATGTAACCACCCATTGTAAATGCATGGATCTGGGTGGGTAACTATGAATTAATCAAGATAAAACATCACAACAAATAAATACTATATACAGCAACTGAGATAAAAATCCATCCAATACAACAAAACTATGATATATTATAGGCTCAACCACATTATTTAATAAGGCCCCAGGCTGGGTAGCAAAATTTCTTTCAAGGTCTTATGAAAGGCCTGTAGGATCAGGGCAAATATAATCTCCAGGGGAATGATATTCCAGAGGCCAGGTGACAAGACTGAAAAGGCTCTCTTCCCAGTTCCCACTGATACTATCTAATAGATGAAACCCAGAGCCATTCCCATGTCAAAGAACTTTATAGGTAGCAACTAACTCTTTGAATTTAATTTTCGAAGCATAGTGGTAAGTCATTTAGCTGCATTGCAGTGGTTCAATTTGGGAAATGACCAGGACATAGTGACCATGATAAGAGCATCCCAGTCTAGGAACAGATACACAAGTAGCTGGGAAAAGGCCTTCTAACCAGAGTTGTCACCTGCTCTTTAAACAGGAGCCATGAATCCAAGAAAATCTCTTGTCATAGAACTCTAAATCAGGAGTCCCCAACCTTCAGGCAGTGAACCAATCCCGGTCCGTGGCCTCTTGGGAACCAAGCAGCGCAAACAGCGGACGAGCTTGAGAAACTTCATTTGTACATGCGTGGAAAAACTGTTGTGCATGTGAAACCATGTTCTTCGGTTGCTGCCACTGCTGCTGCCGTTATGTGGAACAACACCGCTGCTCTAAATTATCATTTTTTAGAGTTGTACAGTACTTCAGAATTGATTCCTAAGGAGATGCTTCACAGTCCTTTAGAGGCCTGCAATCCTTAAAAGCAGTCATGTCTTTTTCCACCATCATTCAAAGATCATATTATTAAATTTATACAGTAATATCAATGATTTATCTTTAAATTCTTCTGTGACTTGTGGAGTGCAACATACTTGCAGCTTTACAAGGACTTTTGCTGATAATGTTTAAAAAGCAAAAGCAGCCTTACCTCAGATTTTTTTTAGGTGAACTCATAATTAAATGTCTATGTATTATGTTTTTTTCAAGATATCCTCAAAATAACAACTGATTATCAGAAACTAAGCAGAAAAGCCTTTTTAACATTACCTGTCTCTAAATTAAACCAGTTCACTTCATAGGCATGCCTAATATTAGCATGCTACAGATTCAAGGGTAAGACAAACCTTGTTTAAAGGACCCATTTAAGTAAGATGCCTGATGTAAAATACACTCATTTGATGCCGTAGTTAAAATAAAGCCTTATAGTTAAAAATTCCTGAAGAGGTTACATTTGAATTTTCAGATGAACAAATTTGTTCAGGGGTATTGTGGATGACTAATTTATCTTTTGAAATAACCTGTTTTAGCTTAACCTATAAGTTTTTGATTCATGAGGGGCTATTCATTTTTCACAATGTTGCTAACGCTGGTGGCCCTAAGCAACAACCATAGTGCAATTTGCAGTAAACTGAAATTGGACCCTTTAAAACTAGTTGTAAATGATCATAGGGTTGTTTCAGAGAGTAATCCAATTACCATTAGATATATTTACACCTTTCTGTCTGAATTATACAATGACATTCTGCAAATAATAGTGCTGAGCTGAATGTAACATAACATGCTGTTTTAGCTTTGAAATAAATCCACACAGGTTTTATGTTTACAAATATATTAGGATCAGATTAAAATGGTTGATGCTGAAGAACTCTAGGTGAGGAAAAACATGATGGCAGGAAGCCTTGAATAGTTGGCAATTTCAGTTAATGATTTCTTGTTTAAACAGCTGGTTTGCAATGTTATCTATGTATTTCTTGGGGTTTATATACAGCTGTGACCTAGTTGCATTTCTGAATGACTTGTTTTAAAGGCTAATGGGATTTCACAAATTCTTTTTGTATCACAATTGGCCTTAATCTCAATGATATTTTCAAGCTCATTTGATTCACATTTCTCACTTTTTTTTAATGTTCTTCCTGTGGAAGGATGAGTTATCTATTCTTTTTTGTACTCAGTTTCATCTTGAGGGCCAACCTTGAAATATAGGTCAATATAAACTTTAAGAAAATGTTATAACTTCAGCTAAACCTTACTTTAGTCCTATAATACAACATCCAAACAAATGATTTAATTTGCAATTTCACAGTCAAACAAATTCACCAGTTGACAATTAAACATGCATATAATTGTTGAAACACATCATAGGAGTAAAAAAAATTATTAACATTTTCATTCTAGTTTTGAATATATTGCTTGAAAATGTATTATTCTTTGATTATAGTTTACATGGTCTTTACTTGGCAAAGGGAAAGGGAGAAAAGTGAATATGATTTATTAAGAAAAAATTATTGGGTATATTCCAGATACTGTTTTTTTATTCTCCGATCATTATTTGGAGCTCTGAAAAATATTTGAGTTTAAAGTAATTATTTCAATCCTGTTAATTTGACTTTTACTTTCTAGCTGTTCGACAAACATATTACAATAGCATGAGTTACCATTGGAGATATCAACAATGCTTCTTCCCTTAAAGATTGTAAGCTGCCCTGCTATATTTTTAGTAGTAATTATATTGATAGAAATTAGCATGTAAGGAGTTTCAAGGTATCATGATTAAAACCAGCTAATATTTTTATCTCAAGCTGCTACTTAAAGTAGTGATTTATTTAAAATGGTGAGGTTTTTTTCCACTTATTATAAATGGATTATAAATGGAGTTTTTTTTCTGTCTATTCTTACATCATTGGAAGTCCTGTAAGTTTAAAATATGGACTAGCTAAAGTGAAATTTGGTTTAAATCATCATGTATAGTATATGCTAAATTTTATTCAGTCTAGTGGGGGTGGCGTTGAACCAGGTAGGAGCAAAAGACCAAGCTCTAACCACCATCTTACCACAGAAGCTCACTGGATGCCTTTGGAGCAGTCACTCTCTCTTAGCTCAGTCCACCTCGCAGGTAATCCTTGTTTTCCAGCTGTTTCTTCAGAATCTGTTTGAAGCTACAGTAATGTTGAAAAAGTAGGGTTTATGACCAGTCCTTGTACTTGAAACTGTCGCAGCATCCCCATGTTCTCATAGACATGATTGGAGTGCTTGGCAACTAGCAACAAGCAAAGTCAGTGCAGAAGCCAGCAGTAAGTCGCAAGTCATAGTCACATGACATTCCCATTAACAACCACAGTGATTTACTTAAGAGCCACCATAGTTGTAAGTTGGTCATGTGAACTTTCACTTAACAACCACATCACTTAGCATTGGAGTTGCTGATCCCAATTGAGGTCCGTAAATGAAGATTAGCTTTTCCCTTTGTAGTGTTTTTCTTGCATTTTTTTTAATCAGCTAATTGTTGATCTACTGGTTGTGTGGGAAATTGATCAATCATCTTGTTGTCCAAGCTTGACATTATGGGCTGAGAGAGACTGACTGGCCCAAAGTCACCCAGCAGCTTTCATGTCTAAGGCAGGATTAGAACTCATGGTCTCTTGATTTTTAGCCTTATACCTTAACCACTAGGCTAGACCCAAGTGAGGACTACCTGTGAGAAGAAAAAGACTTTGCCATTTTGAGCTCTGGCATAAACTGTGTGGTATATCGAAATCAAATAAATAAGCAAACGAATAATTGCATACTGGGTGAAGGCATGGATAAAAATATATGGGCTGCCTTAGGTTCAGAAAAAGAGAAATTCAAAAGGGTGCTAAACATATTTGATAAGCTGTTAATTGTATGGCATTGAGGGTATAGCATAGATTGTATCTTAATTTTTTTTACTACAAGAAACAGTTTACAATTAATATATTTTAAATTGGAACTGTTAAGACTATGACATTACAATTGCCACATATTTCATTAGTTCAGATCCTTGCGTAGATAGTACTTCATTTTCAGAGTTGTATCGTGTTAACACCTCGATAGCAAGCATAGAAATGAGAATATTTCATTTAGTTCATTAAATTTAAAAATTCTATAACTGCATTGGCTACACCATGGATATGTGATTAAATTAAATAACTTCATTATCTCAAATTTCATTCATATATGCATTCATGTAATCATACATTTACACAAGTCTGTTAATGTTAAGATAATAAATTATAATTAACTCCAATTGTTATATACACATATTTTTATAGTTAGCCTTGGTTTTCTTTTATTACCATCCTAATTTCAACTTGTAGTAACATGACAATTACTTTAAATGTTTTAACTATACACTTATATGTGAAAAACTTCCCCAACATGCCCTTTCTCAGACTTTCTAGCTTGATGAATATGGGCTGCTTTTACATAATTTATTTTATATTTACTATGCCATTTTTTATTTTTCGCTAATAAAATTATCATATACCTCTTACAGTGATTTAGACTGTATGAAATGACTGTGCAACCATTTAAGTATTAAATGTTACAAATGTTTGCTAGATGATTGACAGTACCTACATTTATCGGAAGAGAAGAGGCTAATATTCTTTGTTGTTTGTTTCAAGAAAGATAAGCCTGCAAATCTATGCATGCTTACTCAGGGGATAGACTCATTGTACCCAGTGATAATTACTTTTGAGTAAACAAATATAGACTTGTGCTAGCAAAAGCAAGTACTATAATTAGATAAAAGTCAGATTTTTTAAAAATGTCTATCCCTATGTTACTGAAGATTGGAGCAGGAAACCCTTCATTCTCAATTTATTTATAAATAACGTACAGCACTGTGTGTATGTGTGTGCATTTCTATACAAACATTTGACTTTCGTATCTTCTGTTAGAGATGGAAATATTTGAATGTTTCATTTGCACTTTTTTTCTCTTTAGTGTTATTGGAGGCAATTATGAAGAATGGGAGTGCAGCTGGAAGTGGTACTCACTGTCGAAAACCAGCAAGTAAGAATGATAAAAGTAAAACTAATAGCATGAAGGACAACAGTGGATCAGGTGAAATTGGAAAGACTTACACCAAGGAGCAAATTGAGGGAGTTCAAAGGTATTGATTGCTCTATAACTTCATTAATTTAAAAATTAAATTAAAAAAAAACAATGCCTATCAGTAATTTAAAAAGTACCCAATTGCAGCCGTGTCGCTGTGTTTTTAGTTGGTTGATATAGTCAAGATACTATGCTGTTTTTAAGTCAGGGCTTTGGGGGGAATACTTTTATCACCCAAATGCTGCAATCTTTTGAATGGTCTCATAGGATTTGACAAACTAATGAAAAAGTGTCTTGGTAATATCAGATGAAGCCTGATACAATTTGAAATAGTTTACTGATCACAGCTAAAGTTTTTGTTTGTGTTATGAACAAATTGTGCATTTATAATGCATATATCAATAAGTTTAATGGTTTCTTACATTGAAGGTTTTATTTTGAACATACCTATTTTGTAACTGTGGTTGTATGTATTTTAATCATTTCATTTTTTTTTAATATAGTTTTTGAGCTTTTATCTGTTTATAATTGCCCTAATAAAGCTTTATTTGAAACGAAATTAGGATGAATTCATTATACTTTTAAGTAAGCTCTTTTTTAATCTTGTTCATCACATCTGTCCTTTGGATTATTTCTGCATTCAAAAGAAATTAGGCATGTATGGGATAACATTTTAAAGTAAAAGCAAAAAAGATATATCATAAGAAGAATGCAATTAAACTATAGGTGGTAAGGAAGTTGATGATGAAGGGCATTCAAAAGTGTGCTTTAAATTGTTTCATTGTACACTACCTTGTTTGTTCTGATCTTTTCTCAACTTTATAGAAATTATATTTCTTACAAGGATGATTTTAATGTTAGAGCAACCCTGACTAACATGGTTGTAAGCAGAATGAAGTTATCCAGTGAGTTTCGTAACTGAGTGGGAATTTTACTTTACATTTATCAATTGCAATCTAACACTGTTTATTGCCACATCAACATTGGTTTGTCTTGTTTTCAAGAGGAAAATATTTTTAGAAGTATTTCAACAATACGTGGAACATGTTATGGTCAGTCTCTGAATAGTAGTAATAAGAAACGTAAGAGAAAATAGGGCGGCTAATCAGTTCCATGTGCCCGAGTTTAGTCGATTTTGCTCTCCTCCTTTCTAATAATGTGTCGGTAGGCACCCAACGTAGGCTTGTTTTCTTCTCTGTCTTCTGTGTCGTATACACAAGAGACAGTGCTCCCTTTCAGATTGTTGTGGCTCTTCAACTGAGTGTTGCTCAGTGACCATTTGACTCAAGTGGGAGCTGAGAAAGATGCAATAGCTCTTTGCTGATTGCATAAGTATTAAGCAGTTAGGCACGAAGAATAAGGAGAGCGCAAAGGGCTGCTCATTTTAGTTATGCAAAAGAAATCTCCTGATAATGTCATAGGAGCTAAGTTTCATTTGCAGGCTTCTAAAAATTTAGCTTGGTTTTCTAAAAGCATCTTCACAACTAAATAGTAATAATTTGCTCACTGACTTCAACTAATTCCCTAATCTATTGATTTTTATGACTAAAGCAAAGTCTTGTTATATTATATTACAATAAGATAAAGTGCTCTTTCACTGAGGGGGAAGATATGAAACCTTTCCTTCTGGATTGACTTCATTTCTCTGGTCCATTCTGGAAAAGTAGTCACACTATCTATCCCTTGGGTGTTCTTTATTTTATAGTCTCTAATGTTTGAAACATCTTTCTTACTTGCTGCATCACTCGCCTGATAATACTTTAATTAATAATGAAGATAATACTAATAGTATTGATAATATTGAATAATATTAAAAGTACAACTCATGTAACTTTGTCAAGTGACTGAATCTGGATGTGCCTATTATTTTGTAGATGCTTTACTCTATCAAGAAAATAAATTAAATATATTAAAACATACTTTTATGTAAGGGTTTAAATATTTTCAAGTCTTTGGGGAAAAAAGGTAATTGTTTCCCAATCATTATATATAAATAAATCTGAACCTCTGAAAAACGGTGGTTTTTTTGTTTTTTGTTTTGTTAATCACTTGTGAGCCATTTACATCTTAGGTATGAGAATTTGGTTGAAATCATGGTGCTATAGATATGTGCCACAGCAAACCTGGTAAAATAAGCATTAAGTCTAAGATAAAAATATGAGCTGTAGAAAGAGTAGGAAAGTTATATAATAGGGATGATGAACCTGTGGCACGCGGAGCCATTTGTCAGGGCACGCGAGGCGTTGCTCTGTCAGCCTCTTTTTTTGAGGCCATTTTTCTCCCTTCCCAGGTTCCAGAGGCTTTATAGGAACCTGGGGAGGGCAAAAACAGTCTCCCCCCCAGAGACCCTCCAGAGGCTTCAGGAGCTTCCGGAGCGCAAAAAACCTTCCCTATGGGCAAACCGGAAGTTCAGGAACAGACTTCCAATTTGCTCATAGGGCTGGTTTAAGCCCTTCAGAGGCCTTCCGGAGGCTTTCCTGAAGCCTCCGAAGGACAAAAAACAACCCTACAAGTAAGTCACTTCCAGTTTGTCCGTTAGGCCGTTTTTAGTCCTGCAGAGCCTTTAGAAGGCCCCTGAAGGCTCCGGAGGGCTTTAACCGGCCCTATGAGCAAACCGGAAGTCTGTTCCCAAACATAGGGTCATTTTTTTGCACTCTGGAGGCTTCAGGGAAGCTCCTGAAGCCTCCAGGGGAGCGGGGGAGGCTGTTTTCACCCTCCCCAGGCTCCTATAAAGCCTCTGGAGCGGGGGGGGGGGGGGGGGGGGGCAAAAAAAGCATGCAAAAAATGGGAGAATCGTGACTATCATGTGTGCATGCGCACTGGGGGGTTGCACATTGCATTATAGGTGTGGCACGACTGCACACGACTCCCCTGCGCTCCCCCCGCTTATGGCACGCAAGCCAAAAAAGGTTCGCCATTGCTGTTATATAAGCTTGAAAATTAAACAATAACCTACTCACGTGTTTTGAGATTTAATGTGCATTAAAATTTGGTCTCTGAAGAATTACTTCTTGTTATTCTGCAGCATAAAAAAATGTAAGAATTACTATGAGGTCCTTGGAGTGTCAAAAGATTCAGGTGAAGAAGACTTGAAGAAAGCTTATAGAAAACTTGCTCTGAAGTTTCATCCTGACAAAAATCATGCACCAGGAGCAACGGAAGCTTTTAAAAGTAATATTTCATTATTCTTTTATAAGATAATGCTCCAAGGCAGAACTTACTATTGCCGCTGCCCTACTGATTATGTTACTTATACATCTTTTTAAAGAAGGATATATCCAGAAATGTATTCTAATTTTTTTAAAAAAAATCTGTGTGAGGATAAAAGTTCAGTCCAATTTCATTCTTCTGTTTGCCCAAGATAGATGAAGCAATTGACCTGTCAATTTTACTATGGGAAAAATTCAAATAAATAAATAAAAAGAGTTGAGTACGTTTAAGCAATATAAAATTGTTACAAAATAGGTCTTCCATCATCTCAAGATTGTTTGTATACATTACAAAACTAAGCATTTCAGGCTGTGCAGATTTTTAAAACAGATAACAGGAATGGTGATCACATTTCATTTTCAACAGCATGACTTGTGATGTATGGAAAAGAATATTCCAAATCATGCTATCTGAGTGTATATTGAATTTTTGCTTTGATATAAACCTATTGACTTTGACTTGCTGGTAAGTCATAATTGTATTCATTTCAGAATTTTTCTTCCTTTTTTCCCTTTAAATTCTATCTTCAGAAATTGGAAATGCATATGCTGTGTTAAGTAATCCAGAAAAACGCAAACAGTACGATCTCACAGGCAGCGAAGATCCCTGCAATCAGCCAGGCAATGGTAGATTTAACTTCCACAGGGGATGTGAAGCAGATATCACCCCAGAGGACCTCTTCAACATGTTCTTTGGAGGAGCCTTTCCAACAGGTTTGTTTTGCTGACAAAAATAACATTCAGACTTTTTTCTTTCTTTTTTTTTTTTTTGCTATCTATAAAATTGACTTAATCTCTATCCTAAAATAGCTTTCATTTGTAGATTGTAGCAAATTAATTAAATACTATGTGCATTAACAGATTATAAATTATAAAACTGCTCTAGGACAAAAATAGAACTCTTTTGAATTGCCTCACGCAAGGATGGGCAACTTTTTGATCAACCATACAGATGGATAATTAACATTTTTTACAAGCTTATTGCAGTGTGCATGATTGCATGCAGAATGGATGAGGAAATGTCATACAGTTTGATGGCAGCATATTCAGGGTTTTCTTTGCAATACAGGAACAGAAGATAGCTTAAGTATTTTTTTTTAATTTCTTTTTATGCTGCACTAAATCTATTTTAAGATTTATGCTATAATTTTCTTATACCTCTAAATAGCATCAAACAGGTTTGACAGATGTTTTTGGAGGGGGTTCTGCAGGTTATCATTACTAGATTCAAATGAAAGGTTTCTAATTCATTGATTTTATATTTAAGTTCTCATCAATTCTGTCTGCTTTTGTTTATAGGAAGTGTACATTCTTTTTCTAATGGACGGTCTGGATTTAGTCACCATAATCAGCATCGTCATAGCGGACACGAAAGAGAAGAGGAAAGGGGTGATGTAAGTTTCTCCTGACTAACTATTTCCTCAGTCTAATCTGGGATACCTTTCTGTATGTTGAATTTTCTAAACTTTTTTAAAAATAACATTTAATAAATGAATGTGCAAATAAACAATTAAAATTGAAATGCTAATAATGCTAATATAGTCTAATCTAAATTTTGGATTCATATGTGTGGTTTCTGAGGCATAAAGCTTACGTGGGTTGCCCTTAAGTACCACAGGCCATTGGGAGGAAGGAAGGAGTTCTATTTAATACAGGGGTTTGAAAAGGACATTTCTATTGCAGAACTACACTCCTTCCTTTAACAATTTTTAAAAGATTTTATCTAATCACCTTAATATATTGCTGCGTGATAAAAACTGTATAATTCTGGATTGTGGCTGTTTAGTGATACGGGAACACAATATTGAATCAGTTTCAAGATTGATTTTGTATATTGTTATTTTGTACTGTTTTCTCAGTCCTGGATCACATTAATTATGGGCGTAACAAATGTTCTGATTTCAAAATTCCATTATGCCAAGGAAACATAACATTTCAGGTTTAGAAGACCTGCAAAATGGTCTGATGGTGCTTTGAATTTGGAATTGTTAGAACTCAAAACATTTTATATATGTCTACTTGGCAAACCATGGATTGTTGAAATTAGAACACATTTTGAGGAAGCCTATTTTAACACAAGGTAATAGATTTTAAATATTTGTAAGTTACAATTAAACAATATTAAACTTAAAAATAGAATATTAATATCACAAGATTTATTAAGATGCACATATTTCAGAAGGTTTTAGGAAATACATTTATAGGAATCTGCTACAGGTACACATTTTCTGTTTCACTTTTATGGACTAGATAGTTTCCTTTCACTTTTTTAAAAAAAAACTAAATATCCTGCAATTCTTTTCATTGATTCCTTCTTGTTTTTCAGGGGGGGTTCTCCATGTTCATTCAGTTGATGCCAATTATTGTGCTGATCCTCGTTTCTTTACTTAGCCAGTTAATGGTATCTAATCCTCCTTATTCCTTATATCCAAGATCGTAAGTAACAATACTTTTATAATTATCTTTATCATTCCTACTTTGTTAAAAGTCACTGTCTATAAATAATTCTCATTTATTTCTTGCATCATCTTTTACCATTCTTCCCTTCCATTCCCTCTTGGGCACTATCCTTAAAATAACAACTGGGTATATATAGGATATTTATTTTTTGGTACTATATTTGATGAACCTGAAATGGATTGTGATCTACAAAATATATTCATAAATACTTAAAAGTAAACAAGGGTCTTTGCCCATTTTTTGCAAAAGAGCAAATTGTCTGTAAAATTGCTATTTTAAATTCATTCTTTTGATTCTACATTGTTTAGAGCAACATCTTTCTCTCTCTTGTATCAAATCAGTAACAATCCTATTTGTAACAAGGAAGAATGCAATCTTTTCCTTTTGTACATTTTTGTAGATATTGATCTAAAAACCTGATATGACTAATTGAAAATCCAGGTCTCCTCAGCACCATGGTAGAGATAGATAATGCTATCTAATTAAATGTCATGGAGGATTTAAATTAGAAATGGAAAAGTTACAAAAGACATTCTATTATTTCATTATTTATCAAATTTAATATCTGACTCTGGGCAGTTTATAGGTAAAAGCTATAAAATGATATGAAAAGACATGATTTTTAAAAAAACCATTAAAACAGAGTTTAAAAGGTAAAGGAGCACCTCCAAGATTACATACCACTCGTGTTAAAATCAAATTTCCATTTAACTGGAATTCTGGGTGATGGGAATGAGAGCAAGTTTGCATTTGCGAGAAATAACAAACTTGTTCATTTGGATTGTTTTAAACAATGTTTTTGTAGCTATTTCTGATATGAACTACTTGATTAATGTAATGTATATAGTGGAAATTGGCAAATGTGGCTGTATTAAAAGCTAAATTCCAGTAGCATGCTAGGATAGTGCCTCTGGCCTCATAATTATTGAGGCAGTAAATAACTAAGGCAATATTACTGAATTTGCAGCAATAATTATTTTCTTGGAAATTAAATAATAAATGAATAACTTGCATTACAGATTTGAAAGTTGTCTTGCTTTTCTTTACTAAGTGCAGATTTCGAAATATGCACCCGTGCTGACAATTGATATGGAATCTCTTTACAGGAGTTCAGGGCAGACTATCCAGATGCAGACAGAAAATCTGGGTGTTGTTTATTATGTCAACAAGGACTTTAAAAATGAATATAAAGGTCCAAATTTGCAAAAGGTGGAAAAGAGTGTAGAAGAAGACTATGTTTCAAATATTCGAAATAACTGTTGGAAGGAAAGACAACAAAGTAAGTTTTAACAACTGACATTGAACACTTTCTCAAATACAGCTATAAAGAGGGAGTGGGGAATTTCCTGAGCAATGTTGGCTGAAGTGTGGAAGGAAAAAAATCCTCCAAATTGTCCAGAATTCTCAGAGATTACACCAGCAGAATTCTTCCATCACTACCTTTTTAGCATTTTATATAAAACTAGAGGTTACATAACTTCCATGTATCATTTACAAAATTTCCAGTTCTATTTTACCTCAGTCATGATCACTTTATGATTCTCTTGATTTACCTCCCCCGTCCAATTTTTTTAAATAGGATAAAAATGTTGGACTACTATTGGTAGCTTTTATGTATATTGTTAATTTGTGTAGAACTGCCTTCTATTAATTTTATTAATTTGGTTCTTTGAAAGCACTAGAGTGTGGAGTAATGGAGTAAAAACACTTGAGAAGGTCATACAAGTTCCTCTGAAGCATTGTAACATAGCAGCATTGGTAGCCAAGAAGCATTTTTCCTCACTGCTATTGCATCCTTGCAGTCATCTATTAACTTCTTCCAAGCAGCATAGTATTTAACATTTTGGTCATTGTATGTGTTCGGTGCTATTTTTTACTAGCATTTGTCACCATTTGAAGAACATAGTGATTGCTGATGAAGAAAAGGAGTTGTACAGAATCACATTTGGTATTTTGTTTGATGAATGACATTTTTCTAGATTGAAAAGTATAGTCAAGATGCTTGGCGAAACCTTACTAGCCACTTTTGGTTTGGCAATTCTATTTTCTGTCTTTGTATACCAGGAATGTCAAACTCGAGGCCCATGGGCCAGATCCGGCCCGGAGGATGCTTAGAACTGGCCCGTGGGGCCACCCTGGAAACAGAAAAGGACCACCCTGCGGTGCCTTTGCCAGCGAAAACATCTACCGATTTCCCTGCATTTATTTATATTTTGTTTGCAGAATTCTATCTTACATATTAAAATTCACATTTTAATAATTACATAAAACTATTGAATAAGGTCAACCAGAGGTTTCATATAACACCTAACCCTATTTTTTTGGTTCTTAACATGCTTGAGTTGATCGAGGTATAAACTGAAGTACCACCCAAGCAAATGGATAATTTTTGTATTCAGTTGAATAACTGATTCTGATAGATCTACAGAAATATATATGTAAATTTACGCCTTATTAGAAAAGTAGTGAAAGATCTTTAAAGCAATATGTAGAAAATGAAGATCAAAGCAATGTTTCCATTATCCATAATTTGAATGGGCATCTTTTTCTCTGTCAAATTCTGTACAAGCTATATTTAATGGAATGATAATGTTTCCTTCCTCCGTTTCTATTTTTAATGAAAACAGATATAAAAATATTTCACATTAAAAAATAGATGATAGATTATGAAGTAGAAGATACCCTTTTGTTATTTAGCAATATGTGGAAGAACCTAGACTGAGGGAGAAGCTGTTTAAATTTGATTTTCTGACATATTTTTTTTCATTTATTTTTAAAGAAACCGATTTACTCTATGCAGCAAAAGTTTATCGGGATGATCGCCTACGAAAGAAAGCAGAAGCTATTTCCATGGACAACTGCAAAGAGCTAGAACGATTAACCAGCCTCTATCGAGGAGGATGAGCTAAAGTTTTGACCAATATTGCTTGAAGTACATGCTTTCTAAGAAAAATACTGTTTCATCATGACAACTGAAAAGGAAAGATGTAAAAAATTCACTCCGTAGCTATTTCCAAAAACCTTACCCTGAAGTTTCAATATCATTTAATAGCCTCTTTAGGTAGTCTGAAACATAGGACAAAGATTGTTTACATTATTGAATTGTCCTTTATATTTTACTCCCAAAACCTCTGTGAACTTTTCCACAAGAAAGAAAGCATTTTGGACAAGCTGCTCCACTAGAAATGTAGATGAAGTTGTTCTCTTATTAAAATACTTGCCATGTAAATATATGTGAGACAATTACTTATATGTATATAAAAATGTTATGGACATCTGAAGGCATTTAGAATATTAAAAGTGTCAATCTTAATAGGTGGAATAAATAATATGACTACATTAATTCAGATGTCAGGTATGTGGAACTAAAGAAGAAAATGGAGGTTTTAGGTTTCTTTTTTTCATTTATTTTCTCATTAACAAAATTAAGATCTCTGCTGGAAAAGAGAAATGTTGTATATTGAATGTACTTGAGTTCCTAATAGAATATGTTGGTGTTCCAAAAGAATTCAGTTAAGCAAATGCTGCTTTTCAGACTCCTCCTTAGTTTGATTTTTATTTTACTTTTATTTTTTTTAATCATTCAATAATTTTGGAGCTCCAATTTCTATTTTGCTGTCAGTTAAGAAAATTGTTCTTAAAGTTCAGCCTTGTGCCTTTGTTTTGTGGTTAGTTGGTTCATCTTATTTCTGAATTGTCATCAATATTAATAGAAGCCATGGTCTTGTTTAAGGATATTAGTTAAAGTCATAATGTAGCAACTTCAGGCCATATGTATATGAAGGGTAGCACTAACGAAAGATCTGCTTCTAAAGATCTGCTTCTTTAGATCTGCTTCTAAAGATCATTTATGACATATTGCTATAATCACTTTTTCCAGTTTAAATTTAATGTGATTTTGGAAGAACTGAAGATAAGAAAGAACTAAATTTATATGTTTCTAAGCTACCATATAACTAATGTGGAAAAATATTTATTTTTTATTGATTTGTATACTTTGTTCTAAGGGCAGCCAATGTGGGATAGATTAGAAAGTAGCTTTCACATGAATCAGCACATCATTGTAATATAAAGATGCCATTTTTAACTGAAAGATAGTACTTTAGACTTATTTCAGTGAAACAACTTTCATTGTGGTCTTCTGCCTATAACATTTAGCTTTGAAAACTTGTAATTTTTCATAGGTGGCGCTTAAATTTCCTAGTACTGACTCATAAGGTCACATGAATAGTTTCATTACTGCTATGGAACAAAAGCCTAACCGATATGTGAGTGGCTTTTCTTTTAAACAGATAATTATAAAGCCACATTACTTCAGAATTGCTATTTTAATAGTACTTCAACATTTTTGTAAAAAGAGAAAAATGTGAAATGAGTTTTGGGTTAAAAAAAAAGCATTCTGGAACACTCCCATCAGAACATTTTTAGATAGCAAGTTTCTTGGTTGTTCTGAATTAGTTTAAAAATGAAATTCAGTTACAAACTTCGCTGAAAAAAGCAAGCCTACTGTAATCTATTTTCATTCATCTGCAAATTGTTGGACAAATAGTATATGTAAGATTCTGTCAAACTATTTTAGTTATGTCTTCAGTTTTATAGAGGAATAAACAATACAGATTCCCTGTAATTTTAGTTATCTATATCATTAATGAATTCAGCTTATTTTGAAGATCACTCAGGCTTTAGAGTTGCAAAATTATTATTTTTTATTTTGTGCTGCAATTACAGCTATCAATATAACCTTAAGTTCTATATGAACACACCTCCCTTGGTCTCTGTCTGTTCCTCATAGAACGAGGAAGGAGAAATGCTCCTTCACTTAATTCCAAGTAAATATGTTATAATGAATTCAATATTTTCTATAAATTCATAATTACAAGTGTATATACAGTTTTATAACTTCCACACATGATTATTTTTATTCGAATTTCACTGATATTGAAATAACATGTTCAAAAATCATGAAGCAAACTTGGACAAGTCTTCAAGTAATCCAAAATTAAATGTGTTCATGGTACTGGGATTTAACAGATTCTGCACAGAGATTGATGATTGAGAACTTAATAATGCAGCTCTCTCTGGGCATATGCAGCTATTGAGAATGTCAGGGTGCTCTAGGAGCATTTTATATTTGTATAAGTCTCTGGCCAGGCAACCACAGCCTGAACTGGGATAAACTGAAGCTCAAACTTCAGAAACCTGGGGGTAGGGGTTGATTGATAGAGAAAGCTTTCAAAACCTGCAGTTTAACCAGTCAGCTGAATGTATATAAGACACTTCTGTGGTCATCAAAAATATTTGGTAACTAATTTTCTAGATTTCCATAATGAATCTATGGGCTTGGATCTAAAGATGCACTTTCACTAGGAAGTTGTATTTGAAAGTGACTCACTTTATATTTATTCTTTTCACCTGCAGCTCACAATATAATACTTCAACTTAATCTCTTAAGAGCAGGTATTTGGGAAATTGCTAGTAAGAGCCTGCTTTTTCAAATTACCGGTATGCCTCTAAAATCCAAGCCTAAAGTGTTAAAGCAAAGCGTTGAAATTAATGGAACTTCTTCTGAAATAATATATGAGATTTGGATCTCCAAGGGTGAACTACTAATTCATAACAAGACTAATTAGCCCTATTAGTTTACATGCAGATGATATACTAGAATGCTTATACTTATGAATTGCATTAATTTATCCCTCTGGTCAGGGTTAAGGATGTAGAAAATTATGTTGATTATTTGCATTATACTTTATGTTTCTAGAATTGAGGTAATAGTTGCTATTCTTGAAATTGATATATAATTAAGCTTCAATTTTCAAGAACATTTATTTTCTTAGAGGTATCTTCCTCTAGGATTAATAAGTGGAAAGCATATTAATAGCATTAGTAATAACTGAAAACCTGGATAGTATTTCACTTTAAACATAGCTTTCAACTATAATTTTAATCAGGATTTATGCTGATATGACTAAAAGTTTTACCTTCATTATTTTAAAAAGTCTGTTCTTTAATGCACCAATTTAATTGGGCTGTGACCTAATTGCCTTATACCTTTTAATTTTACTTGAAAATAGCCACAAGGACTATAAATTTGATAACAGAATTTTACTAGGTACAAAAATCATTTCCATGAACACCCTAATTTCATTTTATTACCAAATCATGTTTTTTTTTAGTTTTGGAAGAAACAAAGTGGTTTAGATTAGTTAAAGAACAAAGGAAAAATAATTTTAAAAAGTCTTTCACCATACCAGCCAAAGATGAACTTCTTTTGAATGAACAAAAAGTTTGAAGATATGTTTATAGTTCTCTTGCAAATTTGTCCAGTTCTGTTTTCCATACTACAGGTGACTTTAGAGTTAGTTAAGGCATTTTTTTATTCCTTTGACCTAAATATTTCATGAATGGAAGGATTACTGGTTTCTTTTAAGTTGCTTTGATGTATTAAAAAAGAACAGTTGCAAGCTGTTTTTTCTTTCTTTAGAATATCAGTTGGATGTATTACAATCTGCACCAGACAATGTTATCATTCAGCTAGCCATAATCTTTAGCAGAACCAAACTTGACTTCCGCTATTAAAAAATACAAATTATTCTTATTTCAAAATAATTTAAAACAAATATTAAAATCTCTCTTCTAATACGTCAAGAAACAATCCAGCAAAATAAATGGAGCAATTGATGGAATTGAGGGACAATCATATTTGATATTATAGGCAGATCTTGCAGTACAAGAATCATTTACAGGAATAAAAATTATATTAATAGCAACCTTACATGAAAGTTTAAGCATGTGCTAAAACATGGATGATTACTTTTTGTGAACATAAATCAACAGCTGAGATTTCTGGATGGGCTTTTCCAAATCAATCCCATGGGAATTAATATAGGCCATTCTAAGTGCCTAATAAATTAGGGCCCCAAAGGTTTAGATTATCCGTAACCCATGTATTACTAATATTACAACAGCTTTTCTGATTTGCAGAATAACTGCACGTCTCTAGATCATATTCCAGCTTTGTTAGAATTTTGATTTTAAAATATGCCTTACGTTAAGGATTATGTTAAGGTTGCATATTTATATTTATTTATTTTTGTTAGCATATATGTTTTATTTCTTTTCACTGTACCAGTCTTTTGGTTTGAGAACTGCTGCTCTTATAAATGACTAGGTATGTATGCATCTGTGTATTGCTGTATTTCCTAGCATCATACCTCCAACTTGTGATTGTATAATATTGTATGACTAAATATGTGCAGAGAATAGCACAAGTAGTAGGGATTTGGATGTCATGACAAACAAAAATTGCCTGGAAGTTGCCATTCTTTTTCTTTCTTTGATAATCTTGCCCACTTTCAGTTAGGATACATATGATTACCTGAGAGGTGAGGTCTGAACCTTCACTGCAATGAAACTGTATTGGCTTATGTCTTTGCACCCATATGATGTATATAAGGAGATATGAGCAAAAAAATATTGATCACTTGCAAAAAGAAAAGAGAAAAAGAGAAACTGCCTTAATGGTGGATTGTTGTGCAAAGGTTGTGTGCAAATTCATCAGTAAATATTTCCTATGCTCATAATGATAGTTTGCAATAAGAACCTCTATCTGTGGCTTCATAACATGTAATTAGCCAATTCTAGTGCTAGTTCAGGTTTTTCAGCTATGTTCAAATATCTGTATGTTTGTGTATGGGAGGACATTCTGGATGAAGAACAATCAGAACTAAGAGCAAGTCAATTATCTTTTCCTCCTAAATTTCTCAAAATCTGCTCTAGACAAAACTTTTTGAAGAAGATATTCATGTAACACAGGAAGAAAACAGTTTGATCATATGAGCAAACCTTTGCTCATGAAACTTTGGATTTCACCCTCTTGTAGTACTTACAGAATCTACTATTAATTAAACCTGTGTAGATTTGCTTTTTTCTAAAAGCTATACTTATTTTTCCATTTGAATAAAATGAAATAATAGAGATGTCTTACTAACAAGACATTTCTTAACTGTTTGCTAACCTTTCACATAACAATCTGACAATCTGCAGTTTGTTCATAAGGTTTTATAAAACTTGATTAAATATGCAAGTTTCAGTTGGCAGGGGTGCTTTGTGAGTATAAATACATTTATTTTCAAGTAAATACATTTAGAATTTATTTGACCTGTTTTGTCTGCTTTAAAAATCTAAATGGACTTCAGTGTTAATTCTTGGAAGACCTGATAATGTTTTAAAATCAAGCTTTAAAAATCTGTCAAGAGATGCCCAGTAACAAAAATCCTTTAAAAATTAGAATGGCATCTTTCAAAAGAGATGTTATTTATCTGTACATTTATGGTTAGGAATAAAGAAAATAAAATTTTAATTTGTAATGTACCTAATATCAGACTTATATCAAAATAAACTATTTTCAGTGTGAATAGATTGTATCTAATTATTCAGCCGAACAAAGCACAGTACATGGAAGCAACAGCACAGAGACTCTGTAAAATTCTCTTAAATCCTAAATCAGAATTTACAAGTCATAACGTTTAAACCAAAACTGTAAATCTTAACCCATCAAGTTAATATGGTTTGTTTTGGCATACTATGTCAATATAAGTGTGTTTGTCAAATACAGTTTAATCTGTTGGGCAAACAAGTCTTATTCTTCTAATCAGATTCCTTTTATCTAATGGGATTAAAGAATCAGATACTTTTAAAGTATTCTCAGTTTATATTTGAGTTAGTCCTGCTATACTATAAAGACAGTTTATTGCATTTACAGAAGAAAATTTAATCAACAGAATACCTATTGTACTTCTCTCCTGTGCAGCCAGTAGTCTTGGTTTCCATGATATATTCCAAAGATTCTCCCATCCTTAAATTTAAAAGGAAGAAGAGAAAAAATGATTGAGTGTGAATATATTTCTGTAACCTTACTTGGTCTGCGCAGAGGACAAACAAAGAACAAAATATAACAAAAAGTAAAATTTGGACAAAATAATAAAATGACTTTTTGCATGACAGGATTACTACTGGCTAACTGTTCGTAATAGCAGGTTTCTAGCCTGAAAGGAGACAAACCACTCATTCATTGAAAGCTTGATCTCTAATAGGAGGTAGAGTAAAGGTATATCATCAAGTAAGTTTTTAAAAGGGCAATGAAGAAATACATGGAGTAACGTCTCAGATTCACTATGGTCTACGGATTTCATTAAATTTTATGAAAATTTAATGAAATCAAAGAAGAGGGAGTCAAACTATTCTTCAAGGCACCTGAGGGTAGAACAAGAAGCAATGGGTGGAAACTAATCAAGGAGAGAAGCAACCTAGAATTGAGAAATTTCCTGCCAGAACAATTAATCAGTGGAACAGCTTCCCTCCAGAAGTTATGACTGCCCCAATACTGGAAGTCTTTAAGAAGATGTTGGATAGCCATTTGTCTGAAACGGTATATGGTTTCCTGCCTAGGCAGGAAGTTGGACTAGAAGACCTCCAAGGTCCCTTCCAACTCTGCTATTGTATTGTAAAATTCCCATCCAATACTATCAAAGGTAGAACATTAAAGTGGGCCAAAAAGAAGGCTGTACAGTGTGTTGAACAAACTAGAATGAATTGATAGTTTGCAGGTTGAAAAGATTTTCAAGAAGGAACCCATTCTTGTAAATTGCCTATAGTGCTCAAGTCTGAACCCAATGGCATTTATTTTATTTTATTTTGCAAATCTTGGCTTTGGCTTTTTCTAGGAGTGAATATAAAGAGCCAATAGAAAATAGAAACTTGAGCCAATAAGAAACAGCATATCCAAATCTCACCTCCAGAGTATGATTCCTGTTTCTGTGCAAATAAAACATTTGGAACTGAACCTGGAACCTTTGTGCAAATACAAAATGAGTGGGGGGAAATCAGATTATCTAATTATTATGTTTGTTTTCATTTATATTCAATATAATTATGTGGAGATAGGATTCTCTTCATAGCAAAATGCTTTCAAGCAGCCTGTCCTATTTAGAGGCCTTTGGCTCATTTTGCAAAGGAGTCCTGGTCTCTTCTGAAACATCTCAAATTACAGAATGCTGGCTTCCCTTTTTTCTCCCAATTTCAGATGGCTTTTGCAAATTTATACTTATTTTGACATCTTTATTGAATACCTATGCAATTCATTATATTTAGATATTTAGATATTTTATTAATATTTATAGGCCGCCCTTTTCTCCGCGGGGACTCAGGGCAGCTTACATAAAATAGGGAGGGGGGGTATAAACAATAAACATAAAACAATACAAAAGAGTAAAATAGTACACAACATTCAATTTTCATTCGGGTGGGGACAGATTGTGATCTTATCCCCAGGCCTGACGGGATAGCCAGGTCTTGAGGGCTGTGCGGAAGGTCTGGACGGTGGTGAGGGTAGTGAAGAAAGCCTTGTTTCTCACAACTGTTGGAAGAAATGTCCTTTTAGGTTCAGCTCCAAGTGGGGAAAAAGACACTGGAGACTGCTTGGAAAGATGGTTTAATGGTGGACAGGACCACATGGCTTGAGTCCTGAACAGAAAAGGTGATCACATGTTTCAATGTTGGGTGAAGAAGAGGAGAGGAAAGGGCTGAAAGTTCCTGGCTTTATACACTGTTTGGCCCCACCTCTCTGTTTCCTGTTCCTGTGTAAGAAATGTGGTGATTGGTTGTCAGACTCCCATGGGGCCAAGTTTTGAGTTTCCAGATGCCATGTGGTGAGTTTCTCTGGAAGGCTAATCCTTCCTTTATTATGTAAAGTACACTAGCTGAGGCTTTAATGGCTCCTTGACAAGTTGGGGGGGGGGGGACTACTTTGTTTTTAAAACATGTTTCTCCCTTTTCATATCCAGGGAAATAAAATATTCTGCCTCTTCAATATTTCCTAGGCTATTTCATTTTTCTAGGAAAGGGGGTTGCTAACTTCCTACACAACAAAAGGGGGTTCCAAGTTAAAAATGACTTAGGAAAAATATTCCTCCAAACCAAGTAGCATTTCTGCCCACCATGCTGCCTTAAAATGGAAATTCAGGTCGTCCTTGACTTATGACAAGCCCAGAATGCATGTTGCTAAGTGAGTTTTGCCCCATTTTACAACTTTTCTTGCCACATTTGTAAAGTGAATCACTGCAATTGTTAAATTATTGAGAGGATCGGTTAAGTGAATCTGGCTTCCCCATTATTTTGCTTGTCAGAAGGGCACAACAGGGTCAAAATCCTTGTGTGTCCAATCACACTTGGCCAATAAAGAATTCAGTTCAATTCAAGAAAGGATGCAAAAGGAGGGACAGAATGAATTGCGAATGGCAAAAAAATATTTATTTTAAGTAATTAAATAGAATCGTTAAATTGTCCCACAACGTATCGTCTCGCGGGAGTTAGCCGCGGCGAGTCTGTGGCAAATCGTCCCTCGAATTCTCTTACCCTCCCGCCCTTTTTTTAGTATCTCTAAGCAGCGTCCGAGGATGCCGCTGACAAGGAATCACGTGGGAGGCGGAACGCGTCTCCTCGCGCTGTCCCAAGACCCCGCCCCTTTTTAGTATATCTATCAGCCTCGCGGGCGTGGCCGGATGTGACGAGTCACGTGAGAGACGTGCGTAGCCGAGAATCACGTGACGGCGGGGACCCCGGAAAGCGACTCGGGCGCAGAGTCAGGCCGGTGGGTGAAAGCGTTAAATGCCGGAAGAGAGTGGAGGTTGGTATAGGAGTAAGCGGTTGCCGTTAGTCTGAAGGCGGCGGGGCGTGTTGTCCTTCTCACGTGCTTAACTTCGTTATTAGAACGCCTGATCCTCTCCTTATTTAGGGGGATGAGAACCTCCTTTTCCGTATTTCCCGGGAGGACAGGGGTAGTTAAGGGGCTTCGGGATCGGAGCCAATAAATGCCCGGCCTCTTCATCGCCTCGAAAACTTCGTTGCTCCTCCCTAAGATATTCCGTCTTTTCATTCTGTGCCTTATTTGTGGTTGCTTTTTTACTTCCCTTTTCTTCGCCCCCCCCCCCCCCTTACATCCATGCAGTTTACCTTTGCAGTGATACGGAACTGATTGGGATTGCTTTTAGATTTTTTTTTCCTGCTTATCAGGCAATGGGCAAACCTGGAATTATTTATTTTATTTTATTTATTTTATGTATTTTTTCAAGCATGCATTAGATAACAGATATAAGTATAAATACGATTATAAATACATGGAATGAATACGAATGCAAGGGAATATTAGGACAGGGGTGGTAGGCACACTGGTGCACTTATGCATGCCCCTTAAAGACCTCTTAGGAATGGGGTGAGGTCAATAGCAGACTGTCTAAGGTAATAGTTTTGGGGGTT
This sequence comes from Thamnophis elegans, assembly GCF_009769535.1. Lineage (NCBI taxonomy): Eukaryota > Metazoa > Chordata > Lepidosauria > Squamata > Natricidae > Thamnophis > Thamnophis elegans. The sequence goes on along the minus strand of NC_045549.1, from coordinate 20,794,751 downwards.
TGGGGAAGAAACCACAGAGTCAGATAGTGCATTCCAGGCATTGACAACTCTCAACAAGTCGTATTTTCTGCAATCAAGTTTGGTTGCTCTCTCATCCAAACACTAACGAGGCCTAACACTGATCTTTTTCTGAGCTAAGGTATCACTCATAGATCTTTTGGCAAAGATCCAATGTAGAGCCTAGAGAAAATAGGCCAAGTGATAACCACCTATGCAGTCACTCTTTTATTTATTTCAAAATTAGCTGGCCTTTGAATTCATGGTAGGTTTGACTTTTCCAAATCCAGAATTCAAAAATATTTTTTTCACAGCTGTACATCATCACTGGAAAAGTTATTTTTTATCATGATCACTGTGGACACGGTCACTGAAGTTTATCTGTGCTTTGTAATTGGGTTGATATTTGCCATTATATATATTTGCTGTTAGGGATTATCTTTTCTTTTCTAGTGTTCAGGTCATTTATCTATTTTGAAGCCTAAGAAAGCAAAACTTTCCACCTAAGAGGTAAAAGGTACCAATGGCCTGGTTAAGGTAATTGATACCAAATTTGAGAAGCGCAGATTGACTCAGTGCAGCTTTCCCCAGCATTTTCTAGAGCGATAGATGTCAGGGCTGTATAGAACTCCAAATTCAAAGGGGAAAAAATAAGTTGGACTCTGTGAGGGCATGTAATTTGCATCTGTTGACAATTCATATTTTCTTGAATGTTGTGGAAAAATCACCCACTCAAATTAGAAACCAAAGTATTTGAAGATACAATGTGCTATAAGGGAGAGATAGGGTGGAAATGGAATTTGAAAAAAGATTGTGCAGACAGAGGGAGAGAAGGTCCCAAGTGCAAGACTTTTACATTTATAGATTATATATATTTGGTCAAATACATTTGACACAAAGATAAAAGAACAAATACAATTACACTGCAACCCTTCTTCTGGAATAGATTGATAACGCATTAAATTGACTCCCCTGTTAAATTGCACACTTGTAGTAGCCTTCTGGATATTGACATATACAATAAAGAATATTTATTTTGTAGTCTCCGTTTACATCATTCAGTTTCTTCTGCCTAGAAAGAAAATTGTTTGGTTTGTTTTAGCTGTCTCCAGTCTGGGATGAAATATAGGCACCAAGTATACAAATATAATCCTGTCTATTAGCTTCATAAAGAATCATACTTAAATATATTAGTATTTGTATTTAATTTTATTATGCCTCTACATGAACTTGTACAGTGGATCCCAGAAAAAGGTGTGTTTGAATTAAGGTAGTATTAATAATTAAAACATGCATGCCCACGCATTTTTATAAATTAACACGACTAATGGCATATTTAAAAATTGAAAAAAATGAACAAAAGGTAATTGTTTACAAGCCTGACAAAGATAAACTTAGGCAAAACAATTTAATGGGCCATTTTTTACCTTTGAATCCAGATCATTGTGCAGCCCCAGTGGCTATGTTTTGCTTGCAATAGAAACAGCAAAGAGTCTGATATCTCCTTAAAGGCGAACAGATTATCTTTTCTAAACATATATCATTTTGACTTTTCAGTGGGCTGGCAAGTCATACTTTTTTGAGTATCATGGCAGATGTAAGTATGAACATCCTTACAATGATTGGAAACTGTTTTGCAACAAGTTACATACTGAACAATTTCTACTAATGTTTATGGAATATTTATTTCACTTATTCTAGTCTATAAACTATATTGAAAATTCATGAGTAATTGGTTCAGATATGAGGAACAATCTGCCCATATGGCAGCTCAGTGGTACAAATTCACTTGGCCAATGTGGCCAAGAAGCTCAGGATGAGAAGGTTGTGTATTGTTTACTTGTTTGCCTATAATGATTAAACTTATGATCCTAGCAGTATTTAAGAGTCACGGCCAATTCCTAAACAAATATCATCCTTTCTAGTGACAACAAAGCATTGTTTCTCCAAAATCTAGTTTAATTCAAAATTTAAGGAGTATGATCTCTTATTAAGTAATATAAGTGGCTAAAAATACTGCTTGCTTTGTTTCACTCTAGGATTTGAAAAGGTTCCTGTATAAAAAACTACCAAGGTAAAATGCTTATTATTTTTATACCATATAAGCAGGTAAACTTATCAGTGTAAAAATGCTCTGAGTAATTTCAGAAAACTCTTAATGCTTTTGCAATTCTTTCCATTCTGATGCCATTTGAATGTCATGGCAGGATGACATCAGTTTTACCAATGAGTCCTCTAATATATGAAATATCCAGATGCAGGTGCAACTGGCTGCTCCTTCTAATCCTTTGGTCAAATATGTAACTCCAGGGCAATTCCTGGCCAAAGACTTAAGTTGGTCCCACTTGAAATAAATATCGTATAAGAAGTATCATCTTTTAGGTCTACTTCATCAATCATTTTAAAAAAGCTTTTGGAAGTGGTTTTCTATTTAACTTTGTTGTTTTTTGTGTGATATAATTTGTCTGCAAGAAGTGCATATTCAAAAGCAATATGAACATCTATTGGTACAGCCAAAACTGGGGAAAATATTTACTTCATTGGCAAGCTGTAAGAAAAGAGGAGTGATTTTTTTTATATTAAAGATACAATCCCAGCGGAACAAATTTATACAGATGACGAGGGAAGAATTTTGATGGTGGAAATTATGGACAACAATAAGAAAATACTTTTAACAGCAATCTATGTCCCCAATGATAAACAAGATGAGTTTTATAGAAAACTACACAGGAAAATAATTGATTTGGACTATGCAAATATTTGCATGATGGGAGACTTTATTGGAATTGTAGACGGACTAAAGATTACAAAACACACACACACACACACGCACACTGACAAGTTAAAATTTCTTTTTTGACAGCCCCAAATTACAAACTGAAATCTGATGGGCTCAATATGTAAAAGGGTTCCCCCCCCCCCCAACCCATCCCTTTCCATCACAGCCTTTGCTGATACTATGACAATGTATAGTATAGAAGGAGGAAAAGAGCAGAAATACGTATCACCCATTTCCGAGTGGAGAAAATGGAGTTTCCAAAAAGCAAATTCAGTAGAGAAACCACATTTGCTTAACAGTTGCAGTGATTCATTTAACATCTGTTGCAAAAAACAGGTTGTAAAATAGGGTGAGACTCACTTAATAACCACCTTGCTTAGCAATGGAAAATCTGCTCCCAATTGTGGTTACAAGTCAAGGACTACCTGTATGGAATTCTTTAGTTGCCATTAACTGTTTAGTAAACATAACTTGTAAATATTATATGGCCTCAAAAGTGTTGATAAACAGAATGAAGATAGTGTATTTCAATTCTCTTCTCTTGCATTCTGGTTAGAATTTATGGCTTTCCCAGGCTATCACAGAGACCTAAAATCTGTTTAATTTCAGAGTTAAACTTATAATAAGCATTAAGCAAGCACCCTCAGACCATATTTTAGGAATAAAAGGTAAAGGTTCCCCTCGCACGTATGTGCTAGTCATTCCAGACTATAGGGGGCGGTGCTCATCTCCGTTTCAAAGCCAAAGAGCCAGCGCTGTCCAAAGACGTCTCCGTGGTCATGTGGCCAGCATGACTAAACGCCAAAGATGCACGGAACGCTACTAACGTCCCCCCAAAGGTGGTCTCTATTTTTCTACTTGCATTTTTACATGCTTTCAAACTGCTAGGTTGGCAGAAGCTGGGACTAGTAACGGAAACTCACTCCATTACACGGCATTAGGGATTAAAATTGCTGAACTGCTGACCTTTCTGATCGACAAGCTCAGTGTCTTAGCCACTGAGCCACTGCGTCCCTTATTTTTTAGGAATAAAAATCCTCAAATAATGTTTACAAAATAATGTTTACCGTTGAGAAAACTATATGATTGTCGGAAGCTATTCGATGTGAGGTTATATCAAGAGTTTCAGATATTGTGCTGCGACCAGGAAAATAAGATTCAAATTTTCATATACCCAAAAATCTGATTAGATTAGATTAGATTTGCCAGTCACACACACTTGGCCTAACTTACCTCCAGGTTAATTTTTGTGATGATAAAATGGGGAATCACCTTAGCTACAACATAAGGAACCCAAAAAAAATTTGGGGGGGAACAGATCAAATTATTTTATAAACGTATTAACAAGTTTTAAATTGCTATGTTTATTAACTAATTAAAAGTAAAAACCAAGGAGGCAACAAACTCAAATGGCTTACTGTCTTTCTAAGCAATCTCTTATTTCTTTTTAGTGTTGAAGGACTTCATGCTATTGTAGTATCAGACAGAGATGGTGTACCAGTAATTAAGGGTAAGGAATAATCAAAGAGGGATAAATTGGTGGATTGTCCCTTTGCAAATCGATTATTGCATCTTCAGTATTGAACTGCCTGCAGAAGAGCAACATTCCAATCAAAACTGAGATGACAAAAGGAAGATGTTTCATCTTAAATCTACGTTTCAGTGTGTAGCTTCAGCCGGATTTTTTTCAGTATTATATAATCTAGCAAGCATGAATCTGCATTAATCATAATTTGGTTACTCCATTCTCGTTGGCCTTTAGCATAGTTGTTGGGCAGCAGGAAACGTAATGCCGGTTCATCAGCCATAATGCACTTCCTTAATGTGATTTATGGAAACTGTGACTTTGAGGAAATCATATGCCAACTTTTTTTGTGGGTGGTTTGAGTTTGAGTGACAATGTGGGCTCATCATCTCGTGTTCTACGAGGGATGAGTGAAAGCAACTTGTACTAAAAGCTAAGCTGTACATCAAACTTAACAACTAAACCTCTTCTAAAAAGAGAAAGAGGTTTGTCAGATCTCCCAATTACTTTTGATTTGTAAGTTTAAAATATACTGGTTGACTATATATTTAGGATTTTAATTAAAAGCATTTCACAGAGGGCTGCAGTGGGTCGGTTTTTGAAACATACTGATGCAAGAGTATTCCTTGCTCTTCCTTGCTGTGGTCATAGGTGTACCATATTAAGGGAAGAGCCAATCCTGTTTCCCAAATTTTCTCCAAATGAATGGGCCATTTTTTAATAGGTCAGGCTGAATTTGCGTACGCAGAGAGTGCCCAAGTTAGAGATAACCGAATTATGCTTTTTGACTGCCAGTACTGCTTTTAAAACTCGCTAGATCTTGTCTGGAATTTATACTGCTGTCCAAGAAGATGATGTTTTGCATTCCTGTTTATTCTATGAAAATTACAACATAACTTCTTTTTCTAGTTGCCAATGATAATGCCCCTGAGCATGCTCTTCGGCCCGGTTTCTTGTCAACATTTGCGCTTGCTACAGATCAGGGCAGCAAACTTGGGCTTTCCAAAAACAAAAGCATAATCTGTTATTACAACACTTACCAGGTAAGAAATTAGCCAACAAAGGTTGCCAGCAGGTAAATAAGTATAAAAATGCTGCAAAAAAGGTTTTGAACTGGATCAGTTCAGGTGCCACAGAAAAGCCTGTTCAAAATCTATCAGCGCCTATCATTTTAAAAATTTGGGAGTTTAATTGGCATGATGCATGAACTTAACTTGCTAAGGGATTAAGTCAACCTGGGTTTGTGGTTTTGTGTGCTAGTTGAATCTGGATTCAGTAGTTTGTTTAGCAAAGTATTATATGTTCAGGTATGCAGCTTATCGCAATGTATTAACCCAACCAGTATAAAAGATGTATGCAATGTAAAAAGAAACAAGAATGTTGTTTTTGAAATAGGGTATTGTGAGGTTTCATATACAGGTAGTCCTCAACTTAATAACAATTGAGCCAAAAATTTATGTTGCTAAGTGAGAAATTTATTGACTTTTGCCCCATTGTACAACTTTTCTTGCCACATATGTTAAGTGAATGACTACAGTTACTAAATTAGTAGGACAGTTGTTGAGTGAATCTGATTTCCCGTTGACTTTGCTTGTCAGAAGGTTGCAAAATGTGATCACGTGACCCTGAGACATTGCAGCCATCATAAATGTGAGTCAGTTGTTAAGCATCTGAATGTAAATCACGTAACCATAGGGATGCTGCAACGCCCATAAGTATGAAAAATGGTCATAGGTCACTTTTTTCAGTGCCGTTGTAACTTCAAATGGTCACGAAGTGAACTGTTGTAAGTCAAGGACTACCTGTTTTTAGATTTAGGTGTGACCTGTGTGTATGTACCTATGAATATATGTAGAACATATTAGTACTTTAAGGATAGGAATAGAGAATGGCTAATTGCTAATCTGCCAGCTAGCAGGCTATACAACCCAAACAGGTAAACTGGCCATAACAAAAACACTTAATATTGAATTTTGAAGTTGTATTTCTTTTCTTGTAGGTGGTTCAGTTCAATAAACTTCCTTTGGTAGTGAGTTTTATTGCCAGCAGCAACGCCAATACAGGTATATTTTCAAAATTGAAAAGTCCTGTGTATTCAGCATTTCCATACTTAGATTTAAAGGATACGGTCTGTGCCCATTTTTTAAGACACATCCAATTTTTGCAAATAATTGTGAAGTTAGTCATTCCTGTCATAAGGAGTAAAAGCTAGACCTAAGTTGAAAGCCTTATACCAAAGCTTTCACATATTATCCTTGGTCAACATTGGCGGCAGAACTAAACATTTCAATTTTCCTCCAATAGAAAGGGAAATACGTTGTTCTAGCAGTGATACCCTTCCTCACCCAAGTAATAAGTTCTTCCTAACACTATGAAAGCGAAGTAACTCCCACTTGTGCCAGTTATGGATTTAGTAGTGCCTCTCTATAAAATCTTGGGCAGGGGCGGGCAACTATGAACCCTTTACAACCTGTGGACTTAACCTCCCCGAATTCCTGAGCCAGCATAGTGTAAGTTGTAAGATTGCCCTTCTAAAACAATAGATTAAGATGGAAATTAAATCTTGCCTTGCTTTCTTTCATTCCTGCCTGAGAGACAAACGTTCATCTCATCTTCTTTGCCTATCTTTATGTAGGACTGATTGTAAGCCTGGAAAAAGAGCTGGCTCCTTTGTTTGAAGAACTATGGCAAGTGGTGGAAGTCTCTTAACTCAGTATTTATATCCAGAGCACAGCAAATCTTTAATATGAAACAGGGAAAGATTCAGTCATTTTCACACTGTATAATGAATGTCTTGAAGAAAATGTCACTTTCTCTTATTATATGTTAAAAACTGTGCTGGACTGAAATATAAGGTAAATGGGCTGTAGCTTTTCCTGTATATCCTAGATTGCTGGGTTTATTGGTGAGCATAACAACTCCCATGGAGTTAACTTCAATCTAGCACATATTTCACAGTAGAAAAAAAATACTGTGTATAATAATTGTGTATAATATGCCATCCACAACTTTTTCACTCTACCAGCAATATGTTGTCTCTGTCTAGGTAAATGGAGACTAGTGCAAACATACATTTTGCAGTCAAATCTTCCTTTATGCTTATAGAAGAAGAACATTATGGGGAAAAGATACGTTAATACTGGTATGCAATCAATGGTTCTTTGTTTGGATAACAGAATTTTAAACTTCAGAGTAGCTATTTGTAAACGAGTAGCTACATGCTAGCTGTTTCTGCAGAGTTTAAATTAATCAGTGCATTCTCTTTCTGTATTCTTTGTAAAACTGATGTTTTGAATACATGTAATTATGATACTTTGCTAACTTATCTGGCTTTGTATGTTCCTAAGCAAATCTGAATAAAAGAAGCAGGCAAGGTGTTTAGTCTGATCATTATCACAGAGTTAGATATTGCAAAGCAACATTATTGCTGTCTTTAATCAGTATGTTCATTTATATAGTGTTGTTGCCTTGGAGTGGGGGGGGGGAGGCAGGGCAGTCAAACTGGTCGTATTTTTTAAATAAGAGAAAAATTTTTGAAAGTTGGAAAGTATAAGAATCTTAATATATAAAAAGGAATATTCTATATATGGAAGAAAGCCACTTTGACAGGACATTAGCAGCTACATATACAACAGCACTCTAACAAATATTCAAGTGAAGAACAGATCAGGCATATAATGGAGTCTAGACCAGAGCATTGTTTATCTATCATGGCAGCTTTCAGATGTGTAATCTTCAACTCCCAGAATTCCCTAGCCAGAAGGCCATTGTAGAGAAATCCAGAATTTGAAATGTACACACCTGGAGATTGCCAAGATTGAGAACAAGTAGCTGATGTCCAAGATCCATTCTCACTCTTACATATTCTGATTTGGAAGTTGTCGCATTTGAGAAACATTGAACCAAGAGAGTATACGAGTATTTTTCCCCTTCAAAATCCAGTAGTGGAAATCTCATTTAAATTAAGAGCAGTACCCTAACCCTAGCCTCAGAGCCCTCATTGAGAAAGGAAGATTAGTTATGTAAAGTTTGAAAGTATTTGTATTATCACCAATGTCTTATCCACTGCACAGGTAAAATTGTATTTTCTTTTTGTTCCTGGTTTATTAGAAATTTTTTAATAAAAATATAAAATATACAATTGTTCCCAATACATATTTGTACGAGCCTTCATTCACTCTTGTTCTTACAAACTCTGACAACAGTGTAACATTTTGAAATGTTCCTATTGGTAAACATAAAAACATTAAATAATAAAACATATGAGAAAACATGTTTTACAAGATTAAAAAATACAATAAAATGTTAACAAAAGTGAAAGCCATAGTTGGTTGTACATATTTTGGAATTCTTAAACGGTATTAATTCTAAATAGTAGTTAATGGAAATTAGTTAAATAGTAATTATACATGAATGCCAATTTGTTCCTTAATATGTATTGTTTTGTACTATATTCTTGTTGCACTACTTTGCTTTAAACCAGTGATGGGCAACCTTTTTGGCGTGGTGTGTCAAAAATCGGCAAAAATCGAGCATAACTCGCGTTGTGTGTCACTTCGACAAAAACATAATTTTGCGCAATTTATAGTTGCTGCTAATGGCGCTCACAGTTCCCGTTGGCACTCCGCTGTTCCCTGCTGTGGTGCGGTCGTAACCGACAGTCCCAGGAGTAGACTCTCTGTGCCGGCCTGACTGGAGAGAGGCGCGCACTGTTCCCGCGCTCCTCTCCTGCGGGTCCTCCCTCGCCGCGCTGATGACGTGTGTGCGCACGGCACGCACGCCTTACCAGCAGCCCCTGCGCTCAGAAAGGGGCGGTGGCGATACAGTAAGTGAGTGTGGGCGGGGGAGATCACACGTCCCACCCACCCCTCCCCCCCCGTTCCTCCAGCACAGATTCTTTCATCCTCGGCGGCCGTGCAGGAGCCGAGGATGAATTGCATGAAATCCTGTGCGTGTCACCCCAAATAGCTACACGTGTCAGCACTGACACGCGTGTCATAGGTTCGCCATCACTGCTTTAAACCCAAGCTGTCTGGCCTCTAAAAATGGATAGGTTTGAGTTAGTGGCATAGAACTTCACAATATGTGAAATGCATACACTAAAGAACATTTTATTTCATCCTTCCAAAGACATTAGCTGACAACTGGAGGTAATAAAAAGCTATGCAGACTTATAGTTTGATTCTGCAGGCTCCTTACAGTCTAGCAAAGGGGGCATTGCTCTCACATGACTTTATGTTTAAGTATGTTGAATATTTGCAGAAAACATATTGCTGAACCAGGATCAGAACACACATGTGCATTCAGCATAAAGCTTCCGATATATACCAGTTTCTACTATAAGGCAAATATATTTAAACTGTAGCTGAAGCTACATCTTACCATCTACGCATGTCTTGAGACATGTGCAATTTCTCTGTGTCTTGGAAAACAGCTACATCAATTTGTCTGCATGGAGAATATCCATCGTGGCATTTTGAGACCTTGCAGTAAATAATGAATGACTGCCATGGACACAGCCTTTAGAAGCACAGTACTAAGCTTTTCCAGTCCAGAACTGACTTCTAAAGTACCATCTCATTTGTCACAATATACAGGTAGTTTTTGACTTATGACCACAATGGAGCCCAACATTTCTGTTGCAACGCAAAACAGTTGTTAAGTGAGTTGCGCCACATTTTACAACCTTTTTTGCCGCAGCAAACCATTGTGGCTGTTAAATGAATCATATGGTTGTTAAGTAAATCCAGCTGCCCCCATTGACTTTGCTTGTCAGAAACCAGCTGGGGAGGTTACAAATGGTGATCACATGACCCTGGGACAATGCAGCTGTCATAACTACATGCCAGTTGCCAAGTGCCTAAATTTTGACCACTGGGATGCAACGATGTGAGAGCCAGTCATGAGTCAGGTTTTCCTGTGCCATTTTAACTTGGAACAGTCACTAAAGGAATCATTGTAAATCAAGAGCTACCTGTATTCCCAATATTAAAAAAAATATCTTACTTGCGCATAGAAATGTCCCACTAGCAGTAGATTATCTATGATTGCTCATCAGGGAAGTCAAAATTATCGAAGTTCTGAGAAAATGATTTTGAACTGTTATGAAATCAAAACTATTATTTTAAAAAAAACTGCACAGGTAATGTGTTTTAATAGGCCAGAGTGTAAATGGTTTGAAGCATACGGAATGGCAGCCAAGGATGAGTGGGTTTGCAACTAGTTCTATGAAACTAGAAGTACTTTGACTAAAACTGCTTACAAAAGAACTAGGGAAAACCTGACAGCAAAGGCAAATACAGAATGCCAGTAACTACTGGATGTATCCAAAATAATGAAATGTTGAATAGGTGAATATCCATCTTCCAAGGTAATCGTCTTCTGCTTTAACAGAGTGTTCAAGAATGTTCTAGAAATAAGCTGTCGGCAAGTCGGCACCTGCAGAGCTTAAAAACCTCTGAACAGATCTGGTGCAGCACTTCATGCTGAATAACAAATCTGAAGGAGTGTGAATATGAACCGATGTTGGTTTCTGTACAGTTAGTATTTATTTCTAGCCAAAAGTACTATGGCCTGAGTCATGTTGGCGTTTTTTTCTTATCTGGGACTAGAAAAAAAATGTAAAGGGGAGAAAATATTTGTTGAAATGAATTTGTAAATAAAAGTCAATTAAAATACCATGTAATTTAAGAGCTTCTGATATCCTCAGCATATTGCTAGGCTACATCTCCCATCTCTAATTAGTTCACTATAGTATAAATCATATACAATAAGTAGTATATAGGAGTATATTCCTGGCTGGTTCAGGAATTCTGGGAATTGAAGTCCACTGGTCATATAGTTGCCCATCCTTGTAGTATAAGGTAACTAGCAATAATTAGAACTATAGCCCACCTAGAAGACCTGTTTGAAAGTACGATTTGTTCAAAGTGCAGTGAGTCTCATGTTAGTATAAGGTTGCCATAAGCACAATATTGTTATTGCAGTTGCTGAATTGGCTGCTCAGAGGCCATGATTGGGAATAGCCTCCCTTCGGAGAAAAGCTTAGCACCCTTATCACCGGCCTTCTAGAAACAAGTGTAAAATGTAAGTCTTATGAAGGGCATCGGGGGATTGAAGTCAGCTTTGCATTTCTATTTGCTATATTGATATTTGTTTATATTACCAACTTTTATTGTTGCCGCAAATATTCAATATGTCATAAATGTCAGCCACTGGGAGCCCTTATTATGGCTGGATATTAAATAAATAAATAAAACTAAACAACACTACAAGAGGGCCATAATGGACAAGACCTCTCAACTTTATATATATTTAAGCAGGATTGACTGAACAAAGGTGAAAGAGGATAGTTTGATAAGACACCAAAATATCAGCATTACCGAAAAGAAGGCCATTGTCATAACAGAAATTGAAAAAGAAAATGGGTCCTATCATATAAATGACTATACGTGACTCGCTTATTTTAAGAAAATTTCAAATTATTCTCCCAAATCATTTTGCAACTTTTTGTTTTATTTCTCGGACCGAATCATTAAACTTGGTGAATTCTATGCACACTTTTTTCTTTTAAAAGTAGTCACTAAAGCAAGTGGGCTGAGCTTTTTATTAGGCTGTTTTACTTGGAAAATGTAAAGCAACAATTCTGCCTTGGTGCTATCATCATCCCATATCTCTTGATTTCAAAGAACAAAAGATTTCAAACAAACCATTTTCAATAAACTGCAAATTTAGCCTCACGCCTATTTTCTCATTCCTACCAGAAAGGTAAATGACTCAGTTTTTCCAGAGCTGAGATTCTCCATTCAGCATTTAATTCAAATCAATTCCTCACCTATACTAGTCTTCTCATTCACTAAAAGCCTGTCCCTGCGTCATAAAGCCTTAATTCACGTGACTTCCCACATTGAGCACCATTGTGCAGTATTAAAGGGTCATTTAAAAGTCCAAATAACAACTTGGGGAGGGGGAGGGGAGGGCACCAGCTAAGCTCCAGAAGACTGCAGAGACACACTATGGAGAAAAGTGAAGTTGAGTGTGATCTGTGACATGCATGGAAGCATTGGACCTTCGTGATTAGTAGTTTCATTTCCTTTTGGAAAAAGAACATAGGAAACTACCGTATATCAAGTCACATTCTTGGGCGATCTAATTTGGTGGTGTTTGTACAGAGTGCAATTGCTCTTAACATCTGTTTGTTATCTGGAGTTAAGAAGGATTGAACTTTGAACCGATACGGATAGTCCTTGATTTGCGATGACAATTGAGCCCAGAGTTTCTGCTGCTAAGCAAGGCAGTGGTTAAGTGAGTCACACTCCATTTTATGACTTTTTTTGTTATCATTGTAAGTGAATCACTGCAGTCATGTGGTCATTAAGCAAAACTGGCTTCCCTCATTGACTTTGTTGTCAGAAGCTCTCTAGGAAGGTGGCAAATGATAATTCCAGTCTTCTTGTAACTGAATGGTCACTGAATGGTTGTAGGTCAAGGACTTACCTCACCTGTATAAGCACCTGTATAAGCAAAGAAGCAGAGTAGGGCATGTTTAAATGTCCATGAGTATATGTATTGTAATTTTTTTCTTTTTAAATATTTCTAAGCCTACCATTGTGGGATTAAATTAGAGAGATCAGCATGGTCAGCATGAACTATTATGTGTCACCATATTGCTACCCATTTAATTCTAATCAAATCTTCTATGATAGACATTTCTTACCAGTTCCACTGCAATATTTTAATCCACTCATCGGCTTCTACTCCAGTCTTTGCAAACAGGTAATACGTCCGCATTGGAAATACTAAGCTGTAAAATATAAAATTATAAAAATTCTGTGTCACAAATATAAGGAAACCATAGTCATCTCCAATATTAATATTCAATTTTTCCAAAGAAACTGAAGCTAAAAATATTATTTGATTTATTTTTTTAAAATCTTACTTTTCTTCTTAAAAGAAATAGAAAATAATTGAGGTAAATATTTGAGATTTGACCAAATCCTTATGATAAATAAAATAATAGCATTAATTATTAAAAAAACAAAACAGAGAAAAACTTATCAGCAGTAAAGATGCATCCAAAGTGCTCCATTCATTGTGAATCAGAGATAGTACCAAATGCACAGCTTTCCAGAGTATGACATTCATCAGGCCTAATCAACATATTTGGGAAAGGGCTCCAACTTGGGGAAACTAATACAAGCATGTCCGGATTTTATTTCTGAGAAACAGTGGAAGGTAGGGTTGCTATTTAAAAAAAATAAAGTACAGGTAATCCTTATTTAGTGACTGCCTCATTTACAACCATTTGCAGTCATATTGGTGATGGAAAAAATAACTTTACAAACAATCCTCACATTTAACAATTTTCAGCAAGGAAAGCTGAAGCAAGATCATAAACATTAATACAGTATTACTTAAAGGCTGCTTTGCCAAAGAACTATGTTATTGGTAACAATTGTGGTCTCTAAAAGAGGATTCACTGTAAGCTAAATGCATATTTTATTATAATTAAAGTAGATTTACAGAATTCAAAGGGAGTAACTCCACTGAGCTAAAACACTTGCCAGTGGTGGGATTCAATTTTTTTTACTACCGGTTCTGTGGGTATGGCTTGGTGGGCATGGCATGGCTTGGTGGGCTTGGCTTGGTAGGTGTGGCAGGGGAAGGATACTGTAAAATCCACATTCCCTCCCGATCAGCTGGGACTCGGGAGGCAGAGAATAGAGGTGGTGTTTACTGGTTCTCCGAACTACGTAAAATTTCTGCTACTAGTTCTCCAGAACTGCTCAGAACCTGCTGAATGCCACCTCTGACATGTATGGTCCAAACCAGTGGCCAAAAGCCAGGTAGGAGCAGGTAAATAATGGAAGCTACTGAGCTTGTTCGTTAGAATGGCTAAAAATGCAGCTTTTTGTTTCAGTCTTATGCAACACATACAGTATGTGCAAGTGGAGCTAAACAATCAAATAACATGCATGGGTAACCTGCTCTTTCCTAATTAAACTAGAATTCTGGAATTTGAGCAGAGCCCGTTTCTAAGCTTTTAGGAAAAGAAGAACAAAAGGAGAGCAGGAAGCAATTAGTTCTGATGGCAAACTGACAAATCAAGGAAAAGAAGCACAATGTCTTAATTGAATCCATGAGCGATAACAGTAATTTGGTAAGCAGTGAGGTAAAGAAGAAAAGGTTTACAAGAATAGCACTGAGAAATTTTTAAAGAAAGAAAAGAAACACTAGGAGACACACTAGGATACCCCAAAGTTGTATTTCAGCCTCAACTTACCAAAAGCAATTCACTTTTTCTTGGGAATAGTCAAACTGCACTGCTGAGCATTCAGTTAGATCAAGTGCTCTGATTGGCTCTGTGGACTTGAAAAAATATTATTTTTGAAACAATTGTTCTGTTTTATCATTTAAAATGGTGACCCACCTCGCCCCATCACAGACATCAGGTAAGGAACAGAACAGTAAACAAGACTCTACAAACAAAGATTATTTTGCACTCACTAGTGAGTTTGATTTAATACATTGGAAAAGATCTAGTGCAACTGGAAGGTAAAAGAAGATCCTTTAAAAAAGAAATCCAACATGGGTGGATTTTCCTTCTCCTCTAATACTGTGTTTCCCTAAAATAAAACCTGGTCTTATATTTTTGGTCCACCAAAATAGGCACCAGGTCTTAGTTTCAGGGAGGTCTTTTATTTTTCCCCATTTTTCCCCATACCGAAAAGAGTGGGGATGGTGAGCTGACTCTCTCTCTTATACCTCCATGGCCTCCACTGAACAGTTATCTGCACCACTTCATCTTCCACAAAACAGCTGAGCTCAGCTTCATGTCTTCACTAAAACAGTATATTCCTGCCAAGCCTTCAGCGTTGCAGTCTTGGGATATGCTGAAGGCTTGTGTGGGTAGCCTTTCTGGCAATCAGCAGGAAAATGAGGAGGAGTTTTTTCCTGCTGTCCTCCTTTTCTTAAGCTCAGCACAGACTGAGGTAGCAATGAATGTAATTTATCCTTCTATGGCTTGAGGCCTCTTGTGAGTACATTTCTATAAAGGAGGGGCAGCCCATATTTTTGGGCCATGTTTTAAAATTGTTATTAGCCTCCAAAGCCCACCAGATCTGTATCACATCATCTGTTGTGGTGATAGCAGTGGGGCAGAGAACCTCATTTTATTTTGCAGAGTTGAGATGTACATAGCAAATATGATTAAACCTTGACACCTTGAAGAGACTATTTTGGTGTCCAAAATATATAATTACAATACAGAAAATAATTTTTGCCACTAAATTTCAGGGGAAGCATTTGAAGGTTAGGGGGGAATGTGCAATCTGCATTTCCTTACTCTACTGTAAAGGAAGCTCAGTCATTGATAGAATAGAAGTGGCATGTAAGTGTAGCGCAATAACTGAACTAGAATAAAAATAGCAGTGAATACAAAGTCCATGTTGCTTGGCTCTCAGTTTTGCAATAGCTATTTTGGAAACACGGAGCAAAGATATTTCTAGTACCCCATAGATTGGTTTGCGTTAACTCTCACAAGCAACAGAGTAAAACACAACTCACCGTCTGATCTTTGTAGTATTTCAGCTCATTCCTATGCAGTGTAAACCATCTAGTTTTCCAGTTCTAAAAGAATCAAGAGAAGGGAAATTTAAAGAAATTCAACACAACAGAAGCAACATGTACTGAAAAAAACCTCTTCTCTTTCTTTCCTTCCTCAACATGATACAAGTAGTTCCCGACTTATGACTACAATTGAGCCCAAAATTTCTGTTGCTAAGTGAAACAGTGAGTTTTGCCCCATTTACATTTCTTTGCCCAGTTGTTAAGTGAATCCCTGAAGTTGTTATTAGTGAATATAAATCTGGCTTCCCCGTTGACTTTGCTTGTCAGAAGGTTGCAAAAGGTGATCACATGACCCCAGGACACTACAACCGTCATAAAATGAATCAATTACCCAGCATCTGAATTCTGATCACATGACCCTAGGGATGCTGCAATGGTTGTAGGTGCGAAAGGCACTAAACAATTTGGAAGGTACCGGGTTGGAGAAGGCTACTTTGAGATGAGGTTTAAAAAGAAAAAAAGAAAATGCAATGGTAGGATGGCTCAGAAGAAGATTCTAGAAGTAAGGAAGACCAGACAAGCAGATTTAGTAAGTGAAAAGGAGAGGGTGTTGCAACCTTCTACATGACATGAGATGTGAACAGGAAAAGACAACAGATGAATCTACATGAAAAGGAGAAGTGAGTTTGAGGCCATGCACAACTCAAGTGAGATTGGAGATTAGAGAAAATTATGGGTAGTCTTGCCTTAAAGTCATAAGAGCATGTAAAGAGGCTGAGATTGGCTACTTATTTATCTGATTTGAGAATATTCAAAAGTCAATTCAGCCAATCACATTGAATAGCTGTAACTCTAAATTTAATAGAAAGCTGGGTCTAAATTAAGTCCTAATTATCATAAACAACTGTTTTTAATCACATAACTCAACCATTCAAAATAAAAATCTTTTTCTTTCTCTTACTATGAATATGTGTGGCTGTGGCTTGATAAAGCCCATATCAGTATATTCTGCATGCTGTCTGGGGAATTCTGACAGTCCACACAACTTAAAGTTGCCAAGGTTGAGAAACACTGCCTTAGAGGTTTTCGAAGGTTTATGCTGTTATGTCAGCCTGGAGAGTTAAGTGCCACATCTGATTCAGAAAGGGACAATTATGAGAGAACCGGGAATGAAGAGACAATTCCAAAAATGGTACTGAAAGAGGAACAAGTGAAACAGCAAACAGATTTTGGCAGAAATACTACTCAAACAACTCAAGAAACATCCATAGACATAATGCACATTAAATGTGGGGAAGGGCAGCACACTGTTGGTTTTTCAGCATTTGAGGTGAAAATCCAAAAAGTACACTCTGTTCTACAAGAAGAAAATGCATTTTTAAATAAATATACCATTTGCTACCTTTTCAAAATGAGCACTAAAAGCAGTTTCATAAGGCTCTCTACTTCATACAAGCTTTCGTTAAGATAGTATCCCCCAGGAACGTTGGACTATAATTCCCATCATAACCATACTGGCAGGGGATTATAGGGGTGACAGTCCAACATGCCTACAGGATGCTATGCCAAGGAAAAGTAAATTTCTTAACCCTACAGCGATTGTTGGATATTATACAAACATGTATTCCAGATCCTATTTTGCTCACACATGCTCAATGCAGTTTTCAAGCACTGCTCCTTAGCATGTTTGATTTTTAATGTGTAAGGGGAAAAAATAATAGAACAACTTTTCGATTGCTTACCTTAACTATTTTGCCTGCTTTGTTAGATAACCTTCTTTAGTCCCTAGCTGTAATGAAACACAGGAAATTTATTAGGATAGTTGAAAAGGATGTCATGGGAAGAGGGGAAGGAGGGAGGCAGGTAGGTCATCTTAAACCCAAGCCTTTTCAGAGTCTTGATGTGGCTGACACAGCAAAAGAGGGTTGGTAGTTTTCAGCTGTAATTGTTCCTTTCTCTTATCTGCTCCCACTTCCCAAGAGGTTCATCTCACTGTACAATTATGCAAAAATTATTTTGCCAATAATTTGGTGAAATATTCCCTCTGGCAACATGTATTAAGTGGGTGCTGACCTATAATGTATGAAATACATATTGTAAAGGGATGAAACCTAAACACTAGACAACTGAACATACTTTGTTCATCACAAGTCATTTGGTTATCAAATCAATCAACATTCATATACAACACCCAGTTAGGGCAAAATGGAATTGGGTCATCTGCATTCACGGCATCAGAAGGAAATCCAGCCATTAACTTAGAATCTTGTATGAACTAAACATCCATTGAATACTATTGAGAATAACATATGATATAACACAGTGGCTATGCTTTGTTAACCAGGTTTAAATTAGACCATTGTATGATCCCAGCCTTCATGTTATGCTATAAGTTACATTAATAGCTGTGTAAGGGCTCAATGGTTAAAGATGCTGAGTTGGTCAGCTGGAAAGCTGACTGCCCAGGTTCAAGACTCAATCACTCCATGACAGAGTAAGCTCCCATTACTTGCCCCAGGTCCTGCAACCTAGCAGTTCAAAAGCTGTAAATGCAGTAGCATAAATAGGTACTACTTGGTGGAAAGGTAACAGCATTCCACCAGTGTATAGTCTGCTGGCCACATGACCATGGAAGTGTCCTTCGGACAACGTTGGCTCCCTTGGCTAAGAAACAGTGATGAGCACCCCCACCTAGAGTCAGACATGATTGGCAGGGGAAATCTTTACCTTTAATTGCTTGAAATGCACATGTGGAGGAAGAACATTTTCTCTAAGACCATCTTTCCCAAACAGATATCTTCTAGATTTGTCAAGTCTTCAATCCCAAGAACTTCCAGCCTGGATGCTTTCTTTCTAAAGCAGGTGTTGTCAAACTTGCGCCATCACAGTATAGGGTCATGTGATGTATTGGGACTTTTTTCCCCTTCAATAAACCGGGCAGGGGTGCGGCTAGCACGTGACGCCTCTGGCCCGTGGGCCGCAAGTTTGACAGCCCTGTTCTAAAGGATTCACTTCAGTTCTAATCAAAACCTTATCCTAATTCATAGTAAACTATGGAAAACTTTCTTTTCTCCAATTCATAGCCCAAATAGAAACTCACCGACGGAGCACTGGGAATGAGGTCAATTTCTGTTTTTCCTGTCTGCATAGCCGTGTGGACTCGCACAGATTCATAAATGGAAGGCTCTTCTACTTTCTTGGGATATGGATACTTCAATACAATCAAAGTCCCTATAAGAAAGAAATCCCAAAGTAGCCCATAAAAGTGAATTCAGAGTGATGTCCCAAAGGTGCTTTTAAGAGACAACTAGACTTTCTTGATTTTTTTCCTATCGCTTCTCATCCAAGTTCATAACGCATGGCAGAACATAGGAGAACAAACCCATCAGGACAAGAGTCTGCAGTCCATCTGCATTTAAAAGGCACAGGCCACTCTTTTGAAGACAGCAAAGTTCACATTTTGAAACTTGAGGACTGCTGGTTTAAAAGAGGGGTCAAAGAGGCCATCTATGTCACAATTGAACAGCCCTCTCTCAACAGAGGGAGAGGGATATGACATCCTCTATCTCCAGTCTACAACATAGTCCTTTCAACAATTCCAAGAAGGCTTTTTGAAAAAGCATATAAGGTCCAACCATAACCTAGATGACTGAGAATCTCTACAGACTATGGTTCTATGAATTGATAGTCTGTATAGTCTGTATGAATTGATATGTAATGGGATGCACACACACACTATATATACATATATATATATATATATTCTTACAAAGCCATTACAACGTATCACTTACTATATATACCTAGATCTAACATTCTGTTCTATAAAAATTAAGCACTTAGATAACTTAACAAAGTATCAAAACATATTTGTCTATTTTTGTTTTACATTTCTCCCTTTATCTCGGATTCACCAAAAACTTACTGAGATCTCCTTCAGATTCACCTTAGCCCTATTTTGAGCTTAGTCCTCACCAATCTAAAAAGTACATTTTGCAAAGTATGTCAACCCACAGGGAAGTATCCCTGCACTTTGATGTATTTTGGCATGGACCTTCTTCCCAGCTAAATAATTAATAAAGCTCCAACAAGGTGCAGTACATAGATATCTTACCTTATCCTAAAACCTAAACAAGTTACCAGTTGACGCAGAGACTACCAATCTTACAGTTGTCAGCTAGTTAGGAATTGAACAAGCAACCCAGAAAAAGGTAGTGACCAGCCATTTCTAGATTGTTGCCAAGAAAACTACATGGCATCTCCATGAAATCACTAGCTGGATTTGACTCAAAGGAGACCTTGCTTATTATAGAGTCCTTGACGCTCTCTAAGCTTGGTTCTTTGCTTGCAGACATTTTGTTACCTGACATCCGCAGTACTAGTGAGTGTGGACTTTGCTGCCTGTTTTTACACAGTAGTTTGCTATGCCAATGTTTGGCAGGGGCGGGAAGGGGCGGTTCACCTTAGAAGTTCCTTGATTAGGGTACTGTTTTCTGCTTGATTGTCTGGTCTTACTTCCTGCTTATCTGGGTGAGGATGTGTCTGGTCTTCTTGTTTCCTTTTTAACCTTTTTATTGTCTCTTGAATGGTGTGTAAATCTGGTTTATCTGTATGTATCTATTGATGACTGATTTCTCTCAGCATGCAGGGATTCTCTATCATTTTTGATTATTTTGGTCTGGGATGCTTACAATCTTTCAGTTGAAATTATGGTTGAGACTGTCCATGTGTTGTGAAATTAAGGGCTTGTCACGTTTTTGCTTATTTTTTAATAAAAAGTTACTTTTAAAGTGCTTTTAAATATTGCTTCATATTATAAAGGTTAGGGTTATAATAGAATCCTCAAAATTAAATGAAATCATTGATAGATATTTCAAATAAAATTATCCATTATCTGTAACCATGAAAGAGTTTCATTCCAGATTGTTCTTTGGCCTATGGAAAGAGAAATATAATCTATTGATATGGGATCCCATTGGGGCTAGTCACCAGAACCAGAAGTTTTATCTTTGGAACTTTTGGATTCGTGCCAGAGCCCATCCTCAGGGAACTGAGTGACTGACACAGATTAGATCCTGCAACATTATTAAACCTACTCTGTGAGTTTCGGCTGTTTTGCTAATTGATTTTTCTGGTGTTAACTTTCCTTTTCTATGCATTGCTTCCTATAGAAAAATAACATGGAAAGGGAACAAGTTTATAGGTATTATGAGGTCTAACACATATCTCCCAGCTGGTGGCACTTTCCATTTTAGAACATGAAAGGAGTTTCACAGAGCCAGCAGAATCTGATTTGGGACCTGTAAAAGCATAGGCCAAGTCTATCATTCAACACTGAAGATCAAATTCACTATTATATAGTGTGAATTTCTTCGCTGTTAACAGATATAACAGATGGCAGGATAGACAGTGGTGAAGGAAAACCACAATAATGTACAAGGTGCATTAGAAATATTTAAATTGAATGATCAGTAAACTATAAGAAGGAGATTCCTAGGCAATAACATATACTATATCTAAGATGCAAGCCATGAGAAACAATTTCTGTTAGTTAGGACTAGAGTAGATGACCTTTCTAAAAGAGTGAGGCTGTTTCTATGGTTCATGAATAAATAAATTCAATGGATGATACCATAATCAGCAAATGGTGGGATGTTATTACTTTAACTAGCCAATTTGCATCACTATTCATAGGATAGCAAGTGGTTTCCCACTCCAACATGAATGGAAGTTAAATCTGCCTAGGTTTAACAAAGTTGATATCTAAAGCTAGTCCTCAAGTTATGACCTTAAATAAAACCAGAATTTTGTTCCTAAGCAAGGCAGTTGTTATGCTCAATTTTACAGCCTTTCTTACCATTGGTTGTTAAGCGAATGACTGCAGTTAAGTGACTCATGTGGTCATTAAGTGAATCTGGCTTCCCCATTGACTTGCTTGTCAGAAACCAGCAAGAAAGTTGCAATTGGCTATCACCTAATTCTACGATGATGCAACCATCATAAAAACACGCTGGCTGCCAAACACCCAAATTTTGATCACATGATCACGAGGATGCTGTGATGGTTGTAACTGTGAGGAACAGTTGTAAGTCACTTTTTTGAGTGCTGTTGTATCTTTCTTCATTAAACGAATGATTATAAATCAAGGACTACCTTCCAAATAGAACAGAACAGAATAACAGAGTTGGAAGGGACCTTGGAGGTCTTCTAGTCCAACCCCCTGCTTAGGCAGGAAACCCTATACCATTTCAGATAAATGGCTATCCAATCTCTTCTTAAAAACTTCCAGTGTTGGAGCATTTACAATTTCTGGAGGCAACTTCTGGTTCCACTGATTAATTGTTTTAACTATCAGGAAATATCTCCTTAGTTCTGAGTTGCTTCTCTCCTTTATTAGTACCTGTATCAAGCCTCTGATTTCGCCCCTGGTCTGATTGATTCTATGTTTGGAAACTATGTACAGGTATACTGACTTACAACAGTTTGTTTAGTGACCATTCAAAGTTTCAACAGCAACTGAACAAAGTGACCTATGAGCATTTTTCATACTTATGACCATTGCAGTATCCCCATGATCACATAATCAAAATTCAAATGGTTGACACCTGACTCATATCTATTTCCAGTGTCCTCGGGTCATGTGATCACTTTTTGCGACCTTCTGACAAGCAAAGTCAACAGAGAAGCCATATTCACTTACAACCATGCTACTAACTAACAACTGCAGTGATTCACTTAACAACTGTGGCAAGAAAGGTCTTAAAATGGGGCAAGACTTGCTTAACAAATAGGTTGCTATTTGCTTAATGACATAAATTTTGGGCTCAATAGTAGCCGTACATTGAGGACTACCTGCATTTTGGAAGTATAAAGAAATGGATGTTTAGTTGTACTGTTGTTTCGTCCTCTTAGTGAAGGGCAGCAAAGAACAATCTAAGGAGATACACTCTATTTTGTCAAAATGGTGCTCCAGGTCAGCAAAACTTAAAAACGAGAAGACAAGAAAAACAACTGGAATGATCAGGATGTTTGTCATCTTAAAGCATTCCCATTGATTTGCATCTGCCCTATAAATCAGAGAATCCTCAAATGTGTTTAAATGGAACCCAGTGTCACAGTGCCTGATCCTGAGTATAGAAAAGCAAAGCATCTGAAAGATTTGAAGAAAAGTACAGTAGGACCTCCCATGTGCAAAGGGAGAGTTCTCTTAATACAAAACCTCACTGAAGTGATACTGCCGAAAAACAGAACAGAATAAAAAACCCCTCTGAATTGCTTATTGCTCCTTTTATCATCCTTTCCTTTCTAGAATGGCCAGGTACTTAGTATTCTTAAAAGTTCAGCCCATTGACCTTACTTGAAACATAATGAGTTGATAATGGGAGCCGCTTCTTCACCTGGACCTGCTCCAGTAGTAGTTGCTCATCAAAAATCTGAAGC
The DNA here is from genome assembly GCF_009769535.1 of Thamnophis elegans. Taxonomy (NCBI): domain Eukaryota; kingdom Metazoa; phylum Chordata; class Lepidosauria; order Squamata; family Natricidae; genus Thamnophis; species Thamnophis elegans. The sequence goes on along the minus strand of NC_045549.1, from coordinate 20,771,442 downwards.
ATATCTTGTGTTAAATAGCAGGGACTGTAACAACAGAGCTCAGGTTTCTAGGCACTGTCAGTTGGGGCCAGTCAATGAGTTTTAACATATCAGGAAATAGACTTGACACTTGAACAAGATTAAACCATTTCTGGCCTTAAACTAAATGTATATTTCAGTGCTCCTTGCCTCTCTATCTTTTCAAATGCTTTCTTAAACCACCCAGAATGATGTATTCAAGTATTTACTTCTGTAATAAAACTAGTAAGGATAAAATCAGCATTTATCCCAAATGTATTAGATACAAAATTGTTAGCCAAACCAAACTGAAATGTTTGGATCAAGATGGTTTTATTAGCTTTATGAGAACAGATCCAAAGATTTCAAAAGAAGTCTATGGAGATTCTCAGTCAACCCCGGTCATGGTTGTCCCAAAGTTGGGAAACATCTTCAAAGAAAAACCAGAAAGTCCAGTTGCCTCTTGAAAAAGCCCCTTTGGGATTTCAAAAGAAGAACAGCAAAGGAATGACTTTTGTGGATCAGTCCATCAAAACCAAGAGTGCCAGTAATTTTAACAAGCATACAATTATTAATAGGAAAATTACTGGTTATGAAACAGCCAGTGTCTGCAACTTTTATCTTTTATTAAAAGGCAGCAGGAAAAAAAAACCCTTGAACTGCAGGAGAGCAGAAATACTGAAGGAAAAAATAACTTAATTAACTGTATTATTGATCACTTCTCCAACTATTGTATTAGAACTATTCTTAATTAAACTAACTTATATCTTTCTTTCCACTAGCAATACTATTCTTTGCCACTAGACAATCAACAATAAAGGACAAAATTATACTTAAAACATAACACACTTCTATTTTAGTACATTCATAAAAACAAAAGTATCACCCCAAGGTTAAAATCAAAAAGCTTTTCTGTAAAGCATTGAATTAAATGCATTGCAATTTCTGTGCCAACTTGTGCTCTACTCTCCTCACATCATGAATCCACAATGTACATAACATTTATCCTATTAGGAAATGTTTTCTAGTGTGCAATATAGACCAACAAACCAATATTGCAATACCTGAACATCTGCAAAGAGTAATTATTAAACATTAATTTAAATATGAAGAACTTGTTGGAGGCAGCAAAAACCTATAAAACTTACAAAGGGGGTGATTGATCTGAGGATATAAAAAGAGCTTTGGTTTAAAGTAAAGCTACAATGTAAAATCTTTACATTAAATTTTCATAATACAATATTTCAAAAGAAAGAGAAAAAGAAAAATTGGATTACCTGTCTCGCTACTATTAAAGGCTGATTCGCAAATGCATGATCAGGTCTTTCAAGTCTGAAAATTCATTGAAGCCAAACTTGTATGAATTCCCTGTATATTCCACATGAAAATGCTTTACAGAATCTTTTGCTCTGAAAAAAAGAAAAGAAAAGGAAGTGGTTAACTGTACAAACAGTTTGTACTGGTTCCAGAAGACTATTAAATAAGAAAGTTAGCAACAAGAAACTCCCTTATCTTCATAAAGAACTCATCCACATTTTCCTCCGTTCCCAATGGTCTAAGTCTATGGTACTCCTTACCACCCACCCTTTAGAAAAGATCATAAGCTTCATTGTGAGAAAGTTAACTTTCATCTTATATTACTCCACTTATTATTTTCCTTTGATGTAGCCTGGTGCCTTCCAAGTACTGTCTGTTGAACTACACTTGGCCAGGCTTACCAGGAGCTTTGGAAGTTGGGAGGCTTCCATATATGAGTTCAGAACCAGACTGAAAGCAATTCCATGCTTCTATGTACCCATAACTTAATCAGCACTGGTGAACTGAACTGATTTACTTGTGCTCAACTGTCTTATAGGAGCAATATGAAGCTCTTGATGATTTTGAGATAAGGCAGCTTTTTCCTCTTCCAGTTCCTCAGCTTCAGATCTTATGAGAACGTTAACTTGATGGCTGTGACGCTCTCTTTCAGTAGCCCAAATGAAAAGAGCAGGAATAAAATCGTATTTTCAGATCTTGTTCTCAGCATTTCAAATAGAAGAAGTTAAGGCAATCAGAGATTTGCCTATGTGCCACACCATTTATTCAGTACCTCTGACTATCACCTGACTATCACCAGCTAGACAAAATGTGATTATCTCTTATCCATTAATAGGAAAAGTAAGCATATAATATCACTAAAACTATTGTATTATCACTTCAAAAACATGACTTTCAGACTGAAATTCTCAAAATTATAATAAATAAAAGATCATTCTAGTTTGCATGTATTTGAGACTTCAGCATTTTACAAAACCAATCTAAGCAAACAGTCATTATTTGTAACGTAAGTTGAATATAAGTTTTTCATGTAAGCTGAAATCCAAGCAAGTATCTGTAACCTACAAAAATAATGTCCCAGGGGGCACAAGTGGTCTGTAGTTCATGAATTTCTGGTTTTATTTCAGCACAACGTTATATAAGATATTGTCTGGAATGTCCATCTCAAGCAATGTGGTTGTTAAATAACTCCATTTTTATAACCTTTTTGCCACCTTTGTTAAACAACCCCAGCTTGCCTCATTGAATTTGCCTATTGGCAGCCCCCTGGGAAATTGCAAATGGCAATCACATGATCTTACAAAAAACTGAATAACAGAGTTGGAAGGAACCTTGGAGGTCTTCTAATCCAAACCCCTGCTTAGGCAGGAAACCCTACACCACTCCATTTTGGGATATTGCAACAGTTGTAAATACATGCCATTTGCCAAGCACCCAGATATTGATCATGTGACTACAGGCATCAAATGCAAGTCACCTTTTTCCGTACCAGTGTAACTCAAATGGTCATTCAATGATTTAGGACCATCTGCACTATGCTTAACACATTAACTGATTGAGATGAGATGAGATGAGATACTTTATTTGTATGCTGCCCTTTTCCCTGGGGGGACTCAGGGCGGCTCACAGTTCAGGGGGAGGGGAGGACAAACCAAGTTACATATAAGACAATACATCATTAAAGCACAACATTCATACTATTCGGGCAGGGTTAAGGTCTTTAGCCCAGGCCTGTCGGGACAGCCAGGTTTTAAGGGCTATGCGGAAGGTCTGGAGGGTGGTGAGGGTACGAATCTCCATGGGGAGTTCGTTCCATAGGGTCGGAGCTGCCACAGAGAAGGCTCTCCTCCGCGTGGTTGCCAGTCGACATTGACTGGCTGATGGAACTCGGAGGAGGCCTAATCTGTGGGATCTAATTGGTCGAGTGGAGGTGATTGGCAGTAGGCGGATTAATTATGGGTATTTAAATTATTCTACTTCTGATTTTTTTTTAAAAAGTATTTCAGTCAAAGTTAAATGTTCCTGAGTTGTAGCTATTTCACTGGTGTTCAGATGAATTGCATTTCCTAACTAACTTGTGAAAATTGATCAATGATAGAGTTAAGAGGATTGGGTATGCTATAATATTACTTTGCTTCTTGTACCAGCCGCTAAATATATGACAGTTGTGGGAAAGAAAGCAGATACTGAAGTCAAAATATGAGCAGGCTCACATGAGAATAATGTAAGAAACATTCATAATACTATACCTTACAGAAAGCGAAAAAAGAGTAGTCCTGCCATTGCTTTTTCTTAGGAGATAGCTTCCATCACTGCCATTGGAAAGAAGAAGAGCCTCGGCTGCATGGCGTGTGAGATTGTCATGATACCACCTAATGAGACATCAAAGTTTGTATTGCATTAAACCCATGCCAATTGCAACAAGTGTGAAGTCCCATGCAGTTGGGCATGTTCAAGGAAGTTAGAATTACACAGATTTCGGTAGCATGACTTAAACAGTAATAACAGGAATTTCCAATTCTCCTTTATTCATGAATTCATTACGGTGGGAAGTCTCAGAACATTTTGAATCATTTCTTCTCAGGTATGTTGACATTTGGATATAGCTACTGTTTACTAAATGAGTTGTCAACAGATTTGTTTCTTATCTCTTGGCTCTTTATAATTAAAATTCCTTCTAGTAAATTCCCTAGAATCTCATGAAAAGTGACAGAGCAAAAATGTCATGAAAATCTCATAGATGTAAGGCACACTGCAAAACAAAGATCTTAGAGCTGTGATGGCAAACCTATGGCACGCATGCCCGAAGTGGCACACGGAGCCATGTCACCTGGCATACGTGGTGTCACCCGTTCCTCTTCCGGGTTTCTGGTGGGCAAGCACGCGCCACAGTCAGCGGGCCTTTGTGCATGCGGCAGTGGCAGAAACTGGAAGAGCTGGTCTTCTGTTTTCCGGTGTGGACATGTGCGCCGGCCAGCTGATCGCCACGTGCACATGTGTGCCAGTAACTGGAAGACTATCTAACCAGTGCGCATGCGCACACCAGAAACCAGAAATTCATTTCCCGGTGCGCACATACCCCCTGGACAGCTCCTCTTCTGGGTTGCACCCCCGACGAGCACGCACACTCCCTTTTCAGCACTCAGTGCCGAAAAGGTTCCCCATCACTGCATATCTGACAAATATCCATGAGGATCCCTATCCATTATGACCCATGTCAGATCTGCAGAAGGGATCAAACGGGTCAGTCTGATGAAGCAAAATCCTGGCTTCTTCGTTCATCAATCCCACATCCCAAAGTGCTGGGGCTTATGGTGCAGTGGTATAATGCTGTTTTCATTATTTAATGAAGTAGTCGGAGACTGAAGATGTCTATTTTGCCAGACTTTGGTTTGAAGTGGCTAACAAGGTTGGTGGAGCACCAGAGCCAATTTCTAGAGACAAATCGGTCATATCATCAGAGAAAGTTACTGATTCCAACTTGTAAATTTATGAAGTTGTATTATAGAAACAGCCAAATATGCAAAGTATACAATACAATGGGCACCATGTGATTTTTTTTAAAAAATGACTATTAATAAAATGTATTTCTGAAGTGCAAGGCCAGGGATAATCCTCACATGCTATAAAGTAGCACTTTCAAAAAGGCCAGCCATGGTAAATTCCCTCCCACCAATGACTTGGGTACATGTTATCATAAAATAATATGGAGACCAAGGTATTTTTTTAATGGTAAAGACAGTTTTATAGCATATATTATGACTGGGAAAGTGTTTTTTGAAATGTCTTCTGGAACTGCAGAAGTCAGAAAAAATAGGTCCCTGACTCATACTGTTCAGAAGCCTTTGGATTTCATTTCTTATGACCAAACATTTTGCTATTGGCTGCTATAGGGATCATAGCTAACCTTGTAGGTTTCCTGAGTCAAACTTGGTTGAACTGTGCTGGGTGATGTAATGAAGAAGCATCATGTGTTCTGAAAGACCAATTCCTATTATGGCTTAATGGCTGTTTTGGATCTTGAGTGAGGGTTAATCCTATCACTCTGGAGCTGAAGGCCTTTTGTTTTGTAGTAAGATGGTCCATTCTTTCTGGAGCTATTAACAAAGATGGGGCTGCTTTCCAAGAACATTGTTTCTCCTTTTCTCATCCAGAGAGGTATAATATTTAATATTTCCTAGAATATTTCATTCTTCTGGAAAAAGGGTAGGTACTAACTTTCTACAATACTAATAGGGTCTTACTTCTTCATTATGCTTCATTATCTCAATCCATGAAGTTATTCTTACTCCCAGTAGTCTTTCAAGAAGTGGTTGATAGGTGGTTTATCTTGCCCATAGTAAAGTGCTGAAGATATTTTGCAGGATCAGACCAATATACTGAATATTGCTATCTAAACTGGAGCAGATAATCACAGCCTCCAATCAAGATACTCTGAGATGGAGAAGGCCACTCTACACTCTCTTCCCTGCCAGGAAAAATGCAACCATCTCTCTTCATCACAGCTCCTTCGTGTGAACAGATGAGATGAAATCAGTGGTGGGTTGCAGGCGGTATGGCCCCGGTACGGGCGTACCGGAGCCTGCCCAGAGCATTGGATACTGTTCCAGTACAGTGCTCCAGAGGGCCCACCTGCCCGCCCAAGCTCCTTACTGATAAGTTGCTCCACTGAGCATCTGGCACATCACAGAGGTTCATGGAGGCGCTAAGATGCATGCACGTGCTGTGCGCGTCCATGTGGACACCCATCGGCCCCGTTCCAACCGTACTGGTTGAACGGGATCCGCAACCCACCACTGGATAAAATGTGCACCATGGTTTCCCGAAGAGGAAACAGCAGATTTCAAAAAGAAATCAAACTGGATGGGTAGGATGGGAAGAGGTTCAGCCTAGAAATCCCTCAGGATATGTTTATTAGGTTATAGCAAGCAATTACAGCTTTAGTCTGGGAAAGATTCTGTCCATGTAAAGCAATAAAGAATTAGACTCATTGAATTTCACCGTGTCAGCTTTTCGGCTTGGGCCTAGTACCATCTCATTCTGCCAAGTATAAGGCCAGCCTATTCAAGTTCTCTTAAGTGTTGGAAACTATCACGGTAACTTTCTAAATCTCTATTTCCTGAAGCCTCTCTTCAGGAAGTCTGCTTGCTGGTCTGCTTCCTCTTTTAGAGACATGAAGCAATCTACGTATACGCAGATGTATTATTACAAATGCTGGAAATCCCAGACCAACTTGTATATATATTTCATACATGTCAGTTTGATCCAGTTAGGCAGTTTGCGTGAGAAGTTATGGTTAAAAATGAGTATATGAAATGAAGGGGTGTCACTCTTTTTGTTGTTCAGTACGTGAAAGTAGTAAAGTGATGCATTAGAATCTCAGCTGTTGCCCAAACTGTCTACAAAGTTTCCTAAATTCTGAGAACACCGGAAGAAAGATGCCAAGGGAATGTCTAGAAGCAATGCAGAAAAAGTCATCTGTCGAAGTGAGCCTCTCACAGCACAGACATTCTTTATCAGGTCTCTCTCCTGCGGAATTGAATACTTGGACTGGGCCATTAAACATAACACTATCCCCCATGCAAAAAAGAGAAAAAAGAAAGAAAGAAAGAAAGAAAAGAAGAAAGAAAGAAAGAAAGGAAAGAAAGAGGGAGGGAGGGAGGGAGGGAGGGGAGAATTGTAAGCTGTTTGGAACATTAATGTTAGTAGGGTAAAGTCTCCTTCAAGTTGAACTCGACTACTAGTCCTGCTTTAGCCACAAAAGCCAACTTTGAGTCACTCTCTCACAGCCCAACCCACCACAAAGGATGATTGCTGTAAGGTAAATAAGAGAAGGATGGTATATTGGATCATATCTTCGCCACTGTGAATTACTGTAAAAATAATAAATGCAGTATACAAATAAATAAAATTAATAATAAGCCTTAATAACCTATACCAAGTACCCTATGGAAGCCAAGCTACCACGGCTCATGTGTATAATACTAAAATTAGAAGCTGCTCCAAACTCTGTCTATCCAGCATGCATAAAAAAGACCAAAGGGTCATCTTTAAAAACACCTGTTGTTCCAAGTAAGCTCACTAAGTAAATGCCAGAACAAGAAACATTTGAAGAGCAGATATCTGATGAATGGATGCTATAACATGCTTGATCTAATATAGTGGAAAAGACGGGACTTCAAGGTTCATTTCATGATGTCTTTAGTGGGAATATAAATACAATGGTCTCGAGACTTGCATGATTAGATACAGTAGGACGGGAAAGTAACCGAGGCAAAGTTACTTGCAAAATGCAAATACATTATTTTCAGTTTCACTTGTACACAGATGTGCATAAATTAATGACCTACATTAGACTGCAGTAGATTAGATCTGCTATTACATCTGATCTTTATTTCAAGGGCAGTGACACATGATCTGGAGTGAGGAGATATTTTATTTTATTTTATTATTAAAACATTGGTATATTCACCTGGCTAAAAGAAACTTGGCCAGTTTACAACCTAATGGTAAAAACTATATACACAAATGAAACACAAGAAATAAACCAGATCACTCTGTGCTGATACTTGAGTTCTCTGTATCCACTTCCCTGCAGGGAGGCACCATTTATTCGAATGGTCCCTGCACTCCAGTAACTAAAGGATCCTATGTGACATTGGATGCCACTTGGAATGAGTGGATGATTTTGGCCTTGGATAGGATTGTGCCTATGTGGACTCTTGTGGATCCAACAGGGGCCCACCTAAGAGATGGCTAAAATGTCACTGGAGAAAGACAAAGAGTGTACAGTACTAGCAATGGAGAAATGGACTGCTTAAAGAGCTTGCATACATGTCTAAATTGACTTGGATTAGGGAGCCAAAAATAACTACTTTATAAAAGAGTGGAACTCCTTTATTTTGCCAAAAATTGATAAAATGACTTGTTATTTCTGAATTTATTGTTTAATAGGGTTTGAATACGAGAAGGCGGGAAACATGTTATGTAATTTTGAAGGAGAAAAGCATTTCATTTTTCTGGCCATATTGTGTCTGCAAAGAGCCTACCAGTGACTCTGTTTAGGATAAACTGGTCCCTCCTAGGAAACATTTGTTCGGCGTTGTATTATTCTAGAAATTTGTTGAATAAAGTTGTTTAGAGTCCTTCAGAGTTGGACTCTAGCTGTACAGGTCCTGTGGAGTTTCCTAAGGCACAGTCTTGCCCAGTTAGATGAGAGAAGTTGAAACCTGTTGGCCCTGATGAAGTAGACATCCTTGGAATCGTGTTTTTGGCCTCCTGTGTTTAATCTTTGCCCCCTCCTGACTGAGAGTTCCCCTGGAAGTGGCAGGCAATGGAGAATGCTTCTTGTGAGCGGGGATGATTCCTCTTACTTCAAAATAGATGGTTTTCACTTCCACCAAGGTGCGTCCATTATTGGGCCCAGTAGAACTTGACAAATTAGATCTAGTCTCCAAACTTCCTATTCTGAAAACAGAGTTGAGAAGGTGATTGGCTTACAGTTCCAGAGAGTTCTGAGGGGAAAAAAACATTATCTGGACCACTTCCGGTCAGGATCTAGGTCTTGCCATGACTAGAACAGCAATGACTGCATTTGCGATGATTTTTGACAGGCGTGCGATCGAGGTAATGCTTCCATCCTGGCATTCCTTGATCTCTCAGTGACCACTATTGCTCATGGTATTTTCTGGATTGGCTCAGGGGATTAGGAGTGGGAGGCACGGAATTACACTGCTTCTCCTTTCTCCGGGGCCGGTTCCAGTCAGAGATTCCTGCTAACTCCTTGGTTCTATTTACCATCTATGAAGCCATTGGGGAATTTGTAAACTATCAACCCTAAATGTGATATCAGTACTCTGAGGGCACTCAATTTTACATCTCTACGCTAGGCTGACCAAGCGTTATTTCCCAGTATTTCTCATAGAAAAAGAGAATTGCTCCACAAACAGGTTGTTGCCTCAGTAGATCAGACTTTTTTCCCAACTGATCTGAATATTTTTATTCTCGATGGGGCATCGACTTTCCATAGCCTCAAGCAGAGATATCCTTTAACTGGAAAGGCCATAGAGGTGCATAGAATGAGCACTATAATAGATAGATGAATGGCTTTCTGTGACAAGATTCAGGGCTTAAAGCAGAAAAAAAATGGATGGTCAAGCTGATATGGCCTAAATCTTGATACAGTCCTCCATAGGGAAGCTATATAGCAATAGCAGTTAGACTTATATACCGCTTCATAGGGCTTTCAGCCCTCTCTAAGCGGTTTACAGAGTCAGCATATTGCCCCCAACAACAATCTGGGTCCTCATTTACCCACCTCGGAAGGATGGAAGGCTGAGTCAACCCTGAGCCTAGTGGGATTTGAACAGCCGAACTGCAGAACTGCAGTCAGCTGAAGTAGCCTGCAGTGCTGCATTTAACCACTGCGCCACCTCGGCTCTGTATATGAGAGAAAAGAGAGCCAAACCACTCTTTAAATGCTGATGTGTAGCTTAATAGATATCATGAAGAGAGAAAGCAAAGTTGGCAATTATGGTAAGAGGAATGGTTGCACATTTTAATTACAGCTGTCTTTGAATCTATTACTAAGATGTCCCATGACTCATTCTTAATATTACTTTCTTTCCAAGTGCTTTGAAACTAACTTGTGAAAATTGTGCTTTGTGGTGTCCCTAGCCCATTTGCCTATTGCTTTAGTTGCCAGCAGGATTAGTTAACGCCTGTCTCCCTGCCACTTCACATTAATGCAGTATGTAAAAATATATGTTTTATCCCACTGAGCTGGCATTTTCACCTCATGTCTGCATTGGTTCCGCTTCCCTTGCAGAATAAAGTTGCATGCCTGTTGGAGCTCTACAACCCCTTCATTGGAAAAGCCATTAATCTTCTAACAAGTTTTGCATTTGACAGATATGATTTGCTCATGAGCTTTTTAGGCTGTGAATATATAGGTTTAACCAGACAACTAGAATACGTTGATTTCAATCACTCTTGTCATGCAAGCCATGAAATAGTGTCTGGTTTTTTTAAAAAATTGAATAGACAATGGCCTTGATGTAGGAAACAGACTTGTTGTAAAGGCACTTCAGCCAAATATTTAGTACATATGAGGGCATGTGCAGTAACTGCTGATAGTGTGTATACAAAGGTGGTATTCACATGGTTCAGACTGGTTCAGGTGAACCAGTAGTGGCAACCTGTGGGTGGGCTGCCCACCTGCCCACCCACCCCAGCTCTATGCATCCTATTTAGCCACGTTTTCTAAGTTGCACGCAGGTGTGTAACCTGCATGCATGAGCAAAGCGTATGCACAGAAGGTGCACGGGCTCACGAAGCGAGCGTGCATGGCGAACCGGTGGTAAACTTATGTGAAACCCACCTTTGTGTGTATGGCTTACTTAGAGAGAGGCAATATATGTTGAATGATAAGGACAAATAGGGGGTGAAGACAATCAATTCAGTATCACTTTATAAACATTCAGAGAATCTGTGTCACTTCCATTAGCTCCTCAGTAGAATCATGTACGTTTTTCTCAGATCAAGTAAGTCTTGTCCCCCTAATTTGTCTTTTTTGAAGAGTATCAATGAAGACAGAATGATTCTCTATGATTGGACTTTAAAAAAAAAAAAAGTTAATAAAATCCTTGGCCATGGACTTAGCTCAGCTGCTGTGGAATAAGAAGATAAGGGCTCTCATAGAGCAACAATTAGTTTAAAAACTGGAAACATAAATTATCTTTAATAATAAATATATAAAAGCAGTAAGGATAAAGATTTCCCAGTTTTAATTAATTAATTAATTTTATATTAATATTTATATTAATAAATTCACTTTCGTTTATTAGTAAATTTATATTCATATTTCATTGAGAGCAAAGGATTGGTTTCTTCTTCAAAGCATTAAATAATTAATATTAAATTATATCTGGACCTTGGTCACTTTAGAATTACCCAGGCATCTACTTTGTATTGTTGATTGAGGTATATTTTAAATATTGTATATTTTATTGTTCAAGATTATATATGTTTATTTAATGCAAGGCAAGCTGCCCTCAAAAGGCCAATGCCATGGGTTACAACTGAAAGATTGATTGTCACTGCTGCTTTACTGGAAAGTTACTGACATTTCTTAGAAAATTCCTCATTTGACATCTCATTTCTTCTCTGAAAGTAAGTAGGCAAAATAGCCAGGCCTTTCTCAAGACATCTCTGCTATTCTACACTTAATTTATTGAAAGCAAGAAGATGGAATTTATTCTGCTTTGTGGAAAACATTCAAGAGCATTCTTCTCCCAGTCTGGCCATGCTTGCTTTCAAGTCTTTCCAGATTGTCTGCATATCCAGCCACTGCAGCTCCCCAACAGCTTCACCAGGAATGTTCTTTATGCATGCTCAGTTGCACCAGCAGACAATCTGGGAAGGCTCTCAGAGAACTTGTGATGAGCCGTCAGACTTATTAACTGCTTCAATGCTTTCCATAGCATTGTCGTGCATGTGCTAACATGCTATTCAAAGAACCTCTTTAAATGTTTGGATAACCACAGTCTACATTGTATTCCTACTACAGAGAGCCCTTGTTAGCTACCACAATTGCTAATGAAATTGTGACTATGTTTCTGATCTTATCTCGGATTTGCTTAGCTTTATAAACCTGCAAAGGTCAGAAATGCAAGAATTGTTTGCAAGCTTATTTTTTCATTACTGTTGTAACTGTGAAGGAAGTTGCTAAATGAGACAATCACGAAACAAGAACTATTCAGATTGGCTAGTCTCTACAAACATCTCACCAGGTCATTAGCCATTTGCTAATGTCTTCCACAAAAGCAGATGACCTCCAGCAAACAAATAATTATTTTTGTGCAAGTGGCAGGTGGGTGGAGCCAAGACACTTCATGTATAACAAAGACCTGAGATCCAATCCAGTGTACTCACATATATAGAGACTGCAAAGGCACATAATAAAGAATAGAAATGTTAAACAAGAATCTGTATGTTGGACTGGCATTTGACCCCCAAAAGCTGATTAGGTGATTTGGGCCAGGCACACTCACACATTTATCTATCATTTTGTTCTAAGCATTTTGTTCTAAGCATGTTTCTGATTGCAAGCAGAAAAATAGTCTGAATGGGTTCGATGAGAGGAAGCTTCAAAAAAGTTCAATTTACCATCCCTCTAAGAAAGATCCGTGAAAGGGCCACTACAACCCAGAAGCCCAGTTCCTAGAAATGAAAAAATGAACAGCACAGCTTCACACAATTTCAACAATTCAAACATGATTTTACCACTGTGAACCCAATGAGACAAGGAAATTCTAGAGATGGTCTTTTGCCATAAAGTCCTTATCTGGAAGGGCTTACTGTCTTAAGATCATTTCAAAAGAACACTGAAAAAAAATGGCCAAACTTGTTTTCTACTGACTACTTAGGCCCATATTAGATAATAAAAATACACATTCCAAATGGAACAATTCCAAAAGATAAGTATATATTAATAGTCATAGCAAACAGGGACAAAATGACTCTTATGTCTATCTGAATTTTAATATAGATTTTGACTTTAAGTTCATAACCACTTATTGTACCATGAAAATATATAAGAAATAAATTTAAGGTTAAACCTAGCCTAAGTTTCTAAAGAAGAAATTTCCACCTACATAGAGAGTTGCTGTTAAGGTGTCTATTCTAAGTAGGAAGCTTTTATTGTATTTCCACAGTTTATAAAGCTACCATTCTGACCATTAGCTTTCCAAGGAAAACTTATGTTTAGTCTTGCAAGAGGTAAATTGCTTATATTATAAAGAGATTGCCTGACCATGACTTTTTCCACATGACAAAACTGTTTACTTGTGTTACGTGCAATTTGAAAGTACTTAATTACTTGATTAGTCAGATTATCTGCTCAGAAGTGACATATGTTTACTTGGAATAAAATGAGCGTCTGAAGAGGAAACTTCACTCTTCTAGGATTACTGTTGCAAGAATAATTAGCCCAACACAATTTGACTTTTACTTAGTATAGTATCTAGATTAACTTCTATTTCTGCTAATAGTAAAATTACATGTACACCTTGATTTTTAATCTTCTTTTAATGAGTGTCTTAAGTTTACAACGGCACTGAAGAGTGACTTATAACTGGTCCTCATACTTACAACCGTCACAGCATCCCATGAGCATGTGATCAAAATCAGCTGCTTGGGCAATTGGAATGTATTTATGATGGTTGTAGCATTCCAGGTCATGTGATCAGCATTTGTGACCTTCCCAGCCAGCTTCTGACAAGCAAACTCAATGGAGGAAGCCAGATTCACTGAACAACCATGGCAAAAAAGTCATAAAATTGAGCAAGACTCGCTTAACAACTGCCTTGCTTAGCAGTGTAAATTCTGGTCCCAGTTGTGATTGTAAATATGTTTTCCTCTACTTTTGTTTTTGTTTATCCAAGATCCCAAATATTTACCTCACGTTGGGAACTATTCTATACTCACCTGGATTTTAAATGTTCATCCTTGCTTGTGCCCAGATTTCTGAGTATGATCTGAATCCTATTCATTGTTATGAAAACATAATAGCTTAAAACCATAATTCTTCCTTTATTTCATATTAAATCCCTATTCATGCGGGCCTCATAAATTCATCCTCAGATCACTCATTTTTTCCCTCCTCCTTCTTTCCTAGCTTTTTCCTAATGAAAAAAAATCACAGATCTCCACATTTCATCCACAGTTCTGTAGAAGCTTGCTTGGTTCGTTCTAACAAACATACTATCCATAAATGTTAGCACTCCTTATTACTTTCAAGATATAATGTGAACCCACTCTATTAATTGTCTATCTGGTTATATAGCAGATGTGTACTAGGTTTGCTTATAGGCATCCACTTTGGCAAAACCTCAGACACATGAGTGCATAGAAGCATGCACACTGCTTTGGAGAACTGATGGCTGCAGTTCTAGCTTACACAGTATAAATGGAAATCTAGAAAAGATTGCTCTATTCTGCATCTTTAAACCATCGTTTGGATAATGGAGATGGGGCAAATTAATGGCAAAGTGTATGAGTTTAACTTTCAAGAACAGTTTGCAGATATTACTCAGTTGCTGCGAGGCTTTATGAGGTTTCCCTTATTTAGGAGAAACCACAATTCTTTCAACAATACCATGACAATATCATACTACTCAGGAAAAAAAACAGAACCTTGAGATCAGTGGGTTCGTGCATGATAGGGGCCCCTATTAGGTATACTATGGCATCACTACGGATGTAATGATGTCTTGCTATTATGAAGTACTTTCTCTCCCTTAAGCTGCAGCTTGAACACCTTTTTGAAAACAGAATAGCATTATAGGTATTCCATTACACCAATAGTAAGCAACCCCAAGCCTTTGTGACCATCAAGCCTCTTATTTGAAGTTTAAATAACTTCAATAATCCACAACTGTAGAAAATTGGCAACTTGTTTCCCCTCCAGCCTTTGTCAGAAAATACATAACATCTGTAGTATACACGTTGTTGGAAATTGTCAAGTGTTAAAGTAAAAACCCAGCTCCCTGAAAAAGTAAGGGGAGAGGCCTATAGATAGGAAGAGAATTAGGATTAACTTCATAGACCATAAATGTGGTTTAACTTGCCCACTGATGCCCTCAGGTCTTTAAAAAAAAAAAAACCCGAAACTCACTTGATTCATCAGTGACCCACCACTGTTTCAGTAACTGAGAGTTGCATCTTGTTTTATGACATCAACAAAACACTTTTCCAATTAAATAAATGTTCCTCTAGCAGACCTTTTCTCTTGCTCACAGCAATTGCTGTCATTTCCTAAAGCATTTTTCTCCCTCCCTTCTGCATTCTTTAAGGATTAGAACTTGTTTTTCTAATATCGAAACCAGTTGATTCTATGATTCTAAGTATCTGCCCTGTTTAAAGAAGAAGAAAAGGAGAAAACTGATTTTCTTGACTATCTTTCAAGACCCCAACATTGGATGTTGGATCAAAGTTCAGACTAAAGGAAGAAGATAGGGGAGGGATTATCGGGAAAGGTCAACCTGATAATGTCAGCCAGCTTTCATAAGTTACCCAGAGCCCTCCCAAGAATGGAAGGACCCACAAAGTACTGTAATTATAACTTCTGTTCTTACTCTAAGTTCTGGAGCTCCTCTTCTGCTTGGTCATGAACGTGTCGGTGGTTCATCCTCCTTCTGTCTTCTATCTCCACTATGCCCATCCACCACAGTTGTTGCAGCTCCTTTTCAAAGTACCACTGGCCACAGAAGGAAAGATAAGAGTGATGGCAAAGAGATCAACATCCTTTTGTTTCAGGTTCAGCTTCTTGCTGTTTGTGATAAACAGTACAGACACACTGTAAGACGAACAATTCTCTCTGGAGCTTGAACAGGGTGAATGAGGAAGTGAAAACAGAGTCCCTCCCTGTCTTTGACAAAGTGCTCTCGCTGGCCTCTCCAGCTCAGTGCAGGGAAAAGGGGAAGCTGCCTGGAGAATGCAGCTAGGGCTGTTTCATCTTTTCTTCTATGCTGCATCACATACCGCTGTTATAATAACAGGCAGGGTAGCCCGAGTGTTAGTTGGGAAGGTTACGCGGCCCACATTGTAAAGGAAAGCATCTACTGTATACTACTATTTACCTGTTTATGGACACCAAAATGGGCTTTCCTATGTTTATGATTTTATTATTTAAAAAACAATAATTGACTATTCATAAAAGATACAATATAATTCCAGATTTTTTTTAAAAATCAGGATGTACTTTTACTGTAGAGTAATAGCAAGTCTGTATCATAAATTTTATGTTCTCTCACCCCACATTTTTCCTACTTTCCAAAGTTTTTACTTTGGACTTTTATCTGAATATAAAACAACAGAAAGATTTCTTCCTTTTCTTTTTTTTTTTCTGGCATCCTCGGAAGTGGGGAAAGCTTAATTTAAACTTTCTTCCTGTTTTACTCTTCCTAACTACCTTACATGCACAATTGCAATAAGGACAGAGAAAAATCCTTACAAACTTGAAAATGAACAATGAAAAAATGAACTTAAAATGAAGTTACAAGTTTTGTTAGATTTGCTTCTCTACACACCACACACACACACACACACACACACACACACACACACACACCATTCTCCCCTTCTGGAAGACCAAAATAACCAGTCAGACTGTATCAGGGTTATTGAGCTGTTGGCTGTTGCTTGCATGCTATATTAGCTGGGTTCAGAGATGGCACTAGATTCTGCTGACTTTGCCCATTCAAACAGCAAACTAAAATAGACACCAGGACAAAGAATCAGTCTAGACAAGTAAAGTGATTTTAATTGGGAGTTGACTTTGCTCCTATTCATTTACTTTTTTCATATGTTTTCTGTTTAATATTATAGGAATCATGTAGGCCTCTGGTTTCTTTGAGAACGCTTTCTCTAGCATAATGCTTCCTATGAGACAGACCAGCTGCCCTGACCTGGCATTTTCTAAGCACGCCATGTCTTTCTAAGTACAGTTTCCCACTAGATTTATTGTTCTCTGGTTTTATATCCTTGCTTAGACTTCCCTTTGGGTTTTGAGCCCAACTTTTAATCTCCTGTTGTGCTAACACCCTTTTGATGGTTTATCTGTAGACACAGTGGGAATCTTTCTCCTACATTCAATACACACACAAATACAAACAATGAATTGTATCCCACATAGTCAAAGTGTCTGCAAAACAACAGACCAACAGACCATAGGTAGTGGTTTTGCTACTCCGCAGATCCTTTAAGTGGGAAGGCTTTACAACCTGATACTTTTTGGTGTGCAAATATCATACTGTAATAAAATCAGCAGCAAGAGGCTGACTTCTGTTTCAAACTCAGTTTATTTTGAGGATTATTGCTCAGAAAGAAAGAAAAAAGGGAGTCTTGTAAAATCAGTGCTATATTTAAAAAATCCATTGTATAGAATCATCAAGACACTAACTAATCAAACTGTCTATTACACTACACAGAATCATTAATGCAAACAATCCCAGTTTGAGTCCTATATGAATGAATTCATCCTGCTCATATAATCTAATTATATAGAGTCTATTATAGTTTATATAGTTGGGCCCTTCTCTTCTAGTCTGTTCCTTTACATCTTTTTGTTCAAAGGAAACAAATGTCAGATCACCATCAGAATACTTTCCCTGTTGTAAGAGGTCTGTTTACTCATTGCCTTTGCACCATTAAGTTGGCTCTTAAGATGGATGTGAAAGTGGTACTTCTTATAAGTAGGTGATTTCCAAAGAGGAAGTACTAAATATGGCCAGTGCCTTTCAATATGTACATATTGAATCACTTTTTATTGGTAATCAAAGCCTCAGCTTACTTATCTTACCTCTAACTTATTGTTTCCCTGCATACTACCAAAGGCTGTTTCCAGCAGAACAGATGATAGAGTTTTTCCTATCTTCCATTCAATAATATTCAGCTTAGAAAGGAATTGTAGAGGCTAGAGAGACACCAATGATCTGTGTTCAGAATGATCTACACTAGGGGTGTCAAACTCAATTTCATTGAGAACCACATCAGGGTTGTGTTTGACCTCGGGTGGGGCGAGTCAGGGTGGGCATGGCCAGTTCAAAATAACTCATGTCAGGGGCACCTGTGGTGGCCCAGGTGGGCTGGGGGATCCATTGTCTCCAGCTCCATTTTCAGCTGCAACGGCCTCCTGCAGCGCTCTGCCAGTGAAAATGGAGCTGCATTTTCACTGGCAGTGGCCCCACAGGTTGGTCCTTTGCTGTTTCCATGGCAGCCCCACAGGTCACATTTAAGCACCCCGCAGTCCAAATCTGCACCTTGAGTTTGACACTCCTGGTCTACACAATAACCAACAGAGCCTCATTAGCAAGATAGTCCATCTTTGACCTGAAAACCACATTAGCCCCCAACCACAGTGACAAAATAGGGCAGCACATAATGAAGGAAAATTTCCCTATCAAGGTTTCTTGCAAGGGGGAAGACAAAAGACAGTTGTGCTGAGTAGTATTTTGATTTATGTTTTTTGAGCTTGCCTGAGTTTAGGGACATTCAACCATGTCATGACAGAAACACAAAGAAAAGAATTACAGAAACATAAAATCCAAACTGCAAAGCAAGAACAAAAGCATGAGGTGGGAGAGAGAAAAAAATAAGAATCGCGAAAGGCATGCTACTGAAAAGCTTTTGGAAACAGCTTTGTTTTTAATGACTTTTTAAACTCTACTAAGAAGGGATCCATTATGAGGTCAGTAAGGAGCCCATTTCACAGCATCAGCAAAAAGGCATGATAACTTCAGCTCCCCAAGTGTTGAGTCAACAAGGAGACCCTCCCTATATGTTCCAACAGCCCAGGTTGAATTCAGCTGAGATGGTGGCCCCATAGATACACAGCTTCCTAGCCATGAAGAGCCTTATAGCTCCTCAAAATAAAAAATAAACAACCATACAAACCTTCCTTACCTACCTACTAATTCTAAGTCCTGCCACTTGTCTAAAACACTTCATCAGTGCCCTTCCCACTGCAGCTTTTTCCCTGCTTCAAAATAGGTAGTGAAAAATAGATGAATAGCAAAGCAGTTAAAGCCAGGCTAGAGTGTCTCAGTATCAGAATGGATTTTATTTCCCTATGTTCTACATTCTCCTGCCTCATCACAAGAGCAGTAGTGACTTCCTCAGGGAAATCAGGCTCTTTTCTGAGATTTTGGTTATGGCTCTCCTCCTCCCACCCCCATAACCAGGGGAGAACAGAAGTTACTGCATGACCGATTCAGCAGAGAAAACTATTGATGTAGATTAGCCGGAAGGAAGAAGTAGAGAAAACAGACTATTTCGAGAGCAAGATATAAAAATAGTTGCCACACAACAAGTTGGTTATTTGACAAAGTCTGCTAAAGGTATGGCAAGAACACTATGACTGTGCTGGGATGCTCATATAGTAGTGCTCTAGGGTGTAATCTATGAGCACTTTGTGCTGAGCTCCTGTCTGCTGTTGTAGAACATCTACATAGTCCTCTTAGGAGAAGTATCTCAAAAAGAAAGGGCCAATTGTCCCTTTACTACCTCCTAATCGCTAATCAATACATTCAATCTGAAGTAATCCTGCCATGTAAAGGTGGAGTGTACTTCAGTTTAACAAGGATGTGTTTTTGGGCAGCAGCAGTTACCTGACTTCAGCCATGGTCTTTCGTTCCATGAAATAATAATGTCAATAAAAATGATACCTAGCTACTGGCAGCATCAAGGTGACCCTTGGTGATTTCTACAGCTGTACAAGATAGAACTTGATTTGTACTCCTCTGGCAGATTACAAGATAATCCCAAAGTTGTAAACTAAAGTGGAAGATGTAAAAACATCCTCATGACATACCACTTCTGCATCTTTGCCAAAACAAGATCTAGGAATCCATTTTGCAGAGGAGAATTCAAAGAGGTGATTTCTTTATGTGCATTCTGAGGTCATAGAGAGCAAGTTCAAGTTTCAGGTTTATTAGATTTGTATGCCGCCCACTCCCAGGGGACGCTGGGCGGCTCACAACAGACAAGAAACATTTAAATTTAAAAAATAGAAATAAAAATAAAAAATACAGTATTAAAATTCACAGCACCCATTCCATCTAAGCGGGGCTGGATATCAATCAACAGCCCCAGGCCTGGCGGAACAGCCAGGTCTTGACGCTTTACGAAGGCCGGGAGAGTGGTAAAGGTCCGGATCTCTGCAGCAAGATCGTTCCACAGGGCCGGCGCAGCATCAGAGAAGGCCCTCCCCCGGGGAGTCGCCAGCCGGCATTGTCCGGTTGACGGCACCCGGAGGAGGCCCAACCTGTGCGATCTTGTTGGTCGTTGGAGGCATTATGTCGTAGTATGCAGTCAATGCTGCATACTACAGATGGACTATCAGACCATAGGCCAACTTTACCGGTTTGAATGTTGCATTCTGTGAGATTAAAAAAAAACTCCATTGCAAGTCCTAGCCCAGCTGCCTCTTTCAAGAAAGGTTGGTACAGTGGTTGGTACAGGTCAGTGAATGTGCTATATGGCTAGAGCGTTTTAAAGAGGTGATTAATTCATCATAAGCATCAATATTCTACATCAACCTTCAGCTGCTGCATATGCAGATGAAAACTAGTAGAACCAAGTTCAAAAGAAAGGGTATGACAACTAGTTTAGATCAGGGAGGATGGCATCTACCAAGAAGATCATTGTCTAAGTGCAGTAGAAAGTTCCACTAGGTGGTGTTTGTATAGTATATCACTTCTGCTGAAATTTGTCTTTTGCACAAATGCAGGTTGCAAAATACAGTTGACCATTAATTGTCAACCAAAAGTTTTTTGGTGCTGCTGTTTTAAATTCTTTGCTGTGGTCTAATTGCCCCTAGATTTGCAACCCAATATGGTTGATATGTTTTCTTTTTTACTGCAATCTCCAGAAATTCTTTGAAAAGCCTCCTCTGCTACCATATCTGCTTGAGAGGAATCTTCCACAATGTGACTGGATTACCTTGAAATGCAAATATTACCAACTGCAGAGGGATTATCTTTAGCTTCCCTATATTATTTAAAGCTTAATTGCTTTTTTGGAGTCCCTTCTGATCCTACCAATAATCAGCCCCTCTCAGCTAATTCAAGTTGGTTGAGGTGAATTTGAATGCATTTACTATTATATTTACTTTAAACTCTCACCCAGCAATAAAGAAAGGGTACTGATAGGTGTGTGGTTTTTTTTTACATAATTAGACTTAGAATAACTTTATTGTCACTTTAATTTACACTAATTGGCATACATTTAAATTATTGAAACAATTACAGGCAAGTGCTAGTGCAAACGGAGTGCAGCAGAAGGAGCTGGAATCACAGCTTTGTTAATGTATTAGTCCATGTAGTACGGTGGTGGGTTCCTACTGGTTGGACCAGCTTTCCTGAACTGTAGTGCGAACTGGTTCTCTCTTTTTCTTTAAAGGTGGGCCCACCTGCCCGCCCCTGGCTTATACTTACCTTTATTCCAGCTTCTGAAGCCCAGCTGATCTGGGGCAGCAGCTTGAATTGCCGGTCCTCAGCTTTTTTCCTTTTTTTCAGAGTAATTTTCATTCAATTGCACACACGCCCAGTGAACTGGTAGTAAACCGGAACCTATCACTGATGTGGTTCCTCCTTCCAACCGTTTGTGTAAAGTTCAGCGCATTTTTTTGTTTCCCATTTCTTCTCTTTTCCATTCGCACTGAATCTTTTAAACTAAATATAGTAAGCTTTAGCATCTTGTCTGGCTGAAGACAAAATAAAGGTTTTAAGTAAAGTTCTGTATAAATACTAAATGTAATAAATATGAGGTCTGACTTTGCTGCAACCAGAATGGTGACTAAGGATTAAATCAGGCAATAAACTAGCAACATAGGTGACATAGTGTCTTCTGACTGCTAGTTATGGTCATCGGATGTTGTCTACTAGTCTCCTGTCACAATGTTCTAGCTGTGAAGACATAAGAAATAAAAATCCTTAATCTCACCACACATGGACACATGCAACTACAGTTTCACCTGGGAAAATGTGGGCATCCTAGATCAAGCTAAATCCAAAACCATACAGAATTCTTGGAAGTTTATCATTTTTACAAACCGGGTCATCCATAGACATATGAAAATAAGCCATATTTACACACCATTAAGAAGAGACAACAAAACCTAAGAACAAACAAGACCAGAACACATCCCCTCCAGAAGCCAACATTCAGAAAAACAGGGACTAACATCAAATAAACAATTAAACAAAAAAACCATATCCCGATCAAGAAGAAAACCACACCCCACCAAAACTAGCAGAGCAAGTTACAGGATATAAACAGAGAGCAAACTCCACATTCTCTCACAATAATGATATTGCCTAACTTCGGTTAATGAAACATCTCAAACAAACAGCCAGGCTCAGAAAGCATCAAGGATTTCACAGTTCAGTTCTGTTCGGTTCTGAACTATATATATATATTGTCTTTTAGTCTCTTCTACGTATATTCTCTTCTGGAAGTGAAGATTTCAGACAAATTCCAACAGTAAAGAGGAAAACATTCTCATTCATACTAAATCATTCATGTCTTTGAAGAAGAAACAAAAAATAATTGAGTCCCTTTTTGTCTATTGATTTTGTGTTGTGTAGGAAGCAAAGTTCCCAGCTATGAATAAGAAACATGGCACAAGTACTGAAGGGATAAAGGTCTTGTGTCTTTTCATGAAAGGAACATTGTGCAAACAATACCCAAAAGGGTGTGTGGGATTGCAGATTCATACTCTACCCAGCAATCACAATATACATCAATGTAACCACAGAATTATCTGTTAGAATGGTTATTTTCTTTGCCCATTATCAACATTTGCAGAGGATATTATAATCTTGTATCATCAATGAATTGTTGAAGGGTTCTTTTTTCTTGGAGAATAAATAAAAGGGTACACTTACTGAAAACTAAATAAAAGGATTTGTTCAAAGAGATGGACTTTACTATGCCTTTTCTGTGCTGAGTTTTTTTAGAAGTCAATGAAAATGTGTATAAAGTAGTGCTGTGTGATTTTTAAAATTCTATGCATGTTGTTCATATAGTACAAAACAGAGGGTGAATGTTATGTGGATGGTCCTACCTTGCAAGGAGAATTACATTTGGTAACCTTCTGGACTGTATTTAGAACAGTTGTTCCATCCCTTGAACATATAATTCCTATTGTTGGCATATACACTAATTTCTCTATATACTAGTCAGGGTACCCTTTCAAATGTGATTGCTGTATGTGATTTTATCTCCTCTTATTTTGGTAAGAGGCCACATAATCACTACTTACATGTATGAAACCAGAAACCAAGAAGGGAACAAATGGGAATCTGAAATACCACTGGCATTTCCAAGTCACTGACAGCTTGATTTGTTGCCAAATGCTTATTTAAAGTCCCAAATTCTTTTCTTGGACATTGCACAAAAGATTTCTACGATGAAAAGGGCTTCCATTCCATAAAGGAAATCAGGAGTTCAAAAGACCTGTTGGGTGGCATCCAGTGCATCATATACTGTATATCTTTATTTCCCCATTGTGCCCCTGGCAGGACTTCTGGACCTTCACAGTGGTTGATATGAATAATGAATCTCTATTCTGCTGTCTTCCATTTTGGGTTAAGGTATTTGGGCCATGATAAAAACCAATACTCTGTCACATTAACACCTGGCTGCTCAGCCTATCAGAGTGGTTGTTATAAATAGAGATCCTCTCAAGAGGTGTAGTCTTACCTGGAACATCTATGTAGGAATATTAAAAGCTACAATTCGTGCTTGTCTACTACTTGGCACTTCTTATTGGTTTTCTTTTTCCCTCTGAGGAGAAGAAAGAAAAATGTTTGTTGTACTGTAATACAATGTGCACTAAGACAGAAATGCACACTTAGATCCAGAACAAATACTATCTTGTATTTTTCCTCTTGTGAGCACTAGAATCATTTATTGACCATTAGGAAATATTCTGAAGAATAGAGAATGATCTACAGAACCCACTATATTACCTTTTATTGGGGGGCAGTACACATTTCTTATCCAAATCTCTTATTAAATATCCCACCTTTAAAAAAATAGTATTCTATGCTGCTTTACTGAAGAATACTTTGAAGCCTTGAATAAAAAGCAAATAGCCAATCTTACACTGACCATTACTGCATAAAATCGTCATTTCAGACCACTTATGCTTCTGAGGTTTTGAGGACATAAACTTGCATTTTTTCACAAATTGATTGCTGATACAATAGTATCTATGTATTGATAGATCAATTAGTTGATCCATCTATCACCCAACTACCTACCTACCTACCTACATACATACATACATACATACCTACAGCACAGAAACCGCTTTGGTCGCATTGACCGATGATCTCTGGAGGGCCAGAGATGGAGGACATTCCTCCATCCTGGTTCTCCTCGACCTCTCAGCGGCTTTCGATACCATCGACCATGGTATCCTTCTGCGACGACTGCGGGAGGTGGGAGTGGGAGGCGCCGTGTTGCGTGGTTCTCCTCCTACCTCTCGGACAGGTCGCAGTCGGTGTTAGTGGGGGGGCAGAGATCGTCCCCTAGGCCCCTAACTTATGGGGTGCCTCAGGGCTCGGTCTTATCCCCCCTACTATTCAACATCTACATGAAACCGCTGGGTGAGATCATTCGCAGGCACGGGATTAGATACCATCAATATGCGGACGATACTCACTGTATCTGTCCGCCCCGTGCCAACTCAATGAAGCAGCAGACGTGATGAACCGCGGCCTTGAAGCTGTTATGGACTGGATGAGGGTTAACAAGCTCGTGCTCAACCCAGAAAAGACCGAGTGGCTGTTGTGTTTCCCTCCCAGAGATTCGACCAATATTCCATCACTCAGGCTGGGGGGTCAAATTCTACACCCCTCAGAGAGGGTTCGCAACTTGGGAGTCCTCCTGGACTCACAGCTATCGTTTGACCACCATTTAATGGCTGTGACCAGGGGGGCATTCGCCCAGGTTCGCCTGGTGCGCCAGTTGCGACCCTACCTGAATCGGGAGGCTCTCACAACAGTCACCCGGGCCCTTGTGACCTCTAGGCTGAAATACTGCAACGTGCTCTACATGGGGCTGCCCTTGAAGAGCATCCGGCGACTTCAGCTAGTACAGAATGCGGCCGCGCGAGTGATTGTGGGTGCACCTCGGTTCACCCGCATAACACCTATCCTCCGCGAGCTACGCTGGCTACCTGTCGATCTCCGGATGCGCTTCAAGGTGCTATTAGTCACCCATAAGCCCTACATGGCAGTGGATCTGGATACTTGAGAGACCGCCTTCTGCCAATTACATCCCTGCGACCAATAAGATCACATAGATTAGGCCTCCTCCGTATACCATCGGCCAGCCAGTGTCGGCTGGCAACTACAAGGAGGAGGGCCTTCTCAGTAGTAGCCCCGACCCTTTGGAACGAGCTCCCCGTAGAGATTCGCACCCTCGCCACCGTCCAGGCCTTCCGCACAGCCTTGAAGAACTGGCTCGCCCGTCAGGCCTGGGGACAAGGATAGTTCCCCTCCCGAATGATGAATGTATGTTGTTTACTATTTTATTATATGTCTTATCTTAATGTCTGTATTCCCCTTCCCCGATTTTATGTGAGCCGCCCTGAGTCCCCTCAGGGAAAAGGGCGGCCTACAAATATTAATAAAATCTAAAATCTAAAATCTACAAATCTACCAGGGGTGGGTTCCTGCCAGTTCTAACCTGAGTTAGAACTGGCAGGAACCAGAATTTCTGAGCCAACATTTTGGTTGCTAAGCAAGAGCGTTGTTAAGTGAGTTTCACCTCATTTTACAAGTTGGCCACTCCCACCCAGTCACATGGCTGGCAAGCCACTCCCACAGAGCAGGCCACACCTACAGAAGAGGTTCAAAAAATTTTGAAACCCACCACTGCTACCTACCTACCTAATAAAACCAGTTCTCTATATTTTATCATTATTGCAAGCAAAAGAATGAGTGTCCAATCTGGGTTGGTCACTGGGACCAGAGGTTTTATCGTCCAAGCTTTTGGGCTTGTGCTAGAGCCCATCTTCAGGGAACTTCTCTCTAGCAGAGTGAGTGTGAGAGAAAAGCTCCAGCCTTGAGTCCAAAAGCTCGGACATTAAAACCTTTGGTCCCAATAAGCGACCCAAATTGGATTCAGCAACGTTATTCAGGGAAATGTATATTGGTCTTCATTCGTAAAAGAATAAACTCTACTGAGGTTTGCTTTGATGGCTAGTAATGTTTTCAAGTAAATTTTATCTTGCTGATTGTTGCTATGCTGTCCAAGTGTAGAAAGTATTGGCTTGCAGCCAGTGTTGTGCTTACCCACCTCCGATGGTTCTATGAAAATGATCCTTGGGTACAGAGGATCATAACATTAGAACTGACACAGTTGTTGAACCTCTGAAACAGATGAGATGAAAGCATACTGTAGCTTGATACATATATATATATATATATATATATGTATGTATGTATGTATTATGTATGTATGTATGTATGTATGTATGTATGTATGTATATGGATTAGAAACAGAACAAAGGAAAACCAGATAAACCCCACAAAGAACATTTTATCAAATTATGGTACTCAACTTAGTTATAATAGTTGTCTATCCATTGTACATCAAGTACTCTTCTTTTTCTATCCACAATTTCTTGGATATACACAAGCTGATAGGGATGCAATGGCTCAGTGGCTAAGACGCTGAGCTGGTCGATCAAAAAGTCAGCAGTTCAGTGGTTCGAATCCCTAGTGCCACGTAACTGAATGAGCTCCCGTTACTTGTCCCAGTGTCTGCCAACCTAGCAGTTTGAAAGCATGTAAAAATGCAAGTAGAAAAATAGGAACCACCTTTGGTGGGAAGGTAACAGCGTTCCGTGCGCCTTTGGCATTTAGTCATCCCAGCCACATGACCACAGAGACGTCTTCGGACAGCGTTGGCTCTTTGGCTTTGAAACAGAGATGAGTGCCAACCCCTAGAGTCGGGAACGACTAGCACATATGTGTGAGGGGAACCTTTACCTTTACCTTTTTATCCATTGTAGCTCCCACAGGAAATGCTGTGAAAAGCAGGTATCTGAATTGTCCTGCAGTTTGTCCTTAGTCTTTATGAAACTGAGAATCTGAACATTTTCACACGTTTCTGGATAAAGCTTCACAAAATCTGCTACTAAGAGGTGGTGACCAACCCAATTCGATATTATGGACTACATTCTCACTGTCTCTTACTGCTTGCCGTTAGGACTAGATTTCATCGGCATCAGTCCAAAATATCTGGAATATCTTGTAGCTACAAAGCCAGTAGACAAATCCAATGGACATTTGCTTCTTTCTCATTATACAACACAAGCAGATTATTTCAGGTGCTACCCAATGTAAAAAAAAACCCACAATCACATCAAAGCCTCTCCCATCTCCTTGTTTGCTGTTTTTCCAATGATAATTATGCTAAGATGTTTAAATTTAATAGCTGGAGCAGTGGGGCTGTGCAGTGAGCGAGAACATCGTTATAGTTGATTGGTTGAAGAGGACTTGCTCCTGCGTGAGGCCTTCTGCACTGTGATTGGTTGCTGTGGGAGTGGAGGGAGTTTTCCTGTTTTCCCACCTTTTTTTCTGTGTGCCCTGTATGCTCTGTGATTTACCTCATGATGCTCCTGTTTGCCTGACTATCTAGCTTGCTCTATATGTACTTGTAAATATATTTATTTATATAAACTAAAAGTTCCTGTCAGCATGTCTGACTTCATTTCAACACTTGCTGCACAACCCCCTGACAAATTATTAATCTGAGGAAGTCTTCCAAAATATTTTCTTCCTGCTGCTCTCTGATGAATTGTATAAACATAAAAGCTATAGGTGAAATTAGATATATATACAGAATTCTAGGCTAATTACCTTTAGAAACAGTTATCAGGGCTGAACATTTACTAAAGTTTGTAGGCCAAGAATTTGCTTACAAAGTTGATGGCAGAGAAAAATTCCTCGGGAAAATATTTGATTAATTGGATGGGAGATAAGGAAAAGTATTTAAAACAACAGAGGTTACATTTTTTGAAAAAAATCCTAAAGTTTTTTTCCCCACATGTATGCTTCCCATATTGAAAGAATGATGTAATATTATTAACCCCCCAAAATATCTGGTGAAGAGAAGAAACTACATGTTTTACTTTTTTTCTTTGATCCCCTTGATGCAATCTAGGAAAGGGATACAAGAAGTTTTTTTTCACACTGCAAAGTCAAACTTGCCTCAAAGTACTGCTGCCTTTTTGTTATCTTTCTATGCATGGCATACGTTGTGTGACAGAGCTATACAGAGAAAAGAACCCTACACATCTACTTCATCTAGAAGGTATAAATCATGCTTTTCATATAAAAGAACCAATCCATTATATCTCCATCTCAAAAGAAATCAGAGATTGAGCACCTGCACAGGAAAGGTGAAACATTTGAAAACCCAACTCAGCCATGATGGAAATTGGGAAAGTGATTCTTTCAGCCTACTTTATAGAAATATTGTGACCTAAAACATAGGGGGAGATCCATACAAATCATCCTGCATTCCTCAGGGGAAGGATAGGATAATAAGATAAAGGGAAATATTAGCAATCATTGTTGGCCAATTCCATATATGTGGCATTGCAGAGAATTCTGGAGGTCTATATGCACATCTGTAAGATGACAAAGGATTCAAACACTATTATAAACAACAATACTTAATTTAATTGAGGAGTTTAGGAATGTTTTTCAGACCATTAGGTAGGTAAGTTGCCCACTCCTGCAATTTCACTTCAATCCAGTCTGATCCAGACCTGATCAGATCCTGATCCTTTGGTTATTTATTATTGCATAGGTGATAACAGCTGTTCAAGGGCCCCCCATGGGCAACACGTCCATTTTCTGCCAACAGGTCAACCAGTCCATCAAGGTGGTTGTTTTTTTTTTAATAGATGGCATCTATTCATAGCAGATCTCTCGACCCACTTCAGAAGAGATATAATTAGACTGTATTAAACCCCATTCAAATAAACAAATCACAGATGGCGCACAAGAAAGCGAGACCCAAATTAGTTCAACTGGGCAAAAAGGAAGGTTATCTTGCCTCTCTTTAACCTTTAATCTCACTGTTAGAGATTGGGAAGCCTTTACTCCTGCCTTGTGCAATGAAATTCAGTTTGGTCTGCTCATCAGGGAAGTGTTTGTTTTCATTATATTTGTAATACTGCATGTGGCTATGGCAACATAAATCCGATCACATTACAGTTCCTTGCTAGCCTGCTTTATTTAAAGTATGCTTGGCCGATTTGTTCTAACTGCTGTAGTGTTCTTTTGTTCAACCCACTACTCTACATCTATTTGTGTCATTTTCTCTATACATATATCCAGGGTATCAATGGGAACAGTGGGGCTCTATTTGAAGTTCCTTCTCCTGCCATTGTTGGGAGACTCCTCTGACCCCCATATTTTTTACTATTTTGAAGCAAGATGCACATGGAAACCATAATGCAAACCTAATAACAGGAGGGTTTAAAAAATAAATAAATAAAATTTGCTCCCAAAATAAGAAAAAAAAAAAGATTTACCCAACTGGCATACTTGTTCAGGCCACTTTAGACCTTAAACTCTCCCCCACCCTCCAATGTTGTACATACACTTTTAAGTGTTGGATAATGGCTAGCATTGCAGAAGTGCAGAACAGCTGAAAGAAGAAGAGAAATAACAGGTGCTTTTTCAAAAGGCAACTGGACTTTCTTTGCTTTCCCAGAAGAAGTTTCACTTCTTATCCAAGAAGCTGAAGAAGCTTCTTGGATGAGAAGTGAAACATCTTCCAAGAAAACAAAGGAAGTCCAGTTGCCTTTTGGAAAAGCACCTTTGGGGCAACCATCACCTGGATGATTGAGAATCTCCATAGACAAGGGAAATAACACAGTCAAAATTCCTCCCAAAATTCTGTAAAATTATAAATATGCAAGCTGTACTTTTGGCAGATGCAATGGTAAAGGAGAGGAAAGAAAAGTGGAGGAGCTTGGAAACAGAGACAAGAGTTCAGTGCAATGGGTCAATGGCCAGTCCCCCAAGCTCTGCAAAGCTAAATATGGAGCTACTACTCGAATTGTCTTCAGTTACCCACTGCATGCAAGTAACAATGTGGAATCACAGGGCATGTTGCTGATTCTGGGGTGGTAGCTAAGCCATTGCAAAAATTTTCAGAAGACTTGCCATGAACAAGCAGCGCTTTTTGTTTTGTTTACAGCAGCTGAGGTCTTTCTGCTGGCCAAGATGCTAAACTAATCAGGAACATGAGAGCTGATTGTGTCACACAAGTGCAGATCTATGCCTTTTTCTGGACCTTGTGCACCATGTTGGGGAAATTCTCTTGGTTTATGCATTCCATCTTGTTTGAAAGCATCAGAAATTTAGATGCAATATTCTGTATACTGTATTCCTTCTTTGCTTAGCAATCTATGTTAGTGAAAAAAAACCTAGTGGGGGGAAATGAGCCATATACTGTATGTGGTACAACAGAAATGAGAACTACCAAATAAATCAATTTCAGATCCTCTCTCTCTCCTTTATTTCTTCTTTCTTTCTTTCTTTCTTCTTTCTTTTTTTCCTCACAATATGATACTATTATGAATCAAATGCAACTTGACAGGAGGTTTCTGGCAAACCTACAACTAAACACTTTACAGTAATCTAAATCTGATTTATGTGAATGGTACCCTCAGAGGGCTTCATGTTGGCAGGTATTTGTTTCATATTTTTCAGGTGATAAATGTTGGTCTATATATTTTGATACATAAATTATCACACCAATACAGCACAGTTTAGAAGTCCAAAATAGCCAAGACTTCTCTGAGAGATGCAAAAAATATAATAGTCAACATCAGATGGAAAGGTGAACTTGGATAGGTGGTTTATTTATCAGGAATGAAAGTTATTTCCAAGCTCGGTGGCCTGGAAAAAAAGGGAGGAACAATGTCTTAGACCAGGGTTTTTCAGATTGTGTTTCTACAGGATTAGTTTTTTATAGCTAATGGAGACTTGGCTTGAAATAGTATCTGTTCCCCAAAGCAAAAGTACCCCTTTAACTCTTTATGGCGACTATTTTTAGAACCTTTTGCTTCCAACTTGAATTGCATTTTTCCTTTTTTTTTTTGCCTGCATTTTTTTTTTTGAATACAGCCAGAGGCAATATGCCTGAAAACTCAAGCAAGACAGTTCAAGACAAAGAAAAGGAGACTGAAATTGCCAGCAGAGCTAAAGAAAACATAAGCAACACGCAGCTACGGTGAAGATGGCATCAGTGAAGAGGTAGCCTCCTCACCATGTTGTTTGATGCCAACATGCCAGACAGGTACTGGTGCAGATAAAAAAAAATTACATAAAGCAATATTAATAGGTAATAATACATCTGGCAATTTTCAGTCATGTAAGATTGGATAGATTTCTTCATAACCTTGTAGTATAACATAACATAAATAAGCTCAGGAATTAAGATCTTCCCCCACAATCAGGATAAAGGCGGAGTTTAGTCTTCATTTAACACTATTAAAACTTTGGCCAGAACAGTGCATCATAAGGCAACCATTTTTCAATCAAGCTACTTCAAATCATCCAACTTACAGAATGCTTCCAAAGTGGGGCCATGACTCTTGAAGGAATATGGTGGCTGCTTCAGCTGCCAGGCTGTTGCTGTAGTCATATGCAGTCATTCATTTTCAATATGTTGTGACAGTTTCCTAGCTACCCTTGCAATCCCTCACTCCTTCTTCCATGCAACAGCCGCCACTTACTTGCCTGCTGCAAAGGGGAGGAGCTAGCTATGTTTATTTATCACACTGAATTCATAGCCAGTCACTTAGGATTGTTATTTATACAGCCCCCTCACATTTATGGAGCAGATGCAGGAAAAGATTACAAAAACCATCGGATGAAATAGATCAGATAGTCAAATTATTCATTTTATGATGGAAGGTTGAACAGGAGCAAGGTGTCTCATAGATCTGCAATGAGACTGAGAAATGATAAGGTTAAACAGCAGAAAATGAGTGAGATACCTACAGAAACTTTAATGGCCCAAAGCTAATTAATAAAACACACATTTTGCCTCAAGATGGTTATCTAAGAATCTATAATAAAATCACAGTAGGAGAATGAATTGCAAAACTTTGGCAAGACAATTGCCAAAGAAAGAAGATCTATTAGGTAGAATATACTTTTCCTTCAAGGGCTGAACAAAGCAGCCAGTGAAAAATTACAAATGATGGGGCTGAGATAATATGAAGGCTCGTTCTACATCCCAAACCTATCATTACTGATAGCAGCTGCTATGGTTTCTCTCAAGCACATAAACATGGAGTGACTGCTTGCCATCCCAGTTTGCCACTTAGGAAACCAGATCAAGAACTTAATAAATGCAATGAAAAAACCTTTGAAAGGGAGGACATTTAAAAGAACTAGATTGAATCCTTAGTCTTCAAATAAAAACATTGGACAGAGATATAGATTATTCTACTGTTTACTCATGTATATATTGCACCATTTGATTCATCCACTCTGCCTTGTGATCCTTTTGTAGCTTTTCTTCATTTCAGATTCCACTATTTTGGGTGCTCATATATAAAAGTCTTTTGTCATGTTACAGAACAGCATAGTGTGCGTTGTCAGCACAACCTGAGCTTAAAGGCTGAACCTAAATAATTTTTTAGCATGGTTCAGGTTGATTTACAGGTTTGAAATGTATAAGTTGATACTTCCCATCACCTTTTCCCCTTTCCCTTTAAAATGTAAAATAAGCCAAGGCCAGGACATATGAACCCCTACTAATTCCAAGCTATGGGTAGATAGTTTCTGATGAAGCATGTATTTTTACTCTCAACTCATCTTGAACTGAGGTTCCACTTGGCCATGTGGCAAAGTAATCATTCGGACTCTTCACTGGGCGCTCAATGCAGATCAAGCAGAGCAACCTTGACAAAATGCAAAAGGTTAGAGGAATGAATCTCAGCTAATGCTAATGGAAAACTGAAATTTCAATAGTGTATTGAATTTGACATCCATCATCAAAATAGGTAGACAAGCAGATATTGCAGCTCAAGTTATTTTCTTAAAAACTATTCCTGCCAATACATTTAATGGCTATCACATGCCAATAAAATGTCATTATCTAATAAGGTATATTTCAGTGAACAATTTCACTGGATCACACCCTTTCCCCTTTGCTGGAGAAATTTAGTGCAGCTTTTGAAAGAAAGTTTTCCTGTGGAAGATCATAGAAAATTAACAGACTAGGGATAGCTTTCATATGAACATGTGGAGCATTGGCAGAAACATGCAGGCAGCATTTATTATAGAATCCTTCTGAATAAAAACTTGGTTCAAAATGTGCGAGAGGATCTAAGAGTATGGAATAACTATATTAAAAGCATTTCATATTTATGTAGTGTTGTCACACTCTAAGTGGAGGATAGTCTTGTTCCAATTTTTACGAAAACTTTATAAGGGAAGTTGACGCCATTGCGTTTCTGTAGTAAAGAAGAGTACTGAAATCAAAGAGAGATGAGAAAATTTTCCTACAGCCACTTTTAGTATTTTGCTTAATTCATGGCACAAACAAGACTCAAACCAGGGACATGAATACCTCAGTTGCTTCTTCACCACTCTACTACAGCTATTGACTTATGATAGATTATGGAAAAGACACCTGTTCAGGGCTTTACATTGACCTTAATGTAGCACTTAAGATTACTTCAGAGATATGTAACAAGCAATAGATTCACGACCTCAAATCCTTATTTGCTCTTATTTTAGAAGAATAATGGCCTCTTTTCTAAAAGTAGTTGACCTCTCCAGTTGGAGAATCAATCAAATAATTCTGATTATTCCATAATTGTGGCTGCCATAAAAAAAAGAAAAAAGAAAATGAGACAGTATGTCCATAGCCCAAAGCTGGATTTCAGGAGTGACTTGTCATTAATTACAAGAAATTTCCATCTCGTCTACTGAGACAGACCAGTAAAAGAGACTTCACAGGTGATTGAAAGAGAGCAATTTTGATCTTTGATTTATGGCTTTCCACCAATGGAAAAGCTTGTTCTTCTTTGGATACTAATTCTTTTATTTAATGTTTTAAAATTATCACTTAACAGCATTTGTATTTTTTGCTGTTGTTTTCTTGGAAAACCAACTGTTTTATAGGCTTTTTCTGTTTCCTCTTGTTACTCTATTTTGTTTTTTTATTTTTAATTGTAATTATTTATCATTATTTATTTTCCATTAATGTTATTAGTGTCATTTTATTTACAGATCAAAGTGGAATCTGTTCACATAGTAAATTCTTATTTCCACCAAAATACTGTTCAATGAAACTAAGAATAAAATATATAAAAAAATAGCAAAGTTATACTTTGAATTCAACAATAAAAATGATTGATTAAGAACAACAATAACAAATCTCTGTTAGTATAAATATATGGATCATAGGTATAATTGCATGAACAAATCACTTTAAATTAATCCTTTAGATTTGGATTATAGTAATGAAAAATAATCAAAGGCAGCTACCACACAAGTTTTTGTCTATTGCTTCTTCTCTTTCACCTTTCACCAACCTTGAATTAATTAAAAAAGAAAATTAAATGACATTCCTAATATTAAAGCCATGGTTATCTTTCTTTTATAAAAATTACAAAATGAAGCTAATTTGACCACTTTTCTTTCTGTGTTACTTCTATTATTTTATTTTAGTTAATAAATAATTTACTTTATTAATTTAGTTTTTTATTATTTTTATTATTTTACTAGTTAATAAAATAGTAATACTCATATCATCTATAAAATATTAAAACCAGGGTTACAGAAAATTTTAAATTTTCAGAAGTATTTGCTAGTGAATTTAGCAAAACAAATGTAACACATTCTCTCAATTAAAAAAATCTTGTTTTTATTCTTGAACAATCTGGGTGTTTCATGAGCCATTGGGAATCTAGTTTTTGATGTGAATTCATGTAATTATGTCACTAATAAAAATGGTACAGACTTTTTATTTCAAAATATGCACTCCTCCACAACTGTGAATGTGTTTCCTGGACTCTTAATAAGAAAGAAAATCGGCAATTGCTATCATAACTCCTAACTTTTTTTGCAATTTATATATAGATAGACACTCTTATTAAATATGCATATAATCACCACACATTATTTTAATATTTTTGTACATCTACAATATATGGAATGTAATGGCATTATAAACACCACAAAAGCAGGGCTGATTTGTTTACTTATAAGGCCAACAATCACTGTTTTTTTAATAAATAAAAAACCCTTGACAAAATGTTGCCTGAGAAACTATAATGCCTCTAGTATAAATTTTCCTAAGAAATCCCTAGTAGATGTATCATCATGCAATACTGTAATTTCCAGTATTCCCAATTTAGCCCAGAGGATAAAAGTTAGATTGCATAAAATTAATGTTGGTGGGTAACGGAGATGCATAAAGACTGGTTGCTGATAGAAATGCCAAAATATAGCAATAGAGAAGATGCATTTCCAATCATGTAATTCAAAGAAAGAAAAACAGCATTTTGATTTGTGACTGTCATTCTCTTAAACTGCAGAGCTAACATCCTGGCAGATTTAATACCTTGCTTTTCTTGGAGGAAAGAAGAAGAGTCGGTGAGTGTTCTACTCTGCTGTTGAAATGTGAAAGAGATTGAAAGAGGACACACCTGTTGTGGTTGGAAAGTACCATGGTGCACAAATGAGCAAGGGTCTGGCATCTGGCAAATGCATAGCAAGCCTGACCTCACTCTTGACTATTCCACTGCCAAGTACAGGCTAAAGCGGATTAGGGAAAAGAGAGAAGCCATAGGAGGAAACAGGGCAAAATCATCTCCATCTATAAGAAGCCCAGGGGAACAGCAGCTTTTTGCAAGACCATGAGTCACCCTTAAATAGCCTTCTAGGGGGGAAATATGGCATTTGGACTTTGCAATGTGTGTTACAGGCTTACATGTTACAATTTCCTGTGCATGTGCTTTGTACAATGTATAGTATGCTGGCTTCCGTGAGAGTAAAAGGAAGTGAGTGCACACATAGGAAAACAGAATTGTAAGCAAGTAATCACATTGTTTCAGCTGTGTAATCAGTACTCTGTGTGAGACAAAGTGCAAGAGTGTATCCAAAATGTACAAATTATCTGCTTAATTATATCCTCAGCCCCTGCAGAGTTTGGGTTGAGTGAAAATGTAATCTCTAGAAATAGTAGAATTGCCACTTGTACAGTCCTTCCCACCCCGCAATTGTCACTAAAGTAGAAAAAAAATAGAAAATAAAATCATAGCCTGGAAGGGACCTTAGAAGTCTTCCAGTCCAACCCCTTGCCCATTGCAGGAGACCTTATACCATCCTAGACAAATGGTTTCCAATATTTTCTTGAAAACCTGCAGCAATGGAGCACTCACAACTCTAGGAGGAAACTTTTACCATTGGTTAATTATTCTTACCGTCAGGAAAATTCTCATTAATTGTAGGCTGGCTCTCTCTTTAAAAGCTGCCACCCTTCTTGTTCTATTCTCAGGAGCTTTGGAGAATAAGTTGATCCCCTCCTCTCTGTAACAACCCCTCTTGTACTGGAAGATAGCTGTCATGTCAGCCCTAATTCTAGGCTAGACATATCTAGTTCCCATAACCATGCATCATATGGTTTAGCCTCCATACTTCTCTGCACTGTTTCTACGGTCTCAGCATTTTTTTTTGTATCATGGCAATCAGAACTGGATGCAGTTTTCCAAGTGAGTCTTTACTAGTGCAGTATAGAGTGGTACTATCATGTCTCATGATTTTGATGCCAAGCCCTCAGTTAATGTAGCCTAGGACTGCATTGGGTTTTTGTCACGTACTGCTGGCTCATATTTAAGTGGTGGTCCAGATGGACATGTACGGTAGATCCCTCTTACTATTACTACTGTTCAGCCAGGTACCACTGTAAATACTACTTAAAGCTCCATTGTAATTCAAAAAACAGCAATTGAATGGAAATATAAAATCAGAATATGCATTACATGGAAACTAAGGAAGTTATAAAGCAAAAAAATCAAATGACTGGTTGAAAATTCATTTAAAATACAAGAGGAAAAAACATGCTAATTTGAACCCTAATATTTAGGCCAGCATTCTGTTCCCAGTGAATACATGCAGGATGCAAAAGCAATAATTCCCCCCTCCAATTCATGTCCCCCTACAACTTTTTCTGATTATTTTTCATTTCATTTTTTTCTTTGCTCTTTGTAAGAGCCCAGGTACTATGCATCATTGAACCGTAATGAAAATATTCTATAAAAACCTTATGGAATCCTTTCTCCTTCCAACCCATGTAAAAATATACATTAATAACTGAAAAAAGATTGAAAAAGCAATAGCATTTTACACCTTGAATCTGAGTTCTAGATTGCAGCACATGGATTTTAAGGTACATGAGTACAGATTTCAACTAAATTTTAAATCTCCATTTATGATTGCTACTTTATTTATCTTAATTTTTTAGCCAAAATGCTTCTGATTCTATACCTTTGCCTTACATCAAAGTCTTCTATTTGTTACTATTTTCTAGAGCTTTTTTATCTATTTATATGTCTGTCTATCTATCTATCTATCTATCTATCTATCTATCTATCTATCTATCTATCTATCTATCTATCACAATATGGAATACAAGATATTTAATAGTAGATGGAGATTTGGCAATTAATCTGAACATTCTACATTAAATAATACTACACATGATATACAGCAATGAATGGAAATTACATAGTCCGTATGTATTTCTTTATTATATTATATTGCCTTTTGAAACTCAAGATAATATATCATTCTCTCTTCCTATTTTTCCCATCAAAAACCTGTGAAGTCACCCCAGCACTTCCCATATTGAGGGTTCACTCTTTGTGCCAGTCCATCGCATCAGAACCATTACACCATACTATTACTTACACACACACACACACACACACACACACACACCTGTTAAACATTTCATAAACCAATGAATATTATGACTTGAATAATTTCAATAGCAATAGTATTAAGACTTTCTAAGAGAGTTAACTAAATAGATAACTAGATAGTGTGTGAGAGAGAAAGAGACCACCAATTTATAAATGTTTAGGGAAGAAATCTAATTATAACTCAATATGTATGGGGTACATGTGTGTGTGGGTATGTATGTGTATGATTATGTATCTCTCTCGCAACAGATTGCAAACAGTTCACAATGATATTCATTACACTGATCTATATATAGCAAATCCAGTTTCATGAGGCTTTGCTCTGGGGCTTTCTAAAATTTATCCTTTCAGCACTGTATGATGGAGAGCACTATTTTCCCCACAAGTCAAGGAAGAAATATAAGATAGATTTGTAGCACATGAACGTTAGATATTATAACCAAACTAAAACCCAAAATAGTTGAGTAGCTTATAACTTGGTTGTATAAATCTCAAACTTTGTTGAATGTGAAATGTTTTATGGTGGCAAATTAGTTGATGGGTCTCCACCTTTAATCCAAAAATTTATGTTTCGTGCTGAAGTCAAAGATGTTTATGCAGAAGAACAAACAACTTTATGATCCCCGAGTCTTAATATCAATTCTTCATAGATT
The DNA here is from genome assembly GCF_009769535.1 of Thamnophis elegans. Lineage (NCBI taxonomy): Eukaryota > Metazoa > Chordata > Lepidosauria > Squamata > Natricidae > Thamnophis > Thamnophis elegans. The sequence continues at coordinate 20,732,927 of NC_045549.1, read as the reverse complement.
ATATAGCTCCTTCTTAGCATTACAGCAAGAAAAACTATGCCTCTGAATTATACTAGAATGACTTCATTCTGCTTAATATGAAAAAATAAGTAAGCTATTATTTATTTATTTATTTATTCATTCATTCATTCATTCATTTTTCATAATTTTAACCACCCATTTCCTCAGATACATGCTGCAGTGGTACTACAACACTACATATGCATCAAGTATGTATTATCTTTCATACAAGATTGCCTTTTTGAAGAGGGCTCAATTGTTTTATTCCATTTGTGTCCTCAAATACACTTCAGTCCTATTTACTGCCTTGACTCTGCCCATCATTTTAACTCTTCCAGCCTAACCTATGCCCACCACTGTCTGTCTGATCTTTCTACATTGCTCATGAGCTTTATATTTCCTTATGGAAGGCAGGGATAGTAAAAACTGGCAGAAGTTGATCCTACCAGCTGTATTAGATTCCATTTCCTTTGTTCCTCATCTTGTCTCTTCGGCCATTCATCTAATATGTATCTTCAGTGATATGGAAAGATGCTTATCAGTCAAATATTAGTCTCCTACCAACTTTTTTGGGTTGTTGTATTGATTGTATTTTTCCAGCAATGTAAGAAATAATAGGATATGGCACTTATAAGACAGAAAATTTGGACTGGTTCCAGTCTCTATAGACATATTCTAACCTCATCAATCAGGGATTAAATGTGGAGGTTGGATATTGTGGGTTTAAGGATTGCCTAGTGATTTATTTCCTGCATTTAAATCAATAGATTAAGTAGAATACAGCTAAAATATTGTGAAGAAGGTAAAACAAGAATCCTATAAGCTGACTAAATGCAAAATTAGCAAAATCAGCCAACAATTTAAATATACTGCAAGCTTCCTACAACATGGGCTGGTTCCTTGCAAGATGTGACTAGGGATATGAACCAGAGTAGTAAATAAGTATCATTTCAACAATCAAATAACAAAGAAGTGGGCCAAATTCCTGCAACTGGAATGAATGGGTAACTCTTCCAAGTGCCAAATGTGATAGAAAAGGTCCATGGCCAGTTGCCAGATATCACCATGCCTAACCTCATTTTTCTAGAAAAAAAGTGCCTCAAGCTTATCTCAATTCCTTGAAGGTTTGTCTTGTTTGCAACAATAAGGCTATTGGTTACCGTTGCATTTTTCCAGGATTAAATTTATTTATTTCCCAGTTTAAACTTATTTCTGATAGTTTTCCATTTAACCAGTTATGATCTTGCTTAACATTGTAAGATCAACCAAGATCAACTAGGTGTTGCTGCCTACTGAGTTCTCAATCCTACTCCTTCTGTCAAAATTATAATTCTCCTTTTACCCTGTTATCATGGCTTTGGTTCCAAGAAAAGGAAGAATGACTCTGAAGCTCTATAAAAATGCTTTATAACTGCTAGAAAAGCCTCTGATAGTTCATTAATTTCCTCTAGTATCATGTTTGAATAATACCTTGGAACAGGAAAAAAAAATAGTTGAGAGCTACAACGATCACAGGATGGCTGATTTAACACTACATATTAATCATTTTGAAACGTTAAATCAAAGTAGCAGCACTACCATCTTAAATGGATAACAATAATTCTGATGCATATAATATTCATAAGCTTTTAAGAAAAATAATGTCAATTTTAAAGCTAAATACATTCAGACTTACATGGTTGGATTACATTTACTACTCAATTGTGATAAAGATGGCATTTTCATCAGCATAAAAGTTTTAGGACAGGTAACTTAAAAATGCTGTCATTTCATGCATGAAGAATCAGGCCACAAGATTGGAATATGGTCCTTTTGCCAAAGCTTTATTAAATCTATCCAACTTGGAATGGTTATTAAGTATCCAGATGTAAATTGAGGATTACCTATATGGTCTATAGCCCTTTGCTAAGGCTTTATTACCAATTTAATAAAGCAAAGGGACTATAGACTATATAGGTAGTCCTCAATTTACATCTGAATACTTAACAATCATTCCAAGTTGGATAGATTTAATAAAGTCTTGGCAAAAGGACCACATTCTATGGTAATCTACCTTAATATTAGCAGTTGGATCTTCCCCAATGTTTTGGTCTAGGCCAATTGAGATCATGTGACTATTTTATTTATTATCTCAGTGCTAAAGAAGAAACATTAAAATGATTCTTTTATTAGTAGTTATTGAAACCAACAGCACTTTTCAAAAAGTCTCCAGTAAGAATAACACTGAGATATTTTACTTAGTGATTCAGTTTATAAGATCCCACTCAACACACACACTATCCATAATGTGGTTTATTTGGTTCTGACTGAATATGTTGGATTTAGTTGCTGTGATTTATAATCTATTGATTATGATTTAGTATGATGTACCAACCAATAAAAGGTCACTTCATGAATTCAAACTGTTTGCCTTCATCCAGTCTCAAATGTTCAGTCTTCCACTAGAGTTCCACTTCATTGAAATAATATTTTTATGACAGCTCTTCTGCTTTGACAATAAAAGACTTTAAATTCTAGAATTTATGCCTCTATCCAAACAGAGAATTTACTTGTGTTCAAAACCACTTTTCGTATGTTGCATATGCATGAAAATTTTTCTCTTTGAATTTCAGTAAAGCCACCATTGTTTCTAATGATAGAAATAATATCATTACTTAGACCGATGGCAGTGTAAATTCTTGATGGGCATTGCACAGATAGTTTGAATATCAGAGTGGCAGGTGCGTATTTTTTAATCTGGTAAAAAGGTGAAGCGGTTCTGCTGTCTTTATATGGCTTTTCTTCTTGAACTAAAGACAGTCGTAAAAGTGAACATGTAAAAGGTTAACCATTTCATAACTTCATCCTCCCTCAGTCAGCGTATTTCCTAAGGGCACCTGGCAGGATGGTGTGACTTGATTAAGGAGAAAGACAGCACTTTTTAAATGTGTTATTTCACAAGTACTTTTGCTCCTGATGCTAACAGGGTTCAGTTACATGAACATACGTTGCACAGTATAATAGTTTGCCAGAACTTGATCCGTACTCATCCTGGAGAGGAAACGCAGTCTCCCATTCTAAGGGGCCATTTAAATCCTTTAAATCCTTTTAATCTCACTCAGGTTAAGGTCTTGAAAGTTGTCCAGGTTTATAGTTCCACTTCTTGGAATAGGGTCTTGCTTGCAGCGAAAGACAAACTTTAGAAGGTTGATACTTAATAAGAATAAAATGACATATGTTGATCAAGATGTCACCCAGATAGCTACAGGATACTTTTTCTTCCAGGCAGGCTCTTAGGCTCATAAATGTATTGACTGTGATGTGTAATGTTTAGGATTGCTTAAACAGAGAGAATAATCCAAATAAAGTTATTTATCACTAATAATTTCTGAACTATATATCAGATTGAGAATGAGACAAATGAGACAGTGAAGTACCACCATATTAATGTAATTGTGATTATTTATAAACCAGGTAAAGATTTATCATTGCTTGCTATTATTCATGGAATGGAAGTCTGCAGCAAGTAGTTGTTTGTGCACTTTAAACAATGTACCATGATTGAATTTTCCCTGTAATAGAAGCTCTTGATTTACAACCACAACTGGGACCAGAATTTCTATCATTAATAATGTGAGCATAAAGTGAGATATTGTGTAACCCAGTGGTGGGATTCAAATTTTTTTATTATTGGTTCTGTCGGCATGGCTTGGTGGAGGTGGCATAGCTTGGTGGACGTGGCTTGGTGGACATGGGAGGGAAAGGATACTATAAAATCTCCATTCCCACCCCACTCCAGGGGAAGGTTACTGCAAAATCCCCATTTCCTTCTGATCAGCTGGACTTGGGTGGCAGAAAATAGATGAGGGTGGGGCCAGTCAGAGGTGGTTTTAACCAGTTCTCTGAACTACTCCAAATTTCTGCTACTGGTTCTACTGGTTCCAGAACTGGTCAGAACCTGCTGAATACTACCTCTGGTGTAACCATATTATTTAGTGATGCCTTCCCAGCTTTCCTATACTGGTCAACATAGCAATCCAGATTAAACAACTCTTACATCCTCTGTTTGAATACATCAAGCAAAAGGGAATTCATGGTCTCTCTGGAGAATTGGCTTCACTGTGGAACATAGAAGATTCCTCCCCCCCCCTAATATTCAATTGAAATGTTGCTTTCATGTAATCATTAATCTATATCTTTCATTCTGGAATGATAAACAGGACTTGACTTTTTCTGTAGGACATCCTTTTAGGTTTCTGAAAAGTGCTATTATATTACTCTTCAGTATTTGCTTCTTTAGGCCAACATGCTCAGTTATAGTCCTTCAGGGCCTTTTCTCAGGCTCTTTGTCTGAATCCATATTCAATCGTGTTATCCAGAATTGGATGGTCAGTCAATCTGTCTAAAATGGAGTATTAAAGCACAAACCAATGAAATTATTACTCTTTGCAATCTGAATACTGCATTTGCCTTTCAGCTGCCATATTATTCTGCTCACTCATATTTGGTTTGTAATCAACTATCATTTCAGTATGGTTTTTCCACGACAACCATTATCAAGCCATGTATCCAATAGTCCATATCTGAGATCTGGTTTTATTTTTTATGTGAAGAGCTTGGAATTTCTCTTAGTAAATTTCAATATAGCCCATTTTTCTAACATATTCAGGTCATGTTTAATTTTATTTCTGTATTCTGTACTTGTGCTGCCCTACCCAATTGTATAATTTCCAGATTTGAAAAGCAATCTTTTATTTTCAAACTTTTCAAGCTTCTTCATCCGGGTCATAAATAAAAATGTTGAAAAATATAGAACTCTGCACTGAACTTTTTGCTACCTCACTATCTTTTGCTACTTTGCTACCTTTTTTTTAATTTAATGAGTGTATCTTTCTCCATTTTAACTGCTGATAATCTTTATTACCGGTAATATTTTTTTTTTTAAAAAAACAAAGCAATATACTATTTCAACACTAGAGGGCTGTTTTACACAGGTTAACAATTCCTAGTGCTATCTGTAATTAGCACAGGCCATAAATAAAATGGACACTTCACAATATAAAGTTACATTCCAAACTATCATTCATTAAACATTGTTGTATTTTACCTGGAATATAAAGGGGAATATTTCTACAAGTGAAGATTTTGCAGGAAATATTTTAAACAGTGCCCTTCAAAATTGATTTTCTCCCTGAGAAATGCTTTCCTCCTAATGAACTTTCCTTCACACTTGAAATAGCTCTTTTATAATCAGATCCTGAAGTGTGAAATTGTGATGCTTTTCCTTTCTCGTCCTCTGAGGCTGAAATCCCTCCCACCTGATCTTAGATGCAGATGGCCTGAGAAGTGATTCATGATTCAAACTGATTCCCAAATTTGGGTATCCCGTATAGCTGACTGATGCGTTATGAAAGTTGTGTAACTGGCTCAATGCCTTATTCTGATTGAATATCCAGGCTGCAATATAATCACAGCATGTTTTCTTGGAAAAGCTGTGTTCATTCTAATCAGAACTATATTTTATTTAGTTGTGGAATCCTTCTTAAATATTAAACTCTTTATGTTACAAATGTACAAATATAATTTAACATAAACTCTAGCCTTTTTAAATCTTATCTTCAAATCAATCACATCCACTACAGAAGAAAGTTAGAAACTGGTAGTTTTTCTTTGCATATAACGTATTTCAATGGTGTTCTTTTTTTAAACTGTCAGACATATATTGATCAACCTTCATGTAACTCAGTATAGTTAATTTCAAATTTCATAATCACCCCTGCAAGATTTTATTTCATTTTCATCCTAGCTATTTTCCATAACAGCATCTTAAAAGAAAGAAAAGCCATTGACATACTTGCAATTGCAAGCACAAAAGAAAAATGCCTCTGCTACATCTGCCTCCCTTTTCACCTTTGCTATTGATTTACTCTTCCAATCATGAATGTTCTTTCAAGGAATCCTATCCAAGACAAATCTATTGCATAACAAACTTTGTCTATAGTTAAAACTAAGATTGGCATCAGAAACCTTCATTTGTGATTTCAGAGGTTGTCATTCCAGCATTCCAGGTATTTAAGATGTAGCCTAAAGTAGCTGATTATAAGAAGCACATCTTTATTAGTAACAGTTGTGAAATTATACACTTACTATATTCTCCATATATATATATATATATATATATATATATATATATATATATATATATATATATATTGAAGGAGCTTAACGGGTGGGTGCCAGCAGACACTACGGCCGGTTGGCTTGTGTGTGCGCGCATGCGCAGTGCAATTAAAATTGTTCTGTGCATGCGCAGAACTGAAAAACAAGATGGCTGCGCCAACGGTGGCGCCCTTGGAACTGGTTCGGGGGTGTGGCAGGCCTGGGTCGCTGCCGCTTCCAGCGACCCAGGCCGCCAAACCACTACCATTTCAGCCAAACTGGTCCAAACCGGTAGGAACCCACCACTGGAGCTCAACCAATCTCATTGTACATATGATGTGCACTGACAAATAAAGTATTATTATTATTATTATTATTATTACTAATACTACGTAATAAAAAGAGAAATTTGTTTTTTCCTCTACATTTAGGCAGCCTGTGGCCTGATTCTCAAATGCTAAACTGTAATCTTGTTTATCTTTGTTTTTCAGTACAATGGTGTGAAAACCAGATCACTATGCATTGGCGATAAGTACATGAACTTATGATATGAACTTACTTTTATTTCACACAAGTTTTCTTTTTATTTGCCCTGGTGCTTTAAGAAGCTTTTAGTATTTTAAAGCTGTTTTATATATTATTTTAATGTTGATTTAAACATTTTTATATCTCTTTGGGTATGATACATATATAAATAGAATTAAAATTAAAATGACGTAGAATTTTAAATTTTCAGTAATATTTATATTGGTAATACATATTAAGACACAAAAAAGGGAAACACAATATTTTTTTTAAAAAAACAATACTTTAATTTTTTTAACTAGACTTCCTTTACACTATTTTATTGCACACACTTAATTCTACTTCAACAATATCATAACAATTATATGCATTTTTATATATTTAAAAATATATTAGTGAAGATTGGAGATTCCTGCAATGAATGTCAGTCAAACACATTTATTTTTACTATGTTCAAATGTGGTAGTTTAAAATAGTACTTTATTCAACCGGTTGAAATGACACACAGTCTATGTATAGATAATGGTTTTGACCCAGCAAGCTATACTGATCTGACAAAAATGCTTCAGAGTTTTCTTACTCTGAACAAGTCATTATCAAAATCAAACCAGTTTGGTATTTTCCCATTGCTTGTTCTTTATCTCCTTCACATCCTTTTAAAAACCTCTGAAGATGAGAACAAAAATTTTCAAGATCTAAGGTGCTGATTAATATCCCTTGGACTAATACTACAAAAAAATCAAAGAAAAGGTAAATGTCTTTTTCAGTTTGCTTGTTTCTTCTGTACTGAAATAGTATTAGACCTCACTGTGACAGATAAAAGTCTATTCAACTTAACACTAGAGAAACTTGAGACTGTATAATCTTAATAATATTCAAGTGAAACTTTTATTGTGGCTGATATACTTAAGTATAATATAATTATAATTAATTGAGTACGGTTCTAAAACAACTTAGTAAAAAGATAGAAGCAAGTTTAAATTAGTTTTATTTCTCTATTTCATGACATATTAAGAATTTTTCTAATTTTGTATATTGGAAGTATTTTTTTTTTAAATAATAATATTCATATGATGCCCCACTCTTTTTTTAATTGAAAGGATGGGGAACCCTCTTTAAATGCTTTTGTATACAATACAAATAATGTTCCATAAATTGGGGGAAAGTGCTTTTTAAAAATTACCAGTAAAAATATAAGTCACTTGAAATTTCTAATGTCTTATTAAGATTAAATTCAGTCTTTTTTTGCCCATTGAAATATTACCTAGGTAATATTCTTAAAAATACTGTTCTAACAATAAAAGGTGCTTTCCCTGTAGCTCTCCTTCATTTTGATCACCCAAAAACCAATACTCTTTTAAAACTATTATATGGATTAATCCCTCTCATACACTTACATATTCCTTAACTAGAAGTATAAGAATTTCCATATGCTTTCTCTTCATTTTGGGATGTCTGGGAAAGTTGAGTGGCAGATGCTGTTAATGCTGCTACTTCTGTTACCAATGGCATTCAGACTGACAGCCCTTCATGCCAAACTAACAACTGTACTTCATAGCTCAGGAATAAGACACTGGCAGCAGCGGCCGTTACCAGCACCCCCCATCTCCACAGAGACAACAGCAGCCACCCAACCTACTACCCCCGGCACTATCAAGCAACTCTTCAAGGTCTACAGCTAAACTACAAGGAACAAAATTAGGAACCACTGGAGAACACGTGTGTATATGTGTGTGTGTCTCTCTCGCTTGACTTTGGTCCTGGGTCCAAATCTTGTTGCTCCCTTCAATCAGCTTGAAAGCGTTCACCATGGAAGTGTTTACAGAACTGCCTGCTGAAGAGATAGTTATTCAAAAAGAGAATGCTGGAAAAAGCAGCAGCCAAATGATCACGTGTCATCCTCAAGAGCCATCAATTTCCTCAGCCGAGGAATCAAAATACGTGGAGATTTACGATTATCCTGGAGGGGCAGGAGAGAATCCCCAGACTCTAAAGCTGAATCTAGAACGGAATGGAAGGAAAGTGCCCTTTATCAGAACTAAAAATGGACCTTATGAGATCAGTGAGATTAACAAATTGGCTAACAAAATCTTGGCAGACAAATATGCGAATCAAGAATCTCTGGATTATACATCTAAAATGGAAGGCACTCTTTCCCCCATGGGGATGAAAGCTGATGAGGTTGGGGAAAGGATCTCTGGCATCAGTTCAGAAGAATCTGAGAACACTCTGTCCCCTAGTATCTCCAACATTCAGCTTTATACACATGGCTGCCCAGAATCATCTTCATCATCTTGTCCTTCACCAATACAAAATACAAGTAATTTTCCAAAAATGGATGACTTAGAAAGAGGAGGAAAAACCTCCTCCTCGTTTGGGTATGACAGCGATGAAGATGATGAAGCAGACTGCAAAGAAATCTGTTTGAGCAATGAGAGAGGAAGAGGCAGGCATGCTTCACAGCTATTGCAACCACAACCCAGCTATGCCAGTGAAAGCAACAATAGTAATAATGATGAAGCACATTATATTACCACCCATGAAATACAGCTTAGTGAAGTAGATCATGACATGGATTTTGACTATGGATTAGCTTCTCGATGGGACTTTGAGGATAACAATGTTATTTATTCCTTTGTGGATTATGCTTCCTTTGGGAGCGAAGAAACACTTGCAGACACACAAACAGAAGAGGATAATAGCTGTTATCTCAGCACAACCACCAGTGATCCTAATAATCAGACAGACAGTATTGATAATACCAGCAGTACAGAGATAGTCAGCATTAATTCTGAAAATGATACTCCAAGCACAGACAAATGCGCCAGCTCGGAAGAAAGTCAGTCCAAGAACCTCTGCAACATGAGTGAGAATTCTGCAGGCCAGATACTCCTATCAATCAAACCAACTTCCAGGGCTATAAATGAGCCTAGCAACCAGCATGAAAAGCAAAACATTATTTATGCTGCCAAGCATGAAGGCGACATGAGCCTCTGTGTCTCCACAGCTCATGAACGAAATTCAAGTTTCAAACAAGATGTGTTTCATGACTATGCAAAAAAGTTTATTGCAGTTCCTGCACATTTGCAAACAAGGTGTGCAGCTATAAAAGCAAGAGAATTGGGTGGATATTCAAGTGGTGCCTCCAGCGTGGTAAGTGAGTTGGATGATGCAGATAAAGAAGTAAGAAGCCTGACAGCAAGGGCATTTCGGAGCTTAGCTTATCCCTACCTTGATACCCTGAACTTGAGTTCCAGTGAGTCTTCCACATCTCTTTCAGATCACAATCTAGGAATCAACCGATGGTCAACTTATTTGGATTTAAAGTGCAGCAGTCTTGGACAGAAAGCAGAGCAGAATTTTTTCAAAAGCAGCGCTGCATCTGCTGGATGGAAAAGAAACTCTGGGACTAAGACAGCCAGTGACCATTTCTACATTCACTCCAATAAATCACAGACTAAAGCATTGGAATTTGTTGTCAGTAAACTTGATGGGGAAATAACGCATGTTGAAACACCACGTTGCTTTGAAAAACAGGTCCAGCCAGGCTCCCGAGTTGTTACTTTGCTGGAAACTTTGAATTTCAGCAGCAATATTAATGCGGGTGTCCCCAGACCTGCTAAACCTTCTGAAAATGCTGCTGTTGGGTCAAGTTGCACAGATGAAGTTACAGAAACACTGCCAAAGGAGCAGAGCAATGAAATCTGCAAACAAACTGGAGTCGTTGCAGAAACCATGGAAGGAACACAGAAGTCAAAATTTGCATCTAGCCTCCTCAAAAATGTTATTTCAAAGAAGATGCAACAGGAACATGAGTTCAAAATGGAAAGGGGAGAGATCACAGACACCACATACTCCGGTATGTCAAATTCCTCATCTTCTAAAGAGGGAGATAGCACTGCCAAGGAGAAGTTAAAGAACGGGGGATTGCAGAGACAAAATTCAAGATATTCAGAAGCCAGCTCTGATTGCACTATTGTAACAGCAGATGATTTGCGGGAATTTTTTGATAGCAAGTCACCAACCTCCAAGCCCTCTACTCCACGGGAAGCCACTGTTAGCCTAAACCGAAGCCTTTCAGAAACATTTTTAGAAGAGGCATGTAAAATAAAACAAAGTGCCTCTGAAACACTCAAGGCCACTTTCCTCCGTAGCCAGAACAGTGCATTTAGAACATGGAAAGAAAAAGAAGCAGAGAAAATAGAGGAAAAAGTTCCTGTGGGGAAACTGAAAATAGGATTTAAAGGTGATTGGAAAGCCGATATGGGAGAAATCACAGCTAATAAAGCAACTAAAATGTCTCGCCTTTTTGTTCCAAAAATTCAACAAACAGTTAAAGATAATAATAACTTGCATGTGACAAAATACTCCACAGCGACAACTGCAGCAGCTCAGACTGCTATTGCCACCACAGTGATAAAGCCCAAACCTCCAGAGATCAAGATAAGCTTGGGAAGTGTGGAGCAGAACAAAGATAATCATTTCAACATTACTAAGCTTCTCAGCCCCAAGATAGCTGGAAATGCCCCCAATTTTTTTAAGACAGCTGTTGATACCAGATGTCAACTGCAAAAGCAAATAAAAGGGGAGATTATGGACAAACTGCCTCAATTTCAGGTACGTGATGTAAGAGAAAATAAGTCTAAAGTCCAAGGGCCTATACATCAGGTGAGAGATGTCAGGAAATTAATCAAGAGTAGTTATAGTCTTGAGTCAGGGGATAACCAGAGTGACAGAGGTAGTGTTAACTCTGACCAGGGAACCTTTGACCAGAAATCCAAACAGCTGATGTCAATAGGCATTCCCAGGTCTCTGTCTCCCATGGTGATAACTTGTCAGACAGTAAGTAACAGTAAAGAGGACAAGAAGCTCAACAAATCTCACGAGATGGGGCCCAGAGTAAGTAATGGAGGCAAGATGCTACCTTCGAACCAAGAAGGAACTATACTGGTACACAGGACCTCAGGAAGGCTGCCAGTAGCCACCATTGCTCCCAACAAGAGTGATCCTCGCCAGCCTGCTGTATTGAAGATAGTCTCCAAAACATCTGTGCCCTGGAGGCAGCAATCACATCCACCACCACCACCACCACCACCACCACCACCACCACCACAGCAGCCAGTGACAACTGAGAAAAGCAATAAAGTGGGACCACTGGTGATGGATGAAGAAGTACTTCCCAAAGAAGAAGAGGTGACCAAGGCATCTGTCTCAGCAAACGATAAGGCTCTGCAAAAACTCACAGCAGCAGTCCGGAGCATGGAAGAGCTGTACAGTTTCAGTAAAAATGAGTGGAAACGAAAGAGTGACCCATTACCCATAACCGGCAGCCATGTCCTCTCCCTCATTGCCAGCGAAGAGCAAACCACGGGAGCCATAAACACAGCCAAGGAAGAGTCGATGGTGGTTGCCAAGACGGAGGACCAGGAGGGAACTCAGACGGTGGGGTTAACAACTACTCCCAGCAGATCCGCACCAGAACGCCATCCCCGTGGCAGATTCGCCAACCCAACCAAGAACGCAGAGAAGGTCTCCGCCAAGGCAGCGGCCTTTGAGAGCCTGACCCGAGAGCGTGGGGCACGTGGATCAGGCCTCTACGGAGAATCTGCCCCAAGAAACCCGGGACCTGCTGAGAAGGAAAGAGTCCCTGTGGTCCCTAGGACCACCTTAACTTTTAACGCTCAGGCCCAGAAGGCCAAGCATCAGCCACCGGTGCTCTCGTCTCCTTCCCCGCCTCGAGGCCTCAAAGGCCAGGCCAGGCCTCGCTCCATCAAGTTATTTGGCAACCGGCAGGGGAGCCTGGTGGAGCCCGAAAAGAGCCGCAAGCCCGTCTTTCCCGACTGCGGGAACTACTTGGCCATTTCGCTCAAGGAGCCGTCCGCGGAACAAGCGGGACCGGTGGCTTTAGGCCCAGGAGGAGGAACAGCAGCAAGCACCAACCGCCCAGGCCTCGTCGCCACTGCTTCACCCGCTGCCGCCCAGCCCCTCCACCAGTCTGCGGCAGGTTCCAACCCCATCCAGGCGGCCCAGCGGCAGCCCACCGAGGAGCGCGCTGGCCCCACCGCAGCCACAGCCACCGCTCAGCCACAGCCACAGGTGCTGCCGCCCTTGCCACCGCAGCATCAACTCCAGGCGGCTGCTGCTGCTCCACCGCTGGAAATGTCTCCGGCGCACATCTTTCCCCAGGCTCTGTCCCTCGCGGCGGCGGCGGCCGCTCTGACAGGCGCGACTCAGACGGCGACGCCTTTGCTTTGCTTCTCGCCGCCCGCCGAGCCCGCCGCCTTCCCGCCGCAGCGCAAGGTGTTGCTGGACCTCAGCACGGGTCAGTGCTATTTAGTGGACGCCCCGCTGCAGCCCCAGCCGCAGCCCCAGAAGCGACGCCTCTTTGATCCGGAAACAGGGCAGTACGTGGAAGTACCTTTGCCTGTCCCGGCGTCGCCGCCACAACCGCCGGCCCTGGCCCCCATGACCATCCCCATGTCGTCCCTGGCGCTGGGAGCGGCCGCGGGAACCTACAGCGCCCCGGCCTATATGTTCTACCCGGGCTTCCTGCCGGCAGTCCTGTCCGCCAGCGCACTGCAGGGCCAGTTCGCCCAGCAGCCCGGCGGTGAGCTGGGGTCTGCGGCTGCCTCATCCAGGAGCGCCGCCAGCTCTGCCGCAGAAAGCCCGTATTACATGCCCACGGGCACCCCGCAGCAGCAACTGTGCCCGCAAGCGGCTCCTGGCGACGGGAAAGCGCCGCTTATCAGCATCACCTCGCAGCCTCTGGGCCCCCGGATCGTCGCGCCTCCGTCCTTCGACGGCACCACCATGCGCTTCGTCGTGGAGCATCGGTGATGGGGCGCCGGCCAGGAGAGATGCTGCTGCTGGTACGACGGGTGAGTTGCCTTGCCCTTACGATTAATTGTCACAAGAAAGGCGGCGTTTCTGGGAAAGGTCGCCTCAGGAGAGGGGCATCGGGGTGGGTGTGGGGGGGAGCCTCGCAGAAGAACACACTAAGGTTTGCAAGGAGCCAGTTATGACCAGAGAGGGATCTTTTGCCGTTTACAGGTTATTTCGATTGGTAGCGCAACCTAACAATAGCAAAGAAAAAAAATACAGTGCAATATCTACATTCTTCTTATTAAAAGGATTTTTACGGTTAAAAAAAAGCTGGAATAGTAGTAGGAGGGTTGTAGGTGAAAGATGATGATCTCTAGGCCACCAGCAATAGAGGCATCCCTTAATCTATTCTGTGAAGAGAAAGGGCCACTATTTCTTGAGGAGAAATACTATTGAAGAACAATGGGAAATGGAGAGTAACTTAGAAGGGAAAATAAATTCTTCCCTGCCTCCACTGGAATACTGTCTGGCAGATAAGAAATGCTTCCAGAGGAGTAGCTTCTAAAGGCATTTATGCAGTTATTTTTTTCTCTTTCTCTCCTTTTGACCTTATGGGAGGAACAGAAGAAATGGGAACTGTTCAATCCTTGCATACACTCACATTATCCTTGGATTTTGTGAATGGGGCAAAGGAAATACATGTAACTTTAGGTCTCAAATATTTGCAGTTTGCTTACAGAAGTAATCAAGACATATTGGTCATTTTGTTTATCGAAACATAGCAAGAAATGATAAAACTTGGCTAAATTACAAATGAAAGACAAAGATATTTCCTTCCTTCTGTCCATCCATCAGTTTTGATTCTTAGAAACTGCCTGGTCAAGTCCCTGTAGTTGTCTTGGCAAGTTTTCTGCCACTATCTTCTTCCTAGGGCTAAGGAGATCACTGGCCCAAGGTCATCTAGCTGGCTTTGTGCCTAAGACAGAACTAGAAGTGATAGACTCCCAGTTTCTAGTCCAGTGTCTTATAAACCTTGTTGGCAGCATCCGTGTTTATGGACACATTATTTCTGTATCATACAGTATGATATGCCAATAATAGAATAAAAGGCATTAATCTTAACATCAGCGCTAATGTTCATCAATAGGCTTGTATTCAGGGCAAAAACAGGAGCAATGGGAAGAAGTAACATATTCATGCACCCATACATGATGGTGTTCATACAAGTTATATATTTTCTATTCAGAATATATTCATAAATACAGCTGGGAAGTGAAATTTGGAGCAGTCTGTGCTCACTGCAAAACTTAAAGCCAAACCATCTATGATTGTTCAAAAGCAACCTTTGCTTTCAGAATAGGTTTTATTTCTTAGTACTTTGCAATCATTCTGACCTTGTTTTCACCAAGAGATCGGAAAGAGAGAAAAAGTGAACAATATTTTCAGGTTTCTGATAAGAGTAAGTCACTATACATCAGAAGAATATTTGGAATATGAGATGAACCTGATCAGTGGTTTTTTTCTGAGAGCAGTTTACACGAGAAACAAGGTGCATATGAGAAAGAGAGAGGATGGGAATGCTTTGACATATCACAGAAATAGTGATACTGCAGATCTTCAAACTATACACTTCAAAGAAATGCTGCCAGCCAATGAACCTGTTTCAACACTGATACATGAAACCATTCATTTTAATATTGGAATTCCAAGCTTTTTTCTAGTAAGGCTTTAACAGACACTTCACAGAAACTCCATAGGTAAAAGTTTTGCCCATTATGTACTGCAGATAAAAAGCTGAGCTCAACTTGTAGGTTTGTTTGTTAGAATATAATGTGTATTACACTGAATAGAACATAATAGTATAAAGTATAATATCTCTATTATAAAATATAAGAATCCTACCTACAAAAACAGTTTTAGTTTAAATAACATCAGTACATAGTTATGTCAAGCTATTTTCGCATCAAGTCATTTTTAAATGTTTTTAATTGCTGATTAGGTTATCTTTTTCTGCACTAACCTAGAGGGGATTTTCAGCAGAGGAAAGAGTTAACTTTTCCTCCTTTAGAACAGGATCATGATCTGGAGTGTAATCAGCTGTGCCTGCCAAATACTGTATTGAAACATGCTATTGAAATAATGTCAACTCTGTCCTTCACTTGAAGGGAATAGATTAGACATGGAGTAGCAATATATTAAATCCCTGGCAAGGGATTTCTTTGAACTATATTGTGCTTTTCTTTTCTGAGATACACTTGTAAATCAGTACAAAACCCTCAGCCTTTCTTAGAAAAAGTTCTTTTACGGAATAAAGTTTTCTTTTAAATGAGAGGCACATAGTACTGATAGCTCTTGCCTTACAACCATTCATTTAGTAACTGTTTGAAGTTAGGACAGCACTGAAAAAAGATACTCACAACCAATCCTTGCATTTATGACCATCTCACAACATCTTCACTGTCACATAATAAAAATGCAGGTGCTTGGCAACCGACATGTATTTTATGATGGTTGCAGGTCCCAGGGTTATAAGATCGTCGTTTGCCACCTTCCCAGTCAGCTTCCAACAAGCAAAGTCAATGGAGGAAGCTGAGTTTGCTTAATAACCTACAGTAGTGGCCAAAATTGTGGAAACCTTTTGGAAAAGTGTATTTTTAAGGTTTGATGGCTAATTGCCACTGTTTTTTGGAGTAGTACCATAAAATTATATATCAATGGAGAGATAATTTAATATAATACAACAGGTTTGTTCAACTATCTGTATTCTATGAAAACTTGCTTAGGTTGATATCAGGTAGCTTTCCTTCATCTGATTGTAACCAATGACCATGAGTGTTTAGAAAGCCACTCAGGTATCATCTTGTTTTGGCAATGGGCATAATATGAACCATTCTAAGGATCATGAATACAGAATGAATTCAAAGTTCAAGAAAAGTCATGTAACATCTCATACTGATATAGAGATTTTGTTAAATCAAACGTTTAATGTCTGTGTTTATGCTTTACCCTACAGGCACAAAGAACAAGAATTTGTCTCCCTTAATTTGAAATGTACTTGGCAATTCTAAATTTTTGTTTAAACCGCTCTCCTCTGATGTATTTCTTATGCATTGCTTTGTGCAAAACATGTGTTACATTGTTTTCATGATAAGCTGTTTCCTCTTTTTAAACTATGTAGAAATTTAATTATTCAAATATAAATGATTGAATTGTGATATTTTCTGTAGGTTTTTAAATGTAGAAACTAGTAATTAGTGTACTGTGCAATATACAGCTAACTACAAGTTACCTACAAATGCATATATAGAAGCAGGAGCCCTTACTGCTTTCGAACATAAAACAAGTTTGAGTGAAGAAATAAGATGCTGGTATAGCTTTGCACTTACCTATTTGCAGGATTTTTTTAAAAAGGTTGAATTATTACTCCAATCTGTTTCTCTGTTGTTGTTTTTTAAAGTGGCTATAGGGTTGTTTTTATACATAACTATATGTATGTGCAGTTTATTCTTAAATTTTAATACATTTTGATATCTCCCCATTATTTTGGAGAAACATAACTAAAAGTAAAAGAAGCAAAAATTTCTTTTTTCTTAGTTTTGCTAAAATATTCAAATATATTCAGAATTTGCCAATAATATCCTATTACTCCCATTGAAGTTAGTTTTAATGTAGAGTTAATCTTCAATAGCAGCTGAATTAGGATCTCATTACATAATAGGTATGGAGTCAACTAGTTTGAGTTTAGTTCAAACTAGCTAAACCCAAGATTGATTAAATCCAGTCAGCTATGGATAGCTGTACAGCATCCATAACTATCAAGCAAACACCAGCCCTACAACAGTGTATTTTAGTCCTCAAAAAAGTTTTGAAAAATGCCCAAATCCTGCAAGTTCTGCAGAATTCCATGAAACTTCAGCAGTATCATATGAGGGACTGCAAGATTTTTCTGGCAAAAAAGAGTGTGCTAAATGTTAGAAATCTTCAGATCTTGCAAGGTTTTGGGCAATTTGTGTGGTGGGCAATCCCACTGCGCAAAACTGATGAGGATTTTTAGGAACAAAAAAAGATTGGTGAATCCTGAGTTAAATGTATTGAAGATCCATTGAAAATTAAGTTATTTTATTTAAGTTCCTTTGAATATGAAGCCTAATTCTGTGGATGTTTACTTGGATTTAAATTCTATTGTTTTATGGGGGATAACTGCCAAATCCATGCATATGATTCAGTTCCTATTATTTATAGAGTTCATTGAAATAGAGTTAACAAAGTATATATTTTATTTAATGGCTTCCCCTTAAAACTGATTGTGAAAATAACTGAAAATATAGTTCTTTATTCTGTTTAAATGCTGCTTTAAATTATATTCAAAGGAGTCCTTTAGCTGCACTTTTTTGTTTAAATATTCAAAATCTAGAAAAGTGATACAAGTTACTACACTTTCTTGGTGCCTTCAATAATTGTGGAGCAAGCAGTCATTCAACTGGCGAAGCTATTTTTTATTACTTCATCTAGAATAAGTTATGCTTGTGTGATTGTCATTCAGTTTCCCCCAAAAGTGTTAACGCTTTTATGTATGTGTCTTGGGTTTCGTTATTTTTTCAAAGAAGACAATTTTTTCTTCTTCTTTATATGAGGAATTAGTTTTAGGGAGGGAAGGTTAGTTTTGTTTTTTACAAATATGTGAATTTCAAAAAGTTATTTTAGAAAGTACTTTGAGATTGTAACGTAGCTATTTCCAGTTAGTATTCTAATCCACTAATGAATATTTGGCAGCATGTTATAATTTAAAATATATACCTTGAAACGTTGAAGGGAAAAGAATGAACACTTTAATGAGTTTTTAAAAAGGAGAATTCTCATAGGAGATTTATTTGGTGCAGGTATGACAATCTTAATTACAATTAGAAAATCCTGAACAAACTCAGAATGATGTTTAAATACAAAAGGTACAACTACCAAAATATATCTGGTACAAAACGAAACATGGGGTGTACAACTCAAAGCAACAGAGTCACATATTGTCTCTAAATCTTGGGTGTGTCCCCAGAAGGCCCTGAGATCACAGTATTGAATCTTACATTCTACATCTGATTACAGCTGTAAAGAATTTTTAGATGCCATCAGTGAAGGAGGAATTTTAAATTTTACAATCAAATGGAAAATGTATTAGTTGCATCAATTTTAAGAGATCCTTGGCCAAGCAGTGATGATTCCCTTTCAGTATTCTGTTTCTGGCTAGGTATGTCGCAAACCCTGCTGCTACCCACAACGATACCAGTGGATGTTATGTGGCACATAATCCACATAGTATACAGATTCCAGTTAGCTTACTGTTTCCTGTGGCTGGCAGTTCATCAGTATAGTGCCATAGATTAGTAGACCAGACTAAATACTGTATTTTTCAGAATATAAGACGCAACAGAGTATAAGACGCACCAAGATTTTGAAGGGCAAATTTTAAAAAAAGTTTTTGCACTCTGCAGACCTCCCAATAACAGACTGCTTTTCACAAAAACAGGCCTGTTTTTTTAAAGGCATGAATAGCCTTTAGAAGGCTTGTAGAGTGTTCTTGGGGGGTGCCCCCCCAAACGAGCAAAAAACTGCCTGTTTTTTGCAAAAACTGTCCCATTTTTGTCAAAAAAGGGCATGCATAGCCTTTAGGAGGCTTATAGAGTGCTCCTGGGGAGGGGGGGGGCAAAATTGAGCAAAAAACAGCCCATTTTTCACTCATTTTTGGCCTCCCCAGCCCCAGGAGCACTCTGCAAGGCTCCTAAAGGGTCTGCAGAGCCATTTTGGTGAAGGGGGCGGGGTTTCAGTAGGCAAAAAAATGCTGTATTCAGTGTATAAGACGCACCCAGATTTTCAGCCTCTTTTTTTGAGTGAAAAAGGTGCGTCTTATATTCTGAAAAATACGGATAGTCAATAGCTAAACTCTAGAGCCAGAATAAATAAGCCATGGTATCCTAAGAACAAGTCTTATTTTTTTTGCCCATACTATTTTACTGAAAGTTCTTTGTGGTTTTGGGCCAGAATTCAGTACAATGGGGCTTAATCACATATAGTAATAGTCTTGATTCTAGCCCTGTTTTAAAGCAATGACCTTAACATTTTGAAAACGGAAGGCTAGATGGACCATCCTATTTTTTAAAACACATTTCTATTAAATCTTTTACAGACACAAAAACCACTTAAGTCATTCCCATAGTTCTGATTCATTTGTAATTCCTTCATCCATATTATGACTGAAATCTTCTCCACGCTGATGTAAGCTGTTTGCTTAAAGAAGTGATGGTAAATGAAAGACCAGTTACAGTATTTTCCAACTACATAAAAATTAAACATGGAATCCAGCTTAAAAATTGGATTCATGCACAGGAAGTTCCTTATAGTTATTGTCGTTTTAATGCATATACGGTACTTTCGGTGGAATGTATGAAAAAGCTCTAAGTATCTACAGGGTTATTAAATATGATGCTTATTCAGATCTCCTTAGAGGTGATTTAACATGAGCTATTTCAATTTGTAGTAGCTTTATATGAAAAAAAATTATCTGAAAAATGAAATACTGTAATGTGAAAATAAGACAATTGTTTTGAGATTCACATGTTTATTTTTCTGGTTTGTATTTTGTTTTGAAATTAATTGCTTTTTAAGGAAAAATGAATATACAATATCGTTTTCATAGTACTGCCCAACTGCTCTGCTTTGGATTCTCCCGAAAGGTATGTGTTTCATAAAAGATTTGTGTAAGCAACTTCATGTATTATTTTCAGACTGCCAGACATAGAAACACAAATAATAATAGCATAATTTTTTTCATCTTGGTGCTCTCAATGAAGTTTCAATCTGTAGTTTACAAGATGTAACTTTTCATCCACCTGTATATCTTAACAGAAACATTTTAGTACAGTGAATGGTTAGAGCTCCAATTGTATTGATGCTCAGGGTTATATTTTTATCCAGGGTACTTGAAAATCAGAGCGAAATTACATTTTATTTGAAAAGAGGGCCATCACCAAAAGAGCCATGTGTGTCAGGCAACCTTTCCTTTCTCCATAATTTGTCATTCACATTTACCTCATGTTTCACATGGTGCATTTTTTTCTCATCTTTCACTGTAACAGGCAGCATTGTGGAATCAGTATGATAACAGGACTCAATAATCAAATAAGTGCTTTTTGTAACATGAATTTATGTCTACTAAAAATGATGAAAAGGTATACACTATTTTTAAATTTTGAAGAAATATCTATAAAAATCTTTTCTCAGGGCAAAACTCTTCAGAACAGTGCCAAAGAAAAAGTGCTCCAGCATTTCAAATACATTTCAGCTTATGTTACCTAATATGCAAATGAATTACTTATTCATCAATTGTAAAATCAGTAGTTATTTGTATCACTTAATTATTATTAAAAACAAATATTTTCATGATTTCAGAGAGAATTAATTCTATTAACTTTTACTAATTTAACAATTTTATTAAAGCTTATCATTGCAATAGTAAAAACTAACATAAACTGAAAAATAGAAAAGGAAAAAGAAAGAGTAGAAGGTGCTAAAAAGAAAGAAAAAGGAAGAAATGAGTATAGGAAAGAAAAAGAAATATATGAGGAAATTGCTTACCACCCTAATAACAACGTAATAATTTAATAATTTATAACTTTCTTTTAGAATACCACCAATTATTTATTCTTCCCAATCCCATTAATTTTCTATAGACAAATTGTTAAATTTGTATCATTACAGTCTTGATGTCAGCAAAAGTCCATTAAGGGTTATCAGAGATAATAATACATCTGTTTTAATTTGACCAAAATTGATCAAATAAACCAACTTTATATTCCTTTTACTTCTAATAATCTTAATCTAGAGTCTCTTCAATAATGTACTGGAAGTTGACTTCTTTTTATTATTATTTTTCTTTGTCCCTTTTCACAAAATTCTTCAAAACTTTAGCAAGCTTGTTTTGATACAGAAAATTATCCAGGTCATTCTCTTGGTTTGTTGCTTGTATGTCTCTTTTAGTTATTAGGACATCAGCTGGTTTCTTTTGTATGCCCAATGTAGCATGTTTTCCATGTCATTCTTGTAGCCTATCATTTTAAAGTCCACTTTCATCTCAGTCTTCACTTTATTAACTAGAACTCTTATATAATATCTTTTCAACACAGTCTTATTTCAAATTTAGCCCAGTTGTAACTTTCTAAAACCATGGTTTTTATCATCCTTTTGATGTTTATTTTTAAAAATTCATTTAAGTTCTTAAACTTGTAATTAAATTCTTTCACTAAGAATTGACAGAAACTCATCTGTTGCAGTAAAATCTGTCAATCTAAAGGTTTTTAATAACTGAATAGCAGTTAAGATTAAGAAGCAATTTCCAATAATGTTTCAAAGGCACCACCATGGTTTGAGTAAGATGGCTATTCCCTTGTCTCCAAAGCTCTAAACCCATAGAAGATCACTATCTTATGGACTCCTTGTGATGAGTAGCTCAGGGGTGGGTTTCGGCCGGCGTTACTGCTGGTTCAGTGCACATGTGATTTGCACGCACAATTTGCACACACGATTTGTGTGCAAATTGCAGTTGCCTTTAAATAGGTCTACATTACAAATGTCAAAAAAAACCATGGCGTGGCGATCAGGGAACCGGTTCGGGGTCATGGCGAGCCTGCCGTCCCTACCGGTTCGGTGACCCAGTTGCTATTTCCACTACCAGTTCGCCTGAACCGGTGTGAACCGGTAGCAACCCACCTCTGCAGCAGCTGTCTGGAATACTTAGGGGCAATTTGAAGCCTTTCCTCAGCCAAAGAGGTTTCAGAGACTTGGTCTTCATTCCTCTGCAGTCATCAGCTCCTCTTTTTGCGGAAACATCTGTAGTGCACCATTTCTTCCCTGGAGTGTGGCCTTATCTTATGTTAAAACCATAAGACCATTGAGATGGCATTCATCTGAGAAGAAACAGATGTTTAGTGTCAGATTTTTCATTCACAAGTTTCCACCCTTTTCAGTGAAGGATAGTTCCAACTTTTTACCTGAAGGAAACTTCATTCTCCCATTATTTATTTATATGCAGCTTTAAAAATCTGGGAAAAAATTGACTTTGGATTGACCTGTTTGTAAATAAGATATTATTAAGGTACAGAATGTAATTTCATATACTATAGGATAAATTAATAATTCAGATGTATTAACTATATTTTGTATCCAACCTGTAAATTGGATGAAAAGAACTGTGAGAAAGTAATTAGTCACCAAAGCAATTCTGCAAATATTTATATTTATATTTGCTTGGTGCTATTATATGTAGGCTTTGTAGCAATTCGTAGGTATCCTCTTGTTTAACCTAGGTCATAAATAAAACCAAATTTAAAAATCTTATTTTTCTTAAAACAATGTCTTGGCATCAACATCACATAAAGCAATATTTTCGTAAATAGATAATCCATTTTGGATTGGAGCTTATAAATAATTCAAATTAGGGTACAGTTCTGTCTTTAACTGTTTGTAGGATTAAGAAACTGACTTTTTTGTATAGCAAGTATTTCACATTGTTTGTTATTACAGAAACACAAAATCTCAATCAGGCATCAATTAAGTGTTAGGATCTTTTTCACAATGCAGTCTAAAAAGAAGTTCTATCAATTTCACTGGCTTCCATATAGTCAGGTAGTCCCCGACTTACGACCAGAACTGAGGTGAAAAATTTATGTTGCTATGCAAGATAGTTAGGTGAGTTTTGTCCCATTTTATGACCTTTCTTGCCACAGTTGTTAAATGAATCACTGGAGTTGTTAAATTAGTAACACAGTTGTTAAGTGACTTTGCTTGACAGAAGGTCGCAAAATGTGATCACCTGACTTCAGGACACTGCGACCATCATAAATGCATGTCCGTTGCCAAGCGTCCAAATTTTTATCAGGTGCAAATGCTGAAATGGTCATGTGAAAAATGGTCATAAATTATTTTTTTAGTACCACTGTAACTTTGAACAGTGAGTAAACATATAGTTGTAAGTTGAAGACTACCTTTATTGTAGTTTCAGACCTGAAATGTTTTGTTGAGCATTTCTACTCGAGATTGACTTTTCCAGCATTACTTCTTCAATATTAAATTCTCCTTTGATAATTACTTCGGAGAGCTGTGTTTTTGTTTAGACCGAAAAATGCCTTTGCTGTATGAATTGGTTCGCCGAGGTATTACTCCTTTTTTCCATCGCAGTGGCACCAACATTTTGGCTGTCCAAGAGGTAAATTAGCTTATTAGAAATTAGTAACTCTAAAATGCTTTTTCAAACTGAATGAGGATGGTGGTGTGGTTTTCCTCCTATTTCTGGATAAAAAGAGGATCAGTATAAAGGAATTTAAGAATAGTAAGATAAAGAAAGAACAATGGTGATGGAAGAGATGGTTGGTTGAATGTCTGAAATGAATGCAGTTGAATAAAATGGGAAGGGCAGAATGCATTTAAAGATTGTTTTAATAAAATAGTACTACTTGTGCAATGTCTAAGGAAAACTATCTGGAAGAAAATGACTATGCTGCTTTCAACACAGATGACCCTATAGCAAGTTCTTGACTGAAATCTGAAGTGATCCTCTTACAGACTGCTGGAATTGAAAGACAGCAAACCTAGCTAAGACAGTCTGGGAATTGCACTACATATGTATTGCACATAGCACAGATATAATTGTACGAGGATTGCAAGAATATATAATAAACTGTCCTTTAAGAAGCAACCTTTTTAAGCAAATAAGCAAGGATTTGTATATTTTTTGAATGTTATAACAAATAAAATGTATTTTTCAGTAAACAATATTATAAACAACCTCTCAGTATTCTGTCTGGATTATTTAAAAATATTGAATTAGAAATTTATTAATTTGTAATGCAGAGAAAAATAGCAAATATTGTTATGTAAAATAAAGAATAGACTCGTATACAAATCAATTAAGATTCACTATCTCTTCACCAAGGAGAACTAAAAAGATTATTCTCCATTTCTTAAAATATTGACTATTTGTTAACACAATGCCATCCTATAAGTTTTATACTGCCATGCCCTTAATGAAGGCAGAATAAATAAACTAAAAAAGTGAGAAATAAGTGCCAAGGAATGGATTGTGTAATTATTAATTGTAATTTACTCTGTTTTCTGAAAAGAACACATAGTTGTTGCTTGTGCTATCCTTCCAAAGGGCAGTTGCATTAGCCTAGTGAGGTTCTCTTGAACCTCCAAAGGTTTTAAGATCTTTTACAGGTCATTGAAATATATATGTTGCAATAATGCAGAAGGTGAAATGGCTTATGGATAAACAAAGATTTGCAAAGGCTCTCTTTTGAGCAGAAAACTAGCTGCAAAGATTGAACGCTTGCCTCAAATTTAGAGCAGGCTCCTTTTGAGCATCTTGGAAATACTTTGAGCTCAAAAAAGATGATCAAATGTTACTCTTCCAAACACATTTGTCTGAAATGCTGTAGGTTTCCTGCCTAAGCAGGGTTGGACTAGAAGACCTTCAAGGTGCCTTCCAACTCTGTTATTCTATATTCTATACTTAAAAATGCCCCACAGCTATTTTGCATTTACAAAAAGTATTTTTCATGTTAAACGGGCATTTTACACTCAAAATTGGAGTTGACAAATTCATTTTCTGTATCACTAGCAATGAATTAGCCACAAACTTTTCTTTCTTTTTAAGTGGTAGATACGTGTTTCCCCGATAATAAGACGGGTTTCTTTTGAGCCCAAAATAAGCATTTGGCATAATTTTCGAGGTGGTCTTATTTTTGAGGTGCAGGAAGTGGCAAGTGTGGTCACCGCATGGTTGCTGCTGTGCTGCAATATTTTCTGGGAGGGCTTATTTTCAGGGGAGGGTTTATTTTAGCACATGCGCTCAAAAGCCCAATTGGGCTTATTATCCAGGGAGGTCTTATTTTCAGGAAAACGGTAGTCTTGTCTCTGATTTCCAGATTATCCTTTCCTAGTACACTTACTGAAAAACAAACACAACATAAAACAAAACCTGCACAAAATAATGAAAAACAAAAGGGTAACATTTTTCCTATTTATTTCATAGGTTCCAAATGAATAGAATACCTTGAAACAGCTATCAAAAAGCATAAAATCATCAACCTGTTCAACTGACCTTTAGGTATAATTAATGCCAATGCTCAAATTTAACAACGCCATGCAGGCCAGTGTTACCAGTAGCATTAAGCCATATATTGAGAATGGTTTCATTCATTTATTTCACTGCTTTATATTCAAGGAAATGCAGTAAAACACATGAATCAGTTTGATGCCTCTAAAATCACAATAATATTTAGATGATCAATCAAGAGATAATGTGTTGCTCATGTAACTAATGAAAAGTTTATACATAATACTGTTGCTCTTAACTTCTGTGGTCCTCCTCATAAGAACTCTGTAATATTATTCTATATCACTTAGTGAATTTTGTCACTATGCAGAGATCAAACCCATCTCACTGATCAAAGTCCAGTGCTCTTATTCTTAAATAATCTGAAATCTTGTGGCCAACATATATATCTAATATAAATAACATAAATCACACTTAATAAAAGCTTCAATATTTTGGGTGGATCAGGTATAGATTTATTATTATTATTACACAGTAGCAATAAAAACATTTAGTTACTTCTGAATAAATTGACCAGTGGAGTGTTTGATAATTACGTGGGAAGAAAATATCTAAGTTTGCTAAGAACAAATTCTAAGCTTTCCTAATACCTACTTTGTGAGAAATTTGTTTTCAAGAAAGCAAGACATGATGCAATCCTACAACTTTAACTAAATCCACCAAATGCATATGTAAACAGAGTGTAGATCTGCTTCTATTATTTCAATATTCTTTATTTACTGTTTACCAAATAGGTAAACACAGCACCTGCAGAGAAGAGGCTATATATACAGTATGCTTAAGAATGTTTTCTCTAGAATCTTTACAATAACTACAACACTGATCATATGGTTTTAATGGCTAAAATGGAACAGACCTAGTAGGAAGAAATGGCCAATACTCTGATAAGGTATGCCAACTACCGGCAAGCAAAAACACTGAACTGAAATGCTTAATAGTGGTTATGACTATGTATTACTGGCTTTGCCGTTACATATATGGAAGGCCATTTCCCATGCCCTCCGCATCAACTTAAACTGACCTTCATAGCAGAACAGGGATTTAAAATACAGTAGGAGGAAGCAGTGTATGGTCTACAACCTGTTCATAGCCCTAAATCCTTCTTTTCTGAGCACCTGAACTCTGAGATGAAAATTTGGCAGTTTGCAACTGAAACTGGCATAATTCTTTGTATAGGTAGGAAACAGACTAAAATTACTGCTTACAGTTTAAGACTTTTATTATGTCGTAAAGTCTACTATATTAAAAAAATTCTACCTTCTCCCCCCTTAAAAATCTAGTCCTAGTGATTTACATGATGTTCTCTGCTCATTGTAGTCCTATCTATCAAAATCCCTCCTTTGCTACCTATGAAAGTTTGACTGCACCTGTTATAATGGGCAGTTTAGTCTTTATAGGCTGGATTTGCTCAGCGTGCTAATTTAGACTAAAAAGGTGTGATAGGTTGTAGGTCTGCATCAGGGGTGGGTTCTGGCTGCCACTATTGCTGGTTTGCTAAGGGACGTGCATGTGCGTATGAGTGCTTGATGCATGCTGTGCGCGCATGCGTAGTGCAAAAAAATGCTTTGCACATGCGTGGAAGGCAAAAACAAGATGGCAGCACCTATGGTGGCACCGAGAGAACCAATTCAGGGGCGTGGCAGGCCTGGGTCGCTGCCAGTTCCACCAACCCAGGCCACCAAGTTATTACCGGTTCAGCTGTACCGGTCCAAACCGGTAGGAACCCACCTCTGCATGTTATAAGAAACTCATCAGTGACTTAATATGTTGTATGAGCCTGACCAGCCATAATATGATTTAATTTGCAGAGGCATTATATAAACCATTCTTTTGTTAATCTACAGTACATCTAGAACATGGCTTGTTGTATAAACAGTTAAAAAGTTTCAAAACCATTCAAGACTTTGGCAGAAAAACAATAACAGTACTGGATCACTTTTTTTTTAATACAAGCAAACTAAAATAGTAAAACAGAAATTCTGTACTAAGACAATATGTACACTGTACGGTCTCATTTGAGAGGAAACTGCATTGTTAGTAGGGTATAGTCATCTTTATATACTGCCTGGATGTCTAAGCACTCCAATTCAGAGACTCTTTTTTTACTCATTACACTATCAGTTTTGAAATGAGAATTTGAGGGCAATTCCATATAAGGTACTTTTATTAGCAAATGGGTAGAGGAAGGAAGCCACAACAATTTTTCTATTACATAGATGGATTAATTTAAAGCTAATTATATTTTGTACTTCTCAAATGAGGGAGGGGACATTTTCCAGTCAAGTCAAAAAATTACGTCCTTACATCATACAGTGGTATAGGCATCAATTTCCAATCTAGCATATGGAAAAGATTATTATAAAGCCATAATAAACTGAAAAAGAGAAACAAAAACATTCTGTTCTTGATTTCTGCTTTTCTCCTGGTTTCTGTTCCAGTTTTGTGATGAATGACCATCACGTTGTTATTTGGAGCATATAAGATATTGACAAAGCACCATCTTGGACTATGTTTGTTTACAATGGAGTCAGGTTTTGACTTACAGGGAGGAAAATTAATGTTCTCAACTCTACTGTCTTCCCACCCTCTTTTCAAATAGAACTAACATATGCATATAAAAGTTAAAATAAAGATAAATTATGAACACATGAGTTGTTAACTTAAATTGTAGCTGCAATCTTAAAATGTATTTACTAATGAGCAAGATTAGCGGAATACTTCTGAGAAATTATGCATGATAATTATTCTTTAACAGGTAAATAGTATCTAGAACATATTCCAGTTAACAAACCATCTGCTGAAACCATTAAGATGAATGAGACTTCTAGAAACATATCTACACACTATATTAAGACTGGCAAAAAGAACACATCTTGGTTGGATTGTGCTAATAATTCTTCAAGCAATTTTAGCAAAGATGGTTTATATATATATATTTTGTATCAGCAGCCACTTTTTAATGGTTCTATTAAAGTTACGATTTCTCAACACTGTGTAAAATAGCTGAGAATGGCAATCTAAATATATGTTTAAATAGTGTTTGTTTTATTGAGTAATTTTCAAGAACTCTCACAATGAACATGGATTTTGTATGGTTTAAAAAACAATACATATTTTCTGTGTTTTGACTTGGAACATCAAATGATATTAATCCTTAAAGAAAATAAATATGAGAAAAGGAAACAGTTCTGATTGGATTTATTGCAGGTTTTTTCTTTTGTTGTTTAAATGTTTCAAATTTCAGTTTCTTTCTCATGGTAAAAGTCTGTTAGCATTTTTTTTTTCAGTTTCTGTTATCAAAGTTAATAAAGTGATTTTTAAAATTTTACACTAAAATTTGCATTTTAATTTGTAGTGCAAATTTCCCGGGACATATTTCTTTGTCATCTTGCCTAAAATGCAAAGCTTTCTGATGGAATTTCCCTAGCGTGGAAAATTACAAGTTTGCAGTCAAGAATTATATAAGCTCCGCAGTGAACCCTATGACCTTAAGAGAAAATACACTAAAGGTAAAAGTAAAGGTTTTCCTCGCACATATGTGCTAGTTGTTCCTGACTCTAGGGGGCGGTACTTATCTCTGTTTCAAAGCTGAAGAGTCAGTGTTGTCCAAAGACATCTCCATGGTTATGTGGCCGGCATGACTAAATGCCAAACGTGCATGGAACGCCAAAGGTGGTTCCTGTTCTTCTACTTGCATTTTTACATGCTTTTGAACTGCTAGGTTGGCAGAAGCTGGAACAAGGAACAGGAGCTCACTCTGTTACTTGGCACTAGGGATTCGAACCGCCAAACTGCCGATCTTTCTGATTGACAAGCTCAGCATCTTAGCCACTGAGCCACCATGTGTGTGTATGTATGTATGTATGTGTGTATATATATATATATATATAATATACTAGCAGCTCTAAAATTACTGCTGTTAAATCACTGAAATGCCTGTTGAAATTGCTGTAAGGTACAGAGAGATAAAACAACACATACAGTATTATTTGGTTTTTTTTCTGTCCAAGGCTAACTATTTTGAATGGGGTGTAGGGAGTGATTTTAAATTACAGAAGACAGTGAGGAACTGATTAAAACTTCAGTTCCATCAAGTATCTCACCCCCAGATTATTATTTTCTCTTAAACAACAGAAAATGTTCTTAAGAGATCCAAGCAGAATTATGTCCTATCACCTCTAATGGTCTTCAATGAATATCTGGATTTGAAATAAGTTGTATTCCTAACATGTTACAAACAAAACCCAAAACAAATCTTTTAAATATATGTAAATATGTAAACACAGTGCACAAGACTCAATCCTGGGCCCCTTAAAGTTCGATACAACAAAGTTCTCACAGACTTGCAAATTACAGGTTTAGGCCCTAAACGAAGGTAGCAGGATGTGAAGCCGGAATCAGCTAGTTTTTTTTTGGTAAAATTCAAGATCAGGTGCCTATTTCAAAACCAAGCTTCAGAAAAATCGTCTTGGTCACTGAAGACTTTCCTGCACATGTGGGAATTTTCTTGGTGAAGGGGATATTCAGAACCTGCCACCAAGCTCACTTTTCTTTTCCGAGAGATGTACGGCTTTCCAGAAGGAAGACTTTCATATTTTGTTAGGTGTTGCCTGCAAAAAAAAATAGTAGTGATATGATTATACTGTACTACTTGAGCCACAGCATGTTATAATCCTAGGAATAATTCTTAATGACATACACAATTGAAAGGGATCATGTTTTAACTTTTTCTTATCCATAATTTTCCAGAGCAAAGTTGAATAAAAACAAATACAACACACCTTATGGCTTTGAGACTCAATAATCTGGGTCCTGGACTGATGTATAGATATACACATTTGAGGTCAATGGCACTTGAACACAATGTCAGATGCTTTGCAAGCAGCACAGGGCCCTCCTGAGCTCTGTTTTCACTGGCAGAGGATTGCAGGAGGCGGTGGCAGCTGAAAACAGAGCTCGGGAGCCTGTTTTCATTGGCAGAAGCACTGTGGGCTGGTCATTTGATATTTCTAGGGCGGCCCCGCGGGCCATATCTAAGTACCCCCGTGGCACGACAAAACCGTGGTCCACTAAAGCGCGCCTGATTAAAGCGCGTACCTGACATCATCAGCAGCGCGACAAATACGACCGCGGAGAAAAAAGGGCGCTTTAAAAAGCGCTTTTAAAGCAAGCCGATTCACGTTAAGGTAAGGGTTAGGGTTAGGGTTAGGGTTAGGGTTAGGGTTAGGGTTAGGGTTAGGTTAAGGGTTAGGGTTAGGTTAAGCGTTAGGGTTAGGTTTAGGGTTAGGTTAAGGGTTAGCGTTAGGTTTAGCGTTAGGTTAAGGGTTAGGTTTAGGGTTAGGTTAAGGGTTAGGTTTAGGGTTAGGTTTAGGGTTAGATTTCGGGGGGTTAGGTTTAGGTTTACGCGTTAATTTTAGCTTTACCGCTCACAGTGTGCTTTTTTCGTCGCACTGTGATGATGTCAGGTACGCGGTTTCGTCGAGCGCGCTTTAGTCGACCGCGGTTTTGTGGTGGAACCAAGTACCCCGTGGGCCAGATCCAGCCCCTGGGCCTTGATTTTGACACCCCTGCTCTAGACTATACCTCTAGGAATTCTCAGAAGTCACACCAAGGGTGGTGGTGAAGATTGGTGGAAGATTGAGATCTTTCTCTAAGCCTGCCTATCATGGCACCAATCTTGATCATACCATGTTTGCTTTTTCCCTCACTTTGACTTGGAGAGAAAAAAATTGCAACCTCCTTTGCAATGCTGAAGGGGTTGTAAAAATTGGCACTGTGGTATAGAGTAGCTATCCCTGATCATACACTGTTAGAATACTGTGATAAGTCTATGTGACAGAATGTTGGGAAAGTTGGATTGGATTGGAGTCCCCCCAGGGAAAAGGGCGGCATATAAATAAACTATTCATACTCATACTCATAATGAAATTAGGACAATCAACAACTCTTGATTAGGGACTAATTTAAGGGCCATGCAATCTCCCATGCAAATTGCACTCTTTATTTACTTAACACGTAATGGTCTTCTACAGAATCAGAAATCAGAAAGCTGCATTAAAATGCTAGGCAGATCAATAAACATTTCTAGTTGCTTCCTACCTAAATGGACTTTCGGTTTTATCCATCTGCATGCAGACCAAAAACGGGTATTGTGAAAATTTCACTGTGGTGACAAAATCCAACATTGCTTCGATTTCAGAAGTGGTTTCCAGGCCAGCCTTCACAAACATAGCATCCACAACAAAGTTACCAACCATAGCCACAGCTCCCCTGAACAAAACAGAAGTGGGGGAAAAAACAAGTGGTCAAAAATTGAATATTATATTGGAATAATATCTCCCCCAACTGATAACTTTTAGACAAACTGTTCTGTATAAAAATCTCATTTCACATTGGCTTTCCTGTCGGCACCCGTACATTACTGACTCTTCCTAGCGGTCAAACATTGATGTTGATAAGGATAGGAGGAGAAAAAGAAAAGTGGCTATGTAGTTCAAACATTAATTCCTGATGTCTCAGGAATTCACACCTTGGTCAGGACAGGAATGATAAATCCAATTCCCTACATTTCACTGAATGACAAATTGCAACATTTCTCAATCTAGCTTTTTGGTTGTGATCACTGAACATAGTAATCTGACAACTGAAACAATATGGGCTCACCACAAAAGTTCTAAAGTATTGTTCCACTAATTATTTTACTCAAAGCTGATAAGGGCAATACACAAGTTTTATTCAATACGTGATAAAGGCAATAAACAAGTTTTAATCAACACCTGTATTGTGATCCACCAGAGGAGCTGGTAGTAGATTTGACAGTGAGGAAGTTGGGGAGAACATGGGCCATCCTAGAGTCTGGGGAAGGCTCTGATGAGGGTTCTGTGTCAGAGGCAGAGAGCGGGCCAGAGCTGTATGCCAGTTATCAGCTGCCTTCAGAGTCAGGCATCAGTGAGGCAGACGAACAATTGGAACCTGTTCCCACTGTGAGTATGCACATAGTTGCAAGATAAAAGGAACAGCTAAAGAACTGGGAGTAAGGTGGACAATGAATGGTCCCTTCCTGAGGAAATAAAAGAGGAACAAAGGGGAGTGGAATTTGCAGGAGATAATTCGTTCGCTTAATTGGTTCGTGACTCTCTGAGACTCCTTGCCAAATTTTGCAGATATCAGTCTGTCAGGTCTCCAATCCTCCTTGGAAAGACTTTGTTGGATGTGAATGAGCATAATTCACAGTAAATTAATAAAAGGGTTTTTTGTCGGGACAAGGAATTTGCTGAATGCTCTTGCGAAGCCAAGGTTAGAGCAACCTGATAAAGACAATACACAAGCTTTGAGCTACCAAAGGTATAAGTAACAGTTTTTACTATTTTGTGGTTCAACTGATCCATGGAGAGCAAATGATGGAATATTGCCATACAAACCATATAAACATCAGTTGCGAGTTGACAATCATATGGAGGAAATTTTGACTTTACCTTCACATGACTATCAACTTGCAACTGATGTTGGGATGCAAGTATACAATGCAGGGTATGTATCATGTTGTTGCAATAGACCATGTTTTCACTATCAGTTTGTACCAGATGTTTCGACTATAGTTTTCAGAATCGGGTAGAAAAAGAATCTTCTGCAGAAATAGTAAAGTTACATTTTCTCTATTTTCCACATGTTTTCATACAACTATTCTTTCAACTAAGGAGCTAAGTTCTTAAAATGTTTAAGAGTTGTACACACTAACTAAATTTAAAATCCCTCTTGTTGATGATGAAATCTAATATCTCCATCAAGAACTAACTTAGATGTCTCACCGATTTTTAACTTTTGTTTTGGATTCTCTGTACCAAAGGCTGAACTCCATTCCTCCTGATACATCAATTGTCATACCTCCTTTGAATTCAGCATTGCAAATCAGCCCAGATTGCAGCTGGATAGCCTAAGTACAAAAAAAAAGAACACATAATATTTCTTGCTTATCTAGTATATGTTCAGATTAGTAATGTTTTAAGGTAAAGGTTCCCCTCGCACATATGTGTTAGTCGTTCCTGATTCTAGGGGGTGGTGCTCATCTACGTTTCAAAGTCAAAGAGCCAGCGCTGTCCAAAGATGTCTCCATGGTCATGTGGCCAGCATGACTAAACGCTGAAGGCGCACAAAACGCTGTTGCCTTCCCACCAAAGGTGGTACCTATTTTTCTACTAGCATTTTTACATGCTTTTGAACTCCTAGGTTGGCAGAAGCTGTGACTAGAAATGGAAGCTCACTCGGTTACGTGGTGCTAGAGATTCAAATCGCTGACCTGCTAACATTTCTGATCAACAAGTTCAGCGTCTTAGCCACTGAGCCTATAGTAATATTTTAGAAAGACACAAATACTTTCTGTCTCTACTTCCCTGTCTCCCTTTTTGAGTTTTCCCTTTGGTGTAAAGAAACATCTCTCCACTCCATGCAACTGGGCAACTCAATCAGCTGAGAACAGAAGATCCATAAATGAAGCTTACAGTGTAGGGCAGCTACACAGCGAGACACTTCAAAGTACATTTTTTAATAACAAAAACTGTTCTTGAGACAGTTGTTTCATGTTGCACAGAAACGAAACATCTATCTCCTCAGCACTATTCAAGCACGTTTCTCTTTGATATTTTTGGTCTAGACCAATGGTTCTCAAAGCGTCTTCAGCAGGTCCACTAAATCAAATCAATATTTAAATAATAAAGATTTTAAAATGTCAGAGTTTTAATTTGTAACGTAGTAAATATCAATAGATATCATCCACATAAAACAAAGATCTTTAGGGTTCTTGATCATTTTTAAGATTGTAAAAAGGTCCTATGATCAAAATGTTTGAGAAGTTCTGGTCTAGGCAATACCTATGAAAAAAGCCTACATAATATTTAAAATTAGGGTCACTAAGCTCATTTCATATGTGATCTCCAAACTACTAAACTGGTTAGAAATAAAAAAGCCTTACACTACTATAAAAGTAATAGTATAATAAAGCTGTTGAATAAAGGGACAAATGGTTTTCCATATAATTCAGCGAGAGACATAGCTTTATGGATAAAGAACCTTCCTACCAAGGCTGCCCCTCCCAGCTGTCAAAAACTTACAGCTGGATTGGGAATGCATTGCATAGAGACCATTTGGAAACAGTCAAAACAGAAAGCAATTCAGGGTCACAGCAAGTCATTTCAGTTGCATGCTGACAGACAGCCAACATTTTAAGGTTCACGTGGCTTGGAAACCATATTAAATATGTTTATAGTCTTCCTACAGTGCATAAAACAAAGTATGATGCAGCTTCTGGTAGGTGCATATTTATTCAGAGGTCCATCCTGCTGAGCTCAAAATAGTTAACTCTCCAGAAATTGTGCAGAGGAATTCAGCTGGTGTATGGTTATTAATAATCCCCTCTGTTTTCAATCCACTTAAGCAATGTAAGTACGCCCATTGGTTTTTTTTCTGACTATACCCAAGAAAAACATTGAAAAAATAGGGAAATAGGAAACAGCAAACCTGCAATGTTCTTTTTTGAAAGAAATATCCATAGACACTAAATGTCATTATAACTGAGCCTTGTTTCCTATTACTCTGTCAAGACAGCTAGTCACTACTGAGATCAAGAACTCTGAAGAACCAAACAACAGTATTGTTTCACAAAATTTCAGTCCTCTTCTGAAAATTGTGATGATTATCTATGACCATGCCTTTTATTGCTAGAAACAAACATGATGTATGATACCCCACCAAATTGGTCAACAGTCAAATGTACTTGGAAGAGAGTAAGAATTCAGAAGCTGGGCTGGGATAATAATTAAACAAGCCTATTCCTGTCTTGTCACATACACTTGGTAGTTGCCATTTAAAAAAAAACTTGTAATAGGTTATTTATTATTATGAGTTTGTCATCTGCACCTCCATAACCGTCTGGTTTGGCTCTGCAACCAAACAAGACAAACACAGATTTCAATAGATAATTAGATCTGCAGAAAAAACAATTGCTTCCAATCGGTCTTCTATTGAGGACCTGTATACTGCAGGAATCAAAAAGAGGGCTGTGAAAATATCAACAGACCCCTCACGTCCTGGACATAAATTGCTTCAACTTCTGCCCTCAAAATGACACTATAGGGCACTGCACATCAGAACAACTGATGCACAAGAACAGTTTTTCCCCAATGCCATCACTCTGCATAACAACTAATTTCCACAACACTGTCAAATAATTTACTATTTTATATAATTTACTGTATTATTATTATTTGTCTCTTCCTTCCTAGTATCTATCTCTTCCCATTTATGACTATAACTATGTTGCTTGTATATTTTAATTTATATTATTTCTTTACTAGTACGATTTGATAGCTTATTAGTAACCTTGACTATCACTGTTATATCTTTTTATTCTTGATGAATGTATTTTATTCTCCTTATGTACACTGAGAGCATATGCACCAAAGATAAATTCCTTGCATGTCCAATCACACTTGGCCAATAAAAAATTCTATTCTATTCTATTCTATTTAGTTCAAAGACTCAGACTGAAGAACAAAAGTGAAAATGGACACAATAAAAATAAAAATTGAGTTTTCAAAGAGGGTGGGGGGAAGCATTTTTAAAAAATCCATAAAACACTTCATCCAGTCAATGTATTAATTTTATTTTTGAACATTGCTAAGGGTAATGCTAGTCATTTATTTGTATAGTTTATGAGTTCCATGTATAATATACTATATGTGTGTGCGTGTGTGTGTGTATAAATTCTGTGCAACCATCTAACTAATCATCTACTTATTACTGAACTATAGGTTCTTCTTACAACAAGGCTATGCAAACTGGCATTATCAGCCTCCATGCTTCAAAAACATTATTACTAAGAGCATAAATTTGGAGTAAAAATGTCATATATAACTACCGTATTTTGGGGAGTATAAGACGCACCTTTTTCCCTCAAAAAAGAGGGTGAAAATCTGGGTGCATTTTATACACTGAATACAGCATTCCCCCCCCTCAAATGAAACCCCACCCCATTTACAAAAATGGCTGTGCATAGGTTTTAGAAGGCCTCCAGCATGCTCCTGAAGGCTGGGGAGGACAAAAATGAGGGGGAAATGGGCCATTTCTGCTAGTTTTGCCCTCTCCCCAACCCCCAGGAGCACTTTACAAGCCTCCTAAAGGTTAGGAATACCTTTTTTTTTTTTCAAAAAAATGGGCCAGTTTTCATGAAAAACGGGCCATTTTTGGGAGGTCTGCAGAGTGCAAAAACCTTTTTTTAATTTGCCTTTCAAAATCTTGGTGTGCCTTATAATCCGGTGCATTTTATACTCCGAAAAATAGAGTAGAATATTAGGTTTCCAGTACATACATTTCACAGTACATACCTGTGAGAAATCAAACAGAAGGATGAGCCCTTTCACTACATTAATGGGGTCTCCAGTGGCTGAGAACATTTTAGACATTAAATCACTATATCCTTGGAAAAAAGTAACTGGCCGGAGTTGAACATCAAACATGATTGCTGACAAACCAGCAAAGGAGTCAAGATTTTCTTCTCCTTCATCTGCAGATGCAGCTATAATAGATTCCAGACCTTGAGCTTCAATTATCACCTAAAAGAAAGCAACATATAGCACACGGGAAAATGAACATGTGCATGCAAGGACATTTTGTTCTAAATTCAACAAGATTGTTATATTATTCAACTCTCATCCATCCCTTCTTACAACTGAGAAGCAGCACAAGGCTCTTCTAAGATAATGTTACATTGAAAAGGAAAGGACATATGGCAACTACCATCAAGAGCAGGACTGAAGGGAGGATAGGTGGAAGCTACAGAAGGGCAGATTTTAATCAATGTAGATAAATTTTATGGAAGCTCTTGTTTGACAAGGAAGTGCACTTTCTTAGATGTCCTATAAATCCATTGGAGGGATTTATGCAAATTCTTTTAATCATACATAAAGTACTATAGAGTTTATAATGAAAAGGGTTGGAAGTAAATGATCTCCAGATCAGAGGTGGTATTCAGCAGGTTCTGACCAGTTCTGGAGAAACGGTACCAGAAATTTTGAGTAGTTTGGAGAACTGGTAAATACCACCTCTGACTGGCTCCATCCCCATCTATTCTCTGCCTTTCGAGTCCCAGCTGATCGGGAGGAAATGGGGATTTTGCAATATCCTTCCCCTGCCATGCCCACCAAGCTACACCCACCAAGCTACACCCACCAAGCCAAGCCCACAGAACCAGTAGTAAAAAAAATTGAATCCCACCACTGGGTTACACAATATCTCGCTTTATGATCACATTGTTTAGTGATGGAAATTCTGGTCCCAGTTGTGGTTGTAAATCAAGAGCTACTAATCCCACCGGCTCAGGGTTGACTCAGCCTTCCATCCTTCCGAGGTGGGTAAAATGAGGACCCAGATTGTTGGGGGCGATATGCTGACTCTCTGTAAACCGCTTAGAGAGGGCTGAAAGCCCTATGAAGCGGTATATAAGTCTACTGCTATTGCTATTACTTCTATTACAGGGAAAATTCAATCATGGTACATTGTTTAAAGTGCACAAACAACTACTTGCTGCAGACTTCCATTCCATGAATAATAGCAAGCAATGATAAATCTTTTACCTGGATTATAAATAATCACAATTACATTAATATGGTGGTACTTCACTGTCTCATTTGTCTCATTCTCAATCTGATATATAGTTCAGAAATTATTAGTGATAAATAACTTTATTTGGATTATTCTCTCTGTTTAAGAAATCCTAAACATTATACATCACAGTCAATACATTTATGAGCCTAAGAGCCTGCCTGGAAGAAAAAGTATCCTGTAGCTATCTGGGTGACATCTTGATCAACATATGTCATTTTATTCTTATTAAGTATCAACCTTCTAAAGTTTGTCTTTCGCTGCAAGCAAGACCCTATTCCAAGAAGTGGAACTATAAACCTGGACAACTTTCAAGACCTTAACCTGAGTGAGATTAAAAGGATTTAAAGGATTTAAATGGCCCCTTAGAATGGGAGACTGCGTTTCCTCTCCAGGATGAGTACGGATCAAGTTCTGGCAAAATTGAATCCCACCACTGCTCCAGATCCTTTCTCATTCTATGAGCCTATCAAAGTTTGACATAGTTGGGCAGTCAAGGTAATAAAAACTGCAGCTACTCAACTTCTCATAATTATGAAAGATGTGGAAACACTGTTTTTTTATCTGGCCAATGAACAGCATTTTAAATTTAAAAAGTAGGGAATAGAAAATGATGGAGTTGCTGTTACAACAAACTTTAAGCCATGCCATCAAAGGAAGCTTAGAGCACACAAATTCAGGTTCAATCTGAAACATCACCACTCAAACATCTGGAGGATGAGCAGGACCTTTTACCATGTAATGAATTAAGAGGACAATAGTAAGCAGTTCTTCTTCCAAACCCCTTTCATGATTAGAAGAGAGGTATTACACTTGTGCGTGCATAATGTTTAAAGCAATTCTGAACCATATGCACAAAAAAGCATGGTCCTAAACAATAGTTTGATCTGATTTAACTTGATTCCACGATCAAGTTGTAATGACTCAAGCTGCATGCTAGGCTCTCTTCTGATGTTTTTATTTTAATAGTGCATGAGACATACCTGGCTGGCATGAAGTTGAGCAAATTTATTGAAAAGAAAGATATTCATGTTGCTTCTTCTTAAGATACCGGAACCAGAGTACAGTATATCAAGGCTATATGTAGATGATAGAATTTGGCCACCTTAATTAAACAGAGTTACATGTTACAATTTTGGCAAAAACAATAAAAAAATGCAAATATAATCTCATATTAATTTTGACCATCACGTACGTGTTAGATAACCAGAGAAGGCCGAAGAAGAACCCATTTTGGAAAATCGGTCATAATTATGAATCAATATGTCCTTCAGGACTTTACGGATCATTTTGCTGAAAAACAAACATTTTATTTCTATTGGAGAAGAAAATATTTTCCCACTACAATTAAATACTAAAAAGATGCATTTTAGTAATAGCAATTCATACATTATGATCTCACCTGAAATCCATACTAAGAACCTTCCTTTGAGATAAAGACACTAATTTATTTAAGAAAATCTGATTATAGGGGTATGGTTATTTGCTGAAAGTTACAGTACAATAATCTCATTCTTACCAACTTCTACTTTTCTACATACATCATTATGTTACCGATTGCTAGTTCAAATTCTATAGTTCAGCCTATATGAGAATTGTATTTACATTGAGTAAATCTTCTGTAGCATAAATCTGCTTTCTCTGTTACACAAATGCATATAGCCACCATGAAACTTGCCAACCACATTTAGACTAATGCATTGTCAAATGTATCCTATTTTGTTACTATCATGTAACCCCCCCAAAATTGGTTAATTTTTTAAACCCATCATAGTAAGCATACTGTGCTAACACAATCATTCCATCAAACAGAGAACTGAGTTAGCATTTTGCAAGCCTTAACGTGGATGTCCTGATTTTTAAAAAAATTCTGATCAGTAAAGCTATCTTAACTTTTGAATAGTCATTTACCTCCCACCCCTACTACTACTACTACATCAAAACAATTTTTAAAGTTTTAAATCATTCCAAGATAAGATAAATATTGTGACCCGACAAAAGCGCGAACGTCATAAGCGCGCCGACAACACTGCGGCCGACAACAGCGCGCCGACAGAAGCGCAATTTACTTTAAGGTAAGATTTACATTTAGGTTTAGGGTTAGGTTTAGGGTTAGGGTTAGGGTTAGGTTTAGGGTTAGGTTTAGGGTTAGGTTTTTTTTGTCACCGCGCTTTAGACACCGCGGTTTAGTCAGGCGCGCTTTTGTTGTGCGCGCATTTGTGGTGGAAACCCCCCTCCCTATTATTGTAAGCCGCCCTGAGTCCCCTCAGGGAAAAGGGCGGCCTATAAATGCTTAATAAAATAAAAAAAATATATATCCTGCTTGAGCAGGGGATTGGACTAGAAGATCTCCAAGATCCCTTCCAACTCTGTTATTCTGTTAAGAAAGAAACAGGAAATTTAAGCTCTCACTGTGATCTTTAAAAAAAACTATGCTTTTTATCCCAGTATGAATATGGAGGAGGTTGTGTGAATTGTACAAGAGTAATATTTGTGGAGCAGTTCTATCGCAGCATGGTTACACAAATAACAATGATACTTGATATACCTGGCAGGCATTTCAAAACGTAGTATGTCCTGGACTAGTGAAAGCATGTACTTATTCATCTCCAGTGGCAGCTCTCCAATAGAGAGGAGGAGGTTTTTAACTTCCATGAAGGACGGATTGCTGTTGAAGATAATAGCAGCAGCTGTGGTTCTTACGGTCTTCTCATGAACTTTATAATTCTGGTGGTAAATCCTGTTCATGGTTTTTTTCACCTGGTAGAAATATAATCTGGTCAATTCCACTGAATAGCTGATAGAAGAAGAGAAGAAAAGAAAGAAAGTCTATGTATTTACTCATAAATGAGACCAGATAGATTTTTTTCAAAAGAAACTTCAGATGCTATAGCTTCTGTGTACTGGGATAGTATCAAAATTCAAATAATTGTGTCAGGATCAATAACTATCAAGGAATTTAACCTATTACCCCCCAGTTCTCTCAAATTGGATGAAAAAAATTAGTGAATTTTGGTTGACATGTATCTTACTAGGTGGCGGTAGAAAATATCAAAATATTGATATATTGAAATATATTGAAATATCAAAATATTGATCAAGCATCAAACTTGAAAGCTGTGAGGTTAATTGTTAGACAACCTAGTAATATGAGTCCCGGATCTCACTTCTTTTTCATCTTTCTGCATACTGAACTTCACCTTGGATCATACAACATGTTCATAGTTCTTGTAACAGATACACAGAAAGACCAAATCATGGTTCTTCTCCCAAAATGTTAAATATATTTCTGCCCATATCCGGAGCAATCAATGAGACACCCTTTTCTAACCTTAAAGATTTATTGGATAACAACTCCCACTATGTTCAAGCTAATGCAAGTTATAGCTCAACACATCTAGAATGTATATGAGAGTTACTTCCCACCCAGTGGTGGGTTCCTACCAGTTCGGACTGGTTTGGCCGAACCTGTTAGATATTCCCCCCCACTGACAGACTGCAAGAGGTTTCCACCAAGGTCCTTTGTTCCGGCGGGAACAGAGATTGAATCTCATTGGTCAAGAGGTCTGACAGATCCCTTTAAGGACCACTCTCTCAGCCTTCCGTAAATCTGTTAAGACCTGGCTGTTCCGGCAGGCCTGGGTCTGTTGATCTTGATTGAGCTTCAGCCCCATTAAGATCGAGTGCATGTTGTGTCCTTCTTTTAATTTGTTTCTGTCTTGTATTTTAAACTTTTTTTTAATACTTTTAAATTGTTTTTATGTAAGCCGCCCGGAGTCCTTCGGGATTGGGCGGCATACAAATCTATTAAAATTGGAAATTTAAAAGGGGATGCTGCTCGACCATTCTCCAGCTGGATGTTTACTTGACTTGCAATAAAGAGCTGTTGTTTACTGAAGCCTTTTGTGCCTCCTTTACCCGATCAAACAGAACTGATAGTAGCTTGGCGGTGTGGGTTGCTGTAACTGGCAGTGACCCAGGCCTGCCATGCCCCCAAACCAGTTCTTCTGGCACTGCCATCTTGTTTATGGCTTCTACGCATGTGCAGAGCAATTTCTGTTGTACTGTGCAAGCATGCATGAGGCGCGTCCCTGAGTGAGCTGGCAGTAGCAGCTGCTGGGACCCACCATTGATCCCACCTTGATAAAACTGGTTTCAGTTATAAAAACAGTGAATATATAGAAACTACTCTTTTGTCACAAAAGAGGAAGGCATCCAAACCTTTTCACAGAAAATGCAGAAATGGACAAGAATTGAATAATTTAAATTTGGCTATATATAGCAGTAGACTTATATACCGCTTCATAGGGCTTTCAGCCCTCTCTAAGCGGTTTACAGAGAGTCAGCATATTGCCCCCAACAATCCGGGTCCTCATTTTACCCACCTCGGAAGGATGGAAGGCTGAGTCAACCCTGAGCCGGTGAGATTTGAACCGCTGAACTGCTGATCTAGCAGTAGCCTGCAGTGCTGCATTTAACCACTGCGCCACCTCGGCTCATATAGATTTAAAATCTACATATAGATTTTTCATAATCATCATTGGAATCCTATTTTTCTTCTTCTGATAAATGCTTCTTTTAACTTTTCACCTTCTGTTCAATAAATGTTTACCTTCCTTCTAATAGGGAGAATTATCAGAGATTTTTCATTTTTAGTCTTTGGATAAAACATTTCCATCAAGATTACAAAAAGGAAAATCTGAAAGTAAGGAGGCTGTCCAAGGATTACCTTGCCTGCAACTTTTCCAAATTTAGATATAGAAAATTTTAAAACAAGAGTTGGCAACATGGGGCTTGCAATAATCCAGACAGCGTATGTAAATTGCTCAAGTTCGATTAAAATTACATTTTTAATTGTAAGAATTTTTAACTCTCACATGAGAATCACCAAAATTCCATAAGGTTTCATAGCTCAAGATTTCAACGTTTTGAAGATTTGATGATCTATTCTAGCCAAACTTGGGGTAATTTTCTGGAAAGGCAGAATGACAGCTGGTGCTTAAAATGGTTGCTGATATTTAAAAAAAAAACGTAAGGAGTTCAAGAGACTCAGTCTCTTGAATTTTGCATGAGAACTCCATAATCTTTGTGGGTTCTTCGGTAAAATACATATATGTATTTACAACTTCTCTCTCTAAATGAAGGACCAACATTATCCAATACTCCTAAAAACCTTGTGTGCTTTTTATTTACCTCAGTAGTGATGGATGAATGATCATATCTCTGTAGCGCAGTAACAGCAATGTTGCTGATAGGTCCTTCTCCTGACTCAGCGAATTTTAGCAGCACAGGAACAGCTTCTGGCAAAAGGGCATTTTTCAGTGCCAAAAGGAACATCTTCACATCATCAGCTTTATCTGCTTTATTCAAGCCTTGGAATATCAGTTTCTTGGCTTCCACAACAGCCTGGAAAGAATCCACCCCACTATATTAATAGTGCACCAAAGAGAACTTAGGGGAACCTACTGTAGTAAAATGAAGAGAAATTTTTAAAGAAAACTATGACTCAAAAACAATATATAAGTAGTCCTCGACGTATGACCACAATTGAGCCCGAAATTTGTTGCTAAGCAGGACAGTTGTTAAGTGAGTTGTTCCACATTTTACAACTTTTCTTGCCCCAATTGTTAAGTGAATTGGGATTCCCCATTGACTTTACTTGTTATGTGACCCCGGGACATTGCAACCATCATAAATACATGCCAGTTGCCAAGGGTCTGAATTTTGATCATGTGACCACAGGGACACTACGACAGCCGTAAGTGTGAAAAACAGTTGTGTCACTTTTTTCAGTGTCACTTTCATTTTGAATGGTCACTAAAGGAATGGTTGTAAGTAAAGGACTACCCATATTACACTTTATTACAAGTCCTCCATCGGGCTTTCTTCTTAGATTTGATGGCTCTAATAAATCAGGGCTGTCAAACTCGATTTCATTGAGGGCCACATCAGGGTTGTGCTTGACATCAGGGGACTAGGGGGAGGGTGGCGGCTGGGATGAGCGCCTCCAGGGTGGCTGTGTCCAGCTTGACGTCACTTGTCAAGGCTCCATTTTCAATCACGACAGCCTCCTGCAGTCCTCTGCCAGTGAAAATGGAGCCCGGGGGCACATGTGGCCT
This sequence comes from Thamnophis elegans, assembly GCF_009769535.1. Classification (NCBI taxonomy): domain Eukaryota; kingdom Metazoa; phylum Chordata; class Lepidosauria; order Squamata; family Natricidae; genus Thamnophis; species Thamnophis elegans. The sequence continues at coordinate 20,688,509 of NC_045549.1, read as the reverse complement.
CCGCATGCTCTGTTTTTGCTGGCAGAGTGCTGCAGAAGGCCATCAAGGCCGAAAATGGAGCCTGTGCGGGCTATGTATGGCCTCCCTGAGTTCTGTTTTTGCTGGCAGAGGCACCACGGGCCAATCCTCTGCTGTTTCTAGAGTGACCCCACGGGCCAGATCTAAGCACCCCGCAGGCCGGATGTGGCCTGCAGGCCTTCAGTTTGACACTCCTGTAATAAAGTATTCAATCAAAATATTATGTATATAAAATTCATTTTGATTTAAGTCTTTGGGCAGGAGTTCACTGGAAAGCATCATATTGGTCTATTCTTCAGGTCTTGATGGGCAAATCTTTTTCTGTTAAGGACTGTATTTCCTCAAGAGTCTTTGGTAAGGACCTACATAATGGGGAAGTATAATAGTATGTGGAAATGCCATTAGGAGACAGGGAAAGGGCTTCATATCTTCCTTTTATTCTCTTTCTGACAACCCCTTCTCTTTCCCAAGTAGCAACCAATGGAAAAAGGGCAAAAATCTCTTTGCAGAGGTTGAAGTGATTTTGTGCAGTGGGCTTTGGAAATTAGTCCAAGAGCCACATGTGGCTTGCAGATTGTCTACATCTAATTTGGGATGGGAGTAGGGGAGGTGAAGCAAGCATCTGTGAGCTATTTTAAGAGCAAAAAACTATTGTGGCTGCTACCATGGGCCTTTTATATATAGCCCAGATAGCATACCATTGTACTCTGCAGTATATGGAAGTGACACGCTCCCTCACCCAGTGACCATGCTATCCTTTCCTGGATGGATAATATTACAGCAGTAGTCAAGCAAAGAAAACAGAAAGCAGAAAGAGGCTGACACAAGGAGAAGAAACTAAGGATGAGAGATAATAAAGGAGTCGGGAAAACAACTTAAGAATTATTTGGAAGCTAGTTCTCAAGGGGCATAAATTGAATAAAGGAAAGGGAAATTGTCAGAAGACAGAGAAGGCAAGGTCTTTTTTCCAAGCAAACAGGAACTTAATAATTGGAGTCAGTAATAGTCAGAGGAACTTAAATGAAGTTTCATATTTGCATTAAGTGCATACAGGTAGCATAAGTCTTCAATTTATACCCATAATGGAATCTGCTCCTTTAGGTTGTAAATCATGCCAATCATAAAATTTTATTATCTTTTTTTGTGGCAGTCTTTAAACAAACCAATGCTTTACTATGGGCATATTTTTGCCAAAAACTGGAGGTAAATGCTGGTTTTTAGCACAACCGTTGTAAAATAGTTGAGATTGTAGCAGGATACCTAAACTCTTGTAGGAAACTAGAAAACACTTACAGGCAGTTTGCAGCCTCCCACGTTGCACAGTTTTCTGATGAGTGCGCCGGCAATAATAATAACCATTTCTCTGATTTCATTGTTACCAATTGGACTCCTGTATTTATTCTGTTGTATTACAAAAAAAAGTCAACAATGTTAGTATTGGCCCCTTAAATCTAAGAATTAAAAATATCTACGATCCCTTTGTGGGATTTCGCACAAATGTTTTTTCTGAAATTTGGCTTATACAAAGCTAGCACGACCTAACCCTACTGGTTTTCTCTGAGGCTTTAAAGATTTGGTTCTGCCAAATTTGCCAAACTTGGGACCTAAGTACGTGGTTGAGCCCATATTCATGGTTGATTATGCTGTTTGCTTGAGTTTATCTAAGTTGTTATATCATTTCTTATTTGTTATCTTTTGATTTTGTTTTGATTTCCTAGAAGCCACCAAGAGACATATCTGGGATGGGTGTTCACGTAAATTAAATTAAATAATTAATAAATAAATAAATAAATAAATAAATAAATAAATAAATACCAATCGTCTCAAGGAACTGTTCCAAGTCCTGTTTTATGACTGGAGGGAATAATGCTTCTTATTCAAGAAGGATCAGCCTACCTACCAATGTGCTGTGCAACAGATAGTCTTTTATAAAATATAAAATAGTCAGTGATTTGGGAACAAAATATTCTCAGGAAGAATTGGAGCAGTTCTGCTGAATGGAAAAGTATCAATGATGGATTGGTATCCATCTCATCACGAGGAAACCACCAGATCTGCTATTCCATAGAGCAGCTTTTGGCTATCATTTAAAATGAGGTTTTTAATTAAAAATCAGGAGGGATGTATGCTGATGTATGAAAGGTGGGGAAATTTAAACACCCTTTCCATTCATAACTTCGAATAAGCATCTCTTTCTTCCCACATTAAATTTAGCATTAGAGGGGAGAAAAGTCCCATTAAGTAGCATCCCTGAAGTATTTTTCTTAGTGATAATTGCATGCCAGGAAGAAGAGGAATTTTAGCTACATTTTTATGTGCATTTTCCCTAATAGTACTGATTTTTTTAAAAAATTCAAATACACTTATTTAGCTTTATTCATAAGGCCTTTATTTTTACTTTATTATTTTTACCATGTTGCAACTGAAACCAAAGGCTGTGTCAAAAGCTAGTCTCATTTGATTCAAAGAACCTCACTTCCAGGTGACTTTCAAAAGCTCATGTTCAATTCTCCAGAAAAGGGTATTTCTCGGGGGGGGGGGGGGGGCAACCATGTTCTTAAAAACATGCTATAGTCATGTTTCCTTGACTGCCACAGGTAACTTACAATTAAAGATCTGAGTAATAACTCATTGGGATGAGAAGTGAAACCAGAAGCATAGAGGAACCGTTCCTGAAGGAGAGATTCACTCTTGTTCTTGAAATCCAGAAAATCCAACATTGCTTCCAGAGAGGCTGAAGTATGTGTGGAGGCCACTGCATCAACTAGTTGGGGACTGTATGGAGGCCAAGCAGAGAAATAAAAAGTCGATAATTATTTATTTTAAAACACATTGCTGTTGCTGTGTCTTCCTGCGTTTTTAATACATGTATTGGATTACAGGTAGTCCTTTCTTACTGGCAATAGCATTAAATAAGGAAATTGGTCCTTGTGGTTGTGCTTGTCATAGCTTTCCTCCCCACTCCCCCCACCCACCATTATGGGATCCCAATTCAGATGCTTGGCAACTATCTGGTAATTACAATGGTTGCTGTGCACCACTGTCACAATTGTCATTTCTAACCTTCCCGCCGGCTTCGGTCAAGCAAAGCTGGCAGGAGTTGCAAATAGTGATTGTGTGAAATCCACATGGCTGACTGATAGAGTTGTCAGTCCCAATTGCTATTTTTATGCCAGGACTACCTGGAGAATGTTTCATGTTACTAACTGTTCAGTTTGAGCAGCTACACAACAGGTTTGTGCATTAAAAAAAATTCCAGACGTTAGCTGCCAGCAAAATGTTAGCATTGTTCTATATCTCTTTTCTGCCATCTACTGATTTTGCATATTTTTTTGCAATTCAAATCTACTTGAGCCTAAAGTTAGATCTGAAACCAGGATAATAAGGCCTGAGTAACAAGGAAATTATTTGGTGATAATGATAATAATATTAGCTGGCTTGCTAGTGATTTGTTTATGGCTTAGCCAGAAAAAGACACAGGGACCTCCGATTTAGTTCATAGTGGCTTGAAAACAGTGCACATTGTGCTAACAAGCAAGAACCACAACAGTGCTTTGTTATTTTATTCATGTTGACCATAATAATCTTATATAAGACTTATAAGTCTAATCTTATATAACTTTACAAAATAGAATAAATCTTTTTCCAAAGCTTACTGAAACTTAGAATGGAGATGTTACTGCAGAAAACGTGAAACCCATTGCCAGTAACTCACAGTATTTCTGTATTATTTTCATTTCTCAGTAGCTGTAAGATTTCTTCTTTTGTTGCTTTCTTCAGGCTCTCGATAAATGCCAAAAATCCTTTTGCGGCATCGGCTTTTGAAAGATTATCTGGTTCAAGCTGTTTTCGAATGACCATCCACTGCTGAAACAGCTGCCATAAAGAAACACAATTTGAACCTTTGCCCCTTAAAAAGTTTGTCCTCTGTGTGTTGCTTGAAACTGGCCTGGTAAATTACCTACTCTCTTCTGATAAATGCTGAAAGGCCAAAGCTTCTCCAGTTTTAGCCTGGTTTTCTAAAGAGGGCCTGACCTTTTGATGCAATCAGGCTTTTTCATTCCACCCCACCACCACCACCCCCCCCCGAGAATTCAGAAGGAGGGAATGAGAAAGTAAACCTGAGGTGATCAGAAAAACATTTGTGAGAGAAATGAAATATGTTGACCAACGGATTTTATGAAATAGCTAACCTGGTTCATACCTTTACAGAATTTTAAAGGTAATAAGTAATACTTGATATGTCATCCAAAAAGAAACTGAGACCCCGTGCCAAACCACAAAGTTGGCTCTGCAAATGCCAAGGTTGTTAACCAAATTAACAGCCAATTAAGCTCAGGAAGACCAGGTAGTATGAGAAAGAAGCTTAATGTTGACTTGCCTTGACTTTCTTTGGTATAGGAGCAAATGAAAGGGAAATACTGTCAGTCTTCGAAGACTGAGTTATTAACGAAGCAGAGTTTCAATATTTCATATGAAATCTGAATTGGTTTTCTTCAAGGGCTGACAATAATGTTAGTAGCAGAGGCGCCATTGATCTTCTAGGAGGTTTTGTGGATTGTGAGTTCTAGGTTGCATATTAGCTAAAGCTAATAAAAGACCTGTCTGTTACCTTAGGGCCGTGATGGCAAACCTATGGTATGCATGCCACAGGTGGCATGTGGAGCTCTCTCTGTAGGCATGCGAGCTGTTGCCCAGCTCAGGTCCATCATGAATGTGTGCGTGTCTCTCGCCGGCCAGCTGATTTTCAAGTCTCTGTTGTGCATGTGGGAGATGCGTGGGGTTGCGCATGCATGCATGGGGGGAAGCACGGAGGGTCCCAGGAGGCTTCAGGGAGGCCCAAAACAGGGCATGGGGGGTGTCGTGTGCATGCACGTGGGGGGGGTCATGCATATGCACAGGGGAGGGGGGAAGCACAGGGGGTCATGCACATCTGAGCAGGAGGACATGGCACATTGCATTGTGGGTGTGACCACAGATGCGCTGTCATCCATATGCACACAATTTCGACATGTGAGGACAAAAACGTTAGCCATCACTGCCTTAGGGTAATCAATCACGGAAGATCAGAATCACTCCCAAACTTTCAAGAATGGCACTCTTCCCCCCCCCCTCCACAAGCACACCTGCCTCATTTGGATTCACCAGGTAAATTACTTTAATTTACTGTAGCTCATTCAACCCAATATTGACTTAAGGAGAGCAAGACCTTCACATATAAGTATTCTGGTAGCATCCTGCTCAAAATGGCTGTTGCGTTTCTTTTCTCTTTTAATATGCTGTATTGTTTATTGTTTGTCGTTTTCCCCCTCCCTTTTGAATTGTGAGCCGCCCTGAGTCCCTTCAGGGAAAAGGGCGGCATACAAATAAAGGTAAAAGTAAAAAAAAAAAAAAGTAAAAAAAAAACCCTGTGATGAACTGCTCCATCTATTTCATATGGGTACTGAATTCATATATCCACATTGGAGAGAGAATGGAACTGTAAAATAACTCTTGATTTGAGGAACTATCTTTCCACTTGACACCATTTGATTATCAAGCACATTACATATTCACACTCTTCTAGATAAAAATAAATAAATGCTATACACTTCACTAAGAATTAATCCCGTAACATTCATAAAATCTTCTTTTGAATAAACCCACAATATTGGTGCTGGTATTATTTTAAATCTTCAGATGTCTAATTTCAAAAATCTGTTTTTTATCTTTGAAACATCTTGTGAAGTTTCGTCTGCCAAGTGAAAAAAAAGTTTGAATGTTCAAACAACTTCCAGTATAGAACTGAGTGAATATTTTGACCAGTGCTACCATATACAGCCATTTCTGTTATCCAGTATTATCTCCAGCATTCTTTAGAGAAAGTTCAGCTGTTCCTTCCAGCAATGTTTATTGCAGCTCTCCTAACTAGGAAATTAGGAGCTCAGCTCAGCCTTTGCTGAAATACCCTCTCTCTTATTGGGCCAGGGTTATTAAGCAATAGTAGCAGATGCTAATTCCAAATAGCGCTAGTATAATTTCAGCAGTACAAGTTCACCTTACCTGAATTGTAATTAAACATACAGAAGCAATGATGATGACTGAGATAGAAGCTATTTCTGGAGCCTTAATGAATGGCAAGGGAGTACTAATAGCTCAGGACACAGCTGGAGATTATAAACTTTAGCTGAGCATCCCTATATATCCTATGCTAAATATTGCTTTATAGCCAAGAATGTATGACCCAAGGCCTTGGGATTGCATGTGACCCACATTTTCAAAACTCTTGTGTGTGACGCTTATAGCTCCTCTGAAAGTTGTGTTGAATGAAATACTTAGCAAGGAAAAATATTGTAAATATATGAGGTATGATTATGTTAATTATTAAACATAATTTCATTTTAAAATTTAAAAGTAAAGTTAAAATGTTTGTGTTAAACCCCCAATTTTTGGAGTCTGTCCCCAATGTGCCATTTAAAAGCCAAGTGTGACCTTAACCCCAGAAGTTTCCTCCTCCTGAATTATTGGAAATTTAGTCTCTATAATTATACTGAGGAAGGATACTTGAATTATAAATGAACATTCTTTGTGAGGTTTCCCTGAGATGGGTCAAGCAATGTTGCATGATAGAATTGTCAGTTGTTTGATTGCTGGAGAAGAATAGGGCACCATGGGGCAAGGCCTTCAAAACTATTCACATATAGTTCAAAATCTCAGAAGCATAACTACAGTAGCAGTGAATGTATTTCCCAAATAAAGTAATCTCAAATTCTCTAATCTCTTCAGGTACCTTTTTCCAGCTATGACCATTTCAATAGCACATTACTGTTATATTTTTTCATGTATTTCTTTATGACTTACTGATGGACAATGTTTGCATTCATAAGAGACAGGATCTGCCATCAAAGAAATTGCCACATAATTTGAATCCAGAGCCTTTATAATGCTGGCAACTTGCTTCCCAGCCTTCATTCTTGGACCAGCTTCAGTTGACTTCAGTTCCAGTTTCTGCCTGTATATATACATATAAGCAAGCAGTTCAACAATTATGCCTCCTTTAACACAAACAGCTTAAAATGTGTTGGCAAGGGCCACAAGAGATATAAAGTTGAGTAATGGTTATCAGCAAGGGTATATCTATTTGTGGCAAAATTCATGCGAATGAGGAATCAGATAGTATGTAGAGCTGCAGCATTTAAAAAAAAACAGAACATTAAAAAAATATTTGTTTAGATTTGACAGATTATCCGTGGATTTTGATATTCCTGAGAACAACAGGAGAAAGTCAGGCTCTATCAAGCATTCAGATGAAGAGTCTTGCAATTGAGAATGACAAAGTACCTCTCTTTGTATTATTAAAGCAGCTGTATCATTTGCAGAATTTGTTTGGCTGCTTTGAAAGCCATCCTTGGCTGTCTACATGAGTGGCTGGGGCTAAAGTATATCTCTAGATGCATTCACCCCGATTAGGGAGAAATTTCTAGGTAGCCACTCAAGATTTTTAATGATGCATCTGTTTTAATGTGTTGAGGATATATGCTTTGCTTATATGTTTGCAAAGCGCTTCTTCCAAGCCCAATTAATACAAAAACAATGGTTGCAATAATAAACACGTTAAGCTTCTTGAATTATATACAAAAATATTGGTTTCAAAATGTTTTCCCATTGCTTTTAAATTATAGTACTTGGAATATCAATAAAGGTAAAAGTTAAAAGCATTCATAATTGGAGTTGACCATTGGAAATTTTCTGAAAAATAGACAAAGAAATCACCTTACTTTGAAATAACTTTGGCATCAATAATTTGCAGAGATTTCAAATTAAAAATATGGTTTTCTTCAGCCCTCACAGATTTAATGAAGGTGTCCTCTAGTATATAAATTACAGCGGAAGTGGATTTTTTCTTTACGTCGAAGAGCTGAAAAATGATTTTATATAAATACAAATACATAAATAAATAAAATTAGAAGCTAATTTTCCAAATTACATCAATCTCTTTTTCTAATGCTATTTGAGGGATATAAAATTATTTGAATGTATCTTGTTCTAAATTATAACATGGAATCAAATCAATTAACATAGTTTTACGGTAAACAAAAGAACGCAAATCAAGTAGAATCAGTGGCCAAAATTTAGGATAACCTCTGGTGTATATGATTTTTAAAAAAAATCAATAAATGATTAAGAAATTTGAAAAAGTATTTATTGAACCATACTAGCTTTCATTGTCCCCAAACCCATGTTTTCTTTATTCAGTATTATTCGAACCTTTGGGGATTTTTTGCCTAACAGACAAAAAATGTAATTTTAGTTGTCATAGTTCTAAAGGTTCTAAACTGACTTGCGTTTTTCTGCAGGGTTGGGACCACAAAATTAAAACCCAAGAATTAACCACATTGTAGAAAAGTTGTGTACCCTACTGTACCTGATTGTGGTTAGTTACACTTGGCTGTTTTAATTGGCAAGAGTTCAGGGCTTTCACTTTAGTGATCTGATTCTGTCGAGTTTGATAAGTCACATTGCATTTTCCACAGATATCAATCTAGAGAACAGATGAAATAAACATGTTGGTGTATCAAAGACTTGCTGACCAACTTTTTTATATATACAAAACAGTCTCTTTTTTTCACTATAAATATCCCCAAAGTAATAGCAAGCTAATATAATCATGCAACTTTAGCAATAAAGCAACTCGGTTTCTACCTAAGGCAAATTTCACCTCAGATAAGGAATTTTATTTAAAACTATAACTGGTGAAGGAAAGATCTGCAACCCCAATAGTTCTAGCTCCCACTAGAGTGATACTGTTTGCATTTTTAAAACCTGTAGGATAATTTCAAAGAAGTGGTTAATATTAATTAAACCCTAGTTAATGTATAATATTAAGGCATTGTTTGCTTAACTACGTTCTGTTTATTAAGCCACAATTGGACATGTGTTCATAAAGTACACGATGCCATGAATTTGTTCACAAGAAACAAAACTGACTAATTTGTGTCAACGTTCTTCAATGCTAACATTACAACTGTAAATATTTGCTAAGGATTTGACTATTCATGTTTCTTTCTGACATCAAAGAGGAGACAGGAAGAGGTCCAAATTTTCTCTATAAGCCTTTATTGTTATACTGTCTTAATCTAACCTTTACTCTGGATTTCCAAATAAATTGTAGCAAGGATGTCTGCACAAGGAGGAGAGGCAGGGCAAATGATGTCACATGTACTATAATGGCATTGGAACAATGACATCAGGACATATGTGTTGACATTGGGATCTTAGAGGTACTTGGCCATCAAGAGGCCTTATTTAAACACTAAAGTAAATCAGATAGTTCTGTTTAATTTAGAACTGACATTTGTGTAAAAACTCTACAAACCAAGCACCTAATATTAGCTGTATTTGTATCCCAATGAGTCATGGTTTGTCAACTATGATTTCAACAAATAAATTATAGTTGAGTAGAACCAAACAAAATTATATTCCTATCTTGGATTTCCCAGTTTTCTTCAGGTGAATTTACAATAGCCTGAGATGAGAAACGGTGGCAAACATGTTGAAACAAAGGGCTTAGCAAAAGGGAATGACCATTTCACAAATTGACTGAATGGTTTTAAACATAGGATACATGTGCAGCAAATGCAATAATTTTTTGTAACAATCTTTTTTTTTAAATTTATTAGTTAAATTTATTTTCTGCCAGTCTTGCTGTAGGGCTACTCTAGATAGCTTACAATAATAAAAAGGAAAAAAATGAAAGAAGTATAAATAGAAATAAAATAATAGAACAATAAACAAGGAAAAAGAACACAATGACAATACATCACTATAACCAGAAAGATGAATGGGTGGAGAGCAGAGCGCAAGGCGGGATGGGGAGGGGGGGAGATGGAGTCTGCTATCAATCTAGCTGCTACTGCCAGCATGGAAGTCCACCATTGGGTTCCCAAGCCAACTGGCAGAGCTAGGTCTTTAGGCTCTTATATTTCTACTCATATTTATATAGAGGTAATGTAATAGAATGTAATATAATATATTTATACTGTTAATATAGCATCCCATGGTTGTGACTTCATTTGGTCTTGCTCTTAGCTCTTACTTTGAGGGCAACAATGAGCTGGTTTTTCAGCAGAGTTATCAATCTCATTACTGGTGGTGTGTTAATTAAATCACAAGCTTCTTATATAAAATGCATAAGACATACGCATTTATGTTTTGCTCTTTAAAACTTTGTCCTCAACACTGTAAGAGGGTGGCATTCACTGCATTAATTTCTGCCCAAATGTGAACGTATACCTAGAAAAGGCTTCTATAATTTTTACAAAAATCTATCTTGTCTCCCAGAGTAATATCCTATCTGTTCCTGTTCTTTATCCTCTTTATTCCTTTGGTTTTATAATTTTATTGCATTTTTCTATGCTGTTTGATTAGGATGTACACCACCCAGAGTCAATTTGGAATTGCATGGTGCCTCAATTAAATAAATGTAATATGTTAAGTATTCTCCTATTAAAATCAAGACAAACAAATACATTTAGCATGCATGACAGAATAGAGTACCTCGCTTGTAGCTCCAGAATTTAGCTGTATTTGAAATAAGCTAACCAGGCCTCTCTTAAAGTTCTTGATAATAGAAGCTTCATCTTCATAGCAGTAGAAATTTTTAACCTAGAAAGTGTGGTGAAGGGAGAGAGAGAGAATTTGTAATAAGAAAAATAATAATTTTAAAACTATCCTCCAAAATTCCAGTCATTATTTATCATTAATTTATTTTCGGTTATTAATATTAGAAGATGAATCAATATTCTATTCTACACAGATATGTGCTAAAGCAGGTCCATGAAATGAAAGGCAGAAGTACAATAACAGAAATCTGTGTCAAATCCGCAGGACAAAACACAATCTATTATCACTTATTTACAAGTATGGGATGATCTTATTATGAAACACTTTATTTCACTAATAGAAAGGTCAAAACCCTTTAAATTCATGCAAAATCAGCAGTGTTGTGCAAACTTAAGTCCGATGTCAAAATATTTGACCCAGAATCAGATGCAATAAATCTTCCTCCAGCTGCCTGAATAAATAATATTACAATCTAATGCTTACTTAAAATGCTAAGTGCAGAAAACAACAACCAAATGACTTAGAATGCTTAGTACAAAAAGTGATGGATGGATTTTATTTTCTTGGGGTGAGTATACAACTTTGGTAAAGATTTTCCCTTTCCAGTGGTATCCAACTCTTATCCGAAGATGCTTCTTCCATGGCCATGTGGCCAACAAGACTGTACACTGATGCAAACAGAACGTTGTTATCTTCCCACCAAAAGGGTACCTATTTATCTACTTGCATTTGCATGCTTTCAAACTGCTAGGTTGGCAGGAGCTTGGACAAGCAATAGGAGCTCACCCCATCATGCGGCATTTGGGTCTCAAACCCAGGATGTCAGCTCAGCGTCTTTAATCACTGAGCTATTGCACCCCTTTCCAGCTCTGATATAGAACACTAACTTTAAATGCAGAAGGTTTTATCCAGCTTTTCACAATCTGGCAACCTCCAGATTATTGTAAATTAATTTTCAGAATTCCTCATATCTTCACACCCTAACGTGAGTTCTGGACTTTTTCAATTTTAAAAAAGATCAAAAGGCAAAACCCTAGCTACTCAAAATTCTGGAGAACCACTACCAGACTAGATCATTGATGGTTAAAAGTTACATTATATATCCTATTTCTTTTAAATACAAGATCCCTTGTTGAAATTGGACAACAGCACACTAAAATATTGGGAGAGATGGAGAGATGTCTATGGAGATTCTCAATCATCCAGATCATGGTTATTCCAAAAGTATTTTTTCCAAAAGGCAACTGACACTTTCATGCCTTTTTCCTTGAATACATTTTGCTTCTCACCCAAGAACTGAAGAAGCTCTTTGGAAAAGCACCTTTGGAAGAGAAGGAGAAGATATTGAATTTTGAGCCACATCAGAAATCTTCTAGATGATGTGAATGCCTTCAGGGGGTGCATGGTGTGTCTTTCTGAGAACTCATAATCTAAACAATCTATAGATTTCTTTCATATTCCTCAAAGAATAGAATAAATATTTTTAAGCCTTCATCCTGCAGTGCATAGACAATGGCTAAAATGATGAAGATGATGATGACAATGATGTTCTCATGATGATTTCTTTATCATCCTCAGCCCATAACGGTCTTAAAATAATATTTACTGTTTCTCTTAACGTTTACTCTATGGAGATTCTCAGTTATCCAGCTCATGGTTATCCCAAAGGTGCTTTTTCAAGAGTCACCTGGACTTTCTGGTTTTTCTTTGAAGACATTTCACTTCTCATCCAAGAAGCTTCTTCAGCTCTTGACACAATTTCTCTTAATACAATTTTTGCCATAGAGATTGCACAAGATGCTTCCTCAATAATGCTGGTGATGTTGGTATCGTGGATTGGAACCAATCCTAATACCACCATCTATTCTCAGAAACCAAGAAAAAGTGTCCCAAAATGATGGCCTCCCTTAATTAAGTGAAAATAAATGAGTCTCTCTCTCTCTGGGATGGCAGGTAAAGGTAAAGGTTTCCCTTGCACATATGTGCTAGTCGTTTCCAACTCTAGGGGGCGGTGCTCATCTCCGTTTCAAAGCCAAAGAGCCAACGTTCTCCAAAGACATCTCCGTGGTCATGTGGCCGGCATGACTACATGCCAAAGGCACACGGAATGCCGTTACCTTCTCACCAAAGGTGATCCCTATTTTTCTACTTGCATTTTTACATGCTTTTGAACTGCTAGGTTGGCAGAAGTTGTGACAAGTAACAGGAGCTCACTCCGTTATGCAGTGCTAGCGATTCAAACCACCAAACTGCTGAACTTTCTGATCAACAAGCTCAGCATCTTAGCCACTGAGCCACCATATCCCTACAGGATGGCAGGCTGACACTACTAATGTTAGTTCTATTTGAAAATAGTCATGTACACTGATTAGTCATCAAGATATGGCATGAAATTTACTGAATATGCTCACATTTCATAGTAACCCCCTTTTTGCTGCCCCAGCAGAAATTTTGAGATAACATATATCTTGGCCCTTAATCTAAGCTATGCAATCAGTCAAAAACGAACTATAGCGAAATTAATAACACAGGGACGTGTCCGATGCAGAGTGATCTTTGCACTGGCTGCTGCATCTGAATTTAAACCACAAGACTTTGTCCTTTCAGCTAGCACTCGAGCAGTTATAACTTGCTGAGCTCCCACCCATTCTGTACTTTATAAGGGCTACAATAAATACATTATCTCTTAATGGCACTCCATTAATACATTTTGGCATCCCTTTGAGAGCAGTATTCTATTTCCAGAAGGGGACACGTGTTTTCAAGCCGCGTAGGTGAACCTTATTTGAAGTCCTTCTCATTCACCCTCGAAATGCCATTTTTCCATCTTCAGATCATAAAGCTTTCACCAGTGGGATCATAGCACGGGATCTGATATAGAGTGGGCTCACCAGCCTTTGATCCTGTGCTCTTTGTTAAATATGAAAAAAGGCCCAGGAGGTTTAGTGTAGCCCACACAATTCAAATTGCTTTTCTATGATGCATTCTGACTCTCCCTGGCATTAGACTGGAAAGGAGAATCCAAGACATGAGTGGATGTGTGGGGATGGATTACTCACAAGCTAGTTCCACTCATGAAACCCCTTTCATGTGATCTAATGTAGCTTCTCCATCCAAAAACACTGTTCACCCTGACATTTTATTTTGATCTCTCTGGCAGAGAGTGAAGGTAAAAAGCCAATCTGTCTACTCCACAGCTAACAGAATATGCTCAAAGCAGTCATGATGATGTAGTTTTTTTTATTTTAAATGCTGGGATTTAGTACATTGACCATGTAGATTCTATCAGAGCTGGGCCGAGATCTGGATTTCAAGTGATTCAATGAACATGTGGGTGTGCATGTAACGCTTGTTGGACTCACCTTAAAGCAGCTGTAGCTGACACACAATCCTGGAAAAGACACGTTGGTTATATAGAGTTCCCAACAGTTGCTACATGTGTACCTTCAAGGGCAACCACTGGTGGGAGAGGAGCTCTAAAATGAGGATGGCAGCCATTAATGCCCCACCCCTTTCTACATGTGTCGTGGCATGCAGAAAGAAAGACCTGAACTTTTGATTGTGCAAACTGTTGTGCTCTTTGCCCTCCCCCTGACACTCAATGCCATTGAAAGTTCTTAATCGCGGTGTATGCTTTGAATGTGGATCTTTGCCCAGCGATATTAGCTATCAGAGATTTACTAAATCGTCTCCTGCTATCGTTTGCATGGAACTGACAAGACAGCTTCTGAGCATGTGCTGGCCATATAATACATGATGACTGGGGTACATATCATTTAGCCTTTTACAAATATCATGACCCTAATTCAAGGCATATACACACCAGTGGTTGCTAACCAGTTTACTACCGATTTGCTTATGCTCAAGTGCACGCATGCACTTGCGCAATGCTTTTGCACATAAGCATCCAGGCGGGTGGTAAAAGCCTCCTGCCACTGCCGGTTCATCTGAACCAGGCCAAATCAGCAGAGGGGGGGGGGAGGGAGGGAGGGACAGAGAGAGAGAGAGAGTATAAAATCTTTAAAATGAACCTTTCTACTTATTCTCTTACCTTTCCACGAATCCAATGCAGAAATACAGGCCTTTTTAAAGCAGCAAGATGCTCTTTTTCATATAGTTTATTGGTGTCTTTCTGCTGAAAAATGTCTTTTCCTACAGGACGCTCATTCACATTTTCAAGTGATACATCTGTAATCTGGAAAGGCAAAAAACCCAATAAAATAAAATAGGACAAAATCAACTAATTTGCAGTGGGAGTTTATTTCCTCAGACTTACTTTCCCTTTTCTTCAAAATGTATTTTGTATTTTATCTGTATACTGATTGTATACTTCAAAGTGGCTTTTCAAAACCAATGTGTAACCTGCGATTTCTATTGTAATTATTGCAAACCAATCAGTCTTATACAGATTGGCCAAAGACATTAATGAATTCACACAGCACACTAACTCATAATGTGATTTATTTGTTTTTGATTTACTATAATGTGATTTTACAAATCTGGCCTTTGTTCGTTAAATGAGAGTTTACATAAGCACCTGAAATGATTAAACCCTACACAGTATAATTGACAGGTCTTCCCCAATAAGCCTTAAACATTGGAAAATTCTAAGTAGAATCTCTATATTTCTCATTTGGCTTCAATTCACTAAGTTGCTAACTTAGAGCCCGATAGCTCCTTAGGTTGAAACCTGTATCCCAGCATGTACCATGGAACATCGCGAACTATACTTTCTAAGTAAACAGTGCAATATTAAATGCCTTCCATTTCAAAACGCGTCCTATATTTTCTATCAGTAGAATTTAATCACATTTTACATCCTGACTTACATTAACTAAACTTGCATTATCCAAATTATAAGAAAGTGCTTTTATAACATCATGTTACAATAATTGCCTACCGCAATTTTGATCAACTGGTCATCGTCATTATTGGGATTTCTCCAAACTAAGTTGACATCCACTCCAGAGGAAATTCGATAGCCCACACTCTCGTGGGGTAAACCTCTCACTCTGTCGAGAAGAACTTGGGTGGAATAGGCAAATTTGTATAATTTGTCATTGTTTATTCGAGGACCAGTATTGTGGCCTATATATGAAGAAAAAAAATTGTGGAAAGTGTTGCATCAGTGATAAGCTAAAGTACAAAGATGCCTCCATATTATATTCCTATCTCCAAAGCATGGCTTAAATATGAGAGATTTAAGTCAACTCTTAAACTTACCTCTGATCAAATTCACCACCAAGATTCCCCATATTGAACCTTAAGAGTCTTTCTAGATGCTTTTTAACAAACTTCTGTGAATCATATTTGCACTAAAACTCTACTTAAAACTAGTCACTTTTATTGAAAGAGTAACAGAGTAGCATACCCAAACCATCATTCCAGGATTAAAAATGGGAACAGTCTTATATAGGAAAGCCCTACAGAAAATATAGAAAAAATATATAAATAAAAATAAATGTTATATATGTATATACAGGGCGGGGCATAACCTTTTCCTAGGGGGTCACAGCAAGATCGACAGCAGTTTACAACTTCCGCGACACCTCATTTTAAAGCCCATAAAAAACTGAATTGAATGAGCTATTAAATGTTAAATTTGCTTTAAGAATGGCTGGAAAATTCGATTCGGAAGAACAAAGGATCATTGACAGAATAAAATGCATTGCCTTTCGAGAGGCTCGCGATGCTGGAGCGACGTTTATCAATCGAAAATGGATTGCAAACAAATTGAAACGTCATCCGGATTGGGTTACTGATAATTGGAACAAAACAGCCCAAGAATGTTTCACAAAATTTGGAGAAGGGCGTCCTCTGCAACTGTCCCAAGAAAGCAAAGCCATCATTGCAACTGGCAGTCGCAAACAACGAAAAGGAAACCGAAAAGTGGCCCAAGAAATCCTTCAAATTCGTGGAAAACGAGTTGATCAAAGGACAATCGGCCGATATCGAGAACGAGAAGGTTTGAAGCCATTCCACGTCATTTGCAAACCATTGAAAACTCAAACACACGTTCAAGATCGGCTTTGGTTGTGCGATTGGTTGTCTGAATGGACCGAGGAAGATTTTCTTCATTTGGCGCCATCTGACGAATTCTTCGTTTATGCCATTCGAAAACCGAATTTCCAGAACGATCGAATTTGGGCTAAAGACGTCGACGACATCGCCAAACATGAACGATATCGACAAATCGTTCGCAATCCGACTTGCATCGGGATTTTCGTCATTTTCACAGCCAAGAAACTGCATTGGGTTTTGAAGGATAAAGGGGAATCCTGGGATGGCAGTTATTTCCGTGAGAAAATTTTATTGGAGAATGTCATTCCATTTCTCAGTGATCCAGACAATGTCTTGGTGGTTGGTGAGGCTGTCTTTCTTCATGACAAAGCTCCTTGCATGCGTGCAAATGCGACTCAGCAATTGTTAAAGGACAACAATGTCGAATTTTGGGGCAATGACGTCTGGCCGGGAAATTCGCCAGATCTCAATCCGGCAGAGAACATTGGGGCCATAATTAAGGATGAAGTGGAAGCTCTGATGATTCAGGAGCAAGGTCAAAATCGATATTCGGTTGAAACTTTGAGAATGAATTTGGAAACTGTGTTGAAAAATCTGGAAAATCGAACGGAACTGTTTGAAGATTTGTTGTGTTCTTATCCACCTCGTTTGAATGCTGTTCGAAGGGCTAATGGTGGTCATACTGACTATTAAATCGTGTCAATAAACTCAGTTTTTGATGGGCTTTCGAATGGTGTATGAATTATTTGTGTTGTTATTACAAGTGTTGCTGTGACCCCCTAGGAAAAGGTTATGCCCCGCCCTGTACATATATATACACACACACACACACACACACGTGTATATATATAGATAGATAGATAGATAGATAGATAGATAGATAGATAGATAGATGGGAGGGAGGGAGGGAGGGAGAGATGGGGAAGAAGGAAGGAAGGAAGGAAGGAAGGAAGGAAGGAAGGAAGGAAGGAAGATTTCTGACAACCACTGTCACTTTCCTACAAGGAAACTCAATGGGGAAGCTGAGAAGTGGCTCCTGCTCCCATTGGTTGTGAATTGAATTGAATTGAATTTATTATATTTCTATGCCGCCCTTTTCCCAGAAGGGACTCAGGGCGGCTCACAACCCAAGTCAAGGGGGGGGGGATAAGGGATACAAATAGGGAAAATAAGTCATAGACAAACAATACCACAATTTTAAAAACAACTCAACAGGCACACCATTCGAGCGGGGACAGGAACTCATCAGCCCCAGGCCTGTCGGAACAGCCAGGTTTTAAGGGCTTTGCGGAAAGCCTGGAGGGTGGTGAGGGTCCGAATCTCCACAGGGAGCATGTTCCAGAGGGCCGGAGCAGCCACAGAGAAGGCCCTCCTCCGGGTGGTCGCCAGTCGGCATTGGCCAATGGATGGAATTCGGAGGAGGCCTAATCTGTGGGATCTAATCGGTCTATTGGAGGTAATTGGTTGTGGTCATTCTCTTTGTCTGTTTAGGAAAGGAAATATCTTTGCAATAATGACCCATGGGTCATGGATTGTCCAGCATCTTTGGGCTGAGCCTAGTTTTATCCATTGCTAAAAGAATCTTTCCTACTGGTAGCATTCTAAAAAAACCTGCTGCACTGTAAATAACATTTCAATACTATTCTTTCAACAAAACTTTCAATAGATGACTGGCAGCGGCAGGGTAGATAGAGATAAAGGTAGGTAGGTAGATAAAGAAATAATATGCCCCTGTATCACATCCATCCATTTCAAGGCCATCTCTACTATTAGACGTAGCAAGGCTGTTGGCTGAGATTGTAGCTATTGGGTTGAATGGTATAGCAGCTGAACTGCACTCCCACACTGGGTGTATCATTCAATTTGACCTTCATCTTTTCACTCATTTACTAGAAACTTTGCATTAAGATGCCTCCTCATAATTGCTTGCCCGCTATGTATTTCATTTGTTAGAAATGTATGTATATATCTAAATGTGCTTATTTTCCTCTCTACTTCCCATGCTTTTTATTTTTTTTTATTCATGTATTAAATAATATGATAGTACTCTAAATTTGAAACTACCTTGGGTATTTTGGCTGAGGCCAAAATATACACCATATAGACCATATAAAGATCACATAAATAATAAATAAAACACAGGCTGGCGGGGAAGGGGGGGGATCTTAATACATCTTTGGGAACAACACAGATTGGGTTAGAAAAATTCTAATATCTTTAGCCTGTTAATGTATTTTTAAATTTGATTTATCTTTTTTTATAATTTTGTGTTTGCTGTATCTGATCTACTGGTTTAGAGTAGCTTACAATAATTTGATATATTTTACTTGATTTTAAAACTCTGACAAATATTCATTTTAATGCTAATTCACAATTAAACCTGCCGGTTTAATTAATATGTATCTGTTTTCATCTGCAAAACTTTACATTAATCTACATTAATATTATTCTTCTTCTGTTACATTTGCAGAGTTTATTCATGTAAATGTAGATTTCCCTAAATAGTACTAGATATACATTTTAATGCAGTGTGTTGAGATTCTCACGTAAGGCAGAGAATCCCTCTGTTATCTAAACATGTTGCAGAGAGAAATGAGTACATGCAACTTGAATAACTATTTTAGTGTCTGTCATTACAACCTTCTATAATTAACCCATGGTGCTGTATAATAGAGAAAGTTATGCTGCCTGAGCTGAGACAGCTGTCAGGGACTGTACCTTTTATTAGTACTCTTGGCATAGACAACACATGCGGTTTTAACCATTAGCTGGCTCTAAGTTTACACTTGCTGTGTCTTACAGCATTAGTTCACTATTTATACTAAAAAAACAGAAAGCAGTTTGGAGAAAATATTAAACTATAGCATTACAGATGTATTTTCTGCTGTAATTTCACTAAATCCCTCTGAAAAGTAGTAGTAGAAATATACTTTTAATATAGAAATATTTTACAGACATAAGCAATCAAAATATGATAATTAAAGTCTAAAGGTAAAGATTCCCCTCACACATACAGTATGTGCTACTCGTTCCCGACTCTAGGGGGAGGTGCTCATCTCCGTTTCAAAGCTGAAGAGCCAGCAAAGACGTCTCCGTGGTCATGTGGCCAGCATGACTAAATGCTGAAGGCACATAGAACGCTGTTACCTTCCCACCAAACTGGTCCCTATTTTTCTACTTGCATTTTGTACATGCTTTTGAACTGCTAGGTTGGAAGAAGCTGGAACAAGTAACGGGAGCTCATTCCATTATGTGGCTCTAGGGATCCGAACCGCCAAACTGCCAACCTTTCTGATCAACAAGCTCAGCATCTTAGCCACTGAGCTACCATGTCCCTTATAGACATAGTAGACAATAAACAAATATATTAGACGCAAGAAATAGGGTAGATATTTCAGGTAGTAATTTAAAAATATTTAAAAATGGAGCTCACCCCATTACGTGGCACTGGGGATTCGAACCGTTGAACTGCCGACCTTTTGATCGATAAGCTCAGGGCCTTAGCCACTGAGCCACCACGTTCCCTAATTAAAGTCTATTTTATTACAAAAGGATCTGTGTAATTTTAATTATGATTCAAGACAGTTGCAACAAAATATCAATACTATCAAAATAAATTTAACACAACTCCAATATTGTTATAGAAAGCACTCCATCTTATAACTCCAAGTGGTCATGATAAATTTGGTTTCACTTTTGCCCAATTATCCGATCATTCTAATGCACAAACTTATTCTTTTATAATAAATTACTAAGATGGAGGGAAGGCAACATTAGGTATCTATATATTCAGGCTAATTTAATGTTCTGCATTTATCGCTATCAGATCACAAAGTCTTTAAAAAAATCTTCCATGAAGGCATACTTTAAGTCCTGCTCTAGTCCAAAGGTCACAATTGTACAACTGATGTTATAATTGCACAGATAATGTAAGTATAATTAAGAGAATACCATTCAAGGCAGATTAAAAGGGAAAAAAATGAAGACTTCTTCATGCTTCCATATAATTGCATATTGCTGAATTAAACATTATACATGACATTTTTGAAAATGCTTAATGCTGCTCTTTAAAAAGAAAAGCGGCTGTTTAGAACCCCAATCTGTTGCTGTAATCCAGTTTTGGATCAGAGCCCACATCAGTTTGCCACTCAAAATCCACTTTCCCACCTGCTATTTGCCCTTTAGCTTTTCTGCACTTCCCCTTGGCTAATGTACAAATTACCCTAAATAGCAAGGATAGGATATTAGTAATTTCTGTGACACACACGCATGTGACACACACAGGACAGTATAGACATGTAGAGAAAAGTATGTCAGAAATACATATGTGCGTATATCTCACATATTTTTCTGTCCACTTTTGGTCAAAAACTAAAGAAAGTAGATGTAATACAACATTAAAAATAAGAAATTGTGTAGGGTCTCTTGTTTGTGTGGGGGGTTGGACTAGATGACCTACAAGGTCCCTTCCAACTCCATTATGCTGTTATTTCAAGGGAACAGAAAGCACTTTATTTTACTTAAAAGCAGAGGGTGGGGGGAAGCATTGAAAACCACATATCACAACTAGTTCTACACAATGAACACATTATTTTTCCCAAAGTTATCCATCCTAGATCTACAGCACCATAATAGCATTTCATCACTATGAGGTACTCTGTGACTAGATGATCTGATCTCCAGACACTGGCTTCTATTTTAGCATCACTGCTTATCCTGTATTTGTTTAAGTTTAAATTGGGCTGCCTCCAGCTGAAGAAAAACACTGACATAGAGGTACATCTTAAAAAAGCAAAAGGCCACCCTACACTTCTCATCTGGGGGAGGAAATTAAGGAACACATTGCTTAGAATATGATCGCTTATGTTTTTCCTCCCTCTGTAAGCAACAAATGGCTCCAACAGAAACTCAAAAAAATATGGGGGAGTATTTTCAGTGTATTGTTCATAATTCTTTTACTAGCATAAATGAAATGTGACACATTTTCAAAGCTGCCTTCAATAGGAATCTAGTATATTAGTACAGGCTGAACAGAATTCATTTCCAGGGGCATATGGCAGTTATGAGGGCACGAATAAATCCCCAACCTTTTTAATGTGCAAAAAAAGGCTCAGCGTTTCGGCCATGGCTTTAGGAATTTTTTTAAAAAAAATGATTAGGGTGTTTTTAAAGAGGACATCCACAGCGAGGAGCCCCTCACGTTGCTGTCACTCAGCAGGGACACTCAGAAAAGGTCAATGGAAGATTATGCCAGCATTTGAGTAGGAGCATGTATCCAGAAGCAATTCTTCAGTAAATCCTCACACTATGAAAGGTTTTGAAAGGACTGAACTTTAAGACTTAAGCAGAAAGCTCAGTTGTCACTCAGTTGTGTGAAAAGGATGGACACCCCACACAGCAGGGTTTGCTGATCATATCTTGAAGCAAATAAGCTTAAGCAGGTTGTAATTTAAAGGTGGGGCACTCAACTCCCCAAATATATTGCCCACTGTTTCCATTTGTCTCCTGAAATCATACTATATACCAGCATCTTCAATTGGACCTAAAAGTTGCTTAAAAGACAATGACGATCAAGGTACTCTCTCAAGTTTCCCTTCAAGCAGGTGCCAAAGTCCATTCAAAGATGATCTAGAAAATGAATTTCACCTGAGAGTATCCACACTTGGTTAGCAGCCAAGTTACCTGATATTCTTGCTCAGAACAGAGTTCAATATGCCTTCCTTATCACCTCTTTTAATGAACTGGAACTAAATCTTTGTCAATGAGGACAAGACTCCACCTATTATTTCTTGCTGGGTGTAGTAAGAAAGGAGCCATTGTGATTAATGACATGCCCTCTTGTTCACATCCACCTTTAGTCCTAAAATTTAATCAGTTAAATGACAATGTGATTAAATAAAATATTTTTTAAAATATAGAGCGCTCTGGATTTTTAAAATTGACTAATCTACTTTCATTGCAATACCCAGTAATTATGAAAAGCCTTGTCCTTAAAACCTCTTGCAAATGTAGCCTGGTGTGCTGCTAGATATTCCACTATATTTTTGTTAAGCAACTTTGGGGGGGAAAACATGGAAAAACTCTGCCAAATGAAACTGTGAGTATGTAGTCCCTTGCTACAATTTCTGCACAGAGTAAGCTAGATAATGAGCCGAGGTGGCGGAGTGGTTAGAGTGCAGTACTGCGGGCCACTTCAGCTGACTGTTATCTGCAGTTCGGCGGTTCAAATCTCACCGGCTCAAGGTTGACTCAGCCTTCCATCCTTCCGAGGTGGGTGAAATGAGGACCCGGATTGTTGTTGGGGGCAATATGCTGACTCTGTAAACTGCTTAGAGAGGGCTGAAAGCCCTATGAAGCGGTATATAAGTCTAACTGCTATTGCTATAATTTCATAATATGTTGAGACTCTAGAAAGAGTTAAGAGAAGAGCAACAAAGATGATTAGGGGACTGGAGGCTAAAACATATGAAGAATGGTTGCAGGAATGTCTAGTCTTATGAAAGGAAGAACTAAGGGTGACATGATAGCAGTGTTCCAATATCTCAGGGGTTGTCACAAAGAAGAGTCAAGCTATTTTCCAAAGCACCTGAGGGTAGGATAAGAAGCAATGGGTAGAAACTAATCAAGGAGAGAAGCAACTTAGAACTAAGGAGAAATTTCCTGACAGTTAGAATAATTTATCAGTGGAACCACTTGCCTCCAGAAGTTGTGAATGCTCCAACACTACAAGTTTTTAAGAAGATGTTGGATAACCATTTGTTTAAAGTGGTGTAGGGTTTCCTGCCTAAGCAGGGGTTTGGACTAGAAGACCTCCAAGGTCCCTTCCAACTCTGTTATTCTGTCATTCTATCATTCTTGCTTGTGGTTTCTTCCGTATTTGCTTTTCAATGGAATATAACCATCACCTCTTCACACAGATTGTAATAAAGTAGTTGGAATGAAACATTGAATCATTTCTTCTACCCTACTATTTAAATTATCAGCTAAGCTCATTTTCAATTTGATCACTGAACAGAGGCAGTCCTATAAATTGGCTCTCCATACTAGCATATTTTTTAAAATCTCTTGTTGTAGTTGTAGTTAATGCTTGTTAAATATCCTACTTCCAAAGTCAAAGGAACATAGTTCTGTTTATAAAGACATACATCTTGAAACCTAGAAATTCTATCTTGATCTCTTGCATTATGCAGCTGTTTATCTTATACTCCTGTAGACTGATAGGCTTAACTACCCCTTCCTTCCAAATATAGCTAGCTACCTTTCTTTCTCATTGATAGACCCAGTATCTAAACAGTTTATGGTTTACCATTAACATTTTACAGGCAGATTATCTGTCATTGTTTTAACAGGACATTCCAAGATACTTAAGAACATGGAGATTTAAAGAAGTTGATGCACTGCACTGTGTGCTAAACAACGTTGCTGTAAATAGTTGTCATACATTAGATCAAACAGATCTCTATTGAAAAGCTGCGTTGGTATTATATTCTAATTCTGAATCACTTCAGACCAATATGAAAAAAATATAAAAAGACAGATTGAAAAAAATTGCTGGATAGCAGGTGAAGTCTTTGATGAGATATATTATATTTACATTATTGTTTAAATGTGTGCATGTGCAAATGTACATATAGTTAATTCACACAAAACCTATATTAGTGGGAATAAAGTTCTCTTCTTTATTCAGATAATGACACCCTCAACCAATTTTTGCAAAACCAACAAATATTCCATGCCCTGAAAAGCAAATACATGTCAACCATTGGGCATGTCTACATAAAATGTTAATAATTGGCAGCGGAAACTGTTCAGAAATAATTCCCATTGGTTTAAAAAAATCTGGCCCAGATTAGAAATACTATTTTCTTAAACTTTTTTAAGTAGATTCCTGTGAATAGTTTCACTGTTAAAGCAGAAATCCAAAAGAATAAAGACCTAACTTGCTCCAAACTATTGATGTCTCACAAAGCAATCAATTTAACATAATCTGCCCCACCTCAACCCCCACCTCCCAATTAATTCAAAATGATCTAGATAGAAGAGAGTCACATAAGTAAAATCTACAATGTACCTTCACTTCTCTCATTAAAAGACAGAAACACATCTATTAATGCAAGTCAAAAGATTAAAGCAACTTACCTTTGACTGATGCTGAATATGTGGAAATGATGCATGGGAAAAGCACCGTAAGAAGAACCATGGCTGGCTTACATAAAATACAAATTATCATATTGGAACTAATGTAAGGAAATTGTGAAGTAACTGCTTTGATTGAAATGAAATCTACAAAGAAGTGTTCTATCTGCCACAATGGTGTTTATCTAGATGTAGTAAGAGTCAGATTCCAAATTCCACACTTGGGTACTAAGTTCATTAAAGGGCTTTCTAGTTAATTATTGAAAACTGAGATAATTTGGGTTTAAATATTTTATTCTTTTCTTAAGCTTTCATTACATGCTAAAAGATGTACAAATGTTAGCCAGCGTACTATATGTACATTTGCTCAACTTCTTTTATATTTTGTAAATGCAATGGGAATTATTGCAAAAGACATATGATGGCTAAACCTCATGAAAAAATACTCTTTTAAATCTTTGCACTGTGTGGCATTATGTCTTTAAGAACTTTAAAACATATTTTGTCCTTCCTATGTCTTTGCCCTAAATGCTTTTATTGTGCCACTGTCTTATTCCTAATTTATAACAGAAAACAGACACTTTGAAACCCCTTCATGGATTATTGCCTTGTTGTGGCAAAGGGGTTTTGAAAAACTATTTTCACTTGTTTGCAGCATTCCTGGAACGAAATTATAGCCAGAGTACACTCTCTGTTTAAACCTAACAACTGCACAAAGTTGCTATGAGTTAGGAAGCATAAACATTTTATCATTATGGTTGGTCACTTCATCAGCCAGATGTTTAGACTAGTTTTGGCATTTTTGATCCTTGTCTTTCCCAAGGATCTTGGATAGGCAGACATTGTTGTTTGGTGGTATTAAAGGTATTGCAGCAGGATGTAAGGCTGTTTCAAGTAAACTGCATTATTATTTGTTCACAACATTGTGAAGTCACAGCTGCCAGATTTTTAGCTGGTGTTGGTACTGAGTTCTTCCCAAGAATTTAGGATTATAGGTAGTCCTTGATTTAAAATCACAATTAAACTCTACATTTTTATTGCTAAGCAAGATAGTTAAGTGAGTTTTGCTCCATTTTACAACCTTTCTTGCCACAATTAAGTGACTCACTGCAGTTGTTAAGTTAGTACTGCAGATGTAAAGCGAATCTGGCCTCCCTAGTGACTTTGCTTGTCAGAAGGTTGCAAACAGTGATCGCATGATCCCAGGGCACTGCAACCATCATAAATATGAACAAGTTGCCAATCATCCTAATTTTAATCACAGGATCATAGCGATGCTGCAATGGTCATAAGTATGAAAACTATTCATGTCACTTTTGTAACTTTGTTGTTACTTTGATCACTAAACAAATGGTTGCAAGTCGAGGACCATCTGCATTATGGTTCATTGCAGAGTCAGCTGGATGTACAGACTGGATCTGACATTTTAATCCATCTATTGAGTCCTTCCCAAGGACCTGGGATAGGCACGTGTTGATGTATTATGGTATTAGAGGTATTGTCACAGAATTCTTCCAAGTAAAGCTGCCTACTGAAGTAGAAAATCCTCTGGTTTGATCCAGCATTACTCAAGCCAAACCTCTTTCTAGTCCACAATCAGGCTTTCCACATTGATCAATAGCTAAAAGAAAATTCAAAATATGATATGGTGAGAAGGTAGGATTGAGAGACTGGTTTTCCCCATCCAATTGTTTCCAACAACTCATATCCAGAGGCACAACAAATGCCATTTTTAGATTTTCCAGGACACATCTAAATTTAATTATGAGTTGGAAGATATTGTAGCTTCTATTAATTCAAAGGTAAATTGGAATGCATTATTCCAAGGAACATCAAAGTGCTTTTGAGAACAAACAGATTCCCATTTCCAGGATTGCTATTCATATAAATGGTACTGTTCTCTTTGACCTAAACAAGCATTTCCTTTCTATACATTTCATTTTAGTCTTGCTGGCCAGCGTTCCAGGGTTAAAGTCCTATCGCCGTCATAAATTTCCAGAGTCCAAACCATAAAACTCCTTCCATTATCATGAAATGAAGATAATTACTGTTTCTTTGACCAAACTGATTTTTTTAAAAAGAAAAGAAAACCCAACAGTCTTATTCTGCTCTTTTCACAGGCCTCATTTGAATGCTTAGTGGGGGAAATGTCATTTATAAATTTGTTCTGTATATATTACCATCAATACAAACAGTTTGGCAACTAGCTTCCAGACAAGCAAGAAAACCCTAGTGCCAAAGAGAAAATCACTATGCATTACAGTAATAAGAGTGTGGGTAATATCATTATGGACATGCAAACAGGCATGGATCTTTTCAAACATACTCTCACACATTTCTCTTCTTTGCCCTTTTGCTTCTGTCCCAGTGACCCTATGCCAATCATTGCTGTCCATTGGCAGAAACCACCTTGTTTAATTTCCTGCTATAAATAGCATTAGCATTTTCATCAGTCACCCACTAAAAGTCAGAGCTCCAGAGAGCACATGTTTGTGACTGAAGCCTCTGCATGGCCACAAGCCATTGATTAATCCAATTTAAGAAGCATCCTTTTGATTCCAATGATCAGTAAGCAGTCATGACCATTTGTAGTAATCTGGTGATTGCAATGTATTTTTTTACAATAATATATCCACCAATCCCCAAACATCCAATGATAAAAAATGTGATGTGCCATGCTGAGTTCTATAAGAAACCTATCCATATATTAGCTCACTATGTAGCAATATTTTCTGTGAAGGTATATTTTATATATTAATTTTCATTTTAAATCTGCTTCTGCAACCTATGAAATAAGCTAGAATAGAATAACAGAGTTGGAAGGGACCTTGGAGGTCTTCTAGTCCAACCTCCTGCTTAGGCAGGAAACCCTACACCATTTCAGACAAATGGTGGAGCATTCACAACTTCTGGAAACAAGTTGTTCCACTGATTAATTGGTCTGTCCGAAAATTTCTTCTCAGTTCTAAGTTGCTTCTCTCTGATTAGTTTCCACCCATTGCTTGTTCTACCCTCAAGTGGTTTGGGAAATAGTTTGACTCCCTCTTCTTTGTGGCAACCCCTGATATATTGGAACACTGCTATCATGTCTTCCCTAGTCCTTCTTTTCATTAAACTAGACATACCCAGTTCCTGCAACCGTTCTTCATAAGTTTTAGTCCCCTAATCATCTTTGTTGCTCTTCTCTGCACTCTTTCTAGAGTCTCCACATCTTTTTTACCTCGTGTCCACCAAAACTGCATGCAGTATTCAAAGTGTGGCCTTACCAAGGCATTATAAAGTGGAATTAACACTTCACCTAATCTTGATTCTATCCCTCTGTTTATGCAGCCTAGAACTGTTGGCTCATATTTAAATGGTTGTCCACTAGGACTCCAAGATCTCACAGTTAAATCCTCTTCGCTAAATCCTCAGTTGAAAATATCTGAATGGGAAAGATATCTTGTGTAACGTAGGCTTCCTAATCAGGCATTAATGCTGCAGATTCAAAAGCCAAGGGCATTTTTTGAAACCCGCTGAACTATCTTAAGTGTCTTATCAATTATGCACAGCAAAAGCACGTGCACTAAATCACATCTGGATTATTGAACCAGATGTGAAATACTTCTTCAGACAAGCGTTTGTAGGTCAATACATTTAAAAAGGCAGTAGGGTCTTCTTTTTAAATGTAAAATAAAAAATAAAATTGATTTAACACCCTCCCAAACAACAAACGACAGTATTAAAAAAACGCAAAAGCGAGGAGCCGGGGAGGAGCTTTTCCACCACAACCCCGCCTACTACGTCACGAGACTGAGATAGTGCGTCATTAGTCCGCGTCGAACGGCGCCACTGCGGTCTTGGGCGTCAGCGGCGCGGAGGGAAGGGCTAGCCCGGCTTCCTGGTCCTTCGGCGGTGGCCGTTGCTCCTGGTTCGTGCGCTGGGTTGCGAGGTAAGAGAGAGGGAGAAAGAGAAAGACAAATCCTTCTTCTTAGCTCGGTCGGTGGCGAAGTCACGTTTCTTCTCAGCCTTCCTCCCCAACAGTTTCAGCAGTCGAGTCCGATTTTGTCCAGCTAGCGCTGCCTGGCAGCCATGTTGGCTGGGGCACGATGGGAGTTGTAGTCCCACCCTGCTGCCAAAGAGTCCGTCCAGGGCCTGGCTGAACCGCTCGGCTCCTTATTCTCCCCGAGGCGACTCCCGGCCCATCCTGCCTTTAACCACTAAAAACTTTTGAAACTTTCAGAATTCTATGGGTAAAGTTCATAATTTGAAATGGAAACAAAAGGATGTAAAGCATCTGTCCTTCCAAACTTCATCTCTTCAATATATGTTAGAATTAGAAGGTCCAGGCTTCCTAATTTTAAAAAAAGGATAAAATTGTGAGCATCCTTGGGCTGCTGTTGCTTTTGTTGAAATGACATAACTAGTATTTTATCACGTTTTACCATCCTCCCTACCTTTCCCTGCCCCCCCCCCCAATGTAGAAGGGTGGGGCTCGATGCTTCTGCTAGACCTACAAAATTGACTCCCAGACACTGCTGGAGAAAATTGAAAGTCATCATTTCTTGCAATTTAAATTGTTTCAGGAAAATATATTCTCTTAAAGTAATGGAATAAAGTATGGATATTTTATATCCTATTATTGTCAGTTTGACACAAAGCATTTGAAAGAGGTTCTTTGCAGTGCAGGTTTGCACACAATCTTTGAAAGCTGCCCCTGGTTTGTCTGCATGCTTATGTAGCCATCCAGGAGGGTTCACCGACAAAACCGCGCCCGACTAAACCACGTCGCTGACGTCATCAACAGGGCGACAACAGCGCAGAGACAGAAGCATGCTGTAAACCCTAAACCTAAAATTAACCCCTAAACCTAAACCTAACCTCCCTAAACCTAACCCTTAACCTAAACCTAATCCTAACCCTTAACCTAACCCTAAACCTAACCCTTACCTTAAGTTGAATCAGCTTGCTTTCAAGGCGCTATTTAAAGTGACCTTCTTTCTCCGCGCTGGCTGTTGTCGCCCTGTTGATGACGTCAGTGACGTGGTTTAGTCAGGTGCGGTTTAGTCGAGCACGGTTTAGTCAAGCGCGGTTTTGACGGGTCACGATCCAGGAGAGGTAATTCTTTTCAATTTTTCAGTGTTGCTACGGTAAGTACCCTTTTCTAAGGCATTGTACAATTCTGTTTTGTTTTTTAGGATTTGGGGATTTTTCCATTTCATTGTGTCAAGTGTCAAGGCTATATTTTGCAACCATATAAACTCTTCATTATTATTTTCTTTACTGATATTTCATCAAATGGTTTGTGATTTCTCTAGTAAAAGTAATAAAATGGAGACGTACTCCAGATAATATTTAAACTGAAAATAATACAATGGCTATTATATGGTTGCAAAATAGAATGTATGATATATCAGGGTAACTAATATCTCTGAATGTTCCTGTTTTATTACAATCCACAAAATTCTGTATCTTTGGCCCATCTATTTGTTTATTTCAATCACAAATGTCTTGAATGTTTACTATTTCTTGTTTATTGGCATTCTATGTGTTTGTGTATGCATTTTAATACAAATTATGAAATAATGATTTTTCCCCCTTCATAATTTGTATGTTAGGCAGAGAATCCTTATATTCAACTGCTTTAGACAAGTTTTAAATATATATTTTAGGTACAATTTTTAAATAATATATATTCTGTTCAGCTTTCAGGCTTCAGCTTTCTAATAATCAAATTATTGTTGTTGTTTTCTTTGAAGCTCATGTCTTCAAGAATGCCACCAGAAAACTTTAAAACAACCACCATTACTGATACAGAGGAAAAGGTGAAATGTAACGTTGATGAGGTAGAAATTAAAGAATTGCCACTGGAAAAGATGGAGAATATTGAAACTATGTCAAAAAGACAAAGAAAGAAGCTAATAAAGCAGAAACAATGGGAAGAACAAAGAGTCTTGCGCAAGTATGGTTTGTTTTCTTATAAAAAGGATGGATTTTATTATTAGGCACTTCTGGACTGATTTATTTTATTGCTCCCCAGTTTCTTCCATGAAAAAGTTCAGAACTAAGCCTGAGGATTATATGATGTCATCCTGTCCTTTTCTCTGCTTCCTTTACATTGGAGAGGAGTGAACAAATGTGTACTCTCTCTCATCCTGTGTGATGAAAGACTTCTAGGAAACTCTTATGACCCTATCTGATTTCACACTGTATAAGTGGTTGTCTTACTGGACAAATGAAATAATAGGTTATATATAAATATCTACAAATCTTTTTGTTTTCTTCTGGCCTTCCTTTCCACATTTCAAATATGCTTTTTGTTTTCATGACTCATTATTATAGACTCATGATTCATTAGTGAGTAATATAGTAAAGTTTTGTTTCCATTTCAGGCAAAAACGTAAAGAAAAACGCTTGAAGAGAAAAATGGAGCGCCAGTCTCAGCTGGAATCAAACAGTGAAGGGAGTGTCAGGAAACGTATGCGTAGGGATATTGTTCCAAGTCCACTTCGGCTTATAATAGACTGCAGTTTTGACAATTTAATGGAATTAAAGGTAAATGGAAATGATATTTAAGAACAAATTCCAAGTGTCTTAACTGATGGATGGATTAAAATATTATATCAAGTTATTGTCAACTCATTGCAATCATTTAGATTTTGAAGTTATTTTCCAAAATCCCCAAAATATAGGTAATCTGGAGTTAATGACAACAGACTGTGACTGTTCGAAATTACAGTGACGTTTTAAGCTGGCAGGGAAGCTTGCAAATTGTTCCCACCACTTTTTTCCCCTGAGGAACTCTGCCACAGAGCTCATGCTCTGTTAGTATGAGGCAGGGGTGGGTTTCAACCGGTTTGCGGCGGTCCCTGCGAACCAGTTGGTCGGCGAACCCAGAAGTAAGTAACTTCCGGGAACGGCGAAGGGCCCACCCACCCGCCCGCGCTCCTCTTACCCGGTTTTGACGAGTTCTGTGCTTCCACGCATGCGCAGGACGCATACAGCGCCTGCGTGATCCTCCAGGAGCAGCTGGAGCATCGCACAGACGCTAGTACGCATGCGTGCACCGCACGCGTGCACGAGGACGCCGCCGGCCCCGTTCCAACCGAACTGGTTGGAACGGGGCAAGAAACCCACCCCTGGTATGAGGTCAGGCCTCAACCCTTCCCCCATCCAAACACACTTGCGCCTTGCAGCAGCCCTCTTTCCCCACCCTCAGGTACTTGGACCTTACACCAGCATCCCCTCCAGCTTACCCGCATTTATTCTTTGCATCAGCAATCTCTCTTTAGCTCCCACACATTCGCACCTTGCAACAGCACTCTCTTTCCAACCTGCACACAATCACAGCAGCTCTCCTCCCCACTCAACATGCACTCACAGCTTGCTACAGCAGCCAATTCCAAGCCCATGTACACTCATGCCTCACAGCAGCATCTCATCCCCATCCCATAAGCACTTATTGCAGTATCCTTCCATCTTGCCTCACTCTGTAATGCTCGCCCTCCTTCCTGCAAGCCCCTGGGGACTTGAGACTTCCTGCCGACTTCTACACTGATTTTGGGGGAGGCTCGTTGCAATCATGAGAATGTGAATGAGATGTTCTCATTTAAATAACCCATGATTCTCACTTAACAATGGTAATAAGCCCTGCTAGGATTGCTGTTGCTAAGAGATGCAGTCATGTGACATTGCACTTTGTTGACCACATTGTTTAGCAATGGAAATTAATATTTGAACTAAATTCATTCAAAAGAATTTTTGGAAAAATGTTAAAAACTTGAGGAATTAATGTAGAATTAATGAAGGAACAGGACTGAAGAAGTAAGGTTTAACCTAGTACAAAATGTATGCTTCATTTTTGTGTGTATGCCTTTGGGTCAGCATTAACTCTTCACAACTGCCTGGACTAGTCCCTGCAGTTACTTTAACAAGATTTTGGGAAATGTCTTGCCCAACTAGAACCCACGATCTTCTGTTTTCCAGCCTGGTTCCTTAACCATGTCACCAGACTGGCTGTCATATGTATGTTAGTGTTACATGACAAAAACTACCAATATTCTCAATAGGTTTAGAAAAATTTGTGTAAATTATAAATTGCTTGTATAGTTTAATTTTAGAAATATTGTCATTTTTCATTTCATTCACTTAGGCATCATTTCGAAGCCATAATATACTTGGCCATGTATGCAGCATTGCTGCCCAGATATCTTTAATCAGATTGTTGGCTTTATCTAGATGATTTTTAGAGTGATGAGCTAGTGAAAAAAAAGTGAGCGAGCTCAGAAAACCTCTATACTTCTAGTATGCTTTCTCCAGGTATATGTTTTAGAAGTAATTTCTGTTGGTTAAAAGCTTCCTTTCTTTCTATTTAGCGTCTCTCTGACTCTCTTGGTTAAAGCATTTTGTGATGCTTTCTCTGAAGAACAGTATAAAAACAAATTGTATTATATACAGGATGTCAAGAAACTTCACAAGCAAATTCAGAGGTGTTACGCAGAAAATCGTAAAGCACTTCATCCTGTTCAGGTATGTCAGTCCAAGTAACCTCCAAATATCCTTCTTTGATGACTTTCTTAGTGTTATGCAATACATATGAAAGATACTTTTAATGTAACATTATTATTATACTTGCATTTTTAGCATACTTAAACATAATTTAAAGATTTCTAGATATGTGACAGTACAAATGTCCATGTGTCAAAATATAGTTGCCATACCTATCGTGAGTTTACACATGCTATGGATAATTTAAAGTACTGATTGCCATGGGTTTGTTTTCATGCTACAAAATGTCTTAGGTAACAATGCACACATACAGAGAAAAGGAGCAAGAAGTGGTAAGGAAAGACGTTAATCCATTGAGATAAGAAGAAAAATATAAAATATGGCTAAAGGTAGTTTATAGTAGTCCATTCAATAGATCTCTCCATATCTTTCTACTTTTTTCAATCCAGGTTTTTAAAAAATAAATAAATCAGGGAGGAGGGGTGCAAAATGGGATAGCCAGGAAAAATCCTTGCTTTGTGGGTAAGGATTTCGAGAGGAGCTCCCAAGTGGGGAGAAGGAGCCTTGGGAAAAAAATGAGTTGGCTTCTCTGCTTTGCTTTTAAATGCACATAGGTGTGCGTTTCTCCGTTTTCTTTCCTATCGCTGGTATAAGGCTCTCGCTGGAGGCTGGATGGCCTTTCTGGGGCTTGTTATTTACACACAACACACTATAACCCCTTCTATGGCCCTGTCATTCCAAGTAGAGTCTTGCACCCTGCGACGGGGCCACCTCCAGCACTCCTCTGCCACATTCCTTGCCTCTTAGTGCCCCCCTGCCGTCCCCCTTGCCTCTTAGCGCCCTCCTGCTGCCCCACCTTGCCTCTTAGCACCCCCCTAAGTCCCCAGGGCCCACTTTGGGAACCACTGCACTAAATCATACCTAGCCACTGTATGAACTTTAATATAGCAACTGCGCAGCAAGGCACAGGCCATATCTAGCCTCATAAATGATGTGACACCTCATACAGATACACTGCAGATTTCATGGAAAAGGCATTCCACTGAGCAGCTTGGGAGGTTTTTTCTACCAAGTTGTACTTGACAACTTATATTGCACATGACATTAGTGAATGCCAGGATGGTTATAAAAACTTTATAAACTAATTCTTGGTAGGGTTATATGGTTCCATACTTCTTATTTCATCTATAGTCTGTCTAACGTTTGCCAAACATTATTTGGGTCTTTATGTAACATCGCAGAATCACCTAAAGTGTGTACAAAAAACACCCCTTTGGACTTCCAGCTCTTTAAGTTATTGACCTGTTTGAGGTGAAACTAAAATGTGTAAAATATGAAATATATGCTCCTACAAAATAATCAATAAATGTTGCATGCATTTTTATTCCCTAGTTTTACTTGACTAGTCACGGAGGACAGCTGAAGGACAATATGAATGAAACAGACAAGGGATGGATAAATTGGAAGGTGCTAGCAATTTAAGTATATAATTTTAATTAATTATTACAATTTTTAAAAAATGGATCAATTTCTTTGATTTGAATTTGACGGGAACTGTCTCAACATTATCAATTGTCAGATTGCTAGACTATGAACTTTGCCTTCAGTAAAATGAAACTACTGATTTCATTTTAGTTACAACAGTTCATTTAGTGAACATTTGAAGTTGCAATGGCACTGAAAATAGTAACTTATGACTCTTCATCACCTGCATGACCATTTCCAGCTTCCCTATGATGGTACGATCAGAATTCAAATGTTGAGCAACTGACATGTGTTGGTGAAGTTGCAGTGTCCCAAGGTCATGTAATCACCCTTTGATACCTGACAGACAGAGTCAGCAGGGAAATCAGATTCATTTAACAACCATGTTGCTAACTTAATAACTGCTGTGATTCACAACAGCGGTGGTAAGAAAGGTCATAAAATGAGGCAAAATGTACTTCACTGTCTTGCTTAGCCACAGAAATTTTGGTCTCAATTATGGTCATAAGTCAAAGATTGCCTCTATTTTATGATGACTGAGTGACTTACAAATAAGTGCCTTCTTCATTTTAGCTATAATCTTTCCAATATTCTATTTATAGTATAGATCTGTGATGGTGAACCTATGGCACACACACCACAGGTGGCACACAGAGCCATACCTGCTGGCACATGAGCCGTCAGCTCCAGTGCGCATGCCAGACAGCGGATTTTCGCCCTCCCCAAGCTTCAGGAAAGCCTCCAGAGCCTGAGGAGGGTAAAAAATGGATCCAATGGGCCTACCAGAAGTTCAGAAATGATCGTTTCCTGCTTTCAGAGGGCCTCCGGGGGGCCGGGGGAGGCTTTGCATTATGGGTGCCGGCACATGTGTGTGCTATTGCGCATTTGCATTTTTGGCACCCAACAACAAAAAGGTTAGCCATTACTGGTATAGTTTTCTTAGTACAGGCATAGAATGAATGAATGAATGAATGTATGAATGAATGAATGAATGAATATAGATAGATAGATAGATAGATAGATAGATAGATAGATAGATAGATAGATAGATAGATAGATATAGATATAGATATATAGCAATAGCAGTTAGACTTATATACCGCTTCATAGGGCTTTCAGCCCTCTAAGCGGTTTACAGAGTCAGCATATTGCCCCCACAGTCTGGGTCCTCATTTCACCCCCCTCGGAAGGATGGAAGGCTGAGTCAACCTTGAGCCGGTGAGATTTGAACTGCTGAACTGCAGATAACAGTCAGCTGAAGTGGCCTGCAGTACTGCACCCTAACCACTGCACCACCTCGGCTCATTTAACATTATATGTATATGTGTGTGTGTGTGTGTGTGTGTGTGTATGCATTTATGTATATATCTATTTAGAGTTACAACCCCCGGTATGCCCAAATATGGGAGGAAGATCACTACTTCCATTCTCTGTCCTTCGGCTCGTCACAAGAGACCATCCAGACAGAAACCCAATATTTTTACTGTTGCCTTTTTGTTACATTTGTTGTATTTGTGCTGATAAATAATTAAAGGGAGACTAGTATAGATCTATTTCAAGCTATTTAGCTCTCATCAGCTAGCTATACCCTTACTGGGAATCGAACCTGTGTTGTATTGCATCTTAGGCAGATGTGTTAACCACTAAGCCACAGAGTTCGACTCCTTATCAGCCAAGCCAGGGTGAAAGGTATCTATTTAGAGTTACATACACACACACACACACACATATTCAAAGTAGTGAAAAATCTGTAGTTTAAAAATAATTTATGTCTTTGTGTTTATGTCTTGAAGGATATTCAAATTAAATCAGCTCATTATAGTGAGTTCGTGAAAAAAGAAGATCTTGTTTACCTCACCTCAGATTCTCCAGATGTCTTGAGTGAATTAGATGAATCAAAAGCCTATGTTATTGGAGGCTTGGTTGATCACAATCATCACAAGGTAGATGATTAATTAAATGTGCATGCATACTTGAAAAAAATATTATTGATGTCTACCATGTTTTCCTGAAAATAAGACCTAACCAGAAAATAAGCCCTAGCCTAATTTCTAGCATGGTCCTAATATGTGTGGGACAATGGGCTGATGGTGTCCAGCAGTAGCCACAGCCCACACAGCACAGGTGATTACCTGTCCAGAGGAAGAGGCAGGTGATCCTGGTGTGCCCCGCAGGCAAGCCGAGAGATAGTGGGACAAAGTGGACAGGTAGCTCCGAGAGGCTCATTTTTGCATCTCTTGGCTTGCCTCTGGCCCAGGAATGCTAGTCTTCCCTCCCTCCCCAACCCCCCGTGTTGGTGCCACTGCACAAAGATGAGCCTCCTAAGGCCAACTGCCCGCTCCAGCCCACTGACTCAGTTTTTCCGTGGCCTGCACGCCGCGTCCAAATTGCCTGCTTCCCCCCTGCATCTCTGCCTCCCTGTGGTGCTTGGACAGATAATCAACTTGCATGGGCTGCACAACTCTAGACTATGCGTACTGGGGGAGAGGGGGGACGCCAGCTGGGATAATCACCCTGATATTAGTTTAGTTTAGTTTAGTTTATTTGGATTTATAGGCCGCCCTTTTCCCTGAGGGGACTCAGGGCGGCTTACAATCATTAGGGGGGGGGGGGTGAAATTCAAAACAAACAATATGTGCACAAAATAAGTAAAATAATAAAAACACAACTTGCATTCAACATTCACACTCGGGTGGGGCAAATCGAAGACTTATCCCCAGGCCTGTTGGGATAGCCAGGTCTTAAGGGCTGCGCGGAAGGCCTGGACGGTGGTGAGGGTGCGTATCTCAACGGGGAGATCGTTCCACAGGGTCGGAGCTGCAACAGAAAAGGCTCTCCTCCGTGTAGTCGCCAGTCGGCATTGACTGGCAGATGGAATTCGGAGGAGGCCCAGTCTGTGCGATCTTATCGGTCGAAGGGAGGTAATCGGCAGAAGGTGGTCTCTCAAGTACTCAGATCCACTACCATGAAGGGCTTTAAAGGTGGTCAACAGGACCCTGAAGCGCACCCGGAGATCAGGTAGCCAGTGCAGTTCGCGGAGGATGGGTGTTATGTGGGCGAACCGCGGTGCGCCCACTATCACTCGGGCGGCCGCATTCTGGACTAACTGCAGCCGCCGGATGCACTTCAAGGGCAGCCCCATGTAGAGCACGTTTCCCTGAAAATAAGCCCTAATGCCCTAAGATATCACGTTTCCCTGAAAATAAGCCCTAATGCGTCTTTTGGAGTGGGGGAAACTGGGCCTTATTTTCAGGGAAACATGGTAAAAATTAATGGAAAATTAAATGGGATTTATATGAATGTAATTCAGTTTGGAGAATTTGTGACTGTCCATGTGTTATTAAACTAAAACATCCCTTAGTACTGATCATGGTGAGAGTCATTGGAATGTACAGTATTTGTCTTCATTTATATCCTGCACCACAGTTTAGGGTATAACAAAGTCAAATGTAAAAATCAAAAACATAATTGGATAAGTTGGACTTTTATATATTATATGTTGGACAGCTGTCAATAAATCTCATAGATGTTTTTGAAACTGATCTAAGGGCTGACCATTCATTAGAATTAAACAACTTTTAACTTATTCACAATATGCCAGCAGAATTGGGGGCCATTCGTGCTTCTGGGGAAAGAGTAAACCTGGGGTTACCATTGAGGAGGCCTATTTAGAACATGTCCCATGCACCTAAGAAGTGGTAGACCCTCTTTTATTTACAGGCAAAATAGATGGGGTCAGTTCTTTCACATGCCCGATATATCCTGAAGCTGCATTAATAATTATAAAAATATTTAAAAGTATTTTGAATTGGGCCTGAAAACCTACACATAACCAGTATGAGTT
Source organism: Thamnophis elegans (assembly GCF_009769535.1). Classification (NCBI taxonomy): domain Eukaryota; kingdom Metazoa; phylum Chordata; class Lepidosauria; order Squamata; family Natricidae; genus Thamnophis; species Thamnophis elegans. The sequence continues at coordinate 20,649,916 of NC_045549.1, read as the reverse complement.
CAAAATGGATGCTATCCAAACCTGTTAGGAGCCACTACATTATGTACTGGCTGTAGTTTCTTGGATCATTTTCAAAGACGACCTCATACGGGGCGCATTACAATAGGCTGACCAAATCAGAGCATCAGTTCCTATCATCAAGAGACATTTTGGTTCAAGTAGGATTACACTGGCATATCAGATGGAGCTGGGTGAAGACTTTCTGACCATGGTTTCCACCCTTTTGTCCTGGAGATGCCGTAAATCCTGAAGTCACGGCAAACTCCTTTCAGGAGCATATAAAGTGATATCTCAGCCCAAACTTCTGAACAATTTCCCCTAGGGGTTTTCACGCACCTTTAAATAACGTATTTTGCGGTGTATAAGATGCACCTTTCCTCCCCCCCAAAGAGGGTGAAAATCTGGGTGCATCTTATACACTGAATACAGCATTTTTGGCCTCCCGAAACCTTGCTCCCTTTGTAAAAATGGCCATGCCATTTGGGAGCTTCCAGAATGCTTCTGGGAGCTGGGGAGGGCAAAAATGAGTGAAAAACAGGCCGTGTTTTGCTCGTTTTTCCCCCCAGCCCCCAGGAGCACTCTATAAGCCTCCTAAAGGCTATGTGTGCAATTATTTTGACAAAAACTGGGCCCATTTTTGCAAAAAACAGGTCATTTTTTGCTGTTTATGACCCCCTCCTCCAGCCCCCAGGAGCACTCTACAAGCCTCCTAAAGGCTATGCATAACATTTTTTTGACAAAAAATAGGCCTGTTTTCGTGAAAAACAGGCTATTTTTGGGAGGTCTGTAGAGCGCAAAAACTTTTTTTAAAAAATTGCCTCTTCAAAATCTTTGTGCGGCTTATACTCTGAAAAATATGGTAATATGGAGGAGACCACTGAGCCCTGAGGCACCTGCACTGACTTCTCAGGGGCTCAAGTGCTGATCTCCCAAGTTCACCAGCAGGAACTATTCATTCAAGTAAGAGGATCCATACCATTCCATAAGTAAATGAAATTTCTGTAGATAATGTCACACTACAGATCTTTATTATGGTCACAGGACAGCATATTATCACAACACAGCTATGCTCCGTAACACAAATAACAGCATGTCAGCGGTGCATTTGTGTGGTTAGTATTTCATCCAATACACATTCTGTTATTTTAATCATGTTTATTGTATTGCTAGTATTAAAAATAAATGCCAAAGGAATTTAGTGTCTAATAAAAGTGTCTAATAACACTGTTTATAGCATACATAGGCATACGTTTACAGGAAAATCTGTAGGATGTGTAAATACGGCAAGCTGTTGAATGGTTGGTATGTCCATTATCATTTGTCATCCTCTTACTGTTTCTTTAAAAAGCTTGTATAATTTTTATGGGTTTCTGATGATCTGCCTTCAAGTCATAGTCTAGGGATATATTTTTTTTAGCTTCACCAGCTGTTATTGGTTAATATGGGTAGTTTTGGGACATTATTGAAAATGTGAGTCCAATATTTGTGGAAGTGAGGTTATAGCATAGAATGGATTTGACAAACACAACAAATTTGTGCACAATTTAAGAAAAAAAGCCAGTAATCTTTTGAGGTGTTTCTCTCCATATCAGCTTTGGTTCAGTTCATAAAGAAACTATTTATTTTGGTGAATACATAGTTAATTAGTTAACTTTGTATATAAGCCATGAAAATAAAAGTGAAGTCGTTTCTCAGCATTTTAGGTTATATATATAATAGCTTAATAATTGGTATCTTTTATAAATTAATGCTCTATAAAATGTATGAAACATCTATATGAATGTTCTATAATATGAAACATCTGTAAATCATGCTGTAAAGCTGTGTGATGCATACATTTTATTATGCAAAAATAAGGTGAATTCACTATAAATAAATTACGTGATAATCTCAGGCAATGTAAATTAATAACAAATAGTCATTTTCTCTATTTTGCTTACAGGGAATTACATACAAAAGAGCAAAAGAACAAGGTATAAGGCCTGCACAGCTCCCCCTAGGAAACTTTGTGAAAATGAACAGCAGGAAAGTTCTGGCAGTCAATCATGGTAAGAATTTTTTTCTCCTTATTATTGATTCTACGTTTTGTAAATGAAATTTTTATGCTTTATAATGTCAGAAGCAATTACTATTTCCAGTTGTGATTTCTGATAAATACTGAATATTTTGACAAGCACTTAATTACTACAGCACACAGTTGTCTAGTTCTCAAAATCCTGGAGAACAGTTTATCTACCAGTAATATTTGTGTATTATCACTGTAATATATTAAATAGCCACTGTGCATCACTGAATTACTTAATGAATGAATGAATTTTATTCACAATACACACCTGTTTAACATATTTTCCTAGTTGCTCCTTCACATTGTTTAGTGCAACTGTCAGTAAACAATTCAAATCACAGTAAAGTAAATCACAGGGGCAGAGAAGCTACAGAAGTACTTCCCAACCAGGAAAAAATGCAGTACAATGTACCAGAAGAAAGTTTTGATGCTACAGATATTTTGCTGACAGTAGAAATCAGGAAACTGCTTGGGTATATACAGTATGAAGTGGTTATGATCTTATTTTTATTACATACCCTCAGAAATAATGCAGTGGGTCTCCACCCTGCCCTCAGGTATAGCAGTGTTGGTGAACTTTTTTGGCATCAAGTGCCAAAACAGGAGAACACGCCGGGGAGTGCTGGAAACCAGAAGAGTAGTTTCCCGGTGCACATGGGCACACCCAGAAAGCTGAGCTTCTGTTTTTTTGGTGTACACATGTGCGCCGGTCACCTGGTCTTCCAGTTTCTGGCATGGATGCCGCATGCACATGCGAAGGGCAACTGCCTGACGCGCACAGGTTCAGCTTCCCAGCATGCACACGCACTCTAGGGAGCTGCTCTTCAGTTTCTGGCTCTCCTGCACGCGAGAAGTCCATGTGGTCTGGAACCCAGAAGAGCAAGGGGCGATGGCTGGCGTGCCTGGGGAGATGGCTCGGTGTGCCACTTCCACCACACGTGCCATAGGTTTGCCATCACAGAGCTATAGTGATCATATCGCAAACAGATCTCCAGAGTAACCTGTTTTCTCAATTCCCCATAACATACAGGCTACAAGTTCAGTTAGATGTTAAAAATGCAATTGATTTTGATGAGTCTATTTTTCTTATCTGCAGTCTAGATTAATGCAGTATATCCCATTTAGAAATAGGTTTTAAACATCAATCCTCTTTATAGATGTATGATTTAAAATGTTTGCCATATTACAGAACCTAGGAAGAAAAACATTAAAATAGTTACTTCTCCACTTAAGAACAATAGCATGCTGACTTCTTTTCCAATTAATCATTATTAATAACAATATGTCAAATATGTCAGAATAAGATAATTTTGTGGTTACTGTAGAAGCTTCTAATAATTTGTTTTATTATCTTTATTATCTAATTTTCTTACCTGATCAAATATTTCCCTTTTTAAAAAAAGTGGTTTTCTTTTTCTCATAGTATTTGAAATCATCTTGGCCTATCTGGAAAAGAAGAACTGGGAAGAAGCTTTTTTTTTCTATCTTGCCACAACGAAAAGGGGCCAAACTGCTGCATGAGGCAACTGAGGTGACTGTTGCCTCCTCATGCAAGCAGCAAGAGTCAGGAATTACTCAAGATGAAATCTCCGAAAGGAGCTAAATGTCATTGAAACTGCTACTCATGACATAAGACAGAAAACTTTCCACTTTGGATTTTTGAGATATGCTATACCTCCTTTCTTGGTTTCAAGCACTAGATTTTTGTTACCAAGTTTAAGCTGCATATTTACTCTTAAAATATTTAATAGCATTTAAATATGCAAAAAAAAATGTTGAAAGAGCTTTAAGTTTCCAAGGATGCCAATATTTATTTTCCTTCTTAATCTTTTATTTAATATTTACTGGAAAGTATTTTTTTTTTTTTATTCTGAACCTCACAACAGAATTCTAATCATAATACAGTAAACATTCACCTGGCTGAAATATGTATTGAAACTCATGTTAAGTATGTTTTCTTGTTTATCATTTCCTTGGTTTCATGTTTGTAATATTTGAGATCTTAGTAAAGGCGAGCCATGACATGATCCAACTGCAACTAGAATTGTAGATTAGGAAGAGTAATTTTGCATTTCATTAAGACTTTTTGTTTTAATCCAGTGATGGTGAACCTTTTTCGCCTCGGGTGCCAAAAGCACACGGATGTGCGCTATCCAGCACGCATGCATGCCCACACCAATAATTTAATCACCGTGCCCCCTATGCATGCATGTGTGACATTCCCTGCTACCCCGCGCATGCACACAGGGCTTTTGTAAAGCCTGGGGAGGACGAAAACAGCCTCCCCGCCCCCGAGACCTTCCAGAGGCCTGAAATGTCCATTTCATAACTTCCAGTGGGTCCAGTAGGTCCATTTTTTCACCGTCCAGAGGCTTTCCTGAGGCCAGAGGCCCTCTGGAGACTGAAAAAGCCCTCCCATAGCCTCTGTGGGGGCCCTATACTTACCTGGTATCACGTGGAGACTCCTGGGAAGAGCAGCTGTGGGCGGGCCAGCTGAAAATCAGCTGGCCAGCACATGCATGTACACTGGAGCCAAGCTAGAGCAACGGCTTGCATGCCCACTGATACGGCTCCATGTGCCACCTGTGGCACGCATGCCATAGGTTTGCCATCACGGTTTTAATCTAAATCCTCTTATTCCTGTGCTTGTAGAAACAGGAGAGAAATTTATTTTACATTTCAGCTTTACTGATGCAACCCAACTACAGTTTACATCGTGGACCTAGTTAGTAATTTCTGCAGTAAGAATGAAAATGAAGGTGCATCGTCAGAAACATAAACCTATACAGCAGTTTTTCATAAGACATCTGACATTGTCTAAATGTAAGGAGTTACCATTGTATATCTTTCTCCCCCAAGGTTCAGATACAAACAAGCTAGGCTTTCACAACTTCTGTGCTGTGAATGAATACAAGAATAGGCTCCGCCCCAGGTTCACTGAAATAGTTTTTAATAGTTACATTGACAATATTGACAACATTAAAATTATTGAATGTCCAGAAAGGCATGTTTCCTATGTGCTATAATGTTACATGGCATGATGAAAAAACAAGTCATCTGCTTCAAAGTTAGTTTTCAGAAGTTCAAAATCACTATGAAATTCAGTTATCTTCCAAAAGCTTGAAGTGTTTTAGACAAAGTGAAGAACTTTCATGTGGTTGAAGAAGTTAAGCAAATATCAAAATTAGATGCTAATTAGAATTAAGTTTTATTCTGGCAGACTCATTTCAAAAAGCTGACCAAATTGTGTGAATGGTATAATATGCTTTTAAACTTTTGATTCCTTTTTGCTCATCTTAGTCAACTTTATGTGAAATTTAAAATAATAACAAATGTACTTTCTTTACACACACACACACACACACACACTACCAGTAAATAAAACAGTGTTCAAAGTTGTTAATTAAGTTGTTATTTTACTGAAGTGAAATGACTGGTGGTTTATAAAACTAAATGTGCCTGCTTGAATAATAGAGTTTAGCAGAAAAATGTTATATATAATAGTGGATTCCTTTAGTATTTTTATTTTATTTAGTGTTCATTTAACTCAAATGCACCTTGGTATATATAAACAAATCTAAATTCTAAAATCTAATGGCTTTCCTGTAGAACTGGGGTGTCAAACTCAATTTCATTGAGAGCCGCATCAGGGCTGTGGTTGACCTTGGGGGGGGGGGGATGGCCGACTGAGTGGGCCTGGCCAGCTTGATGCCACTCAATGGGTGTAGCCAACTGGGTGGGTGTGGGCAGCTTAATGCTGGCATGATTTTCGCTTTGGATAGACCGGGCTGAAGCAATGCAGGTAGACCTGGCCGAAGCAATGTGGGGCTGGCCCCTTACATTAGCAATAGCGATAGCTATTTTCCAGGATGGTCTCACAGGCCAGATCCGACCACATAGCTGGCCGAATCTGGCCCACAGGCCTTGAATTTGTCACCCCTGCTCTAGAAAAAATAAGAAGGAAAGTGAAATGGAAATAAGGTATGCAAAATCTGTGCTTGGATGCGCTAAACCTTGAAAAAGCTTTTTAAATTTAAATTGACTTATCAAAAGGTCACCACTATTCTGTCACACAGGAAGGGTTCCACATCTCAAAAAACTAGAAACTGGAAGACATTGAGTTATAGTCCTGTCTTAGGCATGAAAGGCAGCTGGGTGACTTTGGATCAGTCACTCTTTTCATCCTAAACCATGTTGCAGAGTTGTTGTGGGAAAATGGGAGGATGTGATATTAGGTATGTTCCCGTCTTGAGTTATATATAAAACTAATAAAGTGGGAAATAGATAAAATCAGACATTTTGGACAGCACAAGCTAGACATTTTCTGGAAGAACAAGAATGAACATCTTCCTTTCTTTAAAAAAATGGTGCTGAAAGTTTATTACCAATACATTATTATGGCGCTCCAAAGAATTGGCAAACGAGCCATTTTCCAATTTTGTCCCTTTTCCAGGTGCCATGTGTTGTGTAGTTTTCTGTTTTAAATTACCTTTATTAGGGGTATCCATTAATGGTTGTCATTAGATTAAAATACTACACTTCTATTTTGGAATAATTTGTCTTTTTGGGGAAACAATTTTATCATATATTTCTCTCATAATACTGTGAAAGTTGCTATCTTTCACACCAACTAATCTCCAGTGACATTTTTAGTAGTCCCTAGAATAAATAGTTATAAATATACCTGCCTGGGAATATTTGGTAGCTGTCTGAAGACTTTTATGAAGTGTTTGACATGGATAATGACTGTTTTAAAGTAGCTATTTGCCTCTTTTCAGTAGACCGAGACATACAGGATCCTGAAGACTGCAGCCTCAGCTGTTAATGTCTGGGAAAAGTTTGGAGGAGAACTGTAACTCTTTATTATAGTACAGTGAACATAACCACCCCACTAGAATAGACTTGGGTATAGGTCTCATTTCTATCCTGCAGCTTGTTTTGGTTCTGCTACTTTTGGTGTGCGAACTAAAGTAAGCAAAGGAGCAGGTTGTCCATGCATATTGGGTGGAAGGGGAACTGGAGGACACGGGCCTTAATTTTCTTCATCCAGCGTTAGGCTAGAATTAATAAATCACTGTGTATTACTTGGGACAGAGGTCTTTGATATCAACTGGGAGTAAATTTTTCCATTCCTCCCTGCAGATTTTTTTTCTTTTTTTAATTATAAAAAAGTTTTTTATTTTTAGACAAACATAAGACAAACAGACATAGACACACACAAAATAGAACCCTTCTCCAATTACTTACAGTGTGTCAATTGGTTACAAAGCTTTTGTGCTTTCTCACAATCGTATTCATTTGCAATTTACATAAAAACTCATATCATCATTCTATATATGTATACAATTGTGGTTATTAAACATTCATTTGACTATAGCTATTATTACATCCTTTTTATGTAAAATATTCTAAATTTAAAATAAATTATGACATTTCATTACATCATCCTGAAATCATCCAAAAGTATTACATCTTTATATTTTATTCTATATAGAATTATTTATCTTTTATAACAAAGCTTTTCAACATCCTCTCCATAATCCTCACAATTTATATAAAATTTCATATTATCAATGTATGTATGTATATATGTGTGTGTGTGTGTGTGTGTGTATATATGCATTACTATCATTATAATCATTTATTTAGCTATAACTATTATTACTTTATTTTATACATAATACTCCAAATTTAACTAAGTTTAACTTAATTTTTATTCTAACATTTCATTTCATCATCCTGTATCCTTCCAGTAGTAGTGCAGTCCTATATCTCTTGCCATTTGTATTGTATTCTAATTGTTTTTTGATAAATCTTATGTGGACTTTTCTTGGCACCTTGTTGCTCCTTGCATATCTTGTAAGGACTCGAAACCCTCCATCTGTTCCTTCCATCTGCTTGCCTTTAGTTATCATCAGTGCTTCTGCCAGAATTTTTCTCATTGTTTCTGCCAAATTTTCTCACTTTTCTTCCATGTTTTGAGGTTTGGGATAGGGTTTCAGTTTGTTAATCTCTCCTTTCAACATTCCACTCCTGTCGTTTCCAACCATACTCAATTTGCTAACAATATCAACAATTTTCTTATCACTTTGTTCATATTTTTCTTCAATTTTTTGAACTCCATCCTCAAATTTCATTGTCATTTTGTAAATATTCTCAACTCTTCCCTCTGCAGATTTTTTTTCCTAATTGTGTGATGCTCTGACTTGTCCATTCCAGAATTACTTTTCTCCCTTAGCTATTTCTTGTGAAGATACTAGAACATTTAGGGTGTCAGAATTCTGAAGCTGAAGCTCCAAGATGGCTTCAGCCAGGCCAGTTTCAGAGTTGAGATAGGGTCAATGTCATGTTGTAAGCTCCACTGTTAATTGAGCTTCAGTCTTTTCACATGGCCTCATACTATCTTCAAGTACTCTCTGGTACAATGAAGAATTCATAGGGCAGTTTGTAATAGTGGGCTGCCGGGCCCTTATGCAGCAAAGCAACCCCAAACCATTTATTTCTATCCTGCCTTTGTTATTTTTACAAATAAGGTAGCAAACATATCCAACACATTGGAGAGTGTTCCTATTGGTACTGGTTTGCTTAATGCATGCTTTAGTTGCATGCATGTCAGCCACACATTCGAGCATGCGCAGTTGACTGTCAATTGTTCTGTGCATGCACAGAAACATGCCAACCATGGCTGAAGAGACCGGGGAACTGGTTTGGGGGCATGGCTAGCCTGGATCACTGCTGGTTCTGCGATCGAGGCCAAATGACCACTACCAGTTTGACCAAACCAGTGCAAGTCGGTAGAAACCCACCTCTGCAACACATCATCTTCCTCCACAGCAACAACCCTTTGAGATGTGTGGGGCTGAGAGTGAGTGATTTGCTCCAAGGTCACCCAGCCATGGCTTTCATGGCTAAGGCAGGATTAGAACTTGTGGTTTCCCACTTTAGACTAGACTTAGAATAGCTTTATTGTCCCTTTGGATGTACACTAATCGGCATATGTTAAAATGAAATTTTGTTGCCTTCAGCTATCAAAGGGTCTCAACCTCTAATATACACTACATAAACATGGCTGAATAAATACAAAATTATGCATGACTATATATGCACATGCGCACCTTCTGCATCACTGCCAAGCAAACTACATGGGCAAGTCCCTGAAGACAATTTCAAAATGAGTTTGAAGATGTTATTGACTGCCTAAAGCTCTTTTTATATTCCAGTATTGCACTGATACTCCTCTTACACAAATAAGGATTCAGAATGATGCTTTGGGATACAAGGAGCTTAGCTAGAGTTTGAAAGTAACAATTATTCTCTCTAGCCCTTGGTATGCTTTTTCAGACGCCATAATCCCTTGAAGTCTGAAGCTTCTGCACAGTAGTGGGTTCTGATCCCGTTGCAACCGGTAGGCTGCGATGGGGCTGGACGTCTACCTCGGGCATGCGTGCTGCGTGTGCATGTGCACACCAACGCCCTACAATGTCCCAACTGCTCAGCGTGTTTGCACAGGCACCGTACGCTGTGCGCACATGCACAATTGGCCCATTTCCGGTATGGCGGCCACTGTTTCCAGCTGCCACCGGTACGGCCGTACCGGGCCGTACCTCCAGAACCCACCACTGCTTTTGCAGTGTTGATTCAGATTTCTCCACAAACATATATATGCAATCTGATTTTAGTAATAAGACTCTTAAAATTCTTTCTGTCCAAAGATAGTACGACTGTTCTCATTCTCTCTCCTAAGCTACCTTTCGTCCCTAAAGATGTGCGCAGCATACAATTCTTGAGATCCACCTAGCCCCTCCAGAAAAATGGTAGAGATGTTCAGGCCACATCTCTATATTCCATTTTGGGGTTGATGATATGCTATTATGGGCCTATGGAAACCTATCATTTATTAAGATAGCTTTAAGGTAGCACCAATATCCTTCCATGGAATTCTGGAAAGGAGAAATGAATAAGCATGCAACTGTTGACTTACTTTTGTTGAAAATATAAGATCTAAAAGTTAAAACAACATTAGATGAAGTAAAATATTTCTTGGATTAATAGAAACCAAATTACCAATTGTAAATGGTCAAAACAGAAGATAATTTAAGTTTTTAAATCCAGACTAGTATCTTTTTTGGAGTTAATTCTCAATGAAAAGGGTACTTAAAATTCTGAGAGTTATAAGTAAATGAATTACTTCATTATTTGTATCCTGACATGATGGAAATGTCAGTTATGTCTTCTACAAACTTCAAACATCAGTGTGAGCTCTTACAAAGACAAATAAAATGTATTTAGCATTTTCATTACTAGTTCACTGTATAATGTTCAAGATTTGGCCTTAGATCAGGAGGTCACTGTCAGAGATTCATTGCACGCTACCTTCCAAGAAAATACCATGGTCATTTTCAAAGATTCTCAGGACAGGAACAGGTGTGAAGAATTCCTCCTGAATTAAGTTTTTTTAAGGCGAGTCTTGTGGTATAACAAAAGGTTGTTATTTTGGGCGGAGAAAGCAGACTGAGTGCTACTTGAGTGATTTGCAGAACTGCTGGGAAGATCCTCCTCATTTTCATCTATTTTCTCTCTCTTTGCAATAAATGACTTATTTCTGTATCTGAAAGAAATTTCCAGAAAATGCTAGTTTAAAAACTGGGATTTTCTTGTCTGCACATCTTGCATAAGCAGTTATACATATGTCATTATCAGTGGTGGGATTTAAATAATTTAACAACAGTTCTCCGTGCTGATGACCAGCAGGGTAGGTGGGGCTCGATGATCATGTGGGTGGGCATGGCCAACTCAACATAACTCATGTCGATGGGCGCTTTGCCTTAGCTGTTACAATGTAACAAGGGTTAACCGGAGAGGCAGTTTCTGTAAGCAGGGCAATAAAGATGAGGCTAGAAACAACACCAGAATGTTTCCTTCCTGCCTTCCTTATAGGATTAGCTCTGTAAAGTGGAAAAAACAAAAGGAGATTTCTTCCAACCCAGTTCTCCGAACTGCTTAGAAAGTTAACAACCGGTTCTCCTGGATAGGTGCGAACTGGCTGAATCCCACCACTGTTGTTATGTAGACTCTAAATAACAGTCTGCCTTTGTTTTCTTCAGTATTCAAAATTTAAAATATGTACGAGTTAATTTTTAGAACCAAAATATACCTACCTGGTCTTGATCCTCTACTGACTAGCGATGCTTGGCTTGAAGTCCTAAGTGGAAGTAAGATTGTTTAACCATTCTGTACAAATCTAACATTAAATTTAGTGTGACTTTAATAAAAAAAGATTGGGGGGGGAATTAATATAAATAAACAGATGCAAGTTGAGCAGAAAGATCTGTATTCTTTTAACGTGTAAAGTAGTCTTCTCTTAGATATTCACTGATGAGAGATTGTCCTCTTGTTAATTTCCCCATTTGCTATTTGATTTCAGAAACTGGTTTTACCAGCAAACTGGATTTGGTGCCTTTTAATCCACCTCACCCTGCCTACAGAAAATTTCCAAATAGTATTTCTTACTAATATAAATAAGGTGTCCCCTCACATTGAACTACATCACCAAACTGATAATACAGTTTTGCGATGCAGTATTTAAAATATATAGAAAAGCCACAGTCGCTTGAAAGCAGTTGTAGGTATGTAGCACTGATAATATCTACATGATGAGTTGACCCATGCACTGTAAATTACATAACTCTCATCCTGAAAAGTAGTTGTATTAAACTTGATTAAGCACATACGAAATAAGAACACTACTACCCTGCCCAAAAAATATTATTTACATTTTTCAGGGACAATCCAATTCCAGCTGCTTTTTGAATACAAACATGACAAAAACAGGATCACATCGCCCCTTTAGGACATGCATGTGACATCATGATAGATCAATGATTCCCCACCCCCACCCGTTTTGTGCCTAAAAAGCCTCCTGCACCAACTGGAAGTCAAACCAGAGTGTTGGGGGGCACACAAAGCCCCGAAATGCAATGCGAGCATCCCCCATGCATCCCCCCCATGCATGTATGCATCCCCCGCATGTGCTCTGCCCCCCCCCCCTGAATGCTCAACAAAGACCCAGTGGCCAGTGGGAGGTACACACAAATGTGCGGTGGAGCTGGGCTGGGTGATGGCTGGGGTGTCCGCAGAGAGGGCTCTGTGTGCCAGATGTGGCATGCGTGCCATCGGTTCGCCATCACGGTGATAGATTATAAAGGGGGCAGAACATGGAGGGCAGCAAGGTGGCATCATACACATTCGGAAAGTCACAATGTGTTTTCTTTTTGTTTGTGCACACTTCTTGGAGAATGAATCATGAGTTTACCCATGGTAGGTAATTACTGTAAGATTGCAGTAAAACCACTGATGGTGTCGAAATGACTTGCCTTGAAATATTATCAACCCAAATCAATCCATTGTAGGATGAAGGCCTTTTCATTGAAAGTTAAGGACTATGATCTAGCACTCATCCAATGCAGGATAATAGAGATAGGTGGTTTTGACTTTCCAGTCTAGGGAAAAGACTTGAAACTCTCAAGTCATTCTTCAGAGGGAATCACTGGCCCAAAGTCACCCAGCCAGGTCCAGCCTAAGGGAAGATTGGGACTTAGATCTTCCCATTCCTTTCTATTGGCTATTGCTTTTCTCTTAAAATAGAGAAGCTATTAAGATGGTCAGCCATTAAATTTTATTTGCAGGAGTCCTGACAAGCTTCAGATAAACAGTCCCAAAGGTGCTTTTTCAAGTGACCACTGGACTTTTTGGTTTTACTTTGAAGACATTTTGCTTCTCATCCAAGAAGCTTCTTCAGTTCCGAATGTCTTCAAAAAACAAACAAACAGAAAGTCAATTTGCCTCTTGAAAAAGCACCTTTGAGACAACCATGACCTGGATGATTGAGCATCTCCATAGACATTCAGATAAACAGGCTACAATAGATGCTTCCTTGGTGCAAACTCCATTTCCTTGTGCACTTTTTTCGAGTTTACCTGACACGGCTACCTTCATTAGGTGTTCCTTTTTGCCCTCAGCAAAGCCTGAATGTTTGGAAGTTCACTTTCAGGCTGGACTATTGGCTTAAAATACAAAAGGTCGCGGCTGGTCATATCGGAGCGTATGAAATTGGAGACAAACTCTTTATCTGAAATGCAAAAGATATCGGGGCACTTTAAAAAGTAAGATTTGCAACTGGCTTTTTTGGCTCAGCAGCAGGGGTGAAATCCAGCAGTTTCTGACAGGTTCTGGAGAACCGGTAGCGGAAATGTTGAGTAGTTCAGAGAACCGGCAAATGCCACCTCTGGCTGGCCCCAGAGTGGGGTGGGAATGGAGATTTTGCAGTATCTTTCCCCTGCCACACCCCAAGCCATGCCCACCAAGCCACACCATGCCCACCAAACCACACCCACAGAACCGGTAGTTAAAAATTTTGAATTTCACCGCTGCTCAACAGTGAGCAATTTGCTCATGTTTAAATTTCGCTCATGTATGCTTTGTGACTGAGAGTGTGGTGGGTACATGAAAGGGGTTGATTAATACCCACAGCCAGTGGGGCAAACTCTGTTTCCCTCTCTTTGTAGCTGAAGGACACTTCTTTCATTCTCTTTCAAAATTAGAGAGTATTCCAGACATGTGTAAACTAGAGAATTTCCCTAGAAATAATGTTTCAGGCTCTTCCTCTACCTGCACACCATTGTGCTTCAATATGTAGTTTGTCTATTACAGGGGTGTCAAACTCAAGGCCCGGGGGTCAGATCTGGCCCACGGGGTGCTTAGATCAGGCCCATGGGGCCACCCTGGAAACAGGGAAGGACTGGTCTGCAGTGCTTCAGCCAGCAAAAATGGCACTTGGGGGACTGCATGTGTCCCTCCCAAGCTCCGTTTTCACTGGCAGAGGGTTGCAGGAGGCCATATTGCAGCCAAAAACAGAGTTCAGGAGCCCATTTTCACTGGCAGAGCGCTCTGGCCACCACAGGCACCCCAACACAAGTGAAGTTGAGCTGGTCACGCCCACCCTGGTCACCCAAGGTCAAACACAACCCTGATGTGGCCCTCAATAAATTGAGTTTGACACCCCTGGTCTATTACATCAGATCTGTTTCTATATCTAGTTGATATGACTTAAAAGGATGTAAGAGTGAATCATCCTTCTCTCTAAACAAGATATGCTGATTCTTCTCATTTAGTAGACTGAAAATAAAAGAAACAGCTGCTTTGATATAGTCACATTGACTTGAATGAGCCTGCTCATTAAAGCAGCAGTTAGCAGTAACAGCATATTTAGGTTCATGTAAAAGCCTGAAAACTGGTGTGTGGCTTTAAGGAATAGCAAAGCCTTCAAAAGGACTTCTTCCAAATACTTTTCAAAGTGTATTGTGCACTTAAAAAAGCTTGATAATTGATACAATAATCAAAACAAAACATTGTGTGCAACTATAACCAGAGGTGGTATTCAGCAGGTTCTGTCGAGTTCTGGAGAACCAGTAGCTGAAATTTTGAGTAGTTTGGAGAACCTGTAAATACCGACTCTGACTGGCCCCGCCCCCATCTATTCTCTTCCTCCTGAGTTCCAGCTGATCCGGAGGAAATGGGGATTTTGCAGTAACCTCCCCTGGAATGGGGAGGGAATGGAGATTTTACAGTATCCTTCCCCTGCCACGCCCACCAAACCATGTCCACCAAGCCTCGCTCACAGAACCGTTAGTAAAAAAAATTGAATCCTACCACTGGCTATAATGTGTGTTCTCTTACCTCTCACACTTGCCTTGGATAGCCACTTTTGAATCCCTCCAATGGTGTCTGTCTGTAAAATGTCACAGAGTTTTTCTAGGATCTAGAATCAAGATGGAACATTAACTATCGGGTAGTAGTTTTGATTGTCTTATGTACAACTCTGTTTATCTTTTTAATGTTCCAGTTCAATGTTCCAATATTGCCAAATATATCAATATTTTTCTTTTTAGAACTCTATTGATTTTATCCCTGACTGGGTATCTACTGAGCCAGACATGAGTTCAAATTATTTACAAATGCTGTATGTAAAATGTAAGGTGATTTAACCTTCAAAATGGGTAACACATAACACCACGCTTGCAATACTTCAATTTTCTAAGATTTCAGATAACTAAAACGGTAGAAAAAAGCAGGTGTTTTGGAGAAAGACATAACAGTACAAATACAATTTATATTTTACATAGAACTTTAAACAAACTTTAATGTTGTCACTGAGAATAGGGAATGCAATGCGTTTGAGTTTGACCAAAGGCAATACAATATTTTCATGCATCCAGGCAAAACTGCAAAAGGCAGTTTCTAGTGGATTCTGAATTTTTTAAAAATTGCATGTGGAGTCTGATGGAAAGAATAGGGACCCTCAGCCTGAAAATATCTAGCCAACCATTTTTAATGTGTGTTTGTGCACGCAAGCACCCTTGAGTCATTTTTTTTAACCTGGAAATTGCCCGGACAAGATCCTGTAGTTTCTTGACAAAATTTCAGAAGAATTTTGCCACTGCCTGCTTCCTAAGACTGAGAGAGAGTGACTTGTTTTGTACCTAAGGAAAGATTAGCTCTCACAGAGCTGAAGAAGCTTCTCGAATGAGAAGCGAAACGTCTTCAAAGAAAAATCAGGAAGTCCAGTTGCCTCTTGAAAAAGCACCTTTGGGACAACCATGACCTGGATGACTGATTACTGTATAATCCACTGTTTCACAGGAATATTCCTTCAATCTTATCTTTTAAACATCATTCCTTTCTGCCAAAACACATTTTAACTCATCTTAACTTGTAATATATAGAAGGACCACTTACTGATCGTATCTTACTTTATTTCTTGATCCAGATAGCTTGGGGCATAATTCATATTTTCCTTGAAGTTTTCTTTATAGTGCGTTCTCTGAAGAGGCAAAAGGTGGAGATCCTGACAAGCCCTACTTTGTGGACGGTCTTCTAAGTATTTTGTCAGAGGCTCATCCTGATTATACAAAGAGAGACAGCAAATATACTGTAGGTGAAAGCAAAAAGAAAGGCACCTGAGAATTTGGTATGCTTCTGTTCTGGTGTGGTATTGTATGGGAAAAGAGGAACACTGAGGGGAGTTCAAGCCTACCAGTCAAGCTGGAGAATTTGACCCACTTCAGAACCAGCCAGTTCTGACTGGTTCTGGCATACCGGTAGCGGAAATTTTGAGTAGTTCGAAGAACTGGCAAATACCACCTCTGGCTGGCTCCGCCCCAGTGGTGGGTTGCAGGTGGTACGCCCCGTACGGGCATCTGGAGCCTGCCCGGAGCACCGGGTACCATTCCAGTATGGTGCTCCGGAGGGCCCACCCGCCCACCCGCGCTCCTTACCTGTCTTTAAGCTCTTTGGCGCTTCCATGCACTGCGCGTACAGCGCCTGCACGATGCTTCGTCAAACAGTTGGAGCATCGCAAAGGCTCGTTGAGGCATCGCTGGACAGTAAGACCCATGCGTGTGCTGCATGTGTGTAAGCGCACACTGCGTGCATTCATGTGGAGGACGCCAGGGCTCATTGCAACCGTACCAGTTGCAACAGGATCCGGAACCCACCACTGCTCCACCCCATCTATTTGTTGCCTCCCGAGTCCCAGCTGATCAACTGGATCTTCTTCTGTAGCCCTGCACAGGAGAACGGAGCTGGAAAGCAGGTTAGTGGGATGAGGAGGGAATGGAGATTTTACAGTATTCTTGTCCAGGGGTGGGGTGGAAAGGGAATGGGGATTTTGTAATATCCTTCCCCTGCCATGCCAAGCAAGCAACGCCCACCAAGCAAGGCCACGCCCACAGATACTGCAAAATCCCCATTCCCTCCCTGCCCCACTAACCTGTTTTCCAGCTCCGTTCTCCTGTTCAGGTTAACAAAAGAAGATCAGCTAGGAGGCTGGGAGGCAGTGGGGGAGGGACCAGGCTATTTGCTAGTTCTCTGAACTACTCAAAATGTCCGCTACCGGTTCTTCAGAACCTGTCAGAACTGGCTGAATACCATCTCTGGGTCAACACAACCCTAATGTGGCCCTCAATGAAATCGAGTTTGGCATCCCTGTTGTAGCCTGATCTCTTAACCATTATACCAAACGGAGTCTCCCACAGTTACTACATCAATGTAATTTTTAAAAAATAATCTCTTTCCCCAATTGTTTCTATAGCATAACATTGCTGAAATTAGACTATTTGGGTGACCTGATCATCAGGCACTAATAATTGTATGCAACCCAAGACAAGAAGTCCTTATTAGTTTAATTATAATTCAGTGTTTCTCAACCTTGGCGACTTTTAAGTCCTGTGGACTTCAACTTCCAGAATCCTGGGAGTTGAAGTCCACAGGACTTAAAGTTGCCAAGGTTGAGAAACACTGTTATAATTAAACCAATTTACTGGTAAACAGTTTCCTGGGGAGCCATTATAATGGAGGCAAAGGACTCTTCACCTTTTTCCTTAAGAGAGGAGTGTTTCTTCCTTGACTTCTCAGCTCAGCACCTTCATCTTTAGTAAGATCTGGAATATAATGAAAGTTCCTAAAACACTGAAGTTGGAGTTCAAAAAATAACAGTTAACTATACTTCTATTGAGAAATTCAACAATATGTTGTATTTTATTAATTTGGGATAAGGAAATAGATGCCCGAATTCAAATGGGCAATATTGTACTGACAGTAACACATATATGCTAGTGAATACACCTTTTTGTAAATCATTCATAGACCTCTGCTGTAATTCACCACAACATAAACTAGTTGAAACACAAAGTAAAAGGTGGTAAAGTAAAGTTAAAGGTTCCCCTCGCACATATGTGCTAGACATTCCGGACTCTAGGGGGCGGTGCTCAACTCTGTTTCAAAGCCGAAGAGCCAGCGCCATCTGAAGACGTCTCTGTGGTTATGTGGCTGGCATGACTAAATGCCGAAGGTGCATGGAACGCTGTTACCTTCCCATCAAAGTGGTCCCTATTTTTCTACTTGCAT
Source organism: Thamnophis elegans (assembly GCF_009769535.1). Lineage (NCBI taxonomy): Eukaryota > Metazoa > Chordata > Lepidosauria > Squamata > Natricidae > Thamnophis > Thamnophis elegans. Next base: position 20,631,888 of record NC_045549.1, on the reverse strand, counting down.
TTTTATGTGCTTTCAAACTGCTAGGTTGGCAGAAGCTGGGACAAGTAACTGGAGCTCACTCTGTTACACGGCGCTAGGGAGTCAAACCGCCAAACTGTCAACCTTTCTAATTGACAACTAAGTGTCTTAGCCACTGAGCTGTTTTTAAGCTGGCCTTCTGGTTGCTTCTCTGTCTCTTATATCCTTAAGATCTCCAGTTATAATCCACCAACGAGTAGCAGAGACCTCATTCCAACTAGATCTTATCTAGATACTCTTCAGACATTTATTTCTATTGAAAGCATGGAAAAAATTTATACCGATGTCAAAATGTAAGATGAAATAGGAAAAACTCAGATTTCAATCTTGTACAGAAGGATTTTGCAGTCATACACATTACTTACGTGGAAGAGTTAGTCCAACTCCCTCTGTTACCAATGCTGGCAAAGTATTATTAGGAAAAATCTTATCTGCTGTGTTTTCCAAGATGCTATAAGGTGGTTGTATGCTGGGCCTGGCATGACGAAATGCCCTTCATTGTACCCTCGGTCTCGTACAAAGCAGACAGGGGCATCATTTAATCCTGAGTAAGAAAAGGAGCCTTTAATATTTCTCAGACCCCTAATTGAGTTTGGCACAAAGGACAGACAATCTTTTAGGGGCACTGAGCATATTAGGAATTTTAAGAATATGCTGTGGCTGCTGTCATAGTTGCATGGAGAGGATGCAGAGGTGGGTTGCTCCTGGTTCACCCCAGATTGGGCAAACTGGAAGCAGCAGCAGCGGGAGGCTCTGCCACCCACCCTGACACTTTTGCGCATTCGTGCGCGCAAGCACAAGCGAACCGGTAGCACTGGGATTTGCAACCCACCTCTGAGAGGATGGACCCCACAGCCATCTCGCCACAGCCAACTTGCCATGGGACAATTCAACAACGCTGTTTATTATTTAATATAATTTCAAAATGTTTTAATATTGGTCATTCACATTTCACTTCCTCCCTTTTTGCATCCTTTCTTTAATGATTCTATTCCACCATTTCTTCTTATTGGTATAAATGTTATCCTGCAGTGAGTTGTTCCATGGCAAATTGGCCACGGTGAGTTGACCACAGTGAGCTGCTCATGGCACGTTCTCCCAAATCCTTCATGGATGCTTAATACTCACAATGCAAATATTAAATTATTAGAATGCAAACTAGTGAGATTGTCCCCTGCCATCCTTTCCGCCTCTGCCAAGATAATTTTACTATTCTAACTTGACTGCAATTTTCCTGGAGAAAAACAAACAAACAGAAAAGCTACCAAAAAAGCTACAGAAAAACAAGGCAAAAGAATTATTATCTATTTTTATTTTCTTACAATTTGGGTCCTCATTTTACCCACCTCGGAAGGAGGGAAGGCTGAGTCAACCTTGAGCCTGGTGAGATTCGAACTGCCAAATTGCAGTCAGCAGAGGTAGCCTGCAGTACTGCACTCTAACCACTGCGCCATTGTGCCTCATGAGTTTTTAGGTTGTGAGTTTTTTTTTTTTTTTTAAAAATTGTCTTTTACATAGTCAATTTTTACCACATTGTTATATGCCACACAGTTATGAGATGTATAGCCATATAAAATTAACACATCCAACGGATGGATAAACTCAGACAATGTCTCCATTCAAGAAAACATAAATGAGAATGGAGTTAGGATACAATTAGCCACATGGAACATGGGGCACAAAGGAGCCTTACCTTTAATGTGACATACTTTTTAGGGTGTGGGGAGTGTCTACAAACAAAATAAGTCCTCCTCTTTGCAAGGGCTCATTTGAATTTTGCCTGGCGGTTCCTTTGTAGTTCAGTTGAAGCTCAGGCTGTTGTCGGAAATTGATATTCATCTTAAGGCTCTGCTTTTCTCCATGCAGTAATTCATGGGGCATGGAGTAGTTGCGGCATCTTCTGGAGAGATCTTTAATGCTGGACATAGACAGGAATAAAGTCATATGGTACATCAAGCATAAACTTTCATATCAGTGGTGGGTTCTGGCCGGTATGCCTCGGTATGGGCGTACCAATGCCTGCTGGGAGCCGCAGGCACCGTCCCGGTACAGTGCTGCGGAGGGCCCGCCCACCGCTCTCCTTACCTCTATTTGAGACGACTGGGGCATTTGTGCACGCGTACGCAGCATACCGCACTGCGTGATGCTCCGCTGAGCAGCTGAGCGTCGTAGAGCGGTGGTGCGCATGCGTACACAGCATGTGGCATGTGGTGGACACCTGGCCCCGTCACAGCGTACCAGTTGCGACAGGATCCCGAACCCACCGCTGATCATATGCATCAAGATATCATAGTATTATGGTAGCCACCTTCACTCTACTTAAACGCCGAGCTGAAGCAATATTGGAAATTAGAAGTCCTCAAGAAATTATATAATATAAGCAAAATACCTCTCATATCTAGCGGAATGCGGGGCTTATGAAGTCTCAATAGTTATTCTACTGCTGCTTGCACTTCTTCAGCTGAGTCAAATGGTTTCCTTTTCTGATTCTGAACTACTCCTCCGAAGAGGTGAAGCAACCTTTGCAATACATTGAAGGCCTTGTCTCAAGCAATTGGATACGATTTTCAATCTATCTTTTGCTTTCTTTGTTCTTGACTTCCCTGACCAACAGTAGAGACACAGCAGCTTTGGACTGGAACCCAAGAATTGTTTTAACCCCAGCATTCTGTGCACATCACTTCTTTTATGACATCTTGCTACCATATACAGACATAAGAAACCCCATGGTTTCTTGGACACTGTACTGTAAGCAGAAAATGTGGTAAAATGCAGGGCTTCTCCTGGAAGCATAAATTATTTATTCAGTTAATCAGCTTCACTTAACAATAAACATAGATGCCAGAAATAAAGCTGCCAGAACCCTTTTCCAAATAAGGAGTGAAGTTGGTGATAGATAGTCATCAAGCGAAATCCTGACTTGCTAAATTATGAGTATCATAATTTTATATGGCCCAGTACTAAGAATCATTCAAACTCACTGCCATGGATCTCGTATACAGCTTGAGACTCTCCAGGAAGTTGTCACTAACTTAGATAGGGATTACAATTTTCAACCTTGTCCAGATTAGCAGAGAGAAAACTGGAAGGCCCTCAAAATTTACTCTGGACTTTGTTCCACATTCTGCTTTTCCAAACAAACCCTGTCACTTTTCTTAGGTCTGATACAGAGCTCATATAAATCATTAATCACCTTGGGGCAGTGGTGAAATTCAAAAACTTTCTCTACCGGTTCTGTGGGCGTGGCTTGGTGGGCGTGGCTTGGTGGTCATGTGACTGGGCGGGGGTGGCTTGGTGCAACAAGCAGGAACCTCACAGGATCACAGAGAGTTCAAAAACAAACTATCACACTTTACACAAAAATAACACAAAGCTACACAACTGACTCACACACTCTCACACAGATCAGCTGTGACAATCAGATTGTTGGAACCTGTTTTTTTACTTTTTAAAAGCATTTTTTAAATTACTGGTTCAGGCAAAATGTCCCAACAATCACGTGGCACAACCGATTGTCACAGCTGATCATCGGAATCTTTTTAAAAACTTTTAAAACATTGTTTTATTATCATTTGTAGTAAAACAAATGCTTTAAAAAAAGTGAAAAAGGTTCCGATGATCAGCTGTGCTTCTCGATTGTTAGAACTTTTCTTTTACTTCTTAAAAGCATTTTTACATGGTTCAGGTGAACTGGCCAAACATTTCACCCCTATAGCATTTCAGAACAATACATTATTTTGCTTATGCGGGTAATAGACTAAAATTTTCGAATAAATCTCCTGTTTTGATACACTGTGCTAAACTATAAATTAGCAAGTGTGCTGCAGAATTAGAACATCGAAATTACATATGGGACCCTCTAGTAGGATTAGTGAATTAAGCCATATGGAGGCACGTTGACAGACTGATTCAGAAAAAAAGATATTCTCTCTCATTCATTAAAGTAGTTCCATATGTTTCAGCCCCACTTCTCTGTGAACCTGGAAGAGAGATGATGCTGCTTTAAGGAAACCACTCTTAAACTGACTTTTAAAGAAAGAAGCCGATCTTTGGTGATCTTTTGGAAATCTTGTGCCAGGCCAAGGCACTTCTTTTTAGTTATTTTTCAAATTGTACATAGTCTACCCCATTTCTTGGGGTGGGGGGATTCACATAGAATGCTGAACATATACTGGAACTCTTCAATATGACAAATAACAATCCTGGACAAAATCCTACCAGATCACAATATTTCACCTGCTCTTGCACAGCCACTAGTTTCAGTTGTACATTTATCTTTAAAAATCTTCTGCATCAAAATACATACATGATCCCAATATTTTCTGGCTTTATTGCATATCCACCAAAGATGAAAAAATATTCCCTCGGTTTCATATTTCCAATTAATACTTCTTTTCACAATTTTGACAATTTATCCGGTCTTGTGTACCAATGATGTCATGTACATCATTTAAACCAATCTCTTTAAGATTATAATTGTGAACTTGTTCTAGGTTTTTTTCCGTTAATTCAATACGTTTGTAGATAAACAGCATGTGATCCAGGGCTGGAAGGCAGGCAGAAATACATATTTGATATTATGCGTTCTTCCTTATTTAAGAATTCCCAGAAGATGTCACAAATCTCTTCGTCTAAAATTCAAAGAAACGTTCATTTAGTATCTCTTTGCAGGGGTAAGAAAATTCTATTGCTTGGTGTAGGAAACCGATGGCAATGCTGTAAACTAGTCTGCCACTAGATGGTGCAATTTCATATTTTGCAAATACTCCAGAGATGATCTGGTCATCATTTTTATGACTCACTGACAGTGAATTTTCCACTGAACACTGCAATCAAATGTGCTAATTCTCCACAATTTTCCCTGTCAAAAACTGGTCCCAGCTGATGAAAGAGGATACATTAATGATATATAGAATAGAAGATAGAATAGAATAGAGTAGAGTAGAATAGAAATAGAATAGAATAGATAGAATAGAATAGAATAGAATTCTTTATTGGCCAAGTGTAGTTGGACATATAAGGAAATTGTCTTGGTGTATATGCTCTCATTGTACATAAGAAGAATAAAATAGAATACATTCATCAAGAATCATAAGATAAACACTTAGTAATAGTCATAGGTTACTAATAAGCAATCAAATTATGCTAGGAAACAAATAAAAGAATATAAAATTAAAAGATACAAGCAACACGGTTAGAGTCATAAATGGGAAGAGGTAGGTACTAGGAAGGAAGAGAAGAAGAATAGTAATATAGTCTTAGTAGGTAATATGACAGTGTTATGAAAATTAGTTGTTTAGCAGAGTAATGGCAGGGGGAAAAAACTGTCCTTGTGTCTAGTTGTTCTGGTGTGCAGTGCCCTATTAAGGCAGGTGGAAAGTGAGATTTGAACGTAAAGTGAGATGGTTTGGGGCCAGACTAGATGATCTTTAGTCATTTTTATCTTTGCGCTTTGTACGGTTAAAAAAAAATCTTTGAGACAGGAAGGTTGAACACAGAAAACTTGAACTCGGGAATATAAATGTCAAATCTCAGCACCTGCTTGTAAGTATTTATTTATTTATTATTTGTTTGTTTGTTTGTTGTTTATTAGACTTATATACCGCTTCATAGGGCTTTCAGCCCTCTCTAAGCGGTTTACAGATTTTTAGCAATTGAGTCAGCAAATTGCCCCCGCAGTCTGGGTCCTCATTTCACCCACCTCGGAGGATGGAAGGCTGAGTCAACCTTGAGCCTGTGAGATTTGAATCGCTGAACTGCAGATAACAGTCAGCTGAAGTGGCTTGCAGTACTGCACCCTAACCACTGCGCCACCTCGGCTCTTAGTAGATCAGTATATGCCGCCCAATCCCGTAGGAGTCCTACGATTGGGTGGCATATAAATTATTACAAGTCAAAGCTTAACCACATATGTCAGAATGAAGCTAGTGTTTCCTGTATTTTCTGCTTAGAATTAAGGAATTTAGCCAATAAGAATGCTTTAAAATATTTCTGTGTTTTTGACAATATAAAAATGTGTGTTTGGATTAGAACGCTGTTCAGATGTTAGAAATTGTTATCTCTATCTGAACCATTTGGCCAAATAAAGCTATTTTTTGATCCCGCAGCCCAAATCTCCTGGTTTTCTACAACACTATAGCGTTGTTTTGAAGGTAGAAGCTGAAACAATTTATGTCCAGGATGTGAGGGGTTTATATTATTTTCATGGCCCTCCTTTGACTCATGCAGTATACAGGTCTTCGATGGAAGACAGGTTGGTAGCAATTGTTTATTCTACAGTTCTCATTATCCATTGAATCTGTGTCTATCTTGTTTAATTGCACAGCCAAACCAGACAGTATGGAAGTGCAGTTGACAGACTCAATAATTCCTCTGTATATATATATAGATAACCCTAATATTTCCAGTAGAATCTTAATCTCTGACCAAAGTCCTTATACGCAAAACTGATTTAACTTGCCCATGGATTTCCTTTTATCTATGCAGCAAGTTTGTTTTTCAGCTAATACTTTGTGCCAAATCAATGAACACACACACTCTACATATTCAAAATTCAAAGACCTTATTATTACAAGGACTGAGCGTTGCAATATTCTATATCCTGCAAAAATATCCTAATGTATTGCCATGGATATGCCAGCTTCTAACTGGACCGAATCCATATATTAAACATGAATCATGCCCAGATCAGGTTATTCAAGCAAACACCCTGGTAACACTGGAGATTTCAAGATAAAGGTGTGTTGAGTGTTTAACAATGCTACCTAGGTTTTGGTTGGCAGAAGCTTTGAAAAGCTTCTTTCAAATGAAAGGAGTGAGATAGTTTCTTGCTTAGCAAAACTATTTTGCTTCCCTGACTTTTGAATGCAACATTCTCAGCTCATTAGCCTTTTACCATGACCAGTGGGCTACAATATACCAGTAGTTGGTTTTGCTGCTATCATGAATCAATGCCACCTAGCTGTGTCAATGAGTTATTTCATACCTAAATTGCTTTTCAATGCCATTCTTTCCAAATCTTGTTTTGGAGGAGAAAAAATGACGGGTTTGGATATTCCACAATATGTTGTGGCTACCTAAGCACTCTTTTAGGCAACCATTAAACGTGGATCAGTGATGCTTCAGCAAATGGACTTAAAGGAGATGAATGGATAATGTTGCCTTTGGCCAATCTTTTCCCAAGGAGACAACCTTTAAGCTTACATTCTTGCTTTACTTATTTGCCATGAGGTTTGACTATGGCTCCTTGTACCTAGGAAAGTTAGGAATGGGGATCTACCCTGCTCTTGGATGCTGCAGGCATGCCTTCTCCTCATCACTGGTCACTGATCTCCCCACTCCCCAAGATTTTTTTTACAAACATATCATTGTGTGAACAGTGTAATTGGAGGGTCTTACATTTTAGTATAAAAAAAACATATTCTTTATATTTAATACAGTGACAACTTATGTGTAATAATGCACATATTTTGTTGAATTATAATCTTTCATTCTTTGGTTATTCGATATTTCAGTATGATTTTTATGCCAATTTCCATATTCTAAATGTTGCTCTTTACTACAAGTTTTATAAATATTAGTTGTGTTTAACAGACTTATATAGTGCTAATAGCAATACAATTTATATTATAAAATATTAAATATAATTATATAAATTATAATCTTCCATTGTTTATCCTCTTTCTAATTTTTAGTTATGCCACTGTTATATTTAAAAAATATCACTGGTCATTGATTTTCAGGGCTTCCACCTTTGGCAGGAAGAATCCAGGCGAGCAGTGTCTCTTCATTTCTGCCAAACCTCCCAAATCCTGGCATACGATTCCTGGGCAGGCAGGCAGGCAGGCAGGGCTTGGAAGAATGATAAGAGAAGTATCTGTATCACAAGAAGAAGAGACTCTTTAACCATCAGTTTGTCTGCGCCACAGAGAGTGCCAGGGTTCCAAGTAACACCCCCAATGAAAGAAGACTCTGAGGCTTGAAATTCCTCAAAGTTCCATTTATTAGAGACGTCCTGTGGCACATCTGGGAAAACCTGAATCTGAAAGCTTCCAGGTTTTCCCCACCCAAGTGAAAGTCCAAGTCCCTGCCCAGCACCCACATGTCTGTCACATGGTCCAATCAGGTACCGTCCCAATTGGAGATGCTTCCCAGTCACACCCCTCAGGTGCAGGTCAAGATGTCCTTAACGCTCTGAGAAAGGAATGTTTTTTGACTATATCTCTCCCATACGCCATAAAATCCTCCTCCCATTTTCCCATAGCAGTGAATGTGGTAGGCCTGAAGGTCCAATGCAAAAGATGGCTTCCAGGCCTGACAGAGAGATACTTTGGCTTTGGAATGTTCTTAGGGGAAGGGATGATCTGTAGCTACCCCCAAATCTCTGCCCGCCATGTGGTCCTAGAAGGCCAAGCACAGCCGAACATGATCAGCAAGCTACGTGGGCACACTTTCAAGGCATAATGAACCCCCCCCCCTACCAGGTGCTAAAGATATTAAAACACTGGGAATGGGTGGGAAGGCCATCATTTTGCTGAGTGGAACTAGTGATTGAAGATTTATTTTCTACCTTCCGTTAGATGAAGGGAAGCAAAGAAAGAGGTTCCTCAGCTGGCACCTCTGCACACAGAGGAATGAACAACCACTCAGAGGAGGGGGAAAAAAACAGATCAGGTATTTTGCTTCCAAGGAGGAGAAATGGGTGAGACAGATCTCTTTTGCCCCAGTTTTCCAAGGCCATAAAGTGACCACTCTGGGCACTGGAGAACTGACAGCAAGAGACTAGTGAATCTTTTGATGCAACTATAAGAAGATTCCCCACCTACTTCTCTCCCTCCCTCCTTCCCTCCCCTCGGCCTCTTTTCTGCTTACTGTCAATGAAGAGCAGGGTGTGAAGAGTGGTTAGCATGTCCTTAAACTAGCATTTTTATGTTGTAGTGGATCACTAATTGGGTTCACCGACAATACACGAAAGACTTTCCATGCCGACAGAACCGCGGGGGTCAAATCCGTGCCGTCTTAACCGCTAATTGTTATGCGACAGTAGCGCACCGACATGTGCGCGCCGCCACAATCGCGCGGTGCCTTTAAAGTCAACACTCGTTAAAACAGATGAACTTAAGGAGACACAATCTGGCTCTTTGCCTTGTTGTTTTGTTTTGTTTTTGTTTATTATTAACTGTATCCCCTATTCCCAGAGGACTCAGGGCGGCTAAGAAACCAAAGGGAATGGGGACAATACAAAGAGAACAAAACAAGACAAAAAACAAAATACAGAAAACGGATTTAAAAAAACTCAACAGCCACACAATTCGAGTGTGGCTGGGAACTCATCAACCCCAGGCCTGCCGGAACAGCCAGGTAACGGCTTTGCGGAAAGCCTGAAGGGTGGTGAGGGTCGAATCTCCATGGGGAGATCATTCCAGAGGGACGCCGTTATAAACCTTGATGGCTTGTCACAAGCACACACAAATCTCACAGTCATGGACACAATCGCGCACTGGGGAAAGTAGAAAAGAAAGCGCTGTGCCTTAAAATCAAAACGCAGTCAACACTTGTTAAAACAGATGAACTTAAGGAGACACAGTTCTTGGCTCTTTGCCTTTGTGACCCGTTATAAATCTTGATGGCTTGTCAAAGTAGAAAAGAAAGAAAAAACCTGTATAATAAACTTCCTCTTATTGCATCAAAACTCTCTTCTTCTTCTAATCCTGACTAATCATCAACACTCGTTAAAATGTTAAAAAACCGACACAATCTGCATTTTACTGCTGACTTTTAACTTTACCCAGTACTATGGCCTTCATAGATTATGCCCAAAATATAGTCATTTGTTCCTGAAATGAAATATCTGGTTAATTTGTTCGAGGGTCTATTTATTAATTTTCTTGATATCCATGGTATTCTCAAGAGCAGAAACCTTCTTCAATACTAGCACTCAAAGCTTCAATATACCGCGCTTGACATAGTCAATAAAAACTAAGGGGTTTTAAAGATTCCATACACAAACAGCAAAGCTAGCAAAGTTGTCTTTTGCAACAAAATAAACCTTTTTGCAACAAAAAAACCTTTCTTCATCGCAGTTTTGTCGGCGCGCTTATATCGACACGAAGTCGTGGGTCGTAGACGTCGAGTTGTTGATGGCGCTATTTTGTCAGCGCTATTTGATGATCTCTGTTTGTCGGGTCACGCATTAATTGAGTGTTGATGCAATGAGCATGAATGATTTGATTTGTTAATCCAATACAACAATGGATTACCTTGAGCTAAATCTAACCTCTTAGATTAGACTGAATAGCTGACTGTTGATTGCCCTTTACTTGGATTTCTTCAATCCCCTGTAGCTGTGAAGGAAATAAATAAGTTACTCTTTCATATAAAGTGTAACGTAGCACGGAGGTGTAAGACTCTTGGTGTGTTTCTTGATTGTAAATTAAGCACGAAGCATTAAAGTCAATACTGGAGGACTTGCTAAAATTCCTTTACTATTTAATATAATATTTAAATGGTGAGATGATAACATCCGCCATCTAGAATGAAATAACAAAGTGGCACAGATAAGATAAAGGGGCCTGCAGGAAAAGTCATGCTGTCCTCTTGAATGCGAATTAACCTCAAAGAACAATTTTGGAAATGGGGAGGGGTTCTCTTAGGCATCAGCGTAATGATTAGAAAGGTATAAATTGTATTACTTGGAGTCTGTCCTTGCGCTCCCTGTACTCAATCCATTAGGAAGAGTCTGGGAGGCCATGCTTGCAACGCTTTTTCAATTTCTTTGCAATAAAAACTTTTGAATTGTGAATCAGGCTTGTCTTTTGAATGTGAGCATAAAATTGGGTTTTAATACTCCATCTGCAACTGATCTAATAAAGCATGTTGAATGGTCAGGACAAGAATCTTTCTTTTATGGTTTCTTTCTGCTTGCCATTTACATATAGATATTTTCATTGAGTAAGCATTATGCAAGCAACAAGGACGTCAATATTGCAGGCTGTTTCAAGTTACGAAAGCATTTACACAAGGAAAAAAAACAAATAAAAATTATTGCATGAGCAGATCAGGAGAAAAATTGCTATTACTAAGTGCTGGGGACTGTAGCTTAAGTAATGTTTGCCTATAGTTCTATAAACTTTAGTGCAAAGGAGAAGAGCTTTTAAAGTTGGTTTACTGCATAAGTTTGCTTAAGCAGTACCTACCATTTCTTAAAGTTATATACAGAGGCCAGCATTTCAGATTTTAGAAGAAAAGGAAAGAGAAGAAAAAGAAAGAAAAAAAGAAAAAAAGAAGTAAGAAAAGAAAAGAGAAAGAAAAAAGAAAAAAGAAAGAAAAGGAAAAGAAAGAAGAAAAGAAAGAAAGAAAAAGAAAGAAAGAAAGAAAGAAAGAAAGAAAGAAAGAAAGAAAGAAGAAAAAAAAAGGAATGTTAAGAAGATGCTCCCCAATAGAAGTCTTTTAGATGTATTAGGATGAAGGATAAGAAATCAAAAGCTTTCTGTTTTCCTTTGCTGATTCAGGGTCATAAAAGGGAAGTTGGTAGTGTTAGGTAAGCTCCCTGTTGGGAGAGCGAGTACGTTCAGCAAAGTGTTGTGAGAGTTGTGTGGAGAACACACAAACCAGCATACAGAGACACTGCAGTTTAAATAGGCTTTTACTTTCATGGAAATAGAGGTATCAGAGTCCATCAAACAGTCCAAGTCATACACGGATAAGACAGTCAGTCATCAATGTCTTTCAGTTAAGGGATAATCCAAAAACATAATCCAGTATCATATAATCAGTTCAGTACTCAAAGTTTGCTAGCAGTTGCAAAACTTACAATAGCTCACAGCACTTTCTAACAGCCAGCTTCCAAAACACTCAGTTCAGATCAGCCCAGCATCTAATGAACAGAGAACTAACAGTCATTCTGCCTCCCTCTTATGGCCGATTGAGGAAAACAGCAACCAATCACATTTTACAGTATGGTTTAAAGAAACAGGTACAACATTGTTACATGATTTATATATTGCCAACCCAACCGTTAGAATTATATTCCTAGCAGGTAGAATCATCCTATATATATACATATTTGTGTTCTGGGTGTGTGCCAGAGATGGGTTGTTGCTGATTCAGACCAGATTGGCCAAACCAGTAATAGCGGCGGCAGGAGGCTCCGCCCACCACATGCTTCTGCCCATGTGCAGAAGTGTGGTATGCACGCAGGAGTGCATGCAGGAATGCGCCCGAATCAATAGTAAAAAGATTAGTAACCCACCTCTGGTGTGTGCATACAATACCCAGTTTTATCTGTATTTCTCTAAAGTTTGAAATTTGTTACAGTGATATTTTTGCAGATTCTTTCTTCCCTCCCTCCCTCCTCCTTTCTTTTTTGGATTTAAAATTTGAAAAGATGTTCAGCAGTTTACAGTGTATCCATAAAAGAATATAAATACCCATGGCATACCCATAAAAATAAACAAATAAAAAGATCATAATCTACATAAATTCAGGCAATAACCAATAGCATTAATTCTCATCCAAAAGTTTTGCTGAAACAGCTCAATGTCTGATCACTTAAAGCCCAAAGCATGGGAGTTCTTAGAGCTGGAAAGTCTACTAGGGTAGGTCTCCCAACACTTAGTCTTATAACCCCATCACTACAAAAAAGTGGAGAACTAGAAGTAGAGTCTCAGACAAACATGGACTGATCAAAACTGGTAGGAGAATACGGTCTTGCATTTTTTCTGAATGCGTGTATTATTTTTTTACAGACTCTCCTTGTTCTTTTTTAAATGAGTGCTTTTTGTTTGGCTATTATTTCAAAAAATGTGTCTGTATTGGTTCTAGTATTCACATTCAAAATGAAAAATAAAATGGTCTCCAGATGTAGTTAGGAGAATCTAGGCAAATGCCAGATTATTCCAAGCAGAGGGCTGCAATTTCCAAGAACTGAAATCCCAACATTTAAGGAGTCGGATTCTGCTTTGGATTTGATTCCCCAAAAGTATTTTGCAGCATGCATAAGGTTCACCTTTAAAGAAGCTGTCTTTTTCTAGGATTGCACAACTCTAACCTTAAAAGCCCCATGTTAAATAGTAGTAGAATAGAATGAATAATTCAAGACATTTCATACACACAGATGGAAAGATTATCTGTTACTCACTATTAAAGAATGGTTGGTGAAATGGACAGATCTTGCTAAGATGGATAAATTAAAATACCTGGAAATTCTTTGAGTAAAGTAAGGGCTATTTACATTATTAGTGACCAGAATCCTCTTATGGGCTTTTTTCTATTAAAAAAAAAGGACTTGTGATTTATGGCTTTAATAATTAGATAGATTGTAGATTGTAGAATTGTAGATTGTAGATTGTAGAAGTTTATTATATGCCGTCCTTTTCCCTGGGGGGACTCAGGGCGGCTCACAACCCAAGGGGGAAGGGGAGACAAACTTTTAACATATAAGACAATACATAATTAAAAACACAACATCACAACATTCATACCATTCGGGCGGGTTACAGTCTTAGCCCCAGGCCTGACGGGATAGCCAGATTCTGAGGGCTGTGCGGAAGGTCTGGAGGGTGGTGAGGGTACGAGTCTCCAGGGAGATCGTTCCATAGGGTTGGAGCTGCCACCGAGAAGGCTCTCCTCCGCGTAGTTGCCAGTCGGCACTGACCGGCAGATGGAACTCGGAGGAGGCCTAATCGATGAGATCTAATAGGTCGCGTGGAGGTAATTGGCAGTAGGCGGTCTCTCAAGTACCCAGATCCACTACCATGTAGGGCTTTATGGGTGACAAGTAGCACCTTGAAGCGCACCCGGAGATCGACAGGTAGCCAGTGCAGCTCGCGGAGGATAGGTGTATGTGGGTGAAGCGAGGTGCACCCACAATCGCTCGCGCGCGGCCGCATTCTGGACTAGCTGAAGTCGCCGAATACTCTTCAAGGGCAGCCCCATGTAGAGCACATTGCAGTATTCCAGCCTAGAGGTCACAAGGGCACGAGTGACTGTTGTGAGAGCCGGGACAAGACCGAACCCTGCGGTACCCCATATGTTAGGGCCTAGGGGTCGATCTCTGCCCTCCAACTACACCGACTGCGACCTGTCCAAGAGGTAAGAGGAGAACCACTGCAAAACAGTGCCTCCCACCCCTACCTCCCGCAGTCGTCGCAGAAGGATACCATGGTCGATGGTATCGAAAGCCGCTGAGAGGTCAAGGAGAACCAGGATGGAGGCGAAGCCTCCGTCCCTGGCTCTCCAGAGGTCATCCGTCAATGCGACCAAAGCGGTTTCTGTGCTGTAGCCAGGCCTGAAGCCAGACTGGAATGGGTCAAGATAGCTAGCTTCCTCCAAGGACCGCTGGAGCTGAAAGGCCACCACCTTCTCAACAACCTTCCCCACAAAGGGGAGGTTGGAGACTGGACGATAATTGTTAAGAACGGCTGGATCCAAGGATGGTTTCTTCAGGAGGGGTCTCACCACCGCCGCTTTAAGTGCGGGGGGAAAGACCCCCTCCCGAAGGGAGGCGGTAACAACCGCCTGGATCCAGCCCCGTGTCACCTCCCTGCTGTTAGCAACCAGCCAGGAGGGGCACGGGTCCAGTACACATGTGGAGGCACTCACAGCTCTTATGGCCTTGTCCACGTCCCCAGGGGCAACATCCTGAAACTCAACCCAGGGGTGGTCTACCAGATTATCCCCTTGTGCCTCGGCTGGATCTGCAGAATCGGAGTCCAACTCCGACCGAAACCGATAGGAGAAGATTGTAGGAAGAAGAGGGTTATGATGCAATTTTGCAGAGAGAGATTCAATATAATTGTATTTATAATTATGTGAAGAATATTGGAAGCCTTTCTATATTTTTTTTCTTTCTCCTTTCTCTCTATTGTACATTTTTTTCTTGCATTTCTTGCTTTTTCTTTCCTTTTTTCCTATTTTTAAAGGAAACTTTTAAAGAAAGAATCATTAAAAAAAAGAACTAAATACAGTTTAAGACACAAATTAGGCCAGCAGTCAATGTCAGTCAAATAAGGAAAAAGTGAACGATCTTTGCAAAAGTCTACTGCAATATCTAGATAGTGATATTGGGTGTATGGCTGCCAAAGTCCCATTACAGAGGGAGGGAAATATTTCAGGTTTAATCATTATTTGGTTATACTTTGATACCATTTAGTAAAGAGGCATTTGCTGAACAAGCAGATACACCATCAGTGTATTCTCAATGTCATGTTAATATAGCTTCTTTAGCTGTAATCTTTCTGATATTTCCTAACCATATAAATACTCTACTAGAAAATTAGGGACATATTTCAGTTTAGTTTCAGGAGTTGACTTAACCATTCCTACCCATCCCAATATAGGGGCTTGCATGTGTTTAGTCAGATTCACTCCAGCAGCACTACTGCCCATCGTCCAGAAGCTTCTCAGAAAACCATGTAATGCCTGCCCCTCAACCTCATTTGATCAACGACTCAAGAGGTCACATAGTGTGTGGGATGGTGACTATGGAAGAGAGGGTGGCATAAAATGGGTTTCTGGTCTCCAAGGGGTGTGGAGGAGTCACTGGATGGGTATTGTTACGGCCCAATTGCCTGGAGACTGAGGTAAATCCGAGGACACTCCTCTGTTCCTCCTGGTGACTCCCCAGATTAACCTCAGTCTTCGGCCATTCAATTGAACCACATAGGGAAAACACAATCAAACAGGTGGACACAAAATAGAGCTGTGGAAAGATTCATTATCTTGATTGTGTATCAGGTAGGACTAGGACTTCACCCCAGCATAGTCTTCTAGGGAAAACCTTCAACTCAATAACATGTACAGTATATCTAATGCATAGGTACTTAATACTTACATGGAGCTTTGCTCCCGATATTCAGACAAAAACTATGATAGAAAAGGAAGCTTTCAAGGTGTCTTTGTATCACTTCCTTTTGTCCCCCGTTTGATCACTTTCCTTGAAACAACTCACCATAGAGGAGCTGTTTGGGATGCAATGGTCTGGCAGCCTTGCAACATGGCTACCCAGGTGTCTGGGCTTTCATCAGCAGGGTGTGAACTGATAGCAGTCCTGCTCTGGATAGGACTTCTGTGTCTGGCACCTTGTCCTGCTACCAGATCCTCCTTCAAGGTCCTGGATATTGGCATCACTTCCTGGAAAACCCTGGCACAAGATCGATCAACATGGTGTACGCTGATCTGCTAAGGCTGCCAGTCATCTGAGGACAGAAGAACAGCCATAGCACAAGAGAAGCGAGCACTCCGCAAAGCCAGAGCAGCAAATGCTGCAACAATGGTGCCCACACATGTCTGCCCAACATGTGGCAGAACATTTGTGCCCTATAGGTCTTACCAGCCTCCTGCGGAAACATTGTGGCCAGCCCACAACCTGTTAGATGTCAAGGTCCTTTTCGAACACGATGGATGAACATCATCATAAGATTAAAAAACATGTGTCTCTAAAAATCTTCTGCCTGTCTGCTTCATGGTGAGATTTTCAGGTCTTGGAGGCTGGACGCAATAAGTATAAGAAGTATGAAGAATATGCTAAAGCTCAGACTTGAGATCTCATCCTTTTCAGGAAGAGCTGTTACTACCCCCTCTATATTAAGTTGAAGTTCTAATTTCAAATGCTGTCAAACAATAGATGGCATGATGTCCAAAAAAACTATTTTAAAAAACTTTCACCTTACCCTTGCTACATTGGCAATGAAAGAGAAAAAGTTGGAAGAGACAGATCATTAGGCACCTTTTGCTGTATCCTGCCTCACAAAAGACTAGTCACCTGTCTGAAAGCATCATCTGATCACCTTGTCTGAAGGTCAAAAAGAGGCTGTCTTTTCAGGTCATTTGATCATAGACTTGCCCATTGTGATGAAAATGTAAACCACTTCTTTTCAAATGATAGCAATTGTCAAAATGCTCTGTATGTGACAGGTTAACAAATTCATAGCCATCTCTCTTTTATAGGAAACATCAGTAAGAACCCTCCTTATTCTTAGGAAAGGCAGAATACAGTAATTTTTCCTGGCTGCTCCTATCGGCATGAAAGTTGCCTCTGCAAAATTCAAATACATGCCTCTAATAAACCTGGATTTCATTACAGTTGCAACGTTGATGCACTTTCTGAACAATATAACTTTTCACCTTCTTTCCTCCTCTGGTCTTTTTATAGACTGAACTACAGGAACCCTCACAGAAAGCAGTTTTTATGGTTTTCTGAAGTTTATCTCTAGCTAAGGTTAAACATTCATCTCATTTCACCTTCTTCATCTACCTCCTTCTTTCCTTTTCAGCACATTCTATTCCACTAGTGTGGAGAGAAATGTGTAAGAAGTAGCCAGCCAGAAAGTCCTCAGGGTTTACAGGTGGAGTGTACGCTAAATCAGATAAATCAAAATAATATGCTTTTTTAAAATGAGACATCTTAAATTTTATCTCCTTCCCACAATGAAGGCAAATGATGTTATGTTTTATAAATTTGTTCAGCTGTGTCAATTGAGATTTCTGGGATTTACTGTCTCAGCTAAGACATATGAAGAATGGTTGCTGGAATTGGCTATGTTCAGCTTAATGTTTTTGGGGAGTGGCTTGGCAGTCATGTGACCAGGTGGGAGTGGCTTGGTGGCTGTGTGACGAGTGGGCGTGGCCACCTTGGAAAATGTGGTGAAACTCACTTAACAACGCTCTTGCTTAACAACCAAAAATTTGGGCTCAATTGTGATAATAAGTTCTCTTTCTTTCTTTTTCTTTCCTTCCTTTTTCTTCCTTCCTTCTTTCTCTTATGTCTCTCTCTCCCTCTTTCTTCTTCGACTGTTGGACAAGCCAATGTGGCGTGTGCCCCCTTCTCTTTGACAGCCGCCTCATTCCAATGGAGGGGGGGATCCATGCAGAGGAAGGTGTAAGGTTTGGTAATACACTTCAGCCAAAAATGAATCAAAATGAAGACTTAAACGGAAGCTTGAAAACAGAGAAAACAGACTTTATTCATTGATCAAAGTTAAAGTTCTGGGTAAGAAGTTCCAAACCCATGCACAAGAGACATGGGAGGAAAGTACTAAAAACAATCAATGATACTGTGTCCTTTCTTATACCCCCAAAAAGTCTTGTTCGTCATATTCTAATTATTCTAAATTACTCCAGTCATATAATCTAACAATATGTAAAACTCCAGGCCATATATCCTAACTTATCTTTCTATATATACAACAGAACAGATACCTAGAATAACAAGTTTCTACTTCAATGAGATAATACTTATTACTTGTATTACTATCCCTTCAAGGAAAAATGCAAAAATTGCCCCAAAGGGTGACCTGTGCATTCTTGCCACGTGAACATGAATTAAATTTTCCAATTTCTTCTTCGTTGTCCTTTTAAACTCCTACATTACAAAACTTTATCACCATAAATACTTAAATTCTTAGGGATTTATTCCTCGCTTTCAGTTGTATCTGTGGAGCTTTGTCAAGCGAGAAGCTGATCCAGCTGAAGAGAGTTTTTAATTTATCTTGGCTTCCACTGATACACATCATTTAAAGTTATCTCCTCCCATTATCATAGACAAAGGGAATAACAGACTAGTCTTTAATTGCTATGTTTTTCAAGCAAGACTTTTCTACCTCCATTCAGAGCTCCTTGTAATGAAAGTTTTCTTTTAAAAATATAAGGTATTCCTTTCATTCCCAGGCCGTCTCCCCTCTCCCCACCTCACTCTCTTATATGACAAAAAGGGGTATAAAACTCAAGTCCTGATAGAAAAAGGCTGACCTCCATGTGCCACAGGGCTAGAGACAACTTTATCAAATCTTCCCCCCTCTCCTGCCCCTTTTCTAATTGCACTTCACTGATAAATGACTAAGAGCTGTCTCCTCTTTACATCGATCTGTTTAAATTGCCTTCGGTATTGGGGGGAGGACGACGACACAGAAAGTATTGCCATTTCAATGACACTTTGTGGCAAGGGCACATTAGTTGCGCCCTTTCCTGGCTTCTGTGTGCAGAGGCCAGCCTCAAAACAACTCTGAAAGCGGCAAGCAATGAATGGCAGCCACTTCCCTCTTCTAACAGACCACTCTCCGGGAAAGTGGCTTTTGTCGGTTACCGTTTGAAACGCCGAAGGGGCCAGCAGAGCCTGCCAGTCAAGTCTTCCTGATGTTAAGCAAGGGAAACATTTGTTGCTTCAGTGGAAAGGAAAGCAATGTCAGAGCTACCGCTGGCATCGAGCCAGCAAAGGCTTCCCAGTGGCTGTACTTTATGGAGTGTGCGCACGTGCCTATGATTTCTATGGCGTGGAGCCGTGGCGAGGCTGGCGATGATTCCGGAGCCCATCCAGGAAGACGAGGAATGCGGGGGAGACCCCTCCCCCTGTGGATGGACTTCGGACCAGCAGAGCCTTGGTCCTTCTTTTTAACCAGGCTGCTGTCAAGAGATAAGAGTTCAGCGCAGGGCATGTGGGCTTGTGCAGCAGCTGAAGAATAGGAGGTGAGGATTCGGCTGTTGCACAAGCCCACGGGCATGCGCTGCCCTCTTCTCTCTGACAGCCTCATGGTTTGCTGAATCTGGTGCAATGGCAGGATTCTTGCCTTCACCACGCCGGAAAGAAGCTGGTCTTTGGAAAGAACCCCCCCCTCCAGAAAGCCCATGCCAGGAGACAAAAGGGGGTGGGCTGGTTTGAATGCAGATGAGCGGGTGGCATGGGGAGACAGAAGGGACAAAATACCGTCCGTTTCCCCGTGTTCAGAAAAGCAACTCTGGGAAGGTCCTTTGGTGGCGGCAGGCATCCTAGAACCTGCCTGCTTGCAAAGGACCTTCCCGAAGTTGCTTTTCTGAACATGCACGAGGAGACAGAAGAGACAAAATATCGTCCGTTTCCCCATGTTCAGAAAAGCAACTCTGGGAAGGTCCTTTGGTGGCGGCAGGCGTCCTACAACCTGCCTGCTAGCAAAGGACCTTCCCGAAGTTGCTTTTCTGAGCACGGGGAGACAGAAGGGACAAAATACCGTCTGGGTATACAGGACCGGGGCAGGCGTTCCGGAACTTACTTCCGGGTCCAGTACCCAACCGGTTCGCAAGAACCGGGGCGGACCGGCAGCAACCCACCACTGACTAGGGGTGACATGATAGCAGTGTTCCAATATCTCAGGGGCTGCCACAAAAAGAGGGATTCAAGCTATTCTGCAAAGCACCTGAAGGCAGGACAAGAAGCAATGGGTGGAAACTAATCAAGGAGGAGAAGCAATTTAGAACCAAGGAGAAATTTCCTGACAGAACAATTAATCATGGAATAACTTGCCTCCAGAAGTTGTGAATGCTCCAACTCTGGAAGTTTTTAAGAAGATGTTGGATAACCATTTGTCTGAAAAGGCATAGGGTTTCTGCCTAATCAGGGAGTTGGACTAGAAGACCTCTAAGGCGTTTTCCAAATCTGTTATTCTATTCTATTCTATCTCACTGAAACGGTTAGGTCAGCAAAAGTTGCATTATTTCATGCTTCTTTTTTGGCATAAACAGTTTGAAGTTTCAGATTCATTCATTCATTCCCTCCTTCCCTCATTCATTCATTCATTCATTCATTCATTCATACATACATACATACATATCAGTGGTGGATTTCAAAAATTGTTTGAAACCTACTCTGTGGGTGTGGCCTCCTTGTGGGAGTGGCTTGCTGCCCATGTGACCGGATATGAAGTGCTGATGACACTTGTCGGAACCACCTTAAATTACCTCACACACAGCACTGGCATGCATAAGAATATGATGTAAACTTGCTTTTTAAAAGGCATCTTTGGTTTGCATTTAAAACAACTTCAACACACGCAATGTTCTGATTGCACCACAAACGCAGTAGTCATCCTTACCTTTCACAGAGGCACTGAGTTTTATAAATATGAGCATGATAGTGTAGAAGAATCATATCCAAGGACCAGTGGTGGGTTTCAAAAAATTTTGGAACCTCTTCTTTAGGTGTGGCCTGCTTTCCGGGTCCACTGGTAGAACCTCTTCTAACCGGTTCGGTAGATTTGATGAACCGGTTCTATCGAATAGGTGCGAACTGGTAGGAACCCACCTCTGATACATATATACATACATTCTCTCTCCCATTTGTGTATCTGTATGTCTGTCTGTCTATTTATCTAGCTAACTAGCTGTCATCTAGCTATCTATTGCATAACTATCACAATCAGAGAGAAGAGGAATAAATTCCTGTAACTTACAGGGAATCTATTCTATCCATAAAATATAAGAAACTCTCATTTACAACCTGCACAGTAATGTAAAACATGAAATGTATATAAAAAAGCTACCCATCTCCACCAAACTTGCTGATGATGATGGTGAAAATGATGCTTAATCTGTGTGATGTCACTATTAGTAATTAAAGGATTGAATAAAAAGACTCAGATTGTAATGGTATGTGAGAAAGATCTCGAAAAAGCGGAGCAAAGAGAATCAAGCAGTAGAAGATACAGTCCTCTTTATAATTTTTCAGGTAAAGAAGACAGCAAAAGATCTCTACTTTCAGACTTGCAAGATTATGTTCGGGTAGCCTTATAATAAGAAGTATTAGCCCATCTGATCTTCTTTTCTATCTGGTCTACCAGGGAAGGCTGACAGATCAAAGTCCATATTATTTTCACACTTGATTGTGTGGAAGGTTTCTTATTTTTCTTTTAGACCTACTCTCCAAGAGGCACTTACTTATACTATCACAAAAGCCTTTCCTCAGACTAAACCCACCCATCACTGAAGGAGTCAGCATTCAGCTGCCATGCACCGGAAGGAAAGGCAGATATGAAGCTAACAAAATCAAGAGGTGACTTAGTAGTAGCAATTTCAGTATTTATAAATGTGGGTACGGACAAGGCTATCAAATATTTTCAGGCAACTCAGCTTCTGAGTTGGAACAGAGACCACGAGAAGGAACGTTGAAGAGTAACTCCTTTTTTAGCTCAGGGGTGGACCTTGGGAACTAGTGAGCTTGATTGAAAAGCTACACCCTCTATAAAGCCGAAGCTTACAATATAAATGAAAAGCAAGCTCTCCAACACCCCTGGTGCTCATTCTTGATCTTTTACAGCCAGAAGGCAGAGAACAGCCACAACTACGAAACTTGAGAAAAGCATAATGAGTACCGCTGGCAAAGTAAGTAAGGAGAAGTTTGTGTTGATTCCTTCACAGTTTTTCGTTAGGGTGAAAGACACCATTTTATTTATTGTACTGTATTCTGTTAGCTTTGGTGGTCTCTTCAACTGCAATTATATATGTGGTTTATAAAATACGTGAAAATAAGCATGTAACATATCTGCAGATACCTAATTATAACTTTGTATCAAAACCAAAATGATAAATTGAAATGGAATTCTGAAAAAGAGCTAACTGAATGTAATATATGATTATTGGAAGAGAAATATGTGTTTTGCATATTGCAAGAGATAGAAAAAGCTTGCTGAATTGTGAAATTTAAATTCAATGCAGTACTGCAATAAAAAGTTTATTTGCAAGAAAATTATAACATTTAGTATTTGAGTTTTGTTCTAATAAAGCCAAACCCTTTCAGGGTGAAAGTTCAAAAATAATAGGCAGTAATCCAGCTAACATTTGCAATAATTTTACTGCAGTGGTAAACTTTTCCTAATGGATGTGTGGTGAAAGGAATCCACCTCTGAAAGCTAACTTTTGTTTCCTGTAATTTGTGTTTTAAAAGTCTAATTATTGTAGAACTACCGTTACATACAGCTGCAAAATCATCAATATTTGGATGAGCGAATACTGTATATACTCGAGTATAAGCCTAGTTTTTCAGCCCACTTTTTGGGCTGAAAAAAGCCGCCTCGGCTTATACTCGAGTCAGTGAAAAATTTGCCCGAAATGGAGGAGAAAAAGGGGCGGGGCCATGCCGCTGGGTGACACTCGTGAATGGCCCAGTGCCCCTGTGAGTTTCCCCTCCCTCTGTGTCAGTTTGCCGCGCAGCGCGCACCGCACCATCCCCCCTCCTCACGTTCTAATGTAATGCAGGGCTGTCTTACGATTCCCCTTCCTCCCCCTCCTGCCGCTCTGCAACGATGTCCCACCTCCTCCTTGTTATGGCAAGCAGCCACATAGCGATGTCCCATCTCCTCTGGTACAGTGATCCAATGATAGGAATCACTGTGCCGTGTGTCATAGGAGGCGGGACATCGCTCCCGCGGCTGCACGGGACATCATCATCACAGCGGGACATCAGCATCATGAGGTGAGTGAAGTATTTCATTGAATACACCGCTAGTTTACTGTTTTTCTTTGAAATAAATATTCAAAAACATTATTGGTATCTATTTTTATTTTTGAAATTTATCGGTAGCTGCTGCATTTCCCACCCTAGGCTTATACTCGAGTCAATAACTTTTCCAGTTTTTTGTGGTAAAATTAGGTGCCTCGGCTTATATTCGGGTCGGCCTATACTCGAGTATATACGGTAAATGGGGAAGTCATCAAATTTGCAGATGACACCAAGCTGGCAGGAATAGCCAATACTCCAGAAGATAGGCTTAAGATACAGAAGGATCTTGACAAACTTGAACATTGGACACTATTTAATAAAATGAAATTCAATGGTGAAAAGAGTAAGCTTCTACATTTAGGCAACAAAAATGAAATGCACAGGTACAATATAGGTGGTACCTTGCTCAACAGTAGTAACTGTGAAAGGGATCTTGGAGTCCTGGTGGACAGCCATTTAAATTTGAGCCAGCAGTGTGCAGCAGCTGCCAAAAAAGCCAACATAGTTCTAGGCTGCATAAACAGAGGGATAGAATCAAGATCACGTGAAGTGTTAATTCCACTTTATAATGCCTTGGTAAGGCCACACTTGGAATACTGCATTCAGTTTTGGTCACCACAATGTAGAAAAGATGTGGAGACTCTAAAAAGAGTGTAGAAAAGAGCAACAAAGATGATTAGGGGACTGGAGACCAAAACATATGAAGAACAGTTGCAGGAACTGGGTATGTCTAGTTTAAGAGAAAGAAGGACTAGGGGAGATACGATAGCAGTGTTCCAATACCTCAGGGTTGCCACAAAGAAGAGGGAGTCAAACTATTTTCCTAGGCACCTGAGGGTAGAACAAGAAGCAATGGGTGGAAACTAATCAAGGAGAGAAGCAACTTAGAACTGAGGAGAAATTTCCTGACAGTTAGAACAATTAATCAGTGGAACAGCTTGCCTCCAGAAGTTGTGAATGCTCCAAGTCTTTAAGAAGATGTTGGATAGCCATTTGTATGAAACAGTATAGGGTTTCCTGCCTAGGCAGGGGGTTGGACTAGAAGACCTCCAAGGTCCCTTACAACTCTGCTATTGTATTTTAAAATATTTTTTGCAGTATTTTTCCATCAGTGCATAGGGAGAGATGATTGTATGTTGAGGCTTGCTAAAATGCATAAACTGAAAAGTGACGTATTAAAATAATCTCATAGGGCCTTTTGAGAGCCATTTATGTGTAGTAGTTAAGGCATCAGGCTAGAAATCAGGAGACCATGAGGTCTTGTCCTGCCTTAGGCACAAAACCATCTAGGTGATTGTGGGCCAGACAGTCACTCTCAGCCCTAGGAAGAAGGCAATGGCAAACCATTTCTGAAAAACCTTGCCAAGAAAACTGCAGGGACTTGACCAAGTATTCACCAGGAATCAAGGAATTGAACACACACACACACACACACACACACGCACACACACACACACACACACATCTTTTAAAGCAGCATGTTTAAACAAATGCTCAAATGAAAATGAAATCCCATAGTCATTTTATTTGAACTATACAGTATAAAAGTATAAATATCAAGCAAAAAAAGACTGTGTATCAAGAATGGATAAATACAAGTTAAATTTAGAAGCAGGCTTCTAGTCTAACATTTTGGATGACAACTGGCAAAGCTTGCATGTTAATTTATCTTAATGGCCATTTTGGCTAGAAATTATAAGGGGCAGGCAGTTGTAATTCTGATATCAGTGATTAATGCAATGAAGGAAATCCAAAAGCTTGATCAAATGATACAGTGCCATTCCTTTCATACCTCTGGGTATATTTTTTACAGGTAATAAAGTGCAAAGCAGCTATTGCTTGGGAGCTGAAGAAACCTCTGAGCATTGAGGAGATTGAAGTAGCACCTCCAAAAGCACATGAAGTCCGCATTAAGGTAAAGCAAAAGAATAGCACTACTGTATGGATGCTAGCCTCACAGTTTCCTCCTCCTCCATCATTTAACATTGGTAGATGGAGTTGATGTTTGTCACGCCACAACATGAATAAATGTGACAATACCTCCTGCCTACCAGACATCTGGAAACCAGCCCTAGTCAACAAGCGAACCCTACCCACCAACCAGGTCGTTACAGCACAAAAGAACAACGGACACACAGCCAGCACCTCACCCACACAAGATGATACGAAACAGCCGACCAGTCTACAAACATCAACTCCATCTACCAATCAGGATGCAACTACACACGCAATCAACCCACTTACAGCAACAAATCCAGCACTCCATACACCCCCACCAAGATTTATAGAAAGACGACAACTCCGACCACGCCTTACTCACACAAGCACAAAGCTGAAAACAGCAGCCTGAAGATGGCGAGTGGGACCTCGCTGAAACATTGCCAAGACAATCTCAATCTTACACGGGAAAAGACCCGAATACAACAAGACCAGCATGCATATCTATATCTATATCTATATCTATATCTATATCTATATCTATATCTATATCTATATCTATATCTATATCTATATCTATATCTATCTCTATCTCTATCTCTATCTCTATCTATCTCTATCTCTATCTCTATATCTATATCTATATCTATATCTATATCTATATCTATATCTATATCTATATCTATATCTATATCTATATCTATATCTATATCTATATCTATATCTATATCTATATCTATATCTATATCTATCTATATCTATATCTATATCATCTATCGATATCGATATCGATATAGATATATGTATATAGACACACACACACAGCCTATTTTTCCGCCAGATGAATATTTTCAAATATAGAAATAGTACCAAGCAGAGTTTTATTGCTCATTATCAGGTTTTCATTTCAAGATTTATAATCTCTTTTCGTATCTTCATTTCTCAATTCCCTTATTCTATTAAGCACACAATATTTGGATTAAACAACTGTAAAACGCTGTGCTGAAAAACTTCAAAAAAATAATGAGCATCACGATGAGTCATAATATCTTGGCTTTTCAGTATGTGGTATGAGATGCAAGCTAGAAATGCAACCAAGGGCACTTCTCCACTATCTAGAACAGGAGTGCTTAAATCTAGCCCATGGAGCTAGCCTGAAAATAGCAAAGGACCAGCCCGCTGTGCCTCTGGTAGCCAAATTGGAGCGCAGGGGGGGGATCATGTGCCTCCCCACATGCTGTTTTGGCTGATAGGGTGCTACAGGAGACCATCCAGACCAAAAACAGGGCACAGGGGGCCTCACGTGCCCCCCCTCTACGTCCCAAGGTGCTGCAGGAGGTGTCCGTCCCATCTCTCTCCCCCCACCTGGCCGGCCCGCGGAGGAGATCTACAATGCTGATCCGGCCCTCGGAGAAATCTAGTTTGACACCCCTGATCTAGAAATTTGAATTCATGGCTTTTTGTTTTGTGTTTTGTTTTGTTTTATTTTGTAGATTTTGGCCACAGGGATCTGCCGCTCCGATGAACATGTGATCAGTGGCGCTTTTGCGATGCCTTTGCCAATGGTGCTGGGCCATGAAGCCGCTGGGGTTGTGGAGAGTGTTGGAGAAGGAGTAACTTGTGTGAAACCGGGTATGAGAAAAATTGGGGCCCAAGAAGGGAAGAGTTACACAAGGACACTAAAATCTGGCCCAGACCTCACACATTGCATGATCTCACTGCCTTCTTAGTAGAACACCCTGTTCTGAACATTCCATGTTCTGAAAAATTAATATAGTATCCAGAATTATTATATAAATCTGTTTTATGAGACAAAAGAACTTCATAAATGTTTTGCCCTAAAGTGGAAATATGATTAGCTTTCCTTACAGTCTATATATCAAATAAGCTGCTTTTGCATTGACTGTGCATTCCTTTCCTTTGATTTCTATATGGTGGTAATTATTGCCTTGCAATCTAGTTTTTAACTCCAGTCTATCTTTATATTTATTTATTTCTTCCATTTATTTACCACCCATCTCACCATGAGGTGATTCTGGGCAGCTTATAACATTAAAAACAGTAAAACTATGCCCACACATACAATAAAAAATACAAATTAGGATTAAAAGATGGAGAGGAGGGGACAGGATATGGAGGGGAAGGTGGGATCTGCTACTGGTCCATTAAACACCACAAGTGTGATACTTCTCCATTGTGGCCCCAGGCCAACTGGTCCAGTCAGGTCTTCAGGCTTTTATAAAAGGTCAGAGGGGGCAGATTTCACTCGGGCGGGAGGAAGGCGCAAGACCTTCCAAACAGTGAAGCCATGAAAGAGAAACTTCTTTTCCTGAACCTGGTCAGCCATAATTCCTTGACCGACAGGATTTGCAGCATGCTACACAGGTGGTCCTTAACTAATGGCCACCATTGAGTCCAAACTTTGTGATGCTAAATGAGACAATTGCCAAGTGAATTTTGCTTCATTTTATGACCTTTCTTGCCACAGTTGTTAGGTGAGTTACTGCAGTTGTGAAGTTAAGTAAATCTGACTTCCTTATTGATTTTGATTGTCAGAAGGTCACAAAAGGGGATCGAATGACTCCGGGACATTGCAACCCTTATAAATTATGAACCAGTTGTCAAGTGTCCAAATGATGATTACCGTATGTGACCACCGAGATGCTGTAATGGTTGTTAAGTATGAAAAAATGGCCATAAATCCCATTTTTTCAGTGTCATCGTAATTTCAAACAGTCACTAAATGAATGGTTTTAAGTCAAGGACTACCTGTACTTACGAGCCTGAAGCAATGCAAGGACTAACACAACATGAAAGGACTGTATCTATAATAAATTTAGAAAGTAATCTGGTTTATAATGCTGTAAGGAATGCGGTGGCTCAGTGGCTAGGACGCTGAGCTTGTCGATCAGAAGATTGGCAGTTCAGCGGTTTGAATCCCTAGTTCTGCATAATGGAGTGAGCTCCCATTACTTGTTCTATCTTCTGCCAAGCTAGCAGTTCGAAAGCATGTAAAAATGCAAGTAGAAAAATAGGGACCATCTTTGGTGGGAAGGTAACAGCGTTCCGTCTGCCTTCAGAGTTTAGTCATGCCAGCCACATAACCATGGAAACATCCTCAGACAGCGCTGTCTCTTCGGCTTTGAAACAGAGATGAGCTCCACCCCCTAGAGTCAGGAAAGGCTGGCATATATGTACGAGAGGAATCTTTATCTTTACCTTTTTAAGGAATGCCACAGCTCTAAGCTAAACTTGGGGGGAAATATACTGGACTAAGACAATGACAAACTATTCTGTGCTATTGTCAAGAAAAATTACATGAATGTTTTATGGTCATTAGCAAGCAAGCTTGATTCAAAACAGGTATATCCTTGGGATCAACATATGGAAGGTCCACATATCTTAAAGATCACTCAAATGAGAGATATAAACGAGACTGGAAAAAATGGATTGACTATATACAAAATAAATACGGGACCAAGAAATTCCAGTTAGCCTATGCTTAAGATCAGAAATGATTTAAATTGTTTAAAGTTAGTTCAGCAAGAAGAAGCTAAGGTCAATGTAGAATGTTATTAATTTCTTTATTTCTTTTTTTCTCAATAGATTTTAGACTGTGTTTGTTAGAAATCCATACCGTGTACAGGTTCTGGGAAGTCGTGGGGGGGGGAGAAGGAGGAGGGGGGCTGGGGGGGAGGGTGGAGGGAGGGAGGGGTATATATTAGGCTAGACAAGAATTTGGTGGTAAACTAGAATTATTTTGACATACAAAAAATTGTACTTCGATGTCTTACTGATTGAGGAATGATGAAATGTTTGTCTTAAAAGAAATAAAACTTTTGAACTTAAAAAAAAAAAAGTTTAAAAAAAAACATATGGAAGGTCCTAAATATAAGACATTTTCTAGTTTAAATCTGAATCAGGCCTCTTAGTTCCAGGAATGACAGAAACTTTATTTGAATTTAAAAATCAGTGGATCTGAATATAAGTCATGAGATCTTAAAGTTTTTATTATGCTAATCCTAGCATTGCTTGTAAAATAAATGACCGTTTAATTTATCTCTGATGCTTAGTATCCATCTCTAACTAGAGGACATACTGTATATATCTGTACTTAAAAATGCATAAAAGCGTAACCACAGAATATAGACAATCAAAATCAATTATTTTATTTTCAAAGTATTTTGTACATGGATCCCAAATCAACTGAAAACACGACTACCATTCAGGAGTATTTTGTCTCATTTACATAGCTCTGAGCTTGCTTGCAATGGGTTTGAATCATACTAACTCTAACTATTTGATTTTGTTTCTAGGAGATAAAGTAATTCCACTTTTTGTTCCACAGTGTGGAAAATGCAGAGCTTGTGAGAGTTCCAAAGGCAACTTGTGTTCTTCAAATGAGTGAGCTTCAATTACTTCTCTTTTTCTTTCTCTATTAAAACCAGTATTTTAATATATTCTTTTTTTATTATGATTGAAATGACATTAAAGGGTCCACTTCAGAATAACTTTAAATGGAATCAATATTTTGACTTTGGGTTGGCTCCCGAGTAAATGTATTGGAAAGATTCATCATAATCAATGGAGCTTTAGTTATTAATTACTCATTTACATCAGGCATTAGTGACTTTGGTGGGTCTAATCCAGAGGTGGTGTTTAGGCGAACTGATTGCGGCGGCAGGAGGATTCGTCCACCTGCCCAGACATTATCACAGATTCTCTGTGCGTGCACGGAAGGTTCTGTGCATGCGCAGAAGCGCCGTGCGTGAATTCCCGTTTCCGAACTGGTAGCGAAGGTAAGAGGAAACCATTACTGGTCTAATCTAAATCTAGATTTAATCATTGTTACATGGATACATTTTTCATATATCTCTAACTGAACTTTGAACAAGATTAATATGATAGCTCAATTGCTTTCAGTACTACATGACAGATTTAAGGGAGGACTTGTGACTTTCAACAACAGCAAATCAACTGTGGCTTCTGAATAAGTCCAGGGCAATCCTCAAATTGTTCTAGAATATTACCCAAATTGTCTTTCCTTTGTCTCTTCTCCAACACATACTCTGAATATACAAAAGGAAATAGAAGCAATGAACATACTGTACAGGTAAATTAAGCTTTTCAACAATAGGATGGTGTACAACAGGCCAAAGATTAAAATGAGTGTTGCAAAATCTCCACAAACAAGAACTTGTTTGCTAACTTTCATAACTCTGATCTGTTGCATAACATTCCTCTAATTTCACTTAGAGTCCTGGAGAATTAATCTCCCGAGGAGAGGCTGAAGAATACCAGCTGGCTAAAATTTTTGAGCTCTGAACTTGGCTTCCCCACTAAAAAGCAGCATTCTTCCCCCCTACCATTCTGTAGGCCCAGCCACTCTCAACATTGAATAGCATTTCTCTGCATTTAGTATACAAAATCTGGTACCTATCATGAAACTTAGGTGGACAAAAATGGGAGTGTCCCCTTCTCTGATATGGGCCCTCCAGGGTTTCAGTGCTGTATTAATCTTAATGGTAAGGTGGAGTTCTAATCATATGCAATGATAAACCGGCAGCTTCAGAAATTTTACTTAGAGGTAAACTAAGAGCCAGGGTGGCGTGGTGGTTAGCGTGCAGTACTGCAGGTTACTTCTGCTGACTGCCGGCTGACTGCAATTTGGCAGTTCAAATCTCACCAGGCTCAGGGTTGACTCAGCCTTCCATCCTTCCCAGGTCGGTCCCAGTTCCAAACCGCTAGCAAAGATTAGAGTATCCCATGCCTACTAGAGTACCTCTAAGGACTGGGAATTGGGAACATTGCATTTGTACTGTTTTCATTCCTTTCTGAATAGAATTCAGTAAAGAAGAGGGATGAGCAGGTAGGCCTGCTACCTCTTTTATTAGGCGTATTACCTAAATTGGCATTCTGTCCCATGCTGTATAAAGTTTATATCAGTGATGGCTAACCTTTTTGTTGTTGGGTGCCAAAAATGCGAGTGCACGCGCGCAACAGCTCACATGCGTGCCGGCACCCATAATGCAAAGTGCCCCATGCGCATGGATGCACAACCCCCCATGTTTCCACCCCCCCACCCGCATGCACATCATGTTGCTTGCCTCCATGCTGAGCTTGGTATTTCCTCTGGGAGGTGGGGAGAGGCTGTTTTCGCCCTCCCCAGGCTCCAGGAAAGCCTCTGGAGCCTGGGGAGGGTGAAAAATGGGCCCAATGGGCCTACTGGAAGTCCAGAAACAATCCGGCCTCTCCCGGAGCCTCAGAAGGCTGAAAATCAGCTGGCCTGTGCATGCATGTGCACTAGAGCTGACGTCTCACGTGCCGGCAGATATGGCTCTGTGTGCCACCCATGGCACACATGTCATAGGTTCGCCCTCATGGGTCAATATGGAGCTGCTCATTCCTTTGGTTCAATATAAAAAAAAACATCATCAACAAGCAGTATATAGCAATAGCACTTAGAATTATATACTGCTTCACAGTGCTTTACAGCCCTCTCTAAGTGGTTTACAGAATCAGCACATTTCCCCCAACAATCTGGGTCCTCATTATACCCACCTGGGAAGGATGGAAGGCTGAGACAACCTTGAGCCTGGTGAGATTCAAGCTGCCAAATTGCAGTCAGCAGGCAGTCAGCAGAAGTAGCCTGCAGTACTGCATTCTAACCATTGTGCCACTTATCTAGCTTACATCTAGTTTATACTTAGAACAAAACTGAAGTCTGTGAAGCCTCTAATTTCTAGAAGCTATAGGGATCCAGATGCGATGAGGCAAGATGGATTATAACCCAGTTACTCAGACCTTCATTAAATCCAGGTTGGATTATGACAGTGCATTGAGGCCATATTTGAAGAGAAACCTAAAAACTACAGCTGGTACAGAGTCCGTACTTTGAGCCAGTTAAGAAGAATGGCACCTATATTGTGGGCACTGCAGTGGTTTCCAATAGATATCCAAGTACATGGATGTAACCTGTAAATACCAATGTGCTTAGAGTAGAGTATCTTCAGAAATGTTTCCTCCAAGCTGATTGTACTTAGACTTCTCACAGGAAGATGCCCTGTGTATCCCATACACTGGGAAACAAAGATGACATAGAAGTTTCTCGTTTGCTGCCCTAACTCTGAAATCCAGATGGACTGTACTTAAGTCGTTTTCTGGAAAATGGATAAAATGTAGCTGTTCCGACGATTTTTCGGAAATCAATCCCTTTTACTGTTTGGGAACCACATGAGCAGTTGTGATAGTGTACAAGTAATGGAAAACAAGCAAACAAACAATATTGAACTTCAACTAGGACTGTGTGTTTATAGAGATTCTAAAATATCCAGATCATGGTTGTCTCAAAGATGCTTTTCCAAAAGGCCATTGAACTCCCCCCCCCCCCCTCGTTCTTTTCTCTTGAGAAAGACGTTTTGCTTCTCATCCACGAAGCTTCATCAGTTCTGGCTAGATGGGAGGGAGTAGGAAAGGATTAATTTTGACAGGATGTTGAGGGGAGTGGGGCTGAAAGGATTATATTTCTTGCAGTCGCCTGGTTGTTATCACTCTCTCTGAGAGAGTACTTAAGGAGTACCTCTCCCCCCAACAGCCAATTGCCCAGACGAACTGATGAAGCTTCTTGGATGAGAAGTGAAACGTCTTCTTCCTGAAGGGAAAAGAGAAAAAAATAATATAGTCCAGTTGCCTTTTTAAAAAGCACCTTTGATCCAACTAGGATTCTATTTGGACGGGTGTGCATGTGAAAATATGGTTGTAAAGTCTGGGCAGAGGCCAGTGGTAGGTTACCATTTTTTTTTACTACCGGTTCGCTTGTGTGTGTGCACAAGCA
Organism: Thamnophis elegans; assembly: GCF_009769535.1. NCBI lineage: Eukaryota > Metazoa > Chordata > Lepidosauria > Squamata > Natricidae > Thamnophis > Thamnophis elegans. Next base: position 20,598,856 of record NC_045549.1, on the reverse strand, counting down.
CATTTGCTGCGATGCTTCTGTGCATGCGCAGAAGCATCCAGGCAGGTGGGTGGAGGCTCCCGCTGCCAGTACTACTGGTTCGCCCGATCCAGGCCGAACTAGGAGCAACCCACCTCTGGTAGAGGCAATTAGAAAACTCTTTCCCTGAAGTTTATATTTGAATTAGAAAAACATTGTCCTCGTTATGCTGTATCCCAGAAAAAAATTTCCAATAAAAAAGGATAGTTTACTGGCAGATTCAGCAAAGGAGAAAGGGGTTTAATTTTCTTTCTGCTGATGATCTGGATGAATTTTACCTTAGACCCAGTTTATCAAAATGTATATTCTGTTATGTGCAATTTGTGGTTCAGCCCCAAGGCCTAAATTACACCGCATACTATGGCTGCAGTTTGGTTCCTTTCTCACATTATACTAGACCAGGGGTCTCCAACCTTGCAACTTTAAGACGTGTGAACTTCAACTCCCAGAATTCCTCAGCCAATTTGTTGAAGAATTCTGGGAGCTGAAGTCCACAAGTCTTAAAGTTTGGAGACCCCTGCACTAGGCCACAAATTATTTAATCTGGTTTTAGCCTAGCATGCTCTGCAGAGCCACTCATGCTCTCCCTCCCTCATCAACGTGCACTTAGAAAACCCCAAATGCGAAATGCAAAGAACATTTAATTGCAGGCAGACTTTGACCTTCAATCTTAGCAAAGTCCCTCTTTGTCAACTATAACCTTTTCTCTGTGTGTGTGTTGTGTTTTTTTACAGCCTTAATTCAGGCAGTGGCTTAATGCCAGATGGCACCAGTCGATTCACATGCAAAGGAAAGAGTCTCCATCATTTCATTAGCACCAGCACCTTCACTGAATACACTGTGGTACATGAGAATTCAGTGGTGAAAATTGATCCTTCGGCCCCCGTGGAAAAAGTTTGTTTGATTGGCTGTGGGTTTTCAACTGGTTATGGGGCAGCCATACAGACAGCTAAGGTAAGTCCTAGAGCAGGGATGTCAAACTCAATTTCATTGAGAGCCGCATCAGGGTTGTGTTTTACCTTGGGGGAGCCAGGGGTGTGGCCAGCACAACATCATTCATGTTGGGGGTACCTATGGTGACCCGAACACTCGGCCAGTGAAAACAGAGCTCGGGAGGACTGCTTGCAAAAGAGGGCCAAAAGCTCCGTTTTCACTGGCAGAAGCCCTGCAGACCAGCACTCCATGGGCTGGATCCAGCCCCCTGGCCTTGAATTTCATACCCCTGTCCTAGGGCATTGCTTTCAAAAACACAGCAGTGGTGGGATTCAGCCAGTTCGCACCTATTCGGGAGAACTGGTTGGTAACTTTCTAAGTAGTTCAGAGAACCGGTTGTTGGAAGAAATCTCCTTTTGGTCTTTTTCCACTTTACAGGGCTAATCCTATAAGGAAGGCAGGAAGGAAACATTCTGGTGTTGTTTCTAACTTAATCTTTATTGCCCTGCTTACAGAAACTGCCTCTCCGGTTAACCCTTATTACATTGTAACAGGTAAGGCAAAGCGCCCATCGACGTGAGTGACGTTGAGTTGGCCAAGCCCAACCAGTCACATGACCACCGAGCCCCACCTACCCAGATAGTCATTAGGGCAGAGAACCGGTTGTTAAATTATTTGAATCCCACCACTGACATACAGTATACTTTATTTAAATCCAGCTACTATTATGCGTGTTTCAGTGGACAGCATATCTGCTTGCCACTTATTTTTGGGATTAGATTCAGGGTGCCTTTGTCCTGCTCATCACCCAGCATTCTTTGTTCCAATGATATTTGTATTTGTATTTGTATTTGTATTTGTATTTATTAGGATTTATAGGCCGCCCTTTTCCCTGAGGGGACTCAGGGCGGCTTACAATCATTAGGGAGGGGGTGCAATTCAAAAATAAACAATATGTGAACAAAGTAAAATAATAAAAACACAACTTGCATTCAACACTCAACACTCGGGTGGGGCAAATTAGAAGCTTATCCCCAGGCCTGTTGGGATAGCCAGGTCTTAAGGGCTGTGCGGAAGGCCTGGACAGTGGTGAGGGTGCGTATCTCGACGGGGAGGTCGTTCCACAGGGTCGGAGCTGCAACAGAAAAGGCTCTCCTCCGTGTAGTCGCCAGTCGACATTTGCTATAACGCTTCCATGTAGTCCAAGGTCAACAGCATTTAGCCTGGTTAGCTAGGATTTTGGCTTCCCAGAGCACATGTTGTGCTGCCCTTTGAAATTCTCTTTGAGGTCCACTTGTACCAAGAACTCATAAAGCTTGGATTGAGAGGAATTTTCTCCAAAGGAAAACCATTTTATCTATAGAGAAGTTCCGTGTCTGAAATATCAAACACGGAAACTTCCAACAGTTTGAGGCCAGTTGATAGAAGATTTTTGCTGCCATGGGAAAAAACCTGTTGAAAAACCTGTTAAAGGGGGGGGGGAAGAGGGAGGAGGTCATATAGAAGAAACCTCTGTTTATGCTAATTAACTCATCAGTGGAATCCAAAAACTGCACCTATAGCAAAGATAACAAAACATACCTCCTGGGCAGTCAAGACTGAATGCTGCCACTTTAGCTAGCCTTGAAATATTTTAGACAGCTTTTCATTATATGATTGCCAATGCATTTAAAGCAATTATCTGTAAAACATTATTATAACCTGGCTGTAAGCCGCCAAGAGTCATTTTAGAGCTGGGGTGAGAAACTCGATTTCATTGGGGGTCAAATCAGGGCTGTGTTTGACCTCGGCAGGCCAGGGTGGGTATGGCCAGCTCAATGCCACTCGTGTCAGGGTCGCCTATGGTGGCCCAACTGCTCTGCCAGCAAAAACGGGCTCTCAAGCTCCGTTTCCGGCTGCGATAGCCTCCTGCAACCCTCTGTCAACTAATATACAGCTCGCAAGGATTGTGCATGGCCTTTCCGAGCTCCATTCTGGCTGCAATAGCCTCTTGCAATCCTCTGCCACCAAAAACAGAGCTTGCAAGTGCCGTACACGGCCCTCCGGAGCTCCATTTCCACTGGCGGAGGCACCGCAGGTTGGTCCTCTGCTGTTTCCAAGGCCGGATCCAGCCTACAGAGCTTTGAGTTTGACAACCCTGCTTATATTGGAAGATGGCCAATATAAATATGTAATAAATAAATAAGTAAATTACTTTAACTACACATAGGCCAAAAAATAAAAGACATATTAATGGAACTTAGCTCAGCAGTGAAAGCCTTAGCCTAAAAAGCTATCTTTAACAGATCCCTAAAACATTGGGGTATTTTGTATTATGTATTAGGATGTACTGAGACCAGAGGCCATGCAAGCTGAACACTATCCTAGATTAATTTGGATTTCATGGATAGCGAGGGGAAAGTAAAACAATTGCAGATTGGATTTAAAGCACTTTGGAAACAAGTGGCAGATGAAACAGATGTGGAATGCCCAAGCTCATGACTTAAAAATTCAAAAATATTGAATCATATATAATAGAAGGCCCATATTAGATAAGCTACAGCTCTGTAGATGATGTTATATCTGGGCAACTTTCATCTAAGAGAATGAACCAAGTAATTTAAAAATAAACCTCAGACAAATCCTGTTTTCAGTTGTTAGGTAAAGGTAAAGTTTCCCCTCGCACACATGTGCTAGTCGTTCCCGACTCTAGGGGGCGGTGCTCATGTCCGTTTCAAAGCTGAAGAGCCAGCGCTGTCCAAAGACATCTCCGTGGTCATGTGGCTGGCATGACTTAATGACGAAGGCTCACGGAACGCTGTTACCTTCCCCGCAAAGGTGGTCCCTATTTTTCTACTTGCATTTTACATGTTTTCGAGCTGCTAGGTTGGCAGAAGCTGGGACAAGTAACGGAGCTCACTCTGTTACATGGCGCTAGGGTTTTGAACCGCCGAACCGCCAACCTTTCTGATCGACAAGCTCAGCGTCTTAGCCACTAAGCCAATGCATACCTATTGTTAATTGAATACAATAAAGTGCTTAAGATCTTTTCCCATGTCAGGGTAATTTGTCCTGCATAGATAACTTTTGAAACCCAAACCAAGCTGACGTTTTCTATTATATTTCTATTGTATTTATTTCCCTTTTTGCATTAGTATTTTTTTCTACTTTTGTAAGTCTGGTTAAGATAATTGTTTTAAAAAACTGTTCCATGTGTATTGACCTTATGATTTTCTAGGTAGAGCCTGGCACTGTCTGTGCTGTTTTTGGCTTGGGTGGAGTTGGTCTCTCGGTGGTCATGGGCTGTAAAGCAGCTGGAGCTTCCCGAATCATTGGAGTTGACATCAACAAGGATAAATTTGCTAAGGCTAAAGAAATGGGAGCCACTGAATGTATCAACCCCCTGGATTTCAAGAAGCCCGTCAATGAAGTGCTCTTTGACTTGACTGGGGGTGAAGGAGTAGACTATTCTTTTGAAGTCATTGGACGCACTGAAACCATGGTAGGTGAAAATTGTCATAACAAATGATTCCAATGACATAGAAGTAAAATAGCCCATTGGGAAGTCATGTTGGGTGTGAAACGTCTTGGGTGTAGCAATGTAAAGCCTCATATGTGTAATGCTTTCTGTAAATTGTGGTAGACCATTTTTTCCTAATGTTGCATAGTGATTACAAGATCAAGTAAATGAACTTGCATCAATCCCAATAAATTACCAAAGGATATTGTAAAGTTCATGTTAGATTGAAGGTTGTGGGGGGACAATCATATGTATTACCTTGAATTATCCGAAGGAACACACTGTCAAAATTCAATAAGGTATATCGCTGCTATGTATTCCAACCACATATAGCAACAAACAATTGTTAGTTCTGGCATCCTACAACTAACATTGTGTATGTGTTCCAGCCAGAACCTGACCAAAGCAACCAGTATGGCTCTAGATCAGGGGTGTCAAACTCAATTTTATTGAGGGCTGCATCAGGGTTGTGTTTGACCTGGGGAGCTGGAATAGACATGGCCAGCTCAACGTCACTCATGTTGGGGGCTCTTGTTGTGGCCCAAGCGCTCTGCCAGCAAAAACAGGCTCCCAAGTTCCGTTTTCAGTTGTGATGGCCTCCTGCAACCTTCTGCCAGCAAAAATGGAGCTTGGAAGCCTGTTTCCCAAGCTCTGTTTTCACTGGCAGAGGCACCGTGGACCAGCACTTTGCTGTTTCCAGGGCAGCCCCGTGGGCCAGATCTAAGAACCCTGCAGGTTTGACACCTCTGCTCTAGAACTATTACCTCCCCCATACAGAAGAAATAGTTTGGGCGGAAAGGATTGTTCACACCAGTATCTCCAATAGCATCTCAGGTGTTCTTAGAAGGCTCATTCAGTCAGCACCTTCTCTGTAAAAGTGCCTCTCTTCTGGGAAGCATCAACCATGGCATCTTTTAGGTGTGCTGTAAAAGGCTGTCGTTATGCTTAGATTCTTTTTCTTCCTATCAATTGTGTCTGATCCAGTGGTGGGTTCCTGATCCCATTCCAACCGGTACGGTTGGAACAGGCCACATGGATGCGCAGCACATACATGCGTTGTAGCTGCAAATGACACTTCTGCAAGTCTCTGCGATGCTCCAGCTGCTCAGCGGAGCATCGTGCAAACACTGTATGCACCATGCGCATGCACGAAAGCACTGAAAGCTTTAAAACACAGTAAGGCACTCAGGTGGGCGGGCCCTCCGGAGCACCATACCAGAACGGTATCCAGTGCTCCGGGCAGGTTCCAGTATGCCCGTACCGGGGCGTACCGCCTGCAACCCACCACTGGTTTGATACTTGGAGATTGCCTGGCCACTCCCCTGCAATTTTCGTGACAAGTTTTTCAGAAGTGGTTTGCCATTGCCTGCTTCCTAGGGGTGAGAGAGAGTGACTGGCCCAAGGTCACCCAGCTGGTTTTGTGCCGAAGATAGGACTAAAACTCACACTCTCCTGGTTTCTAAAGCCTTGAGCACTACACCAAATTGGCTCTCGCATGTGAAGTACCACAAATGAAAAGGAAGTAAATGAGAGTGTAATTGCCTACAAGTAATTTCTCTATCCTTCATTTAGTTGTAACCTGTATAAAAAGTGGAGGATGTTGAAGAACAATTATAAATGTAAAAATATGAATGAATAGATAAAAATGTGTATATTTGGTTTGTTTCTTTGCTCTCAGATATCTGCCTTCGCTTCCTGCCATCAGAATTTGGGGACCAGCGTCGTTGTGGGGGTTCCCCCAAATGCATCTATGATCACTTATAATCCACTGATGCTTTTCACTGGCCGCACCTGGAAAGGATGTGTCTTTGGAGGTACGGTAAAAAGCGTGAAGAACAAATGTAAAAAAAAATTATCTCCCATTACACAATTTATCGTATGAGGACATTCCCCCATGACAATTCAAGACTTAGTTATTTTCATAGTGCATTTGGGAATATGAATGATTTCTGTGGATATATTTCCAGACAATAATATGTAACTCAAATTCAGGGAACTATAGATATTTATTTATTTGGACTGTGGTGTTGCTGAATTCCAAACCAGTCGTGAGCAGACTGACACATAAAAGGTAACACAAAGTAAGTGAAATATGAATTATAAAACAGGTGAAAGATGGGAAATAGAAAAGTAACATCTTTGAATATCACAGTGATATGGGGTGGGGGAGTTAAAACAGAGAGAGAAAGAACAAGAGGGAGGTTTAGAAACTAAAGGGCGGTAGTAAAAGGTATGTGTAAACAATATGAAATAATGAAAATCAAATGTAATAACTATGAGTAATAATATTATGCCTATTTGTATTGAAATGTATGATACCCAGATATCCCACCATTCATGCATTGATATGTATAAATAGTATAAAATAAAAAAACTTGATGGGGAAAAAAAGTAACACAAAGCAGGAACAAAATGGAACTGGTTCACTCAATACAAAAACTTACAAAAGATTGTCAGATATCAAAGCTATTAAAATAATCCAGCTCATTACTGATTCAGATTTTTTTTAAATAGTTTAGCAAATGGGCTGAATAAGCAAGGCATGGCTTAAACAAATTGGCATTTGCCAATTTACGAGCAGACCCCAAAAATGATGGTCTCATCCCCCCAAGTCCACAAAAATAATAAATAGTAGAGGTTTTCTGCCATTTAGAAACTAGAAACAGAAAAAAAATTGCTATACAATCAGACATTAGGGAGTTAAAACAGCTATTGAATAAATTCTGAGAGGGCTTAATGTAATTACAAAAAAACCAAGGAAAGTCTTACCAAGGTGGAGAGCAGTGGGGGAGAAAATCCTAGGCCCCAATTAAGTTTATGAGGTATTCCATCTACTTTGAATCATCATTCTAGCCACAGTGCGGCTCCTGGCGGTAAAGGGTTGCCAGTCTCTCACTTGGTGTGATGTCTAAGCCCAGGGGTATCCGAACTTGGGAACTTTAAGACTTGTGGACTTCAACTCCCAGAATTACCCAGCCAGCCATGTTGGCTGGGGAATTTTGGGAGTTGAAGTCCACAAGTCTTAAAGTTCCCAAGTTTGGACACCCCTGTCTAAGCCCAATCACATTACTGAAATGTAAAGCAAAGTTTTATTCTAATTTTCTCCCTCCGGTTACTACTGGTATCTTCCCTTCCAAAGTAAAAGCCTCTTTCCATGACAACAAAAACTACAACCTATGAAGAAGTGACTTAGGATGGATCCCATTTTGCATCAGTTTATAAATCTGCAGAGAGACTAAACTCTCATCCATCTTTTCAGGATTTTTACTGGACTTCTTTCAATAATGCATTCTGATCAATCTTTTTTTCCAGGGTGGAAGAGCAAAGATGCTGTCCCCAAGTTGGTTTCAGATTTCATGCAGAAGAAATTCGTTTTGGATCCATTGATCACTCATACCATGCCTTTTGAGAAAATCAATGAAGGGCTGGATCTGCTCCGGGCAGGAAAAAGGTAATAATGCTCTTCTGTTTCTTTCTCTCTCTTTTTGTCCTCCATTTGCTATCAGCCCTTTAAACTAGACCAGATTAGAACATCAAAGTCATGAAGGAGAATGCTGACAGAATCTTGCAAGCCTAAACGTGCTTCCTTCCTTTTATTTTCATGTGAATCAGGAATTCACTTGCCTAAAACATTTATCTATGTTACATTCCTGGCTTGGACTCTATAGTTTCTTTTATCTGACAGTTTCCTTAGCAACAGCTCTTCCTCCAGGTCATTATCTCTGTCATCTACAATTACTCCTACTTGCTGCAGGATGGATACTAAAGAACAAGGAGAGAATAACAGAGTTGGAAGGGACCTTGGAGCAGAAGTGGGTTGTTCCTGGTTCGAGTGAACCGGTAATAGCGGTGGCGGGAGGCTCCACCCACCCGCCCGGATGCTTCTGTGCATGTGTAGAAGCTTCTGCGCGTGCGCAAGCACAAGCAAAACGGTAACACCAGGATTTGGAACCCACCTCTGCCTTGGAGGTCTTTTAGTCCAACTCCTGCTCGAGCAGGAGATCCTATACTATTTCAGACAAATGGTTGTCCAATCTCTTTTTAAAAACCTCCAGTGTTACACCTCCCACAACTTGTGGAGACAAGTCATTCCACTGATTAATTGTTCTAACCATCAGGAAATTTTGCCTTAGTTCTAGGTTGCTCCTCTCCTTGATTAGTTTCCATCCATTGCTTCTGTTCCTGCTTTCAGGTGCTTTGGAGAGTAGGTTGGCCCCCGTGTTCTTTGTGGAAATTCTTTGGGTATATTGAAACACTGCTATCATGTCACTCCTAGCCAGGACTGAATGATTCAATTTGAGTTGGTGACTGGGACCAGAGTTTTATTCTTCCAAGATTTCAGGCTTGTGCTGGGGCCCATCCTCGGGGAACTTCTCTCTCTAGAATGTATGCACTGGAATGTTCTAAATATTGTATTTATAAGGTGCCTGGCTGTGTGTGGTGTTTAGTTGTTCATTGGCGTGTTGATGGCCTGCTGTTAGGTCATTAATTGTTGTTTCCTTGTGGTGCTGCACCCTTGGCTCCTAAATACATGATAAGATGGTGGTAAATCAGCACTCCTATTGATTGACAAGGGACCCTGTTTCCCAGGCTTCAGTCAGATGCCAGGATTGTAAATAGATCTTGAAAAAGATTGATTAAGAAATTGTCCCTGAACAGGCAGCATCAGAAGGACACAACCCCAAACAGCCAATGGCAGGGGAGAAGCTGAGCAAAAGGGATAAAAGCCTCCTTTCCCCACTTCCCCAACCTTTGGATTTCTCGCCTTGGTTTGAGCATAACTAGTGAGGCATTTGAGGAAATAGCAAAGGGTTTGAAAGGAAATTAGGAAATTAGAAACCACCAACAGGCTATTTACAATCACCTTAGCACACAAGCTAACTAAAGCCCTTCAAGACATCCTAAGCAAACCAACTTGTGGTTTGAGCCACGGTGGCACAGTGGTTAGAGTGCAGCACTGCAGGCTACTTCTGCTGACTGCTGGCTGCCTGCAGCTTGGCAGTTCGAGTCTCACCAGGCTCAAGGTTGACTCAGCCTTCCATCCTTCCAAGCTGGGTAAAATGAGGACCCAGATTGTTGGGGGCAATAGGCTGACCCTATAAACCTCTTAGAGAGGGCTGTAATGCATTGTAAAGTGGTATATAAGTCTTGAGTGCAATTGCTATTGCTAGTGGGGACAACTAGCTCCCACTTTTGGCAGTGAGAGCAAGTTGCTTTGGTAAGTCTCCTGCACTTGCCGGCAGCCACTGCTGCCCAACACTGCTCACATTTCACTGTTCGTGCACCTGGTGTATCCTCCCACACTCTTCAAAAGACACTGACCAGGCTGCCCACCTGCTTGCAAGCCGCCTGGGACCACTTGTAATTTCTTGACAGTTTCCCCACTGACTTTTGTTATTGGATGCTGGCAGGAAATTGCAAGGAGGTTCTCACTTCATCACCTGAAAATCTTGCTTAATGACAGCAGTGACGGCTGCGGAGATTGATATCACTAAGTGATGTGGTCAAGTGAGGTTGCACTTTATAATCACAGTTGCTTAGTGAGGGAAATTCCAGTCTCAATTGCCCTCTTACCTGTACACTTTGAAAGGAATGCCTTGGCAAAAGAAAGACGTTAGAGTGAAATTAATTAGGCTCTTGCCAGTTTCTGACACCAGGGCAAGTTGCTGGAAGATGTCTCAAAGGTACTCTTTCAAAAGGCAACTGGACTATATTTTTTTTCCTTGTGGAAGAAGAAGACGTTTCACTTCTCATCCAATAAGCTTCATCAGTTCTGACTGGATGGTGGGGGAGAGGGATAAAAAGTGTACCGCATTTTTCAGAGCATAAGACGCACCTTCCCTCCTCCCTAAAAGAGCGTGGAAATGTTGGTGCATCTTATACACAGAATGCAGCCATTTTTGGCCTCCCGAAGCCCCGCCCCGCATTCCATTTTTGCAAAAAAAAAGGGTGAAAAACGAGCTGTTTTTCGCAAAAATGGGGGTGTTTTTGCCTTCCCCCAGTCACTAGCAGCACTCTGCAGGCCTCAGCACAGCTGGTGGAAGGCAAAAACTCCTCCATTTTTTTTGCAAAAAACGGGCCATTTTCCACCTGTTCTTCACAAAAATTGGGGCATTTTTGCCTTCTCCCAGCCCTGCTGAAGCCTGCAGAGTGCTTCTGGGGGCCGAGGAGGACAAACACTTTTTTTTCTTACTTACCTCTTCGAACTCCTGGTGTGTCTTTACACCAGTGCATCTTAGAATCCAAAAAATACGGTAGTTTTGAAGGACAGAACTAATCCTTCTATCCCCATCACCATCTAGTCAGAAATAATGGAGCTTCTTGGATGAGAAGGGAAACGTCTTCTTCTTCAAAGAAAAGACATTAATCCAGTTGCCTTTTGGGGAAAAACATTTTTGAGACAACCGTGATCTGCATGACTGAGAATCTCCATAGATATTTGCTGGAAGATGCTAATTAACTAATTAAGGTCACAGGGGACCTTAGGGGAAGCATTGCCCTGCATGAAAAAACAATTTAGGAAGAGGTAGTTTGTTTAAGCAATCTCTCCCTTTGCAAGAAGGGAAGTTATGTAAAAAGGAAACAATTAGGTAATTAGTGACTGGACACACCTTAAATTCAGGAGTGAGATTTGCACATAGAATCTTAGATTTAATCTTCACATTAAATAAAATATGTTCGGGAAGGAAATGATACCATGAATAATATCTGTCAAGGAAGGATGAACAAAGCGTAGGTGAATATTAATAAATTGTGTACTCTAGTAAAGGTGATTACTAAAAACAGAAAATACTTGGAGATATCTGGAGAAATTTCCATGGAACCTAAGGAATTTGCCCATCTCATTCCCAGAATGACTGTATAGTTAAGTACACAAATGAAACCATGTCTAGAACAGGTTGGATCACCACAGGAAATCATGAAACACTAGTGGTACTCTTTAATGTTAAGAACAAAACTCATATTTATCTTATTTCTCTGTTTCAGCATCCGGACTGTCTTAACATTTTAAATTGCTGAGGCGAAGAAAGCCAATTACAGAATATTTTCTTAAATTGCTGATGTACCCTATCTGCAATTTTTATAATGACAACATGTGCTGTTATTTTGTCCTTTGACTTTATCTTCGTGGACCAAATGGATGTGGAAGAAACTCATTTTAGGGTGTTATGAGTACAATGTTTAAAAACATATATTCCTATTTGGCTAACTAGATTACTTTCCCCGGGTGTAGAAATACTGCTGTCTTATTTTCTAATCATGGATCTCTCTGTCCTCTAAATAAATCAATGCTGGTTTTAGATCTTTAAAATTTTCTTTGTTATGTAGGCACTTTTTCAAATAAAGAAATTTTGAATTATATATTAGGTATAGATTTGAATGTTCACAGAGGAAAGACACATTAGAATTATTAGTTAAATAAATTCTCTGAAATATATTTCTAATCATCAAAATATAATAAATTACCAAAAAAATCCCCAAACTAACTACACTTGTAGGCTATTAAATTTGAAATTTCCATTGGTATTGGTTGTAAGTCTTCTGGATAGCTATCAACATAAATTAGGTTAGGGACAAATAGAATTAATTGCTATACAGGTAGTCCTCAACTTTCAACCATTTGTTTAGTCTGAGGTGTCTCAAACTCTACCATGATGACTTCATTCCCCAGCAATGTGAGGAGCCGCCACCGCCTAAGTCCTCCTGGAAGCTGAGCTGAGTGGCAAAGCCAAATGGCTCCTTTCCAGCCACCGCGATCTCTGCAGTGCTGCTCCTGCTCCTGCCGGCTGGGCGGATAAAGGAAGTGGGTGGGCAGGGCAAGCATGGTGCGGATGGGCAGGGCAAGAGAGCAGTGATCGTGCGGGCAGGGGGAGTGAGCGGGCCCAGGCCAGGTGACCACACTAGTGCGGAGGCATGGCCAGGCTGCCATGGCAATGGTACACTAAGGTACGGCCGATTTCTACTACCTATTTGGCTGTACCAGTCCGTACTGACAGAAACCCACCTCTGGTTTAATAGCTGTTCAAAGTTGCAATAGCACTAAAAAGGGGGGGACATAACCAGTTTTCACACTTACAGCCATTGCAGGATCCACAGTCACATGATCTAAATTCCGGCACTTGGCAACTAGCATGTATTTATGACAGTTCCATCGTCCCCGAATCATGGGAGCACCATTTGTAACCTTCCCACCTGGTTTTGGACAAGCAAAGTCAATGGGGGAAGCCAGAGTTGCTTAATGATCACATGAATCAATTAACAATTGTAATATTCGCTTAACAACTATGGCAACAAAGGTCATATAATGGAGCAAAACTCACTTAACAACTACCCTGCTTAGCCATGGAAATTTTAGGCTCAATTGTGTTAACTAGTGTATGTTCTCAGTTCATATGAGATGATGATGAATGGATGGGCGGGTGGATAGATGAATCTTCCTGATAAAACTGAAACAAATTTATAAAACCCATAAAGGCACAAAGAGAATCAGATACTTATTGATGGCCTATTCCCGTGGTGGTGAACCTATGGAACATGTGCCACAAGTGGCACATGGAGCCCTCTCTGCAGGCATACAAACAATTGCCCCAGCCCAGCTCCACTGTGCATGTGTGTGTGCCTCCTGCCAGCCAGCTGATTTTCGGGTCTCTGCCACGCATGCGTAGGGGCAGGGTGCATAAGGGAGATGCACGTGCCAGGCCCAAAACGGGTTGGGGAGGTATGACACGCTCACCCCCACATCTCATTTTTGGTCCCAGGAGGCTTCAGGGAGGCCTCTTAGACCGAAAATGAGCTGCAGGAGGTCACACATGCATGGACAGGGGCGGGGGAGCATGGGGGGTTCACAGGGGTTGCATACACATGCGCAGGGGAGCAGGACATGCAGGAGAGTGTTACACGTGCATTGCATTATGGGTATGGGCACGCATGCGCTTTCATGCGCTCGTGCATGCTTTTAGCTTGCGACAACAAAAAGGTTAGCCATCACTGGCCTATTCTAAGCTATAAATCCTCTACTAAGGAGCTCAGTTTTTAAAATTTTCCTAAATGAAATCTAATTTCATTTGGAAGACTGCCTAGAAAGCTAATGTTGTTCCTGAAAGATATTATCTCCTAGCTTGACCCCTTTTACTTCCTGGAAGTGATGGACTATTAACTGTTTCTTCTCCCATGGCCCTCTGGTTGGTCTGATTCCCATTAAAGTGTGCAATCCATGTCCTGGCAAAATGTCAAGCCATGAAAGGCATTATAAGTAAGAACTAGTACTTTAGATTCCAGCCAGAAGACTTTAGAAAGCAAATGCAGAGCTTAAAGCACAGCTGTTGCTTTCAAAACCAGGCACCATTTAACACAGAGACCACTGCCTTCTCTATGATCTTCAAAGTCATCCGCATTGTAGAGTATATTGCAATAGCCCAACCAAGTAATAACAACAGCATGAGTAAGTGTTGCTAGATTTTCCTGCATCGGAAAGTATATTGCAATAGCTCAAGCAAGTAACAACAACCTCCGTGAGTAATTGGTGTTAGGTTTTCCTGCACTAAGAAATAGGGTGAGCTAAGAGTTCCCATCAATGGGAAACAGAACTGCCCACAAAGTCTGCAGAGCCACAGAGCTTCAAAAAAACCACTTGTCTCATGTTTCAAATAAATCAGTGCAAAGCAAAAGAGATCAAACTTCTGGGAAGCACTTGACAAGCAAAAACGAAGGCCTCTCAGGTCCAGATTTGTGAATAGTGTTGAATGGGAATAGAAAAGAATACATGCACCAGATAGACAAAGAATCAAGATAAGTTCACCTCCATCGGCCAAGTACTGAAAGTACGTTTATTTCCATTTCATTCCATACATCCACATGTATACTATGCATAACCGGGGCATATAACATTAAATAATAAACACAGCCCTCGCTTTTAAAGACAATACCCCCCACAATACAAACCCAATATACCACTTTGACCCACCATACACCCTCTTTCACCCCCCCTCCAACTTTCATTCTTCCTTCCAACATACCCCTCTACATCCTACTTCCCCTCCCCCTCTATCACTCCTCTCTCCCAATACATTCCCTCCCTACCTTCTCCTCCTGCCTCCAATCCTCTCTCCCACCCTCTCCACCCCTCCTTCTTCTTTCACTCTACTCCTCCCTTCGGTGTACCTCTATTGTCTACCAATATATTCATCTGCCAAGTACTGAAGGGCTATCCCAGAGGTGATTTTTTTCAAGAGGCAACTGGACTTTCGCTTCACACACATTTCATCACCACACTATAAAAAAGATGTTGAGATTCCAGAAAAAGTGCAGAGAAGAGCAACCAGGATGAGTAGGAGACTGGAGGGTAAAACATATGAAGAAAGGTTGCAGGAACTGGGCATGGCTAGTCTAGTGAAGAGAAGGAGCAGGGAAGACATGACAGCAGTGTTCCAATATTTGAGGGCCTACCACAGAGAGGAGGGGGTCAAGCTATTTTCCAAAACACCTGAAGGCCGGACAAGGAATAACGGATGGAAACTGACCAAGGAGAGATTCAACCTACAAATAAGGAGTAACTTTCTGACAGTGAGAACAATCAACCAATGGAACAGAAGTTGCCTTTGGAAATTTTGGGAGCTTCATCACTGGAGGCTTTCAAGAAGAGATTGGATGGCCATTTGTCAGAAATGGTTTAGGGTCTCCTGCTTGACCGGGGGGTTGGATAGATGACCTATAAGGTCCCTTCCAACTCTGTTAATCTGTTCTTGGATGAGAAGTGAAACATCTTCAAACAAAAACTAGAAAGTCCAGTTGTCTCTTGAAAAAAGCACTTTGGGACAACAATGTCATAGACGACTGAGAATCTATATAGACATTTACTGAAAGGCTGGCAAGATCCCATGAATATTTCAACATAATCTGGATTTGTACAACAGTTAAGTAAAGAAGCAAATATATATCGTATGTAATACAGCCTTCTGAAAGCATTGTGCAAGATGTTCTTCTATAAATCTATGATATAATAGGACTTAAAAGTTTTCTTTTAAAAAAAAGGGGGGGGTTTCAATGTTGCTTTCATTCCTTAGAACAGTGTTTTTCAACCTTTTTCTGCAAAGGCACACTTTTTTCATGAAAAAAATCACGAGGCACACCACCATTAGAAAATGTTAAAAAATTTTAACTCTGTGCCTATATTGACTATAGGCAGGTGTTTTTCCCACGGCACACCTTACACTATGTCACGGCACACTAGTGTGCCGCGGCACAGTGGTTGAAAAACACTGCCTTAGAAATAGACTTCTACCCAGTTACAGGTTTCTTCCCTTCAAAGCCATTTTTAACCACTTAACATTCTTACAATGCTCAGTGTTTCCAATGCAAAGTCAAGTTGATAGTGGTTACTCAAATGAATAAATTGCCTTGTTTGATTAGAAAAAGTATATTGCCTATGTTTATTGGTGACTGGAAGTCTCTTATGGAATTTTTGCCTAAAAATGAAAAACAAAATGAACTTGTGATTTATTGTTTTGATGGTTAGACAGGATATATTATCGAAAGAACAGTGATCTAACTTTAGAGAGAAATAAAATATATTTGTACTTAACACTGGAATAGCATAAGCCATTTCTTTATATTCATTTTGTTTCCTTTCCTCTTGTTTTTCTTAACTGTTTTCTTTTTATGTACTTTTTGCTTTTTCTTTGATTTTTTTCTTCCTTTATATTAGTTTCGGGCAGTGGTGGGGTTCAATTTTTTTTTTACTACTGGTTCTGTGGCCAGGACAGGGCTTGGTGGGCGGGGCTTGGTGGGCATGGTAGGACAAAGATACTGCAAAATCCTCAGTCCCTCTCCACCCCACTAACCTGCTTTCCAGCTACATTCTCCTGTGCAGGACAACAGAAGAAGACCCAGCCGATCAGCTGGGACTCAGGAGGCAGCAAATAGATGGGGGCGGGGCCAGCCAGAGGTGACATTTGCCAGTTCTCTGAACTACTCAAAAATTCCACTACTGGTTCACCAGAACCCATCAGAACTGCCTGAATACCACCTCTGTTTGGGGTTAGTTTTCATCTTCTGGTTTAATTATTTTTAAAATAAAAATTATGTACAAAAAAAAAAGCAGTGCTCAGAATTCCCCAGGAACCAATCAGGACTTCTTTCAACTGACTACTGTAATGGCAGAGATTGAAATTGGTTCTAGATCACAACTTGCCCATCCTTGACATTATCTTGCTACATTTGTTTTTGCAACAAGAATACAAGCCTGATCATTGCACGTTACCTGCAGATAGAGAACAAATCCTGGAAAACAGGGTGAATCAGCAATTCCCATCCATGTGAAATGAGCTTTTACTCAATTCAGCTGCAGGAGAGAAGTTGAGCCAACTTGTAGCTACAGAGCAGAGTCACAGGTCCAATTCTGGATTAGCACAAATTAGTTCTGTAGAAGCAGAGGTGGGTATACAGCAGGTTCTGACCAGTTCTGGAGAACCACTAGCAGAAATTTTGAGTAGTTCGGAGAACCGGCAAATACCACCTCTGACTGGCCCCACCCCCATCCCCTGCCTCCCAAGTCCCAGCTGATCAGGAGAAAACGGGGATTTTGTAGTAACCTTCCCCTGGAGTGAGAAGGGAATGAGGATTTAACAGTATCCTTCCCCTGCTGCACCAAGTCATGCCCACTAAACCTTGCCATGCCCACCAAGTCACACCCACAGAACCAGTAGTAAAAAAAAATTAAATCCCACCACTATGTAGAAGGGATATCTGTTATTATTTTCTTAAAAGAAAATGTATAGCCAGGCTTTCAACTAGTTCAGCGTTTTCAACACAGACGGGCTGTGTGTGAATCTAGGGAGATGCATTCCCAGTAGCTGTTGAAATGACCATGATGAGGATTCCTAATAGCTGTTGACCATCAGGTTGGAATTATGACTTTCATTCAGTTCTAGCTGTGCTCACACGAGTATGTTCTTAGGAACTCCTTCATGCTTCTTCTCCCCACACATCCTATTTCTTTTCTGAATTCTTCCCCTTTTAGTAACACTATATATGGGGTTTACCATTGAGTCTGTCATCTGCACCTCTATAACTGTCTGGTTTGGTTTTGCAACTGAACAAGACAGACACAGACTTCAATGGATAATTAGAACTGTAGAAAAAACAATGACTGCCAAGCTGCCTTCCATTGAGAGCCTATACACTGCATGAGTCAAAAAGAGGGCTGTGAAAATACAGTATCTACAGACCCCTCACATCCTGGATATAAATTGTTTCAATTTCTACCCTCAAAATGACGCTACAGAGCACTGCACACCAAGACAACTAGAGACAAGAACAGTTTTTTCCCAAACACCATCACTCTGCTAAACAAATAATCCCCTCACCACTGTCAAACCATTCACTAAGGCTGCATTAGTATTAATATTAGTCTTCTCATCATTCCTATCACCCATCTCCTCCACTTATGACTGCAGGACTGTAACTTTGTTGCTTGTATCCTTACGATTTATATTGAATTGATTGTTTCCTGATTGCTTATTTGTACCCTATGACTATCATTAAGTTTTGTACCTTACGATTCTTGACAAATGTATCTTTTTATGTACACCGAGAGCTTCTGCACCAAAGACAAATTCCTTGTGTGTCCAATCACCCTTGGCCAATAAAGAATTCTATTCTATTCTATTCTATTCTATTCTATTCCATTCCATTCCATTCCATTCTACCACCAAGAAATAATTGAAGATTCTCATAAATCACAAATGCTTCTTGGTTGCCTGTTAAAAAAGAACTTAGATGAGTATTCAGTTTCAAACTGTTGCAGATATTCCTTCCAACACCCATTCCATATTATTTGTGAGACAAGACTTTAGGGGGCCCCCATCTTTGTTTTAAAGAAGTGACATCCCTAAGAACTCACAGGAGATGAAAAAAATGCTTACATTGACAGTGGATCATTTCCAAATAGTATATTACTATCAAAGTCTTTTGAATAGATTCTCCTTACTTGATCAACAATGAAGAGAAATGTATAATTATATACTAACTGCACATGGAATCTGGATAGACCATTCATAAGTAACCTACTAGTAATGTCAGCTGGCCTGGCTTAATTATCAATTTTACTCTAAAGTCAATAGGTTATACAAGGTGGCCAAAGGTCTTCAGTTAATAATGTTTGTCTAATTTCCAGAAATGTTGAAATATGGTCAGGATGATACAACTTGCTTCTTAGTCATCATTTCTCAATGGGCTCTCTGTGGAGGCTCAAAAATAACCTATTTTCTTTCTATCCATGTCTTTTATTTAAACCAGAGTGAAAACAAAAGGAAACACTGTAGTAATATGAACAATGCATTAAAGGTTCTTCCCTCTGTTGTCTCGGTCATCCAGCAAATCTTTTGTTGTCTATAGAATATCGAAGAACAAAAAAGCTAATTAAAATTCAAACATTTCTGCCACTTTCACAAGATGAGTCAACATGCAAAAAAAGCCATTCCCCATCACCTGAAGGTAAAAATAAAATTATGGAAGTTAGAGATGATTTTCTAATCGCAAATAGGTTGAGGCTTAAAAGCAGGGGGGGGCAGGGTTTTAAACTGAGGCTGGAAACATTTGAAATATAAGTGCATCTGTAAAAGATAAAATAAAACAACAACATTGGAAGGTGGTGCAGTTGTGACGTCACTCTCCTTTCCTTTATCAAAGGAGGAACATTGCATTTTATGGCCTCTTTACAAATTTCACTTACCCTGCAACAGTGGTGGGTTGCCAATTTTTTTACTACCAGTTCACATGCGCAGAAGTGTCCAGGCAGGTGGGAGGAACCTCCCTTCACCGCTACTACCAATTCGCCCGATCTGGGCCAAATCAGGAGCAACCCACCTCTGCCCTGCAACCATATAAGCCATTTCAATATGATTGATGTGTTGTATATTGGATATAAACGTTGCTTTTAAGCACCTATTTACGATTTCTACCTTTTATCCTCTTATTTAAGAGCAAAGGTTCAAAGGTATGATCTGAAACTCATCCAGCAGTCTCCTGTCTATCAGCAATTGCCATTTAAAAAGAAGTACGGAGAATAGTGTTCGGCTCTATAAAACAACAATGCAAAGTCTAAATTCTCTTTGTAGGTCCATGAACCATAATATTGCTTTCAGGTCTTCCATTTTATGGCAATCACTATTTTTGGAGTCATTCCAGAGTGTAATTATACTCCCAGGATTTAATTTCATCAAATGACTCTGAGTTCTATTATTATGAAGGAAGGGGGGGGGGTCTTTGCTTTGTATCCTCTCAGTCACTGTCACTCCACACCAGAGGTGTCAAACTCAAGGCCCGGGGGGCAGATCTGGCCTGCAGGGTGCTTAGATCTGACCTGTGGGGACACCCTGGAAACAGCGAAGGACCGGCCCACAGTGCCTCTGCCAACAACAATGGAGCTTGGGAGGGCCTTGTGTGGCCCTCCTGAGCTGTGTTTCTGCCCGCGACGGCCTCCTGCAGCGCTCTGCCAGTGAAAACAGAGCTCCATTTTTGCAGGCAGAGCACTGCAAGAGGCTGTCGTAGCCAAAAATGGAGCCTGGGGGGGGATGCCCCTGACACAAGTGATGTTGAGCTGGCCACGCTCACCCCGCCCCCCCTCACATCCAGGCCCTGAGGTCAAACACAACCCTGATGCGGTCCTCAATGAAATCGAGTTTGACACCCCTGTTCCACACCATGCATAATAATCAATAATCACCATTTCTTCTAATCTGAAAATCTCATTGTCATATTCTCAAAACAAAGTTGCTAGAGCTCTCCAATCACCATTTTTTCCAATTCCACAATTTTTTTTTAAAGTCAAGAACCAGAAAGTACATTATTTTATCTGTAATCACACCAGACTGGTAGCTTGTTTTCTATGCTTTTTCTTGAGCTTGCCAATGTATTTGCATTTTTCACAAGTGCCCATGTGAATTGCTGTTTCTTGGTCTTACGTGACACAACTCTTGAGGCATTACTTCTCTGGTTAATAATGACTACATTGAAGCTAAAAATTCCTGGCAATCGATTAACTTAATTGCCTAATTGTTTGATGTTACAAAACACCCTGATTAAAGTAGTCGAAGTAAAGGAGTGGTTAAGTTTGTTGGGTGGAGCTGGGGAAGTACTATAGTTAGTTAAAAGAGAAGTAAGCTTTTTGCAATCCATATTTTGAAAGCAAACTGTTTTGCACCAAGTAGAATAGCCTAGACGAGGTGAAGTGTATTACAAAGTCAAGGACCATGAGCACTCTAGGGAAGGTAAGTAAACTATTATTTCTTTTAATGGTGATTATTCATTTCTCAGGTATGCTACGGTATAGAATTGTTTCCACTGTGGTTGGCAAATTGCCAGAAACTAATCCGAAGTTTTCCTGTATTCCCCACTCATCCTTGGCACTTTTTTTGACAGGGTAGCACTCTGAAAAACTCTTACTGCATTTAAAACCATTCATCATCCTGGTTGCTCTTCTCTGCACTTTTCCTAGAGTTTAAGAGGCAACTGCACTTTCTGGTTTTCCTTTGAAGACATTTTGCTTCACACACATTTAGTCACAGTGAGGTGCGGTGAGATTCATGGCTGGTGAGGCAAGCGGGCAAAAGCCACCCTATGTCTGCCAGCGCTGGGGCTTTGGCGGGGCTTTCGGAAAGCCGCACCAAAGCCCCGGTGCGGCTTTCTGAAAGCCCCGCCGAAGCCCCACCGTCACGTCCGCTCTATGGCGAGTTTAAAGCCCTGCCGCCGGGGCCCTGCCGCCACTTTAAAGCCCTACTGCCACATCCGCCATAGAGCGGGATGCGTCCCGCTCTATGGCAGACGCGGTGCCGGGACTTTAAAGCCCTGCCGCCGGAGCCCTGCCGCCACTTTAAAGCCGTGGAACCAACGTTCCCTTCTTCCAACATCCGAGCCGTGCCTTCCTCTCTAAACTTCCGAGCTGTCCTGGGGCCAGGAAGCAGGGCCGGCCCGCAAAGGCCTGGGTTTGGGCAGAGGAGCCGGCAGTGGAAGCGGGGCCTTGGGCGAAGTGAGACCAAAGGGAGAGCAGGAGGAGGCCGCCTCGGCCTCGCCTCCCGGCCGCAGGTTGCAAAACGAACTGGAAGCCAGCAACTGGGCCTGGTGTCGGTATTTGGGGGGGAGCTGCCCCCCCCAATGCCACCTCTTGCCGCTGCGATCCACTCCGCTTCTATCGCCCCCCCCTCCACTCCAGCCGGCTTCTCTGGAGCGGAGGAGGGGGCAATAGAAGCGGAGCGGATGCTCTTGCCGCTGCGATCTGCTCCGCTTCTATTCCCCCCCCCCCCCGCTCCAGAGAAGCTGGCTGCGAGTGAGTCTCCACGAGCCCCGCTTCCCTCGCCGGATTTTCTGGCAATAGATGACAGCATTCCTCTCCCGCCGCTTACTCCCAGAGCTCCGGCAGGCCTTGCGGAGTGCCAAAGGGGAAGGGGGCTTCTTGGAACACCCACCCCCACCCCTCTTCGCCGTTTCCTCCTGGGGCTGCTGGCTGGGAGACAGAACCAGGGCTGCAAACATCCTCCCCACCCCTCTTCGCCTTTCGCCTCTGGGGTTCCTCCTCGCCCCCCACCTCCTCCATCCCCAAGTCTGTGTCCACCAGGCGTCTTGCGTTTATGCCCGCCATAAATGCGAGACACCTGGCGGACACAGCGAGGGGGACGGAGGAGGCGGAGGGGGGCGAGGTGGCAGCCGGCGAAGAAAGGGGAGAGGAGGAGGAGGAAAGGAAGAGGGGAGCAGGATGGGGGGGAGAGGGCTGCCCCTCTCTTCTCAAACAAACAAGGCTCCCCTCCCTGCGTCTGCTCCTTCCCTCTCTTCTCAAGCAAACTCTCTCTCAAATTGAGAGAGAGTTTGTTTGAGTGAAGTTAAGAAAGAAACACACATACACACACAATAAAAATAAATTACATTTACTTAAATTACAAATAAATTGAATTCTTCCCCCCTGCCCCCTCCCTCTGATCAACATACCTTCCAGCTACGCCAAAATTCCAGATTTGGTCTAGCTAGGCTCCAGGGCCAAGCAGGCTAGGATAGTGACTCCTAGAGCCACCACGTGCCCTCTGCAGGAAGAGGCCCGAGAACTATGGGCCTCATTTGCATACTATTTCTTTTGCTTTTTAACCCTTGGTTAACCCTTAAAAGGCAAAAAAATCCTTATTCAAAGGAGACCCCGAGTTCTCTGGCCTCCTCCTATAATTAAACACTATGTACACTTCAAATCACTGTGAGTTGAAGTCTGGTAGCAACTAGTTTGGCCTTAATTATTTTAGAAAAAATCTTTAAAATTCCTTCCTTTTCCTGAGGAGACTGGTGAGGCCTCGCCTCCCCTGCCTCTAGTGAGTGCACGTCCCTGCAGGAAACCCCCTTTTGGCCACATGGCGTAGTCCAACCTCCCACCACTGCCACCGCCCACCCCCTTTCGGCCATGCAGCGTACGCCAGCCCGCAGCTTTTGCGTGGGAAGGCCTTCAGGCCTTCCCTCACGAAAGCCGCGAGCTGGCGTATGCTAGCCTCCCACTGCCGCCACTCCTCACACTTAGTTGCTTACCTGAGGGAAGCAGCAAGCTGCTGGAAGGCGAAGCGAAGGAAGAACCTGATCAGCAAGCATGATGTGATGTGACAGCTGCTCGGGATGTTGGCCATTGGCGCTCCGCTTTTAAACAAGTGTTGGAGGTGGGCAGATCAACTCCAGCCCGCTTGGCTGGATTCCAGCCAATCAGTGAGTGGTGGGCTGGGCTAGTTTAGTGCGGACGGGCAGGGGAGCGAGTGAGCTGCGATGGAATGGGCAGGGTGAGCGAGCAACAGGGCCGGGGCAGGCATTCCGGAACTTACTTCTGGGTCCATCGGTGGAACCTCTTCTAACCGATACAGTAGATTTGATGAACCTCTTCTACCGAATCAGTTAGAACTGGCAGGAACCCATCTCTTGAAGGGGTCAAGCTATTCTCCAAAGCATCTGAAGACCAGACAAGGAATAATGGATGGAAACTGATCAAGGAGAGATTCAACCTAGAGATAAGGAGGAATTTTCTGACAGTGAGAACAATTAACCAATGGAACAGCTTGCCTTCGAAAGTTGCGGGAACTTCATCACTTGAGACTTTCAAGAAGAGATTGGACTGCCATTTGTCAGAAGTGGTGTAGAGTCTTTTGCTTGGGGGGAGATGACATACGAGGCCCCTTCCAACTCTGTTAATCTGTAAATCTGTAATTCCCAAGTTTATTCCGTCTGTAGCACAGAGGTGGTGTTGGAGGTGAGAGTCCGTTCAACAAATACAAATCTCACATGCCCATTTATATTTGGTGGACTTAAGCTGAGTCTTTTGGTTCCTGGTTTTTCTTTTTAAAGTAAATCAATCCCATTCAAATTAATTAAACAAGGAACATTTCAATGCCTTGCCAATACATGGAACAGGAAAGAAGTTGAGGAACTACAAAATGTTAACATGGATTACTCTGTAGCATGTCTGATTGTAGGGAAAGGGGTTGTCAGAGAGAGAACTTGGTTGATCAAAATTAAGCTCAACTGACAGCTAGGAAGGAAGGAATTTCAGATGCCAGAAGAGTAGGCTTTCCTATAAATACCTGATTAATCAATGAATTAATGGGTGTCTTCTCTTAGAATAAACCATCTCTTGCTTGCATTTTCTCAGGTAATCAAATGCAAGGCAGCAATACTCTGGAAACCTAAAGAACCATTTAGTATTGTGGAAATAGAAGTGGCTCCACCAAAAGCATATGAAGTTCGCATCAAGGTAAAGGAAATAAATGTGCTTCTATCACTTTTCTTCTCAAAGTTAAATATTTTTAGTTGTTGTAACTTCTTTTCATAGCAGTGGTGGGTTCCGGATCCCGTTGCAACCGTACTGGTTGCAACGGGGCCCGGCGTCCTCTTCACGAACATGCGTGGGGCTTGCACATGTGCGCACCACACGCATGCGTCTTACCGTCCTGTGACGTCTCCGCAAGCCTCCGTGATGCTCCAGCTGTACGCACTGTGCCGAAGACTTTAAAGACAGGTAAGGAACGCGGGTGGGCGGGTGTTCCCTCTGGAGCACTGTACCGGAACAGTACCCAGTGCTCCGGGCATACCACCTGCAACCCGCCACTGCCTCATAAGATTTAGTTTCTAATTCCCTGACTATCTGCACTGATCCATTTTGATTAGGAATACTCTTTGGGTATGATTTTTGTGCCAGCTAGGAATTTAACATCATGTCACCAAGTATTTCGACTAGCTTACCAGTGGGCTTTCTTGATAGCAGAACATTTAGTAGATAAGGCAGCACCTGGAATATGAACTGATGCCAGTTATTGAGAAAAGGTTGTCTTCTTATTCAAAGGCTCAACTTTCTGCTTAATGCAGTTTAAGGTGCCAGGATATTTGCAATATCTTAAATCTCCTGGATGTCAGTCACTTCATAAATACTGGCTTCTCCAACACGTGTTTGGGCCTATACTATAGACACCTGCTGATGTCTTCTTCCAGGTGTTTCTGTTGTATGAGTTGATATTTATATGACAGAACATACATGGTATCATACCCCTGGAAATTTGTCATCAAGGAAGTTCACAAAGGCTAATCAATATTTTTCCGTGCTAGGCAAAGATGCCATGTAAGACTATTTTCTTTTATTAAAATGTTTTTTTTTCTTTCCTAGCAATTGTTCACAAGTGCAGGCTGCCTATTTTTTGAGATCAATCAAATATTGATCTGTTAGTTTCAACAGGAATTGACTGACTAGCTCATCAACTAAACCTTATATTATAACCTGACATAAGTGGCCCAAAGTCAGCTGTCATGCCTAAGGCGGGAATATTACTTACAGTCTTCTGGTCTCCAGCCTGGAGCTTGCTTGCTTTATTTATTTATTTGTTTGTTTGTTTATTCAAACATGTACAAGATAATAGGTATAAGTATAAACATGGACATGAACAAGGAAAATGAGTAGAAATAAATGGGGACAGTAGGACAGGGACGGAAGGCACGCTGGTACGCTTATGCACGCCCCCATTACGGACCTTTAAGAAATGGGGTGAGGTCCACGGTAGACTGTTTGAAGCTGTGTGAGTTTGAGGATGTAACAACAGAGTCAGGTAGGGCATTCCAGTCATTGGCCACTCTGTTGCTGAAGTTGTATTTTCTGCAATCGAGTTTGGAGCTGTTCACCTTGAGTTTGTATCTATTGTTTGCCCATGTATTATTGAGGTTGAAGCTGAAGAAGTTGTTGACAGGCAGGACATTGTAGCAGACAATTTTGCGTACTGCGCTTAGGTTAGACCGTAGGCGGCATAGTTCCAGGTTGTCCAAACCCAAAATTTCGAGCCTGGTGGCATAAGGGATTCGACTGTGAGCAGAGGAGTTTTAACCACTAGACCAGAGGTGGGTTCCTACCAGTTTGCACCTATTCGGTAGAACCGGTTCGTCAAATCTACCGAACCGGTTAGAAGAGGTTCCACCAGTGGACCCAGAAAACAGGCCACACCTACAGAAGAGGTTCCAAAAAATTTTGAAACCCACCACTGGTCCTTGGATATGATTATTCTACACTATCATGCTCATATTTATAAAACTCAGTGCCTCTGTGAAAGGTAAGGATGACTACTGCGTTTGGGGTGCAATCAGAACATTGCGTGTATTGAAGTTGTTTTAACGCAAACCAAAGATGCCCTTTAAAAAACAAGTTTGCATCATATTCTTATGCATGCCAGTGCTGTGTGTGAGGTAATTTAAGGTGGTTCTGACAAGTGTCGTCGGCATCTTCATATGTTTATTTTATTTTTTATTTATATGCCGCCCTTTTCCCCCGAAGGGGACTCATATCCAGTCACATGGGCGGCAAGCCACACCCATCTGGCCACATGGGTGGCAAGCCACTCCCACAAAGGAGGCCACACCCACAGAGTAGGTTCCAACAATTTTTGAAACTCATCACTGCACTAGACGAATCTCTCTCTCTATTTTTGTTATCTCACTTTTTAAAATGAATGAGAAGTGATTCTTTTAGAAGTGATTCTTGTAATCTTTAAATAATTCCAATACTTAAAAAAAAATTAACTGCACTTTTCTATGGGAAGTTACCAATTGTAATCATTGTACTTATAGCTCTTCCTGAAAATTGCGGTTGAAGGATTTAACAGAGAAATCACATTATTGTAAGTTAAGCCTAAAATAATGTACTCCAATGAGTTATCTTCTGCCTTTGTTCTAGATTTTGGCCAGTGGAATCTGTGGCTCAGATTCCCACGTTGTAAGGGGTGCAGTAAAGACCAAGTTACCTATTATTCTTGGACATGAAGCAGTTGGCGTGGTTGAGAGTGTGGGGGAAGGTATTACCAGTATGAAACCAGGTATGGAAATTGAGTGCAAAACCTTTCCCAGTAAGAATGAAATCAATAAGGTAATCAATAAGGAAATTAAAAATTACATACAGGAAGGCCTCAACTTACAACCATTGGTTCAGTGACCCAACAAATGACTGTTTTTCACACTTATGACTGTTGCAGCATCCCCATGACCACATGATCAAAATTCAGATGCTTGCAACTGGCATGTATTCATGACAGTTGCCATGTTCCGGGATCATGTAATCACCTTTTGTGATCTTCTGACAAGCAAAGTCAATGGGGAAGCCAGGTTCACTTAACCGGGTTACTAACTTAACAACTGCAGTGATTGACTTAACAACTGTGGTAAGAAAGGTCATAAAACAAGGCAAAATTCACTTAACAAATGTCTCACTTAGCAACATACATTTTGGGCTCCATTGTGGTCATAAGTTAAGGACTATTTGTTGGTGTTTTGAGTTCAGAAAGTTAGCAGCGCTACTGGAATTCTGAATGAAAATACTAGCAGTGGGTTAGTAGCATCTCCTCAACTATATCCTACAATAAACCACAAGCATTATTGTTCTCTCCAGAACGAAGAAGATTAGTTTAATAATAATAATAAATATCTTTTTGCTATTAATTCCGTTTCAACAAGAAGCAGCTAAATTTTAACATGTTTGCCACATGTTCATCATCTGCATTGTTTAAATCAGCGGCCCCCAACCTTTTGGGTGCCGGGGAGCATTTCCATGGAGAGTGATGGACCAGGGGGCGTGGTTTCACACACTGCCTGCACATGTGCAGATGGGGCATCTCTTGCTTGTGCAGACCAGTTCCTGATGGGTCATGGACCAGTATTGGCCCGTGGACCGGTGTCAATCCACAGACCAGGGATTAGGGACCTCTGGCTTAAGTAACAGAATTTTCAAATCCTATATAAAATTAGACCCCAGGTACCTCTTACCACATGTGGTGGACGTGAAATAAAGCAAGAGAATATTGGGAAAAAATACAAAACTGGCTGGAAATGATAATCAAACAGAATAAAGACCTATTGTAGCAATATTGAATAGATTGGAATTGACTGTTTTGCTGGTAAAATCCTGCCAACTATAGTACTGGTAAAATACTGCCACTAGGCTGTCTGGAAGTTTCAAGCCCATAGATAATGATCTTTTTCTCATTCTCAGGAGACCAAGTCATTCCGATTTTTCTCCCCCAATGTGGCAAATGCAGTACTTGTATGCATCCTACAGGCAACTTGTGCAAGAAGGATCAGTGAGTTTCTCTCCTGTCACTACTGTACTTTCTTGTTCTGCCTAATAGCCCCATGATCGATAATTCTGATTTCCCCTGCCATGTTTTTCACAGAGACCCTGGATTCATGGAGGATGGCACCAGTAGATTCACTCACAAAGGAATACCACTGCACAACTTTGTTGGTACCAGCACTTTTACTGAATATACTGTAGTGCACGAGGATTCAGTTGTCAAAATCGATGCTGCAGCACCTCCTGAAAAAGTGTGTCTTATTAGCTGTGGGTTTTCCACTGGCTATGGTGCTGCCATAAATGCTGCAAAGGTAAGCTCATGATAGCTCTATGTTCAAGGTCAGGATGGTGGTTCTGAATCTTTTCTTCACCATGGACCCACTTTAAGTACCTTTTGTGGTCACAGACCAGGGCCACAGACCTCCAAAACCTAACTCAAGATTTAAATCATAACATTTCTTCAAGCCTTCGCAGATGCCCTATGATGGCATTGCACGCCCCCAGAGATCTGCAGACCACAGGTGGAGAACTACTGTTCTAGGGCATGTCACATGCGCGCACATGTGTTGTGGTCCGCCAGCGGTCAGTGGAGCTGGCAGCATATTTGGACAGTGAGGAGGTTGGGAGGAACATGGGCAGTCCTGGAGTATGGGGAAGGCTCTGATGAGGACTCTGTGTTGGAGGCAGAGAGGGGGGCAGAGTGGCATGCCAGTAATCAGCTGCTTTCACAGTCAGACATCAATGAGGCAGATGAACAGCTGGAGCCTGTTTCCAGTGTGCGCATGTGCAGAGTTGCCCGACAAAGGGAACAGCTAAAGAACAGGGGTTGACTTGGGAGTAAGGCCACAGGTAAATGTCCCCTCCCACAGGGAATCAAACAGGAGCAAAAGGGGAGTGGAGTTTGCAGGAGACAATTAGTTCGCTTAATTGGTTTGTGACTCTTTGACACTCCTTGCCAGGCTTTGCAGATATTGGCCTGTCAGCCTCCAAGCCAGATAAGGTCTGTGACTGTAAATCCACCCTTGAAAGACTTTGCTGGATCTGAATGAGCAGAATTCACAATAAGTTTATAAAAGGGTTTTTTGTCGGGATAAGGAGTTTGCTTCATGCTCTTGGGAAGCCTAGATCAGAACACTATCGTGCCATATATTACCTGCTCATAATGGTTTGATTTCATCTTAATTCCATGATGGAATTAGATATTTCTCTAAGTAAAAATGTTGGTTGGCTGCAGGCCAGCGTACACTTTAAAAGGCAAAGTTGAAAGGTAGAAGAGATCATTTTGAGGAGATTAGAGATATTGATGGAAAGCTATTTGTCTAGTTAGCCTTGTAGAAAGTAGATATTTGTGACTGATCACATTTTATAGCAGCCATTCAATGAATGTGCAATTCTTTCCGTGGTGTCCATTTTGTGATCATACACACAAGATGCTCTCAAAATTCCATGTTGCTTCATACCTTTGGACTAAAAGAGATTCATTAACCCTGTGAGTAGATAACCATAATGCCCCATTTTTTTTTATGCTAACGAAGGTGCGGCCTGGTTCTACCTGTGCCGTTTTTGGACTCGGAGGAGTTGGTCTCTCAGCAGTCATGGGCTGCAAGGAAGCTGGAGCTTCCCGAATCATTGGAATCGATATCAACAAGGACAAATTCCCTAAGGCTAAAGAAATTGGTGTCACGGACTGTGTCAATCCCAAGGATTACCAGAAACCCATCAATGAAGTGATCTTTGACTTGACTGGCGGTGACGGTGTAGAATATTCCTTTGAAGCCATTGGAAAACCTGAAACCATGGTATGTGCATTAGGGTAGCACCAGAACGGAAGAACTAAAAGGGACATGAGGAAGATCTTTTACTAAAAGCCAACATTTCTGTGGGCTTTATTGAAATAATCATTGCAGTAATTGTAGGGTGCTAAGTAACAAAGGGATGCAGTGGGTCAGTGGCTAAGATGCTGAGCTTGTCGATCAGAAGGTCAGCAGTTCAGCGGCTCAAATCAAAGGAAGGGAAAAGAAAAAGAAGAAATAATCACGTAGCCATTTCCTCAGCAGAAAAATTCCACCCCCTTTAAAACTCAGGCTTAAAGTACAAGATATTTCCTCCCCCCCTCCCTTTCTCTCTCCCTTCAATTAATAGCTCCAGCCCAGGGAAAGACAGCCAAGAACCATTTAACAGGCAAATACTTAGTTGCATAACAAAACTGCAGGAATGTAGTCAGCATAGAAACAATAGAAATTTACAGATCATATAGATTAAGAGAGTCGGAAAGGACCTCGTAAGTCATCTAGTCAAATCCCTTGCTCAAGCAGGAGACCCTACCACCATTTCTGACAAATGGCAGTCCAATCTCTTCATGAAAGCCTCCGGTTATGATACTCCCACAGCCTCCGAAGGCAAGCTGTTCCCTTGGTTGATTATTCGCTCTGTCAGGATATTCCTCCTTATTTCTAGGTTGAATCTTTTCTTGCTCTGGACAGGATAAGGCCAGGGAAGGCGTTTTAAAAATGTTAATACAGAGCAGGAGTTTCTCGTGAGAGTTCTTGTGTCTTTTTAAATACACATTCTAATTAGCAGAATTGATTTATTAATTTGGTATAGGGTTACTATGCTGTTTCTATGTTTGTTAGGGGTATCTCGGTTGGGAGGCAGAAAGTAGTGCAGTGGAATGTACAGCTAGA
Source organism: Thamnophis elegans (assembly GCF_009769535.1). NCBI lineage: Eukaryota > Metazoa > Chordata > Lepidosauria > Squamata > Natricidae > Thamnophis > Thamnophis elegans. The sequence continues at coordinate 20,568,111 of NC_045549.1, read as the reverse complement.
GAGAAAGAATGTTGCTAGTAGAAACACACGAATAGAGTTTCAGACACTGCTAGTAAAAACAAGTAGCTTTACTACTGATAATTGCTTCACAAGCAGTGATAGTAGATAGTAGATATTAGTCTAAATACAATTCAAAGAACAAACAATACCTTACAGTCACAGTTCACATTCCAGTCATCAAGTCATCAAGCATAGGACAAGCAGAGAGAGAGAGTGAGCTCTCTTGATTCCTTCTTATAGTAAAGTTAATTACAGCTGTTAAGTACATCCACTCATTTAAAGCAACAACGACCATTTGTTGTAGTAGATAAATATATATTGCCTACCCAACACTAGGAGTATATTCCCAACAATGTTTATGTATTTTGATTCTGCATTTTCAGCATTTAAGAGTTACCTTACAGTATTAGACTGTAAAGATTTCAAATTATCTTGTAACTCTGTTGCTTATGTGTGATGGAGCATTCACAACTTTTGAAGGCAAGCTATTCTATAGATTGGTCTCACCCTTAGGAAATTTCTTCTTAGTCTAGATTGCTTCTCTCTTTGGTTAGTTTCCATCCATTGTTTCTTGTCATGCCTTTTGGTGCTTTGGAAAATAGTTTGACCACTTCATTTTCGTAGGAACCACTCAAATTTCCTGACAGAACAGTGGAACAACTTATCTCCAGAAGTTGTAAATGCTCCAACACTAGAAGTTTTAAAGAAGAGATTGGATAACCATTTGTCTGAAGTGAAGTAGGATTTCCTTCCTAAGCAGGGGGTTGGACTAGAAAACCTCCAAGGTTCCTTCCAACTCTGTTATTCTATTTCTATTCTACATATTGGAACAGTGCTATTTTATTGTGCTATTTTATTGTGAGTTGAACTAAGGAGAAATTTCCTAAGGGTGAGACTAATCAATTTGGCCATGCCAGGGGTGGGTTCCTGCCCATTCTAACCTCTTCTATAGAAGAGGTTCCACAAATCTACCATGTTGTTTAGAACCAGTTCCAGCTCCCTCCCCTCGCCCGTCTGCGCCATGCTTGCTTACCTTAAAGTCTTAAAGCTGTCAAGTTTGAACACCCCTGGGGGGGTTTTCTAAAGGGTTAGGGGTGCAAGGGTCTTGTAACTTGATAGCTTTAAGACTTGCACACTTCAATGCCAGCGTTCCTGAGCCAATATGACTGGAGGAGGAATTCTGGGAGTTGAAGTTCACAAGTCTTAAAGCTGTCAAGTTTGAACACCCCTGGGTTGTTGTTGTTTTTTTTTGTAAAGGGTTAGGGGTGCAAGGATCTTGTAACTTGACAGCTTTAAGACATTTTGGTTGCTAAGCAAGAGCGTTGTTAAGTGAGTTTCACCACATTTAACAAGTTGGCCACACCCACCCAGTCACATGGCTGCCAAGCCGCTCCCACTCAGCCACATGGCCGGCAAGCCACTCCCACAAAGCAGGCTACACTAACAGAATAGGTTCTAAAAAATTTTGAAACCCACCACTGGGCCATGCCCACCCAACAGGTCATTAGGGCAGAGAACCAGTTGTTAAATTATTTGAATCCCACTCCTGGCCAGTTTGGTATAGTGATTAAGTCACCACAGTAGATATAGGAGACCATAAAATAGAGAAATAGAAAACTTTCTTTCTGCAAATTACTTTATGGTAGCTTAGCATAGGAAGGCATTGCCACAACAGACCATTTGAGGAGATGTGATTATTGATACATTTCGAACAATAAAATCCTATGCAAAAGGTCAATGGAAGAATTGTGGTTGGAGTGGTAAACATGGACTTTGGCTTGATTCACATATATGTCTTTGGGTTGACTTTAGCTGGCTGCCTTGAATTCCTGCCAAATAAATTATGGAAAATGCATCATTGTGGGAGTACCGCCTACGGATTCTATGATTACCTTTTCTCCAGGACTTCTCTTCACAGGCCGCACTTGGAAAGGAACTCTATTTGGAGGTAGGGCTCCTATTTGGCTATTAATACATTCTCTCTCTCTTTTGTATACTATGGGAAGCTCAATATTACCAGTATAATATAGCAATGTCACTTATATACCGCTTTATAGTGCTTTGCAGCCAGTGACGTGCGGTAAGGTTTATGGCTGGTGAGGCAAGCGAGCAAAAGCCGCCCTATGTCGGACACAGCGGCAGGGCTTTTGGACGCCCCGGCGCTGTGTCCGCCATAGAGGCGGGACGCCTCTATGTCGGACACAGTGGCAGGGCAGCTTTTGCCTCTAGCACCTTTTGCCCGCAAAGCCGCCCTGCCGCCCCGGCGCTAGAGGCAAAAGCCGCCCTGGTGCTGTGTCCACCATAGAGGCGGGACGCCTCTATGTCGGACACAGTAGCAGGGCTTCTAGATGTCCTGGCAATGTGTCTGCCACAGAGGCGGGACGCCTCTATGTCGGACACAGCGGCAGGGCTTTTGGACGCCCGGTGCTGTGTCCGACATAGAGGTGGGGTGCCTCTATGTCAGACATAGCGGCAGGGCGGCTTTTGCCTCTAGCGCCTTTTGCCCGCAAAGCCATCCTGCTGCCCCGGCGCTAGAGGCAAAAGCCGCCGTGCCACTATGTCCGACAAAGAGGCATCTATGGCGGACACAGCGCTGGGGCATCCAAAAGCCCTGCCGCTATGTCCGACATAAAAAAAAGTTCCAGCCCGCGCGCCAGCAGAGGTGGGTAAAACACACACACACACACACACACACACACAAATTACTTACAATAATACAATTACTTACAAATTACATTAATTTTGAATTCCTCTCCCTCCCTCTGACCCACATACCTTTTCCAGCTGTTTCACAGAGGATTTCAACTCTGCTCTTTTTTCTTTATATTTTTTTTTATTTTTATTACATAGACAACACATACACACAATAATAAAAAAACACAAAAAAAAACATCATCACATACAGCATGTCGTTTGGTTACATGTGTTTTAACATTTATCATTCTTATACATTTATTATTTCATTTAATAGGTTATAATATACTGTTTGGGTTGCTTTGTTTATCATCCCTTCCTCCTGTTGTAACACCACCTTATTTTCCCTTTCTTTTCTCCCTCCCTTATCTACTTTCTTCCTTCCTCCTCTCCTTTCCCTTCCTTCTTCCTGTACCTTTTTCCTACTCCTATTCTTCCTCATCCCCTTCCTACCCTCTCTCCTCCTCTTTCTCTCCTTTCCATCCTCCTCTCCTTACCTCTTTCTTTTCACCCTCTCTCCCTTCTCTACTTTCTTCCTTCCTCCTCTCCTTCCCCTTCTTTCTTCCCTTACCTCTCCTTTGCTCCTGCTCTTCCTCTTTCCCTTCCTACCCTCTCTCCTTCCTTTTCTCTCCCTTCCATCCTCCTTTCCTTTCCCTTTCCTTTCTCCCTCCCTCCCTTCTCTACTTTCCTCCTTCCTCCTCTCCTTCCCCTTCCTTCTTCCCGTACCTTTCTCCTACTCCTGCTCTTCCTCTTCCCCTTTCTACCCTCTCTCCTCCTCTTTCTCTCCTTTCCATCCTCCTCTCCTTGCCTCTTTCTTTTTTCCTCTGTCTTCCTTTCATTCTCTCCTCCTCTCTCCCTTTCTTTTTCTATTGTTGTTGGTGTGTCTATTTTAAATCTCAGTTTATGTTTCCTTGGGATGGTATTTCCGCCAACCCAGACATAATTTAGTATCATTTCTTATTTCAACTCTGCTCTTGTCTGCCATGATGAAAATGTAAAAATGTAAAAGGAAAAAGACAAGAGCTGCTGAGGTCAGGCTGGGTTAGCTGCTGCCGGAGTCCCCAATGGATAACTCTGCTTAACTGTTTAAAAAAGCCTCTAAAAAACGCCCTCTACAGGAGGAGGCAAGAGAACCAAGTGCCTCATCTACATAAGGAATTTTTCAGCTTTTAACCCTTCCTTAACTCTGCTTGAGTGATCATAAAGATAGACTAAATGAAGCACGTGGTTCTCCCGCCTCCTCCTGTAAAGGGCACTTTTTAAGAGGCTTTTTTAAACAGTTAAGCACTAAGCAGAGTCATCCACTGTGACTCTGGCAGCGACTAGCTCAGCCTGACCTCAGCTCTTGCCTTTTTCATTTTACATATTTTTTCTTTTCATGATGACACTGGTGAGGCCCTGCCTCCCCTGACTGCACGTCACTGTTTGCAGCCCTCTTTAAGTGGTTTACAGAGTCAGCCTATTGCCCCCAACAACCTGGGTTCACATTTTACCCACCTCAGAAGGATGGAAGGCTGAGTCAACCTTGTGCCTGTTGAGATTTAAAATGCCAAATTGCAGGCAGCTGACAGGCAGCAGAGGTAGCCTGCAGTACTGCACCACCATGGCTCATTATATAATACATAGGTGATGGGGTTCAAGACCAACTTATCTTACAGACTGTCAGTCATCTCAACGCCTAAACAGCTGAAATCCTGTGTACCATCTTTCCCCAATCACTTAGTCTTCTGTTTCTATCATCCCCAAGTGGTATTGCCTATGGTTTCATTTGCAGTAATGGTAGCTGTATTGCAACATAGTTGGAAAGCACCAGGTGAGGAAGATGCTCATTGCATCTAATGTTCTGTTATCAGTATATTGGAACAAGATACTCTGGTTTGTTCTTAACATTTTGTTTGCAGTCACTGGAATCTTAACAGACCACTCTTGTTTAAAGACAATGATATGGTTTCCTATTACTTTGAGACAAGAGAGACACAAAAACTGTTAATTTTAATAGATTTCACATACTTTAAGAAATAGTTATTGAACTCCACCCGGAAATAAATGTGGAAGGGGGGGAAAATGAAAACCCCATCTTTGTCAACCTGTATTAAACTTCCCATCCATCCATTATGCATCATTGACCCATCACAGCAATCATCACCCCATACCCTATTAGATGTAGCTGTTCTGACCCAGCCTTAGCAGAACCAAGAAACAGACTCCTTGTCCCGAAAACTCCCTCTCTTTATTTAGGTACTGTGAATTCATAGCATTCACACACAGAAAAGTCCATGCAATAATCCTTCCAAGGGTTAACTGAAGTACAGATCTTATTAGCTCTCTGGATAATTGCCAGGCTGGGAGCTGCCAGCCCCAAAGCTGTAAATTAAACTCTCCCACACAGTCTCTGAGGCACGAATCACAAGGAACAAATCTTTTAGAACAAATCCAAGCAGTTGTCTCCTATGACACCACTCCCCTTTTGCTTCTATTTATCCCCTAGGGAGGGGCCATTCAGTGTTCACATGTGCCTTTTCTCACGAGTTGGCTCCTGGTATTCAGTTGTTTGCCTCTCCTGACAGCTGTATGCATACATGCATCTGGAACAGGCCCCAGCTGTTCCTCTTCCCCACTTAGCTGACTCTGAAGGCAACTAGGGAATGTCGGACAGGATGCAGAATCTCCATCAGAGCCTTCCCCAGACTCCAGGACTGGCCCAAGTTCTTCCCCAAACTCCTCATCATCTGAGTCTACCGCCAGCTCTGCTGGCAGCTGGTGGGCCACAACAGTAGCCTCCTGTCACCAAAGGTTGTCCACGCTTTACTTGATCTTCTGTCACCAAATCATAAAATCAGATGTAGTTCTGCTATTACTCACAAGCCCAATTGCCCTTCAAGTTAGAGGAGAACTCTCATCATTTCTCTTACATAGTTCAATGAACAGCTGAAGGACATCCAACAACCAGCAGACTGCTGCTTTTCCTGCAACAAGTTACTAAAAGGTCCACCAAAGTTCTTTCAAACACAACAGCAAATTTCATAAATGATGATGTTTAAGTAAAACAGGATCCACAAACTTTACCAGAATTTCAATATGTCTTGATATAAATTAGAATATCTGACTACTTCAAGGGATGTTTTTAAAAACTTTAAAGCAGGAGTAGCAGGGAGAAGAAGTCAAGTAGCAGAGTTGCTGGAAAAAGAGTTTAAACATTTTGCAGTAGATATTTTCTGAAAATTGCTCTCTTTCAGGATATTAACGTTGCAGGCAAAAAACATTAATCTGTTTTTTTCCCCAAAAAAAGAAAGTAATATTAGTTGCAGAGAAAGTGAGAACTGAGTTTGGGGAATATCCCAATTTCCCCTTTCATAGCTCTAATTATTTTATTAAAAAATTCAGAGCACCAATGATTCATCTCCTGCATTATATAAATGCAAATTGTACTGAGAGGCAGAGAAAAATCCATAAGAAATAGAATTAGAATTCTCAAACTCCTTATGAAGCCACATGGTTGTTCTAGTTGTACTACTATTTAGTTATTCATATCGAGCTTCCCCAATTTAATATTCTCCAGAAATGCTAGACTTGAATACCAGCATTTCTCAGACAATGTAATCTTTAAAGGCCAACACTTATGGAAAACACAAGGTCAAGGAAGGTTGCTGTACAATGATGGTCCAGTAATCTTTACAAAGGACAGATGTGATAAGATTCTCTAATACTTTCCTAATCATTGACGTGCAGTGAGGTTTATGGCTGGTGAGGCACTGACACAGTGATGGGTTTCAAATTTTTTCTAGACTTGTGGACTTCAACTCCCAGAATTCCACAGCCAGGCATGCTCAGTTCCGATTTAAAGCAACAGCATTTGTTTTTCTCCTTTGTGAAAGAAGTTTCCTTCTTTCTTTTTCTTCTCCCTTCCCCTCCTTCCTCCCTCTCTCCCTCTCTCCCCCCTCTTTCAAACACACACACACACACACACAGAATTGGATTGGACTATCTCTCCTACCCACTTCCCTCTCTCACTCACTCTCTCAAACAAACAAACAAACACAGACTCAAAGTTGGATTGGAGGGAGAGCACCAGTGAGGAGACCACATGAGGAAGCAGGAAGCCAGTCAAAGAGCCATACTGGAGTGCACACACTTTCCCCCAGCCCCGGAAGGATCCAGCCTAGCTTCACTGGTTACAGGTTTGAAAAGGCAACGTGGCTCTGCCTGCAACCAAACTACACTTGGGGAGGGAGAGCACAAGCGAGCCAGGGTCCTTCCTTCCAGACTTTGCCCAAAGCCCCACACCAGGAGGATGAAGTTTGAATTCCTCCCCCTCCCTCCGACCCACACGTACCTTTTCCAGCTGCTTCAAAGAGGACTTAAACTCTTGCCTTGGGTCCTCTGAAGAAGCCCTGCCTAAATGAATGCCCTCTACTATGAGGCAGGAGAAGTGAGTGCCTCACCTACATCAGGAATTTTTAGGCTTTTAACCCTTGCTTAACTCTGCTCGAGTGATCATAAAACGCATAAAAAGACTAGATGAGGCACACACTTCTCCTGCCTCATAGTAGAGGGTGCTTTTTAGAGGCTTTTTTAAACAGAGTTATCCACAGTGAGGCAGCAACTAGCTCAGCCTGACATCAGCTCTCACCTTTTTCCTTTTACATTTTTTTCTTTTCATGACAGGCGTGAGGCTGTGCCTCTCTTGCCTCACCTGACTACAAGTCACTGTTCCTAATGCATAGAAACAAATATTGAAGCAAGAATTTTAGAATAGGATGGTTCCTACTCCTTGAGAACCAGGATTTCAAGAATGAGGAATAGATAGGATAATGGAAATTGGAACAGAGTCCATAGGTTATCCAAAACAGGAAAAAATTATACCGTAAATTCCTCAATTGATAGTAAACTCCTCAGCTCTGGAATCAGCAGATCATCTGATAACACATGACACCCAGGGGTGGGATCCTACTGGTTTAACAACTGGTTCGCTGAACGCACGCTTCAATTGCACATGAGCATGACATGCGCTGTGCGCGCAATGCAGTTTATAGAAAACGTACCTTCCGCATTATCGCTGATCGGCTGGGCTTCGGAAAAGGAAATATAGGTGAGTATAGCACTGGGGCAGACGGGCAGGCCCACTTTAAAGTTGGAGCTAACTGGTTCGCTCCCAGCTGGTAGTTGGAGGTACCGGTTCACCAAACCAGTAGAATCCCACCCCTGATGACACCTAGTCCAATCTTATTAAGAATTACTGGCTCAAGAAAAGCTGTAGAAGTGCATTTGAAATGACCTTGTAAAATTAATGCAGTATCTTTATACTCTTTTTTACTTTCAGACTGGAAAAGTAAAGATACAGTTCCTAAGTTGGTTTCGGATTTCATGAACAAAAGGTTTAGCCTAGATCCATTAATTACTCACACTTTACCGTTTGATAAAATCAATGAAGGTTTTGATTTGCTTCACTCAGGAAAATGGTAAGACTTCCTTTTAAAAAAAGGAATTTGGAGAAAACATTACTTACTTTGCTTAGTTGTACAGTTGGGATGATGTAACACAGGTGATCATGTTGTTGTGGCTGTATCTTGAATTTTTAATTCCATTCCAGAGACCCCCCATTTCTTATAGAAACTAGATTAAAGCTAAAGTTTTCAAATACTTGCCATTTTATACTGAGAAATTGATTTTGTTGCCATTTTAATTATATTAGCTATGCTGACAATTTTGGCTAAAGGTGACAAATCAATAAATACTATGTATTTCAGTTCATTATTAATGAATAAAGGCACCAATAAGGTGATAATCAACTGAAATCAATGCTGATAATCATCTAAAAGATTAAGAAATGTCACAGTAAATAAGCTTCCCCATATTTGTGGGAAGATTTGCGACACCAAATTATTTCTTCCTCATACTTTCTATCAGAAGGCTACTGATGTTATTGGAACTGTCTTTTATGCTGTACAAAAAGTACAGTAGTGGAGTGCCTTGTTTGCAAAAGAGAATACAGGTTTATGTGTGTTATTAATTTTTCCACAAAAATAATGGAATGTTAGGAAGGTTTAATTTTGGCAGAATTAGTCCATTTTCGTCTGTTTATTTTCACCCTCCTTTTAATCTGCCTTGGAAGTTCTTACAATATTAATCTATTGATAAAAATAGTCATGAATATTTATTATCACTGGGATTGTTTGAAGTATAAATAACATTTCTTGAATTTGCTAAGAAAAGAAATAACCACATTTAACTTTTTTTTCTGATGTTTCAGCATCCGTTGCATCCTGACGTTTTAAAGCCCCTGGTTCGGAAGAAAAATAGAAAACCATCATTTTTGTCTTGTCTCTGAAATCCACCAGAAATGCATTGGGCAGCATATATACTTCAATAAGCCAGTCAACAGAAAGAGAATTATTTATTTTCTTTCTATCTCCCCGATCTGGTTCATCTGTTATTATTACCGCTGAATTTACCCACAAGGAAGACAACCCTGAAATTAAAGCAGTCCCACAGGAAAACAAAGATTAGGCAAAATATAGTTATAAACATGCTTAACATTCCTGTGTTTTGTACACTTTCCCTATTTCATCATCTCTCACCTTCCCACCCACCCCTCTATCATTTTTGGTTAACTATGTGCCCCTAAAGGACAGGGGATTTATAAAATTGTGTGCATGTGTGCTAACAATCTTTTTCTCACAAATTATTTTCACAACATAGAGAAATAGATAAATGCAAGGCCAATGCACAAGATTCGGTGGCTTATGGGTAGGGAACTAGGTGTAGCCTGTGCGTTGTTAAAGTTGTAACTCATCCTCATTCTCCCTAAACTGGGGTAAAAACTAGGAAGAAGATTATCAGAGTATTACGCTTTATTTTTCAGTCGGTTTGCAAGGATGAAATAAGTTCAGAAAGATGTTTTGTTGGGCTTCATGTCCAAGGAAAACCCTGCACATTTACACTTCAGTAAGTCTCATTAATAGGTCCCATTTAAATATACTCAAGGCTTCTAGTTATATTGTCTACCTGATAACTCAATGACCTCACGTTTCCTTCCTATCCCTTCCATTTACAGATAAATGTGTTTGGGGAAATACTCATCATCTTGGTTTAATGCAACAAGTAAACAAAGAATTAAATATATCAAATATACCAAAAACTAGATAATTCAACAGCAATAATGATCTACAAGTCTAACTACTGCCAGTTCTAGAAACATAGATTTATTTTATCACAATTTCTGTGCTTTTATTTATTCCCCCACTTTTTTGAGTGGCAGGATGGAATTTATATTTTTACAAATTTAAGATGGGAAATGGTACACGGCTTTTTATTTGGTATAAATATTAACAGCTTGTCAAAGTTCTTCTGGGATTAGAATATTTTTTCAAGTATAAGTAAATAAAATAAAGAGAGCCAGTTTGATCTAAAAGTTAAGGCACCAAGCTAGTGTAGGAAGTTATCATCCAGCCCTCTCCCAGGACATGGAAATATCCTAGGAAATATTGACAAGGCAGAGTATTTCTCTGGATGTGAAAAGAAAGAAACATGTTTTAAAAGACAGAATAGCTGCCTGTAGCTTCCTGCCCATCCCCACTTTGTCAATGGACCATTAAGAAGGCCAAGCTAGTCCCTTTACATGATAAAGACTTCTCCACTTCATCTCCAGGGGATGGGATTAAAGCATGATAATATTGGCCCCAACTCACCACATGGCATCTGAGAACACAACCAAACCTGGATTCAAAACACAGCCTAGAGAGTTGCCCCTGCATGGCCCCATGGGAGTCTGACAACCAATCAGAATACATTTCTTACACAGGAACAGGAAACAGAGAGGTGGGACTGAACAGGTTATAAAAAGCCAAGCAAGCCCCTCCTTCAGCCCTTCTCTTCTTCTCCACCAACAATGAAGCATGTGATCACCTTTTCTGTTCAGGGCTCAAGCCATGTGGTCCTGTCCACCAATAAACCATCTTTCCAAGCAGTCTCCATTCTCCAGTGTCTTTTTCCCCACTTGGAGACGAACCCAGAAGGACATTTCTTTCATCATTAGAAAGCAGGATACGGTGAATAGTAGTCCCACCTTAGGCATGAAAAGTCAGTTGGGTTACTTTGGGCCAGTCACTCTCTCTTAGCCCTGCTCACATAACAGGATTGGTATTGTGGGTAAAATAGTAAATATAGTGGGTAAAATAGCAAGCGAAAGGTATATTAAGTACATTCACTGGCTTGAGTTCTTTATAAAACCATAAAGGTAGGATAAAAAAAATAAATTGGCATTATTGAATTGCCTCCCACGTAGTGCCAATCTGTAACTCAATACATGCCAAGATGAAAAGACAAGATTAGAAGAAAAAACACTGTTGGTTATTCATTTACAGTTAGATTGGCTACTCACTTACACAAAAATCGCAAGCATCAATAGTGGGTTCACAGCTTTGTCCTTCTCCTTTAACATAGAAGAATGGATAAAAGGTCAAGAGATAAACTTTATCCCTTATAATTCTTTTATAATTGTTTGGCACTTTTGATCACTTAAGAGTGCCAAGGAATAAGAGCCAAAATATTTTGGAAGAGACTTCACTTATAGATGGGACAACTTGATAGAACATTGGCTAGAGATTCGCTATCCCCAAGGGATTTGAGATACTATTGGGTTAATAATTTTGAGCATTCCCATATGATGTTTGCTACGTCCTGAGGTCTCGAGAAAGACATGCCAATCAATTGGCAAAAGTAATCCGTTGACTCCGGTGCAGGTGCAGGCTCATAGAAGCCGGGCAGGCTTCCTATTGGTTAACAGTTTGACAGCCAGCATATAAAAGGCTGTCAGTTAAGTTTGTTGCTCGTTGGTTGTCAGCTACGTTAATAAATGGTTATCGTTACATTAGTCTCCTGGCGTTACTTCAGGAGAATATCTACCACTGGCGATGAGGAGGTGGAATCCTGAGAGTAACCGCTAGTACAGAATAATGTCTGATAACGATCCGCAGCATGATGGCTATACCTCCATTTGCCGCATTTATGCCCGAGAGAGAGTTGTGGGAGGTGTTTATTCAGTATTTTGAATGCTTCCTTATCGCCCATGATCTGACTGGGATAACCACAGAAAGAAAGAGGGGTTATTTTTTGAGTCTATGTGGCCCAGAGATATTCTCAATGGCCCGGGCATTGGCAGCCCCTGCCTCCATGCACAGTGCCTTGGGAAGTCCTAATGGCCAAGCTCAAAGGACACTATGCACCTGTTCCATCCTGTTTCACTAGACGTTTCGCATTTTGCCGGTGTGTTCAAAAAGAAAATGAGACTATCAGTCAATTCATGGTAGCTCTCAGACAAGCCGCGATTTACTGTGAATTCCCAGATCTCGATGAGTCGTTACTGGAGCAACTGGTTTATGGCAGCAGGGATTTAAGGCTTCAGTGCCGCCTGCTAACTAAAACAGAGCTAACCATTGCCATTGCCTTAGATGAAGCTCAAGCGGCTGAACCCAGTCCGCAGCTGTAATTTAAAAATGTAAAGCTACCCACATGCCATCCTCAGCAGCAGCCATAGTTAATCAACAATCAATTGAGGAGGCCGATGAACAGCAAACAATTGATCAAGTAGCACACCTCAAGTTATCAGCGGATGGCAGATGGAAGTCAGCCACGAATGCTTCTCAGACAAGCTGCCTGAGTTGCAGAGGGAACCATCTGCGGTCAAATTGCCGGTTTAAATCAGCCATCTGCTGGCATTGTGGTAAGACAGGTCATCTAGCCTATGTGTGCCATGCCATTCTGCCTGCGACAGATGTTGGACGTCCTGTGAATAGGTCAGCACAAAGACGACCAGCCCGCGCTAAGGAGACCTGCAACGCCATCGACCGTGACAGCGATGGGAAAGAAACTGTAACACAGCCTCCGAAGGAAAAGGCAGCTGCCAGAAAATGTTTACCACTGTTTTAATTGAGGGATCTCCTTGTAAAATGGAGATTGACATGGGGTCGACGAGATCCATTATTTCCTGGGGCAGCCTCAAAAGAATCCTGCCCACAATTTCTAGAGCAGAATTATTCCCAACTAGCTGCATTTTAAAAGATTATCAAAAAAGGGCTATTCCAATTGTGGGAAGTGAGCAATTCCAAGTTGAGCATGGCAAATTCAAGGGCACACTGCCGTTAATAGTTGTAGAGGGGCCGCTGGCTTCAGTTTTGGGTTTAGATTGGTTCGAGGCATTGGGGTTCTCTATTTCAGGAATTCATTCTACAGAAATTGCTGCCAGTTTTGAAGATCTGACACAGGAGTTCGAGGACGTTTTTAGCAATGAATTAGGTAAATATAATGGATCACCAATTTCTTTTAATTTAGACCCCCATGTAGCACCCATTAGAATTAAAGCTAGGTGAGTCCCTTTGCGCTGCAGGAAAAGGTGGATGCAGAGCTAGATAAGTTAATTAGGCAAGGAATATTAGAACCAGTAGATTATGTGAAGTGGGGGACTCCTATCGTAATACCAATTAAATCAGACAGATCCATAAGGATCTGCACTGATTATAAATCAACAATTAATAAAGGATTGCAAGCTCATCCCTATCCAGTACCTGTAGTGCAACACCTATTGCACTCATTAGGTCATGGACACCTCTTTGATAAGCTTGACCTAGCTCAAGCTTATCAACAATTACCTATAGATGATGCAACAGCAGGCGCCCAAACTATCGTTACACATCAGGGAGCATTCTGTTGCCATAGACTCCCAGCATTTTCCAGAGCATCATGGAACGGCTGCTCAATGGGTTACCTGGAGTGTTACCATACTTTGACGATGTGCTCATTGCAACACAGAGTCAGGGGGAACTACCTAATAAACTTAGAGCAGTTTTCCTCCGTTTCCAAAAGGCAGGACTGAAATCGAAGAAAACTAAGTGCCATATTGGTGTGGAGTTGGTAGATTTCCTCGGGTTTCATATTGATGCCCAAGGTATTCATCCAGCCCCTTCCAAAGTAGAAGCTATTAAGAAAGCTCCAGCTCCAAACAATAAGACGGAGTTACAAGATTTCTTGGGTCTATTAAATTTTTATGCTACGTTCTTACCCCATAAGGCTTCCGTAGCGGAATCTTTACATTGACTGCTAGACGCGTCAGCGAACTGGAAATGGGGCAGTCACAAGGAACAAGCATTTGTGGCTGTCAAATAGCTCCTGACATCATCTGCTGTCCTCATTCAATACAATGAAGCATTACCTCTAATATTAGCTACGGATGCTTCTCCGTATGGCATAGGGGCTGTACTCAGATTCAGATTCAGATTGTTTATTTGTATGCCGCCCTTTTCCCTGGGGGGACTCAGGGCGGCTCACAATCCAAGGGGGGGGGAGACAAACTTTTACATATAAGACAATACATGATTAAAACGCAACATTCATACCATTCGGACGGGTTACAATCTTTAGCCCCAGGCCTGACGGGATAGCCAGATTCTAAGGGCTGTGCGGAAGGTCTGAAGGGTGGTGAGGGTATGAATCTCCACGGGGAGATCGTTCCATTGGGTCGGGGCTACCACCGAGAAGGCTCTCCTCCGTGTGGTGGCCAGTCGGCATTGGCCAGCAGATGGAACTCGGAGGAGGCCTAAACGATGAGATCTGATGGGTCGTGTGGAGGTGATCGGCAGTAGGCGGTCTCTCAAGTACCCAGACCCACTACCATGGAGGGCTTTATAGGTGGCGAGTAGCACCTTGAAGCGTATCTGGAGATCGACAGGTAGCCAGTGCAGCTCGCGGAGGATAGGTGTTACGTGGGTGAAACGAGGTGCACCCACAATCGCTCGCACGGCTGCATTCTGGACTAGCTGAAGTCGCCGAATACTCCTCAAGGGCAGCCCCATGTAGAGCACATTGCAGTACTCCAGCCTAGAGGTCACAAGGGCACGAGTGACTGTTGTGAGAGCCTCCCGGTTCAGGTAGGGGCGCAACTGGTGCACCAGGCGAACCCGGGCAAATGTCCCCCTGGTCACAGCTGATAAATGGTGTTCGAAAGTCAGCTGTGGGTCCAGGAGGACTCCCAAGTTGCGGACCCTGTCTGAGGGGTATAATGTTTGACCCCCCAGCCTGAGAGATGGAATATTTGCCAAATTAGTGGGAGGGAAACACAACAGCCACTCGGTCTTGTCCGGGTTGAGCACGAGTTTGTTGGCCCTCATCCAGTCCCTAACGGCTTCGAGTCCCTGGTTCATCACGTCCACCACTTCATTGAGTTGGCACGGGGCGGACAGATACAACTGGGTATCGTCCGCATACTGATGGTATTTTATCCCGTGCCGCCGAATGATCTCGCCCAGCGGTTTCATGTAGATGTTGAAAAGTAGGGGAGACAAGACCGAACCCTGCGGCACCCCATATGTTAGGGGCCTAGGGTTCGATCTCTGCCCCCCAACTAACATCGACTGCGACCTGTCCGAGAGGTAAGAGGAGAACCACTGCAAAACAGTGCCTCCCACCCCCACCTCTCGCAGTCGTCGCAGAAGGATACCATGGTCGATGGTATCGAAAGCCGCTGAGAGGTCAAGGAGAACCAGAATGGAGGCATGGCCTCGATCCCTGGCTCTCCAGAGGTCATCGGTCAATGCGACCAAAGCGGTTTCTGTGCTGTAGCCAGGTCTGAAGCCGGACTGGAATGGGTCAAGATAGCTAGCTTCCTCCAAGGCCCGCTGGAGCAGTTTTCCTCCGTTTCCAAAAGGCAGGACTGAAATCGAAGAAAACTAAGTGCCATATTGGTGTGGAGTTGGTAGATTTCCTCGGGTTTCATATTGATGCCCAAGGTATTCATCCAGCCCCTTCCAAAGTAGAAGCTATTAAGAAAGCTCCAGCTCCAAACAATAAGACGGAGTTACAAGATTTCTTGGGTCTATTAAATTTTTATGCTATGTTCTTACCCCATAAGGCTTCCATAGCGGAATCTTTACATTGACTGCTAGACGCGTCAGCGAACTGGAAATGGGGCAGTCACAAGGAACAAGCATTTGTGGCTGTCAAATAGCTCCTGACATCATCTGCTGTCCTCATTCAATACAATGAAGCATTACCTCTAATATTAGCTACGGATGCTTCTCCGTATGGCATAGGGGCTGTACTCAGCTATCGCTGCCCAAATGACAGTGAGGCTCTAGTAGCGTATTTCTCCCGTTCATTGTCCAAGGCAGAAAGGAATTACAACGAGTTGGAGAAAGAAGCACCAGCAGTGGTGGCTGGAATCAAAAGGTTCTACCACTATCTGTATGGTCGTTCTTTTGTATTACAAACTGACTATAAACCTTTGCTTGGCATAATTGCAGGAGATACACCAACTCCTACAATTCTATCACCTCGTATGTCTCGATGGACTGAATTCCTTGCGGCATACAGTTACCAGTTGGAATAAAGCCTGGGAAAACACATGGGGCATGCTGATGCCTTAAGTCGATGCCCGTTGCCTCAGAAGGCTCACGATCCAGCTCCAGCATCATCAGTACTTTTAATAGAGGACCTAGAATTACCGCTCTCCGCCTCTGATATTGCAGGCCATTCTAAAACTGATCCTATTTTATCTCAAGTTATTGAATGGGTCAGTAGGGGTTGGCCTTGAGGAAAGCTGTCAGAACAGTTCTTGCCATATAGTAAAGGTGGCTGGAACTGTCAGAAGTAAAAGGTTGTCTTTTATGGGGGAACAGAGTAGTAGTTCCCCAAACTTTAAGGGTACAAATTTTACAATGTAGGTCATCCGGGCATAGCTAGAATGAAAGCTTTAGGATGCAGCTATGTCTGGTGGCCCAACTTGGATTCAGAAATAGCAAATTGGGTGGCCAAATGCTCTCCTTGTCAAGCATCACGCCCTAATCCCGCAGGTGCTCATCCTAGGGTTTGGGAGTTACCACAAGCTCTGTGGGCAAGAATTCATATAGATTTCACTGGGCCAGTACAGGGGCATACTTTTTTGGTTGTAGTAGATGCATTTTCAAGGTGGGTGGAAATTGCCTCCATGAATACAACTACATTGGAGGCCACTATTAAAGAATTACAGAAACTATTTTCCACGCACAGACTACCGGACACGTTAGTGTCCGATAATGGCCCTCAATTCACTTCAGCAGTGTTCCAAGCTTTTTTAGCAAGGCTAGGAATAAGACATGCATTGGTAGCCCCTTATCATCTGCCAGCAATGGCAGAGCGGAACAGGCAGTCCGCTCCGCTAAAGATGCTTTACAACATTTGGGTTCAGGTCCTTGGGAACAGAAAATAAATCTGTATTTATTGGCCCAGCATTCAACACCATGCCCTTCAACTGGTAAAAGTCCAGTTGAATTATTAATGGGATGGTGTCTTCGCACCATTTTGGACAAGTTACACCCACATTATCATGCAAATGCTGCTCCAGAGTATGCAGAACACACTCGTAATTTTGAGTTGGGGGAAAGAGTATACGCAAGAAATTGCATAGGTGATCCTAAATGGGTACCAGGTCAGATAATTCAAATTACTGGCCTGTGCTCTTATAGGGTCCAGTTAGATGATGGTCGGCAATGGCGATGCCACATAGATCAACTTTGGCGCTGCAATGCACAGATAATTCAACCTGATAGGGCCCCATCGTCCAATTGTTCATCCTTGCCACCGCAATCAGAAGACAACATCATCCGACCAGACTGTTACCAATCCGGTTTCAACACTTCTACAATTCCCATATCTTTATCGCAGGAGCCCTTACCTGTTGATCTATGCCTTACAGCAGGGGAGGGGTCTCTGGAGGGGCTGACCAAGGAGTCAGCAACATCAGAGGAGATGCGAGAACAAACATCTTCTCCGGCAGAACAGAAAGAATTACAGCGCTTGGAAAGGATCTCCTGGAAACCTGTATACCTCAGAGACTATATGTGGGGGAGTGGTGCTACGTCCTGAGGTCTCAAGAAAGACATGCCAATCAATGGGCAAAAGTAATCCATTGACTCCGGCACGGGTGCAGGCTTGCGGAAGCCAGGCAGGCTTCCTATTGGTTAACAGTTTGACAGCCAGCATATAAAAGGCTGTCAGTTAAGTTTGTTGTTCGTTCATTAATAAATGGTTATTGTTACATTAGTCTCCTGGTATTACTTCAGGAGAATATCTACCAATTTTATTGTAAAATAATAAACCTTTGGATTAGATGACTTGTTTATTTTCTTCCTCAATGCTTATATGGGTGCTTTCAGAAAACCCACAAGCAAGGAATGAAGAGATTATCTACTGACATAATATCACGCTTCAAAACATTTGTTTTCACTACCGTAGCTGTTCAAAGAGAAATCCCATCTCAGGAAGTTCAGGCACTGAAAGAATCAAAGAGAAATGTTGATCTATCTATCAAGGTATATTGGCAAAGACCTCAGAAAACTCTGAAAATCAAATTCCAAGGAACCAAACAAGTACAAGAGCAGAAGTCAAAGGGTCTGGCTCCATTTTCATTTCTGGTCTTTGTTCATATCACAGTTCTTTCTCTGCAACTTGGCTGAAGCCCATGTCAGAAAAGACACCCTAACTAATCCATAATGATCTAGGATCCATAATGATCTAGGATCCAGGAATTATGAGCAATACAGAAAGTAGAGAACGTCAGATGCAGATTAGAATTTTACCTCATGGATCATGATCTCAATTGTGTGGCTTCTGTATGTTGGAGGAAAGAGATTCGTGGATGAAATAGTAGCAACTAAAATCATTTCGGTTTTTTTTTCCTTTACCATATTCTGTCTTTTCTTCTTTTTTTACACATACATGTAAACATACATATACATATATGTGCATATATGTGTGTGTACGTATGTATATGTACATATATATGTATACACACATAGACGTATACACATACATATATACACATACACACATAGTTTTTTTATTTATTTCTCAATTTAAAAAAATATAAATATTTCATCTTTCCTTAAGCAATGTGTCGCCTGGGTACAAATATTTCTGTTCAACATCCTTCCACAGATTATAATACATTGAACAGTTAAACATTGTAAAGCTCTTCATTTCCTCCTTAACGTATCTTCTAGTAAAAATACAATAATATTAAACATAGTTATTCTCATCACACTAATACTAACAATTGTCATTTTATTCTTATCTCTATCTTGACATATTTTGTATTCTTCTTTTTGCCTTCTTTTATTTCGAATTTCCTTTTTTATTCTCTAACCATTGGTAAAACATTTCCATTATCATATAATAATTGGTTTGTTCTTTCTCCTTAATTGCCAATGTTAGTCTATGCATTTCTGCACATTCTAATATTTTCCTAATCATCTTCTCTTCAGTTGGAATCTCTTCACATTTCCAATATTGTGCAAATACAATTCTAGCTACCACATTCTGTGTATATACATGCACTATGTCCCTTTCCAGTAATGGGTAAACATACCATTGGAAACTCATTCTATCTTTTTTTAAAAAAACCATAATCCAGCTTCTGGCAGAAAACATTTTTAAAAACCTAGTTTGATTTACTAGGAATATTTATACTGTTGCATTTTTAATCAATGACTAAGCTGAATTTGGAATTATTTGGAATAGATTTGCTTTTTATTAAAAAAAAATGATGTTTCTTATGAACTGTCACACTTGTTTGAGTATTTAGCTGCAGCCACCTATGTTAACTAGAAAATTATAATACTGACTCATAGTACAGATGTTATAATTCAAAGATTTATTTTCAGAATATAAACAGTTTTCTTTTGAGTAATCAAATCAGACCATGCAGAAATTTGAAAAACAGATATTTCTTTCAGGCAAAACTTCTCAATTACTTAACACTAACTACTGTATATACATATACATGTGCGTGTACGTGTGTGTGTGTGTGTGTGTGTGTGAGGTTTCCGCTGTTCGCCCATGAGGCCAATGTTGAGAAAAGACAGGAGACAAATTTTCTCGGGATGGAGCGACCCAGATGAGAACCTGAGAGCCCCTTTTATTGAGACAGGACAAAGGCAGGAGGAGCAATAGCATGTGATAAAAAACAGCCTGTAAAAGTACAATTTCTAATCTGCTGCTTCAGGAAAGTTCTTTCTATATGTGGTCAAATCCTGGACGTCAATGGTAGGGCACATCTCAGAATGTTATGTTATTCACTATCAGGATGTTATGGCTTTCTCGGAGCCAGTTGTCTCCTGTGTGATTCAGCGTGACCCTGCAGGCCCTAGTATGAACTAGGCCATGGAGGACACACACCTACACAAGGAACTATATTACAACATCTCCTACTTTTTTATTTTCTTTTTGTCAAAAAGACTCTTCTACCAGAGTTGTCAACAGTGCCTTTTGTTGCTGCATATCAAGGCTTGTTAATGCCATGTTGATACTCCTTTTCTGCACCATGCCCTCCACTGTGGACTGGATTATACTTCGGATGACAGGGATAAAACAGGGTAATAGTAGGAGGCCTAGGAAGATGCTGCCTGCCATAAAGGCGGCTTGCTTCCAGTTTCGGAAGATGCCCCCCAAGAACCCCGCATCATCCATAATCCCTGTCCACGTTTGTACGGGCACATGCACTAATCTTCTCAAGTCAGCAGTGAGATCAGCTACCACTTTGCCGGTTTCATCAATCTGTAGGCAGCAATTTGTCAGGTTAAACTTCCCACATACCCCTCCCTCTTTTGCAAGTAGATAGTCCAAAGCTAAGCGGTTTTGATAAACTGCAGTGCGCAGCTTATCCTGTGCTGTGGCAATGGCGTTAAGCGCCCTATCAATACGATTACCAGCTAATTCTAGCACTGCTTGCAGCCTAATTATTCTATTAAGCATATAAATTGGGGTCCGGTAACCCCACGACCCATCTTCCGCCCATGTTGCGGGGTCATAATAAGCAATAATGCGTTTGGGGGGCCATTCATCATCTTTCCAATTCCCAACCTGCACCCCCCCCCAAAACCCTCCCCCTGGTCTAGGGCCCTTTTCCTTCTCCAAACATCATACACGGAGATTCCCAGGTGTTGTCTAGCAGTGAGGGGTAGCAAGAAAAAGGAGGGTTTAATCCATGCTAAAATGCAGGTGCCTCCCCAATTGTGAGGGAGGTACTCATAAGCAAAATTTCCACACACCCAATACATCCCCACCGGGGCAGTCCAGTTTCGTGTTGAGGAGGAAAAGTAGGAAAAAACCGTGGTGTTCAACTGCTCCGGCTTGGAGATGTTGGCAGCCGAGGTCCATGAGGAGTTGACCCACTGGCCTTTGCAGAAGAGGGTGCCCACTGCAAAGGAACCATTGCGGAAGTAACAGTGGGTACCCACAATGTTAGTAGTCAATGTCCAGGTGGTATCAGAGGCGTGGGGCCGTATTGTGAGATTCCCAGCCCAGGAAAGTTTATTTAGTAACACTGGGTCAGCTTCTAGGGCTTCCCAGGGCCATTGTTCACCCATGTTTGTGCCCCCACATACAAAGCAATTTGTTACCCCCAGGGTTTGGGCAATTTCGGTGGCAAATTCCAGGAACAGGTTGCGGGCTTTGTCAGAGATGATTGGTTTTGCGTTGGTTCCAAGTCTTTCGATGGTGTCATAAACGGACCATTGTATGCCTCTGGACTCTTTGAGACTGTCAATCGTGATTGTAATATAGGTAAGTGGATCACTGCCCGTTCCATCAATTCCCAGGCCGTAGACTTCAATTTTAGGATGGTCTTTTGAGAGGGTGAAAGAGACCCTGTTGCTGTTCGGTATCCGACGGAAGGATTCAATAGTCTGCTTTGCTGTGTTCAAAGGGTTGTAGCATCCTCGGTAGCTGCCACCAGTGTGATCACAAACTCCGCGCCAAACGGTCTTCTGCGGGTCTCCCCATGATGCGCAGGGGTGAAGAAAGTATTCAGGGGGGTTTGGCTTGTTACGGGTGCAAAGGTATTTATGGTCGTGTTTGTAGGTTTCTCGCCAGGCGTGGGAGCCACAAGAGCGGAAGGCTATTTTGTCCATGGCCAGACAGACATCAATGTCAATAGTCCATTGTTCTGCTTTTGAGCGAATGGTGTGGTTAAGGTATGCAAGATAGGCTGCTCCTGCGTTCCCAGCAACAATGCCAAGACCGGCCCATATGGTGATGTTGTATTTGGTAAGTATTTCTGGGCTGTGGCATGTCACTGTAGTGCCCTGTTGACAGACACTGTATTCAATGGTAGGGCACATCTCAGAATGTTATGTTATTCACTATCAGGATGTTATGGCTTTCTCGGAGCCAGTTGTCTCCTGTGTGATTCAGCGTGACCCTGCAGGCCCTAGTATGACCTAGGCCATGGAGGACACACACCTACACAAGGAACTATATTACAACATGTGTGTGTATGTGTCTGTGTGTGTTCCAGCATATCTCCAGAATGCCTGGGCCACTGAAATGAAAAGGACTGAATTATATCTATAGTGTCAAGTCACAGTACTTTTGAAAGTGATAGTGTGCATTTTGGATTCAAATTCTGTTAAGATACAGCCTGTTGTGCCTTAAAATGGATTCTACTGTATGGCACAGTGAGGTTGCCATGGTAACAGATTCACAGTACTCCACAAGGGGGCTCCCTCTAATACAGCATTGGGATAAATACATACCTGGGCTACACCCCATCATCAGCTAGTTTATGATACAAAAAAGAAGTCACTGGAAGCTCCTAATAAGTACCCGCATAAATTCCTCTATGAGTGAGGTCATTCTCTAGCATAGCTCATAGCCACAGGAATATGTTGGATGGATCACTACATTCTGGAAATTCTTTTCCAAAATAAAATATCCATTAATTCCAAGCCAGAATGATAGAGAGCAGGAGACACATGTGTAAAACCAGGTCAGGGAAGATCCCTCCCTGGCTTTTATGACATGCATTTTAATATTTTCAAAATGCAATGTGAATTCAGGGTAACTGGGCAATGTGCCATTATACTGAGCCTCATTTGTACAAGTCTTAGCTCACATAACACCCAATGTCATTGTTTTATTTTGGCTTTGTAACCGTTATATCAAGAAAGACAGTTTGGTATAGTGATTAAGGACACATGAATTTTAGTCTCACTGCAGTCTTAAAATCAGCATTTACACTGATTTTACATTGCATTTACATTTAGTGAGGGACAGTCATTCTCTCTCACCCTTAGGAAGGAGACAAAGGCAAATCCTTTCTTTGCAAAAAAAAAAAAACCATTGCGTTTACATTTAGTGAGGGACAGTCATTCTCTCTCACCCTTAGGAAGGAGACAAAGGCAAATCCTTTCTTTGCAAAAAAAAAAAAACCATTGCGTTTACATTTAGTGAGGGACAGTCATTCTCTCTCACCCTTAGGAAGGAGACAAAGGCAAATCCTTTCTTTGCAAAAAAAAAAAAAAAAAAAAAACCATGCAGAAATTAGCCTAGTTGGTTATACCTTTAACCCAACTCAAGTATTTCTTTAAATAGGAATGCAGGAAATAAATTCAATAATATAAATGGTAGTGTTGGAAGAAATGTCCTCTGGGTTCAGCTCCAAGTGGGGAAGAAGACACTGGAGACATGGAGGCTGCTTGGAAAGATGGTTTTAATGGTGGATAGAACCACATGGCTTGAGTCCTGAACAGAAAAGGTGATCACATGCTTCAATGTTGGTGAAGAAGAGAAGAGAAGCTGAGTCCCTGGTTTTATGCCCTCTCTGGCCTTTGATCTTGATCTTATATTCTGATTGGTTGTCAGACTCCCATGGAGCCATGCAGGGGCAACTCTCTAGGCTGCATTTTGAATCCAGGTTTGGTTGAGTTCTCAGATGCCATGTGGTGAGTTGGATAAAGGGCCAATATTATCATGCCTTAATCCCATCACTACGAGCTGAAGGGGAGAACTCTTTATTATGTAAAGTGGACTAGTTCAGGCTTTAATGGCTCATTGACAAAGGGGGATGGGCAGGAAGCTGCAGGCAGCTATTCTGTCTTTTAAAACATGTTTCTTTCTTTTCACAGCCAGAGAAATATTCTGCCCTTTCAATATTTCCTAGGATATTTCATTTTTCTGGGAGGGGGCTGGGTGATAACTTCCTACAATCGTAGTAACCAGCTGCCAGATGGATTAGAAATTACTGAAGAATTGAAGATAGTCCCCCATTTTTCAAGGGAAAGTATCATCCTATTATTACCTCCTAGTTTAATACACTGCTTTTTCTCCAGCAGCACCAAGAACAGTGGCACACACAAAAGTCCTTCCATTTTCCCCCACAGCAAGTACAAATTGGGTTGAGAAAGAGACCCAAATCTCCCAGAGAACTTTGGTTGCTGGTTTCTCTGGTCCCAGTCCAACATGAAAAGCTATTTTCAAAGTCTTTTAAGGACGAAAGTGCTTCTGCTTCTCTCCAAATCACCTATAACAAAAAAAAAGGGGGGGGGAAGGATCATTGTCCTATTGCACGCACAGTATTTCAGAGGTGTAATCTTCTTCCCCTTAGTCTGGTAAATCTAATAATGTCCTTTGCATACGAAAAAGTCAGTGTATATATGGAAAACGAATTTACACAATCCCTTTATTCAAACTGCCAGGTGAGGAGTATTCTTGTGACGGTTACAGCATATTACCACATGCGGATGCCTCCTTGAGAGAATAGGCTAGCTAGCGCTTCCATAGGCAATATTGTAGGCAGATTTGACTGCATTCCCCAGAGTCCTCCGCGGCGCGCCTACGGCAAGCGAAGAGTTCAACTGAAAGAAATGTTGCCTTTGGACCGCTCTTTGACCCTAAAAGGGATGTCGATGCTGGGAGCCAATATTGTTGGCGATATTGGTTTACTGAAGTCGCTTCTATTTTCTGCCTCCCCTCAATTTTCCACAGCGGTAGACCAGGGTTCTCCGAAAGCGGAGTAGAAAGATCTTCGTTGCAATAGGTAGTTTGCAGACATGGACACTTCTGGGAAAGTAAGAAACGGCTTATTCTTCTTAGGGAAGAAGTAAACTAATCTAAGCTGTAAACTCATTTAAACGGGAAATGCGTCTGCTAATTTGTGGTTAATGTTTGGTGCGAGTCCCCCTGTTAGGATATGTAAATGATTGCTGGGGCTTCCCTCTTCTGCGAAAAACTAATAGAAGAACGTATAGTTTACATACAGTAAACCAGTTAAGCAAAACCAGGGCTTAATGCATAGTTTAAGACGGCGTACCTTCTTGCATGCTTTTCTGTGAATAAATGGCAACAGTAAGATTGAATGGAACAACGTGCAAGAATTATATAGCTAGAAATCCAATTTTTATTTAATTGTATTCAAATATATAATGAACTACACTGGCCTACAACCTCCCCCAGTTGGCCCAATGCATAGACAATGAGCAATTAATTCGTCTTGCTTGTTGGATCACGGTTTGCCCTTAAACTGAGACATCCTAAGTAAATATATCAATGGCTTTGCTTGCAAGACTGTAGCTGTAGTTACTGCACTATTCTTCATTTAGTAAGCCTAACGCAACTCAGATGGGCGGCGTTCTTGAAATATGCTAGACTATAATGCTGTTGACTTCTTTGTTGTTCACTATAAATCCAAACAGTATGTTCAGTGCGATCGATTTCTATTTAAATATGTTTACAGTTGAGAGACCAGATTGAGGTAGGAGTTAAGGAGTCAGGCAAGAAACTGGGAAATTGTGAGTTTCCTAGGATATTTCATTTTTCTAGGAGAGGGGTGGATCTTAACTTCCTACAACACAAAAGCCAACTGGATGACCTTGAGCCAGTCACTCTCTCCTAGCCCTCGAAAGCAGGCAGTGGCAAACCATTTTGGAAATCTTGCCAAGAAAACCTCAGGGAGCTGTCTAGGCAGTCACCAAGAATCAAGATTGCCTTGAAGGTGTTCTACCACCCAAAATGGTTACAATTGCAATCTAATTTTCATGCTATTGCAGCTACATTGACATCTGAAGCACATATAACTAGGGATTTAAGTTGCAGGAAGTTCTAAGTGCGTACATGACTGCATTCATCCCTTACTTAGAACATATAATAGTTCAATACAGCACTGTATAGTACATTATCTAGTGTGTATATGATTTCTGGAAAATGTATTAGACTATATTATAAGTCACTGATTGCACTGAGGGGGGATTAAAAACCTCAGGTTAAAAACCAAGTGATTTGTTAAGATAACACTGTTAATATATAATTGCCCAAAGAGGAAAGGGCACCCTGTTGCACCACTAGACTTAGGGTCATAGCTCAGTTGTAGAGCTGTTGTAGATTTCATTTACTACTTTGTCCAAGTTTCAAAGTAAATTAAAAATTGACATTTTTTTAGGTGGCTTGAAGCCAGAATTAGCATTTTGGGAAAGTGAATTCATGTTATGCCGCAGACACTATAGAATTTCTGATGGGAGAGGGAGTCTGTCAGGAGGGGGCAGACACACACACACTCTCTTAACATGTATGCCCAGTTTTTTTCCAGCTTGCACTTACAGTTGTCTCAAAAAGTAGAAAAGCACCAACAGTTTTCAGCCCCTCTAGTCAGAGGGGCTGAGATGAGGATGAGAAAGGGATGAGAAAGATTATCACTCTCAGATGTACAGTAGATAACATGGTGGATTAATTTCCATTTTTCCCAAATGGCAAAAAAATCCCCCTCTTCACATGTGGCGTATTGTGCTCCTTTATTGCAAAAAAATGTGTTATATGGAAGTGTCCACAGGATGGAGGCTTTCATTGAAACGACTAGAGTAGCATTACATCCTTTCAATGCAAGTTCTGCTCCTTTTATACACATGTACATCCTCTTGATGCATGTCCAAAGGGAGTAGAGCTTGTGGTGCAACTATGGGACATTAGGTTTCTCATTTGAGCCTCCTGTGGAGGCCTCTGGTGCTATATCTCAAAGGAGCTGATTACTCCTACTGGAACAGCATAACAGGTTTTCTCTATGACCCTCACTATGAGATGCTACATTGAGAAGGGTTTTAGGCTTCTCTTGGTTTCATCTGCTTCGTGCTTTGCATAGGATGATGCTAAACATATTTGTTTTTGGTTTGACTTTCCTAGGTTATCAAATGTAGAGCAGCTGTGGCTTGGGAAGTCGGCAAACCACTTTCTATTGAAGAGGTAGAAGTGGCTCCACCAAGGTCTCATGAAGTTCGTGTTAAGGTAGTTCCATTTTTATGAGTAATGTTCCACAGTCCTCTATTTTGGAAAGCACTGTTTTGTTCTTGAAGGAAAGCTTCAACTTGTCACTTTCATTAATCTGTTTTTCAAACATTTGCAAAGCAGTTTGCTAAATAAATACTTGTACATTGGCAACCCTTGAAAGGCTAAGAGAAAAGTAAGTGGGAATTATGTTTCATTCGCAGACCACAGTGTGGTCTGTTTGGGTTCACTAAATGTGTCCTGTGAATGCAGCCTTGCTTTCATTGAATTGTCATTTGTAATCTCTAGTTTACGTGCAATTTTTCTGGCACCCCATTTGTGACCTCTTACACTCATTTTTCAGTATTAGATTTATATTCCAACTTTTATTTGGGAGTCATAACAGTGTACCCAATACTACTTCCTACTTGTTCCCAAAACAACAACCCTATGAATTAGTGTGAGCAAAGAGAGAGAGAGAAACTGTGACTGGCTTAGTTACTCAATGAGCTTCTGGGTCTGAGGCGGGGGGGGGGGGGGTGAAATTCAGCAGGTGCTGACAGGTTCTGGAGAATCGGTAGCAGAAATTTTGAGTAGTTCAGAGAATCGGCAATTACCACCTCTGGCTGGCCCCAGAGTGGGGAGGAATGGAGATTTTGCAGTATCCTTCCACGCCCACCAAGCCAGGGCCACAGAACCGGTAGTAAAGAAATTTGATTTTCACCACTGGTCTGAGGATAAAATAAAGCTATGATTTCCCAATTCCTAGACCACCAAATCAACCACTATATCATACTGGATAAGAACAGGCTTAAAGGTGCAAAATGGATCCCAGAGGTTTTGAAAATTGTGGGTCTTTTCTGATCCCAAGAAATGACACAGCTATTTTAAAGAGTTGTAAATAGATTCTATATGTGGGCTCCCATGTTTTCAAAGCACCTTTCACCTTCCAATCCAACACAGTGCTCAGGTCTGCTCCATAGATCTGAATAAAATTAGTGGGGTGGACAGGGATGCAAAGACTCCTTCTGAGTTTGAGTTTGCTGCTATTAGTTTTGGCATAACCTCCCATCCCATTTTCCCAAATGATCATGCAATTGAGGCATGAGTGCTTCCTAGTCCAAGAAGCTACGTGGCATCATTTTGCAATTATCTTACTTCAGTGATTCATTTGCCATAAAAATTATGGAATATTTATCTTTCATACTCCATATGAAATTCAGTACTAAATGTTATAATTTACATAACTGCTGTATAAAGAAGACTGCTGATAAATTAGAGCAGCCTTTTCCAGTGCAATTAGAAGGAAAGATAAATTAAGGCACGCACAAAAGATAAATTGTGCAGGATAGTGTGAAGAAATGTGAATCGGAACACTTTGATTCAATTAAGGAGGAGGATTTTAACAAACGTAAGAAAATTTTGCATGTGTACCTCTTGCAATGTGACAGTTTGAATCAGAAATCCAAAATGGCACGAGAAGAGCTATCAAGTCGCTGATGACATTGATGAGCACTGCTTTGATATCAGGGAAAGACAAATTGGAATTGACAATTTCTATCTTGCACAGAAATTGCAATAGGCAAACAAGGTTTTCACGGCTTACATGCAACATGGCTTACTTAAGACACTGCTGAAAAATATTTTGCCCTGTTTACAAAATAACTGCACACTTATGAAGAATTATACTTAGAAACCAAGGCATACAATAAATATTATTCATTTTGAAATAATAGAAAATACTTGCAGCTCTGGTTTTAGATTTTGGCAGTGGTTTGCTCTTCAAGCTTGTTTCAGTTTAGTTTCTGAATGTTTTGTTACCAGACTAGGTAACATCATCAGTAGAATTATCTTGTCCTATTCTCCTTAGCTTATAAGTGTCTTGTGTGCCAGTGTGGTCATTTGGTTGGTTGTTCATTTGGAGCGCAGAATTAAAATATGGCTCCAAATGAACAACCAACCAAATGACCACGCTGGCACACAAGACATTTCTAAACTAGGGAGAATAGGACTAGACAATCCTGCTGATGATGTTACCCAGTCTGGTAACAAAACATCCAGAAACTAAATTAAAACAAGCTTGGAGAGCAAACCACTGCCAAAATGTTATTCATCTTTTTTCTGCCTTTAGGAGAATGGTGAAGATGGATGAATGGAGTGAATAGCATGCATTCCACTGGTAAAAATAAACAGCATTCTGCCCCATGGTCTGTGGCATCAGAGTAATTAGCATTTTTACATTGCATTTTCCTCCACTGTTGAGAATCCATTGGCTTATCCATATTCATACGAGATTATTATGCATAGGCAATTGGAAGCCCCTAGTAAATGCCCACAATGGTTGGACATAACTCTTTGTTCTCTATTTCTCTTTGTTCTCTACTATAGATAATAGCCACTGGAATATGTGGGACAGATGACCATGTTCTGGAAGGTTCTTTCCCCAAAGTAGAGTTTCCGGTCATTCCTGGCCATGAAGGAGCCGGAATAGTAGAGAGTGTTGGGCCAGGGGTGACATGTGTAAAACCAGGTACAGAGAAGAAACTCCTCTGGCTTTTTCATGTGCATTTTAATATAGTCAAAATACAATGGGTATCCAGCATACTGTATTTGCCATACGCTGTTGCATAGAGTCTGCATTGTACAGAACTGTGTTCAGATATTACAGTCCATGATTTCTTTAACTGGAGGTAATCCTCGACCAGTGGTGGGTTTCAAAAATTGTTGGAACCTACTCTGTGGGTGTGGCCTCCTTTGTGAGAGTGGCTTGCCACCCATGTGACTGGATGGGAGTGGCTTGCTGCCCATGTGATCGGATATGAAATTATGAATTAGTACTTAGGTTGGTCCAAGTAGCTATTCAGAAACTCTGGCATTGAAGCATGCAAGTCTTAAAGCTGTCAAGTTACAAGATCCTTGCCAGTGGTGGGTTTCAAAAATCTTTGGAACCTCTTCTGTAGGTGTGGCCTGCTTTCCGGGTCCACTGGTGGAACCTCTTCTAACCGGTTTGGTAGATTTGATGAACCGGTTCTACCTAATAGGTGCGAACTGGTAGGAACCCACCTCTGTCCTCGACTTAAAACCACTTGTTTAGAGACCACCCTTCTCCGGGCCCTGAAAAAAAGACTTACCATCAGTCCTCACACTTATGACCTTCTCAGCATCCCCATAATGACCTGACCAAAATCTGGGTGCTTGACAACTGATGTGTATTTACGTTGGTTGCAACTTCTTGGGGTCATGTGACCACTCTTGGCAATTTTCCCAGCCGCCTTCTGACAAGCGAAGTTAATGAGAAAAGCTTGATTCCCTTAATCATCCCATGATTCACATAACAATCGCAGTGATCCGCTTAACTGTGGGAGGAAAAGCTCAAAGGATTGGGTGTGACTCACTCAACAGCCTCGTTTAGCAAGAGAAATCCTGGTCCTAATTGTGATCATAAGTTGAGAACTACCTATATAGACTGTGTTTATAATAACACTATTTTTCCTAGACTACACCAGAGGTCCGGGAGATCTTGTCACACTACATAACTGAATTTGCTATTCATTGCACAAATTTCTCTGTCATATGACTTCATATTTAGAATAGAATAGAATTTTTTATTGGCCAAGAGTGAGATTGGACACACAAGTCTTTGGTGTATATGCGCTCAATGTACATAAAAACACAAGATACATCCGTCAAGAATCATAAGGTACAACACTTAATGATAGCCGTAGGATACAAATAAGCAATCAGAAAAAAATATCAATATCAACCGTAAGGATACAAGCAACAAAGTTACAGTGCTGTAGTCATAAGCAGGAGGAGATGGGTGATAGGAACGATGAGAAGACTAATAGTAATGCAGCCTTAGTGAATGGTTTGACAGTGGTGAGGGAATTATTTGTTTAGCAGATGGCGTTCAGGAAAAAACTGTTCTTGTGTCTAGTTGTCTTGGTGTGCAATGCTCTATAGCGTCGTTTTGGGGGTAGGAGTTGAAACAATTTAAGTCCAGGATGTGAGGGGTTTGTAAATATTTTCACGGCCCTCTTTTTGACTCGATTTAGACACATCTAGAGCAATTGTGACTCTTAGTGTCCCTTCACCCCTTCAATCTTCCTCTTTCCAACAAAGGTGTATGTTTTATAAAGTAATTTTTTCTCGCTCAGACCTGTACTTTGCACACCTGATGAAGTAACCTTTGATCTATGCAAACTTATGCAATGATGGTACATGGACTTGCCTTGAACCACAGATTGCAAAGCTGTAGACTTTAAGTTTCTACTTTAAAACCACAGATGCTAGGTTCATCCAATATGCTAAACTGGTATAGTGTGAATGAAGAATGTTTACGGTTAAATGAAATGAACTGCTTCTAGGACATCTGATTTAGTATTGCTTCCCCTCCCCAATTCACAAATGAATTACGATCTGAATTTTAATGAGTGCATTCAGAAGGCTGTTTCAAACTATGGCAAATATATCAGGAAAAGTCTGCTTTATAAATCTTGATTTATAACAATGTGGGTAATAAACATGATCTTTTGATCCAGAGGTTTCATGTTTTTTTCCTTTGTATTTGAAGGAGACAAAGTTATTCCTCTCTGTGTGCCCCAGTGTGGAGAATGCAACTCATGTTTAAAATCAAACACCAACTGTTGCCTGAAAACCCAGTGAGTTCCTTTAAAAACTTTTTTTTTTGCATATTTTTGGATTCAGGGCATTGCACATAAAGTTTCTTTTCTTCCTGACAAGTCTGTTTATCTCTGAAACAGCATCTCTGAACCACAAAATCTGATGCCTGACAAAACCAGTAGATTCAGCTGCAAAGGGAAGCAAATTCATCACTTCCTTTGGATTAGCACTTTCTCTGAATATACAGTCATGCCTGACTCTACCATTGTTAAAATTGATGCTGCTGCACCTCTGGATAAAGTCTGTCTTTTTGGCTGTGGGTTCTCTACTGGTTATGGGGCCGCCCTCAATACAGCCCAGGTGAGAAAACCTATTTATAAGTTGTCTATGGAGAGTCTCAATCATCCAGGTCATAGTGGTCCCCAAAGGTGCTTTTTTCCCCCCAAGAGGCAACTGGACTTTCTGGTTTTTATTTGAAGATGTCTTGCTTCTCATCCAAGAAGCTTCAGGACTAGATTCAGCAGTCCATCTGCATTTAAAAGACACAGGTCACTCTTTGGAAGACAACAAAGTCCATATTTTGGACAGAGAGGATGGCTGGTTTGAAAGAGGGGTCAAAGAGGCCATCTGTGTCAAAACTGAACAGCCCTCTCTCAACAGAAAGGGAGGGATACGACATTCTCTATCTCCAGTCTACAACACAGTCCTTTCAACAGTTCCAAGAAGGCTCCACACCCATTTGCACCACTCAGGTGACCCTGAGGACACAGATAAGCCTCCAGGTGACCTAAAGGTAAAGGTTCCCTGGCACATGCGTGCTAGCTGTTTCTGGCTCTAGGGGGCAGTGCTCTCCTCCATTTCTAAGCTGAAGAGCCAGCGCTGTCTGTCTGCCATCTCTGTGGTCATGTGGCCGGCATGACTAAAGACTGAAGGCGCACGGAGTGCTGTTACCTTCCCACCCACCAAAGTGGTCCCTATTTTTCTACTTGCATTTTTACGTGGTTTTGAACTGCTAGGTTGGTAGAAGCTGGGGCAAGTAATGGGAGCTCACTCCATTATGTGGCGCTAGGGATTTGAACCACTGAATTGCCGACCTTTCTGATCAACAAGCTCAGCATCTTAGCCACTGAGCCACCCCATCCCAGGTGACCTTAAGGGCCCACTAAAAGAATGCAAATGTCGACTTCCTGGGCGGGATCTTGCTGATGGCGGCAGCTTAAGAGACTGGGAAAAATGGATTGACTATATACAAAACAAATATGGGACTAAGAAATTACAGATAGTCTATGCTTAAGATTAGGAATAATCTAAACTGCTCAAAGTTAGTGTAACAGGAAGAAGCTGAGTTCAATGTAGAAATGTTATTAACTTCTTTTTTTTATTTCCTTTGTCTCAACGTATTTTAGACTGTGTTTGTTAAAAATCTATACCGTTTACGGGCTCTGGGAAGTCGGGAGGGAAGGGAGGTGGGGTGTTAGGGGGGATGGGGGGATATATAGTATGTGCTAGATTTTAAAGTAACGTGACGGCACTTGTATACTGTTGCTCTTTAATTTCACTGTAAAAATAGGACAAGCTGAATATATTAATAGATTGTAGAAATACACCGAAGGGAGGAGTAGAGGGATAGAAGAAAGAGGGGTAGCGAGGGTGGGAGAGAGGACTGTAGCGAGGGTGGGAGAGAGGACTGGAGGGAGGGGGAAAAGGAAGGGTGGGAGTGTATCGGGAGAGAGGAGTGGGAGAGGGGGAGGGGAAGTAGGGTAGAGGGGAATGATGGAGGGAAGAAGGGAAGTTGGAGGGGGGCGAAAGAAAGGGTGTATGGAGGGTCGAAGGGGTACATTGGGTTTCTATTTTGGGGGGTATTGCCAACAAGAGGAATGGCTGTGTTTATTGTTTAATGTTATATGGCCCCGGTTATGCACAGTATATATGTGACTGTACGAAAATGAAATGGAAAATAAAAACACATTAAAAAAAAAAAGAATGCAAATGTCCAGCTGTCTGCAAGGAGTATAAATCCTTCCATTTCCCACCATCCAGTCAGAGCTGAAGAAGCTTCTTGGATGAGAAACGAAACATCTTCAAAGAAAAAACCAGAAAGTCCAGTTGCCTCTAAAACAAAGCACCTTTGGGACTGTTTATAAGTTCTGATTGGCTCTCAAATTTTATTTAAGGCCTTCTCCATCAATTCGTTACACTGCTGGGGGTAGCTTGAATGTATCTCTGCTATCTTTCTCCCTGACTCCATAGGTTACACCTGGATCCACCTGTGCTGTTTTTGGTTTGGGAGGAGTTGGTCTCTCTGTGATCATGGGATGCAAAACAGCTGGAGCGTCTCGTATCATTGGGATTGACATTAACAGCGACAAATTTGGAAAGGCAAAAGAACTGGGAGCCACAGAATGTATCAACCCTCAAGATTACAAGAAACCCATTCAAGAAGTAGTGCTGGAAATGACTGGACATGGTGTAGATCAGTGGTCCCCAACCCCCGGTCCGCGGACCGGTGCCGGGCCGTGGAGTACCTGGCACCGGGCCGCGCAGCGACCGGGGGCCATGATCACTTTTCCCTCTAAGATTCTATCTGCCGCGCAGAGTTTTCTGTAAAGCAAACGTGGGGAAGTCCTTTGCAGGCGGCTAGAACTGGCCGCCTGCAAAGGACCTCCCCAGACTTGTTTTGATGAGCCGCCAGTCCTCTTGCTTCTTCTCCGAACGGAGTCAGCTGGGCTCTGGGTTATCCCTGCCGCCGCCTCCACCTCCGCCGCTTTCCTACTAGCTCCTGCAGAGGACTGGCGGCTTTGAAATGCAACCCCCTGGTCCCACCGGCCGCGGATTTGATTCGGCGTAAGTGGGGGCCGAACACATGCTGAGCCGACTTTGCGCAGTGGGGCGGAGTAATTCAACCCCCCCCCCAGAACGTTTGTGTGTGTGTGTGAGTGAGAGAGAGAGAGAGAGAATTGGATCAAAATTGGTGGCCAAAGGAGTGGAGGGAGGGAGGGAACGGAGGAAGGAAGCCCTGCCCCCTGTGAAAAAAACTGAAGATGGAGCAGTGAATGAATAAAGCATAAAAGCAACAAACAGTTAATGCGTAAGTAAGCTGAGGAGCAAGTTCTCAACTAAGGAAGCAATATAAGAAAGAAATATAAAAAGCTCAATATGCCAAAACACTTATTTTAGTCTTCATTTAATTACTTGTATTGTCGTCTGATGTAACATCTTTTTAAAGTTAACGTTAGTTAGAAAAGATAGGGTACAAAACTTAAATTAAAAAAAAAGTACATTCATTTTGAAAAATAAATGCAATACTTGATTAATTTCATATCTTTATTTAAAATAGCTTTGGCATGGCATATGATTTTATTGACTCAGTTGGAAATGATGTGGATGTTGTATCTGATTCTGAGGTATATATATATATTCTTAAGTAACATAACATATAGCATATTGGCTCCAGGGAAGTTTAATCAAAACAATCTGATATATAAACAATCAATGTGTCGTCGCGAACAACGCCCCCCACCCCTGCGCGCGCTCAGCGGGCCACGGTAAAATTATCAAAGGCTGACTGGTCCGCGGCGATAAAAAGGTTGGGGACCACTGGTGTAGATTATGCCTTTGAGGTTGCTGGAAGTTTGGAAACACTGGTATGTATTTAATCAAAATGTATTGGCTCTTTTGCCATTTGATGCTAGATTCAGTGAAAGCACTATGGTGAAATTTTGATTTAAAAGAACGTTCAGGCTAAGACAACATCTGCTACTACCAGCCATCTGAATATACCTCATTTGTGTAAACAATCTACGTTTTACTTTATTTGCATAAATCCATTCTTATGCAAGTGATATAAATAGCATCAATATGCAAGTGATAATACAATTTAAATCATTAATCTAAATTTAAACGAATTGTCTGAATTACTTTGGATATAATGGACAATCTGATATTTTGGAGAGATACTGGAACACAGATTTTGTCCACTGTATCCAAAGTTTGACACCCCTATTCTACAGTGTCTGAAATAGAGTAGGGATATGAGTCCTATTCCCTTCCTGCTTCTTGACAGCTGGGGTTCAAAGAGAAAGTAAATGGTCATCAAGACAACAAACGATAGTTCATCCCTCTATGGATCAATTGTTGGGGCGTAGTGGTTAAAGATCTTCAATCAGGGTTGGGAAGAGAGTCCATTGTCAACCACAAAAACTCACAGTAATTTCCTCTTTTGAACAACCTCATTTAGTAGCTCAAGACAATGAGTTCATAGTACATGGTAAAGGTGGATTGCTGCCATTCGGTCTAGTTTGACCGAACTAGTAGTAGAATTCAGGCCTGAGTCCCGGAACTGGCCCGACACGCCCCTGAACCGATTCCCTTGCCACCGCTGATATCGCTGCCATGTTGGATTTTAGTGACTGCATGTGCGCAGTTCACTGTAAATTGTTCTGTGCATGTGCGCAGAACAATTTACATTGAACAGCACACACACATGCAATGCGTGTTTGGTGCGCATTGTGGTTGCAAACCGGTAGTAAAACTGACAGCAACCCACCCTTGGTACACAGTCTAAAAATTGATCTCTTTTTATTTCAAATATCCTGCCCTTCCAGCAGACTGCCAAGGAAGTCCTCTTGTTTGAGATTAAACTCTTGAGTGTTAGTAGCTAGAGCCTGTATATTGTTCAGTTAAGATAGTTGGAAGATCAAATCTGTTTTTACTTATTTACCTATCTTTAAAAAAATTCATGCAGCTGCTCATCTCACAACAGGCACCCCGGACAGCGTTCAACAACCAGATAAAACACAGCAAATATAAAAAACAAGAATTGTAATTGTATTGAGCTTCTTAAGGAGGAAATGGACAGGTGCTATTTAAGGATACTCAACTGTCAGTCCTGAAAAAAGTCACTGATCAGCTTTCCAGAAAGATTAGAGAACCTTTGGAATGCTATCAGCAGTTTCAGGTGTAACTTCAGAGAATTGTTGGTAAAAAAAAATCATTTTGGGGAGTAGGGAGCTCAATAATTATTGTGAGGCATGAGCATCGGTAGTGGCTGTATAACGGTTGCAGAACATTCAGTATACATTTGCTTTATACCAGGGGTGTCAAACTCAAGGCCCATGGGCTGCATCCAGCCCAAGGGGTGTCTAAATTTGGCCCATGTGGCTGGCCTAGAAATAGCAAAGGACCGGCCCACGGTGCCTCTGGCAGCCAAAATGGAGCACGGGAGGACTGCACACGTCGTCGTCCCCTGCACCCCATTTTGGCCGGCAATGTGCTGCAGGAGGCCATCCAGGCTTAAAATGGGGCAAGGCCCCTGCACCCGTTTTGCCTGGCAAATTGCTGCAGGAGGCGTCCTGTCTCCCCCCCGCTACCCCTCGCCCACAGTCAGCCCGCAGCGGAGAACTACAATGCTGAGAAATCCAGTTTGACACCCCTGCTTTATACTAAACCAGCTGTTATTTATCTTTACTATTTCCAGGGTCAAATACCAGTATTTTTAATGTTCATCCATTGTCCCTTTTTTCTTTGCACAGCA
This sequence comes from Thamnophis elegans, assembly GCF_009769535.1. Taxonomy (NCBI): domain Eukaryota; kingdom Metazoa; phylum Chordata; class Lepidosauria; order Squamata; family Natricidae; genus Thamnophis; species Thamnophis elegans. The sequence continues at coordinate 20,531,207 of NC_045549.1, read as the reverse complement.
AAAACTTTCTTAATTTCTTCCCTTATTTCCAACCAGGCAGCTGCTTTGGCCTCTTGTCACATGGGCTGTGGGATCTGTGTGGTGATTGGGATGCCCCCCCTAGGTGCTAAATTCCCATTGGATCCTATGCTGCTTCTTACAGGGCGCACCATAAAAGGGAGTTTCATTGGAGGTATGTTGACAGATGAAAGATAAGGGAACGCACCCATAAACAGATATTTTCTTTGTCTTTTTTTTCGTATGGAATGACGAAAAAGCTGCCATCTTTCCTCCAGAAAACGAGGCAGCAGTTAAGAGTAAGCATTTAGCAATTCATGTGCTCCCAGTTTTACTTTATTATTCTACATTTGATTTTACAACGACAAAAAAGTAATGTTACAAGTTTTGTTATGAGCAATTTTGCAATTTGCCAAAAAAAAAAAAAAGTTTGACAAATTGCAAAAATGTTCATGGGAAGCAGAGCCAACATCTAGTAAGTTACATTTGTTTTCGTTTCTTCTAGGCTGGAAGATGAAAGATTCAATTCCTCAACTGGTCTCCAGTTACATGGAAGGAAAATTTAAACCAGATGTTCTGATCACCCACATTTTACCGTTCAGTGATATTGGGAAAGGATTTGACTTGCTTCGTGCTGGAAAGAGGTGAGATTTCTTCGCCATCGTTACCTACTTCTAACAGAAATAGTTTCAGCTCAGACTTCAGTTTGAATTCCAAAAGCCAGATTGGTGTAGTGCAGGGGTCAGCAACCTTAAACACTCGAAAGAGTCACAAAAGTCCTAACCAGAAGCCCCCCGTTCATTTCTGGAGCCGACCAGAAATCCGGTTCCACCACCATAGAGTCTCCTCCTAATGTGGCATCCTTTTTCCTCTACCTGTCCTAACCGAAAGCCCTATCAATTGTGGAGCCGACTGGTAACAGGGAGATGTAGTAGAGGGATAAAAGAGCCACATGCGGCTCCAGAGCCGCAGGTTGCTGACCCCTGGTTTAGTGGTTAAGGCACAAGGCTAGAAACCAGGGGACCCATGAGTTCTACTCCCACCTTATACATGAAAACCAGTTGGGTGACTTTGAGCCAATCGCGCTCTCTCAATCCAACCCTACCCCACAAGGAAGTTGACATGGGGTAAATAGGAGGAAGAAGGAGGATTAGGTATATTTTCTGCCTTGAGTTATTTATCAACATAATAAATACAGGATTTAAATAACAAATAAATTCTGTTTCATCTACACATAGAGCAAATATTAATTTTGAAGCTCTGTAAAGACCAAAAGGGCTTGCCAGGAAACCGAAGTATTTACTGCACTTTTCTTAGATGTATATTTCACAGAGCAGTGAGGCTGAGTCTAAGAGTTCTCTAGATAAAGTTAAATGTTAATTGAAAGAGTGCATATTAAAGTCTTGTAAAGGTTTAATTCTACTAAGACATTGTTCTCATGGACTCTATATACACAAAGTCCTCCTCTCCCCCTCCCCCGAAAAAAATAGTCCCAGCTGGCAGCCAGATCAACCAGCTATACTCAGCAGCCGCTCTAACTAAGAGTCTCAGAGGAGGAGATGACATGGTTTTAGGTATCCCAGGTCTAAGCCACTTTAAACAATAAGCTATAACTTCTATTGCACCCGAATGCAAATTGGCACCTGACTTAACCTTAGCATGATGTGGGCTCTAGGGGATAAGCCAAACATCGACCTGGCTGTAGCAGTTTGTCCCAATTAAAGCTCTGAAGTTGCACACATGAATAACCTTATATAATGCATAAGACAAGCCTGGAAGTTAAAATTAGATCCTGACCTAATCCAGAGTCACTCCTAAATTGCATGCCCACTCTTTTTGGGAGAGAGTGATTTCATCAGGAATAGCTCCATGCAAAATCTAGAGTGATGACCTTTCACAATGAATATTTTTGTCTTATGTGGATTTGGTTTTAATTTGTTTTCCTTCATTCAGCCCATCACTAGCCTTAGGCAAACCTTCAAGGGAGCTACACCATTGCCTGATAGTGTTAGCTAGATAATTGCATTTCAAGGTCCCATCCAGTGGTGGGTGTCAGGCGGTACGCCCCAGTACAGGCGTACCGGTGCCTGCCGGGAGCACAAGGTACCGTTCTCATACGGTGCTCCGGAGGGACTACCCGCCTGCCTGAGCTCCTTACCTGTATTTGAGCTCTTTGGCACTTCGGCGCACAGAGCATATGGCCACGATGCTCCACCAAGCAGCCGGAACGTCCTGGAGGCGTCCCAGAGGTAATGACGCATGCGCACGCGTGTGCGCACGTGCATGTGGGAGACGCCAGGCCCCATTGCAATGTACTGGTTGCATTGGGATCCACAACTCACCACTGGTCCCGTCCCAACAGTTGATGGGTTCATTTGAAAAGCACTGTAGATTCAAAGCAGCCTTGAAGGACTTCATCATTTATGGAACAGTAGGCCTCAAGCAATACCATCTGGGACTATCTTGCCAGATAGGGAGGGAACCACTCAAAGCAAGCCCCGCTTCTGCCCTTTGGAATATCTTGCCACCTGAGGTGTGTTTGCTTCCTAACCTCTTGACTTTTCATAAGAGTTTTAAGATCTGGTTCTGCTAGATGACTTGGGGACCCAACTGGGGGGAGAGGGACTTCCCACTGGAGATGCTTGACTAATATCTACTGACATATATTATTGTTAAGGTTGGAATATGGGAGAGGCAGTCTGTGCAGCTGGGAAATGTGGCCGCTGCACTTGTTTGGGGTAATCCCACCTCATCCATCCCCCCCATGTATGTTCCTCCCTCATTCTCCATCTTATGTTAAGTGGTTTTATTTTAACTGCTGGGTCATTTTATATCTGATGGTTTTAATGCTTTTATGCTGTAAGCTGCCCGCAATCATTTGATACAAGATGGGTGGCAAGTAAATTTAATAATAAAATAAAAATAAATTTCCAAGGCTGCAAAGTCATCAAGAAAGATACCATGGCCATTGAGATGAGGACTGTTAGGAGAACTAAGAAAGTCAGAATTCATATTCCCTTTGTTTCTGTTCATCATCCATGAAGCTGACCAAGGCAGTTTCACTTCTATACATACTGACAGTGTTTTTAACAAGGGGCTACCAAGTGAGATAACACTGTAAAATTTCTTTGCATTTTTTTTTGCCTTGTGTGGGGCTCTGTTTCTGGCTTTCTTCTAATATTGAAGCAAGGCTGTTGAAGCAATTGATAAGTGGTTGGAGCACAGTTCTATGAGGCAATAAAGTTCAGGAGATCTGCTCAGATCTGCATTCAGCTTTTGGGGCTGATTTCCCAGATTCCTCCATTGTGTGGTGAGTTACCTCAGGAGTGAATCTACACCAGGGGTCACCAACCTTTCGGACCTCAGGGACCACTAAATTCATACTTTTAAATCCCGCGGACCACTAATATGATCTGCCTAATGACTGGCTGGGTGGATGTGGCTAGGGTATCATGTTACCGGTTGGGCGTGGCCAACTCAATGTCACTCACATCGAGAGGCACCTCACCAGCCCTACTCGCCCCTTGCCTCCCAGCCGCTCCTTGCCTCCTCACCTGGGCTACTTAGGGCCCCAACAGGAAGCAGTTGTTGGAGCTAAGCAGCCACCACGAGAAAGAGTTGGCAAAACAGCTCAGTTCAAATTGGATCTCACCAGAGAAGGAGGCTCAGTAGAAGCACCTCTCTGAGGACTACGAGCATAGGCTTTCCAAGCAGAGGGAAGACCTGTGGGAGTGCAAGGCCAGGTACCGGCACCTGGAGGCTCAGCGGGCTGAGATGGCTAGCCAGTTCCAGGCCATGATGCAGTCCCACTGAAACAAGGTTCTCCAGCTTTTTGCCACCAGCGGCACTTCCCTCCAGCCTTCACCCAGAGCCCCACACCAGGAGGCTGAAGCAGACCCCAAGTTGGAATTTCTGCCTCCCTCTGACCAACACAAAAAGACCCTGAAAGGGGAGACTCTCTGCAGCAACATGGATGTTCATTGCACGTATCCATCCCAGGGGGAGAAGTTTGAGGACCCCTGATTTAGTCTAATATAAAAAAAAGGCAAATAATTTTTCTGCGGACCACCAGTGGTTCACAGATCACCAGTTAGTGGCCGCTGATCTACACAATACACACATTGCGTGCCATTCTCTGTGGCCCATAGCTACTTGACTAGATGGGTTTTCCACAGCACTGATTTCTTACGAATGGCAAATGCTGTTGTCCTGACATTGCCACAAACAAGTGCAACCGTCCCATTTCCCAACTGCACAGCCTGCCTTTCCCATATTCCAAGATTAACAACAATATCTGTCAGCAAGCTTTGAAAATAGGAAATCAGTCACAGGCCCCGAATTTAAAAATACTTGTGTTTTGATCATGTTCCTTTACGAGAGGATGTGGAAAGTGAAGCCTGTGTTTTATTTTTCAGCATTCGTACCGTCTTGATGTTTTAAGTGGCTCAGCTTGCTGAATCGGTCTGGAAGTCTTTAGCATGGGAACCACGAAGATTACCCATTTCCTTGGCCCTATGTTTGTTCTGAAAATACTGGAAAAAGACATTCCTATTTTGTTTCTCGGCGTGTTTATGTTTAGACCATAGCATAAAAGACATGATTTACACGATGGAAAGTTGATTTTACTTGGCCCCAGATGAAAAAAAAAAAAATCAATCCAAATCATGATCTTAGTTTTAATTATCACAGAAAGAGCATAATCCAATTTTAAGGCTCCGAAGTGAGGGGGGGGGGGAGATCAATTGTATCTACCGTATTTTTCGGAGTATAAGATGCACCTTTTTCCCTCAAAAAAAGAGACTGAAAATCTGGGTGCATCTTCTACACTGAATGCAACATTTTTGGCCTGAAACCCCGCCCCCTTCACCAAAATGTCCATGCATAGCCTCTAGGAAGCTTTCAGAGTGCTCATAGGGAGGGCAGAAATGAGCAAAAACGGGCTGATTTTTGCTCAATTTTGCCCCCCCCCATCTCCCAGGAGCACTCTATAAGCCTCCTAAAGGCTATTCATGCCCTTTTTTTAAAAAACAGACCCGTTTTCACACAAAATAAACTATTTTTGGGAGGTCTGCAGAGTGCACAGATTTTTTTTTATTTGCCTCTTTGAAATCTTGGTGTGTCTTATACTCCTGTGCGTCTTATACTCTGAAAAATATGGTATATAAAATGTACCATGTTTCCCTGACAATAAGACAGGGTCTTATTTTCTTTTGAGCCCCAAAATAAGTGTTGGGCCTTATTTTTGGGAAGGTCTTATTAGCTTTGAGGTGCAGGAAGCGACGAGCATGGTCACCTCATGGCTGTTGCTATGTTGCGCATTGCTGGACCTGCCACTCCTTTTGCCGTGGCCATTAGCGTGACAGAAGAGTGTTCCCGCAGGGAAACAAGTATTAATTATGTTTGGCACTTTTGTTTATAAAAATAGTAAAGTTGGGATATAAAGTAAATAAATACAACTTTTTGATTACATTGCCTTAAAGTTTTCTTCCTTGTCTTTTGGTTGAAAGGAATTAATTTAAATTTGGCAACACATAGCCATAAAAAAAATCTTTACTCATAAATCATGTCCACGTTTTCCATTGCAGTATTTTACAGTTCTTTTAGCCAACATCCATTTCCCTGGTGGTAGAATGATTAGAATGCAGTATTGTAGGCTTACTCTACCCACAGTCAGGAGTTTGATCCTGACATGGCTCGAGGGTGACTCAGCCTTCCATTCTTCCAAGGTCAATAAAATGAGGATCTGGATTATTGGGGCCAATATGCTGGCATTATACACTGCTCAGAGAGTGCTGTAAAGTACTACGGAGCTATATAAAGTTTGTCTAAGTACTGTTGCTATTTCACTACCCTTCCCAAATTTATCAAATAGATTTTAAATACTGAAGATCTGCCTCTATAACATAAAGCCATTGATCTCAAAGCCATACTGATACCTAGAACCAGCAATCATGAGGACAAGACTAAACCAGAGGTGGAATTCAGACAGTTCTCTCCGGTTCAGGCAGACCGGTAGCGGCGGCTGTGGGAGGCTCCGCCCATCTGCCCCAACATAATGCGTGAGCACTGCTCATGTGCAGAAGGCAATGCATGTGCACAGATGCAGCACATCTGCTCCCATTTGCAAACCTGTGGGGAAGGTAAATGAATCCCACCGCTGGATTAAACCATGCTGTTACAGTGTCCGTAGCATAAATCAACTGTCAGCCTCTTTGATATACTTCCTGTATTGAGTGCCTGTCAAATGTGTGGTCTTCAAATTCCAGATTACCCAGTTGGGGATTATACAAATTGAACTCCAACAATTACAGAGCACCCATCTTGGAAAAGCTTGATGAAACTGGACATTAGGAACTGTTTGCCAATAATTAACTTTTAAAGTTATAGTTTAACTATTCTTGGCCTGTTCTAAATTTTTACATTTGTTTATCCTGTTTCAACATTTTACATGTTAATATTTTATTTGTACACCATCCAGGGTCCCTCTGAGAAGGAAATGGATGATTTCTATCATAAATGAATGAATAAAATACCTTTCTTGGCTTCAACATTAAGACAGGATATGACATTTATAATAAATTGCTGGCTAAGAGTTCAGAGACTATTGAAAATTACTGAAAGCTTAATTTGGGTTATGCTTTGGAGTAGAAAAGAGATCAAAATATTTGATCTTATTTTGAAAAAAGAAAAGATTGGCGGGGGGAGGGAAATCCTTTTCAAATGATACCAGCCATTTTGTTTGGCTTTATATGAAGTAAAACCATTTGTGTTGTGCGGGCTTTTGTGCTGATGGACAAAAATAGGAATGTTTTATGTTACCGTTTGTGTTACCCAGTCAGATATTAGAAGCCTTGAACAAGTTAGAGCCATGATGGTGAACCTATCATCCTCTCTGAAGGCATGCAAGCCATCACCAGCTCAAGTCCATCATGCATGTGCCCTCCCAATGGCCAGCTGATTTTTGGGTCTCTGCCACGCATGCACGGGAGGAAGGGCGCATGCACGAGACATGTGCACATGCATGGGGGTCGCATGCGCAGGTGGGGGAAGCACGGGGTTGTGGCAAAAAGGTTATCCATCAGTTAGAGTAAATCTCGGGACTCGAAGAAGATTGAATATCAAAGGCAGTTTTAAAAACTCATTTAAGTAGAGTTGGATGCTATTTTTAAAAAATTATGCACAGCTAGTAAAAAAATGCTGATATGAGAGAAGTTGTTTTAGAAATTCTCATGAAAAGCAGCCTTAGAGAACTATTTTTTAAAATATTCAGGTAGTCCTCAACTTACATCCATGTTTAGTAACCATTGAAAGACATAACAGAATTGGAAAAAAAATGACATGGCCAGTTTTCACATTGTACAATCTTTGATTCATGACCCAGTGATTTATTCAGATCAGACAAGAATTCAAATTATGCATGATATTACATCATGTTTATTGGGCTGTTGAACAAGTCACAATTAGGTAATTTACAGTAGATGCCATGCTTAGCAATAAACCATTTGTTTTATTTATCACAAATGATTTTTTGCAAGTTAAATCATTTTGCCTCTAAACTAATCCCAAGCAAAAATACAGTAACACCAATATATAGTAGTCACCAAAAAACCCTCATAACCATATACCGTTAAAACATATAACAAATTCAAAATAATAATTCCTAGTATTTACAACCTAAATATATTTGAAAAAGATACTTTCTAAATATCAGGAGTGATAATATAGTTCTTGTTGGTAAAACATTTCACAGGAGGAACCTACAAGAGAAAATGCTTCCTTCACAGTGCACCTCAATGACAAATAATCAGTTCTTAAGCCACATAAGGCTTTAAAGAATATAAAATTATGTTCAACTCCTGTATCATTGGTGTTACAAAGCAATATCGGGTTGTGGACATTTTGGCTAGCTGCAGTTTCTCGATGGTGTTGAAAGGCAGACTTGTGGACAGTGAATTAATGGTCCAAATGTAAAGTGATGAGGGCATGATGATGGTTACAACATCCCCTGTTCCAGAAATGGGCACACAACTGGTGCAACAACTGAAGCTGAGCATACGTTCCAACTGGTTTTCCAACAGGAGCTGAGTGTCCTAGAGATTGTGCTATCTTTAAATCTGCCTGCCTGCCTGCCTGCCTGCCTGCCTGCCTGCCTGCCTATCATCTCATCTCATCCATCCATCCATCCATCCATCCATCCATCCATCCATCCATCCATCCATCTATCTATCTCCCTTCCTCCTGGTTAAAAAATATATTTTATTATAACATGATCCATGATTTAAGGCTTTTCTTTATTTAAACCATTTTAGTTTTTTTAATGAAGATTCCCCCGCCCCTTTCTCTGTTTTGTTTTTGAAAATTTCTCTTCTGCATTGTGCCAGCCAAGTACGTTTCTACCAGCAAACTGCTGAAGTAATTTCATATTCAAGTGTGATTGCTATAGTTGTTGTTTATGCATCAATTCTATTCACTGATTGCAGCGGCATTTACTTTTAGGCTGTTTTATTTGGCTCAATTTTGCCTAGAACATCCTGCACTAGCTGTGCTTGTGTGTGGTATACTGACACACAAAATAGTCAAATATATTTCAGTGTAGAACAGGGATGTCAAACTTAAGGCCCAGGGGCCGGATCTGGCTCACGGGGTGCTTAGATCTGGCCCACACGGCCAGCCTGGAAACAGTGAAGGACCGGCCTCTACACAGCCATCCCGAGCTCCGTTTTTGCTGGCAGAGGGTTGCAGAAGGCCGTCACATCTGAAAACGGAGCTCGGGGGCCCATTTTTGCTGGCAAAGCACTTGGGTCACCACAGGCGCCCCCGACACGAATGATGTCAAACTGGCCACACCCACCCTGGCCATGCTCCCAGACCCTTCCCTTCAAGGTCAAACACAACTCTGATGCCGCCCTCAATGAAATCGAGTTTGATACATCTAGTCTAGAATATTGTGCAAACGTAACCGGAACAGTTAGTTTATAGTTCAGTGTATTGGGTCAATAGAGAATACATTGTAGCCTTGCATTCCAGCAACACAGGAGTAGAATTTGACAATTATTTTAAGCTATAATAAGCTATAATAAAAATGGAATAATTGAATCAATCTTGAGAAGCCATGGATGAATGAATAAAATAAGTCAATTATGGTTAAGCACAGCATGCAGTTTCAGCTTTTGTGTGGCTATCTTCTGGGAAGAGTCATTTAATGTTTAATGTTTCACATTCCCAAGGCAATGTGAGAAATTTACAGCTGTACTTTTGGGGCTAATTAGCATTGCACAGGCTGTGAATTTTGCTAAAGGTCCATCAAAAAGAAGTGCTGCTTTTCCATTTATATTATTTTGTCATATGAACTGTCACTTGTTTTAACAAATCTTCGCCTTGGCAAACGTGTTATATGTACAATGCTAGTCTAATAGCTATTCCACAAGGACTAATATTTCTCAATTATGATCCTAGCGGACACCAAACCTGTGGGATTAATACGGTTGCCCAAATGCATCATGTACTCTGCATTTATCCTTTATGTAAGTAATTTAAGCAAGAGAACATCAATCAACGATGTTTGTGTTTTGTTCTGGTTTATTTTTATTTTTATTTTGCTGGTACAGAGTAGTTCTTAATCAGAAACTTCTTTGGAACTAAGCCCTGAGGTCTGTATGCTTTTAGAATCTATCTTCTGGGTCTAGATGGCAGTTATCTTTGGATGGCTTCTTCTGGGATTGTTTTAAGCAAAACTCTTGGAAAAACATTGAACTTTTTAGTACAGTTGCAAACGAACCCTCCCCTTCCTGAGCCGACCTATCATAGATTAAACATTTTGTGTTGCACAGGGTGGAGAAAAGTTGCTCATGTATCTCTCACAGCCAAAGCAATCAAGGAGAGAAGTCATTTATAGAAGAGCTTGGACAGATTCTAAGCAGGGATCTTGGCATACATGGCGACTGCTGGGAAGGTAAGGAAGACTCTTAATCAAAACCTGCCCGGGCAACTTAATGTACAGGGTTATTAGACCACTTCTAAAATGGAAGCATTAAGTGCTCCATAAAAACGTATGGAGCCTTGTGTGAATTTCACTAGTGCTGACTTGTTCTATATACTCTGCAAAGGTCAGCCTTGAAGAACCATTCAACACTTGTGAATTCAAAAAGCAAAGCTGCCTGACAAGTACAAAATTAAGCGTTCTGGAGCATTGTTAAAATGACTGCTAAAATTCTGCCGTGGGTAAGAAAACATATAGTCATTTGGTTGCTTTATTAGAGTATAGTATTCTTAGCTTTCACCTGAACTCTAGGCAGGAAAATGCTGACCCAATCGGTCTTGTGCTTACAGTACTAAGACTTAGTACTATCTATGGAGTATTTAATATACTCACGATATCTTCTTCCTACATATTGGATTTTCTCGAGTCATTTCAAGATTGCATTGGAGATGCTGGTTAGTGACCATGGAATCACAATCTAATCTATAGTATTGGAACGGGGTAGAAAACTGTGTTCTTGTGTTTCCTGCTATTTTGCTCTGTTGAGGAATTTCCAGGATGACAGCAGGAGCAGCAGCATCTAATAAGCCCTGTGGACAAGTATTAGTTCCCATATATGTTATTGGGCAGTTTCGCCTTGGAGGGCTTTAAATATTGTACCATGTTTGCATTTAAGTGGATAGTATTTTCATTCAAAGAGTTTGGTGATGTGAATGTGGACAAGCCTTTATTCTTTACCATGCAGAAGACCAACATTATTGACAGCCAGTTTGGTCTAATGGGGAAGACACCGGTCTAAAAACCAGGAGACTCTGAGCTTTAATCCCACTTTAGGTTTGAAAGCTAACTGAGTGTCTTTGGGCCAGGGGTGGGTTGTGGCGGCTGCTACTGCCGGTTCGCTCAGGGACCCTTCATGCACGGATGTGCTTGATGCATGCTATGCGTGCATGTGCAGTACTAAAAAATGCTTCTGTGCATGCACAGAAGCCAAAAACAAGATGAACTGAGAGAACCGGTTCAGGGGCGTGGCAGGCCTGGGATGCCGCCACTTCCAGCAATTCAGACCGCCAAGTTACTACCTGTTCAGCTGAACCAATCCGAACCGGTAGGAACCCACCTCTGCTTTGGACTAGTCATACTCACCTCACCTCACAGGGCTGTTGTTGTATGGAAAATAGACGGGAGAAGAAACCTAAGTAGGTTTGCTACCTTGAGCTTTGAGTTATTTATAAAAATAATAAAATCTTATTTTTTTTCTTCCATGCAGAAAACTAATTGAATCTCACTGCCGTTTAAGAGAAATGTGCCAAGAGTAAACAAAAATAGTGTGTGTATATGTGCATGTGTGTGTTATTTCCAGAGTAATGTTCAGAGCAGGGTTTTCAGCCAAAAGTCTTTGGATTCAGTATTTAGCTAATACTTCTCCCTCTTGGAATCTCTTTTTGTGGCTTTACAAGCTCATCTAAATATGGGGAAAACTTTTCCACTTTCGTTTGTTTTGCATTTATGGTACGAGACTCTCCAGTAGCTTTTTTTTACTTAGTAATAAATTATGAAAATGTAAAATATTATGACTTGCAAACTCTGGTAAAACTTAAAATAGAACTATTTTGAGACAAACTCAATGTATGTGTGCTCAGGGTGAGGGAAACCCATTTCTTACATGTGAACAGAGATTGTACAAATGAAATGAAAGCTGGGAATAGTTGCTATGCATACATATCTGTACATGTTAGACATTCCTTTACTCTTTATGCTATGGATTCTTTGGTGTCAGTTGTGTGCCTTCAAATTTGTTTTTGACTCCTGGTAACTAGCCTGGAACCTTAACCACTACACAAACTGGTTTATAAGTAAATAAACCTCTGTTATTACTTACCTACTTACTTATGTACTGACCAACCTACTTCCGTCTGTTTATCTATCTGGTCCAGTGGTGGGTTGCACTTACTTTCACTACCGGTTCGCTGATCATGCACACGCACATTGTTCGTGCACATGCCTGACTCCCGCTGTGCGTGCATGTGCAATCCACCACCCTTGCGACAACCAGCTGACTGTTTAGGCTCGCACAGGTGCCGCACGCTGTGCGCATGTGCGCAATTTGCCTTTTGCCAAAAAAACAGGGTGGGCCAAACAAGCCACCGTACCGGTTCGCTCAGCTGCTCCGGGCTGCTACCGGTTCAGCCAAACCGGCAGCAACCCACCTCTGATCTGATCTATAATTAATTACATAGTTAAAATTTACAAACTAATTTTGGGCAAACAGGTGGAAGTTCTGTAGTATTTCCAGATAGGAATAGGTACAGTTTTCTTTTTCTAAAAAACATTTTCTTGGTTTCTGATTTTTGCAAGTTCAGTTACTTGGTATGTGAACATGTTTCTATGAACATCTTTCCATGGAAGTTTAGTTGCAGTTCTGTATATTGTATTTGCAAGCATATCTCCTAACATAAGGCAAGACCTTTTCTGATAAACACTTTTTTTCCTTTGGTGAACCCATTACAGATTACAAATATTAAGCTGCAATTGTATACACAGTTAGCTGAAAGTAAAGCCCAGTTAATATTCTGCATAAATATGAGTAGGAGACATCCCTCCTCCCACTGCTTAAAGTGTTCGCCCATCTATAACCCTGCAGAAAACTAGCATAGATTTTGTAGTCTTGATTGCCATTTGAGTTGTCTTCCTTTTGGCTTGCAGATCAACAATAGTGTCCTCATGCCCCATGCCAGAAAAGCTGTCTTCAATTTTCTGACTTCTCAGGGTCACCAGCAAACTAACTGCTCCAATATTAGTGTAATTCAGGGGTGTCGAACTTGATTTCATTGAGGGCCGCATCAGGGTTGTGTTTGACCTTGGGGGACTGGGGTGGCCGTGGCCAGAGTGGGCATGGTTATCTTGATGTCACTTGTGTCAGGAGCGCCTATGGTGGCCTGAGCGCTCTGCCAGAGAAAACAGACTTCTGAGCTCCGTTTTCAGCTGTGACAGCCTCCTCCAACCCTCTGCCAGGTTCAACTTCCTTCCTTTCCTGGGTTAACAGTTCTTGTCCCTCCTTTGGCTTACAAGGTGTATTCTGAGGATATATTTGCTCATTCCTCTGACTTCTTTTGATGGTCCATGTATACACAGGTGATTAAATGTAAAGCTGCAATCATCTGGGAACCAGGCAAGGCATTTTCGATTGAAGAGATAGAAGTAGCACCACCAAAGAGTCATGAAATTCGAGTGAAGGTAATGCAGTGAATCAGTTATTATTGTAATAAAAATTGGCCGTTATCTTAATACCTAAAACTATTGAGACTTGCTGGAAAGGCTAATGCTTAGGAAAACATAAATAACAAACAAGATGTGAACCAACATGCTGCTATCCGAAATGTTCCTGTTGATGGTTGCTCTATCAATCATCCACTTCTTGTTAGCTTTTTTTTTTTCCAAAGGGGTTTCCCTTCAGAATCATTTTGGAATAAATGTTTTGTATTGCTGTACAGTTTCTTGACCTCCCTTTTGTGCTTGGGTACCTGTTTGTGAAATAGGTTCTTGACTATATCACATTATTGGTGGTCCATAGACAGACAGACAGACACCCACACACCCACTCTATCTATCTGTCTGTCTGTCTGTGTGTCACAACCCCTGGTATGCCCAAATATGGGAGGAAGCATACTGCTTCCTTTCTCTGTCTATCGGCTCATCACAAGAGACCATCACGACAGAAAGCCATTATTTTTACTGTTGCCTTTGTTACATTTGTGTATTGTGTAATGCAACACAAATGTAACAAAGGCAACAGTGTGTGTGTGTGTGTGTGTGTGTGTGTGTATGTATGTATGTATGTATTTGTAGATTTTCACGGGTGTAGGTATGCTGGTCTTGTATTCGGGTCTTTTCCCGTGTAAGATCTCAATCTTACACGGGAAAAGACACAAATACCACAAGACCAGCCACTGACAATACCACTACTCTACAAAGCAACCTTGACCATGTGTCTGAATGGTCGCGCAATTGGCAACTCCAAATCTCGACTAATAAATGCTCTGTCCTACACACTGGCAAAAAAAAAAAAAATCAGAACATCAAATGCAAGTGGGACTGAAACGACCTCATAGACGACCCCCATTTTGTCAAGGACCTTGGAGTACTCATCTCAAATGATCTAAGCCCCAGAGCCCCCTGTAACAGCATTGCCAAAAAGGCATTAAGAGTTGTTAACCTAATTTTGCAAAGCTTCTTCTCCGGTAACATTGTGTTGCTAACTAGGCCATACAAAACCTTTGCCAGGCCAATTCTCGAATACAGCTCATCTGCCTGGAATCCACACTGTGCATTGAGCATTAATACGATTGAGTGGGTCCAGAGGTACTTCACGAGAAGAGTACTCCACTCCTCTACTCACAATAAAATTCCCTATGCCACCAGATTTGAAATTTTTAGCTTGGACAATCTGGAACTGCAGTATGATCTAAGCCCAGTACACAAATTTGTCTGCTACAACATCTTACCTGTCAACGACAGATTATGCATCAATGAATATTCTGCATCCAGAATGAAGATGACAACTAGTATAGATAGATCTAGTTTTTAATGAGACCACAGTTCAAATTTTGATAACACCCAAAGCAAATCATTTTGAAAAGTGCAACAGAGAGATCAATACATTTGGTGTTCTTTCTTGGGATCTCCAGGCAAACTAAAAATCCTTAGTCTTCTTTCCTTTAACTGCATAACTGTTGTGTGTTATGATTGGGGGGAATGTCCTCTTTGAAGGCTTCCACAAAGCATCTGCTGGATTCACTGTACAAAGAGAATGCTGGATTAGATAGGCTTTGAGTCTGGTGAAGCTTTTTAGGTAAAAATATGAGTTGGACCTAAGCGTTGAGATGACATACTCTTATTCGTACAGATGGTAGCCACTGGGATCTGCCGGACCGATGATCATGTATGGAAAGGATTTTTTCCAAATATAGACTACCCTGTTATTGGGGGCCATGAAGGCGCAGGCATCGTTGAAAGTATTGGGCCAGAAGTCACTTGTGTAAAACCAGGTAAGAATAAGATAGATAAATTATTCACATTGGAATAGTACAGTACTAGGAATTTCAGGCAATTTTGAAGATGCATCTGTATTTTGAAATATACAAAAGGGATCAGGTTCCTTACTCTCTTTTGATAATAATTACAAAAGGCCACATGCCCTGAATGCACACATATACTGCACTGTATGTATTCCAACATTGTTGGTTGTTCGGAAGAACTTGATGCGTATTGATGGAGACCCCTGCCTTAGTGGTTAGAGTCATGAACCACGGATGCCTTTTCTGCTGCAGCTCATACACAATAGAATTATCTACTCCAGAATGCCCATGCATTACCAACTTTTTTTAAGAGTTCCAATATTATTCTGAACTATTTTATATTTTTAATTTGTTGTATCTCATCCAGTGGTGGGATTCAAACATGTTTACTACCGATTCTGTGGGCGTGGCTTGGTGGGTGTGGCCTGGCGTGGCTTGGTTGGCATGGCTTGGTGGGCGTGGCAGGGGAAGGATACTGCAAAATCCCCATTCCCTCTTCACCCCATTAACCTGCTTTCCAGCTCCGTTCTCCTGTTCAGGACAAAAAAAGATCAGCTGGGAGTAAGGGAGGCAGTGGGGGCAGGGCCAGCCAATTTGCCGGTTCTCCGAACTACTCAAAATTTCTGCTACCAGTTCTCCAGAACCTGTCAGAACTGGCTGAATACCACCTCTGATTTCATCCAAACTCTTCTAATGGGTAGGCTGTGAAAACTGTAAATGAATAAGAAGTCATCCCATTTTTTTCTGAGCCTTTTCAGGGGCTGGAGGGGAGGGGGGAGATGCAGCTACTTAAAAACTTTGTTAACAGTTGACTTCCACGGGTGGGTTCCGGCTTCTGCTATTGCTCAGGGATGCGCTTCAGGAGGGGTGCTTTGTGCGCATGCGCAGTAGTAAAGAAAAGCTTCTGCGCATGCACAGAAACAAAAAACAAGCTGGCGCTGCCTATGGTGCCGCCAATAGAACTGGTTCGGGGGCGTGGTAGGCCAAGTTGCTATCTACTCGGCCGAACCAGTCCGAACTGGTAGGAATCCACCTCTGTTGACTTGGAAAAAAATATATAAGCTGTTTTAAAGAATAGCAAAGCGGTGATGACCTAAGATCTGAAATACACCTTAGGAATTATTATCTGTGTGTATAGCTTAAATATTGGTTCCTTGAACTATTATTAATATGCTGTGAGATTTTTAATCCCCAAAAGTTCACATTAAGACTTGATTTTTATTCCCTGCAAGGTGACAAAGTCATTCCTCTCTGTGTTCCTCAGTGCGGACAATGCGACTGCTGCTTGAGCCCAAAAGCAAACTGCTGTCTCAAATCCCAGTAAGTTTGAGATTATAGTATAATCTTTATTGTCATTGTACTTAAGTACAACAAAATTGGTTATTGTTGTACATATTACTTATTTGGGTTTTCCAGTTAGAGCAGGGGTGTCAAACTCAAGGCCCATGGGGCCACCCTGGAAACAGCGAAAAACCAGCCCGCAGCATCTCTGACAGTAAAAACGTGGCGGGGGGGGGGCATATGTGGCCCACCCAAGCTCTGTTTTTGCTGGCAGAGAGTTGCAGGAAGCCGTCATGGCTGAAAATGGAGCTCAGGAATCCCTTTTTCGCTGGCAGGATGCTCAGACCGCCACAGTCACCCCCGACAGAAGTGACGTCAAGCTGGCCACGCCCACCCCTGCCCCTGAGGTCAAACACAACCCTGATGCAGCCCTCAATGAAATCGAGTTTGACACCCCTTAGTTACAGTGACCATTTCTGACCAATCCAGTTTATTGACAAAAAACTAACTTGAATCTCCTCAAACAGCATTTATAAAGCTTTTCAGAGTGTGATGCCAGATGGAACCAGCAGGTTTACCTGCCAGGGTAAACAGATTCATCACTTCCTGTGGATAAGCACTTTCTCCGAGTACACGGTGATGCCTGAAGCATCTATTGTAAGAATTGACGATGATGCACCTCTGGATAAAGTTTGTCTCTTTGGCTGTGGCTTCTCAACTGGATATGGGGCTGCCATCAATTGTGCCAAGGTAAGAGGAACTTCATGCTTCCTGCATAGATTGGGAGACGAGTTTGTTCCATATCTTCTGGAAATGAATCTTGATTTGTTTGGCTTTTGTTGTAACTTGTGGTATAAATACAACTACTATGATTTGAGTAATCTTGATCTATTGTGATTGATTTACATTGTAAATATGGTGTTAACCTGTAAACCATGGGTTAACTTGATGTCAGTCTCTGGCTTGTTTTATTTTGGCTTGATATATCTTGTGAATCCAATTATTAAGATTTGTAAATCATGGTTCATGACTTAGTACAACAGAGTGGCAAACAATGGCTTATTGTAACATGGAAACTCAATCATGGGTCTAAACACACAAGTGTTGCAAGGATATCATGCTGCTAGTTTGGACACAGAGAAGTAATGTCAAACACCCTTGTCAATTTATTGAACATCATGCAATAAATTATATTTTCTGTAGTCTTTCCAGTCCTAGTTTTCTTACATATATATTCCAATCTTCTTGTTATAGTCCATTGGTTGATTTTATGCCATTGCTTTTTTTTTAACTAAAATGACTTTTACTGCATTCTGCTCAGTTTTAGTTATTTTATTTATTAAATTTAGATGCATCTTGTGGTTTGAGGTGACTCTGAGTTTTGTGTCCATGTTTGCCTTTTTGTTCTAAAGACTAGAATCTAAGTTTTCTTAGTTCTCATGCCATCTTCATCCATCCAGCTCCTGGTTTTGTTTGAGTGTCTTCCAACACAAGATTCTTCTTTGTGTGATTAATTTTCAGGTTGAGCCTGGTTCTTCCTGTGCTGTCTTTGGCTTAGGAGGTGTTGGCTTGTCTGTGATCATAGGTTGTAAAGCAGCTGGAGCATCCCGGATTTTTGGGATTGACATCAACAAGGATAAATTTATGAAGGCCAAAGAATTAGGAGCCACTGAATGCTTCTGTCCCCGAGATTTTGAGAAGCCGATTCACGAGGTGCTTGTGCAGAAGACTGGTCTTGGTGTGGATTATACATTTGAAGTGATTGGACGCACTGACATAGAAGTATGTAATTTGTGTTAGCAATAATCTCTTAGGTTCAAATTTCCATTTTGTAGCAGAAAACACCTTCAGATATTAGGATTAACATTCAAGCAGAAAATATTCTAGTGTCTTGGAGTCACATATTCTATTTTTGGGGGGAATGTTTTTCTATTTTCTAGGAAAAAATGTGAACATTAAATATATGTCCAACACATGCATACTTTGGTATCTTTGTAGTAGTGTCTGTGAGTCACATCTGAGATTATGATTATAAATAATCACATTCTCCTCCTCCTCCTCTTCTGTTACCCAGAGGACAAATGAGCAAAGTTATGTATTGGTTGGTCTTTCCAATTACAAGTATATACAAGTGTTCCTCAAGTTACGACCACAAGTGACCCAAAATTCATGGTGCTAAGTGAAACATTTGTTAAATGAGTTTGCCCCATTTTACAACTTTTCTTGCCGCAGTTGTTAAGTGAATCATTGCATTTGTTAAGTTAGTAACATGGTTGCTAAGTGAATCTGGATTCCCCATTGACTTTGCTTGTCAGAAGGTCGCAAAAGTGGATTACATGAGTCCGGGACATTGCAACTGTCGTGAATGTGAGTCAGTTGCCAAGCATCTGACTTTTGCTCATGTGACCAAGGGGATGCTGCAACAGTCATAAGTGTAAAAAAATGGTCATGAGTCACTTTTTTCAGTGCTGTTGAACTGTTGTAAGTCAAGGACTACCTGTACTGCCCATATTTTGACACTAGGTAAAAGAAAGAAGTTGCTGTGGCCTGCCAGAGTCAGACAATGAGAAGGTTGGGGAGGAGCATGGGCCAGTCCTGGAGGCTGGGGAAGGCTCGGACAAGGGCTCTGCATTGGAGACAGAGATGGGGCCGAGGCCGTCTGGCAGTGATCAGGTGCTTACTGAGCTAGACAGCAGTGAGGCAGAGGAACAGCTGGAGCCTGTTCCCAGTATGTGCATGTGCAGAGCTGCCAGAAGAAAAGAACAACTCAGAAATCAGGGTTGACGTGGGATTAAAGTCACAAGTGGAAATGATTGCCCCCCCCCCATAGACTATAAAAGAGGAGCGAAAGGGGAGTGGGCTTTTGTAGGAAACCGTTCAGTCGTTCAGATTTGTTTCGACTGTGAAGATCTGTCCGTGAATCTCAGAGACTCTGGGCCCAGTCTTTCATTTACATGGCAGCTTTCCAAGATAGATAAGGTCTGTAGTCATAATTACTCCTTTGAAAGACTGTTTGCCAGGCCTTGCTGAATGCTGAATGAGAGGAATTCACATTCGTTTAATAGAAAGGGTTTTGTCGGGATCAGGACTCTGCATTGTGCTTTTTGGGGAAGCCTAGATCAGAAGTGAGGAGAAAGAGGTACCCTGTTCTAGCAAGGAAGACAGCTAACCCATCCAAACAACCAAACCCCATTATCTGAATGAATCTACTGTCCATCTTTAATTCTTGTTTCCGAATGCTGAGTCAGATGCACTAAGGATCTCCTGCTCACTCTTGGATATAGCTGTATTCTCTTTTTTATATAAGCAACACCTCTAGGATTATGTACAAGCTATCCATGGAAAACTTACAGTCTGTTCACTTGAATTCTTTAGCTTGTTTTTCTTTGCGTCTGAAACAGGTCAGCGCCCTTGCATCTTCCCACCTGGGCCATGGGATGTGTGTGCTGGTGGGGGCACCTCCTGCAAAATCACAGCTCTCTTTTGACCCTGCTCTCCTGCTCACAGGAAGGAAACTAGTAGGCTGCCTGATTGGAGGTACGTATTGGCTAATGTGGGTCATAAGATACTTCTAACCAGTATGTGTATGTGATTCATTTTTCAAATGAAGATACTGTATATCGGGTGGGTTACTACTAGTAGTACTCCTGGTTAGGTGCGCATTTGCACCTAAAAAGCTCTGCACGTGCGCACAATGTTAAAAAGGGGGGGGGAGTAAATTTTTGCAATGAAGATTGTTCTGCGCATGCACAGAACAGAAAATAAAGATGACAGTGCCGATGATAGAACCAGTTTGCGAGCATGGCAGGCCGAGTTACTATCTAGTGTCGGCTGGCAACTACAAGGAGGAGGGCCTTCTCAGTAGTAGCCCCGACCCTTTGGAACGAGCTCCCCGTAGAGATTCGCACCCTCGCCACCGTCCAGGCCTTCCGCACAGCCTTGAAGAACTGGCTCGCCCGTCAGGCCTGGGGACAAGGATAATTCCCCTCCCGAATGATGAATGTATGTTGTTTATTATTTTATTATATGTCTTATCTTAATGTCTGTATCTCCCCTTCCCCTATTTTATGTGAGCCGCCCTGAGTCCCCTCAGGGAAAAGGGCGGCCTACAAATATTAATAAATCTCTAAATCTCTAAATCTCTATTCGGCCGAACCTGGCCGAACCGGTAGGAACTCACTTCTGCTGCATATAGTTTCAGATTGGTCCAGCTTGTTATAAAAGTATATAAAGTTGTCTTGACTTTTGTAAAAAATCTACTATCTGCTTCGTTTCAGCCTCTGAATTGTCTCATTTTCCATTGCTGAATTTAAGCAGAGAGTAGGAGGCTTTGGTTAGGAATGCTGTTTTGGTCAAGATTCTCAATATCTTAGGAATGGAATGGAATGGAATGGAATAGAATGAAGGAGAATGGAATGGAATGGAATGGAATAAAATAGAATGGAATAGAATGGAATAGAATAGAATAGAATAGAATGTTGGAAGGGACCTTGGAGGTCTTCTAGTCCAACCCCCTGCTCAGGAAGAAAACCCTGTACCATTTCAGACAAATGGTTGTCCAATCTCTTCTTAAAAACTTCCAGTGTTGGAGCATTCACAACTTCTGGAAGTAAGTTGTTCCACTGATTAATTTGTCTAAGTTTCAAGAAATTCCTTCTTAGTTCTAGGTTGCTTCTCTCCTTGATTAGTTTCCATTCATTGCTCCTTATACTGCCCTAGGGTGCTTTGCAGAATAGCTTGACACGCTCTTCTTTGTGACAAACCTTGAGATTAGCTACATTTTTCTTAAGAAATGACATTATAATGAAAAATGAATAATAAACACTAACCCCTTTGTAGTATAACAGCATTTATCATTGTAAGTATTGTGATATAATTGGAGAATATGCTTACAGTTCACCTTTCACCAGCCTAATGTTATCCAATTGCATCATTTCAATATTTTGAAGGACAAATTTATTATAGGTACACCAATGTTGGTGATCCTGTAAAAAAAAATAATTAAATTTTCAGTTCTTTTATGCCAAGAAATGAATAGCTCAATGAGTATCCCTGTTTGTTTTCTTTTAAAACCCAGGTTGGAAATTAAAAGATGCTCTCCCTCAACTTGTTTTGGATTATATGAAACATAAATTTAATACAGATGCATTAATATCTCATGTATTGCCTTTTGAGAAGATCAGTGAAGGATTTGAGCTTTTACTTTCTGGAAAAAGGTATGATTGTGTTGGCCCTTTATAGGCTGTCACATTTTATTTCTCTTATTTTGTCAGATCTATCTTCTAAAGATTTCATGCTGATACAGTTTCATCATTATAACTGATCTCTAAAGTACATGAGGCTAAGAAGTAGTGATGTCACAAGGACAACCTGTCATACCTATGGAAGAGAATATTTATAGAACAGGTTGAACAATAGAGTCCTTGGTGCTCTCTGAGTTTGAAAATTTTCTTGCAGACGTTTTATTACCAAACTAGGTACCATCATCAGTACTAGCTCTGATTATATTATCTAGCTTGGTAATGTAACATCTGCAAAAAAAAACCACCAAGCTCAGAAAACACCAAGGACCCCATGATACCCTGTGAACCTCAGAAGGAAGTTTTGTAGGAATTTGAACACACCAGCATTGGGATTCCAAATCTTTTTCTACCGGTTCTATGAGAGCGTGCTTCGCAGGCGCGCAGCATTCAAAGACCGCCCTTGATGTCAGCGCTGGTGAGCTGAACTGTTGTTTACTCAGCTGAGGCGCAGCAATCCGTTCTGCCGCGCAAATCAGCTGAGCAAAAAAACAAGGGAAAGTAGTGGTAGGTAACGGTGGGGGCGGGAGGGTAGGGACAACCAGGGGTGATATTTGCTGGTTCTCTGAACTACTCAAGATTTCTGCTACCGGTTCGCGAGAATCGGTCCAAACCGGCTGAATACCACCTCTGGAACACACATGTTTCTGATCAAGAGATCAATGTCACTTTTCAGCCCAAAGAACATGAATTTCCACATACTTTGGAAATGTCAAGATTGGCTTTGGCCAAATTATACAAATAAAAAATAGAATCAATGGAAATTGTTCTTGTTATTGTACAAATTGTTGTACACTGCCTAGAGTAACTTTTTGTGTTTTTATACAAATTTGATTAAATAAATAAATATTCATTTTTATAATATTTATCTTTTAATGTGGATTTTTACAACTGTTGTTTTTATATTTGTTGTTACATTTGATTGTTGCATGCTGCTCAGAGTCACTTTTGGGAAGCTGGGTGGCTATACGAATTTGATAAATATTCTTTTTTATATTTATCTTTTAGTATGGATTTTTATATTTTTATATCTGTTGTTTTTATGATTGTATAAACTATTGTTACATAATAATCTAGTGTTGCTTTTTGTGAGATGGGCAGCTATATATATTTGATTGATTGATTAGTGTACATTAGCTATTGCTACAGAGACTGTGCAAATGTGTTAATCCTCCTCTTTTTTTTCTTTCAGCATTCGCTCCGTTTTGCTGTTTTAAAACTACAAATTTAACCTATCTCACAGTCTCTTTTGCAGTCTTGTGCAGTTTTAATAGCATCTCAATTAATACTATACAACCATTTAGTCTGTGCTGAAAACATTTATAATAAATTACATTGGTAAACACATATGGAAAGCTATTTAATTTATAAGTTGCTGTGGAAAAATGCTTTTGATAAGCTATTAAGGGCAGTTGATCCTCCCCATCACCATTGCAGAAACCCATCCATCTTTCCACAGTATGCAAGATTGCCATTTGGCCAAATTCAATGAAAAAGCAAACATGAAATCTTGAATCTTAGATGGAAATGTCCTATTGTGTCAAACAAATGGAAACATTAATTGTGTTATGTTGCAATAATAAATGGAATCAATTATAATCCTTTTTGAATAGTAGACTTGTACCTATTGCATTTTAGCTAACCATTATTAAACAAATGAGATTGCTTTTTGCTATGTTTGTAGCTAGCATGCCACCAAAATTGCCTGGAACAGATTTGATGTCATATCTCAAACTTGTCTGAACTTTCTTTGTCAAATCCATTCTTGGGACAATACTCTTGTTAGGTCAACCCTACTTTGACTTTGTCCCCAAATCAGATATTTAAAGTTTAGATAATTTCCTTGAGGTGCTGCACTATCCTTCCATTTTTATAACTGGTTCTTCTCTTTTAGGATGATAAATGGTTTGAATTTAAAAGAAAACCTGTATGCCACCTTGAATTGTTTTATGATTAGGCATCTTATAAATTGAATGAATGTAGGAATGAAACAATAAAAGCAATATGTTTGCACCATTTCTGTGTCGCTTTCGGGGGTGAATTCCAGCAGATCCTGACAGGTTCTGAAGAACCGGTAGTGGAAATTTGGAATAGTTCGGAGAACGGGCAAATGCCACCTCTGGCTAGCCCCAGAGTGGGGGGGGGGGGGAATGGAGATTTTGCAGTATCATTTCCCTGGAATGAGGTGAGAATGGAGATTTTGCGGTATCCTTCCCCTGCCACATCCATCAAGCCACACCCACCAAGCCACACTATGTCCACCAAGCCACGCCCACAGTACTGGTAGTAAAAAAATTGAATTTCACCACTGGTCGCTTTCGTTGGTCATAATAAAGGCATAGATAGATTATAGATTTTGCCATTTATTTCTTTTGTGGTCTAGCATAGTGGGGGGGGGGGTTGTCTCTAGATTAAATCATAAATCTAGAACCCCCGATACATGGAGTAGTACACTTTCTATTCTCTTTTGGAAAACCAACCTGCATGATCATTAGCAAGCAATCGGCAATAAGCAATAAAATATTCTTACCCCAGGTAGAGGAGGCCCTGCCAGAAGATCAGTTCTTTGCTAAAATATTACAGCCCTCGCCCTTCTGTCCCTAATAGATAAGGCTGATAATCAAGTATGCAAAACTTTCTAGCTAATGTATCTGCAATAGGAAGAGAGGAGGTAGCACATTCTAAGTAATCTGTTTAGAACAGGAAGAGGGAGACAGCCCTTTTTCCATGTTGTCCTCGTTCAGAGTGATACGTGTTCTTTGATAAGGCTATCGTGTGACCTTCTAGGAGTTTTAGGGCAAGGATCTGAGCCAAGAATGAGATGCCTAAAAGCAACATGAAGGTTTTTCAACAAAATTGGATTTCTGTGGCTAAAACCAGCTATTGTCCTACACCACCTTTCTACCCATCCTTTCTACTTTCTTCCTCTTCTTTCTCTCTTTGAAACTGCTCTGCCTTTCTCTTCTTCTCTCACCTTCTCTTCCCTTTTCTCCTCTGCATGCCAGCCACTTACTTCGCTTCCCCTCACAGCTCTCCAAAATTCTCCACTTGCCACTTGGCTTTCTGCTGCTTTTCTCTCTACTTGTATCCAGATCTGGCACTCCTTTTCTATTCCTGCTGTTGGAAGAAATATCCATCTGGATATTGGAAGACACTGGAAACATGGAGGCTGACTGGAAAGCTGGTCTAATAGAGCAGAACCATTTAGCAGATGGTCCTGGTGCAGCTGACCACATGGAGTGGAGGGTTATTTATACCTTCTCTTGGGCCTTTCCCTTGAGCTTCCTGTTCCTGTGGCAAGGGCATCTATTCTATTGGTGACTGTCAGACTCCCATAGGGCCATATGGGGTCATGTTTGTCTAAATCAAGTTTGGTTGGAGCCTGGGCTGATGTAATGTCCTTAGGAGGTTTTGCAATGCAGTGAGCCCTGCTGCTAGATGGGGTAATCCTATTATGTCTTGAGGGATCTTAATCCCATCACCCTGGAGCTGAAGGTCTTTTGTTTTGTAGATAGGCTGGTCCAGTCCTTCTCAATGGGCACCAAATATCTGCCCAGGGCAGGGAGCTGGGGCTGAATTTCTGTCTTTAGAAACATGTTTGTCCTTTAGGAAAAATATAATATTCTGCCTTTTTAATAGTTCCTAAAATATTTCATTCTTCTAAGAAAGGTGCGTGCTAACTTTCTACGCCTACAAAACCTCCTAAATATATTTTTGCAGAACAGCAAGTAGAAAGCTCTTTGGTCCACAGTTTCTTTTCAAATTTTTCCTCTTTTTCAACCTTCTCCTGCAGGGAGTTTCTAAGGCGGCCGTTAAATCTTTATATTCTCTAATTTGACTTTTTTTTTAATGCTAATAGCTACACCCAACTGGAGGAAAGATCTCAAATCACACATATTAACAAGTTGTTGCCAAACAAGTTGATGCCAGAGTGATTTTTTTTTAAATGAATATACCTGGGGCGAGAGGAGAGATTACCTGAAAGGAATTTGCTCAACAATCTAAGCCGATAGAGGTAGATTCTTAACTGCAAAGCACTACACGTTCATTTCGACCCAGCTTTGGGTTTCAGCTTTCAGTTAGCAGGACACAACTGGCGGGGCTTGGAAATAAGTAATTCAATCCACCAATAGGACTTAATGTATTTGATTCTGTTCCAGATCTGGAATTTATTTACTCTTTGCAAGTATATGGAACTGGCTATATGAAGAAGCTCTTTTTCCCCCCACTCTCCCCTCCATTGTCTGAAAACAATTCGTTCTCCTTCAATAGAGACAAACAACTCTCTCATGCATGAGACAGTTGGCGTTTTCGCTGTCTTGGGAGCTTGGACTTCCTCCATTTCACATGGAATGGGCCTGATTCAGGTTATTACCAGTTGCAGAATGCATAAAATGAAACGACTTGCCTAGTATATAACCTCCCCGTAAGGGAGGATCTGAGTTTAAACTGCCATATTAAGCTGCCATTGAGGGCCCGTATACTGCACGAGTCAAAAAGAGGGCTGTGAAAATATCTACAGACCCCTCATATCCTGGATATAAATAGTTTCAATTTCTAGCCTCAAAATGACCCCCCCCCCCACAACAACTAGTTGCTAAACAATTAATTCCCCCAACACTGTCAAACTATTTAGTAAGACTGTATTAATATTATTCTTCTCCTTTCCTATTACCTATCTCCTTTTCTACTCATGACTATAACTTTGTTACCTGTATCTTTATGATTTATATTGTTTTATTTAGTTTCCTAGTACGATTTACGTTGCTTCTATCACTAAGTATTGTATCTTATTATTTATGATGAATGTATTTTTATGATGATTATGGTCATGATTTATCTTTTAGGTAGCTTTTATGTACAATGAGAGCTTCTGCACCGAAGACAAATTCCTTGTGTGTCCAAATACACTTGACCAATAAAGACTTCTATTCTAATTCTATTCTACATTATATCTACCCAAAATACTCATCTACACACACACACACACACACACACACACACAAACTTTTTCTTAGAACTCAAAACTGTATAAAATTCAGATGCATAAACAGACACAAACAAAAACACGCCATGCATGGGGATTTTAAATTGCCACTTCTTATCTTACATGACCATATGCCATGATCACTTCTTAGTGGTATTCATTTACTAGTAGGTATATATCTGGAGAAGAACTAAACATGGCAGACTACTTCATATACCTTGGCCAATGGATCTCAATGGAAGGTGATATAATAAAGGAAATTGAATAGTGTGTTAAATAGCAATAGTACTTAGGCTTATATACTGCTTCACAGTGCTTTACATCCTTCTCTAAGTGGTTTACAGAGTCAGTATATTGCCCCCAACAATCTGGGTCCTCATTTTACCAACCTTGGAAGGATGGAAAGCTGACTCAACCTTGAGTCAGTGAGATTTGAACTGCCAAACATCTGGCAGCTGGCAGTCAGCAGAAGTAGCCTGCAGTACTGCATTCTAACCAGTGCGCCACCACGGCTCTAAACTAAATGTGATTGGGAGGCATTCGGCAAGCTAAGCATAATTTTGAAGAACAATCTCCCTCTATGCCTGAAAAGTTTTCGATCAGTGTGTGCTACCTGCTCTAACATATGCCGGTGAAACATGGATGCTAACCTCACAATAGATACAAAAGCTACGAGTGGCGCAAAGATACATGCTCGGCATTACAAGACAAGATAGAAAAGCCTGCACATGGATTAGAGAACAAACAAAAGTACACAATATCATCAAGAGAGTAAAAGAATTGAGACCAAAGCTGGTCTCACATAGCAAGAAGAACTGAGGGCAGGTGGACCAAGGGAGTCATAGAATGAATCCAACTTGATAAAAAGCATCCAAGAAAGAGACCTAAAACAAGATGGATCCACGACATCAGGAAGTATGGCAGGCCCAATTAGCAAAAGAAAGCTCAGGATCTTATTGGTTGGAAGCATGCAGAAGAGGCCTTCATCCTGCAGTGGATAGACAATGGCTGAAATGATGATGATACAATAATTGAGAGTCCATTTGATATAGTGGTTAAGGCTTCAGGCTGGAAGCCAGGAGACTGTGAGTTCTACACTGAGCTTTGGCCAGTCACTTTCTCTCAGCCCTCGGAAGGACGCAATGGCAAACTACTTCTGATAAACCTTGCTACAAAAACTGCAGAGACTTGTTCAGGCAGTTGTCAAGAAACTTTTAGGTTTTAATTCCAGGCATTGAAAACAGGTATATTCTGTATTTAGTGTGATACATTATCATAAATGGATATTTGCATTAAAACCAGGGGTGAAATAAACTTACCTTCACTACTGGTTCACAAATGTGAGCGCATATGCAGTGTGTCAAAAACAGGACATGATGACGTCCAGGCGGGTGGACAGAGCCTCCCACTGCCACCGCTACTAGTTCGCCTGAACCGGTTGTAGTGGTGGGATTCAAATAATTTAACAACCGGTTCTCTGCCCTAATGACCAGCAGGGTAGGTGGGGCTTGGTGGTCATGTGACCATGTGGGCGTAGCCAACTCAACATCACTCACGTTGATGGGCGCTTCACCTTAGCTGTTACAATGTAATAAGGGTTAACCAGAGGCAGTTTCTCTAAGCAGGGCAATAAAGATGAGGCTAGAAACAACACCAGAATGTTTCCTTCCTGCCTTCCTTACAGGATTAGCCCTGTAAAGTGGAAAGAACCAAATGGAGATTTCTTCCAACAACCAGTTCTCCGAACTGCTTAGAAAGTTACCAACCGGTTCTCCCGAATAGGTGCGAACTGGCTGAATCCCACCACTGACTGGTTGGAACCAGATTAATTTCACCACTGCTTAAAACATTTCATACAAAACCTACCATTTGTAGCTTATTTTAACTTGGCTCTCAAGAGCTTATTTAGCTGCTTCTTATGGCAGGACAGTCTTTTTACAACCACAACCTCTTGTTAATTGAATTATGAAACTTTATACAAAGTTTCTAATGTAAAATGTTTGGCTCAGCCAACAAGGAACTCATAGTCTAAATATTTAGTGAAATATCTTGATAGAGTGTTGTTTCCATCAAAGAGGAAAAATATGTTACATATGATCTTGCATTTTAAAGCCCTTTTATTCTTTGAAACTATTAACAAAACAAAGTTAAACAATTGATGTGACATTTTAAAAGAATGCAATGAGTAATAGAAGGTTCCATAACAACTGATCTGTTAAGCTACACACTATATTGTAAATACTATTGAAATAAAGTCTATCCCATATTATAAGGCGTGCTGAAAGATCCATATCAGCATTGACAAATTGAAACTGAGTTTTCAGCTGGCTTATACATTGCATTAAGTCATTTTTTTAAAATCAAAAGTGGCTAAGTTCATATAAGTATTAAAACATAAACCACAACTTAGAAACCGCAACACTTGGATTTACACAGTATCCTATGTTCAAAATAAACAAATTGCCTTATGGCCTAGTGTAATATGAATTTGGCCACTGAAATCTAATTCAGAATATATAAATCACTTTCTTGTAGAGCCATTTGCCAAATGCAGACAAAAAAAATGTTTTTATCCCTCTTTGAAACTTCTTCCTGCCGACAGTTCATGCTATCTATAAACTTCTCCATTGTAATGGACAGCTAATCAAAATTTCAATCAGAATAGAGCTGGAAGGGACTTTGGAGGTCTTTTAGTCCAATCCCCTGCTCAAGCAGGAGACCCTATACCATTTCAGACTGTCCAGCCTTTTCTTAAAAACCTCCAGTGATGAAGGCAAGCTGTTCCTTTGGTTAATTGTCCTCACTGTTAGGAAATTTATCCTTAATTCCAGGTTGCTTTTCTCCTTGATTAGTTTCCATCCATTGTTTCATGTCCTGCCCTCTGGTGCTCTGGAAAATAATTTGACCTCCTCTTCATTGTGGTAGCCCCTCAAATAGTGGAATACTGCTATCATGTCACTCCCTAGTCCTTCTTTTCTCTTTTGACTGAATTTGTTTGTTAGTTTCTTACGTCTACAATATCCCACCTTGCATGAAGAGAAAAGTCTTTAATTGAAGACTAAATTTTGATTGTAAAGAGTAAAAAGATCTATTGTGAGATTGTCACAAACACTGGTTGATACCTGGCAACACGCAAAGCAGTTAGCAAGATACGCAACGTATTTGCTACTAGGACAGTTACCTTTATAATCCTTCTAATTGCTATATATGTTTACCATGAATACACATTCTTTTCTCAAAGTGCTAATTAAATTATTTATATACTGTAATTAAGAGGATAAATGCCTGGGAGAAATTATTAAGAAACCATTTAAGATTCTTTGTAAATGACCAAAAGCATGTTTCTGTCACTAACCCTGCTTTCAGTTTCCTGGAACTTGTTGATGGACTAAAAGTCCTCTTAAAATGAAATGTTCACTCACTGCGGGGAAAAACTGTGTAGTAACATGGAAACACAGACAATTACTGGTTCATGTTTTACAGTTGATAATAAATATAGAGAAGATGGGCACAAAACCAAAGAACTAAATGAGACTAACCATCATCAGTCTCCAAAGCAAGTGTGCATTTGCTATTTTTGACCAACCGTCCTCTTGCAGGCAATCTACAAATATGGAATAAGAAATCAATGCAACATCCTGTAATAGGGATAGGTAACATGGTGCCAGAAGACACAGTGCTGGCCTTATACATTTCCATTGCCTTCTGTCTGCCTTCCTGCCCCCACATGGTTTTAATACCATACATTCTGCTAATTAAACAATAACAGATACATAGTAGAACAGTGGTGTCAAATTCTATTTCATTGAGGGCCACAACAGGGTTGTGTTTGACCTTGGAGGGAGGGGGGGCAAAGGGTGGTCATGGCCATGGTGAGCATGACTGGGGCGTGGCCATGATGGATGTAACATGGGACTCATGTTGGGGGCACATGTGGTGGCCAAATGCTGAGGCCGGACTTCCATGAGACCCTCCCACACTCTCATTATAATCTCCTTCCTGCCTTCCCTTTCTTCTTTTTCCTTCCCTCTTCATTCTCCTTTCTTCTTCCTTCCCCTCTTTCCTTGCTCTCTTCCCATCTTCCCTTCTTTTTCTTTTTCTTTGCCTTTCCTATTTCCCTTTCTCCTTTCCTGTCCCTTCTTGCATGCTCAAATGCAAAAGGGGAAACATTTCTCCTTTTGTTTTATTTTTAGTTTATTTTGATAGCCCTCTACTAGCGAAAATGGAGCCGGGGTGTGTTTGTGTGTGTGAATCCCCGTGCCCAATTTTCGGCTTGGATGGCCTCCTGTAGCCGTCTGCCAATGAAAATGGAGCTCTATTTTTGCTGGCAGAGGGCTGTAGGAGGCTGTCGTGGCATAGGGTAGCCACGCGTAGCCCTCCAGCTCCAATTTTACTAGCGGAGGCACTTTGCTGTCCTTTGCTGTTTCCAGGCTGGCCCCATGAGCTAGATCTAAGCACCCTTCTGGCCGGATCCAGCCTGTGGGCCTTGAGTTTGACCTCCCTGCAGTAGAGAATAATCTATAAACTCTGTACTGCTCCCTATTCTTCATTTGGAAACCTGCTCAGTCATGTCAGAAAAACATGTAAAAGTAATCTATGCTGGTAAGGAATGATGGGAGGCCATATCATCTATTTTCTTGCTCTATAAGACTATCTGGGCTCACCATGGCAGATACTTTGTGAGTAATTATAAGCCTCCATCACGAATGACCCATTTCGTCACTACCCACGATAATCTTTCAACAACAGCCCATGGTCCCAAATATTTGCCTACCTTTGTACTAGCAAAATTTGTTCAAGACGATCATTATATCCCTCATAATAGTTCTGACTCCATGGTCGCAAACAAAACTTTATCAACAACCATAATGAACAAGAAGCGGGGGGGAGGACAAATCTGAATAGACAATAAGATGAGAATGAGCAGCTTATCAGAAATAGTACACAGCACAGAACGGAATAATACACTTCAGTGGTTAAATCAGATTCTAATGAAAATAAATTAGTATTGATAGAGCAAAACAAAAGGGGCATGAATGGAGAGATAAGATTATTTATTACATTAAGGTCCAACTACCTCAACATGATGTTACTCTGCAATCAATCTTTTACCAAAGAATTAACCCATAGAATAGCTGAATAATAATAGAAATACTGTAATATCACTCTAATAATTTTACCGGCTTTGAACACCTATTGTTTACAAAATATTCATACGGAATATAAATATTAGGTAAGGTAAAGGTTCCCCTCGCACATATGTGCTAGTCGTTCCCGACTCTAGGGGACGGTGCTCATCTCTGTTTCAAAGCCGAAGAGCTAGCATTGTCTGAAGACGTCTCCGTGGTCATGTGGCCGGCATGAATAAATGCTGAAGGTGCACGGAGCACTGTTATCTTCTCACCAAAGGTGGTTCCTATTATTCTACTTACATTTTTGCATGCTTTCGAACTGCTAGATTGGCAAAAGCTGGGACAAGTAACGGGAGCTCACACGGGTACGTGCTGCTAGGGTTTCAAACTGCCAAACTGCCAACCTTTCTGATCAACAAACTCACCATCTTAGCCACTGAGCCACCGTGTCCCATAACATTATAATATTGTACTATAATATAATAATAAATATTACACCATTGCAAATATGCTGCCAATTCTTGTTACAAATTTAAATGCTGCAAATAAAACAATAAGAACCTCCTTCTGGAACAAAAGGATGTCTTGACAAATGATATGTTACAGTAATGTTTACAACAAATATTGAATGCCATTCACTACAGCAGGAAACCATTGTTTTCTTTGTATTTATTCAGTGCATTTCTTATGCCATCATAATTATGTATATATTGGACAAAGGGCTTCGCAAATGATAGAATGAGTTTTAAAAAACCCAACAAATCCCTTGGCAAACCCTGCAAATATTTGAAACGAGGCCTTAAATTGTAAGGTTGACCATGAAAGCTCTGAAACCTTCACAAAAAAACACAAACAGCACCAGGGGTGGGTTGCTGCCAGTATTATTGCTGGTTTGGCAATTTTTGTGTGCGCGCATTCACTTTTACACTTAAAAAGGTCTGTGCATGCACAGAACATTAGAAAAGGGGAAAAATAACATTTCTGCAATGGAGATTGTTCTGCGCATGCGCAGAACCAAAAATAAAGATGGTGCCACCGACTATAGAACCGGTTCGGATGTGTAGTCTACTCCCTACGACCTACCTTACTACCTACTCAGCCAAACCGGGCCGAACCGGTAGGACCCACTTCCGAACAACACCACAGGCAAAGTTATAAGCAGTGTATCCATATTGCTTATTCACCCTCATAAAGAGAATTCATTCATGTCCCTTATTGTCAAAGGTTTTCAAATAATTTAAGAAAAATGTTTATGAGGTTTCAAAAACTGCAAACCCTGAATCTATCACAACTCTGTTCCCCTCAATAGTGGAACTGATCAAAGATCAAAGAACTGATGTTCTTTGCCCCATACAGATAGTCCTTGACTTACGACCAAAATGGAGCCCAACATTTCTGTTGCTAAGCAAAGCTATTGTTAAGTGAGTTGCTAAGCAAAACTGTTGTTAAGTGAGATTTTACAACCTTTGTGCCACAGTTAAGCGAGTCACTGAAGTTATTAAATTAGTAAGTGAATTAAGTGAATCCGTCTTTCCCCACTGACTTTGCTTCTCAGAAGCTAGCTAGGAAGATCACAAACGATGGTCACATGTCTCCAGGACAGTGCAATTGTCATAAATACATGCCAGTTTCCAAATGTTCAAAGTTTGATCTCATGACAATGGGGATGCTGCAACCGGTCATAAGTCATGAGCTGTTGTAAGTTTGAATAGTCACTAAACAAAAGGTTGTAAGTTGAAGTCTATTGTATTATTATTGTTTCTTAAATGCCAATCATGAATTGAAATTCCAAAATCCAGTTTATTACCATTTTGGGACATTTTGAAGCAAAAGTCACACTAATCTTAAATGGGCTTAATATAGTTTTGAGAAAATACCATTTCCCCAATATTCCTCCAAAAACAACAGTGGAAAAATCCTGAAAACTCTGGGCTGGACTAGCCTCAGGATCACTCTGCCCATTTTGAAGTAGCACCCACTCCCTGTAGCCTTGTCACTCACAGCATCAGCTATGACACATCCGCAAACAAAAGTTGTCACTGTACACAGTGAGAGCTTTCAAAGCATAATGTTCAGGGCTGCTCCAAACCCTTTTGTGGCTCAGCCTTCTGCCTACACCGTATAGCGTGCAGAAAGTATGAATACAGGCAATTACAGTGCTTGCTTCAGTTTTTAAATTTGAGTGTCAACAATTCTTGGTAAGTGTTAAAGAACAATCATTCCTGACCAGAGGTGGGTTCCTACCGGTATGGTACGGTTCGGCTGAATAGGTAGTAACTGGCGGACACATGACTGTACTGGTTCTATCCTCGGCGGCGGGATCTTGATTTTCTGTTCTGCAGATGCGCAGAACAATCTTCACTGGAAAAAAATGTAATTTTTATTCCTTTTTTAATGTGCGCATGCACAGACTGTTTTAAGTGCAAATGTGCATGCGCACGGCGGTTGTGTTTGTGCACGAGCGTAATGAGCGTGCACACAAAAATTTTCGGGAGGCGAACTGGTAGTAATGGTGGCAGGGGCTCACCCTTGTTCCTGATCCTATCTATCCTGTTTGGTTTTAAAAGAGAGAGTGGAATAAACCAGCATTAATATGAATTAATACTTATGCACTTCCACTTATCTTCTCTCTCTCTCTCTCTCTCACACACACACACACACACACACACACACACATCATCATCATCTTTTGTGTCCAGCAATTATCCTCCCCTTTGCCTCTGCACACTCCAGCACTCCCTCCGGTGGCCCACAATTCCTCTAGCGAGCCAATGGAAAAGCAATTCCAAGAAAAGAAATCAGTCAGTCCTTATTCACAGCCCTAATCTTCATTTTTCATAACAAAAGCAGCAAAACCTTCCCTACATTTGGCAGAAAAACCGGCAAGAAGGAAGAAGCTAGGACACTGGGCATCTTAGTTTCTGGAGGTAGGCGGAAGTTCACACCAATAGGAAGTTATCCTATCCTATATAGCGCAGCAGAAAGCATTGCAAAATTATCACACTTACCCCTTTCTCTGGAGCATGCAGCATTAATCAACCTAATTTTTCAAGACAGTTGGCTATCTCACAGCACTGTAGGGACACGCAACCATGACACACATCCCCTCTACGTGTAATGCAGAGAGTTCATGCAAAAAATAACTTTGCATGTACTGTACATGGTGTGTGTATAATAGCTTATTTTTGCAAACAGTATATCAAATGGTTATATCTTACTTGCATCTGGATACCATCTGCTTGTATATTTACAAAACAATTAAGAATGCTTTGACATGGTTCTGGCAGTTCGCACTGAGCAGAAACTATAGCCAGCTGGTTTCTGGGAGGTGTCCAAAGTAATACTGGGAATGTAAGCCAGCAAAACTAATTTTGGCAAGTGCTGAAAACTGGATTTAGTCCAAGCATACGAGTCTACAATCCCAATATGGGTATGAACTTTCACATGGCTGACATTGTGATTGAAAGGGATTAGAATGATTTGGTTTTTAACTCTTTGTTGGCCGCCCAGAAAATTTAAACATTTCATCTTTTAAAACGTTTTTAAAAATATGTAGACCCCCCAATGAAGGCTCAAAATAATAGGCAATAAAAATAAATCAAACATCTCTAAAATCACACTTCTCAAACATCAGAAAATTATCTGCCAAAAATAAACCAATAATTGTATTTTGATCCATAGTGGTTTGATTGACAGTAGTCTGATATTTTACTTTGAAATCTCATTAATCTAAATAGATTGCTTAAGCATATCCTTATGTCGCTCATTAAAACACTTATTTGAGGGAGATGGTTACTAACATTTAAATAGGCTACCTGAAAATTTTCTCTGATAAAAAATCCTTGCTTTTAGAAGTTCTAATCAATGGACAGTTGAACCTGTTTTCCTAAAGAAAATTTCCCACCAAAGTTCGGTATTCGCTATCTTCCTGTTCATGGGCTAAGGATAAGATCAAATGCCACAGTGTACTAATAGCAAGGGGGAAAAGTGTGGTTAGAAGGCAGGATACTATATATACCATATTTTTCAGAGTATAAGACACACCAAGATTTTGAAGAGGCAAATTAAAAAAAAAGTTTTTGCACTCTGCAGACCTCCTCAAAATGGCCCATTTTTCACAAAAACAGGCCTAATTTTTCCCCAAAAAGGGCATTAATAGCCTTTAGGAGGCTTATAGAGTGCTCCTAGGGGCTGGGGGGCAAAATCGAGCAAAGAATGGCCCATTTTTCACTTGTTTCTTCTCTCCCCAGCCCCCAGGAACACTCTGGAAGACTCCTAAAGGCTATGCATGGCCATTTTGGTGAAGGGAGCGGGGTTTCAGGAGGCAAAAAATGTTGTATTCAGTGTATAAGATGCACCCAGATTTTCAGCCTCTTTTTTGAGGGAAAAAGGTGTGTCTTATATTCCAAAAAATACAGTATTTAAGCAAAGCAACAAATACATATAATAATGCTTCTTGCTGACAAATAAGCATGATAATGCAAAGGGCTGGTTTGTCAAGGAGAGAAGGGAAATTAATATATAATTTAGAATAGAATGGTTGTCCAATCTCTTCTTTAAAACTTCCAGTGTTGGAGCATTCACAATTTCTGGAGGCAAGTTGTTCCACTGATTAATTGTTCTGTCAGTAAATTTCTCCTTAGTTCTAAATTACTTCTCTCCTTGATTAGTTTCCACCCATTGCTTCTTGTTCTGCCCTCAGGTGTTTTGGAGAATAGCTTGACTCCTTTTTTGTGGCAACCCCTGAGATATTGGAACACTGCTATCAGGTCTCCCCTAGTCCTTCTTTTCATTAAATTAGACATACCCAGTGCCTGTAACCATTCTTCATATGTTTTAGCCTCCAGTCTCCTAATCATCTTTGTTGATATCCTTTTGTGGCGACCATAATCGGATGCAGTATTCCAAGTGTGGTCTTACCACATTATTAAAATATTGTAAAATGTAGGAGATGGATATGACTTAAACATGTCATAATTAAAATGTTGTACCCTTGTGTTGTCCAGACATTCTGATGCTATCAATCATATTTAGAAACTGAAAGCTATTTTCAATAAGATCTTACTGACAGAGGAAGATTTAATTGAGGTACAGTATTTCTCCAGCATCATTGGCAGAATAAATTCCAATTGCTGGGATTTGGAGAAAAATGAACAGAATTCAGATTATCCCTCCTCCTCATACAAAGACAAATCAGACACCCACCCACTCAAATCCTTTCAGGATCATATTTCTACCCTGTTTTCCTGAAAATAAGACCTCCCCAGATAAGAAGCCCAATCGGGCTTTTGAGTGCATGCACTAAAATAAGCCCTCCCCCCAAAATAAGACCTCCCTGAAAATATTGCAACATACCAGCAGCCATGAGGTGACAACACTTAGTACCTCCTGCACCTCAAAAATAATAAGACCTCCCCGAAAATAAAGCCAAGTGCTTATTTCAGAGGGCAAAAGAAAATAAGACCCTGCCTTTTTTTGGGGAAAACATGGAAGTAAATCTAATACAATCCTTACATTTAAAACAAGCTAAACTCTTTAGACAAAAAAACCTAGCCTTTTTGCTTGGGTGGATACAGGCTATTGGAAGCTTCCAGGTGAATGGTTTATTTTGAAATAATATGTAGAATTTTAGGGTGGGGAGGAAGAAACCATCATTTTCCACTTTCCTCTCCTATTTTTCCCATTGTTTCTTTCCAGCAGTACTCCTGGTCTTAGTCCAGACTTTCACAACCAAATCTTTTTCATATTGGCTGCTGCTCAAAGTTCTGATCTGAAAATTGCTTTTCAAGGCTTATGGATATAGGCAGTTCTTGACCAGAATTTCTGTTGCTAAGCAAGGTGTTGTTAAGTGAGTCGCACCCAATTTTACAACCTACTGCCACAGTTTTCACTGCAGTTGTTAAGTCAATCGTCTGAATATTAAGCGAAACCGCCTTGCCCCATTGACTTTGCTTGTTGGAAGGCAGCTTAGAAGGTCTCAAATGGTTATCACATGACCTCGGGAATGCTGCAATAATTCTAAATACATGCCTGTTGCCAGGCATCCTAATTTTGATCATATGGAGATGTTGTGATGGTTGTAAGTTCAAGGACCAGTCATAAGTCACTTTTTCCAGTGTCATTGCAAGTTTGAACGATTGCTTAACAAATGTTTTTAAGTTGAGGACTGCCTATACTCCATTTCCCATCCTGCCTTCTGCAAATGCTTCCTGAGAATAGACCAGAAAAATGGTGCATGTGTAAATGCCCTAATGGGCATCACTTTACCTTTATCCCCCCCCCCAAAAAAAAATACTAGTAAATGACCCTTTCACAGATAATGCAAACCTGTAACCAAGGCCTTGGGAACTTCATTGAAACTAATATGTGAAAAGCTGGTAGGACTGCCTGAATGCTGGAGGGAACCTATTAATTAGACCAACATTTCTCAACCTTGGACATTTAAGATGGATGGACTTCAACTCCCAGAATTCCACAGCCTGCAGAGCTGGCTAGGGAATTCCAGGGAGTTGAAGTCCACCCTTCTTAAATGCCCAAGGTTGAGAAATGCTGGTCTTGTTGACGTTTGCCCATCTTAAACTAGCTAAGATTGAGAAACTTTAATCTAGACAGTTTTAAGTCAGGTTTCAGCTAGGATTCAACATGGAGGCAGCCTTGGTGGTGCTTGTTGATGACTTGAAGTAGAACTGGGGTGGGAATATTGCTCCTTGATCTCTTGGTGGCTTTTGATGTTATCAATCACAGTATCCTTTTTGTACCAATAATCAAGTTTGGGAATTGAGGATACTATTTTAGTGGCTATCTTCCTTTGTGGCTAGTTCCGATTGGTATTCATGGGGGGGGGGGGAATTGTTTCAGGATCCAATCTGAATCAGTCATTGGTATCAAAGATTTAGACTTCCAAGCTTTCGGACTCAAACTTTTGGAGTCCATCCTCAGAGAACTTCTCTCTTTATGTGTGCACTGGGCTCTTCTATGGGCATTGTATTTATGTAGTGCCTGGTTCAGAGGTGGGTTCCTACCGTTTTGGCCTGGTTCGGCCAAATAGGTAGTAACTCAGCCTGCCACGCTGCCGAACCACGCTGCCGAACATTGGCGCCACCATCTTGATTTTCAGTTCTGTGCATGCATAGAGCAATCTTCATTGCAAAAATTTAATTTCCTTTTCTAACATTGTGCGCATGCGCACACCTTTTTAGGTGCAAATGCGCACGTGCGAAGCTGGGAATGGGAATTAACAGCTTATCTAAATTGCTCTACTGATACCTAATGTTCATAGAAGTCACTGTGCTGAATCAGCAGTAATGCCAGCAGGAACCCACCCCTGGCCTGGTTGTGTGTGGCTTTTAGTGTTAATTGGTGTGTTGAGGGCCAGCAAGTTGTTGGTTGTTGTTTCCTTGTGCTGCTATGTCCTCAGTTCCTAACTATCGGTTAAGGTGGGGTTAAATCAGCAGTCCTGTCTGATGGACAAGGGGCCTATTTCCTAGGCTTCAATAATTTCCCTGGGTATTTTTGTCCTTGCTCTGCCAACCATCTTAGTAGCTGCGAAATTGAATGTGTGTTCTTTGTTGCAATGTGAGGCTACCAATGAATTCTGATCATCTTGTCTATGTTCTTTTAGTCTGGTGGTTAGCCTCCTCCCCATCTGCCCTATAGAGTCACAAGGGCAAACCTTGCAGGGAATCCGGTAAATTCACATTAGAAGTTTCTCCCACCTCCTTTACCGGATTCTCAGGGATATGTTAAACAGAATGAGGTGGGAGACCTGTATATTTGCCGTATATTTATCCTGGGACATGTATATTCGCCTTTATGCGTGATAGTTTCTTAGTCCCTTTCTTTGTGCTGTGCCCTTTCTATTTAACATATCCCTGAGAACAAAAAATGAAAGAAGCATTAGGAAAGAATACCGTAAAAGGGTTACAGTTGTTATCCTTTCCATCCAATCAACCTGCAAGAAAGCCACAGTCCTTATTCCATATATACCTCTGCAGAACCTGTGAAAACTACAGCATGATAGGAATTAGTTTATCTAAATTACTCTACTGACACCTAATGTTCATAGAAGTCACTGCAGCTTTCATGGCATTTGCAATTTCCTCATTCCTAGGGCTGAGATTCACCCAAGATCATCCAGCTGGCTTTGTGCCCAAGGTAGGACTAAAACTCAAGATCTCCAGGTTTTTAACCTGATGCCTTAACCACTACATCAAATTGGTTTTTTAAATTTTAAATACCGATCCAGTATATATTTTTTGCATTCCACATAAATAAATAGAATTAAGTACTTTGATCTTTAAGGGCTTATTTGGAAATAATAAATGTTAGAGAAACAAATGCACACATTTATCTTGTAAAAACACAGACGAAAGATTCATTCACCTTTAAAGTTTTTGTTGGCCAAGATTTTTTATATTCACATTCTTAAGTTTGTGTGCTTGTTCAGTTCTACATTTTATATTTTTTATAACTTTTCCAACTATACTTATTGGGGTTAGATACACATTATTTAATTAAAAACAAAAATTATACAAAGAATAGTTTGCCCATGATACTAGTCTCCTTTAACGTGGTCTCCTTTAATTCTGGTGGTGCAATATATAAACCTTACCGTAGCCCAACATTCCTGTAGTTAAGTGAGACATTTGTTA
This sequence comes from Thamnophis elegans, assembly GCF_009769535.1. Classification (NCBI taxonomy): domain Eukaryota; kingdom Metazoa; phylum Chordata; class Lepidosauria; order Squamata; family Natricidae; genus Thamnophis; species Thamnophis elegans. The sequence continues at coordinate 20,490,805 of NC_045549.1, read as the reverse complement.
AGTGAGTTTTGCCCCGTTTTACGACCTTTCTTGCCACAGTTGTTAAGCCAGAGGTGGTATTCAGCAGGCTCTGACCAGTTCTGGGGAACCGGTAGCGGAAATTTCGGAGAACCGGTAAATATCACCTCTGACTGGATCCAGCCCCATCTATTCTCTGCTTCCAAGTCCCACCTGATTGGGAGGAAATGGGGATTTTGCAGTAATCTTCCCCTGCCACATCCACTAAGCCAAAGCCACATCCACAGAACTGATAATAAAAAAATTTGAATCCACCCCTGTATTAAGCAAATTAGTCAATAAGTTAGTAACCCAATTGTTAAGTGAATCTGGCTTGCCCACTGACTTTGTCAGAAGGTCGAAAAATGTCATCACGTGACCTTAGGACACTGCAACCGTCATAAATAAGAGCTAGTTGCCAAATGTCTGAATTTTGATCATGCGACCATGAGGATATAAGCCACTCTTTTCAGTGCCGTGGTAACTTTGAACGGCCCCTAAATGAACTGTTGCAAGTAGAGGGCTACCTGGACTTTAGGCCTGTGATGCGGAGGTATGACAGACGAGAATAAAGCATCTTGCTCGGCAGAGGTGGGTGAGAAAAATCCCCCCAAAAAAGGCGATTACTACCATGTTTGTGGTTGAACTAGAATGAAGAGGCTGCCTTATTTGGACAAGAATTCTGTTCATCTGTATCTTTTAATGTGGGGCTGGGTTTTTGCAGAAGTCGGAGAGACTTCCGACTTCTACCCTCAAAATGATGCTATGGGGCACTGCTTGTCAGAACAACTAGACACAAGGACAGTTCCCCACCCCCCATGCCGTCCCTCTGCTAAACAACTGATTCCCACAACACCGTCAAACTATCTAGAAAGGCAGTGTTACCATCATTATTCTCATCTTCCCTATTACCTATCACCTTATCTTCTTATAACTATAACTTTGTTATTTCCATCTTACAACTTAAATTGTTTAATTAGTATCCTAGTATGATTTATGTTGATTGCATATGTAGTATCCATGACTATTACTAAGTGTGGTATCTAATGTTTTATGATGAATGTATTTTTACAGTGGCTATGATCATGATCTATCACTATTGTTGTATGTACCCTGAGCGCTTACGCACCAGAGACAAATTCCTTGTGTGTGTAATCACACTTGGCCAATAAAGAATTCCATTCTTCTTCTTTCTTCTTCTTCTTTTCCCTTCCCCCTCCTCTCTTCTCCCTTCTTCTCCCTTCTCCCTCTCCCTCCCTCCTCCTCCTCCCTTCCCACTCCTTTCTTCTTTTCTCCCTTCCTTCCCCCTCCCTCCCTCCTCCCTTCTTCTCCTTCTTCCTTTAACCTCCTCCTCCTTCTTCTCTTCCTTCTCCTCCTCCTGCTCTCTTCGTCTCCTTCTCCCTTCAACCTTCTTCTTCTCCTCCTCCTCCTCCCTTTGTCTCATTCTCCCTTCAACCTTCTCACCTTCACTCTCCCTCCCTCCTCCCTTCTTCTCCTTCAACCTTCTCCCTTCCCTTTCTTTCTTCTTCGAGCAAGCAGCACCTGACAGTACCGCACTGCCTTGGGAAGGCGCATTTAGAGCAGGTCAGCCCTTCTAAACCGGGGGGGGGGGGGAGGCGTGTATTCACACGTCATCGCCTCTCTTCCCCCCTCCTCCTGTGGTAGGCAGATCCCTGGACGAGTGCGCATGCCTCGGCCTTCTTAGACGAGATCCCTCTGAAGTTGGTGATTTGGGCTGCCCGGTTCACGTGTCCCATGGCGAGCGGGGTAAGGAGACGCTTTTGCGTTGGCGCTTCAGAGCATCGGAACTCCCCCCCCGCCCCCCGAGAGCAAAGCGGCCGCGTACGGCTCAAGCTGCCTCCAGGCGAGCTTTGTCCTCGCCAAAAGCCGTGGGAAAAGGAGGACGAGAGGCAAGGGTGGCCCTGGGTACCAGCGACGGGGAGCTTGCGGCTTGCTTCCCAACCCCTCCAGACCTTTGCCAAAAAGCCTCACGGAGTTTAGTAGGGCTTCCTTCCAGTGGGCAAAGGGTTCTCCTTGGTTTTTTTTTAAAGAGCCCGTATTGGGCTGGCGAGACCCCCTGAGTACAACTTGTGGTATTTCGGACTACAACAGGTGGGAGAGGTGTTTTCTGTATCGCTTGCCTGCCAGGGGTAGTATAGGTAAACACAGTTGGAAGGGGCCTTGGAGGTCATCTAGTCCAGCCCTCTGCTCAAGCAGGAGACCCTACACCACTTCTGACAAGTGGCCCTCCAGTCTCTTCTTGAAAGCCTCCAGCGATGAGATTTGGGGGTTTCAGAAGACACTCATGTCCGTGCAAATATTCAGGCATTTTAGCAGCCGAATCCATGAATCCCAAGAACACAGCCTTGTGTTTCTCCGCTCAGACAAAAAGTTGTACTTGATTGTGGTCTTTGTGTGCTATTCCCCCCCCCAAAAAAAAACTTGGCTTGATTGGCTTGAGAAATCAGTGATTTCTCTGGTTGATTTGTCCTGATTTCTGCTTTGATTAGCAGAACAAACTTTCGAAATGCTTCAGGCCTTCAGATTTGGTTTCCTCACACTATCCCTCTATCTTCTAGGTTCACACCAATGCTACATCAAAATATGAGGAGTTTTTCCTTATTTCTGGATTGGGATGCTAGGTAGTGTGATTTGTAAGGCAATACATTCTGGGTTGTTTTACAAATCACTTTAGGAGTGATTTGTATAGCATGCTTTAGACTTGAATACATTCTAGTTTGGGGTATTATATGCGTAATGCATTCTAAACATAGTATAAAAGTACTTGATAGTAGCTATTCAACAAGCCATGTTTAAGTTTCTGGGTTTTGTAACATAAAATTTGCATTCACACATGCTTGTATTTGAATATTTTTTTAAAATTTGGCACATTTTCTCAGTTTGCCTCTTAATCTTTTCAGCCAGAGAGGAGTCCATGTAAGTGAAAAAAATAATATTACTTTCAAATACATCTTGTGCTCCCGATTTCCAGAATATACCCACACAGTGAGAAATTTGAGAGTATTGTAACATTTGTTTATTTTATGTAATTATATCACACTTTTATTATTTTTACATGTAACTCAAGGCAGTGACATTTTCCAATCATACCTTCCTCCTCCTATTATTCCCCCAAAACAACATCCCTGTGAAGTGGGTTGGACTGAGTGAGAGTGATTGGCCCAAAATTATCCAGCCGGCTTTCATGGCTAAGGCAGGACAAGAACTTATGTTTTCTAGCTTGGTGCTTATACAGTTTTTCAATAAGTGAACTCCTTCGGAAAACTAATGTGTTTATGTGGTCCTGTAACATTTTTCAACTTACTACTTTCCCACTCTGTTAGGACTATAATTTCCAGAATTTGCCTGCTGATTTGTTTGTGCAATGATATGGGTAAAGTTGGTCATCCTTACTGAGATTATTGCATATCCAAACAATTTACATGTTCAAGATCCTATAGAATTGAAACCAACCAATATAGCAGTTGCAGAATAATGAAAATTGCTTACAGAATATAATGCCCTGTATTTCATTACAGAATTCACTTTCAAGTGTTGCTTTGCCATTGCTAAGGCAAATCTTCAGAGCTTCAGGATTCCAACTACCAACTTAACATGGCTTCAGCATCTTTTATTTCCTCTGAGTAATATGGTGTTTTAACTAGTTACCCAAAACAGTACAGACTCTATAAAAATACAAAAATAAAAATTATTCTGTAGCTGCTTAAAAAACTGATTATTGCTTAATGCATCACTTTTATTTCTCTAGCCTTTTTCAATTTCTAATTGCTAACAATGCATCTTAGAAAATACTTTAAATGTTTACTCTAAGTTACAGAAAAATTGCTTGAAATTGATCTGTTAGCCGGTATAAATTAGGAAACTAGTGCTTTGTTCTCAAATCAGAAATTCTACATAACTACCGAGTCTAAATTCTTAACAAACATATCTCACTGTATTTTAAAATGGATTTATGCCTAAATACTTTGATCATCATGAATGCATAGTTGGTAAAGATAAGAACGCTGGGAAGACTGCAAATATTTTACTTGGCCATCACATTTTTGAACCTTGCTCCGTAAAAAAAAAAATGAATTTGTTTCCGTCTTACGATAGATTTTGCAACTTTGTGCATTGCAGTAAGAATTGAACAAAACGTTCAAGACAAAGCTTAAATCCAGATTTAAAAGGACAAGCGATAGTTCTGTGGAATTTTTTCCACTTTTCCCATTCCAAATGACATTGGCAAATTAAGAATTCTAGACCCCCCCCTCCATCTAAACATCTAGAGTAGGGGTCTCCAACCTTGGCGACTTTAAGACCTGTGGACTTCAACTCCCAGAATTCCTCAGCCAGCAAAGCTTTGCTGGTTGAGGAATTCTGGGAGTTGAAGTCCACAAGTTTTGCTGGCTGAGGAATTCTGGGAGTTGAAGTCCACAAGTCTTAAAGTTGCCAAGCTGGAGACCCCTGATCTAGAGTGTTAGCTGATTTTGTTAGAAGTGAAGATCCAATTCTAAGAGGATCTCCAAAGTTCCAGTAATGAGCAAACTTGAGTCTTGAATGGAAATGCTGGGATTGATTTCAAGATTCAAATGTGATCGTCTCCATTGAATTCATTACATGGAAACTTTCTTCTCTTCTTTAGGTTATCAAATGTAAGGCAGCTGTTGCCTGGGAGGCAGGCAAACCACTTTCCATTGAGGAGGTGGAAGTCGCTCCTCCAAAAGCCCATGAAGTTCGTATCAAGGTAACGAATCAAGGGTTGAGTTTTAATAGGTCTGCACGTGTTGGTGTAGTGTTCATTGCAGCTACTCTTAATTGCCAATGCGAGACCAATATTTGGGGTGACTACTTTTATACTTTACAATTCTTGCTTTCCATGATGAATGATAGAATCCAGTAATAAAATTAGTAATAATAATTGCAAGTATTAAGACTATACATTAGACCAGTGATAGTGAACCTTAAGGTTGCCTGCAGAAAAGCAGTTTGCCTTGGGGATTGCTTTAATGTCTAAAAACATAAGCTGAATCCTGGAAGTGTTCTGTCTATACCAGGGGTGTCAAACTCAAGGCCCGCAGGCCAGATACAGCCTGGAGGGTGCTTAGATCTGGCCCGTGGAGCCACCCTGGAAACAGCAAAGGCTTGGCCTGCAGTGCCTCTGCCAGTGAAAAACAGGGCCCCAATCCCCATTTTCAGCTGGAACGGCCTCCTGCAATCCTCTGTCAGTGAAAACAAAGCTTGGGAGGGCCGCACGGGAGGGCCATCTTTCACTGGCAGAGGATTGCAGGAGGCCGTCCCAGCTGAAAGTAGAGATTGGGAGCCCATTTTCACAGGCAGAGCACGGGCCACCACAGATGCCCCTGACATAAGTGACATCAAGCTGGACATGCCCCCCCCCCCCGGAGGTCAAACACAACCCTGATGCAGCCCCCAATGAAATCGAGTTTGACACACTTGCTCTATACAATTATTCATTATAACTTCCTAGATTATTGCTACTGCGGTGTGTCACACTGATGCTTTTACTCTGAGTGGCGCTGATCCTGAGGGAAGCTTTCCTGTTATCCTGGGTCATGAAGGAGCAGGAATTGTGGAGAGTGTTGGAGAAGGAGTGACTAAATTTAAACCAGGTAAGAAGTTGGGTCTCTTGATGTTCCACCAAGAGGAATAATGGCATAATAATGTCCGAAGAGTCTTGGTTTTCTCCAGTCAAGCATATTAGATGGCATGATTATGATATTGTTTCTGCTGCTTGTGCATCTCTGCCTCAGGTTAGAACATTCAGTTCTCTCCATTCCCTATTTGAGAGGTTCTGTTTTTTGCCTTAAAAAATAAAATGTGTTAAGCTCAGTGCATTGATTTTGCATATTCTGCAAACCAAAGAATAGGAGAAGTATGCATTTTTATCTGGCGGACTCCGGGAGACCACAAATTGTCCACCTTGTGCTTGAAGTTTTATTTATAAAAATAAAAATTCACATAGGCGAAGGCAACCTCACACAACCTCACAAAAAAATGTGAGGAACAGGGATAACCTAATCTACCCCACCTCTCTTTTATTGTGTCCCTTGACATATCCCCTACAATCCTTAGCCCCTCAAAATAGAGAAATGTGTGAATAGAGGAGTTCCCGTGTAATACACTGTACTTTTGATCAGCTGTAATTATTATCTGTTTTTCAGGAGACACGGTTATCCCTCTATATATTCCTCAATGTGGCGAATGCAAATTCTGCTTAAACCCTAAAACAAATCTCTGCCAGAAAATAAGGTTGGTGATTTTCATTTTCTTTCCTGTGTGTTACAGTAATCAAATGTGCTTTATTTGCTTTTTGGTAGAACAGTGTATGTGTGCACATTTGGCTTATCAAGTGGAACAAGGAGGGGTTTGATATATTTTCTCAGTGCCAAGTTTATACAGACAGCCTGTCCCATAGAACACAAATGTCTTCCTGGCAGCATTCAGTTTTCATTGCCGCAAATAGTTCTATGCCCTGTTGTGTCCATGCATGGGGATTTATAATCCAGCTCACTTGAGGAAGACTAACTCAAATGGAGGCTCATTATTAATGGTGTTCCTTTCCTAAATGCTGTGGTATATGCAGTAGATGAGAAAATTGGAAGACTCTTGTTTCCCATTTCATCTCCAGTTAGGAGAGAATTTTAAAGCTTCAGAATTCCCTTCAAAGCTGCTGTGTGTGAACAGGATGTAGACCTTGGACGAGAAATCAACTTGTTGGCAATCAGAAATAATATATCAATAGGATAGATAGATAGATAGATAGATAGATAGATAGATAGATAGATAGATAGATAGATAGATAGATGATAGATAGATAGATAGATAGATAGATAGATAGATAGATAGATAGATAGATAGATAGATGGAAGAAGGGAAGGAGGGACAGGTGCAAGGTAGGTAAGTAGGTAGGATGGTAGGTAGATGGATGGGTACAGAGGTGGTGTTCTACTGGTTCGCCCAAAATGGTAGCTCTGACTTCAAGACGATAGCAAACCGGTTCTCTGTTTCTGTGAAAGTGGGCCCGCCCGCCCACCTCTGTATTATACAAACCTTCATTTCTGCTTCTGAAGCCCAGTTGGTCAGGGGCGGCAAATTGAATTGCTCCTCCTTGCTCCTTTCCTTGTTTTTAACGTGGAAGTTCAATTTTCTCTTAACTGCACGTGGATGGATGGATGGATGGATGGATGGATGATTGATAGATAGATAGATAGATAGATAGATAGATAGATAGATAGATAGATAGATAGATATACAGACAGACAGACAGACAGGATAAGATAAGGGTTGACAGGAAGTTCTCCAGCTGGACAAACGGGGGTGTGGGCTCTGAAGAGCCTCACATGAACCCTGTCTGTCAAACCAACTCCGAGATCCTTTTTGGATCAGAAACACCACTCCCCCCAGAGGAGGGGGACGAAGAAGGGCAGTATCTCAGCAGATCCAGAGGGAGGCAACAGTCCCTTGTAGGTCGAGATTTGCCAAGTTATTGTCAGGCAGCGGTACAGACCTAAAACCCTGATTTGGTGCATTGTGTTTTTTGGTAGCATAAACCTGGCTTAAGTGTACCATACCGAGATGAAACTTAGTTATAAGGTTTGCAGCCTATATGAAGCAAAATCCATGTGTAAACCATGGATTAAGATTTAGCATGGTGAACCCAGGCAATGCCTGACAATAACTTAACGTATTGTGATATGTGAATGATGTAATTTTCCCACTGCAGAGTCACTCAAGGAAAAGGTGTGATGCCTGATGGTACCAGCCGATTCTCCTGCAAAGGAAAGCAAGTTCTCCACTTCATGGGAACAAGCACCTTCTCAGAATACACAGTTGTGGCTGACATATCCCTGGCAAAAATAGATCCTTCAGCTCCATTGGACAAAGTCTGCCTGTTGGGCTGTGGAATTTCTACAGGTTATGGGGCAGCCTTGAACACTGCAAAGGTAGGACACATGCTTCCTCTGCATTATTTTTCTTACAAGATCATTTTAATCCTTTTTTTTAAAAAAATTGATATTTATATATCCTATTTAGACACCGCCCCTCATAGAGCAAATCTGGGCGGTGATTATAATATAACACAGTGAGTAGGGAAGTGTTTCTCTTTTTAAAAAATAGTTTTTATTAAACATTTTAACCTTTAAAAACAGAAAGAAAAATAACAACAACACATACAGAAAAAAAACAAGGCACACATAACAATATAAAGTAGTTTTACAGCCCTCTGTATCGGCTTACATATTTAGCTTTAATAATTCTCTATTCTACATTGTCTTCCTATTGGTTTTAGCATCTATAATAGTGTAGTAACAGTTGTACTCACAATTGTAACAATAATAATTTGTTCATATCACCATTTTATTTATATTATGGTCAATACTTTAAGTTTGATAGTAATTAGTAACTTTGGTTAATTTTTATTCAATACTAGTTTAGAAAAAGCAAAAAAAAAAAGACTTCTATTTTCTGTTTTGGCTTCTGTTTTCTAGCCACTTATACTTTCTATTCCATATTTTATTTTATGGCTATTTCCAGTAGCCTACAAAGAAAACCTCTATAAAATGTTTTATAGATGGCATTTGCCCCCTGCGAGATTGCCCAAAATGTATCCAAATCTATCCCCCAAATGTTGGAGATGCAGCCACATGTCTGGAACATTCTACCATATGTGGGGGGTGTGCCCCATCACAAGGAAATACTTGTGTAAAATTCAGAAGCGGTTGGAAGAAATTACGGAGCAAAAGATAGAACTAAAACTGGAATTGTTCTTATTAGGAATATTAGACCCGAAAATGGACAAAAAAAATCTCAATACTACACATACTCACTGCAGCTAGGATTGCTTTCACACAGAACTGGAAACAAATCAATACACCCACAGTCGAAGCAATAATTAGAAAGGTACCATGGAGTTAAGGACAGTGTTTCTCAATCTTAGCACTCTTAAGAGGTGTGGACTTGGAGGAGGTGGCACTGGCTCTATAGGAGTAGAAGGCTGAATTTTCCTCAGTTATTGTTTGTTTTAATTCTTCATTCTTTCTCCTGCCTCTTTTATTTTACACAGGTAGATTAGTAATGCATGACAGCAAACCAACTATTAATCCAGGTTAAGGTGACATATAAAGCCACGGCAGGGTAACTAAACTAAGAACAGATCATGGCTATGGGTTGAGTATAATGCTTTCCGTATATTTTCCTCATGGCCCAGAGTTAGAGGAAACCTAACCAGAATAAAGCTTAACGTGATACATGAGCCTACCCAAATTAACTTTAAAGCACAAGTTAACGTTTGTCAGTTTTAAAAGCAGACTACACCTTGGCTTAGTTTCCCTGTGTAAGAATTGTTTTCTGTAGCTTTCTTTCCCACGCTATTCGTTCAATTGTCACATTTTCTTTCAGGTTGAACCTGGTTCTACCTGTGCCGTCTTTGGCTTGGGTGGAGTTGGGTTAGCAACTATCATGGGCTGTAAGGCAGCCGGTGCATCCAGGATCATTGGGGTTGATCTCAACAAGGACAAATTTACCAAAGCCATGGAATTTGGGGCTACGCAATGCATCAGCCCCAAGGATTTCAAGAAGCCTATTCAGGAAGCCCTGGTTGAACTAACAAATGGTGGAGTAGATTACTCCTTTGAGTGCATCGGGAATGTTGGTGTGATGGTAAGCACAATCTGAGGCCTCTTCTGTGGACCCACCAGTTTTATTTTTATTAAAGCTGCTTCTACATTTAAAAAAAAGTGAAATGGGAAGATGGTATGTTACAAAGTATGGGTCTCTAGTGTCATCATATTTACAAGGATATTTTTACAATATTGTGATTGTGCAGTATCTATACTCATGCCTTGCTTGTAATTTTTTTCCACCTCCCAAGAAAATAGCCAATGGTAAGCTTTGTATTGCTAATCCTTTGGCTATGGAATTATTATAGCACTAGACTTATATACCACTTTAGAGTGCTTTACAGCCGTCTCAAGGTTTACAGAGTCATTATATTGCCCCCAACAATCTGGGTTCTCATTTTACCAACCTTGGAAGGATGGAAGGCTGAGTCAACCTTGAGCTGGTGAGACTCAAACTGCTGGTAGTCAGCAGAATTAGCCTGCAATACTGCATTCCAACCACTGCGCCATCCCGACTCTTATTAACTGTTATTAACTCAGTGGTTAACTGAGAATCTGCTAAATATTTGTTTTGTGATTGGCCACAATCTTATGTTAGCTATTTTACAAGAGCATGGGAAATGTCTTTTTAGAATTCTATCTGTGCCCTCTCATTGAGCTATAGCCTTTCCTGTTTCTTCTGTGACCTCAATATGTTGCCTCCTTTTCCCTTCTACATTCAACAGAGAGCAGCCTTGGAAGCATGTCATAAAGGTTGGGGAGTGAGTGTGATAGTCGGAGTTGCTGGCGCTGGTCAAGAAATTGCTACCCGTCCATTCCAGCTGGTTACTGGACGAACATGGAAAGGGACTGCTTTTGGAGGTACAGCTGTGCTGGGATACAATATTGATATTGCTGAGCTGGGACCTTTTCCATTGCCAGTCTAACTAGTACTTGGAAGTTGGAACTCCAGCATCTGGAGAGCTCCCCCAGCAAGGACTGTAGCATTTTAGTCCCACCCTCTCTTTATTAAAAACTAGCCGATAACCCGGCATTGCCTGGGTATTTATTTATAGGGGGAAAATATCTGGACCAAATTTGGTAATTTCTAATGTTGGATTTTCCTCCTTATCAGAGGGAGCCCCCTTATAGAGTACTGTGAAGCCGTTACCATGGCAACTCCACTGTGCTGTACAGGAGAAACCAGTATGGCACAACAGGCTGTATTTTAACAGACTACATACCCCAAGGGGTATTAGGGTTGTCTTACCCCCCATTGTATTTTTCTCCAGAGGGGAAGTCATCTGTGTACCAAGTTTTGTTGAAATTGCTCAAGGTGTTCCAGTTATGCTGGAACACACACACACACACAAACAAACAAACATTTTTAGGTAGATAAATAGGTATGTAGGTAGGTAGGTAAATAGGTAGGGAGATAGAAGATAGATAGATGATAGATAGATAGATAGATAGATAGATAGATAGATAGATAGATAGATGATAGATAGATAGATAGATAGATAGATAGATAGATAGATAGATAGATAGATAGATAGATAGATAGATAGATAGGATATTTTCTCATTAGTGTATTCTTGGTGCCCAACTTTGTGTGATATTAAAGACTACATATACGTCTTTTAGAATGGGTTGGGAACTGTATGTAGATAGTGGAGAAAATGAGTTTGATTAAAGTAACATATTGAAAGTAAAAATATTTTTTCTTACATTCTACCCAGCAAAATAGCATCTCCTCCATGCTTTTTCCCCTTCTCCAGTTTAAATCCATTAAGTTGAAACTCAAAATTGGCAGCACTTTTAAGTAGTGATAGTTGTTACTGGTTATATTCCCATGTTCTAAAAAAAGTTTCTACAACTTCTAGAATTTATAATCCTTCTTAGATTATCTTCTATGTAAGATACATCATTTTTAAAACAACACACAAATTATGTGGGGCAGAACTCTTGCTTATAAAGAAAATTAAATGTCCTTTCCTGCACTTACAATGAAGATATTAGAGACGATTACCATTTTAGTTCTATTATACGCCAACAGTGATGTAAGATCTCCATTTTGGAATTTAAGATTCATTGTTACTTTTGTATTATTGTCTGATATTGCTGTAAAGATGCTTAATTGGGAGTATTTTATCTTGTGCTGAATCTGAATTAAGTAATAATTTTATTTCATGTCAGGTTGGAAGAGCGTGGACAGCATACCCAAGTTGGTAGCTGAATACATGTCCAAAAAAATAAAAGTGGATGAATTTGTGACCCATACGCTACCTTTTGAGCAAATTAATGAAGCTTTTGAACTTATGCATGCTGGAAAGAGGTAAGTGTTTTGCTGCATATTAATCTCAGTGGGCAGATAATCCCTACTGAAGAATGGACCTTATTTTTAGCTACGTAGGCCCCAAATTACTATTTAGTATTTAACCTGTACAACTGGCATCCTTTTTGTTTGTTTTCCCCTTTTTAATAGCGGCTTGGCTTTTTATACTTTTTTTTTAACCATCTCATGTTGCTTGGATCAGCTGCCTTTCTTTGAATAGGAAGTGGTATCAGTATGCCAGTTTGGGTGCTAGAGTATTTTCCAAGATATTGAGTTGATCCATTTAAAACTTCTTGGTGTTTTCTTCTGATGTGGGAACACAGCTGTTTTGGTAAGATATTTGGCTGTAGAAAGACAGCTTGTGCTACAGGTTTTTTTCAGGGCCATAAGCCTGATGCCTCAGGGAAGGGCAAGTGACCAGAATCCTTATTTTAAATTTAAACATTCTGTCTTTTCCTTGCAATCTTACACTGGGAAGAAATTAGAATGAGGGGAACTCAAACAGATAAAGAGCGGGCAAAGGGTGAATTACAGAAAGAAACCAATTAATTTGACTGTTCAGTTATACTTGATTGGAAGCGTTGCTGAATGCATGGAGCGCTACAAGATACTGTTATTTATCTGAAAATATGACTAATTTAAGATACCTTCTAAAACATATTGATAAAATATGATGCACAAAAATCCTCCAGTTGGTGCCATGTCAACCTCTCTCTTCCTTTCCTTTTACTGGAAATGATGAAATAAAAAACTGGAAATGGGATAAGAGAAAAATGTAGCTAGGAAGGAAGGGGGGAGGACTGTTTAAATTGCTGAGATTGATATGCAAAGGTTGCAGTGCTGAGCATTCTGGGAATTGTAGTCCTCACCTCTGAAAAGTACATAGGCTAGAGAAGGGTCATAAGACAAGAGCATTTTTGTTTTTACTGTACAAACAATTATTTGTTAGCTTTCTTTCTCTTTAAGGTACCTTAAGTTTAGAGTACAAAATATTTCTCTATTTACCTTCAATAATTTAATTTTCTTAAATGTCTTATTTACCAGAAAAAATAATGTCATCTTCTTGGTGACTATAAGCCAAGTTTTGCATAATTTGAGGAAAAATACAGCTTTCTTTCTAGAAAATATACAATAAGAAATATTACTTTTGTGGTATAGTGTAACTACACAGTTTGAAATTGTTTTTCTTGCCACTTTACAGCATCCGAACTGTTCTGAAATTTTAAAAGGTCTGAAGAAATAATGTTTAAAACCTTTCAACACACTTTTTGGAACGATTGTAATGATCAAGTTGGAACCCTCTTCTACAACAAAAATCATGGATCATGCCTTAAAATAGCACACACCAGTTGTTGTTTTTTAAATGCTGTATACAATCTAACTTTTTCCTTCTTAGTGGATCATGAAATATCAAATTGTAAACTGTAGGTTTACTTAGAATCAGAAACTATTTTTTAATACTTCTACTAATAATCAGTTTAGGCTATATCTGCCCTTGGAAAAAGAATAATGATTAAAACTTGTCATTACCTTATAAAGATATATTTATGAAGTTTTTTTTTCCCCTTTCAGATTTACCCACAATTATTCAGGGATTCTGTTGTAGTTCCGGTTTGTTTCAATAGTGGTAATGAAAGATAAGCAAAAAAAAAAAAAAAAATCTTACTATACTATGGATTGTGTGAATAGGCTGTGGTTTCCCAGAACATTCATAACCCTATGAATAAATAACAAAGCTCCAAGTTAGACCTATTATAGCTTTTATTCAATTGGGAGGGGGGGAGTAACAATAAGCAGAAAAGTCCCATCAATTGATCTAGATTACCCATACTCTCATATTTCACTGATATTTGCTCAGAAATATATGTTGCATTCCAGCCTTCCCAATTGCCAATGCGAGAGCACAAGTCACATAATTTCTAGATTTCCCTATGACATGATAAGACAGTGCCAGGGGCCTGAAACATCGAGATAATTTTAAAAGCTGTTTCCATAAGAAAATTGTTGGGTTGAGGTTTCACCTTTCTTGTTAAATCCACTGCTGCACAGTAATTTCAGATGTGGGTATTTTTTATTTTATTTTTTGACATGTAGGGTACAATTCAAAGACCCCTTATTTTTCTGGAATGTTAAACATGTTTGGAAGCTTGAAAATGTTATGGGCCATTCTCACAAAAGAGCTGAGATAGTGGTGGTTGATTTTACCACAAACCACCTTTCTGGTTACCAGAAAGGAGATTTGGGAGGAAAGGGCTAACTCCATGTCTTCTAAGTAGCAGTTGGAACCTAAAGCTTCTTTATCTCCTAGAGAAAAGGTTCATCTCAGTTAGCATAACTAGTAACTGGTAAAGACGGGTGTGAATAGCAAAACTACATGTAACAAACTGGTGCAGCTAAATTAACCTGCATTTCAACCTTTAGACCAAATGAACTTTCTCAGTCTCCTCCTCTTCAAAAGGTAGGACTGTTGGACCCATTGTGCAGTGACCAGAAATGTACTTCAAAGTAAGTGCCAACTACTATTTTAGGTCATTGGCGATAGCTGATTTACCATAACCAAAATGTCAGGGAGAGTCATAGAGTCAATATTCTGACCCAGCGAGGCTAATTTTTGCATCCGAGGCAGCACAGTTACTATAGTCTATGAGCAGCTATCACTTGCTTTCTAAAAATGTCATGGTATTCCAGCTGGAAAAAAAATCAGAGAAATGAAAAGGAATGAACTTGGTGGACACACTTTGAACTATCACTGTGGGAAACCAAGTTAATTCGTGTGGTGCAATAAGTATAGGACTCAACTGTCATACAGTATATGGTTCTAATTAGAAGCTCTTGTGGTAAGGCAACATGGAGTTCCAACTATCACATCAAGCAATAATATTTGATTTTTTTTAACTTTATGGGGGTTGTATGAAACCAACCCAAAGGCTTGTAAATAATCATGGTTTCTATCTTATCTCATCCAGCTGAGGTTCATTCAACTCAAATATATGAATGTAATAATAAAGCCAAAATTAGAAGTTGGCATTGAAGTACATCTAAAATTTGGTTCTAGAAGCAAAAGTGCAAGTGGTGCATGAATGACATATTTCCTCACCTGGTACATTTTCTCTGCTGCTGTTGGTCCCTATCTGAACTTGGTGGCTTTTCTGTTCTACCCCCTGGTCAAAGACACCATTTGACTTCCTTGGCCTAGCCCCTTTGTTACTGGTTTCCTTCCTTCTGATTCAGGCACCTCAATGTTCTGCCATGTCATTCTGGCTTTAAAATTCAGGTCCACTTTCTGGAAACTTTGTCTTGTTGGAACTTTGCAATGCTCAATTAGGTACCCTGATCTTCAGCTTTCCTTTAAAAGCCATGAAATTCCAGCAGTCGGGACATTTCAGCAGTCTTCTGTCCGAGCTCCTCTTTGCCAAATCTTCATTAACCAAAGCACCAGATCTACCTATACACCCTTTGCTAGACTAACTCTTCTAGAACCAGCCTTCTTAAAGG
Source organism: Thamnophis elegans (assembly GCF_009769535.1). NCBI lineage: Eukaryota > Metazoa > Chordata > Lepidosauria > Squamata > Natricidae > Thamnophis > Thamnophis elegans. The sequence continues at coordinate 20,475,355 of NC_045549.1, read as the reverse complement.
CTTCATCCCCCACAAATGTCCTTTCCAGGCACCCAAAGAGTAAGCAAAGTGTGACTCTCAGGGCAACAATAGCACTTTCATTTAGCTGCCCTGTCACAACTATACTTTTTTCACACACACGCAAAAAAGGAAAGAACAAACTCTAGGGCCAACCACCCAGACCTCTAATCTCCATTCAATAAATAAGTTACCCTTTTTGTCATACCTGTTCTAAACCTCCAAACAACAATAAAGTCAGATGTTGCTGGTGGAAGCCGAGATCATTTAAACAGCTTACAATGATTTTATAACTAACACAGAGCAGAAATGAGCACATTATGGCCATGATTTCATGACTTTTATTTGTCTTCATTTCTGTTGCTGTACTTCAACGCTGTACGGATGAAGTAGGTACCAGAATAAAAAATGGTTGAAAAATCATTCTCATTACAGAATACAGATGGAAACAGCCACTGGCCAACAAAATTAAGCCTTCCCTGACATCAACAAAGATAAATCTGTATAACCAATTCACATAAAGTAGGAGGGGACATTATACTATCACCTTTGTCTAAGGATCTTTGGGGAAAGAAGAATGATTTCCAGGGCTGTCCAAATCTTGCACATTTCAAAGGCATTATCTTTACTGCAACAGCTTCCTTTTCATGAAGCATCACATTGGCCATAGCACCTACACCTGGTTTGTCAAATGCCTAAGAACATTTCAGGAAAATAATTATGTGATAAAATGGGCCGTGGGAAACACACAGCATTATATCTTACTTTCCTGTCTGTGGCTCAGTTCTCATTACCACTGGCAAAGTTTTCCTCTTTAATCTGCAGTGAAGCTGATTTCAGTTGTTATGGGCTCAAAATTAACCATTTCTGATCCCGTTCCTGACAGCTGCATGTCACAATCCCAAAGTATCATTTGGGGTACTTTGGGGTATCTAGTGAGCCCTACAGTGGACAAACATTTGATCATGGCAATGAAGTCATATAAAGTCACAAATGTTACTATACATGGTAAACAGGAATTATTTGTATTTTTTTTTCTATTTCAGTTGGAATAATAGCTTTTTACTAGTAAAATTTTAGAACCTTATTGGCTGTCAAGTGCTACCCATTTTAAAGCTGTAATTTGGTAAAAGCTCAAACCAGGCAGGATATCTCAGTAATTTTGGCCTCCCTGCCTCACACTTCGCGGCTTTTCACAGAGAACCCCTGGGCAAAGGCAAACTCTCTTCATTAACTAATGGTTATTGTACTTCTATGTACAATTACAACAGAGGCAACCAAAAGGGAGTAGGAAAGGCAGCAAAGTTCTAGAGGGACTAGTACACAGTACTAGTTTCATTTTTGTAGTATTTAATGCCACCTCTGAGTTGTAAACAGATGAAAGCCTAGCCTGTTTAAAACTGCCTTTGCAGCACAAGCTAAGCAGGGATAGCCTTTGGAACAAGAAAAGTTCAAAACCTAAAGTAAGCTCTCACATTCACCATGAAAACGTTGTCTTAGGTACACCAGCTGACAACTGTGGCAGTGACAAAAACCATCTGAATCCCAGCTTTTTGTTTTTGCTGTTGTTTTCTTTTGGTGGGCAGAAAGGAAAACAAAGGGGTGCTACTTGGGAAACTCTTTTTAAAAGTTCAAACAGTGTCGGGGTCCTCTGCATCAGATTCTTCTGAGTTGTACAATGCAGATTTGCATTTCCCTTATCTATAGGCAATGACAAGAAAACAGGTGATGAAATCCCCCTTCCATCCTGTACATTAGTAAAATGCATAGTACAAATGCTCATTTCAAGGTCTTCACGTGGCTCATACTAGCACTGGGTCATGAAGTGAGGACGAATGCTATCCAACCGCCGGGTTAAGATGTCACACCCAGTATCTGTGACTAGGAGTGTGTGCTCAAACTGAGCAGACCGCTTGCCATCTCGGGTCACTGCAGTCCAGCCATCGGGCCAGGTTTCATCTTGCCACCCACCTAATGAAGACAACATAAACAGATTCAGCATAATGAACATAACACAACAGATACAGCTTCTGCAATTGTCTATGGAGAGTCTCAAACATCCAGTCATGGTTGTCCCAAAGGTGCTTTTTCCCAAAAGTTTTTTTTTCTTTGAAAACATTTTACTTCTCATCCAAGACGTTTCTTCAGTTGAAGAAGCAGCTTCTTAGATAAGAAGCTAAATGTTTTTTTTTAAAAAAAAAAAGTCCAATTGTCTTTTGGAAAAGCACCTTTGGGATAGCCCCATCAATTGTTCATTTTTTTTACTAAGAAAAACTTCAATTGTTCATTTTTTTAAAAAAAGAAAAACTTCAGTTTTTTATTTAGGCATACTGTATAGCTTATATATATAGAATGTTGGCCTGCTTTTCATTAAGCAACATCTCTGGAAGAAGTATATTAAAGTCAATAACCCTGCTATTTTCTCCCCTACAATCATCTTGGATAAAAGGGAATACAGGGCCCCCTCCTCCTCTATTTTGGGAAGCAATTGTTCCCCACCCTTTAAGAATGGTTCCAACATAAGAAAATGTATTGGTGCTGTTCAGAAACTAATTTTCAATCAAATCCCCAGAGAAGAGAATCTTTTAGCACTGGTTGATCTTTTAGCTAATGCTCATGTTTTTTCCAAGGTTTATTTTAATAAGCATGAGGAAAAACCTGTTTTCCAGTCCACTGGATCATTAATATTGTGTTGCTATCTGGAAAACATTTATTCACATATTCTACTCTGGGTATTACTCTAGTAATATAGACCATTTATAGCAGTGGTGGGTTGCCAAATTTTTTATTACTCATTTATGTGTATTCCTGCGTGTGTTCACGTGCGCAACGCTTCTGCACATGTGCAGAAGAGTCTGGGCGGAGCCTCCTGTTGCCGTTACTACTGGTTTGCCCAATCTGGGCCAAACCGGCAGCAACCCATCTCTGATTGATAGGCTCCATATCCTTATTGTCTCGGCTTCCTTGCACTCTTATTACTCAGTTTTTATATATTTTAACAAATTATCTCAATTATCTTCATATCTATGAAAAAATATGCAAAAGGGTCCAAAATATGTCAATTTGTGGAAGATACAGTTTTTTAAAAGGGGGGAGAACTCTTTTATCATGATGCCCTCTTATAATTTTATTTACATACATGACACTCAAAAGTATATTTAATAATTTAATTGTGCAGATTTTTAAAAAGCAAAATGTCATTATGGATTTTTTAGAAATTAGTATAAACTGACTAGAGAGCCTGTCAGATAGTTTAGGCATAAGAACAATCTTGGATACAATCTTTTGTACCTTCAAGAAAAGATGTAACAATGCAAAAATATGAGCAAGATTTCATCTCAATGATTGGAATATACTTTGCTTACAAGATAGCAGCTCCCCAGTGACCAAGAAATGTTCATATATATAGCTCCCAAATTAATTTCAAGAAATTTCTAGTTAGAAACAGAATTCCTTAGATTCATAACAGCATATTACCTTCACAGATCATTGGTTCTATCGTAAATGCATGGCCGGGCTTCATTACTCCAACAGCCTTATTTTCTGGGAAGGACAATAAAATATCGGGAAATGATCACTTCTCACAGACAAGACAGGAATGAAATACAAGACAATGCTAAAGTACCACAATGTACAGTAGTTGTACACAGTTTTTTTTTTTTAAAAAAAGCCTTTCTTTTATTTTCCTTCAGTTACTATAAAGTACTTTGGATAGAGGTATTGAAAGCTGGATCTAGTATAAAACAATTCACCCAAAACAAAAAGTAGATAGAAAAAAAATGAATTTACAAAAGTTTAACAATTTAATTTCCACTTTCCTACCTGCAGCTGCCAATCCTAACAAAAATAAATTCTAGTGATTTCCTTTCCACCCAAATAAATGTATACATGCTATTGTTAATGTGCTCATTTCTTTGGTAAGTGAGGGTATTATGTCATGGGTTTTTCTGGTTTTTTTTTAATTATTCTTATAGCTGCCCAGAATCACTTGTATGGGACAAGTGACTATATAAATCATATAAGTAATTAAACAAAACACCTAGAGTGCACATATAAGTGAATGTGTATACTTGCTAAAAGGTATATATTTAAAAAGGGCAGGGACGAGATAAATAGCCCCACAATTTAATAATTAGTGTTTAAAACTTTCTATAAAAGCTACTCCACTTATATAATTAAGAGATTTCCATCTGCAAGGAACAATTTCATGCAGAGTTGACAGAGAAAAAGACCTTCTTGGTGTTACAAAAGGGTTAGTATAATCACCTTCTTTGTGCAAGCAAGGAAATGAAAAAGAATCTACATCAAACCAAGGCAAATATATAACACGCACCAGCAATGTCAAGATATAGCATTAGCCTGGTCTTTTTAAAGCAATTAACCATTGTTTCATGAGTTGTTTCCCTTCTTTAAGGAAAGAATATAGGCAAAGTACGAGCTATATCCACATCTCACTTCTCAGTCTTGCCTGTGTTAACAGTCTTAAAACTAACTATGGTTTGCCTAAAAAAGCCATGACTGTACCTGCAGCAAATGTGGGGAAATTTCATTATTTTCAATAAGAGCAATATAACTTCATAATGTATTTACAGTTGCACAAAAATAGAAGACATTCACATATGTGTATTGTAGGTATTTTATTTAATTAGTTATACAATTTATGTACTTGTTCATCTCATCTCTGGGCAGCTTACAAGAATAATTAAAAACACTGAAAAACCCATGATATAATAAACCCAGTTACCAAAGAAATGAGTATAAAATCCTTCACCGGCATCTGACATCTGACCTTGTGGTAAGATTTACAATAGGATAACCATGCAATCTCATTTTACTATCCATCAATCTTCACATCCTCTACTGAGAAACACTTCCACCAATCAATCTGAATTATTAACTAGACTAGGCGAGAAGGGGAGCAGACAGGCAAGCTAACTAGGAAAGAATGGGATAGCAGGAAGAATTGTTCACATTACTAAAATACAGGCAGTCCTCAACTTACGTTCGTTTAGTGACTTATGACAATTTTTCAAGAGTTACAACCTTGCAGCATCCCCAGGATCACGCGATCAAAATTCAGACGCTTGGCATCTGGTTCATATTTATGACCGTTGCTATGTCCTAAGCAGTGGTGGGTTTCAAATCCTGTTCCAACCGGTACAGTTGGAACGGGGCCGGTGGCGATGCGTACAATGCACGCGCACACCCACGTGGCACACGCATGCATCTTAGCGCCTCCATGATGCTCCAGCTGCTCTGCACAGCATCGCGCAGGCACTGTATGCTTCTGCGCTGACACACATGCGCATGTGTGGCAGCGCAGAAGCTTTAAAACACAGGTAAGGAGCTTGGGCGGGTGGGCCCTCTGGAGCACCGTACCGGAACGGTATCCCGTGCTCCGGGCTGGCTTCAGTACACCCATACCAGGGCGTACCGCCTGCAACCCACCACTGGTCCTAAGGTCATGTAATCCACCTTTTTGACCTCCTGACAAGTAAAGTCAATGGGGAAGCCAGATTCACTGGGTTAGTACTGGGTTTACTAACTTATCGACTGCAGCGACTTGCTTAACAATTGTGGCAAGAAAGGTTGTAAAATGGGGCAAAACTCACCTAACAAATGTCTCACTTAACCACAGGAATGTTGGGCTCAATCATAGTTGAAGACTACCTGTATATTGTTTGTGGAGCCGCCCTTCAAGCCTACATCCACAACAATACTAACTGCTTTGGCCAGTTAAGGTGCTGACCACAGTATTCCGATTATAAAATAAGCCTTTGTGCTTCCCAACCCATTTTAAGATGTTCCTAAAGGCCGAGATGCACATATGTGTCTGTCACTTCCAACTCCAACTTCACTGTCTTTTAAGGTCATCAGCTATAGAAATGTAGGAAACAATCAGGTTTACTGATTGCTAGCAACACAACACCAGAGCAGATATTCCTTATACTTACTGGCATAATGTGGCACATTGGGAGCGGTGTGGAACAGCTTATGAATCCCATGCCCACAGTAACTCCGAACTACTGAAAACCCATTAGCTTGAGCGTGTTTCTGTATAATATTCCCCAATTCTCTATACCGTACACCAGGCTTTACTGCAAAGCAATGCATATGTTTAGAAATCACAATGAAAACAACGGTCAGTATGCATACACATATTCTCTTTTTTTGCACATGTGCACCTTCTCCCTCAAAGAATTGCACAAGAGCTCAGAATTTATGATACGGGTGGAAAAAGGAAGAAAAGGAAGACTTTTGATCAAATACTTTCAAAATGTAAAGGTTTCAAGTTTGGACTCACAGAACATTTCAACACAATATTCTCGGGGAGAACAAGCTTACCAGCTGTCCAGGCTAAAAAGACAAGTATCATTTCTAGTTTTCAGACACTAGCTCCACAGCTACAACTAAGGCATAATGCAGTTTGCATTGTTTGTGGGATGGCTGTATTTAAATAGGGTGGCAGACCAGCTGAATTTTAAAAAGAGGGTAAAGTCATGGAGGCTCAGGCTATAAACTGCTATTGGACTTGATGGCTGTTATATTACCTCTGAAATCATGAGCAGCAGCATTTGCCAAATCTTAGGGAACAACTGCTGAAAAGGGTCATCATTCCCCTTCTATGTTTGTGAACCTCCTAAAGGCATCTGCATGGCCCTCAAATGACAAAGAATGCTGAAAACATGGACCTCTGGCCAGGTTTGGCCTGTGGCTTAGGATGATGGGTGAATCCAGTTGTTGTTTATAACTTAGCATGATAGGCTCCTACTTTAATATGCTTGTTTTACTGAACATAGTTTTAACAGCGTCTTGCAAACCACAGTGGTTCTTATAGGCAAGAAAAAGGAAGCGCTACAAAGCCTTCAAACTGTGAGTCATAATATTTAGGGTAGGCAAGCCAACATTGTGGCAAGGATACACCCTCTTTTGTATGCTTCCTAAAGACTCTTAATATTTTTAACTCTTCCTCTTTTAATTACCACAAGTAACATATCTGTACTTTAAGAGAAGAAAATTTCCTCTGGTTTTCTCCAAGGTTTAACTGTTGAGAAAACAGTATTTATATATTAGTCCACTATGGATTTTCAATAAAAATGTAGCAAAGTGTTAATCATTCCTTGGGCAACATTAAAAAAAAAAACCTCCGTGTCTTGTTTAAGTCTGAGTATTAGTTTCCCCTGCAAATGCTAAAGCTCCAGGGGAAGAATTTTGATAATCAGTTTAATCTACTATTTTGTTATGCAAGCTAATTGCCTGTATTCTGAAGAATCTGAACTGCCTCCAGTAAATAACTATTTACATGCTTAGGATGCCTAAAGATTAAGTTTCATCTTATGTTACATTAATTCATGTTCACTATCTGGCTCAAAACATTTTTAATTTGTCACCAACATGCAGTTTTACAAGAGAAACAGACTACAACATTCAGCAAAGAATTCTAAACTTGACATTCCATTAATGTTTAGCCAGTGCTCTGGAAACGATCAATTTTCTGAAACTTTATTTAAGCCATTTATTGCGCTATTAAAATTAATCATTTTGAATAAGCCAGTCATCACCACCAAAAGGAAAAAAAAATTATAGCAATTTGGAACAGTGCAGTATGTTGATTGAGACAGACTCCTTAAGGGAGGCGCAGCTCAATGTAACTGATCTTCTATCTGTAATGTGTAAAAAGGAAGTCAGGCACAGGTTTCAAAACGCTCTTACCTGCATCAATTGCTTGCATTAGGCATTCATATGTCGTCTGAACTAATCGTTTTGCACCCTCATCGACTTCTCCAACATAAAATGTCTCATTGAGATCCCCATGATAACCATTACGATAAACAGTAATGTCAACTACAAGAAACAAAAGGAACACTCTGTCTTCATATTCTGTTTTTGCAATCATAACAAGCCTATGATCAACTATCCAAAACACATCACAAAATCAGAATCATCGTGTGTGTGCCTCAGGACTTAGCTCTTTTTCTCCTATTTTATTTGACATCCATATGAAACCACTAGGAAAGATACACCATCAGTCTGAGGCAAGAAATCACCAATATACTGATGACATGCAGCTGTATATTAGCTGATGGGTGCTAGGCTCTAGAGGGGAAATAATATCAATAATAATATCATATTAACTCAGATGAAATCCCAGCAAGACAAAATGACTGTTTATCCAAAAATTACCTAGAGCCATAATAATTTCATATTTAGTGTCTGAGGTGATTATAGCACCTCTGAAAATTTTTACCTGGAATCCTGGATTGAAAACTCTTCCTAAAACATCAGATAGAGACTGGGCCAAGGAAAGCCTCTGCCCAGCTACAGGAAATGCAAACATTTCTGCAAAAGGATGCTCAAGGGGTGATTATTTCTGTCCTTACCACCTCACAGTCGAGTCAAAATATTGTGCTTTATTTGGGCTGCTTTTGAAGACAAAACAAAAACTAGTCCAAAGTGCAACAAGTTGACTGTTGATGTCTTACACTTGGGTCAGCAGACTTTCAGAGTGCGTTGCATATGAATATTGGAAAATTAATTGACAACATCAATGGCTGTACCAACAACATGATAACCAAAACCCTCCTTGTTTAGTGATGAATTATCAAGAATTAAAAACAGAAAGGTCCTGTTAGTTCAGATTAAAAGTTTCTCATGGTGACTACCAAAAGGCATCTGAAGAAATAGCCATAACATCAGCACGTAAATATAATTTACAATCTGCTATGGCAATGCAAGAATTGTTTTTAAAACTGATAAACATTCAAGGGTCTCTTATGTATACAACCAGTTGAAAAACTCCCATTTTCAGTTCAGGCTCCTCTCAAAAAGCTTGACAGCCAAAAGGGACAGTTAGTTGGAAGATGCAGAGACTTATTTTTTAGAAAAAAATTGCTATAAGGTTTATGGCTTTAATTCTGGACAAATGTAAAAGTTTGAAAAGAAAAACAAAACTTAATCGGTTGCATCTGTATACAATTAGTCAAGTAGGAGATGAATGAACTATAACCAGTAAGCTTCCTCGGCAGTTTTTTTTACAAATATCAAAAATAAAACATATGTTTTGAAGTTTGGTAATCCCCAAAGCAAAACAAAACTAATTATTTTGGAAGGACATCATCGTTAGATAGATGTTTACATAGACTCTTTCTCCAATGGCGATATCCTTCCAAAATCCTATTTCCTATGAAAATATTTATTTGAAGTTTCCTACCATTAACAATATCGCCTTCTTGTAAGCGTCGCCTGTCTGGAATGCCATGGCAGATGACTTCGTTTACTGATGTACAGCAAGACTTAGGAAAATTGTAATAATTCAGTGGCGATGGGTAGCAATTTCTGGCAATGCATGCCTGAAAAGAATTTTGAATACGATTTTCACTCAAAAATATTCCAAAATGTCATTTTAATAAGTGCAGCAAATTTAAGAAAGCATAATTTCTGAAAGATGAACTAAAATCAACTATATAGGATTAGACATTTAATCTCTCCCTGGAACGAAGATCTATTTGAGACCCAATAGCATTTTTAAAATACACATGATGCCTGATAACATATTAGCTTCCTGATTTTTTTAATTTTAAGTATTAGGGGAAAACAAAAGTCAGATAGTACAGAGTCTGGCAGGTTTGCAGAAAAGTCTCAGGAACGCGCTGGTGCTACAGGTGCAATATTGGGAATCTATGAACTAATGTTATATAGCCACTCCTAACTATGCAGGAGATTAGTAAACTGGGGTTTTTTAAAAAAATTAAACACAGAATCTAAGCTTTAAAATATAGTAACAAAAATAGAACCTCATCAAAATATCCTTACTAAATGAACAGCATGATCTATTTCTTCAGTGGTAACACCTGGCTTCACCATCATGGCAGCAACATCTAAGACTTCTCTAGCAAGCTGCAGGATAAAGGAACAGAAATTATTCATAATGATAAACAATTTTCACGGAATCAATATAAATGCATATATGTGTGTGTGTGATTACATTTTCAAAGGAAGCATGCAAAGACATTTCTTTTTAGATTCTACTTCATTTTAAGTAATGTTGTGCATTATAAACTTACCCTACACACAACTCGCATCCCTTCTATATCTTCTGAAGAAAGGATCTTTATCTGAGAAGTTCCTTTAAGGGCCTGTTCTGACTCAGACATACCTAAAAGAAAGGATTATTACCATTATGATAACTAATAAATTGATCTCCCAGGTTTCCTCCAGAAAGCACAAGCTTAGAAAACTTATAAAGCTGTCCTCTTATTTTATCCCAACAATGACACCCAATGAGCTGAGTGATGATTACTCAAAAATCACTAGGGAACTTGTGGTTCAGTGGGAATTTAAATCTGGTTTATTCCAGCCCCCGATTCCAACTATTATATTATACTGGGAAATGATATCTATTCACAAAAATTTTTAGAAACAAATGCATGGTGGTTGCATGCCAAAAGCTATGGAAGGTTTACGTCCAGTAAACTACCACAGCATTAGCAAATAAATTAATGGTTAATATAAATCAATGGTGTGACCACATCTGGAATAATAATGTGTGCAATTTTGGGCACCACACCTTAAAAATGATACAATGGAAGTAAAGATTTGGAGGAAGATAAAAAAGGGGCTGGAACAGTTTCTCTGCAAAGAGAGGTTGCAATATTTGGGGCTTTTTAGTTTAGAAAGGAGACAACAGAGAGAGAATATGATTGAAGTATACAAATTACCTACAGTGTGGATAAAAAGAAAAAGAAGGCGAAGGTATTCTCTCCTTCCCAAAAGAACCAGAGGTCACCCATTGAAATTGAATCTTAAAAGAATCGGGACTAACTAAAGGAATTCTTTTTTACACAATAAGCAATTCAACTTTGGAACTCACTACCACAAAATGTAATCCTGGCTACTGGTTGGATTCCAAAGAGTTGGGATTAATGGTGATTAGTTTGATGGCAGTATAAGTGCTTCTGAAGGCCATCTACTGGAAGACTAGAGAGCTTTCCTATGCAATTGGTTGGTCATTGTGAGAACAGATTACTGAACTAGATGGGCTAGGGGTCCAATCTACATGGGCAGTGCTGATCTCTTATATACGGCTGGATCAGCTTGGATCCAGATGAAAAATTGGAATGCTCTGATGTTGAAATGTCTGTACCAGAATGTTCCATTCCAGAATGGTAGGTTTTGCACATAAAATCTGCAATTATATTTGAATTTTTTTTTAAAAAAGATAAAGGGTATTAATAAAAGTGAAATATAAAACAGGAGCAAAACAAGAAACCCTGGATACTACACATCTTATTTGAACTTCCCCTAATTCTTCTCAAACATTTGACAGAGTTATCTGACGAAATATTATGACCAAATGTGTGTTACCCAAAGGATGGCTAATGCTTGTTTGTCAAATAAAAAAAAAATCACTTATGCTTGAATTTGTTTGTTTGTTATTTTTCTAAAGCAACTGATCACCAAACCTGAAGTATAATACATCCAAATATTTTTGAGACATACCCATTCTGAAAAAGAAATAGTTAACACAGTTTAAATTAATCACAGGCTCAACAAATGAAAATTGTACTATGCCTATAATTACCTAAGGTGTGATCTGCATAATCTGGCCTTTGAATGTAACTCGGCACAGGCCTCATTGGCATCTAAATAAAGCACAATTAGGATCTGTTTAAACATATTTATTACCTTAGTCATTCTGAATGTGGATAACAGTTGCTAGAAAACAAACTATAAAATGGATATTTTCAAATCAAATGAAAGCATATATTAAAATCTCTCATCCAAGAGCCGCAATAGCAATAGCAATAGCAGTTAGACTTATATACCGCTTCATAGGGCTTTCAGCCCTCTCTAAGCAGTTTACAGAGTCAGCATATCACCCCCAACAATCCGGGTCCTCATTTTACCCACCTCGGAAGGATGGAAGGCTGAGTCAACCTTGAGCCGGTGAGATTTGAACCGCCGAACTGCCGAACTAGCAGTCAGCTGAAATAGCCTGCAGTGCTGCATTTAACCACTGCACCACCTCGGCAAGCCAAGTGTGTTGTTTGATAAGCCAGTGTCAGATAACAAGAGACACAACAATGGGAGACATCAGCAAAAGTAACTGGAAACCCAAAGTATATACCGTAATTTTCAGACTATAAAACACTCCAGACTATAAGATGCACCTAGCTTTTGGGAAGGAAAACAAGAAAAGAAAATCTGCCTCTGTCTCCCAGCAATTTGCCTCCTTGCAGCAAACAGCCTCGTGAGCTTCAGCACAGCCTGATTTAGCATGAGCAGCTGATTGGCGGTTGGATTGGCCTCCTGGAATCGCGATGATCAGCTGTTCCAGGCTGCAGGGATTGCCGCTGCCCTGTGGTGCCATCGCTGCCTATCGCCACTGCCAGCTCCATGAGCCCATTTTCGGCCTCCGGGCCCCATTTTCGGCTCCTTCCAGGAGAAGGGGATGGGCGGCAGCAATCCCCGCAGCCTGGAACAGCTGATAGGCAGTATTCCAGAGGCAGATCCAACTGCCAATCAGCTGCTCATGCTAAATCAGGCTGTTTGCGGCAAGGAAGCAAATTGCTGGGAGGCAGAAGCTGAAGGGTGGGGGCTGGTGGATGAGCGCGGCTTCGGCAACATTAGCTCTATAAGACGCACAGACATTTCCACCCACTTTTGGAGAGTGCGTCTTATACTCCAAAAAATACTGTCCAAAGGAAGAAGACAATACTCCAGGTAGACAGATGTTAGGAAATCAAAGAATACAGGAATACAATAGCAGAGTTGGAAGGGACTTGGTCTTCTAATCCAACCCCCTGCCTAGGCAGGAAACCCTATACCGTTCCAGACAAATTGCTATCCAACATCATCTTAAAGACTTCCAGTGTTGGGGCATTCATAACTTCTGGAGGCAAGCTGTTCCACTGATTAATTGTTCTAACTGTCAGGAAATTTCTCCTCAGTTCTAAGTTGCTTCTCTCCTTGATTAGTTTCCATCCATTGCTTCTTGTTCCACCCTCAGGTGCTTTGGAGAATAGTTTGACTCCCACTTCTTTGTGGCAACCCCTGAGATATTGGAACACTGCTATCATGTCTCCCCTAGTCCTTCTTTTCATTAAGAGAAGAAACTGAACTGGGGCCGGGAACTGGAGACAAAGGCAAGTGCACACAAATGTCCTTAGTAATTCTCAGCCTTTCTCTGAAGAAGTGGATGAAGAAAATCAACACTGAGCTCCAATCATATTCCTCTGGAGATCCTAAGCTCCATGAAGCCTGGTGCACCCTAGAGAAAAAGTGTTCATCTCCCGAGTAACCCTCCCAAGATGTCTATCTTTAAACCATTCGGTATGTTGCTCTGAAACCTAGCAATCACACTGAACTTCTGGGCTCAGAAATCAAGAGAGTTCTTCTCGTTTAGCTGCTTAAATTACAAGCGCAGAAGACAAAGAAAATACTGTTTCTGCTTCTGGTTCAGTCTAACACTTTAGGAAATAGGTCTCTGTTAGTACTCAAGTTCCCCAATGCTACCTCTTTTCCTCTAATCAGGTTTTCTCTGAAGTGGCTATAGCTTAAAAATCCTGAGCTATAGGAATGAAGCCCAAATAAAAATGATTTTAAAAAAATAGTCATTTGGACAATAGCCAGGTTTTCAGTAATTCCACCATTCCTTTTTATAGCTATTGAAGTAATTGTATATTTATGAAGTTTCAGTTTGAGAACCTGATGTTAAGAGACAAAACAGAATTCAGTAACTCTGAATAACAATGTCATACCACATTAATTCCCAAGCAGAAGTGGTAGTCAGCAAGTTCTGACCAGCTTTGGAGAGCCTGTAGCGGATATTTTGAGAAGTTCAGAGAACCGGTAAATACCACCTCTGACTGGCTCCGCCCCCATCTATTCTATGCCTCCCGAATCCCAGCTGATTGGGAGGAAATGGAGATTTTGCAGTAACCTTCCCCTGGAGTGGGCAGGGAATGGAGATTTAACAGCATCCTTCCCCTGACACGCCCACCAAGCCATGCCCAAAGAACTGGTAGTAAAAAAATTTGAATCCCACCACTGTTCCCAAGGCATAATGTGAGCCTTCCAAAAACCTTCCATTGAACTTGAAGTATTTAGGGTGGCAGAAGGAGAAAATATTAAATGTGTACTGCTTCAATTATATTTTGATTTGCCTTTTTTTCTCTTGCTTTTTGAGTTGAAATAACAAGCCCCCCAACAAGATAACATGCCCTTGCCTTTAAGGATTGCAGAAGCACTGCAGGAAGCCTGTTGCTTCAATTGTTTAAAAGTTTTCCAGTTTAAACTGGATGTCTCAAATCATTGCACTAAGAACTGCAGCTTCTATACAGAGCCAGTATTCCAAATTTTCTATAGACTCATCCAGCAAGACAACAAACTGGGAGTTCTCATTTGTATTAAAAGTTGCAAACTGACAGTCATTATTATATGAATGACAAGTGACCTATTCTGCAATGTACAGAAGAATTTACAATTTCATACTTTATGTCACACATTTAGCAGCTGCTTATAACCAGAGGGCAAGATTCTCAAAATCTTGTTTAACCAGATGTATTGAAAGGGAAAAAAGATTAGTTTAGAAAAGTATTGGCAATTATTTATGTAAAGCAATTTCCTATGTTCCGAAGTATGATATCATAAAAGGCTTAGAAGACACAGAAAACACATTCTGAAACAGGTTTGGCAAATCACATTAACAATGATTTGAGAAATCAGTTATAACTGTGACTCAGGAGAGCCAGCATCATAAAAATATAACTGTAACTAAATCATGACTGATTGACCAGAGAGAAAATGGAAGTAGGTAATAAAGAAACTTAAACCAAATTGTCCAGCACTGGGTACATGTTGTTCTTTGGCTTCTTCACATGAATCATTACCCAATTACAACAGAGACATTTAAATAAGTACTTTCTGATAAGTGGTAAAAAGGAATTTCTAGTAAATGGTTTGGGTAATGCTCTAATATGAATATAAGTTATTCTATCTTTATTCCTTTTGATTCTGCAATCACCAGCTACATTACCATCATAATCAACTACTGCATCCATGATAACAGAAATTATTTTTTCAAGTTAGTGTTTCTTCAAAGACTGAGATACTATTTTGTACATGAGTTTATCTCCTAGCAAAAAACCTAAACATTCTGTTAGCAGCTTTTATCCAAAGTCTTTATACAGGGCGGGGCATAACCTTTTCCTAGGGGGTCACAGCAACACTTGTAATAACAACACAAATAATTCATACACCATTCGAAAGCCCATCAAAAACTGAGTTTATTGACACGATTTAATAGTCAGTATGATTATCAGTAACCCAATCCGGATGACGTTTCAATTTGTTTGCAATCCATTTTCAATTGATAAACGTCGCTCCAGCATCGCGAGCCTCTCGAAAGGCAATGCATTTTATTCTGTCAATGATCCTTTGTTCTTCCGAATCGAATTTTCCAGCCATTCTTAAAGCAAATTTAACATTTAATAGCTCATTCAATTCAGTTTTTTATGGGCTTTAAAATGAGGTGTCGCGGAAGTTGTAAACTGCTGTCGATCTTGCTGTGACCCCCTAGGAAAAGGTTATGCCCCGCCCTGTATTTGGGCAGAAACCGAATTATTTGTCAGTCCGCTCTATGTGGTTATTTTATGAATTCACTTATTATGGCTTAATGCTACATTCAAAACAAATGACTATGGTTTATTCAAAAACCATGTTTAACTAATCCGAGTTTAATACATTATTAGTCACTACCTATACCAGGGGTTGGCAACCTTGAACACTCAAAGAGCCACAAAGATCCTAACCGGAAACACACAGACAGACAGACAGACAGACAGACAGACACACACCGTTCAATTCTGGAGCCGACCCAAAGTCCAGTTTCTCCACCATAGAGTCTCCTCCTAGTGCAGCATCTTTTTTCCTCTACCTGTCCTAACCAAAAGCCCTAGCAATTATGGAGTCAACCAGCAACAGGGAGCCACAGCAGAGGGATAAAAGAGCCACATGTGGCTCCAGAGCTGGGGTTGCCAAAGGCCTTAAAATATTTTATTTCCAGAGCCTATATGAAGTTGGAAGTCCTCCTCTAAAATATATATTTTAAAATGCCTGATTTGTTCTCATCAAATTGAGCTGCCTGTTTATATGCACAGTTATTTCCAAGCTGTGAAAATATTTGCAGAATAAAACCCAAATCTTCTATTATGGACTATCCACTAAAACAGATATGACTAATATTTCCTTTGTTCTATATGGAGCTGGTCTTTGACTTTAGAATACAATTGGAATCAGAATGTCTGTTACTAAGCAAGGTGGTGGTTAAGTGAGTTGCGCCCAATTTTACAACCTTTCTTGTCTGAGTTGTTAAGCAAATCACAGCAGCTTTTAAGCAAATTATGCAGTTATTGAATTTGCCTGTCAGACGTCATCAGGGAAGATTGCAAATGGAGATCACATGACCCTGGGACACTGCAGTTGTTGTAAATGTGACGCCAGTTGCCAGGTGCCTGAATTTTGATCATGTTAATCAAAACGCCAAAAATGGTGTTTTTCACAAAAATGGGCCCATTTTTTGTAAAAAAAAAACAAAAACCACGCATAGCCTTTAAGAGGCTTGTAGAGTGCTCCTGGAGGCCCGGGGGGGGGGGGGGGGGGGCGGGCAAAAACAAGCAAAAGACTTCCCATTTTTCACTCATTTTTGCCCTCCCCAGCCCCCAGGAGCACTCTGGAAGCCTCCTAAAGGTTATGCATGGCCATTTTTGTAAAGGGGGCACGGTTTCAGGAGACCAAAAATGCTGTATTCAGTGTATAAGACGCACCCAGATTTTCACCCTCTTTTTTGAGGGAAAAAGGTGCATCTTATACTCCGAAAAATATGGTAGGTACTCCTTGACTTACTTCACTTACTGACTGTTCAAAGTTACAAAGCCACTGAAAAAGTGACTTGTGACCATTTTTCACACTTATGACCATCGCAGCATCCCCATGGTCATGTGATTTACATTCAGATGCTTGGTAACTGGTTCATATTTATGACGGTTGCAGTGTCCCAGAGTCATATGATCACCTTTTGTGACCGTGTGACAAGCAAAGTCAATGGAGAAGCCAGATTCACTTAACAACCGTGCTACTAATTTAACAACGGCAGTGATTTATGTAACAAATGTGGCAACAAAACTCATTTAACAAATTTCTCACTTAAATTTTGGGCTCAATTGTGGTCGTAAGTTGACGGCTACCTGTATAAGCCTTCATGGAAGTAGACTTGATTCATAAAGACAAATAATATAATTTGTTATAAAACGTTCTCTTTAATGGATAATAGGATGTTTTAAATTGTCTGATATACATTATGGTAAATAACTATCAAAATTGTTTAACGTGTACACATCTTTAAAAAAATAAATGGACAATTACGTTCTCTAACTGGGAGCTATCATGAAAAAATTACCTTCCTGTGGTTTGACTGGCGGAAAAACTGAACAAAGTGACACATTTCAGTTATTTCACCCTATTTACCAGTGGATAATGTGGCCTGAGTTTCCCAGTATATCGATAACCAGCCCAGGGATCTGTGTTTATGTCTCCATCTACAGTCCAGGCAGAAACTTCTCGTTTTGCTTTGTCATCTTCTATAAAACAAAAGCAGAATCATCACTGATTTTAATTAAGAAACTTCATCAAACATCAGAAATTGAAAAGTTAGATGGATAGATGGAACTTCTTTCCCCTCTCTTCTTTAGAGCTCTAAATTCCCCTCCTCCCTCCATGCTTGCTTTTCCTGCAATGGAGTATAAAATGTACCAAGATTTTGAAGAGGCAAATTTTTAAAAAGAAGGTTTTGCACTCTGCACGCCTAGCAGGTTTTTACAAAAATGGGCCCATTTTTTTGTGAAAAAAAGGGGCATGCCTAGCCTTTAGGAGGTTTCTAGAATACTCCTGGGGACTGGGGAACAAAAACGAGCAAAAAATATGGCCCATTTTTTGCTCGTTTTTGCCCTCCCCAGCCCCCAGGAGCAATCTGGAAGCCTCCTAAAGGCTACGCACGGCCATTTTTGCAAAGGGAGCAGAGTTTTGGGAAGCCAAAAATGCTGTATTCAGTGTATAAGTCATACCCAGATTTTAACCCTCTTTTTTTGGGGGGGAAAGGTGCGTCTTATACTGCGAAAAATACGGTAACTCGGATACTATTTGTATAAAGATCATTTTTTTGCCAAAAAGCTATTAAAAAAATAAATAAATCCAAGTCAGTACTAAAGCACTGGCCTAGTCTTGCCTTGCCCAGTTGCACTGTCAAAACTCTACTGTACCAATCATGCTGTGTCTTTATTTTTCAGTTCCTCTGCCTCCATGAACTCATTTTTAAATGCAGGTAGTCCTCGGCTTACAACAGTTCATTTAGTGACCGTTCAAAGTTACAACGGCATGAAAAAAAGTGACAGTTTTTCACACTTACAACCTACCATCCCCATGGTCACGAGATCAAAATTCGGATACTTGGCAACGGACTCATACTTAGGACCATTGCTGAGTCCCAAGATCATGTGGTGACCTTCTGTGAACTTCTGACAAGCAAAGTCAATGGGAAAGCCAGACTCACTTAATAACCATGTTACTAACTTAATAACTGCAGTGATTCACTTAATAACTGTGGCAAGAAAGATCATAAGATAGGGCAAAGCTCACTTAATAAATGTCCCACTTAACAACAGAAATTTTGGGTTCTGCGGTCATAAGTCGAGGACTACCTGTATGTCACATCTTTCACTATTCCTAAAGCAGTAAAAGATCACAACTGTTTAAGAAACTAAAGTCCAAGGTCCCATTCAGACATAGAAACCTACCAATGTGTAAAAAGCATTGTCCATAAAATATCTAGAAAGCAATCAAGAAATATTTAAAGAAACGGACTAAAGTGTCAGATCATTTTCGTGACTGTACCACTGCAAGCTACAGTTGTGTCATGTGTATGAATGTTCTTCCATAAAAAAATAAGAAAATTTATATAGTTATAAAAAGGGAATCAAGGAAAATCATAACTTAAACCATTTTCCTCTGTCATCTAGATTAATATTTCCCATTGTGTTATATGACTCTAACTGCTCTGAATTATCAACTATGTCTACATTAGTACAGCCAATTGAACAAATTCAATAAACCATAGTTAAGCAACACATCATTCAGTGCAAGACATGGACTGGGTTTTTTCCTTTTCTGTTATACAAAAGACCATTCAATCCTCTATGAATCCTTGTATGATGTACCTCAGAAAGCAAACCCACATTTATTACATCAATAACAACCAAGCTGTTATTACAGATTGATTTTAGGATGATTTGATGTCACCATAAACAAAATAGATTGCAAAGAAAATATGATAAAATCAAAAGGATGTACTTGCTTACTTGCTTTCTTGTGCAGCAATTTGTGAGTAGCCCAGCTTCCTTTAAAACACTCCTAAAAAGGCAAATTATATAAATTTAGCAATACTTTGAAACAGATTAACTTTATATGGCTTACAGTTCCAAAAAATAGGTTTTCCTTACAGTTCGCTACAGTTCAAACAGCAGACCCTAATTGGATTTCTTTTTAATAAGGCTCAAAAGCCACTTGACATATAAATGTATATGCCTAATATTGCTTTTATATAATTGTAGTATATGTTTTAAAGCACTTTAAAAACATAACTTAGTTTAGTCTTGGACTGGAAACATGGAGCCCTTTTATATCTTTTTTATTATCACACTTATTTGCCACCTAACTCTCAGTTCAGGGCAATTCTGAGTCTTTTATGGGAATTATTTGTTGTGACTATATGAGCATTTATAGCCAACATATTGGGATGGGACATAAGTCTGTAAAAAGCACAGTAAACAAATTTTGGCATTTCAAAATGGAAAATAGTTTCCTGGAGCCTAAATGATAACATTCACAGTACTGCTATAGTACATAACTCACCATCACATCTACCTACTGGTTGTACGCTACCATTAAAAAATTAAACTTTTCATGCAGCTCAAAACAAAAATTTAGCAAAATCATGGAGAGGAGATTCAACCATTGCTAAATCCCTCATTCCCTAAGGCAACATGTAGATGGTTTCTTCTTACAATCCTGTTTTTCAGGAGCTTAGCCTGGAGTAGTTACTGCAAAAGGCAGCTCCATAGCACCACTAAAAAGGTAGACAGCTGAATTCCTCATATATGCAACATTTCCACACCTATCTTTTTTTATCCTTCAAAAATACATTCTGAATGCTTGATTCAACCTGGTTTCCTATACAAATATGTTCCTCGGCCCAGTTCTATTAAAAGCAAGCCTGACTTTCTTCATAATTTGTAAAACGATTGCTCTTTGCAACACGAGCAAAAATACAACACAAAGATGTTCCCATTTCCTTTTCTCCCAACTCTCATCATCTTCAAACATTAATTTACTAATGACACGGAGGTGGTTGCTGACTTTTAATTTTTTTCCCCATCTTGCTTTCTTGTATTAATTTTTTAAGAAAAATAATCAAATGGATTTCACACATCATAAACCTTAAAAACCTGACAGAAGCAGAGTCTGATCTTGTGACCTTCCAGCACATTTAACTTAAAGCCAATTAAAGTATTCATCATCAAAAAAGATTGCAAAAGGCTTCTTCCTTCAAAACCTAGCAAAACGTAGACTTGTATGAATACCACAGAAATCATGTAAAATTTAAAACAAGCATTTATTACATACGTACCCAAATTTTCCTGAGTTTCCACATTCATGCCAATCATTATGGACATTGCATGTGTTTTATACTATGCACTATACACTAAAACTATGGTTTATGCTTTTACTAGTATATACAAATATGAACTCGGGTCCGACTCCAAGCAACATCAGGATCCTTAAATTGGATAAATGAATCAGACTTAGATTACTGAGTATTTAAATAGGATTTGCAGTAGGAAAAAAAATGACACTTCCTTATAATTGCTCCCCAAATTTCTGTAGCCAGCTCAGGTAACACAGCTAGATGACTTTGGCTAATTTCAAATGAGCATGGTACCTGAGTGGTGTATCAATAGGACACCCAAGAACTCTTAGCAAGGCCGAAATATTGAAAAACCATTTTGGAAGGAAATCATGGCACATTATTTCTCTACTAGTTTTAGTAAAACAACATGGATATGTCCATACAGTCATCAAAAGCTGAAGCTGATTCAGAGGAATATTCCACATGGAGGACAGAAATGTCAGAACTTTGGAAAAGGGAGAAAGATTTTTCTTCTAAGAAAAAAAAAGAAGGCTCACCTGATTTTAAAAGGTGAACTATGGAAACAATGAAGATGAAGACAAGGCAGGCCACCCATGTTCAGAATCATTCTCAATTATGATTGCATTTCAGGATCCCTAACACACTGGAAAATTTAGAATAGTTCTGGTGCTAAGGCCTGATTTTTCTTCAAATCTGACACAGAAACTTGTTACAGTTAATATCAAAACCTTAGCCTGTGGGCTGCTTTTAGAAGGAAAGTTTTGGCAAAAATTCCCTGGGCAATCAACTAAAATATCCAAAGTGCAACAACAATCACTTGTTGACAGACTGGAAGAACCCAGCCCTTGGTTTTTTTTTCCCCTCTCCAAAATCTATCTTGTGAATCTTGATGACAGAACGGGGTTTTATTATTTTTAAAGTGGGGATGTCAGGCTTTGAGTGCTTTGTCCTTCAGCATGTATATGGGGCCTATTCCTAGCATTAATGAGCAAGAAAATGCATCTCCCCTTGCTTTAGACTTTCCCCACTTCTGACATGTAAACCCCAGGGTAGAAAAACCTTTTTTTTAAAAGGGGGTTGGGGTTGGATGGAGGTAAGGAGGTAAGAAAGAATTAGGGCGTTTTTAGTTCACTGGTACCAGAGTTGGGTGTGTTGGACTACAAGTGACATCGCTGGGAAGGATGGACGTTGTAGTCCTTTGCTTTACCAAATCCCAGGTTGAATGATAGCGCCTTCCTTTGGCTTTTCCTCCCTTAGCAACAACCAAAGGAAGAAGGCAAACTTGAGAGAGAGCGAGAGAGCGAGAGAGCGAGAGAGAGAGAGAGAGAGAGAGAGAGAGACGGAGACGCAGAAATCTCGGCAACGCCATCAGCCTTTCTGAATTCAGTCCCTCACTTCCCAGCAAAACGTGCTCGGGCGGCCAGAGAACAGGCCCGGGCCCAGCCAGCCTGAGTCACACCTGCCTTGGCAGGGCAGCAGCCGCCCCACATGTCCGTCCCCCCACCCTATCCCAGGAGCAGGCAAGCCCCGTGTCCCCGAGGCCCCCCAGTGTCGAAACCGAAAGAAAAGCGGGCCGATGCGGCCCGGTCCCCGGCTCGAATCGAGCTCCCGTCGTCGGGGGAAATCTCTTGCGGCCGAAGCTTTCCGCCGAGCCGCCCTTTGGCGGGCAAAGGACGCCCTCGAGCAAGCGGCGCTTTACCTGCGAGCAGAAGTAGGAGCCCTGGATGCCCAGCTTGATGCAGGTGGGGCACTGCAGCTTGGCCTCGCTGCTGCAGCCCGCCGTCTCGCACACCCGGGCTTCCAACGCCGCCATGCTGCCTGCTGCGACCGCCGCCACAGGAGCGACCCAGGCGGACGGCGGGAGCAGCAGCGGTAGCAGCCACCACCGGGAAAGGGCGGAGGGAAAGGCGGAACTCTCGGCCTGGAGGTTCCCGATTGAAACAGGGAGGGGCTCCAGGACCCGCTTGCCCGCCTCCCCTCCCCGACTCTCCCCGCCCTCTTGAAGAGACGGATGGGTGGAAGCGGAGCGAGGTGGCGTCGCTTCGGCCAGGCCCCACCGCCTGCAGCCGACTCGCCTCCCCGGGATCTCAGTCTCCGGCACGTTTCTCTAGCCGCCGAGAGTGGCTTTCCTCACCGCTATGTAAGCCCAAGGTTGTTCCGCGAGTTTGCGCTGGAGACACGCGCGAAGTGTCCTCATCCGGACTTGTTGCGCACCTCAGGCTTCGCACGACCAACTTACCTATTCGGATAACGGATCGTTGGTTTCCTCCGGGCTCGAGGAGCTTGCGAATTCACTGCCTGGGCTAGGTTGGCGATATCCCCGGGATCCTTACTGGAATGGGTTTTGGCTCTCCGATTTTATTTGTTTGCTTATTTACTTACTTAACTTATTTATTTTTTTGCTTTGATTTGATTTGTCAATCGTTTACAGAATAATAGGTATAAGAATAAATATGAGTATGAATGAAACGGGGACGAATAAATGGGGACAGTAGGACAAGGGCGATGGTGCCCTTATGTATGCCCCCTTTTACAGACCTCTTAGAAATGGGGCGAGGTCAACAGTAGATAGTTTAAGGTTGAAGTTATGGGGATTTGAAGATGTTAACAACAGAATCAGGTAGTGCATTCCAGGCGTTGACCACTCTGTTGCTGAAGTCCTATTTTCTGCAATCAAGTTTGGAGCGGTTTACATTGAGTTTGTATCTGTTGTGTGCTCTTGTACCACTAAGGTTGAAGCTGAAGTAGTCATTGACTGGTAGGACGTTGTAGCTGATAATTTTGTGTACTACGCTCAAGTCTGACCGTAGGCTGAGTATCTCTAGGTTGTCCAAGCCCAAAATTTCAAGCCTGGTAGTGTAGGGTATTCTATTGGTGTAGGGCAGAGGTTTTCAAACTTGGCAACTTTAAGAACTGTGGACTTCAACTCCCAGAATTCTCTAGCCAGCAAAGCTGGGAGTTGAAGTCCACAAGTCTTAAAGTTGCCAAGTTTTAGGACCCCTGGTGTAGGGTATTCCTGGGTTTGCTCGGACTTGAGGGACAGATTATGTTTTTCCTACTTGGTAGAGGATGTTAAGGGTGAAAGGGGAGGAGAAAAAGCCTTCTATCTAATATAAAGCGGGCTGATTTAGATCATCATTCCAATCCTTCTTATCCAAATTCTTTAATTGGAGGTAAAATGCTCGAAAAAGATCAAAGGAAAATCAATGCTTAACATCAGAAAAAAAATCCCGAAATAAAAAATATCACATTTGCACATAGTCCTTCTGAATCTGTTACATACAGGGTTTTTTTTTAATGCCAACTAATTCGCTGGTAGGCCATAGGCTGTCCTGGTGCACCAGTGTGCTTGTATACCTTGAAGCAGAGCCTAGGAGACCATCCCTTTTCCAATTGACTTTTATTTTTTAAATATTATTGTCACTATAAATAGATGAGTTAAAAGATGACATGCCTGCCACATACTACATACTTTTGTTGCCTAGAGCATTTCTCAGCCCCATAGTTATGATTTGAAAATAAAAATGATAAATTTCCACAAGCTCTTGTTTCATTTGGAAGTACCTCCTTCCATATTCATCCACAAAAATACAAAAAAAATAGACAATGAGATAAGGTGCGTTCTTGGGTGTTGAAGAAGAAACAATTTTACAAGTTTGGCTTCTGGTAGTTGTTCATGACTAGTCACTAACTTTCTTTGAAAGTTTGGCATCTTTTGTTTTTTTTCAATTAATAGCCTTGAGTACATTTAAAAGTATAAAATGCTTTAAATGACCATCATATATACTACATTAACAAAATTACATGATTCGGCATGAACAATTTTTAAACTGTTGTTTGGTTTCAGAACTGAATTCTGTCATAGTGAATAATTCTGTCATTATGGTGAGTATTTGAATCCAATCAATCTTCTTGGATTCCCAGTTAAATACAATATTATTCTGAAACATGGATCTAACTGAATTGAATTCATTGAAAGAGGACAATACTTTTTTTGGATAAAACAAAAAGATTTGGCTACTGCTTCTGAGTATATAAGATTGCAATATTAAAGTACTTTTGATTACGTAAATTATTATGTGTTTACAGTATATGACCATACTATCTGGAGATAAGGGCAGAGTTAAGGAAGAATTTATTACAAATAGTTGTTTTTTTAAAAAAGGTATTGCTAGATGCTTATTGTTAGGCCTTTATCATTAGTGTTATTTTGATTTTTATTAACATCCTAACAAACTAATTAACAATATTAAAATTCTTTTATTTGAATACTATAAACTCAAAGATTCAAAACTCCATGACGAGGATAGGTTTGATGGTTTATTTTCTTCTGTGATAGGTTTTTTTGGGGATGGATTAAAATGTTTACACATAGCTTAAAAAAGAACTATTAAGTGTACATGTTACCATAGCACAGTTATATTACTGTCTGAAAGGAATTCCATACTAAACAAAAAAAAAACCCTTCACAATATGGAGTTTTACCATATTGCACACTATCCATCAGAATGCTACATTTTGATTTCAATTCTTATGATAAACTGTATTATTTTCCTGAAATCAGAAGAGAAAATCTAAGTGGAAAATTGTCAGAAGAAGATCAGAGAAACAGCACATCAATTAAAGATTAAAAATAAAATAAAGGATGTATTTTGAAGTCATATTAAAATATTTAAGTGTAGTGTATAATAAAACATTCATTCCTTTCTGATCAGTAACAATAAAATAAGACATTGAAAGATGTTTATGCTGTGCATTGAATATGTGTTAATCCAACATTTCCTATTCCTTCACACTTCATAAATAATGAATATACTGGTATATACATTGATTCAATAGTATTTCACAGACTCACTCATTTGATTTTCAATAATTTTCCTTTTCTCTTTACCCCACTTTGCTGCATATCCATAAAGAGAATCAGTAATTACCACACATTTTATTCAATCTTTTATTTGATAGGAATTCTGAGTAAACATTCAGATTTCATTGTCAAGGTTTATCCTCACTGCTTGGTATTTCCAATACGAAGACATTCTGCTAACTGTTTTTAGGAGACATGCCCTCTTGTAGCAGGAATTTACATACTCTTCAGCTGTTTCAGTTTTAAAGTTATATTTGTCTGACACAAGTCTTGCTACAGGAATAGTCTACAATATCTCATTGACAGTGTAAATAATATCAGGCACAGGGATCTGGCCATCTCCCACTGACTACTTTCTACTTGTGGCTATGCTTTCAATGAAATTTAATACCTTGGGAAATGCCATTTCACCTATTTCAGAATCATTTTGCATTCTTAATTGGATATTTCTTGGTGCTACCTACTGAGACACATGTTGCCATCTGCCTTTCCTTTACAGTATTTAGTGACTTTAGATACCTAGGTAATGGGGTTAAATGGATGAAGAGTTATGTTGGTTTTGCTTTCTAATATGACATACTTCACTATACCAAACTGGCTCTCTTTTTACAGTGTTAAAATTTATCAGTCAAAATCAAATTTAAAGAGAATCAAGGCAGTAAACAAAAATGTGCATTACTCAAAAACATTGAACTAGAATGCAGTCATTATGTAATCTGTGGGGAAATAGTGTAATTTGCTGCAGAAATTAACACCAGATTTTGCAATGGAATTCCTTGAAACAGGAATATAGCTGATACAATCTCAGTGTGTAGCACACTATATGGAACTGTACAAACTATATTATAATACAGACAGAATAATCAAAGATGGGACAGATCTTTGGACCATTGGAGTACTTATAAGATAACATTACAGAATATACATTGTTCCTTTTCTATACAGCAGCTCATAAGACTTGTTTCCTGGATAGATATTTATTAAACTTTATGCCACTCAACTCTCAATGATTCTGGGCACCTCACAACCTTCAAAGAAATAAATTACAATACAACAAAAAATGAAAAAGATGCCAAGTGGGATGAAGATACGGTGCTGATATTTTCAAAGATGTGACTTTGTTTATTGTACAAGTGTTTAGATGCATTCAGATTGTTTTTCCTTTCTGACAAGAATAACTAAATGAATTTTGCAACAAATTGTCTTCAGTTTTGAATGAAAACAAATATATGTGTCCCAGGATAATGCTGCAAGATCCAATCTGGGTTGGTCACGGGGACCATGTTTTTTTCTTCTGAGCTTTCAGACTTGTACTGGAGTCTATTTTCAGGGAACCTCTCTAGCCAGTCTGGCTACAGTTCAAAAGCTTGAAAGATAAAACCTCTGGTACCTGTGACCAACCCAGAGAGGATCCTGTCTTCAGTTGTGTACAGAATGTCTTGTCTGAGTGATACACTCTTTTCTTCAAAATGTTTGTTATATAAGTCTTCCTCTGTTATTTTCTGGATGTATTCGGTTTCAGCTTCCATCATCCCCCAACCAGCATAGTAAAAAATCAGGAGTTTGCTAGCACTTTTTTGACTAACAGCGCATAATAAAATGTGTTAGTTGGAAAAGGGACTCCTCTCCTCCAGATTTTGTGCCCCCTCCCAAAGTACGGCTGCCCACCTACAATGTGACAGTTGCTCACCACAGGCTTTCATAGGGATGGAGATCCACCACATCTCAAGTTAGTTCACAAAGAAAACACCCTTAATGAAAATACAGAGTAAGCGAGAAATTGGGCAGCTGCACTGGAATCTATGTTCCTATACCGAAAGTGGGTCTCTCGTCAAATTATCTCTAGGATATATCCTCTGTTTCGGGTACGATTAAAACCCGAAGGTGAAAGAAGAACTGTTATCGCTCCCTTGTCTTCCCGGCTTGCATTCAGATTTTGGGTAGGGAGCTGAATGGTGGCGACCGGAGAGACGAGGGGCGGCTTGCATCACACATGCTGACACCCTGTGACAGAAAAGGACCAGCTGCGCCGTCAGGCCGGGCATCGGCGGGGGGATGCAGAGGTCACACCCGCAGGCTGCTCCGGCAATTGCCAATTTCGGACTCGAGGAGTCA
Organism: Thamnophis elegans; assembly: GCF_009769535.1. Lineage (NCBI taxonomy): Eukaryota > Metazoa > Chordata > Lepidosauria > Squamata > Natricidae > Thamnophis > Thamnophis elegans. Next base: position 20,447,618 of record NC_045549.1, on the reverse strand, counting down.
CTTTTCCCCACTCTGAGGAACCTCGCCTCAGCCTGACATGCCCCTGTCTGCCTTTCCCACGTGATTTCTCTCCTGGAAAGGGAAGGCGGGGAGAGGGGGGAAAAATTAACCCGAGACTACAATTCCCAGAAGACGCTGCTGCTTCTACTCCCTCTGGCAGCGGGCAACAACCCCCCTCCCCGCACCGGGCTTGCGCACGCGCCGAGCCGCCAAAACGGCCGCCGCCTCCACGTGACTCTCCACCGGCCAATCGTTTTCGAACCTGATTTGTTATCCGCCTTCCCTTTACCTCTCTCCTCCCCTCAGCGCTTATGCGATCAGAGCGATCTAAGATGGCGACGGTGGAACCGGTGAGTGTCCTTATTCCCGTTTCCTCCCTTCGGTTTACCCCCCCCCCTTTTCCCTCCCTTCGCCTTCCACTTTTTCTCTGCCCTCGCTCTGTCACGTAGGCTTCCGTGAAGATTGTGAAAAGACCGCTCGGCCCTGAAGGGAGGGTGACGGTGGACACAAAAATCTTAGCCAGAAAGCCCCAAATTGGGGGTGGGGGGGCAGAGATGGTTGGCGAAGAGGGAGGGCGGCCTGGGAAGTGGTGTATATGTGTGGCGCGCGCGCGTGTACGGCGAGCGAAAGGCGCCGGCGTGTGCGATGGAGCGCCTTGGCGGGAGGAGGATGGGAAGACCTGGGAGGCCCGGGAAAGAGAGGGGGACTCGGAGCGCGTGGGGCGAGCGGCCAGGATTTGTGCCGTCACAGTTTGGGCGGGGGCGTTGAGGGGGCGACGGGGAAGGAGGGGTCGTGTGACGGGTGAGGTGGCGAGAGGAAGGCCGAAGACGGGTGCAGGGCGAGGAGAATTCACCACGAGAAGAGTGGAGGGCGGAGCTCGGTCGGACTCCGGGCCCCCATCCTGGACATAACTTCTCTGTAATTCACCGTGCCAGCTAGCGGAGAGTGTCGCTTATGCCGGCCTATGTCTCCTTGTCTTCCCCGCGCCTGCCAGACTCAAAAAAGTGCCCAAACACTGGCGGAGAAGACCTTCCTCCACAGCTCCCATCCCTGATCTTCGTGGCTGCTCCCAATGCTGTCACAACGCCCGTTTGTTTCCTCGTCCTGCGGTCTCCGAACCAGGAGACAAAAATTGCTTTTTTTAAAAAGACCCTCGGCTTAACTTGTTCCCTTTTTCTTCTTTTGAATTTCCCAAGAAAAGTATAATTATAATTCAACCCCATAGAACCGGCTAGGAAAGGAAAAAACTAAAATTATTTCACAGGAGCATAATTTGGGGCGGATCTGTACAGGGTAGATCATTACGTTGTACTTCAGTTTTCAACTTTTCCATAAAGAAGGTCGTCTCAGATTTAGGCTTTCTTCATATACTTGTCCTATATTTAAATAGACTTTGCTCCTCTTCCCCCACCCCCCCCCTACCTGTGCAGAATTTTTAAGGCCAAATATTTTCAAATACTAATTTGTTGAATATCCCACACACACACACATTGCAACTACTGTATTGTAAGTTGAGTGCTGAACCACAGAAGTAGGAGTTGACATGCAATGGAAGCTGACAGTAGAAATACTAAGCAGGGGGAAATACTGGCATTGAACCAAGAGAACTGCAGTTGGCATTGACACTGTAGGTAGTGGCAAGTTAAACACTGAAGTAGTATTTCACTACATAGCATGCATGTACTATGTGCCTCTGCATCTAGTTATAAAAAATGTCGCTTGTCATGTTCCAGAGTAGGCACAATTTACAAGTGTAAATCGTTTTTCTAGTCCATAAATGTTGCCAGGGTTTTTAAGCTCAGAAGAAAAAAACCATGGAATGATCCATAATTACCACTAGATTACAGCTTAAAGCCTTTTGGGAAACTCCTTTTCTGATAGACCTCACGCACAATCCTAATTTTTATACTTTTATAAGCGTTATCCATTTCCAACGCAAGTAGAATAAGTGCATGTATACAGAAGAGTTATATGAATGACAGTTTAAAAACTTTGAATCATCATGATTGAAAGCCATTCTGGGTTATTTAGTTCAGTAAAGGTAAGCTGAAATTTTGAATATGTCCATCTGTGGTACTTTAATTTTACTTACTTGAAAGACATTGAGCGTTCATATAGTTTTGTTATGTTATGGGAATGAACTTCAAAAACATTCAACTACCAGCAAAATCAATGAAGCCAAAGTGGATATATTTAGTTCAGAAGTTTTATTGTGTGCAGCAATTTTAGTTGATGCTTCTCTTTTAAGAAAAGCATTTATTAAAAAGGTAGTTTTCACAAGCTAATTTACAATTTAACACGATTAAGTATAAAATCATGGGTTCAGTTTTCAGATGATCCACAAGTATGCATAAGGATTTTCATTCCTGTTTAGATTGCAAGTTAAAGGGACAACAAGTCTGTGTTGTTGGTTATTGAAAGATTTTCTTCACCTAAGGTATAATATATCTTATAACTGCAACTGAGAACAGGTAATAAAATTGAAAGTTACATATTTAATCAGTCTGTAGACTGATAATATAAAATGATTCTTTTTATATGCTAGTTTTTGTGTGTCATCTGTTAGATGGTAATATCATTATATCTCCAGATACTCTAGCACAGGGGCATCAAACTTGTGTCATCACATGTCGTATCAGGACTTCTTTCCCCTTTGCTAAACTGGGGGGGGCCAGCACATGACGTATGCGGGCCACGAGTTTGACACCTTGACACCCCTGCTCTACCATATAGAATGTACAAAATAAATCCTCATAGTTACCTTTATTTCTCATAGCACTTTCATTTAGAAATATTGCTTTTGTACCTGGATTATTATTTTTAGCCTTTGTTAACGGGCAAAAAAATGTCCTTATATTTTATAGATGTAAGTCTAAAAAGTGGCAGGAGTATACCTTTTACATGATAGTAGAGGTGTCTTCTTTACAGGTAGTCCATGGTTAATGACCACTTGTTCAGCAAGTTACAACAATGTGAGTGAGTGGTACTAAAATCAGTCCTCAAAGTTCTGGCCACCACAGCATCCAATCATTGCAGTCTGGGTGCTTGGTAACCAGCTCAAACAAAGGTTGCAGTGTGCCATGGTCATGTGATTGCCATTTGCAACTTTTCTGCTGGCTTCCTTCAAGCAAAGTCAATGGGGGAGCTGGCAAAGAAGGTTGCAAGTCACTCAGGTAAGTCTCCTATGCCCAGCAACTGCACCCAAATCTTGTGTGCCATCTCTCTTCCATTTGGCAGCCTTGCTATGCTTTTACCACACTCACATTATGCGTTTATCCCCTGCATCATTCATTCACAGCCTACTGCTTGCTTGCAAGCCATCTGGGACTTTCAACTTCCTGCTACTTTCCCCACAGTCTGGTTGTTGGAAGCCAGCAGGAAATTGTGAGAAGATCCTCACTTACCAACCACAAATCTGGTTTAATGGGGACTGCTGGGATTGTCACTGTGTCTAACCCTACACACTAATCCTAAAATGTAATGATGTGGTCATTAAGTGATTGGACATTGTCAGTAAATGATGGGCTGGAATTAGGAAATTGCATCCCAATTACTATTGTTAAGCTTATATGTGTGCTTGTGTGTGTGCGCGCGCACACACACACACACACACACTGAAATCATCTACGTTAATCATAACAAATGTTTCACACTAATTGTTTGAGACCTTAATGTAGCTAGCTTTATTTGCAACTGTTCTGTTACAGTACTTTTTTTTGTATTTTGTTATACAGTGGCTGTCCATAAAAGAATTTTGCAATAAATAACATTTGTACATGTTTTCTAATCAGATGTATTAGTGTATTACAATTGACAGTGATTTGTGCATATCTTAAATTCTATCATATGTTTTAATATTCCAGATCTTAATGAAATATATAGAAAGGGCAAGAAATCTCTATGAAAACGTAGCTGTTTTCAATGTAGTAAAGTTAGAAATAATTCAAAACGTATGTTGATTGGTACCATTGTCTGCTCTATTTTACCTGAATCATACATTTGGAGTATGCATGGGGCCTATGGTAATGAATCACTTAATAGTACATGCTATGAGAATTACTGCATTAAGAAAAGTAAAAGTTTGATATTTTTGCACACATTTGATAATATCCTTATTGTTTCAGTTATCTAAGGTGACTTTTAAACTTTACATTCATTCTAATTGTTCTAGAATGCCTATATTTGGAAAATATAGACATATCAATATTAAAAAAGATTTGCAAATGTTAATGGCAGACTATTTGAACATGGTGGTTAACTTTTAAATAAAGCTTTGGGCATAATATATTATTTTTTATAAAGAAGCAAGTTAATTGTTTATTTTATTTGACCAGGAAACCATTTCTAACCCTCAGACTTCAGAAGAGGAGAAAACTGAGAAAACTGAGACACCAGCAAGTCAGGAGATTGCGAGTCCTGAAACATACGTTAAGCATCCATTACAAAACAGGTGGGGCATATTTCCTTTAAATTATGTAATAGCATGTGACAAAACAGAATGAATTAGATATTTTGGAATGCATTTTTTTAAAATGCAGAATACATATCCACAAACATCCTCCTTTTGAAAAGTTGGGGAACATTTGTCTTTTATGTTAAATTACAGGTCCTTTATGACAACCTCTGAAGTGTTGTATGTTCTTTATGTTTCAAGAGATTTCAGTTGAAAAACACTATATAACAAGGTTCCATATCATTGTGTTGCAATTTTAAACTGGAAAGTATAACATATTAACTTACCATATGTTTCATACTATGATTTGTATAACATACAGTAACAATTTGAAGTGCAGTGTTGACAGGTAAATAAGTTCTTGGTTTAAAAGTTAGCTAATTGTCCTATCTACAGTAGTTTGAACCAAATCATACTTTGGACTATAAATAGTATACTCTTCCTATTCAGAATCTTTAAAAAAAATCAGTTTCTTCCCAAAATATTACTTTTGAATGCAATTAAAATCTTTGCCCCAATTTTCCTTGATCATCTTAATAAAGGTAGAATGTGGGTGATGACTGGGTCAGTACTTTTAGGTTTTAGTTGACAGAACAGAGCCTGCTAGTCTCAGAATTCTTTCAAAAAATTTTCAGCTGATGCAAAACTGCTAATCCCTGGGAAATAATCTTGATTTTAATAAAAATGAAGACACATTTTTGTTTTTCCTTTCTCTGTTCAGTTTTTGGAGCCCAACTTTCCACATATAACTAACTCAACACCTTAAAACAGCTCTTGATATGAAAAAAAAATGCACATGCCTGATTTGGTTAATATATCTACCTCCTGTTTTCGGTTCTTGAGCTACCATACAAGGCACTAAATACATTCAGAATTTCAGAAATGATATATAGCATCAGTGATATAAAACTACAAAGGTGATTCAAGGAAATAATCTTAAAAATCTTATAAACCATGACTACAATAAATAGTACTACTAATTAAATGTGCATATGAAATTATGTATAATAGCTTTTAATTATTTAGGATGATTTCTTTTTCAGTTTACAACTAGAACGATTTGTCAGCAGTAATCCTTCCAAAATTGTATGGCATCCTTCAACCTGCAGCGTTGTTCTAATTTGAAAACCATTTTCTACAAATAAGTATTTTGTGTCTCTGTGTATTGCTTTATAAACTGCATTTATTTATTCAATTTATGACTTTTCTGCATGACAATGTTATTTTCAGTAGCATTTACAGATACAATGTCTGTACAAAATATGCCTATAAAGATAAACACTTTCACTTTTTCAAATGGGAAGGAATACTTAATCTGATTCAATGTAATGAGGCCTGTCCAACCCGTGCCACCAGTAATTTAAGGCAGGGTTCTTCACCCTCCAGTCTGTGGACCAGCACTGGGCTGCGCAAACAAGCAAAGCCCCATCTGCAGGATGCAGGCAACATCGAAACCACACCCCTTACTGTTCATGGAAAAAATTCTTTCCGTGGTACCGGTCCCTGGTGCCCAAAAGTTTGGGGGCCATTGATTTAAGGGACAATAGTGTAGGATATGCAAAACAAAACACTTCATCGCTAGAATATTTTCTTTTTGTCAGAATATTTTTTTCTTTGAAATTGAAATTACTTTCTCTTTAGAAAGACATATTTTCAAGAATACATGAAATTCGAAGTGACCTGTTTGGGGAAACCTTTTCAGAAGCAAATGTCTTCAATCTATACTTAATTGCAGCACTATACCTTAGATATTATGCATAGCAGATATGTTTATAATTCCCATTTTATTTTCACATTTTGTTGATAGATGATGATACATTCCTGTTTGTGAATTGTCATATTTAATTACTATTTTTCATTTTAGGTTTCCAGTATTTTGTGCAAGAAAATGCTTTAAAGCCTGAGTAGACCAATAGCTAGATTTGAAGTTTGGTCTCAATATTAGCTACTACATAAATGTTTCTGAGGTGGTCAAAATTAGGAAATGAAAGCAATAATTCTTCCCAATGACTGTTGTTTCTCAAATATATATGAGATTGGCAGTGAGCAATATACCCTGTTTTCCTGATAATAAGACCTCCCCAGATAATAAGCCCAATCGGGCTTTTGAGTGCATGTGCTAAAATAAGCCCTCCTCTGAAAATAGGGCTCCCGAAAATACTGCAACACAGCAGCAGCCATGATGTGACCACATGTACGTGCATGCCTCCTGCAGCTGAAATATAATAAGACCGCCCCAAAAATAAGGCCAAGTGCTTATTTCGGGGGTCAAAAGAAAACAAGACCCTGTCTTATTTTTGGGAAAACATGGTATGAATTTACAAATTGTCAATATTCTTGGCAGAGACAATTTTATAGTAGTTTGTTTAAGGAACATGGCATGCTCTTATCTTAAATTTTGAATTATCTCAAATGCATGCTTTTGAATTATCTCAAAATGAGTGTTTTTGAATGTTATCTTTGTTTAATGTTTGTTTTAACCTTTTGCAGAGTAGAATTATTTTCCAGTAGGCTATTATCTGCATTTTTAAAGGGATTATATTAAAAAGTGGCATTTTATTTGTTAAATGTCCAAATTCTTATTATATCTTGTTTTTTCCCACTTACCCTTTTTGATGAATATACTCATGGTTACTATAGTTAGACCTATTGGTGATAGACGGTAGTTGATAGAATAAGTTGCAAAATCGTGATTTTTAAATTTTTGTATAGGCCAATAAAATTATGACTACAGAATTTAAAATACAAATCCTTCCAAGCCTGAAACAATAATGAGAGTATCAACGACTTTCTGCAAGTCATACCTATTAGTAGAAACTTGACAACAATCCATTTTATGATTATCAGACTTTAGGGTGGTACAATGGGTATGACGTGTAATCTGATTCTTCCTCAGAACAATTGAATGCTATATTTTTCTTGTAACGGGGGTGGGTGGGTGGGTGGGTGGGTATAAGGAATCCTAGTTTCTGAATCAGAAATTAATTGATTCATTTGTCAGCTATAAGTGCCACCAGAGGCTTATATATTATTTAAAGTTGTTTCAAATTATATAATTCAAACTGATTTCCTTAAGATCTGTTTCCAGAAAATGGAAATTTGGAAAAGCGGGGTAGTTTGATTATAGTCATTATATAAACATAGGTATGACTTCAGATTTATTCTCTAGTAGTGTTCACATTACTATAGAATCTCCCTTGTATGCTTAGGTGTTCATCGTTTAATAAAATAATGGAAATGAACATTAAACCTGTATATTTTGGGGGGTATTCTTGTTTTGTATTTTCCTTCCAAAATTTCCTCGTATGGTATGATTTCAGTCTCTGCCTTTTAAAATAATAATTATATGCCAATATAAAGTCATTATTTTTTTTTCAGGTGGGCACTCTGGTTCTTTAAAAATGATAAAAGTAAAACTTGGCAAGCAAATCTTCGTCTGATCTCAAAGTTTGATACTGTTGAAGATTTTTGGGCGTAAGTAAAATTGTAAATCAGATTTGAAACTTGAGTGTTTTTTTCATCTCATCTGTTTGTTCTTGAGGATTATATATGAGAAAATATAGGGGGCTAAGTTGAATGTGAGGGAATATTCAAAGACAAAAGTGAACCGAATTTGAAATGTACATTTAAAACTCTTGTTCTGTAACCTTAAATTGGGTGAAACAGTGCATTATAGGGCAACAATTTTTGAACCAAAATACCAAATGGGCTAATTTACAGAATGCTTCCAAAATCTGGGACACATGACTCCCGTGTGATTGAAATTGGCAAATTTGTGATTGCTTCAATGCTTCTGTGCCACTGCCCAGGGCCACAGTAAACTGGTCATCCCCTAGCCTTCTGGAGGCTAAACAGACCAGCCTCTCCTTTGGCTGCTGAAGATCAGGTAGGTTGGTCCAGACCTAGCCTTCCAAAGACTGGCTAGACTGATCCCACCATTGGCTTCCGGAGGGCAGTCAGCCCTTCCTGGTCATGCTGCCAAAAAGTCAGAAGTTATTTCTTCTCCCACTACGTTTTTGCCCAATCATCTGTTTCTCTGTTTAGGTAAGGAACTATCTCTAAAATGATGATCCAATGGATCATGGATTATCTAATTTAGACTTAAGTTTGGGAAAGTTGAAGGAATTAAATATTGTTACCTGCTACAATTATAAAAAGAGGGCACCCAAGAAACTGCAAGCGATTGGCTCTGTGAAGTATTGGAAATTCTGTGAACTGTATTCTCAAGTATTGTGATGATAATGGTGTTGAATTAGTTTTTAAAGTAATAATTATATGACTTTAATCACTGTTTTTCTTTTAATAAAATTTGCTATTAAGAATTATTAAAATTTAACCCCAAAATTTAAGATAATATATGTGTTTTTTGACATTTGCACATCTATAATCTTTAGTATTTGTGGTAATTCAGTTCATTGATTGTACTTATGTTTTTTTCCAAAATAGGTTATATAACCATATTCAGCTCTCTAGTAATTTAATGCCTGGTTGTGATTACTCACTTTTTAAGGTATGTGGAATAAACTTTTGAGTTTATTTCATCTTGTTAGGCTATTTTGGGTGTAATCTGCTAAGTAAAAGACTAAAGGTTATACAATTTAATAAAATATTGCATTGTAAAAATACCTTTTTCTATCTCTAGCAATGCATTGTGATGCTCCACTATCAACAACCCACAAATCATGGTTTACTGGTGCATTGCTAGACATAGCTAAGTCGACATTAGCATTTTTTCTAGCTCTTCCAGCATTCTGTTGTTTTGCCTTTTTACAGAACCTAGCTATATGTCCCTTAGCCCCACAAGAATAACATTTTCGAACAGTATAGGCAGTAGAATGTGACTCCTCCTGTTGTGGTCCAAGTCATACACGGATAAGACAGTCAGTCATCAATGTCTTTCAGTTAAGGGATAATCCAAATAACATAGTCCAGTATCATATAATCAGTTCGGTACTCAAAGTTTGCTAGCAGTTGCAAAACCTACAATAGCTCACGGCACTTTCTACAGCCAGCTTTCAATACACTCAGATCAGATCAGCCCAGCATCTAACAGAGAACTAACAGTCATTCTGGCTCCCTCTTATGACCGATTGATGAAAACAGCAACCAATCACATTTTACAGTATAATTTAAAGAAACAGGTATAGCATTGTTACATGATTTATATATTGCCAACCCAACCGTTAGATTATATTCCTAACATTATTAATAAAACTTACTACAGCATAACATTGACTAGTTTCTATGGTTATAATGTGAGATTTTTGTGTTAGTGTACATCTTAATATTTTGATATTTTCAAGAGTTGAGGATAAAATACATAACCAAAATTTGTTTAAATGTTGCTAATCTTGTTTTTCCTATTTTACCAGTCACTGTCTCTATTTTCATAATGTTGCAAATTAAAATATTTAATGTAATTAGGATGTCATTTCAATTTCTCTGTCAGAAGAGTAATATTCCTTTTTTAAAAAACACTGATACTTTTTCATGCATGACTTAAAATCTTTGTAATATAAGGTATATAAATTTCAAATATGTACAAGCGAATTGTGTGAATTACACATGTGAATATTGTGTTTTATGTTAAACTATACTTTTTAGGATGGTATTGAACCCATGTGGGAAGATGAGAAGAATAAACGGGGAGGGAGATGGCTAATTACACTAAACAAGCAGCAGAGACGAAGTGATCTTGATCGCTTCTGGCTAGAGACAGTAAGTTATTTTTATATTGTTTGTTCATTTTGGCTATATTTAAGAGAAGATTTCTTTTCCCAATTTCTAAACGGAAAGTCAGAGTGTACCAAATCCCTTCAGGTAATTAATTAACCATAGTTAGACCATTGCTACATCAGAGGGAATACAGAATTGGAAGGGATCTTGGAGGTCTTTTAGTCCAACCCCCAGTTCAGGCAGAAAATCTTATGCCATTTCTTCTTGGCATTACATTTTCTTCTTGGGTGGAGGCCTATGAAAACCATTGGTCTTGGAGCTTTGTGAATCCTTCTAAATTCTGGAATTTGATTCAGGAGATGTGTTACAAAAATGATTTCATGTTGTCTTGGATTAACACATCATTGTCATCCTAAATATATAGCAACGCTGGCAATCACAAAACTAATGGCATTGCAGTTATATTGATTCTAAGGAGAATACTGGAGCCAATTTTAGAGACTTGGTAACTGAAAGTTTCATGTCTCTGGTATGCAATGTATTTGTAAGCTTATAAAATGTGTTACAGGCCTGTCAATTGTCAGTGACCACTAGAGAAAGTGTGGAGAGCATGAGTTCTTGAATCCTTTGTCATTGCTTAATATTAGTGCTGCTTGGATCACTTCTCAAGAAAAGAAATTTAGAATCGAGGAATTGGCAACATCCTGAGCCACTGGCCCAGCTACTTCTCTCTTGTAGGAATGCACTGGAGAAACTTTTCTCAATGCTTTGATTTATTGATTCTTTTAAATGCATTTTTTTGTGTTTGCTTTTCTTCCATATCAAATATGCAGAGTATAGTGCTGAAATTCTTTTCAATATCTTCACTCGTTATAGCCATAGCGGTGTCTGCATTATATATACTAATATAGTCTGTTTCTACTCTATGAGTTCGGGGAAACACAAAGCAACTCTGCTCTGGGTCATATGTTGAGGAAGGTGGAAACTTGAGTATGAATCAGCAAGAAACATTATATCAGTCCCATAGGACAACGCTCCCCAAATTTTTCAATTTGGTGGACAGGCAGGGGGGAGGGGATGATTTTGTGTTAGTGGCAGGCACGGGTGTGAACACACATACCGGTAACTCCCATTTGTTCAAGAGACCCGCGCGCATACCGCTCATGCAAACGGAGCTGCGAGTTCAAGCACCTGCAGCTCACACAAATGGAGCTGCATGCATGCATACTCGCCTGCCACTACACAGCCCAGTTCCGAATGAGCTGCAGCCCTGGGACCCCTGCCATAGGATACATTTTTCTTGATTCCTTTTTTTCCTCCACAACTCTCAGTCTGATCTACCAATTTTTGATTTGATCTTTGTTTTGCTGGCTTCTTTCCCACCCTACCCCAATTGCCAAATTTAGTCCTATTCTAATACGTTTTCAGAGAGTCATCCTGAAGTGAGCAGGACATTTACAATTATTTCTAATCTTTTTATCAATAGCAATCATTGGCAGTTTTTATATTTTATGTAGTATTAGTAAACTAGGCATTCTGGTTTTATGTACATGCTGGGAAACACAAGACCACTATTTCTGAATTGTTGCCTAATTATCTCTTCCTTAAGAAAACATTGGGTGTTTAGGGAGGAGGAAAATCCTTCTTCTGTTGCCCAATCTAGATCCAGCCCATTTTCTAACCTCGCTCTTTCTGTCTTTCCCCAACAAAGTTGGTCCCATTTGGTTCAGTTTTGGGGGAGATATTCTATTATCTAGACAGAGTCCCAATTCCTCTCTATCTCTATTTCTTTTTACAAATTGCTTTATTTTGGAAAATATTATATGTTATCATATCAAATGGGTGACAGCTTTGTATGGGTGGCATTGGAGTGTCATATCTGGGATAAATTTTCAGTGAATGATGTGTAGCCCATTAAATCATTCAAATTAGTCTGACTTGTTTGTTACATTTTGGACCATAGATATCAATCACCTGTTTCTTGCAATTGGTCAAATTATTTTAGTAGTTTTTCTTGAATGTGTTGACACCATGCTTAGATTTGTGAAGGCCATTGCATATTTATGTTCAAGAAAGTTTTGGCAGGCGAATAGAACTTGGAAAATAAATGCATCATTTTTTTAAGGAAATGTTTCTCTTTTGGTGATTATTCATTCACTTTGGGTAAAATTGTCTTCAAATCAGGTGAATCAGTCAATGTTTTTTAAAGGATAATCTGGCATAGCAAGCAGGCTGTGTATGCCCTCCAAAATAAATATTGTTGATATAAATGTTTCTGGATTATAATTTTCAATGCACTTGAACTTTACTTCCGATTTTTCTTTGAGATTGAGTTGGCTTTATAGCTTTGATGATTAAAAATAAACCAAATTTTATTTAGTTCTCTATCATTTTAGATATGAAATAGGATTGTGTCATTTTGATTGGTTGCTTCTAATGCTTTGAGTACTAGACTTCTTTTTTTGCTGAGTGTTCTTTAATGAAGCTGATATAATGCTTTCCATATACCAGACGTGCACATTTGAAATTATGACATAGGGTGTCATTAACATACTTACATTATGCAGCTTTCTGTGTCAGTAACTGACATTCCAAAGCTGTCTATTTTCCAAATTGGTATGTAGAAGCTGTGATGGAGTAAGTGAATTTCAGATAATTCCTCAATTTATGACTGTTCATTCAGCAACCATTTGAAGTTACAACTGTGCTGAAGAAATGACTGGTCCTCAAAGTTAAGGCTGTTGTAGTGTCCCCACAGTTATATATCAAAATTCTGTTCCATTCATGCTTATGATTGAAGGCTCCTTTGTTTCCCTCTCCCATTCATGCTTCTTGGATGCCATGTACTCCACCACATACCTCTATTGCCCCCCCCTCCCCCATGATTGCCTGCAGCTCACCTTTATCACTTTGTCACCTTATTCCTCCTCCTGGTAGCCTGGAATCCAGGTCCTGGATGAGGGTGCAGCGCTAAGATCTGCACAATGAGTATGGCAGAGCCTTGTCTGCCAAAAGGAACTTTCTAGGCCTAGCTGGGGAGAAAGCAATGAGACTGCAAGGTGCAGTGTTGCATTACCAGGTGAGACAAGATAATCAGTAGTGGTTTTCTGGGCAAAGGTGGAGGCAACATGGGAGATGGTGTTCTGGATGGCAACAGAACTGGAAGAAGGGGAGCATTATGGACTTCCCAGAGGTATAACACATACTTTGCAACTCATGTTGCAAGCACTTTTGGAAAACTGGTCTGCTGGGACTCCCATTCGCAAAGATGCCCAGGCACTGCTATACATGCTGTCTGCACTGGAATACCTAACTAGCAAGGCTCCTCTTCCATGATATCTGGGGCCAGTGGCCCTTCAGTATCCTGGCAGTGGCATCTGGGCCCCTGAGCTCAAGCATGGCCAGCCAAGGCAGCAGGTGGCCCCTTGCTTCAAGAAAGGCTTCAAAGCCCATATCCACCCCTACCCTTCTCTGCAGAGTCGGCTGTGAGTATGCGGGATTCCTTTGTTTTTACAAGTTTACCTATTCCTTGACCATCCTTGCCAATGGGAAAATGAGCTGCATTATAGACGGGAGAACTTGACTACATTTTTAATATCTTCAATACTTTAAATGTCTTAAGGGGTTTTTTTTCTAATTAGCTGGCCCCTCCCTTCTATCATGTGACTCGTCCTTTCCAAGATTTCACTGCTCAACCCTCATGTGCATTTCCTAGTGACTATTTTTGGAGACAAGATTGGAGGCAAGAAAAGACACAAAACATAAGATTGGTGCAGAGATTTTGTATTTGGTGAATAAACTACTTTGTTCTCTGCAATGCCCAACTCAAACACTTATCCACTAGTTGCTCTGATGTGGATAAACAAACAGCAGGGTTGGGAAGAGTTCTTGTGTATCTCTACTTGATTAACTGCCATTACATGCCACTTTCCTGATTGGCTGGAGTATTGTTGTGTCTATCCCGAGGTAGAGTATTTCTCCCCACCCCATGGATTTTGTTAGCTTTGCAGGAGGACAGCTAGGTCAAGAGTGAGCAGAGCCTGTGGGTAGGGCCTGTCAATGCTGGGCTTTCCTCCACTCCTTGCTGAAGAGTGCTTGTAACTGCAGAGTGTGCATTGCGCCTCCTAGAAGCCAACTTTCCTCCCTTCCTCCAGTTCTACTGCCATCCCAAATAGCACTTCTCACATAGCATGCGCCTTGCTCTGAAAAACATTTCCAACTCTCCTTCTTCACCTGGCAATGGAGAGTGCTGCAGTTTGCCACTCCGCTGCCTCTTCTCTGAATAGGCCTGGCAAGCTCCCTTCAAGCCGATGTCCTAGGGCAGCACCTTCACCCAGCACCTGTAGCCCAGGGGACCAGCGGGAGGAAGAAAGGAGCAATGGTGGAAGGCAGCAGGAATATGTGGCAAAAGGGCAAAGTGGGGGAGATAGACAAGAGGAAGGAATTGCAGCAAAGCTTACTTTGGCAGGGTAAGAGAAGTGTAAGGTCTAACTACTGCAATTATGACTATTGAGACTTTTATAAGTTTATAAGTTTCTTTTATAAACCACATTACTTAGCAGTGGAAGTTCAGGTCCCAATTGTGGACATAAATTGAGGGTAAAAGTGGGTGAAATTCAAAGCAGAAACTAATAGAAACGAAACTCTGGCACAAGCCTTTAAGTCAGTGATAGTGGTAATCTCTTGGTGTTAGATTAAGATCCAGGGGCTAGTTGTGATTTATTCTTTGCTCTGCCATCAATGTTAGCGTTTATCAATAATCCAGTTTACTTTTTTTTTTTTTCATAAGAGTTATCTTTCTTGATGGAAGAAAGGGGATTTTGATGGCTATGCCTCTTGTACTATTCTTGAAACAGTCTTAATATACATGTTAACCATTAAAGAAGCTCTCTGGTATAAATGGGCTTCTAAGTCAAATCTCTGGGGAGATAAAAGTACCTTCTACTATACCAGCATCTTTTCTGTAGCAGCTTTCAACTGAGATCCCCCCTCCCCCGGTAATCTATTGTAATTTGTCTTTGTGGTACACTAAAATCAGTAAAAAATTACATTATTATATTGTGTAATTTTTTGTAAGTATTAAGTTGTATTTTGTTATTTAGTTTGTTATTATCTTCAATTTTGTAGCTGCTGTGCCTTATTGGAGAATCCTTTGATGACTTCAGTGATGATGTATGTGGAGCTGTTGTTAATGTTAGAACCAAGGGTGATAAAATAGCAATATGGACTACTGAATGTGAAAACAGAGATGCTGTTACACATATAGGGTAAGTTGATGTTGTAAAATTCCAGAATTGCTACTTTAGAAAATAGTGATGTTTCAGAAGCTTTGCTTTTATTTTTTGTTAGTTATGGTTAAATTCAGATATAAATTGTGTTCATAGGAAACAGATCAACTTTATAATTTAGGAAACTCATTTATTTCAATACATCAAGATTTGGGGTATAATTCTAATCTGTGTTTAATGAAAAAGACTTCCAGTATCCTTGTCATGCAAAAGAATTAATACTCACTTTGGGAGGGCCGCTGTCAAAATTATGGCTGTTTACATTTGAACCAATTCATAATTTGCAGCAGACTATTGCACTTACTTCTTTTTAAGACTCAAAATGATACATGAAGTAGCAAATGTGTCTTAATAATGTTACATGGCAAATGAAGCCAGTTTGGTAGAGCAGCTAACATTCTGTGCTAGAAATCAGGAGACCTATGAATTCTGGTCATCTTTTGGTCATGAAAGCCAGTTGGATGATTTTGGACCATTCACACTCTTAGCCCAACCCACCTCACAGACTGGGAAAAAGAGGTGGGGGCATTAAATAAATACACTGAATTGATAAAAAAGATAACATAAAAATTAAATAATAGTAGAAGTAATCCTCAACTTACAACAGTTCATTTAGAGACCATTCAAAGTTACAACAGCACTGAAAAAAGTGATTTATGACTGTTTTTCACACTTACAGCTTACATCCCCCGGGTCATGTGATCAAAGTACTTAGATTCATATTTATGACTGTTGCAGTGTCCTGGGGTGATGTGATCACCTTTTGTGACCTTCTGACAATCAAAATCAATGGGGAAGCCAGATTCATTTAACCACTATGTTACTTACTTAACAATTGCAATGATTTAACAACTGTGGTAGGAAAAGTCATAATTGGGGCAAAACTCAGTCAACTTGTCTTCCTTAGCAACAGAAACTTTAGGCTTAATTGTGGTTGTAAATTGAGGATTATACGTATTTTATAGCAAAATAATTTTTCCAAATATTTTTTTCCTATTGATATTCCATATGGTCCATCTAAATAAGAGAATTAAGTCATAGCCATAATGAACAAACTTTGTTGCAGTGATAATAACTTTATCTTTCATGTGTGAGTACAAGTGCAGCATAAAATAGTTAAATGCAATATCAAAAATTAATGCATGTACTCACTTCAATCTAATATAAGATCACAGCTAAAATAAGCAAGCCTTAGTGTTCTGAGTAGCCTTTATCAATTGTTAACACATATCCAAAATAATTCTGCATTAAAAATATTTAGTTTCACAAAGGTCCATTAAAAATAAACATTTTAGCATCTTTTAAAATAAGTTGATTCCAGATGACTAGCACTAAATTTTTAAAAAAACCTTTCATTCATGGCATGGCTATTTTATCATAAGGAGGTGCCAGCTGAACAATTTAAGTAAGTTTTGAACTGATTTTCCAAGTAACAAAATGCTCCTATACATAACTCAGTAAGATAGCAGCTTCTATTCACATTTTTGCAAATACCCAAAGTAGCAAAAGGTAGAAGTTATGTCCAGAACACTTCAGTTATGAATATAAAGCAAGGAGACACAAAGAGTTGTAAGGTTAATTTGGTCAGTAAACAGTTTTAGTAATTTATACTTGAGACATTTGGCATGAATCAGCTGCTTTGCTATTACTCTGATGGGGAGCTGACAAACTGATTAACATTAAATTAAAGTTACAAGTTTAGATAGTTTAGTCATTTGAGCTTTAAGCGAAAGTCCCTCATCAGTTTCAACTCTGGGTTGCTTTCTACTGAGGAGGCTTAGCTGACAGACCTAAAGATGAAAACTGTGGTATAATCAGGAACTTATAGGAAGGCAGTGATCTTTAGATGTAGAAAACCATCCTGGTTCCTATATGGTTTATTAATTTTCAAAACAAGAAATGTTATCAATCTAGTTTGATCATTCTTGTAAATATTAAATGCTTCTGTCTGTCTTTGAAAATCAGATAAGCAGTGACTAAACAAAATAGTGTTAATGCTTGTTTATGTGAAAATGTAAGCCATCTTTCAGAAAAACATGGTTTTAAGGGATGTTTAGCACAGGATCATCTACTACTGGAAGTTTACCACATAAAATTCATTATATGCTAATATGGCTGTTATCTGATTGTGATAAATGATAAGGTCAAATATTGGGTAAATAGTGTAAAAACATTTGGTATATTGAATTTGGAGCTTAAACAGTGAAAATTAATGCCATGTTTTTTTATGAACAATGCTACTTAAATTTATATTTTGTGTTTTTAATTTCCCAGGAGAGTATACAAGGAAAGGTTAGGACTTCCTCAAAAGATAGTGATTGGTTATCAGTCCCATGCTGACACAGCTACTAAAAGTGGTTCCACCACTAAAAATAGGTTTGTTGTTTAAGAAGACACCTTCAGAGTATTTCATAGGAGACTGCGTCAAGCAATCGAGATTTGGGAGCTGAACCAAAGCCTCTATAAAAGCAGAGTGGACTGCATTTAAATCTGATTTCCATCTAAATGTTGCTAAATTTGTGAAACTCATTTGCTTTGTCTTGTACTTCTGTTTTCTTCCTCACCCCCTCCCCACCCAATTTTTTGGCTGATGGTAACCTTTTCCAATCAAAGAATTTCAGTGCAACATTTGTCCCTCAAATCCATATATGTCTCCCTAACCCATTCTCTGATGCTTCTTAAGAAAATAACTATTATATTAAAAAAAAATGTCCTGAAAACAGTGCCATTTCTACAGGGGAATAAACTACTACTTTTTCATCTTTTCACTGTATGCAATAACATGTTTTGCTGGTTTGAAAGAAAAGTATGATGCATACATTTTTCTAGCAAATCTTTCTTTATACAGCATGATCATTGCTGTAATTGATGCTGATGGCTGCTAGATTTAATTTATTTGTTTCCCTTTTCTGATAACATTAGTGATATTCTGATTTCAGTTCTTGCTCATGTAACATTGGTGAAGGATCTGGGAATATGACAAAAGGTTTAATAAACATAATTTTGTGCATTCTATGGTAATTATTTTGTAATATCAAAGCTTTGCTACAAATTTCATGCATTTCAAGTCAAATCAGTGATATGTTTGTGTGATTTCCTGAACATAATTGTGGATTTAAAAAAAATGTTAACACCAGAATTACATTCCTTACTAGAAATAGTATTCCTGTTTTTGTATCTTATGCTGTATTTTAACACTTTGTATTCCTTAGGTTAAATTTGCTTTGGTTTAAGTACAGCTCAAATAGAAAAGCAGTCCCATTCATATTAAGACAGTGTACAAAACTGTAAATAAAATGTGTACAGTGAATTGTCTTTTAGACAAGTAGATTTGTCCTTTTATTTCATTATACTGAAGTGCTTTGTAATACTTTTGACAAGATAGTCTCTGTTGTGGCTTCTGTTGTAGTGTATATTCTAGAAAAGGATAAGTCTTAAACTACAGTGAATTCAAATCCAGGATTTAAATTCTATAGTATTATATCCATATGCAAGTCTTTGCTGTGGTTATAATTAGAATTAATGTGCTCCATGTATTGTTTAGCTGCCAGGCTAGCATCTCTAGAAGAACCAAAATGAATATCTGAACGTGTGCCTGGAGCAGCAAATGAATAACAGCAACAAAACCCTCTAGGTCTTGCTAAGTTTGGGGGGAGGAGTATAAATTTGTCAATTACACATTTATTTTGAGAAATGTAGCAAAATATTATTCTGGCACTTAATGCAGTTTTTTGAGACAATGGCAGATTAAAACTTATTTAAAGGAGATATTCCAAAATTGTCAATTTCAGTGTAAAGTGTAATGGTCGGATGATGTCATATTTCCTATATGAGAGGGAGATATGAGGAAATCTTGAAGATATTTAGCTGGCCTATAGCTAAATATTTTGGTCTGAATATTATCCATCAAGGCAGTTTTGCTGTCTCCCTGACTTTAGCTATATTACCTTGGGATATTTGCCTTCTTTGCTATAAATGTCTTAGAAATTTTGCCTAGTTATCCTGATTTTTGCCTTTTGGTTCTTGCAGTTTATCTAGCACTAGCTCAAATAGCATTTTGTGTAAAAAACTGATGCTGTATCCTTGCAGTTAATACTTCCCCTTATAATAAACAAAACAGCTCTTGTATTAAAGCAAATGTGGTTTGTACTAATGTCTAATTCTATTTGAGAAAAGGAAATGATTGACCAGTGAGAACCCAGTTGCATCTATCAGGGTAGTATCCATGGTATGAGAAACATTGATTGGTTCATGGTAATTTGAGGGCTGCATATAAAACTTTCTGATTGCCCGATAAGAAAAATCATGGCTGCATATTGTAGTCTCTTGAAAATATAATCTGATGAGTTTTGGAATAAATGGTTTAAATATTTGCATTAAACAAGCCCTAACTGGATAAATAGAGGATGATGAATGCGATCTGGAAAAGGCTGATTTGTCCCCTCAGCTCTTATCCCTCAGCAATCCTTTCCTGATTTAAATTGCTCACTTGAGGATGTTTGCCTTAAGCAGTAAAAATAGCAAGTGCAAGGATTTTAAGAGGCAGAAAGTGTGGGCTAAGTTAAAAGCGATCTATTTAACATCTTTTAACGCTCTGTCTAACATAGTTTGCTGAATTGGTATTTGGTGGCTGTAACGATGGGATGCTGGGAGCTGACCTCTGAATTTCCCATTATTTATTGCAATGCACCATGAAAGGTGACTGAGTAAATCTCCAGGTAGTGAAAACTTATAAAATCAGTTGCAAAGTGGCTGCGGATTTTTGATTCTTGTATTTTGCTTTCGTCTGCCTTCTATTTTATTACATCTAGTCATTAGCGCCTTCATCCCTATTTTTATCCAAATATTCTGAATATGTCTACCACCAAAAGATGTCTACCATCTTTTTGCTGAAGTGTTTTACTATATTTTAGTATTTTCCAACATTAAAATATTTGCTGTATGGTATAAAAGCCAGTTTGGTGTCATGGTTAAGGCATCAGGCTAGAAACAGACTTGAGTTCTACTCCTACCTTAATCTCAAAGCCTGTTGGATTATCTTGGGCTAGTCACGTTCTCTTAGGAAAGGGACCTAGGAAGGAGATGGTGACAAAACACTTATAAAAGACTGGGATTCAGACGAAATTGAACAGAAAAAGAAATCTGCGCCTTATACCATTTTTTAAAGTTAATAGTTGGATAAAATACTACATATGCTTGAATAAGGGCATTTCTAACATTGTATGCTTTTATTAATGCAGCCTAGTCAATTGCTTACTGTATTGCTATACTTGAGGCATTCAAAAATGCAGAGCTTTGTGAATTTTATTGGCTGATTCAAAATAAGTTATTATAGACCCAGTTTTTATTGGAAGAATCTTTGGTTTCAAATTCCATTTTCCTCCAGGTTTGGCAAACATACAAGTATACTTCTGATTCACAGGATGGATGTGATTAGGGATACTGTGTTACATGTATATCCTAATTAACCCTTTGCTATATTGGAGATGGGCAGTTTTCCATTGAACAACTGGAGGGTCTCAGTGATACAACCTCATTTTTCACCTGATTTTTTTTTATTCCCCTAGGAGAAAAGGCCACTTTCACATTTAAAAATTCTCCAAGCAACAAGCTCTACTTTGATGCGGTGACTTTGAGATGTCTAAGCAATTTTTTAAAATGAAAATAGTGTATTGCTTACCAAAATCTTCCTGCTCACATTTTCATCTTTATTTTTTGCTGTGAAAGCATTCAAAAATGGTACTGCAAAAAATTGCAATGCAAAGTGCAGTCTTAAAAATGCTGGTTTGTCACTATTTGAGTCTCAAGTTAGCAGCATGACTTATGGGCTATGTCTTCCTCAGTTCTGGGTTAGCAAGTGGAATTGCATTCCGTTTTTCCTTAGTAATCTACTTGTGGCAGTGAAGGATATCATCTAAATTTAATTTAGATATACATTCTAAAAGTATATAGGTATTTATATTTACTAGTAGTGTTGGTCTATTGCCAAAAATTGCTACAGTACTTATATGTTAAAGTGATATTGACTCTCATAATCACACTATGTGATAGAGATTAAATTCAAATGAATAATGGATATGAAATTACTAAAATATACTAGGGTTTTTTTCTATCTAGTTATGTAGAAGACATTCTCCACTTTTAATACTGTAAACATGTAAAAGTTTAAACTTTATATTTTCTAAAATGGTGTAACACTTACCATCCAAGAAGAAAAAACGAAGACCACGGAAGGGAACTTGTAAATTGACCTGAGAAGCATAAATCCCAGGATTCTTAATTATACAATTAAGGATAACTTTGCCCCAGGAGTGTCATTTCATGTCCCAAGTACTGCCAAGGGAGTTCTCAGATGAATTTGACACCTCTTAACTTTGGGGGAGCGAATTCTGATGTCAGAATAGCTCAACACAGAAAACAATGGAAGGATTATGTCTGGTGAAAAAAACCCTCCTCCCTTTCACCTCCTTCTCAAACAGGAAACCATAAACTGCTTACAACACTGGAAGATACTCAAAATGTGAGATACTTGATCTCCTTAAATAATTAACGGTGGGAGAATTCCCTTTAAACTTATTTTCACTGCTGGAAGTGTTGCTAAATGGGGTTGCTCTCAATGTTGCACCAAAATGTGCAACTTTTACAAATGGTAGGTTGTTGTTTTTTAACATTTAAAGTTATTGTTAAAAGTGACTTGATTGTAAATGGTGTGAACATTTGGTGTGAGCAAATGGTGGTCAGCTAAATTGCTATGCCCAGTTTCTAGTTCTAAATATCTTAACAACAGAAGGAGAAAAAACTTCCTTTTGAGACTCAAAAGCCAATTGGGCTGAGAAAAGTGATCTTCTCCCCACACCAGCATGGCTGGTTGTTTACCTGACCTTTCAGCATGAGGCATCTCTCATAGTCCTATTTTGGCTCCTAATCTGATGTGCTTAGCTCTTGCTAATAAGAGTTTTTAAAAAACGGTCAATACTTGTTTTCTCTGGGTGAACAGTTAAAAACTTCGTGTTTTTAGTTTTATTTCTTTCTCTTTTCTGGCCAAAGTGATTACTATTTGGTAACAGCAGGGTTGTCAAACTCTCATCATCACGTGACGTATCGCAACTCCCCCCCCCCTTTTGCTAAACCGGGGTATGGGCATGGCCAGCACATGATACATCCGGCCCGTGGGCCATGAGTTTGACACCCCTGGGTAACAGCAATGATATGCTGTCAGTGCACATGGCACTTAAGATTTTACCAGTATTTATTCTGCAAGAGAAGCAAGGGACTTCTTGTAACATGTGAATCCAGGAAACATTGCTTCATGGAAGTTTAGCAGGAAGTTTAGCTTATTGCATATTTGTTCTAGTCCAAAAATGAATATTTGACCAAGCCTTCAGTGCTTGTGATGAATATATAGTGTTTGTATATTCTCATGCACACAAAAATGTAGATTTTACAGATAGTTTTTTTATGTGCAAATTATTTTCAAAATCCATATCTCATCATTTACTGGCCAACGTGATGGATTCTTTTTTAAACTACCTAATTTGATGGAACCACGCTCAAGAAAGCCACAAAAACACTTGACGTGGACAGATGGTGTCTTTATATTTCCTCTGAAGGTTGGAGAGATGTTTAATTTTATAAATGATAAGGGGGTGCTCCTAATATTCTTTTTCTTTCTTTTTATCATCACTATCATAGTTACGATTGTATTACTATTCAATTGCTACCAGTAATGCCCATTATTCTATTATCTTTATAGAATGTTCTATACTTTTATTAGAATGTGTCAATGTTTTTTTAAATTTCTTAAGCCAGTTCTGCCCTAAGTAAAATCTTCAAGATTTCTTTTTCTGTTAATTTCCAGCATGTAAAACTCTTAAGTCTTTTTTACAATGTGCTAGCTGTCTTTTGCTGGGCTGCTACTTTTCCTCTCCTTTGGAAGGAAAAACTTTCGTTCAGATGCTGTACTCCTTTTGCAGAATGCCAAGACACAAATCTCTACATCAGTTTCAAAGTTGCAGGTTTATTGGCAATTCTGCCATGTTGATACTTGGGCGGGGAAGACAATAGAGATGCCTGCAATTTTACTAAGATAGCTTGGAAAAGAGACTCTTGGACCTAAAAATATATATGCAATCTACTATTTGATCAACTTCCAGTGAAAAGCTTTAGATGTTAATGTCATTAAAAAAAACAGCTTTTGACAATATGATCAAATGCTGAGTTTTGCTTGAATTTGGCTTTATGGGGCTGAGTAAATCTATTACGAGTTGTAAGCGAAAGTGATTCAGTGGCTGAATTTGTATGATACATTTAACCATGATAACAGCTGTGGTTGGAAGAGCTGCTGAGGTTTTGCACCACTTTGTAGCCGAAACTAACTCCCTCACTTGAATTCCCACAGCATTGCTAAACAAACTTATGGTTCCCTGTGATATAAGGTTAGCTAATTGTAGCCTAAATCATGGTTAAAATGAATTACAATTTAATCAACATGAAAAGCTCTGGAAATTTTTAATCCATCGAAGCTTTATTCTTTTTCCTTGCTAAAATCTTTGGAATTGCAAACATTTATTTAGAAGTTGTAAATGCTGACTTGCAGTTGAGTTAGTTTTATGGCTGTTTATGGCATGCTATTATCATATGTTACAAATGTGAGTTGGGCAGTATTAAAAAATTACCAAATAAATATCCCCATAGCCATATACAGTAGATTTTCCTTCTTCACTGGGAATCATTAGGTATATTCACTAGGTCAGGGGTCTCCAACCTTGGTAACTTTAAGATTGATGGATTTCAACTCCCAGAATTGGGAGTTGAAGCAAAGTTGGCTGGGGAATTCTGAGAGTTGAAGTCCTCCAGGCTTAAAGTTGCCAAGATTAGAGACCCCTGCACTAGGTAACATTCTAGTTGGGCAACAAAACCCTATATTTACTCAAGGCAAATTGCATACTTATTAACAATTGATAATGATACTTAATTGGGTAATGAAATGTCTGCCAGCAAAGGTTGAAGCTGGTTGGATGAATGGTGACTCTCTTTTCAGTCTTACTTATTTATAATGTATTTTAAATTTATAAGGCCACCCAGCTGCACATTAACTATGTGCAGAGTGCAACTTAAAGTCATTTAACTAAAACCAAACGGAAAAGGATAAACGTAACAGGGAACTAACATAAACCATAACCAAAATACACAATACACTTCGGGTGAACACATCTGGATATTTCCTAGAGCGTGGGGGCGGGGGAGGACCATCTTTCAAGGATCTTTTAAAAGACTGCAGAATGAGGACAGCTTTTGAAAACCAGCTTCACTGAATTCAGTGAATTGCACTTCTAAATAAATAAGCAGAGCAAGGAACTGCAACGTATCATCCTAAAAATATTTTGGCTGCCGGGGGTGGGGGAGGAGAGAACATTATTAAATAGAGTTGGAAGAGCTTCAAGAGATCGCATTGTAAATTGCGAGTAGGTGTGACAATGTAGCAGGACTTGCCGATAAACATACTGTACATAGCAAGGCAGCGCCTGAATGCTTAATTTTTAGAAGGCAATGCTTATACACGGAACGATGGTGTTTGAAGCCACTTGCAATTGCAAATTTCTGCTTTTATTCTGGGAAGACGGCACAGGGTGGTTAGTGTCATCCATAGGATTATACTAAACCTCCTTGCTGGATATATAAATCCTAGCACTTGAAAAGTGACAGGAAAACAGTATGCCCCGTGAAAATATAGGGATGGGAGAAGACACCAAAGGAATACGAAACTATGACTCAGCAGCTCCTGACGGCCTCTGCTGCTTAACCGCTCTTGCCAGCTGTGACTACCTGATGGCCAAAGGCTAGGAAAAGTAACCCTGCTATTAATGCATAATGTCATAACATATATCCTGTTCTTGTACGAACATAGAGAGATGCTAGAAGGGACTTTGTTTTACGGATGGTTACTTTTTTCCAGCGTTTGTCAGACGGAAGACTCTGGAGTTGCTTTGCAAAACAGCTCTTCTGTTTTAAAAGTGGGTGTTGTGGAACTGGGCTTCTGCAAGCAAAAACAAAATGCACATTTATTTACTTCTATATTTATTTACTTCTCTACTTCTATTACAAAACAAAATGAATCCATAGTTTAGACCCTTGATGACAAAACTGGCATGCATGCCACAAGTGGCATGCACAGCCCTCTCTGCCCGCACACAAGCCATCGCCCCAGCTAACTCCACTGCGCATGCGCACAAGTCTCCCGCCAGCCAAATGATTTCAGGTCTGCCATGCTTGCAGGAGATGCATGCACATGCATGGGGGGGGGGACTTCGTGGGGTGTGCTGCCCACCCATACCCTGTTTTTGGTCCCAGGAGGCTTCAGGGAGGTCTGCTAGGCCCAAAATTGAGCAGGGGGGGGGGGTTGGCGCACATGTACAAGGGAAAATTTAAAAAATACAAAAGGGGGGAAGAGGTTAAAAAGGACAAATAAAGTAGATAGGGAATTTATAAGCATCATAGAATTAAGTTAATTTTTTCAATAAACTGCCCCATTCGGGTGTTCCATCACTGGAGGCTTTCAAGAAAAGATTGGAGAACAATTTGTCTGGGATGGTATAAGATTTCCTGCCTTGGGAAGGGGATTGAATTAGAAGACCTCCAAGGTACCTTACAGCCCTGTGATTCTTCTGATTTTAAAAACAACAATATTGTTGAAATTCGAATAGTGTCTAAATATCAACAGAAATAAAGTATAAACTACTGCATGAGTTTAAGAATTATTGTAATTTCTAACAGTAATTAAAATATGTTAAGAGAAACTGAAATTTTGGATTTGGTATAGCCCATATATAGTTATAATCCATAACTGATTTCCAGATTGAATTCAATTCTTGCCAGATTTGCTTTTAAAACGCAAAGTTATTTTAGATATCGAGATAGCTTAATTAGCTATTTCCCGAAGGAATCAAATGCACTTTCCAATAGGAAGTGTACAGCAAAGTTCATTTACTATACTTTGTAGTAATATTATATCTTATATAAATAAAAATGTAAATGTTCATTTGTTCAAAAATTTAAATCTCCGAAAGTTCTTCACCGATTGCTTTGAAATTTTGACACAACGTTGCATTCGAATACGCACATGTTTTTATATACCTATATTATATAGATGTCACACTTGTGACAGGTAAAAACATGCTTTTTTGAAAACCAGCACCATATGTTGCACGTAAAAGCAACACACACTATACTAAATATTTCATGATTCCATTTAAATGTTTCCAATTGCATTGTTATATTGAATTATCATAGATTTCTATTTATTTTCATTTTGATTTAATTATTTCGTGTGACATTGTGTTGGAATTGAACTGCGTTGTTTACCATAGCGTTCATTTCATGAGTATACTATATTCGGAACTGTTTGGCCTCTCTAGCTTCGTCCCAACGATCCCTTTATATGTGTGGCTGGGCTGCATCTGCACCCTTTCCCCTTTCCACCCCTCCTCCAATGAGCTTCAGCCATTTCCACCAAGGGGAGCCAAAACCCTTTGGCCTCCCCTCTCTCCCATCCCCTCCCGCTGAGCCTTTGCTGTCTGCAGTGGGGTGGCGCCTGCACCATCCCTCAGCCGCCTCCCCCTGCCCTTAAGCCGGCCTCCCCCCACCCAGCCCAGCAGAATTCCAGAGGAGGTGGAGCGTCTCCTCATCCCGGCCGGCTGCGTGCACTCTCTATCCCCCTCACAGCGAGCCAGCTATGGCCTCATCAAGGCGGCTCTGACTGGGTGGCGGTGGTGTCAGCCTGAGGCGCAGCTGGGCTGGGCTGGCCACTGGGTGTCCCGTGAGGCAGTAGCTGCAGTGGCAGCAGCATCTCTGGTGGGGTCGCAGCAGGCAGGGGCTGTCTCGTGTCCACGTTGCCAGGGGCGGCTCCCTCCTCCTGCTCCTCAGGGGACGCCGGACGCCTCCTCTCGCCGCCGCCGCTGAGGGAAGTTGGGTTGGGGGGGGGCCTCCTCCTCCACCTCTCCTCCTCAGCCCGACTGGGCTGGCGCCTGATGGAGGCATCATCATCAGTGATGGCATTGGGCCTTCCTCCCACCGGCCCCAATGCAGCAGCAGTAGTCTGACTCTGTAGCGGAGGCGCAGGAGAGGAAGAAGATGGCCTTGCAGCAGCAGCAGCACTAGCTTGGAGGACTTCCCACCTGGCCTGCTGGCCCAGCCGACGCCGCCTCCCCTGGCCTCCGCCGCCTCTGTCTCGGTCTCCTTTTGCCCTCCCGGGGTGCCTCCGCCGCAGAGCCTGGCGCTGCTCTCACAGGGAGGAGGATGCGTCAGCGGTCCAGTGGGCGCCCAGTTGAAGAAGAAGAGCAGCTTCCAGATCACCAGCATGACCCCGGCACAGATCTCGGCCAGCCTCAGCTCCAATAACAGCATCGCCGAAGACACGGAGAGCTACGATGACCTGGATGAGTCACACACTGAGGACTTCTCTTCCTCCGAGATCCTGGACGTCTCGCTCTCCTGGGCCACTGACTTGGGGGAGCCCGAGCGCAGCTCCTCTGAGGAGACGCTCAACAACTTCCACGAGGCCAACAGTCCCGGCGCCGTCTCTCCCAACCCCAAGGCCTGACCAATGACAGCGCCCACCCGCTGCCCCACTACACCCACAGGGGATACCATCAGCCTCCTTCCCATGCTGGGGTCCCTCCTGCCCATGTCCAGAGGGGCTCCATCCAGACCCTCATTCCGGAGGCTGCCCATCACAGGGAGCTTGAACAGCGCCAGGCCGGGGCCTGTAATAGCGTCCTCCGTGGCTGTTGCAGGGACCAGTGCAGCTCACTTCCATGCGGGGGCCACCTCTGCTGGGGGAGCCGTGGCCTGTGCAGTGAGTGGCAGGGCCCGCCAGGTAGGCAAGACCCTCACGAACCTTGCCGCTGCTGGCAACGCCATGACCTTCCCTGGAGGGAACCATCCTGGAAATGTTTCTTTTCTTCGCATGCTGTTGGTAAATGTGCCCGGTCCAACGTCTTTCCAGCAATTGAAAATTGTTTCCCACTTGGACAATTATATGTTGCGTGTTCTAGAGTCGGCAAACCAGACAATCTCTATATCTGCACAGACAATGGAACAATAAAAAATATTGTATACCCACAAGCATTGTGAAATTAAACATATTACAAACTTGCGCTTTCTGTTTTCTTTCTTTTTCATTTAACTAGACTGGGCCTCAGCAAAGCATGGCCGGCTACAGCTAGTTTAGTAATATATAATAAAAATAGCAAATCAGAAGAGATATGGAATTTTAAAATACGTTTATTCTGTTTATTCCAAAAGCTTTATAGCATTGCCATCAAATATGAAAAAAAAATCCAAGCTGATCATTTTGTTCCCAACATTTTTTAGAATATCAACTGTTTTGGTAATCAATACTGGAATAATATGTTGCAAATGAAATATCCTACACTGATTTTCTTTAGGTATAATATTTATTATTCATCTTGATTTAAAATTTTTATTGTTGTATATCAGTTCCGTATCCATTTGATCACACCATCTTTCACTTCAGTTTTTGAGTCATATTTCAACAATTCAGAAATATCCAGAAAATGCTCCAAATTTAAGTCATATGGAATATTTTTGATGCAAGGAAAATATCAGAAAACGGCTTCTTACCACTTACACGAAATATCACAGAGATGGCCAAGTAATCTAAGCTAGTGTTTATCATTTTCTTCTGCTTCAGAAAATCTCATGTCTCTGTGATGCTCATTCATGACTATACATGGGAAATCAGCAAACATAAACTGGTGAGGTCTATGTGTGTTTAGGACTGCAACCTTTGTCAGAGAACTAGGCCAGCCTCCAAAATGCAGACGTTCGTTCATGGTGAGGAAATACACCCATAAATCATGCTATCATCATAGAAAGGGCACCAAACAAAGGCCCCGCCAAACGTGAAAATTTCAGTGCCACATCCAATTCATGAATGAGAAATTTGTCAGACTTATGACATTATATTAGTTAACTAACACCTATCCTCCGCGAGCTGCACTGGCTGCCTGTTGATCTCCGGGTGCGCTTCAAAGTGCTACTTGTCACCTACAAAGCCCTGCATGGTATTGGATCTGGGTACTTGAGAGACCGCCTACTGCCAATTACCTCCACTAGGCCAATAAGATCCCATAGATTAGGCCTCCTCCGAATTCCATCAGCTGGCCAATGTCGGCTGGCAACTACCCGGAGGAGAGCCTTCTCGGTGGCTGCTCCGACCCTCTGGAACGAGCTCCCCGTGGAGATTCGTACCCTCACCACCCTCCAGACTTTCCACGTAGCCCTTAAGTCCTGGCTGTCCCGACAGGCCTGGGGCTAAAGATTTCAACCCCACTCGAATAGTATGACTGTTGTGCTCTTTTAATGATGTATTGTTTTCGTGTTTGTAACTTGTTTGTCCTCCCTCCCCCTGAATTGTGAGCCGCCCTGAGTCCCCTCAGGGAAAAGGGCGGCATACAAATAAAGTATCTATATCTATATCTAACTACTGAAACTGCTATCCAGCAGTTTTCCTTCCTCTTAGCCTGGAAGTGAATGCCAGGAACATGAGCCACTCTGGATATAACCTAGATAATCCTACACCTTTCATACCCCGGGTGATGTACAGAGGGTTCCCGAGTTATTTTTTTCCCTTCCTTGACGCCTGGCTAGCCCGAAAGATTGTATCAACATCTATAATTAGGTGGTGATCTGTGATTAGTAGCCTGTGTGCCATTTCTTCTTCTTCTTGAGACATTTGACTTGGCATACCAGTTTCTCAGGAGGTTATAGAAAATGCTGG
This sequence comes from Thamnophis elegans, assembly GCF_009769535.1. Taxonomy (NCBI): domain Eukaryota; kingdom Metazoa; phylum Chordata; class Lepidosauria; order Squamata; family Natricidae; genus Thamnophis; species Thamnophis elegans. The sequence continues at coordinate 20,417,401 of NC_045549.1, read as the reverse complement.
CTGTTCAGAAGCTGAGCTGTCCAACCACTCCTTCCCTCTCTTACTAATCACTCAGATAATATATTATGTTCACCTGCTTTTTTGGGGGGGGGATGACAATGCTGTTCCCAGAAATTTTAGCTGTATAATTTAAAAGCAGAATTATGCTCTTGCTGATATTTGTCACAAAGCCATCAGTCATTAGAGAGAAAGTCTTAGTCTTGACTAAATCCAAAGCAAAGAGTAGCTAACTCACATACTGTATATGGCAGGGGTGTTAAATTCAATGCCCGGGAGATAAATCCAGCCCACAGGATGCTTAGATCTGTCCCGTGGGGCACCCAGGAAACAGCCCGATGTGCCTCTGCTAGCAAAAAAGGAGCTCAGGGAGTAGTGGTGAAATCTAATTTTTTTACTACTGGTTCTGTGGGCGTGGCTTGGTGGGGTCTTGTGACTACGTAGTCATGTAAGTGGAGGATCAAAAAGACAGAAAACCACTTTAACAAAGTCCTGCTGGAGCAGGGTTTGACTAGATGACCTCCAGGTCCCTTCCAGCCCTGGATTATCCTCTGAAGCTGCGTCTACTGCCAGGTTTGTAATCCATCCTTCCCCTCCTTTTTCCCTCCCTCCCTCCCTTTCTTTTTCTTTCTTTCTCCCTTCTCTCTTTCCCTCTCTGTTTCTGTGTCTGTTTCTTTCTGTCTGTCTGTCTCTCCTTCTCACCACCCACCATACCCCGTTTTTGGCCTAGCAGGCCTCAGGGAAGCCTGCTGGGAGCAGAAACGGACCCCCCCACCCCCATTTTTGGCCTAGCAAAAATTTTGGGAGCAAAAATGAAGCCCCCACCATGGTATTTTTTACTACCAGTTCTGTGAAACAGTAGCATTTTTTACTACCTGTTCAGGCAAACTGGCCTGAACCGGTAGCATTTTACCCCCGTCAGGGAGGCCACACAAAGCCCACCTGGATTCTGTTTTCCGCCACGACAACCTCCTCAACTCTCTCGGGGAGACCACATGCTCCGTTTTCATTGCCAGAGGGCTGCAGAAGGCCGTTGTGGTAGAAAACAGAGCTTCGAGTGATGTTGAGGTGGCCAAACCCACCCTGGCCATGCCCCCTGATCACTACCCCCCCCCCTGAGATCAAACAACCCTGATGCAGCTCTCAATGAAATTGAGTTTGACACGCCTGGTATATATCTTCTGGCTAGACACCCGTTAAGCCTAGAAACATCCAGAATCATGCTACTAATATTCACTATGAGGTCTTATGTTTCGCATGTTTCTTCTAATAGACTAAAATAGGTATATAAAAATAACAGGCTTAGTACATCTACTTTACCTAGGGACAAATCCACACACATTCATAAAAAATGGTTACATTGCTGACCTTCATCCGTCTGATGATATACCTGCCACATTCTCATATACAGTACATTTAGGCCAGAGAAGAACAAACTCTTTTCTTTCATATCTAGATTTATTTGATCCCATATAACGGGTCCCCAACCCGTGTGAGGGGATTGCAACCGGGCTGCGAAACGGCCGGCGACCATGTGCACACACATACTCACTTGTGCAAACAGTGGGCAAGAGTGTGCACGGGTGTGCTCCATTTGCATGAGTGACAGGTGCACGTGCCCACCGCTCTCACAAATGGAGCTGTGTGCGTGCGCGCACTCTCCAACCACTTGTGTGGAACCATCCCCTCCCCCCATACACACACACTGCCAGTCCGCGAAGCCGGAAATTTGCGGGAACTCTTGTTATATGACTTTCTTTCAGATTTGCTGAAGAAAATTAGAATAAGTTACCTTTTATGATGATTGTAAAGCCAAAACTATGGTATGAGGCTGCCTTCACCAAAATTGGAAGGATGGAATAAAAAGATGATAAATAAAATAGGGTAAAACTAACATAAGAGTTGCATTTTGAAGTTGTGCCAGTTGATGGAAGCGCTCTAAAGAAGAATAAGTGGGACAAAAGAAAAAGACTCAAAATAGTGGATTTTGTGTTACTTACAATCATAGATTCATCATGTAATTTATATATAAATTTTAATGTTGCCTATGTAGCTTCTAAGGGATGTGGTGGCTCAGTGGCTAAGACACAGAGCTTGTTGATCAGAAAGTTTGGCGGTTCAAATCCCTAGTGCCGCGCAATGAAGTGAGCTTCTGTTACTTGTCCCAGCTTCTGCCAACCTAGCAGTTTGAAAGCATGCAAAAATGCAAGTAGAAAAATAGGAACCACCTTTGGTGGAAAGGTAACAGTGCTTCATGCACCTTTGGCATTTAGTCATATGACCACGGAGATGTCTTCGGACAGCACTGGCTCTTCGGCTTTGAAACGTAGATGAGCACCGCCCCCTAGAGTCAGGAACAACTAGCTCATACGTGCGAGGGGAACCTCTACCTTTACCTATGTAGCTTCTTCCTCTTCTGTCACATGAAAGTTATCAAAATGGTGCAAGTAGAGGTCAAAAAAGTTAAAATGTCAAAAACTCCAAAAAAAGTTTGCCACGCAGGTAAAAAAGTAGGACAAGACTTCTTTGATCGCATAGTTGTAGTCACCGTCCTTGTTTTAGTTATACCCTCCTGTATGCTTCGAAACAGAGGAAACATTGTGAGAGTTGCTCCCAACTATTCCAGACGCCTTTGCACAATCATGAAGTTTCAGGTTTTGTGCCTCTACATTAGAAAGTAGCAAATTACCCAGCAGTATGGAAAGAAACTTGCTGGAAGCAAGGTGACGTCTTCAACTTCTTAATAATGTTAAAATGCAGCACACTCTATTCTACTATCAAATGGGGTGTGTGCAAGTTCTTGTGTTAATTATTTTCTGCTGTTCTGGGATGTGACTTCTGAGGAAACCAGGAAAGTCAGAAGCCATCTAGTCCCTCTGTTCATAGCAAAATAAAACACCCTGTTTCCCAAACATGATGTTTTCCCACATCTGTTGTCTTGGGAAAATAAAAGCTTGTAGCATAAACATCACTTTTGAAAGCCAGTAATCCCTCAACAACTCTTATATTTGAACCTCAGAATATTCTCTTTTTTTCTCTCAAGTGATTTGAGCTCCAGCATTTCATGATTACAAGATTGGAATTATAAAGTTTAATTTTTGGTTCATTCTGATCCAGAATGTCTGTAAACATGGTGAGATTATAATTGTACAAAGAGTGCAAAGCATACCTTTATGCTAGTACTAAAGACTACACTAACTAAAGACTAATTTTTGTGCTAATCTCAACAAAAACATTTTCTTCCTTACATATTGCCTGAGGTCATTTGCCAGGACTATCCCATTTACGGAATTTTGGCAGGATTGCATAATATACAGAATTGAAGACCAAACAAAAAATTCCCTCATATTTACCAGATTATGTAAATTCAATGATAGATTTTTATTTGAGCATGATTAAGTATGATGTGTGAATGTGGCCACCTCATACTAATAACCAACAGTTGCGAGCAAGAGACTGCAAGCAATATGACATCAAAATCTGTCAAATGTTAATGAGATACTTAGGAATTAATATTCCAAAAACCTTTAGTAAACTAGGAATGCTAAACTATAACCGGCTGGTGTAATCAATAAAAAACACCTTAGGGAACAGTCATTATTTAATCTATTTTAGACAAAAAAGCTGCCCTAAAGTTATTGATTTCTTGAGAGCTGTTATACAGTTGGCTGCCAGCAGGAAACTCAATGGGGGAAACCAGATTCATTCAGTGACTGCATAATTAATCAGTGATTCACTTAACTGTGGCAAGAAACGTAAAATGGGACAAAATTCACTCAACAACTGTCTTGCTTTGGACGTTTGGGCTCAATTGTGGTGGTAAGCTGAGGTCTACCTGCAGGGGTGTCAAACTCAAGGCCCGCGGGTTGGATCCAGCATGTGGGGTTCTTAGATCTGGCACGCGGGGCCTCCTTGGAAACATCAAAGGACTGGCCCGCAGTGGTTCTGCCAGATAAAATGGAGCTATGGGGGGGGGGCACCCACAGCCCTCACAGTCTCCGTTTTTGGCTGCCACCCTCTGCTAGCAAAAACAACTCGGGGGGCATGCAGAGGGTGGCAGGAGGCCATCACAGCCGAAAACAGAGTCAGGAAAGGCCACATGCACACACACCCCACTCCAATTTTGCTGGCAGAAAGTGGCAGGAGGCTGTCGCAGCTGAAAACAGAGCTCGGGAGCCTGTTTTCGCTTGCAGAGCACTTAGGCCACCACAGATGCCCCCCAACACGAGTGATGTCAAACTGGCCATGCCCACCCCATCCCCCGATGCCAAACACAACCCTGATGTGGCCCTCAATGAAATCGAGTTTGATACCCCTGGTCTATAGTAAGATGATAGCAATGCAACCATTAACAGTCTTTGGGAATCTTATGTTAATAACTTTCTGAGTCTTCTAAAGATTCAATATCCAAAATATCCTGTTAGAAGTTGCTGGAATGGGATTGACATCTCTCAAAGAACCATGAAAATCAGTTTCAGTTGTGTCAGAGACACAATGGGCTACACTTTGGAAGAACTTTACACTGCAATCTGTATTAGAAAAAATCTGAGAAGAATTCTTGAAGATTCATAAATAGTATTATTCCCACATAATGTTATTAAAATTACTGGAAAAAACTCATAACGCTGTTGGAACTGTGATGAAACAAAAGATACATGCATGAACAGTTGTCTTGTAAGGTTGTACACATATTCTAGCCCGAGATGATTAGAGAGATTAACAAAATGGACATTGGAAAATTTAGTTATGTTCCCATGATAATTTAATGAGACAACTCAAAGAATCAAAAATATAGCCATTCAATTCATGATGGTTGCTGCAAGGATGGCATAGTAGAAAAAATATAGTAGAAAATGCAGAGGCCTCCATCATTAGCTCTGTAGTATTTAAAGATAGGAACAATTGTTGTAATGGGAAAATTGACATAAAAAATTGGGTGTGTTGGGCTGAACCAAAAAGTTGTATTTGATTCAGTTTGGTGGGGGCGGGGGGAGACTTTCTTTACCGAGGAAAATCGGTGGTCATGAAATATTGCAAGTTCATCAGATGGTTAAAGGGGAAAAAAGGGGACACTGGAAGAATATCTGAAGGATAGTAAAGAAGATGCACTGTCTGAAGCTAATACATCAGGAAGGCTTACTGACTCTTGGAGAGACCAAACTGACCTACAAGAAAGAACAAATGAAGAACAGAAAAGAGACCGAGTAACAGAAAGTATTATATGGCCACTGTATAAATAAAATAGCAGGCAAAGCAGATCACAAGATCTGGCAATGGCTAAGAAAACAGGAAAGTTGAAGAAAGAGAGAGACAGGCTAATTCTTGTTGCACAAGAGCAAGCCTTAAGAACAAATGCATACAAAGCCAGAATTGTGAAGACAGCAACCGACAAGCAAGCAAAGGTAGTACCAATAGTAATAGGCACTTTGGGTGCAATCCAAAAACAACCGGAGCACCACTTGAACACCATCGGCATTGACAAAATCACCATCAGTCAATTGAAAAAGTCAGCTTTGCTCAGAAGAGCTTACACCTTGTGACGATATTATTAAGACCATCAAACATCAACATCTGCCTATCCCAGGTATGTATGTATGTATATGTATATGTGTGTGTATGTATGTATATGTGTGTGTGTATGTATGTATGTATGTATGTATGTATGTATGTCTTTGGTTATTTGGGTTTTCTCCCGTGTAAAATTGGAAGTGTCTTGGTGACGTTTCGACGAAGTCTCATTCGTCATCTTCAGGCTTCGTGCTTCCAGGAGCAAACCACTTTCCCTTTTGGATCTTTGGCCTGCCACATTTTCTATTATTCTACTATGCCGTTTCTATTGTGGGAAAATGGGAGTGGTGGTGGTACAGAGTTAAATGCTATGTTAAGGCAGGACGTAAAGTGAGATTTGTACATAGATGACTTACTCTCTGGATAAAAATACTATGGGGGTAAGACACCCCTAACACACTTTGGGGGGTGGTGTTCTGTTAAGATACAGCCTGATGTGCCATACTGTCCTAAAATGGCTTCTATTGTACAGCACAGTGGAGTTGCCATGGTAACAGCTTCACAGTACTCAAGGACTCCCTGTGGTAAGGGGAAAAATCCAACATTAGAAATTACATTTGGTCGGGACATTTTCAACCTATAAATAAATACTCGGGCAACGCCAGCTTATCGGCTAGTAGATAGATAAAAATGACAAACACAGTCTGAAAAACTGGCTGATTGTACAATAAACAATAATAAATTATTCTTTTTGATTATCCTAGTATGTACAAAAGTTATGAGATCTTGATTTATTCTTAGATTTAAAAAAAATCTAATAATAATGCTTTTGCTTTATTGCTTTTGAATAAGATTTATTTTTTAAAAATGAGGACTATACTTGAGGAATATACCAGTATGTGGTAAAACTAACAATATGCATCAATAATAGAAGTTTGACTAAATGTAAGGAAGAATGAATTTCCTTGTTTATTACATGTTACAAAACAAGGCAAACTCAGATAATGAGAGTATGGTGTTTAAAGGAAAAAAAATGATATAAAGATAGTAACCTGAAACATTAGTAATGTTTATTAATAATTTGAAGTAAACAAAAGTCAGTACAATGGGAGGTTATCTAGAACTTAATATTTTTCTTACTGATAGCCTTAGCATCTATTTTTTATTGTTTTTCATAAAATCATGTACATTTATTTTGGATAATTATAAACAGTGGAGATATCACTGTAAATATTAATGTTTAGCATTTTGTAATAACTTGTAATTATTTCTCAAGATGAGTGTAGTTTTATATATTCAATTAATTATTTAGTTAATGATTTTTAAATTTTAGGAAAATTGTAAATTCTTTAAAAAAATGGTATTTTATTTTCCATCCACTATGCCCTTTCTCACTTTTTTCTTATTTTGTCATTTATTTTTTTCCTTCAATGTTTTAAATAAAAATATTAGAACATTTCCATTTACCCTGTATGCATTGATAAATTTTTTCCGTTTATTCAGTGTATTTTTCTGCTGCATTTTCTGCAACTCCCAAGTTCTGGGAGTTGGTCCACAAGTCTTAAAGTTGCTAAAGTTGGAGACTCTTGCCCTAGAATTAGATCCTATCCATGAGTTTCATCTTAGTGGCATTGCGGACGATCTTAAGGACATGGCCAGTCTCCTAAACCTTGGGTTATAGTGGATGGGAGACCCTCATTGGATGAGGCTGGATGATACTGAGCAGCAGCTCATTTTGTTTGTTTATTCTGTATTTAAATGTTTATGCTAGAAGTTGCCAAGAGTAGTTTGGCATTGAACTGCACCTAAATTTAATGAAATAAAATAAACACATTGTGTGACCCAGACAATTGTGGTTTATTCAGCAAGCTATGACTGACCATTATTGTCAGGAAGCTACAACAAGGTAGCTTCCTACTGGCTTTCTTGTTAATTAATTAGTAAAATTAAACTAGACAGGCACTAATTTAAAATTAGTGAATTTATGATAGAAATAAAAATGTTGGGGGCAAACCAGCAGAAGGTCTATATACCTGAATCCCTAACTTATTTTCATTTTTTTTTTCTAGCAAATTGGAAAAAAGGGATATTGCAATACTTGTAATGTTTTACTCATGCAACCTTAATCATCCAGAATTGAGAATACTGTAGATTAGCAATGCTTTTCACTTAAAGGTATACATTTATGTAAATATGTGATCATTTTCGGTAACGGATCAGGTTAATTAATGGTTTGTTCAGTATATTGAAAGGATGACAATTCAGGACAAGAAGAAGAATCTTATCATGTTAGAAGGTATTTATTTTTACAAAGTTATTTTACATGAAAAAGCTACATACTGTAGTTTGCCAGAAATTTATAATTATTTAATGTCATTGGTGGGAAACTATCATGAAGATTCATAATTAAGTCTCTGACTGAGCATGTTAATGATATGCCATTAAGGCAGAATCATATTTCTCTTCCATTGCCAACTAGTTTTCAATAACGTGATGACATGTACTGTAATTGGATCGTGTGAAAATGAACTATTAAGAGGATAGAAAGGGTGCAGTCTATAGACCACATAATATGCACCACATAAAACATGCAATATATTAAATACCCATAACTAGTTAGCTTGTGTACTGTATCTGCTGGGCTTGAATGCTAATAAAATGTGAGTATTTGCTACATTTTGCTACATTCCATGGGAAATAAGAACCTTGCTTTACACTGTAGCTTCTACCCTGATGAAGAAATTCTAATGGCATAGAAAAACCAATGTCAGAATCATACCTCTGCTGGTTGTGTATATGGACAGGTTCAAGAGAGTGAAGACTTCCCTGAACATTCAGAGTGGCTTCTTCCCTCCTGAGTACAGTAGAAGTACAAGTAGACGTAAGGATGGAAACTTAGCCTTCACTACAGCTAAACTACGATTCCCATCATTGCCCACCCTTCATTACAGTAACTGGAACAGTACAGTGCCATTCAGCAAGATTTGGAGTGCGCCAGCTTCTCATACTTACTATTATTTAATTATTCCATTCTGTCAGTTTTCATCTTACAAGAACCACATTTTACTTCTTTTTTGTCTCTGCTGTATCTAGTTAATATTAATAACATTAATTTAATAACAGTAATTTAATAACAGTAATTAATAACATTCATATGATTGAGCGGGTCCAGAGGAGAGTACTCCACTGCCCTACTCACAATAAAATTCCCTATGCCACCAGATTTGAAATTTTGGGCTTGGACAATCTGGAACTCTGCTGCCTGCGGTATGATCTAAGCACAGTACACAAAATTGTCTGCTTCAACGTCTTACTGGTCAATGACTTCTTCCGCTTCAACCTCAATAATACATGGGCAAACAATCAATACAAACTCAAGATAAACCACTCCAAACTCAATTGTAGAAAATATGATTTCAGCAACAGAGTGGTCAACACCTGGAATGCTCTACCTATCTCTGTTGTTACATCCTCACACTCACAGCTTCAACCTTAAACTATCTATGGTGGATGTCACCCCGTTCTTTAGAGGTCCGTAGCACACCAGCGTGGCTAACGTCCCTGTCCTACTGTTCCCATCTATTTGTATTCATTTCTTTTGTTTATATCATGTTTATATTTTTAGCTGCCATCTTGTACATGTTTGACAAACTAATAAATACAAATACTAGTGCAGGGGATTTTTCTTTCCTTCCCCTCTTGGTTCTCTTTCTTTGTTCTGCTTAGGGACAAAATCAGACTCAGATGTCCTACAGCTCTTCTACTATTGAACAAAACATACTTTTCCTTTCCCTTGTCTTTTTTCATGCACAGAGGAAAAGATCACAGAGCACTTCACATTGCAGTGAGCATCTCCACTAGATGGCTCATGTGTCTTCCCTTCTGTTTGTAGTGTACTGGCAAGTAAACTCTACTTATGGCCGAATAATAAAAGTTCTTGGCTCTTACGTTTGGCTAACTACAGTTTAGATTGCCTCTTTTCTCCTAGTATTTTTTCTTCCCTTAAAAAAAAAATTACTCATCTTACAAGTTTAGCCATTTCCTTGGAATATGGCACTTTCTATTTTGACAAAGCTTTGTAAACTTGGAAGGATTCTTTCTCGCTCCTCCAACCACAAATGATTCTTTGGTGGCCTTCCAGTTCTTTAATTGCTTTTGTATTCATGCACACAGAAACCTCTACTGTACTTGGAAGAAAGAGGAAACCGGCACCTTCGTTGCAAAGCGTTGCACGAACTGAAGTCCTGTTCCAACCGCAAAAAGTATTCAAGCTACTGATCAGAGAAAATAGGCTGGTAATTTAAGTTCTCACTCTGGTTGCTGGAGAAAATTTGAGGCTTAATGAGGTTTAATACATGCTATAACCATTACTTTTGAAGAATTACAGCACCATCTGAGAAAATGCAACCAAATAACATTACAACAAATCATTTAGTGGCCGTTCAAAGTACAACAGCACTGAAAAAAATAACTTATGACTGTTTTTCACACGACTGTTGTGGCATCCCCATGGTCACATGATCAAAATCAAGACACTGGCTACCCGACTCAGATTTATGACAATTGCACCGTCCTGGGGACATGTGATAATCTTTTGCAATCTTCTGAGAAGCAAAGTCAATGGGGAAACCAGATTCACCTAACAACTGTGTTACCAACTTCACACCTGCTGTGATTCACTTAACAACTCTGGCAAGAAAGGTCTTAAAATAGGGCAAAACTCACTTAACAAATGTCTCAGCCACACAAATTTTGGGCTCAGTTGTGGCTGTAAATCAAGGACTACCTATATTAAGACTAACTGTGTAATGGAACAATGAGCACTTGTAGTGTAGCTTTGTAAAGTACATGCATTGTAATTGTCATTACAAGAAGACGATGACAATCACAGTAAAGCATTTGGGCCTATTTACAGGGGCTGTGGGCAATGGTGCATTGGGAAGATCTGAAGAACCAGGTTGAATTATCCTACAGCTTTCAATCTGGAAGGTATTTTATGAACTCAGAGCTGCACTAGAGTTTTTTCTTGAGCTGGACGTTGTAACAAATGGGACAAATAAAATCTACTTGTTTATTACATCTAAAAATTAACCTCTGGCTTCTGAGAAGTAAGAAATATATGTGCATATGAATGAATGTGTATGTGTGGTTGTTTGGCAAAACAGATTAAATACTGAGCAGAGTAGGCTAGGTAATTTTAATTAGTGTAGATGTTTGCTCATATTGTATTGATTTTATTGTAGGTATTTGCCATAAAATAGAACCTCATTTCTCCCCTGTAAGGAATTCATAAGGAAGAATAAGATTTTTGTGTATATATGTCAGAAACATTCTAGGTAAATGTATACTTTAGATTTATAAACATGCAAACAACTGCACTGAAAACCTCACATCATAAAATTATAATGCACATAATTGCACTGAAAATAGTAAAGTGATTGTCTATCCTCTCAAACCAGATAATAGTCTTAATTAAACTCTAACATGTCCCAGTGGCATAGCTGTCATTTAAAAATCATTTAAAAAAAAAGCTTAATTCATTGACTGCATCAGATTAGGCTAACTATGGTTCATTAAATCAGTCCCAATAGCTAAACATGCTGCATTAAACTGAATATACAGCAACACATTGTAACTTACTTAAAGCTACTTGAGTCCAATCACTGCAACTTTCTATGACTTAAAAACTGTTGGATCAAATGGGTTACTGCGACATTTTAACCATACAGATGCTACTTAGTCAGACTGATAGTGAAGTTTACAGTGTGGTACTGGACAGCCATACAAAAAATATGTTTCTCAATATTGTTGGTGACAAGATGCTTCCAATCATCTTTGCCCTAAAAGTATGCAATCTAGAAGAGCTATGATAACACATACCTTTTCTAAGGTTTTCACAGATGCTGCTATTCTTGTAACACAGGAATGACCAAAGAAAAGCTGAAAAAACTTTATAATTTTTTTGGTAAAAGTTTTTTATCTTTCAATTTTAAAATACATACATTCCATCTTTTCTTAAGCAGTGTGTTGTCTGGGCACCAGGGGTGAGTTCCTGCCAGTTCTAACCTCTTCCATAGAAGAAGTTCCACACATCTACAGTGCTGTTTAGAACCGGTTCCAGCTTGTTCCCCCCGCCTGTCCGCACATCATCAAGATGAAGAGCGAGAGGAGGAATTCTAGGAGTTAAAGTACACAAGTCTTAAAGCTGTCAAGTTTGAACACCCCTGGGTTTTTTCCCCTAAAGGTTAGGGGTGCAAGGGTCTTGTAACTTTGAAGCTTCAAGACTTGCGTGCTTCAAATGCCAGTTTCTGAGCCAATATTTTGGTTGCTAAGCAAGAGTGTTGTTAAGTCACCACATTTTACAAGTTGGTCACGCCCACCCAGTCACGTGGCTGGCAAGCCACTCCCACAAAGCAGGCCACACCTACAGAAGAGGTTCTAAATTTTTTTGAAACTCACCACTGCTGGGCACAAATATCTGTGCAACATTCTTCTATAAATTATAATGTATTATTATACAATTATTTTGCAAGTCTCTTCATTTCCTTCTTAACATACCTTCTAATGTATCTTCTAATATATATATATATAATAACATTGATTATAGTTATTTTCATCATAATCATGCTATCAATTATCATTTTATTCTTATCAATACATTTTCTATTTTTCTTTTTATCTTCTTTTATTTCCAGTTTCCTTTTTTATTCTCTTAACCATTGATAAAATACCTTCCATATCATATAATAATCAGATTGTTCTTTCTCCTTAATTACCAAGGTTAGTCTATTCATTTTTGCACATTCTAATATTTTCCTAATCACCTTCTCTTCAGACAGAATCTCTTCACATTTCCAATATGGTGCAAATACAATTCTAGCTGCAGTTAATATATGAATAATTAAATATGTATTGTCTTTATTATAGGTTTCAGGTAATATCTCCAACAAAAATATTTCTGGTTTTAACTCAATACGTTGTTTTATAATCCTTTCCAACCACATCTTTATCTTAGTCCAATACTTCTTTGCTTCTCCACATATCCACCACATATGATAGTAAAATCCAGGTAACTAGTGACATTTCCAACATTTAGTTGATTTGTTTAAACATCTTTGCCAAACTCGCCAATGGAAAATGCCATCTATAAAACATATTATATAAATTCTCTTTATAGGCAGTTGACATTTTGATTTATAATTTCTATCCCACAGTTTCTGCCTTTTATTTAATTCTATCACATGACCAACATTTTTCGCCTACATTATCATTGCCTCTTTTACTTGTTCCTCTGCCAGTTCTGTACCCAGTAAATAACTATACAATTTCTTTATTAATCTATTTTTTGCAGATGCTGTTAGTCTTGTAACAGAGGAATGACCAAAGAAAAGCTGAAGAAAACTATCTATTTTTTTAAACTGTGATATAGTGACAAAGAAGAGTATGAACTGTTCAGAGGTATCATATGTTTTGTTACGTGAAACCCTAGATCATGTTCTTTAGACGCGGCCAGAGAATTAACTGTTTTGCAAATCTGAAGGCATATCTCCACTTGAACTTAAACAGGGCATTAACATATCCCGGGTGCTCTTTTTTCCTGCTCTGTTCCTCATGATGTTGCTATTGTTTTGCCCCCAAACAAGCCATAGTTTTGAGTTAAAATGTCACGAAAGGGAAGATGAAGTTGGCAGCACACGTACTTGTTGGCCAAGCATCTTTGCTTAGCATGGCATTCATACAAGAATGAATGGCTTATGGAATTTAATAAAACTGCAGTGTACTTCCTTGAATGAGTCAATTGATACGATCCCAGTTGTGGCTGTAACTGACTCCAATTTGTCACGTAGCAGCACAAATTCTTCTATGCAATCAGTTCAGTTACAGACTAAACAATCTGTGCTTGGTCTGCCCTTGGACAAAGTGATTGTTTCAACTTTTACCTGAAAAAAAATATCATTCTTTTTCTATTGATAGGAATAATAAAGATTGTATAAATGTTTTTGTATGACTGCAAGCTGTTTGCCAGTTGCAATGTATGGCTGTGAAAGTTGGACCATAAGAAAGTCTGAGCGCCAAAGAATGGAGGCCTTTGAACTCTGGTGCTGGAGAAGACTCCTGCGAGTCCCTTGGACTGCAAGGCGATCAAACCGGTCAGTCCTAGAAATCAACCCAGACTGTTCTTTAGAAGGCCAGATCCTGAAGATGGAACTCCAATACTTTGGCCACCTAATGAGAAGGAAGGACTCACTGGAGAAGAGCCTCATGCTGGGAATGATTGAGAGCAAAAGAAAAACAGGATGACAGAGAACGAGATGGCTGGATGGAGTCACTGAAGCAGGAAGTGAGAGCTTAAATGGACTCCAGAGGATGGTAGAGGACAGGAAAGCCTGGAGGAATGTTGTCCATGGGTTCGCGAAGGGTCGGACATGACTTTGCAACTAACAACAACAACAAAGCTGTTTTATCAATTAACCTCCACATTGCTACCGTTTGTCAAATGCTGGAACTAATAGTATAATTTAAGTAAGCACAATCCAGAGAGAAATGACACAATTCCCTCCCACTATGAGGCTTTATACAGGTAGTCTTCAACTTACAACAGTTTGCTTAGTGACCGCTCAAAGTTGCAATGACATTGAAAAAAGAGACTTATGACCATTTTTCACACAGGACCGTTGCAGCATCCCCATGGACACGTGATCAAAATTCAGATGCTTGGCTACTGACTCACATTTATGATGGTGGCAGTGTCCCTGGGTGATGTGTTCCCCTTTTGCAACCTTCTGATAAGCAAAATCAATGGGGAAACCAAATTCACTTTACAACCGTGTTAGTAATTCAACAACTACAATGATTCACTTAACAAATGTGGCAAGCAAAGTCGTAAAATGGGTCAAAACTCACTTCACAAATTTCTCACTTAGGAACATAAATTTTGGGCTCAACTGTGGTCATACGTTAAGGATCACCTGTAATCACATTGAAATAAGGCATAGTTAAACGATACGCTCAGGATTCATGAAGCAAGATAGACCAGCAGCAAAACTATCACAATTTGCACAATCTGCTTGCACACAATTAACATTGCAATGGTTGGTTCAACCCAGGTTTCATAGAACCAGTCCCGCCCTGTTGGCGGCCTCTTCTTGTTTCATGGGAAAGTAGAGTGATTCTTGGATGATTCATTGTGATCTACTTCCAAAATGGCTTTAATTTGCTCTGGGATCCACTGACCTGCCTGAACCTGAAGTAGGGGATATATGGAAAGAGACTGGTAGGATACAGGTTAGATTTCTGTTCATGATTAAAGACTCCTTCCATTGTGGGGGAGAAAAGTATTAAAAATAAGCAAGTATGGTCACGCACTACAAAATAACTGTAAAATAGCTTGTGTACATCCAGCAATGAAGGGGAGCTCTTACAATGGCTGTGTTGAACTGATGTAGGATGATTTCTGCAGTGGATTGTGATTTTCTGTTTTAAATTGTTTACGATAGGTTTTCATATTTTTGTATGATAATTTTTAACTTGTTTTATTGGGTTTGTCTTTTTTACCAGTTGTGAGCTGCCCAGTTGCTTCGATAAAATGGTTAGCTATACAAATAAATAAACAATAAACAAACAAATCCTCTACAGAATGTTGCAAAGAAGGCCGTGGTTATGCGTTGTGCTCATTGGATTGGGCTTAACAGATCCAACTGGCCTATAAAAATCATATGCCTATTCAGTTATTAGGATTGTCACAAAGTAAAATGTATGCTTATAAATTGCTAAGTTGGCTGAACATCATCCTTTGAATGTAAAGGGCATGGAGGCCTTTAAGAGATCATTTAAACAATTTCTTCTGAAATGTTTGGGGCCTTATCATAAAACATATTTCCTGCAGGAGCGGTGTGTTTCTGGAAAACAATACGGCAGCTTCAATGAATTACACATAGCTGTTGCATTCATATTTCTGTGCACTTTTTCCATCTGAAGCACTGCTCGGCCCTATTAGTGAACAGGCAACCAAAGTGGAACATTTGAACATTTAACTGTCTTCAGGAAAGGACTCTAATATTCATACAGCATTGGCTGCAATCTACAAACTATTCTCAAGGGAACTTGCAAGGATCTTGCGTTCTAGTAGAGTAGTAGACAAGCACTTAAATATGAGCGAGCAATGTGCTGCAGCTGCCAAAAAAACCCCAATGCAGTCCTAGGCTGCATTAACAGATGGATAGAATCAAGACCACGTGAAATATTAGTACCACTTTATAACGCCTTGGTACGACCACACTTGGAATACGGCATTTAGTTTTGGTCTGCATGATATATAAAAGATGTTGAGACTCTAGAAAGAGAGTAGAGAAAGAACAAAGAATATTAGGAGATTAGTGGCCAAAACATATGAAGAACAGCTGCAGGAACAGGGCCTGTCTAGTTTAATGAAAAGAAGGACAAGGGGTGACATGATAGCAGTGCTCCAAATATCTAAGGGGCTGCCACAAAGAAGAGACCTATTCTCCAAAGGACCTGAAGGCAGGGCAAGAAGCAGTGGATGGAAACTAATCAAGGAGAGAAGCAATCCAAGGAGAAATTTCCTGACAGTAAGAACAATAAGCCAACAGAATGGCTTGACTTCAGAAGTTGTGAGTGCTCCATCACTGGAGCTTTTCAAGAAGAGATTGGGCAGCCATTTGTCCAGAATGATACAGGGTCTCCCTCCTGCCCAAGCTGGGGTTTGGGTTAGAAACCTTCCAAGATTCCTTCCAACTGTTATTCTGCACAAAACTAATTCAGCAACAACTGTACTATGCTACATTTAGCAACAGTGGTGGGCCATACCGGTAGTAGTCGGGAGCAGCGGCCACCGTACCAGTACAATACGGTATGAGGAGCACCCAACATGGGTTTTGTTATCCATGAAATTGTTATCCACCAATGTTAACATATGACATTTTTATACTTTTTTTTTTTTAAAATATATTTTATTCATTTTCACATTCCATTTTGCAATCACTTATATACAGGGTATTTGCTATAAGAAAAGAAAAAAAAAAGAAATAAAACAAAATGAAAAAGAAAACACAACTCATCATTCACAACCCCACCTAACACTTCCATCCTCCATACACCCCATCTACCCCCTCCAACTTTCCTTTCTCCCTCTAACACTCCCCTCCTACTTCCCTTTCCCCTCAAACCTTCCTTCTCCCCTTACTCCCCACACGCCCTCCTTACATTCCCCTTACTCCTTCCTTACTCCTCCCTCTTCTTTCCCTCTACCTCCCTCCTTGGTGTATGCCTTTATTCGAGTGTTGTTTAATCTGATAAAAAGTAAAATAAACCAAGGGAAAAAAAATATATATATATAAAGAAAGAAAAAGGAAAGAAAAGAAAAAAAAAACCACCGTATATAAATACATTCTTGTTCTTATTGAGACTATGTTAACACCCACCCACCCACCCCCCATAAATCCCC
Source organism: Thamnophis elegans (assembly GCF_009769535.1). NCBI lineage: Eukaryota > Metazoa > Chordata > Lepidosauria > Squamata > Natricidae > Thamnophis > Thamnophis elegans. The sequence continues at coordinate 20,400,432 of NC_045549.1, read as the reverse complement.
ATCCCTAATCCTCCCGACTTCCCAGGGCCCACACCTGGCACTACCTTCTGTCTAAAGTATCTTGTGTACGTATGGATTAAAAATAAAAGTAATATATCAAAAGAAAGAAAAACAAGAAAAAAGAAAGAAAAGAAAAGAGAAAAGAAAAAAAAAAGAAACCACTCTTTGTGTTGAGCTCAGCCCCCCATCTTTATCTATATTTAAATAGTATAAGTCATTCTATCTATATTTTATTCTCGTCTCTTACTTCTTTGTTATTTACCCCAACTTTCTGTAGACTCTCCCGTTCCTCTTCCTAAACCTTATATTCAGATAAACATTTATACAAATTTGTGTAGGCATCAATATACAATCTAACCAAAAATGATCCCTTCCGATAAAATTTAAGCAACGTGGTTCATGCCACATATTCAAATATTACTTTACAGAAGAATAATCAAACTCTCCCTTCTAATAAAATTTAAACAGCGTAAATAATCTTTCTTAACCTCCTTTTCAAACAATAATTCAAAATAATCTAACCAAGCTTCCCCTTCTTAGTAAAGTTTAAGCAGCGTAGATCAAGTATTACCTTACACAAAAATCAGTTTACATTCTATCTTAAGATAATCCCAACCGACTTGCTCTTCTAATAGGATTTAAATAACGTAAATCATTCCACATGCATTTTACCCTCATCCCTTGCTTGTCTGATATTTACCACTATCAAATTTATGCAGATATTAGATTAAGATCTAGCTCAAAGTAATTTCAACCAACTTTCCCTTCTAATAAGAATTAAATAGCATGGATCATTCCACATATTCAAATAATACTTTCAACAAAAGTCAGTTAACCTTCTGTTTTAAAGTAGTCCCTTCTAACAAAATTTAAACAACGTAATTCATTCCGCATTCATTTTACATCTATCTTAAGATAATCCCAACCGGCTTTCTCTTCTAATAAGCTTTAAACAACGTAAATCATTCCGCTTATATTTTACCCTCATCCCTTGCTTGTCTGATGTTTACCACTATCAAATTTATGCAGACATTAGTTTAAGATCTAGCTCAAAGTAATTTCACCCAACTTTCCCTTCTAATAAGAATTAATCCGCTTTTTCTACCGGAGAGAGGTCGCAAACCCCCATTCGGTCCACAACTTTGGCAAATATTTTAAAATGTCTAAATTCTCGATCTCCGCTTTTCTGCTTCTCCGAGGGAGGAAAGGCTACCCCCTCCATCTTGCAGCCACGCGGCCTGCCGCTTGCCTTCTCCTTCCGCTTGTCTCTCCTCTCTTCCAAGTGAGTCAGGAAGTCCCGCCTTCAAAGTCCTACAATAGAAATCTCGGGCCTCCGAAACAGAGTTAAGACGAAATCTTTGATTCTCAAATGTGACCGTAATGCCGGCAGGGGCCTCCCATCTGTATCGAATCTGTTGATTCCTAAGCTCTTTAGTTAAAAAGGCGTATTCTCTTCTTGCTCTCAACATCTGGAAAGGTATTTCTTTGAAGACAATCAGGTCCTGGTCATCAACTCGGAGACTGTTATTATGAAACTTTTGCACGATCGCGTTTCTGGATTCTTTTGTGGAGAAATATATAATTATGTCCCTCGGGAGCTGTCGCTGTTCCGCTACCAATGAGTTCTGACGGTAAATTTTCCGAATCTGCCAATCAAAGTTAAGTCCCGGTCTTCCCACCGCCTGGCTGAAGGCTTCAGCAAAGGTCTGTTTCAAATTCTCTTGCTCCTTTTCCCGGAGTCCTCTAACTCTTATTGCAAATGCCTTCCTATTAAAATTTATCATCACGAGCTGTTCTTCAGTGTCTCTAATTTTTTGTTGTAATATTTGAATATTAGTAGTCAAATTAAAATTAGCCTTCTCCAAGCTTTCCAATTTATTCTCTATTTCGGCAGAATAATCTGACAGGGCAGACACAGCTGCGAACGTATTCGCCTTCATTTGGTTAATTTTAGACTTTAAATCATCATATAGTTCCAATACAAATTCCTTGATTTCTTGTTTAAAATCATTAAAGATTTGAAAGAAAAATTCCTGTGTTAAAAATTCTCCAGTAGAGGGCATAGGAGACAAAGGCTGTGGTTCCAGTATAAATTCTTTAGATTCTTTAGGCACATTTGTAGCAAGACGCTTCTTTGACCTGGGTGCCATAATAAATAAACAAATAAGCAGCGCTTTCGCTCCCCTCTGTTTCCAAAGAAAAAGAGTTTATTTTGTTAAGGAGCGGTCTGCAGGAAGGTAAAACCGGCTAAGTACATCCCCTATCAATCACCAACGGAGAGAAATCGCCATTTTGGAGTCCGTTTAGACAAAGAAGTCTCTAAGACAAATGGTGCTGGTATTTAAGATAGTAATAAAAGCATAAATCTCACAGGAGTGGGACCCGCCCGTATTAATCCTAGCTTGAAAAAACTTTGCTTTGTCCTGGGGGGGGGGGCTAGCCTGTCTGGGGCTGCCAAAAAAGGCAGCTGAGAAGAACTGGCTGGAGATGAAAGCTCCGCTCCCGCTGGATCTAATCTCTGTCCACAGCCAAAAAAAAGAGAGGCTGTGGATTACGAATAGACCCTAACACACAGAGCTACTCCCTGCCCCTTTCTTAGCCAAAAAGGGGTGATATCTATGATCTTATTTAGATATACAGACCAGATCTCTGAGAGGAGCTCGGTTGAGCCCTCCTCGGCAACAGGCCACGCCCCCCGACATTTTTATACTTGATGCTTTAATAACACATACATGCATTTGGAGCATATGGTTCTTACATGTTGTTTTCTCATTAAGTCTCTGGAGAAGGGTCTTACACCCTGAAAATACTTCCAGAGGTCCAGCACTTATTCCCAGTGCGGTCTCTTGCAGCAGATTCATGAGTGAAGGTGGAAGATAGGATCATTTTAAAAAGTCAAGATGGCTGCAATAGCAGTCAAAACTCCACCCATTAGTGCAGTCTTTCTCAACCTTAGCAACTGTAAGGTGTGCGGATTGCAACTCGGAGAATTACTGCAGAATTCTGGGAGTTAAAAGTCCACACATTTAAAGTTGCCCAGGTAGAGAAATACTGCATTAGTCCATTGTATGGAACAACTGTATCATGCCCTGCCCATCAAAACCCTAGTAGAGAGAAATGACAGGATTGAACATGTGAGCATAACAATAAATGGGGGCCTAACAAAGAGGGAATCTGGTAGGCTGTTTGTAAAATATCTTCACAGTGAGAGATAGCTAAGGCATCCTTAAGTAGTTGTCCATTAGCATCTTTCATATAAGCTGAACTGCTTCTACTGCTTGAATCAGTTGAATTTAACTGGAATTATTTTCAAGTAAACATTGGACTGTAGGATTATTTTGAAACCAGTCATTTTCAGCAGTGTTTATGGTCATTATAGGATTCCTTATCATTACAAGGCAATAGAAACCAGACTATTTGTATCAGCAAAGTAACAAAAATCTAAATGCTGAATAGCTGCATTTAAATGACTCATTGTATAGTACGACTTGCAGGCTGCTTTTATGTAGCACACTGATGTATGATATGGATTGTTGAGTTTGGCTTCATATGTTGCATGAATCTAGTCTTGTAGATTTAAATCATGGCTATAACTTAGCATGTAGAGGTCCAGATGACTGGGATTTATTCACTGAATCATGGCTTAAATTTGTGAATATAGCTTCAATATGTGCTTCAGTGTGCAATTACCAAATGCTGCATTGGTGATAGTTGAGACAGTTAAAAGAAACAGGCATGAGAAGAGTCCAGTTCATATTTCAACTGATAGTATCACACTCAGCCATCAAAGAGGTAAGGCCTACAGTACTTTTATGTACAAACCAGACCATTATGGTTGATTTAAAAAATCATATATAAAGTAGAAGTTGTGTTTTATTTAAATGTAGCCATTGATGTGTTCATACACTGCACACAATTTAATTGTGGCATAATAAAAAAGAATTCTGGTTTAGTCTTAGCTGAATTATGGTTTACAAGCCACAGTGACTGAATTCACACAACATGCTAAATCAAAGATTAATGAATTTCATGATCACTTCATGTGATGTAAGAATTCAATCCCTGGCAGGTCTTAGGCAAAGACACAATCCCTACAACCTCTTTATTTAAAATAACCATCTCATGTAATTGCTTTGACTCAAGATGATTATTGATTAAATTATACATTAACAAAACCAATAACAATACTATGATACTTCATAAAAAAGGCTATAAGATGAGAGTTATAAATATTTAGACAAGCAAATACATTTTGTATCTCTTTAATGCCACTTAATGATTGCCTGGACTTTTTTTGCAGCTCAACTCTGATAGTCCTACCAAATACTTAAATACTTTAAAATTTGGTTACTAGTTAACTAAAACCTCAGCAATTTATTTGCAAGAGGGACTATAATATTGACTATTGTACATAGTCCAGTGTCACTTCTCATGAGATGGGCAGATATACAAATTAAAGAAATAAAAATACTTGTCTAGCTTTCAAGGTTGTTATAAAAATAAGTGAGCCAAAACAAGTATTTTAGATATTTGAGAAACGGGTTCCATAATTTAGTGAAAAGTAAGGTTTGCACACCAAATTAGATATCTCCCTGAACCAGGATGAATTGTTTCTGCGTCAACATACCCTAAAAACCATGATTTACTCACAGAACTTTGTCAGTACAACTTAAAACAAGTTGAGATACAAGTACCACTATTGTAATCTTAATTGGGGGGTACTCTTTTCTTCCAGACCATAATGTGTTTCCTTATTTTCTGATAGCACAACCCTATCCACTTCAATCCCTGGCAATCCTGAGAAATGTTCGATTGAGTTCAAGAGAGTTTACTTCTGAGCAAATGGTAAGGAATTTGCATCCAGAATGTTATGATTTTACTTTTGATAAGAGTAATTGCTTTGAGAATATATTTGAAAAGGCAGGAAGAATAACCCATCATTAGAAGCCCAACTTATTATTACCCCCAAGGTTTCCCCAACTATCCAAGCTGATTTGGCCTCCTTGTCCACATTACAATGCCCAGGTGAGGGCAATTTGGATTTGCATTTCATGCTGAACTATTTTTTAGAATGTTAATTAAAGATGGGGAAAATGGGGAAGTATGCAGGTTAGTGACAATTTATTTCATTTTATTATATTTTAAAACCGACTATCTCCCTCATATAATGTTACGAAGAAGGAACATTTCTTAAAATAAACTGAATGGGCGTACTTAAGACCAATCTTCTGCTGGCTTGGTTACACGGGAAGTGATTTCAGGAGAAACACGCCTCACCAACATTGTAGGAAGGGGTTTCTCCAAGAATTGCGCGTAAAAAGAACCGAGTCCGGAATGAATGGGCGCTGCATAAATGTGGACCGAATACCCAACCGAGTTACCAGAAGTGGTTTGGTTGCAGAGAGGGATGGATGATGATTATATCACAAATACTTATACCTGTTTTCTAATTCATGCTTGACGAAATAAATAAATAAAATAAATAAATACATATATCTAAATGATCTGGAGGAAGAAAAGAAAAAAAAGAAAATTCTAAGGAAACCCGACAGGGATAGACGGAACTGATGAGATCCTGAGGAAATAAAAAAGGACCGAGATACATGAGGCGTAGATGGCCGCGTTGGAAACAAGGACCTTCCCCGGTAGAGAAGATACACAGAGAATCATCCAGGTCTTCTTTAGCTACGCGCTCTCACTTCACGCCTTTTCATTATTCCGTTCCGCGCTCCCTTTGTGCGCCATGCGCAACGTTGCTTTAAAGCTAGGAAAGGAAGAGCGCGGTCGTCCGGTGGGCTATTTGTGCGCGTCTTCTTTGGACGCCCCGCATGGAGAAGATCCTCTCTCGTCATTGGGAAACCCTGGTTGGTGCCTCAGCGTGCCAATGAGCCGGGCAAATCCCGGCTTAAACCGCAAGCACGTTCAAGCAAGCGACGGCTCGGCCCGTTTCCACAAACCTATCCGCAAACAAGGCTACGCCGGCCCGGGATTCCAACAGCTGCACCCCCCTCACCCCTCCCGCCGCCATCTCCTTCAACCGCGGGGCGGAGAGACCCCCCCCCCCAATTCAGCTGTTCCGCCGCCAGCTGGACCTCCGTGCCGCGCCGGATTGGCGAGGACGCCTCTCCATTAAAGCGGGCCCAGCCAGTCGCCGGCCTTCCCCCCTTCCCCGCTGGGCGTGCGAGCGCTTCTGGCGAGGAGGAGGAGAGGCGCTGGCGGTGGGAGGAGGAAGAGGAGGAGGAGGAGAGGCGGGTGTCAGAGGGGCGGCGAGCGCTTGGCGGCTCCTGAGGGGGAGGTCGAGCCTCCCCGCTCGCAACGTCTTCGCCCTGAGGGCACCGCTGGCCGCCGCTTCCCGCGGCTGAGGACCTCCGCGCTCTCCCCGCTGCTGTTCGGCCTCCTCGATGCGCGGAGGCAGGAAGCGGCGGCGGCCACGACGACGCGGGCTTCCTTCGCTGCCTGCGCGCTCCGGGCGGCCAGCGGCAAGCCAGCAGTCGGCCGGCTGCCTCTAAATCTGCCTGTCTGCCTGCCTGCCCGCTCCCAGCTCCTGCGCCCTCGCCTTCCTCCCCGCCTCTCCCGGCCAACGGTGCTCGCGAGCAAACTGTCTTCATGAGCCCCGAGGATGTCCGGGAAGCATTATAAAGGCCCCGAAGTGAGCTGCTGCATTAAGTATTTCATCTTCGGCTTCAACGTCATCTTCTGGGTAAAGACGTTCGTTTTATTTTATTTTATTTAAATTGTATTTTGGTTTTGGCTGGAGGAAGCCTTACTTGTGCGTGGTGGTGGGGTTTCTGCGTGGAAGGGGTAGGAGCCGCGCGGAGGGAGGGCGAGGGAGCAAACGCGCGTGGCGGGGAGCGAGGCGAATCGCCCCTGGCAGGTTGAAGGCGTTTGAAAGTCTTTGTCTATCGGTACGGGGGGGGGGGGGGCTAGGTTCGCTTTAGGAAATCCGGACAGAGCCTTTTATTCCCCTCCAAACTGGGTTTGCTTTGCCTCGTCCCCTCTTCCCTAAGTTTTTTTTTTTGAAAGCGATCCCTGGGTGGTGCTCTTTTATCCTTTTGACCAGGTAGACCTTGGAGGTAATGGGTGGACTTTCCCTCTCACACACACCCCCCCCCCATTTTAGGCCTTCGTTGCTTCCAGTTATGATTTATTTAAAAAAAATACGCCTGGAAGAAAGCAAGATTCTACTCTTATCAAGAAGCCCTAGAAACTGTAGTCTTTTTTTTTTTTAAAGAAAGGGTTATGCAATGCATAGGGAGGTAAAAAAGAGGTTTGATGAGTTCCATGGAAGAGTCATAGAAGGGAACACAGTTTACCAAGCTACTGCATAATTTATGTGTATTTTAGAATAAGGCAAGATTAGGTAAAAGTGAAGGTTCCCCTCGCATATGTGTGCTAGTTGTTCCTGACTCTAGGTGGCGGTGCTCATCTCCATTTCAAAGCTGAAGAGCCAGTGCTGTCCGAAGACATCTCTGTGGTCATATGGCCAGCATGGCTAAACGCCCAAGGCACACAGAATACTGTTACCTTCCCACCAAAGGTGGTCCCTATTTTTCTACTTGCATTTTTATGTGCTTATGAACTGCTACATTGGCAGAAGCTGGGACAAGTAATGGGAGCTCACTTTTGTTACGCGAACCCCTGAACTGCAGACCTTTCTGATCAACAAGCTCAGCATTTTAGCCACTGAGCCACTGTGTCCCTTAAAGCAAAATTAGAAGTAGCATTTTTTTTAGAGTAAGCGTTTTTTGGGGCAATGAGTATCTATTAATCAGGCAGCCTCCGGATATGTGTTAGATAGTGTTACCATTGATGAACTTACATTGTTGGATAATGAAATGTCTGCAAGGAAAGAACCAGGCTCAGAGACGACTAAGGACTCCACATGGATAATCTTATTGAACAACTGGAAATTATGTTGATTGGAAATTGTGAATCTGAGATTTGTAGCTGATCAAAGTCATTGAGAGTTGGACAGCCACAAGTTTAAACGATTGTTATTATATCTGGAGAGTGTCAGGTTGGGAAATCAGATGTCTGCCAAGCTTGTTATCCTCCTAACTGACCTTCTTTAATTGGCTTCTCTGCTGTATGATAAATTAGTGCTGTGTGCTGAAATATCACAACACTTTCTCCCTTGATTTATGATAGTTGTGACTACCTCCTTACATTTACAAATATTAAAAGACATATTTGCCCATTATTGTTCCCTAAATTGGGTTGCTATAAAAACAGACAGTTAATGCAAAATGTCAGAACGGATGTTGATTGATGGTATACATATCAGATCATTTTTTTAGCTTTTAAATTTTGGGTGGGTTGGAATCTTGCGGTGGGGGGGGGGAGGTGATAAGAATGTACACCAACATATCTGGAAGGTCGGGAATGTGTGCCAAAATTGTAGCAAATAATGTTGTTTTGTTCAGTGTACTTGGCTTGTAGAACTCCCTATTCCATGAAATCGGCTAGTGGCTGGTGCATTACATAAAAGACATAGATTTTGCATTAAGTAATCATACATAGTCAAGGGTGCACATAATTGCATCTGAGTGATTGTGAAAGCAATCTGGACAAAGTCTTCCATTGCTGTATGGGGAAATTCATTAAAAGCTATTCCCCTGTGTTATTACATATTGAAATGAAGGAAGTGCCAAGTTTTGATTAGTTTTGGCATTCCGGTCAAAAGTTAATGGAAACGTGGCCAGTGGCCTAAGACAAGAGAAAGGTGTTAATGTTGTTATTCAATTTGCCCATTGAGAAAAAGCCTTCAATCATCTAACAATCTGGGCTCTTGTCCAAAAAAGCTTTTGTTCTTTTGTAAATGTAATGTTTTGATATTGTAAGATTTTTGCTTGTTAGTGGGTCTCATCCTGGAAAACAAAGGCCAGGGTAAGGTTTGTACAAGGACTTTCTAGGAAGCCTAATGCTTTAAAGGCAGAGAAATGCATGGTTTTACTAGAAGCCAAGGACACTTTGTCTTGTGAAAACTGTACTGGATTTACCAAATGATTTCCACAAGTCTAAAAGTCTTCAAAGCTGTTTATATCAGCTTTGAGGAACAGTATTAGCTGTGCTAGCAACCCTGCATTAAATCTGTATTCTGATAAATTTGTTTAGGAGATGCGGTGGCCCAGTGGCTAAGACAATCAGAAAGGTCTGCAGTTTGGCGGTTTGAATCCCTAGGACCATGTAACGGACTGAGCTCCTGTTACTTGTCCCAGCTTCTGCCAACCTAGCAGTTCGAAAGCATGTAAAAAATGCAAGTAGAAAAAATAGGAGCCACCTTTGGTGGGAAGGTAACAGCGTTCCATGAGCCTTTGGTGTTTAGTCATGTCAGCCACATGACCACGGAGAACGTCTTCGAATAGTGCTGGCTCTTTGGCTTTGAAATGAAGATGAGCCCCCCCCCCTAGAGTTGGGAACAGCTAGCACACATATTTGAGGGGAAACTTTACCTTATGACTGTATTTAAAAATGTCCTAGATTGAGCCTGAAATTATTTTTGAAAGATGGTAGCCTTGAAAGTGCATGTATCTGTGCAATCCATTCTGAAGAAAGTGGTGAATTTAGAAGGAGCCCCAGAGACAATTCTGAGAAAATACTGTTGAATTTTTATTAGCACAAAAGCAGCCACATAGATGGATTTTTCTCCATGATAATCCTGTCCTTAACCTAGTTTTAACCTAAGCTCTGCGCTGGCCTGAACTTCCAACCTGAACATGAAAGGTTGACCATGAGTATCACTCATTCAGCATTGTTGCAAGGTGAAATAGTCACTGAATAAATAATCATTAAACAAGGATCATCTATACTTCAAAATCTTACGCGTGTATTCCACTACCGGTAATGCCGTACATCAGGGGCAGGGGTGGGTTTCAACCGGTTCGCGGCGGTCCCTGCAAACTGGTTGGTCGGCGAACCCGGAAGTAACTTCCGGGAACGGTGAAGGGCCCTCTCGCCCACGTTCCTTACCCGGTTTTGACGAGTTCTGCGCTTCCACGCATGCGCAGGATGCATACAGCGCCTGCGCGATCCTCCAGGAGCAGCTGGAGCATCGCACAGACGCTAGTACACATGCGTGCACCACGCGCGTGCACGAGGACGCCGCCCGCCCCGTTCCAACCGAACCGGTTGGAATGGGGCGAGAAACCCACCCCTGATCAGGGGTATCAAACTCAAGGCCTGCAAGGTGCTTAGATCTGGCATGCGGGGCTGCCCTGGAAACAGTGAAGGAACAGCCCGTGGTGCCTCTGCCAGTGAAAACGGGAGGGCTGCACACAGCTCTCCTGAGCTCTGTTTTTGTTGGCAGAATACTCGGGCCACCACAGGCACCCCCGACACAAGTGATGTTGAGCTGGCCATGCCCCCCAGCCAACCCCCAACTACCCCCGAGGTCAAGCACAAGCCTGATGCGGCCCTCAGTAAAATCTAGTTGGACACCCTGTTTAAGGCATCAGTCTAGAAACTGGGAGACTATGGAGTGCCCATCCAGGCGACTATGAGTTCTATTCTGTCTTGGGCATAAAGCCAAGTGGGTAACTTTGGGCCAGTCACACTTTCTTAGCCTTGCAAATGTGGTAATGGCAAACCACTTCTGAAAAACCTTGCCAAAAAAACTGCAGGGATATATCCCAGCAGTGTTCAAGAATTGACATGATTGAATAGAAAGGGGGTGGTGGTGGTGGCTATTTATAGTTTCCAATCTGGTGAGACGTTATTGATAGGCTGCCAAATTGCTTCCTGATTGGCTTAGCTGCTGTGATGTCAAGGAATAGATCAGAATGTAAATTACAAAGTTAACCAAAAGTCTCTGTTATATTAATATGGTTTCATCTGCATTCTGCAAGCTTGTTTAAACGCACAATACATTTTATATGCAAATTTTATTTGCTTTTAACCTGAGGCTAGTGTAAATATTTAGATTTACTTTTTCATGTATCATTTGCTTCAGCATTAGTAGCATCCAAAGTTATGAATCTGACTCTGTAACTTACGTTAGAGACAGGTCATCATGAATCTTGCCATGATCGTGGCTTGAACGGTCTTCCTGCATGTTGGCTTGTTTTGAAAGTCCTAGGATGATTATATCTGTAGGGGCAATGACACATTTGAATAGGTACATAATTTAATCCTAAAGTGAAATGCTTGTGCAGACTTCACAGGTTGGAACCTGCTGTGCTTGTATTAATAATGCTCCCTTTAAAACCTTAAAATAATTGTATTAGTCAGAGGATTGCGTTCACCTCAATTTACTTGCCCCGTGCTGAAAACATGATTAGAGGTTTTATCTGTATACCCAACTAACTAGAAAAATTAGGCTGGTGTATACAAGAAATAAATCTTGTGATTAGAAGCCTGCCTATAAGCAGGGAAGGGTTTTATTTTGGCAGCAGTACCAGGTGACACATCCATAGTATGTGGATTAAATCATGATTTCATGTTCTAGTTTACCTCTTTTCTGGTGATTGAAGTAGGTTGTCTTTTCAATTTAAGTTTAATTTTCTTTGCAAGTGCGTAATATATTTAGCTAAGAATGGATGTCTTTGCATTTTATTTTAGTACATTATGTTTAAAATTTGCTTAGAGAGAAAAAAGCTTGCATTTGTAATGGAGAAAGAAGACCAAGCACAGATCTGCTTGGGAAAGGGAGGAGCGTAATTGCCATTTCCCATGTCAGTCAAATGCTGACTGATGAAAAACAGGCATAGCTTGTCCTTGAGTTATAACCACAATTGGGGCCAGAATTTCTGTTGCTAATCAGGGTGGTGGTTAAGTGAGTCACATCCAACTTTATGAACGTTTTCCCCCTATAGTTAAATGAATCATGTGGGTGATAGCTAAATCTCATCATCAAGTTTGCTTGTTGAAACTGGCTGGGAAGGTTGCACATGGTGACCATGTGACCTTGGGATAATGAAACTGTTGTAGAACATGCCAGTTGCCAAGTGACCAAATTTTGATCATCTGACCATGGGGAAAACTGTGATATTCGTAAGTCTGAGGACTATTCATAAATATTTTTTTTAAAGTATGGTTGGAACTTGACAACCAACTTGAATGGTTCTAAGCCAAGGTGTATCTGTAGGATATTAGCTTAAGAGACCCTGCAGAAAGTTAGAATTTTTCTTAACAGGTCACTGCAGAAAACTTGCGCTTTTGAACCAGTCAAATCAGAAGCTAATATAGGGGGTTTGTTTTCTGCTTTCTCTAGCAAAAAAACAACATTGCCTTAGAGAAACTAATTGGGAAAAATCCCTAATTCTTTTCTGTAGACCAATTAATGTTAGTACTTGCTTACATTAAAATATATTTTAATAAAACAGATTAGAATGATAATTACATTTGATTAGGGAAGCTGCAGTGGACATTTTTAGTGGTAATGAGTTGCTCAGCTACTTTCTAGATTTCAGCTGAATTGGAGGTAAACCATGAAATAATATAAGGAATACAGGATAACAGATTTGGAAGGGACCTTAAAGGTCTTCTGATCCAACCCTGCGCCCAAGCAGGAGACCCTGGCCTATACCATTTCAGACAAATTGCTGTCCAATTTCTTCTTAAAAACCTCTACTGATGGAGCATTCACTACTTCTGGAGGCAAGTCGTTCCATATATTAATTGTTCTGTCAGAAAATTTCTCCTTAGTTCTAGTTGGATCTCTCTTTGATAATGGAATAGAATAGAATTCTTTATTGGCCAAGTGTGATTGGACACACAAGGAACTTGGCTTTGGTGCATATGCTCTCAGTGTACATAAAAGAAAAGATATGTTCATCACAAATCATAAGTTTCAGTTAATTTCCACTGTTAAATTTCCATCGGCTATATATAGCCTTCCCCTCAGGTGCTTTGGAGAATAGTTTGTCTCCCCTTCTGTGACAAATAACATGGTTACAGGGTTTTTGGTGAGCTTTCAGGATTTGATGAAAGACATAGGGCAAAACACTTCTTGAATATATATTTTGCTGTTTAGTTAAGATAAACCACATATATTTTCCATTTCAGTAATATTCCTTAGCAAGGTGACTTACATTTAGAGAAGCCAAAAGTCTACCTGTCCATTATTTTCATAACTGTTTTATTGACAAACAGCAGGAAATGAGGGGAAAAACCCCACAGTTTGAAATTTAAAATGAATGGTAAAGGGCCCTTTATTTCTCAATGTTATGCAGCTTGAATGCTTTCTAATGGCATAGTGTATGCTTTGTAATTTGGGTTTAATCTGTGTGTATACTGCTGTGTTGTACAAGACTCTTAACTTTTTCTATTTTGAGTTGAGAAAATATTTAAAAGTACTGGCTGGCACACTTCTCTCAGGCTGACAGTACATGGTGTCTCCTCTCTCTTCTGACTTCCCTGGGGTCATACTCCACCAGGTAGATTATGGGCCATGCTGGTCCTCTTCAATTTGCTTCTCTGGATTCTTCCGTCATTTCTGACATGGATCAAAATTGCTCAGGCCATTTCAGAATCACCAGCAGTATTGCTCATTAGTAAAATTCAGTGGTAAAATTAAATTGTTTTTACTACCAGTTCTGTGCATGTGGCTTGGAGGGCGTGGCAGAGGAAGGATACTGCAAAATCTCCATTCCTATCCCACTCTAGGGACAGCCAGTGGTGGTATTTGCTGGTTATCCGAGCTACTCAAATTTTCCGCTACCGGTTCTCCAGAACCTGTAAGAACCTGCTGGATTTTACCCCTGGTAAAACGTCTAATCACATGAGTAAAACAAGGAATATCTACGAGAGGATGGAGGAAATGTAATGACTTCCAGTCTTAAGATGGATCTAGATAAGCTGTTGACTTATCTAGATCCATTGCCAGCCATTGCATTTCCTCCATCCTCTCATTGATGTTTTCTACCACTCTGCCTTATTTTGCCAGCTCTGCAGCCCCACGTTCTCCTTTTCTTACTAAGCTAACTCGTACTCTGAACGGCTCATTTCTTGGCTACAAAAGGTGTCACGTCTTTTTGATAAATTCAGGAGCTTCTGTAGCTTGTCATAACATACAGTGATGTCTGGAATACATCCATAAAAGAGGGATAGGGTGCTTAAAAACTCTAATGCAGTCTCATCACCCATCTGCAAGGCAAGTTTGTCCAAGTCAATAACTTAAGGGTGTACAACAAAACCTTTTAATATGTTCTTACACTGGGTATCTGTGCATAGCTTTGGAGATTTACTTAAGTGCAGTAGGAAAATTATTAAGATTAAATCATGCAGTGAAATGAGTTAGGCAATGTGCATAGTTTAGCAGGGCAGGGTGCTATAAACGTCTCTTGATACAACATTTGAATGCAGAAAGTGGGAGGAAAACCCAAGGTTATTCTTTAGTGCAAGATTATATATATAGTCTAATGTTATATTATTCAAAGCTTACTGAAAGGTCTGACCTGTCACCTTGTTATGATCATAGAGGATGCACATGTTCACTTTCACTGGTTTGGTTGTTGTATGGAGTGGCAGCTGATATATTTATCTCTAGTTATAAGCTGCGTGCTGGATTCAGACGGCGTCTGGAGGCAATTCATTAGTGGCAAATGGGAATCTATGGTAACAGCAGTTTACTTGGCAGCTTCCCCGGTGTAAGATTTATGTGTCCTGGATTTTAAGAGCTGGGAAATGCAATGGCTGAAAACTGAAGATTTACATGTCCGTACCCTAATTTGTCTGCCATTCCTTATTGTGATTTTAGCTTCTTGTACATTGAAAGCTTCCTTTGAGGATTTTAACATGCAACTGCTACTCTTCGGGCCGCATAGGAAAATACTCTGAAATGATCTTGCAGAAGTTCTGGAGTTCAATCCCTTCAACCTTTCTTGAATTTCCTTGCCCAGATCCCACAGGAGATATACAAAAGCATGAAGGCACATTCTTGATACAGATCCGAAGTTCCTTGTTTGGCTCCTGTCTATGATAAAGATGAGATCAGTTAGCAAAAATGGTTCTAAAGACCAAACGATTCCATTTTTACCTTTCTGAGACTGGACTACTACTAAGTCATGATTTATTCTGGCTTGTCAACATTTACTTCTCTCCTCCAAATACTGTAGGTAGAACTAAATATGTACTTCTTTTCTTAAACAACTTTGCTAGGTAAGGGGTTCCTGGAAGAAGGATTCATCTCCCTGTTTTTTTGGAATCAGTGGAATGAGTTTGATTCTCTTGCTAAAGGAGGAGGCAATTGTTTGCTTTGGTAGATAATGCCCTGTATACAACTAATATTTCTGATGTGAAGGGAAATCCAAGAGAAAATGAAATAGAGAAAAGGAGTTGTTTTCCCACCAATAAATGAAATGTGTACAAACGCTATGAACCATTTCATTTGGAATTTTGCTAGAACTTTTAATAAGACAACTTCGAGCCTCTGTTCGATATTTGTAAAGTAGGTATAAAATTCCCTACATTCACACAGTGCCTTGTAATTCTGGAATTGCTAGCTACAGTGTGTTGAAGAAATAATAGTTGGCTGGCTTTGCACAATATGGTATACCAGAAGTATTCGCGTAATGATTTACCAGAAGTATTCGCGTAATGAGTTGTTTGATTCAGGTTATACAGCTGAGCCAAAAATCCTGGTTTGCAGACCCTAATGTCTGAATTCACAGACTGGGCTGAATCAAAATCAAACAAATCATAGCCCGCTCTAATGTGGCATATGAAATTAACCCATTTGGGCTTCATTAGGAAATTACAGAGCCCCAGATACTTTGCAGAAAAGGATGGGAGAAGAAACACAACTAGGATTGGTTGGTATCTTAAGCAACCCATACATGGTATAGATGGAGAGAAGCCGTATATAATAGGTCTCTTGTCTCAATTTGGCTATCCATGGAGGAAAAGAATGTCTCCTTTCTAATCAATCAGCCTCTACCAGCCTGCAGATACCTCTGTCTTCTATTCCTGCCAGGCACTATTCTAAACTCTGGGAAAAAGCATAATGCTGCCTCTGATAGTGGCTTTAACTAAATGTTAGGGAAGGTTTTCTTGGACTGAAAGCTATCAAGAGGTTTCTTGTGTCTTTACTTATATCTTCCTAGACTACTTGGCCTCTCATATCTGTTCTTTCTTTATACTTTGCTCTAGAGAATGTACTCCTCACAAAGTAGCTTCCAGAAGTTGATGCAAAAAAAATTAAAATAAAAGTGGGAATTACAAATAATAAAGAATAAATCAAGAGGAGGCCTTGGAAAAGCCTATTGAGGGAAGAACAGTTTGTTTTAACTCTTAATTTTCCCCAGCTACAACTTATGGGGTTGAAAGTCAATCTAATTTTCATGCTTTCTTGATGCTGTATTGTGTACTGCTGTAAACAGGAGTAAGAAATTAAATCTGGGCAGTGGTTATAGATTCAGAAGTTTCTAGTGTTTTGGAGGGTGCCAAGGCTTTGGAGAAGGTATTCTAGTATAGCTATATATTATAGCTTTAAACAGATTTCTTCAGCTAATTTCCCCGAGAATTGGTGCGTGACAGGGTATGCCTAGAATTTGATAGCAAGCAAAAATAAAATTGATTTTCATAAACTGTGAGCTAATATATAGGATTCTGTCTCAAAAGGATCCAGGAGGAAGAGAAACTTGATAGGTGGAAATTCCTTAAAAAAGGAATTATTAAAAGCACAATTTCAGTTGAATGAAAAATAGAAGAATTTAAATGTCCTGAAACATATTAAAAATTTAAGAGATATATGCTGAAAATGGAAATCACTGGGAAGAAGAACGTACAGTAGCCTGCATTTGTAGAGATGGTATCAGGAAGGCTAATATTAAGAATGAATTGAGGTTAGTGAAGGATGTTCAAAAGAGTAGAAAGTAATAGTATGCCAGAGTTTAGTGAATGAGGCAAAGGGTAATAAATAAGAAACAAAAGCTGAACTACTCATTTTCTCCTTTGTTTCTATCAGGGAAGGGGATACGCCTTACTCTTGCCAGTTGTTAGCTGGTGAAAGAAGTATGATTCTGCTTAGGTTTGATAGAATAGAGAGAATACTTACTGCTGTTATATGAATTCCAGTTTCCATTGGAAGATAGATTGCCTTCTGAGTAATAAAAGAACTTGCAGACATGGTCTGCTTATCAAACTCTATGTATTTTTGAAAAATCTTAGACAACACAAGAAATAGATCAGAGGAGAGCAAATATAATATCAAGAGAGGGGAAAAAAGATGTGTCCATGGAACTAGAGACCAATCAACCTTGCAATGATATCTGGGAATATTCCAAGTTAGAATCTAAAGCAATTATTGTAAACCCTAGACCAGTGATGGTTAACGTTTTGTTGTTGTGTGTTGAAAGTGTGCATGCCCACGCCCATAATGCAATGCACACACAACCCTGTGCACCCCGTCCCCCCTGCGCATGCGACCCCCCCAGTGGCCCATTTTGTGCCTGGCAGGCCTCTCTGAAACCCCCTGGGACCAAAATTGGGGCATAGGGGAGCGTGCCACACTCTCCATGCTCCCCCACCAACATGCATACGCGCGTGCCCCCCCTGCCCCCCCCCCCGTGCATGCTCGGCAGAGACCTCAAATTCAGCTGGCCAGCAGAGGTGTGCACATGTCCGGTGGAGCTGAGGGTGACGACTCATGTGCCATAGGTGCGCCATCACAGCCCTAGACAATGCTGTATTACTAGAAGTAATACAAGTAGTCCTTGACTTATGAGTATAATTCAGCCCAAAATATCTGTTGCTAAGTGAGACTTTTGTTAAGTGAATTTTCTCCCATTTTAAAACTTTTCTTGCTGCAGTTGTTAAGTGAATCACTGAAGTTAAGTTAGTAACATGGTTGTTAAATGAATCTGGCTTCCCCATTGACTTTGCTTGTCAACAGATCGCAAAAGGTGATCCCATGACCTCACCACAACCGTCATAAATATGAGTCAATTGCCCAGTGTCTGAATTTTGATCATGTGACTATAGAGATGCTGCAACAGTTATAAGTGTGAAAAATGGTCATAAGTCACTTTTTTCAGTGCCATTATAACTTCAACCAATCATTAAATGAACTGTTGTAAATTGAGGTCTTCTGTATGGATTTTCCAAGAACAAACCTTGCTAAGCTACTCTGGCTTCATTATTTGGTTATATATATTTCTTAATAGATTTTGGGATTGTTGTGGACTTAATATATCTTGAATTCAAAAAAGCATTTAACAAAATACTATATCACATATTACCGTGTTTCTTCAAAAATAAGACAGGGTCTTATTTTCTTTTGACCCACAAAATATAGCTTGGGTCTTATTATCAGGGGAGGGCTTATTGTTTTGGGGTTGCCGGGTGGCATCTCCCTTGCGAACAGGCTCCCGAAGAGCCGGGCACAGCCTCAGGGATGAAGCAGCCATGAGGTGACCATGCTCACGAGCAGCCACTTGGCAAACCCCCTCTCCAGCCGGGCAGAACACCACTCACTGACCTAGGGGTATCCCTAAGGCACCAAGCCACGTGGTGCTCTGCCTGCCCCCCAGCTCCTGTGGCTTGGCACATTCGGGATACCCCCTAGGTCAGTGCATGGAACTCTGCCCAGCTGGAAAGTGTGGTTGCGCGAGCGCCTGTTCTGCCTCCAGCTCGCATGCCTCCCAGCTGACCATGCCCTGACCCATCTCTCCCTGTAGGGCCAGGGCACCGCCGCCGCTGCTGACGCCATGCTCTGAGCATAACTTCTTCTCCGGCTTCCAAACTCCAGAACTCTGCTTCCGATTCATCCAGCAGCGGCTGCTCTGGGAGTAGTGCGCTCTATGGTTGCGGGCTGGCTGCCATAGGGCTGATCTAGGAGTGTGCTCTATGGTTGTGGGCCGGCTGCCATAGGGGGAGCCTTATATTTTTGCCTACGCGAAAAATGTGGCAAGGCCTTAGTTTCAGGACAGGTCGTATTTCTGGAGAAACACGGTAATAAATGAATTAAATAGTGTCTTGGTAGTATACATTTTAGAGTATGAGTGCTATTCTTTTAGATTCACAGTGGCTTGAAACTCATAGTCAAGAGTGCTAATTAAGAGATCCTCATCAAATTTGAGCGAGGTATCAGATGGAATGCCAGAATTCTTTCTAAGTCTGGCATACTTCAAAATTTTCATTAATACTTTGACTGAAGAAACAGAAGCAGTGCTCAGCAAATTTGCATTGGCAATATTGGATGAGCTAATTTTAATACTTGAGGACACAGAAATCAAATTCAAAATGATTTGGATCGAAAGCAAAAGTAATCTGAAAAGAATGACATTTAACATGTAAAATTGTTCATTTAAAATAGTAATAAAATGCACAACTACAGAATGAAAGATAATGGCTTTGATAACAATTATTTGTGAAAATACTTTGTATTTGTACTAGATTAGTGGCCACAACATTTTGGGTACCAGGGTCTGGTTCCGTGGAGAGAGGTTTTCTCTGCGGACTGGAGGAGGCGTGGTTTCATGTGCTGCCTGCATCCCGTAGATGGGCCTACACTTGTTTGCGTGGCCCAGTTTCTGGCCTGGTGTTCCTGCATGGACCAGGGGTTGGGAACCTCTGTACTAGATGACAAGATGAATAGGAGGTAGCAGCTTGAAATAGGTGCTAAAAATCAGTATTTTTTTTAAACTGCATCACTTTTCGTAACATAAAAATAACAGTTTCCACTGTGCATTTGTTGGGCCCTATCTCAAGTTTTGTTTGTGGTCCCATTTTAAAGATTCAGACAAAATTGAGCAGATTTAGAAATGGGTGTAATGAGAATGATCAAAAAACAAATTAAATCTTGTAAGGATTTAATGAAGCAAATTGTTTAGTTTTGAGAACTTTAACGGTATTTTCCAGTACTTAAGAGTGTCATAGAAGAAAAAGATATCGCAGGAACAGAACAGTTTGATATCTCCCTAGATTACAAGCCATAGAATAAGATACTTAGCTCCTAACTTAATTTACAGGAAGATAGGTTCCGGTTGAAAAACTTCCTAAAGGCAAGAGGAATCTAATATTCCTAATTTCCTAGATGTTTTCAAGTGAAGGCTGCATAACTCAGGACTGTTTACATTTGTACTTCTGCACTGGGAGTTGTAATTGACACCTCTGTAATTTTGAGAGATGCATTCAGTTTCAGTTTCCTTAATTCTTAGATGCAATGTGAGATTTCCAGCTTATTGGCTATTGTCTTTTGCTTTGTGGTCTTTAACTGGGATAGAAAATAGTTTGCATTTCCAAGGCTGCTCACCTTAACTTAATTCTTTCAGTGATTGACCCTAAGTATTAGAATGCCCTATCCAGAAACTTTGTTCATCTGAACTTTCAAATTGTACATAATTTTATATTGATATAATTGATATAGTATAAACAATATAGTATAAACAATATAGTGTAAATAATGTATCTACAGTGTTGTGGCCTGCCAGCGGCCAGCAGATTTGGACAGTGAGGAGGTTGGGGAGAAACAGGGGCCAGTCCTGGGGAAGACTCTGACGAGTGCTCTGCGTCAGAGGGAGAGATTATCAGCTGCCTTCAGAGTCGGACATCAGTGGGGCAGAAGAACAGCTGGAGCCTGTTCTGAGTGTGCGCATGTGCAGATCTGCCAGGAGAAGGGAACAGCTAAGGAACAAGGGTCAACTCAGGAGTAAAGCCACAGGTGAACAGTGAATGGCCCCTCCCATGGGGAATAAAGAGGATGGAAAGGGGAGTGGAGTTTTCAGGAGACATTAGTTCAATTCATTAGAGTAAAAATCTGTTCCTGACTTCTTGTATTGTCTGCTACAGAGTGGTGTTTGGAAGATAAGGGCCTGGCAAGTCTCCAAGGCTGATAAAGGTCTGTAGTTGTGAAATCTCTTTCGACTGTTGGCTGGGACTTTGCTGGAGAGGAATTCACTTTAAACTAAACAAAAGAGGAATTGGCTTCATGCTTTTGGGAAGCCTAGGTCAGAACATACATAATAAATTTATATTCATAGTAAATACACGTTTTATATTTTTTATAATTTTTATAGGGAGTTGTTTTATGTGGCTAAGGCATTGATTTAAAAATGTAATGCCTTTTAAAAAGTCAGTTTATAAAGACTTATAACAATATGAGATATAGTGGCAAACTTACACCTCCTTATTTTGGAGTAGGTCCCATGGAAATAAACAGGGTTAACTTTTCATTATAGTTATCCTATTGATTAAAAGAAACCCTCTTCTTGCATAAGAGCATATGGTATTAGCATCTTGTGTTCTTCAAGTAACCATTCCTTTTTGTATTTAAGGTTTTACCCTCTGTGATTATGTGGACCATTTCTGGTATGACTGGAAGAGAGTTGGTGGGGATAAGGAAGACAAGTTGTAGAATGAGAAAAGAGTGACTTTAAGGGTTTTTTTTGGTAATAATTCTATCTGGTATTTCCCCCTCCCCCTTGTACTTGTTATTCACATCAAGAAGGAACCCCAAATATGGAGTGGGAAAAAATTGAGAGTCACAGCAACAGCAAATGCTTAAAACTCCTT
Source organism: Thamnophis elegans (assembly GCF_009769535.1). NCBI lineage: Eukaryota > Metazoa > Chordata > Lepidosauria > Squamata > Natricidae > Thamnophis > Thamnophis elegans. Next base: position 20,378,982 of record NC_045549.1, on the reverse strand, counting down.
CCCCTATAAAGTATTCCTGGTACTTCGATTCATTCTCGTTTCCTTGAAGTAGGGCTGATTTTAGAATTGACCGCCGGATAGTCATAGGACTAATGCCCGTTTGTTGTGTGTAGCAAAGCTTGTTATATAATCCAGTGAAATAAAGACTACGAAAGCTTCAGAAGTAGGCAGATGTTGGCAAGTGGGAGACATTCAAGCTGGCTGGCCATATAAAGTAAACTACAAATAAGCTATATCGAAAATCTGCCTTCTGAGTCTAAACAAAATGAATGTTAATTGGAGAAAAATAACTTGGGGCTTTTGTGCCATTGTCTGAAATTCCAGTGAAGGATGTTCTTTAAAGAAGTTTTTGTTTGGAATGAAAGGTCTAAAGCCTGATTTTTCTAAATTCTGTGGCAGCAGGCATACCAATTAAAAAAAACAGAACAATTGTCAAACAAACTAATATTCTGTTTTTCCCCCTTTTAGATATGGAGTTCAAATTTATTTCTGCTGAGCCTCCAGTAGTTTGGTGGGAAATAGAACTACTGCTACCTCTAAAAACTGGTAGTGTCATACTGGCACAGTGGGATGTATGAGAGTCATCCCATTATGTATCAGCCTTGGGGCTGTTATAAAAATTCATTCAAAAGCAGTTAATAAGGTAGATGAAAGAACAATGAAGGCCTACTAATACTACTTAGGTCTTGGGAGAAGCAGATACAGATTGCTGGACTAAATAGATCCAGCAAACTCTTCTTTCATTCATTCATTTAGAATCTCTTTGAGAGACAAAAAGCATGTGAAAAAATAGTAAAAACCAGTATTTGAGTACACTCAGAATAAAATCTGAGTGTAGAAGACTTATCTACAAAATAAACCTACAAATTCCAGGGGGAAAAAATCTTAGGCCTGAAACCTAAACATAGTAATAATATGATCATGTCTTAGGAATGATAGTTTTGTCCTTCACTTCCAGACCTCATAACTCTCCTTTCTCTAGTCATTTCTACCTCCTTGTCGTGGAGATAATCTCACTCAATGAAGATTTTTTTAAAAAAAAAGAGTTAACCACTAAGAACCATAGTCAAAAAAGAGAAGCAACGCCTTTGTGTTTATGATTGCTTGGAAGAAAGAAAACACTGATGTTCTGTTTACTTACATATCTTAATATATAAAAGTTGGGTGTTTCTTTCCCTAGTTACCATGTTTGGCAGGAACAGCATGTTTTGATTTTAGATTACCTTGAATTTATTTTGGAGGAATCTTTAAGTTGTAAGGCTGTCAACTTGTTTTCTTACATCCAAATGATTTAATTCTTGCATACAAAGCAATTAGCTTCAAGTCACAAATCAGCATCAATAACATAACTCTTTAGTAATGACCGTGGAAAAAGGTTATACTATTGCTTCTTACCTTTTGGTGTCCCTATTCGGAAACAAATCTGAATAGTCTTGCTTCTCTTTTGGAACTTTACAGGACACTGCATTATTTAAAAAACAATTTTAATTATTTTGAAATTAATAACAGAAAAAGAAACAAAGGGAACGAAACACACACACATATTATCCCAAAATACATAACGTAATTGCAAAATAAATGAAGAAACATGCAACAGAAAAAAAGAATAGGGAATTATTGGTTATTACAACAAGAAATAGTTACAATTACATACAATTATATAATGCAAACATTATGTAGAAAGTTAGCACGTAACACTCTCCTAGGAAAATGAGATATTTTAGGAAATATTAACTCCCCTAAAAGGGAGGCAGAAACTCAGCCCCCCCCTCACTTTTGTCAATGGGCCACTAAGGCCTGAGCCAGTCTACTCTACATAACAAAGATCTGCCCCTTCAGGCAGAGCCATTTCATTGCCTTTCATTGCACCACCCATCAAGTTTCAACCAAACTTAGAACACAGACAACCTACAAGGCTAGCCATGACTTTTGACAGCAACCAATTAAGATACTCTTCCTGTGCCCCGGGAAGTTCAAAGCCTAGAGGGCATAAAACCCAGGGATTCTCAGCATCTCTTCCCTTTCCACCCAGGAGCTCCAAGGCATGTGATCCTGTCCACCATTAAACCATTTTTCCAAACAGCCTCCATGTTTCCAGTGTCTTTTCCCTCACTTGGAACTGAACCCAGAAAGATATTTCTTCCAACAATTACACACACACACACACACACACACACACACACACACACACACACATCAAATTGCTGTGCTTGTCAACTGGCGTATGTTTACAATGGTTGCAATGTCCTGAGGTCACGGGATTGTCATTTGTGACCTTCCAGCCAATAAGCAAAGGGGAAGCATTTTCAGAAGACATCTCATCTTAAGTTCAGGTTTCGTTTATCTGATTTTGCCTTTGTAATGGATCTCCTTTCTGTCTTTCAAGATCATCTTCTCTGCTGGCTAAAGTATCTCACCACTTAAGCTATCTGACTGAGAATAAACTACATAAAAGGAGAATTTTTTTTTTAAAGAAAATGAGTTTAAATAAATAAAAGGGGGCAGATTTCCCCTCCCCTCAAACAAGAAATCATATTCTTGGTAATCTTTTTATATATATAACTGTACAGATTCCAGATGGAATAAAACCAACTTTGCATCTTGTTGCAGTTAAAAACAATCAAATGTATTGCTTGGATATGACATGGTTTAAAAGAAAGACTATTGCTTTCAACTCTGTGCACCTTCCTGCTTCATATTTAAATTAACTTTCTACTAGCCAGAAACACTTTGTCTGCGTACTCAAAGGATAAAGCTGGCTTTGTCCTTGATAAGCATATAATTCCCTTTCCAATTTTAGATGGGAGTTACCTGGCAGTTCTGGCCAATTGTGATGTTTTAATTTGGACATAGATAAGAAGGCAGAGGTTTTTACGGGATTCTGACACAGTTCAATTATTTGATTTTTGTAGCAGCCTTCAGTCTCTTCCAAACACATGGTGGATGATTAAAGTTGGGTGGCCTAAATGCTTAAGCAATATGTTGTTAAAGCCAGTTTGAAAAGCTGCCATTCCTAGGATTTCTGGGAGGATAAAGTTGTTAAAGGTAACAGTTCCCCTCGCACAAGCGTGCTGGTCATTCTCGACACTTGGAGGAGGTCCTCATCTCCATTTCAAAGCCGAAGGGCCAGCGCTGTACGAAGGCGTCTCCATGGTCATGTGGCCGGCATGATTAAACACCGAAAGCACCAAAGGTGGTTCCTATTTTTTCTACTTGCAATTTTACATGCTTTCGAACTGCTAGGTTGGCAGAAGATGGGACAAGTAATGAGAGCTCACTCCGTTATGCGGCGCTAAGGATTCGAACCGCCGAACTGCCGACCTTTCTGATCGACAAGCTCAGCGTCTTAGCCACTGAGCCACCACGCCCCTCAATAAATAATAAATAAATAATAAAGTTGTTAGACACTGCCAAGAAGTTGGTAGCCATCATATTACTGGTTTAGATTTCCAGGTTCTATCCCAGAACATAATAGGAAGCTAATGAAAATCTCACCTCGTGCAAATCTTTCTGAATTACAAGGCATTGTTACAAATCTATGGACCATATTCATGGAATTATGATTTTGGTGACAAGGTGGTGATTTTTCTTCTAAATTCCCAAAGGGCAGGGATGAATTAAAGTTGACTCCTGACAGAACTTCACCTGGGTCACCTCAATAAACCTCTCTCTGAAGTTTCACCAACAAGTGTCTTTTATTGTTTTACTCTTCCTCTTCAAAATATCAAGTCTCTTCAGATTAACCTTTCAATAAGATTTGAAAAATGTCCAAAAAGCTATAAGGGAAAAAAAATCAGATGAAAACACTTAATTTTACAAAATGCAGAGCAAAAAAAAAAAAAAAGAGGATATTTCTTTTACCTTTACCGCAAGTTAACGAATTTAGGAGCATTTCCATACATCATTTGTTGCTGAATTCTTTGCAGAACGTTTATCGCCTGCAGAAGTTATGGAAAAAAGTAAAGATTTGCTGTGGAAGCACTTCCTGAATTTTTCCTCGTGTTTAAATGTTCCAATCTGTTCTAGTAAAGGTCATAAAGTACACCCATCTTCAAACTTGGAAGTGTCAAGAAAACACACAACATTTTTCAATACGAAGAATCTGAAGAATATCTTTTAAATATTGTAAATATATATAAATTTAACACAGTGCTTTGGAGTTTGTAATTTCAATCATATTTGTTCATTATTCTGTTTATTGCAACAATGGAGCATTTTATACATGGATATGTACCGGATGATAGTTTATATGTCATTGTTCCTACTCAAATTTACATAATTCCCCAAAGAATTACAAATGAATAAAAAAAATCCGATGAAGCTTCCCCCCCTCCCTCACTTTCATGTTGCAGTGCTATTTAGAAGCAGAAGGACAAGGAAATGGGATTATTTCAGTGGTGAAATTCAATTTTTTTTACTATTGGTTCTGTGGGCGTGGCTTAGTGGGCGTGGCAGGAGAAGGATACTGCAAAATCTCCATTCCCACCCCACTCTGGGGCCAGCCAGAGGTAGTATTTTCTGCTTCTCTGAACTACTCAAAATTTCCGCTACCGGTTCTCCAGAACCTGTTGAATTTCACCTCTGGATTATTTGCTGCAGATAATCCCATACTAGCAGTTCCTGTTGTTCACAATGTTCTGCTGAATTATTAAACAGAAATTATTTTCATTTTGAATTTTGATTGACTGGACCCTTTTAGCAATGTCGCTGTGAGAGAAAAACAGTAGCTGAACTTGGTTTGGCCTCTGGTTTTTGCATTTCCAAGCAATGTTTTAAGGATTAAAATGAGCATTGAAATCAGAAGCATCCAACCCACCTTATTTTTCATAATAATAAGTGAATGATACATACATCCACAACAGAGGTGGTATTCAGCAGGTTCTGACCAGTTCTGGAGGAACCAGTGGTGGAAATTTTGAGTAGTTCGGAGAACCGGTAAATACCACCTCTGACTAGCCCCGCCCCCATCTATTCTCTGCCTCCCAGCTGATTGGGAGGGAATGGGGATTTTGCAGTATCCTTCCCCTGCCACGCCCACCAAGCCACACCCACAGAACTGGTAGTAAAAATTTTTGAATCCCACCACTGACCCACATGGAAGATCCTCTCTTTATTCATTTCCCAGGGAAACATTATAGTGTAATCAAGGATCCAAGCAATGCTTGTAGCGTGTCAATCCTGTCTTTACCATTTCCATTGGTCTAGTCAGGAGAAATAAAAATAATTTTGGCTAAAAGCAACAATAAAAACAACTAAGATGCTTGCTGAGGCTACTCATGCAAATTGTAGAAATTTTCTGTAATAACTTCTTTTTTCATGGCTTTTTCTGTTTGTACCATAGCTGGAGAATTCTTAACAAGTCACTAGACAACTTGTGACCCTCTGGATTATTATTTCAGAGATTTTTCTTTAGCATCTTTAATATATCAACATATTTCTTTAATATTTCTTTAATATCTCTGAAATGATAATACATCCCTGTTAAAAACAGAGAGAGAGAATGACCACAGATGGGCAAAAAAGCAGTGAGTGTAGAAACAATTCCAACTTCCTCTTGGCTTCCCTATTGAACTTTCTTGTGGAAAACTGGCAGTGAGCATCAGAAATCTTTCTCCTTCCCTTTTCCCCCCTTTCCTTTCCTCCCCCTAAAATTGTAGAACTGTAGGAAATGAAACAGATTTTGATAGCTACATCAGATGGAAGGATGGGATATGGAGAGAACCAAGAGTTAATTGTGATTACATAGAATAGTCATTGTTCCGTGTAGACCAGTGGTCCAGATCAATGCTGTGTGGGTGAAATGCCACAACAAATTCCTTCGCATTCATTATCTGAGCGAAACAATGAAATGATTTAAGGTCATGTGCACCTGCATTTATCATGGTAATCATATGCATGAGTATTGCTAATAAAACCCACCAGAGGGCTTGTTTTTTGAATAAGCTTGAATAGGGTCCAGTAATATGTTGATGAGCCCTCTAAAATATTGTTGATAGTAGAGAGAATCATTAGTATTGCTTGCCAAATGAAGGCTTATCCCACTGTTTGGCTTTTTAATATAGTTTGTGGGAATTCCAGTGGCAAATTTTAGTACCATGCAAATATTTGAAAATTCCCTTATGAACGGTGTTTTTGCTTTTATGGGAAGAGAGAAAATGAGGCGGCAGAATGCATCTTATTATGTTGCCATATTTATGGCTATTGTTCCTGTTTTTCCACAGTCATTGTTATGCATACATCATTTAGGAATACTTTAGTAAAGACTGGTTCTATTGTTTTATGTCGGCTGACAGGTTTATGTCGGCTGACAGGTCTTTTCTTGATGCCTTTCACAGAGTAACCAGATTTTGCATAGTTGTTTTGCTATAATATAATAGTTAATCCTTTACACAAAATAGAAAGCAAATGATTGAATAAATCAGGTGGTTATATGTTAACTGATTTTTATGGATAAATGTGCAACCCACATACATACATGACTCTCCAGATTGTCATTTTTTTTTTTAATTTTCACAATTTTCTTATCTGTGGGTGGTACTTTTTTAAAAATGTGGAGGTCAGTTTATCGGTGGATAGACATGCAAGAGTATATGTGGTGTTTTAAAAAAATATCATATATAAATCCTGTATATGTATATGTTTGTATCAGTGGTGGGAGTCACTTTCCCTGCCGGTTCGCAAATGTGAGCGTGTGCGTATGTGCAGAAGGTCGCGCATTAGGTCAGGGTGGGTGGGCGTAGCCTCCCGCAGCCACCACTACGGGTTCGCCAGAGAACCGGCTGTATACCACCTCTGGTTTGTATGTATGTGCAGTTTGGTATAATGTTTAAGTTGCTCATCAGGAGACATGAGGCATGAAAGCTTGAGTGGGTGACTTTGGATCAGTTTCTCTCAAATCACCTCACCTCATCTGGTTGTTGTTATGAGGAAAATAGAAGAGAAAGAAATATAAGCTATGTTTGCCAACTTGACTTACTTATATAATAATAAAAATATAATAAATAAATGAACATAATAAATAAATATCCATCTATGAATAAGCTGAATCCAATTTTGGGATATGTTTTGGAACTTGGCTGATCCATAAGAATATATGGTACTTGTGCAAGATTACCTATTATTACGATTCCTGAATTCATATTTTATTCTAATTTCTTTTTAAACATTTCAACAAATATAGCTGAATAACACATTGAGGAAATATAAATATAATGATTCAACAGAACATCAATTTAGTTTAGAAGTTTATTGCAGTCCGGTGTCTCTGGAGAAACCATCCAAGAGAATCCATAAGAATATATCCATAAGAATATATGGTACTTGTGTAAGATTACCTATTATTACGATTCCTGAATTCATATTTTATTCTAATTTCTTTTTAAACATTTCAACAAACGTAGCTGAATAACACATTGAGGAAATATAAATATAATGATTCAACAGAACATCAATTTAGTTTAGAAGTTTATTGCAGTCCGGTGTCTCTGGAGAAACCATCCAAGATCCCCCAAATAATACTGTATTATTGGTCTTTGCATCTGATATTTAGGGATATCTTGGATCATTTAATACCATGTAGCTATGATGGCTATCTTCCAAGAGTGTGTCTCCCACTCCTCTTTAAAACCATAATTGCAGTCATCACCTCATTTGCTTAAGCATTTATCTTAGTTTCTGGCAAACATGCCTTTTGTTCAGAGGATGAATGGAAGGAAATGATATGGCTAGAGAAGTGCATAAGTATCCTTTTTCCTCTTCATAGTAGTATAAACACAGCACATCAGAGCTGAGATTCTGTTGTCCAAAATCAAAGGTTTGCTGGGGTTGGTAATGGTAGTAAGTAAAAGGAAAGCAAAGAACTTGGAACACTTTGGCTATAAACACCCCTGTAACAATGAGTAAAGGAAGAAAAGCAACCGGGAGGAAATGTTCTTTAAATAAATGTGTCATCTCATAAAAAAAATTGAATGCAAGTTAAATTATGGACATAACATCTGTACTTCCAGATATAATATCTACAACTTGGTTCACATGTAATAAAATACGTTGAATTTCTAAATGTCATATTTGCATTTAAGTGGTGGCCAATTCAAGTTTATAGGCCTTTTCCTACTACTAAATTGAAATGCTATCTAACCATCTATCTTACAATTACAATAGTAGAGTTGGAAGGGACCTTGGAGGTCTTCTAGTCCAACCCCCTGTCTACCGTTTCAGACAAATGGCTATCCAAAATCTTCTTAAAGACTTCCAGTGTTGGGGCATATAATGTTTGCTCCCTCTTCTTTGTGGCAACCCCTGAGATATAGGAACACTGCTATCATGTCTCCCCTAGTCCTTCTTTTCATTAAACTAGACATACCCAGTTCCTTCATATGTTTTAGCCTCCAGTCCCCTAATCATCTTTGTTGCTCTTCTCTGGACTCTTTCTAGAGTCTCCACATCTCTTCTACATCCTCGTGACCAAAACTGAATGCAGTATTCCAAGTGTGGCCTTACCAAGGCATTATAAAGTGGTATTAACACTTCACGTGATCTTGATTCTATCCCTCTGTTTATGTAGCTTAGTACTGTGTTGGCTTTTTTGGCAGCTGCTGCACACTGCTGGCTCATATTTAAATGGTTGTCCACTAGGATTCCAAGATCCCTTTCACAGTTACTACTATTGAGCAAGGTACCACCTATACTGTACCTGTGCATTTTGTTTTTCTTGCCTAAATGTAGAACCTTATTCTTTTCACCATTGAATTTCATTTTATTAGAGTGCCCAATGTTCAAGTTCGTCAAGATCCTTCTGTATCTTAAGCCTGTCTTCTGGGGTGTTGGCTATTCCTGCCAGCTTGGTGTCATCTGCAAATTTGATGAGTTCTCCATTTATTCCCTCATCCAAATCATTGATGAAGATGTTGAAGAGTACTGGACCTAAAACAGAGCCTTGGGATACTCCGCTGCATACTTCCCTCCATGTAGATGTAGTTCCATTGAGGAGTACATGTTGAGTGCTGTTGGTCAGCCAGTTATGAATCCATCTGTTGGTGATGCTGTACCAACCCACATTCTTCTACTTTATATAGTAGTAGGTATGGTCTACCTTATCAAATCCCTTACTGAAGTCCAAGTAAACTATATCAACGGCATTCCTCTGGTCCACTAATTTTGTCACTTTGTTGAAGAATGCAATAAGATTAGTCTGGCATGATCTGTTTTTGACAAACCCATGTTGGCTTTTGGCTATTACTTTGTTTACTTCTAGGTGTTTGCTAATTCATTCCTTGATTATCTTTTCCAGAATCTTTCCTGGTATTGAGGTCAGGCTGATAGGTCTATAGTTTCCTGGATCTATTTTTCCCCCTTTTTTGAAGATGGGAACCACATCAGCTCATTTCCAGTCTTCTGGTAGTTCCCCGGTGCTCCAGGATCTCTGAAAGAAATAAGTTCAGTGGTTCTGAGATCTCATCTGCCAGTTCCTTCAGAACCCTGGGGTTTAATCCATCTGGTCCTGGTGATTTGAACTCGTCTAGTAGGGTAGACAGGTGCTCACTTACCATTTTCTTCCCTATTTCAATTTGTGTTCCTAATCTGATTTTTGTGGTGCTGTTTTTGATAGGTTGGACTGTTTTATCCCTTTGTGTAAAGTCCTTTGAAAACTATATTGGCATGACATTTGCTATTCCCACTCTTGATCCTTGTCTTCCTAATTTGCTTCTTTCAAACAACTGCAGTCAAAAGGGTAATGAGCAACCAAGCATAACAAATTTTATACATTTTGAGACTCCCCTTTAATAGTATCGGAATATGGGGAAAATACGATTTTATCTCAGGCGCAACTAAGAGTGAATTAAGTCTTAAGTCATTTGTTGGCTACAGTTAAGATGACGGTACCATCATAGTAGAAATTACATGCATATGGGTGGGGGGAGGCCCCGTCAAATGGTAAGCCATAGTTTGGGCTGGTTGGCTTTTTAAAAAAATTATATTTATTTGTACATCTGTATATTGCGTATTCCATGGATTTCAGGTGACGAACATTCTGAACAGTAACAACAAAGCAATAGCTTACACAGTACACAAAGTTGCTTAATTCTGATCTTGAATAGTTCTTTTTGCTCAAGTGGCACTTTCCGCCCTGGGAAACTCATTGTCTTCTGAAATCTTAATAAGAACAGAGTCATCATAATTTTGTGAAGGCAGGTTGTTTCTGAGCAAAAGGGCTGCTACTGAGAAGGTTTTCACCCCCCAAGGGTTTCACAGGTGTTTTCAAGGACAGTGGGGAGGCCAAGAGATATAAACAACCATTAGATGGGAGTTTATTCGCATTTTATCTCATAAGCAGCAACTTGGTCCAAGGTGAAAAAAGCTCCAGAAGAAGAGATTCAACATGTTCAACGAGACTCTGCCCCAATAAACTCATTGATAAAGGAAGGCAGGAAATTAATATCACAGTTTCAAAGATTCTATCCTATTCTTGCATTAACATTATTTATTGGACTGCATGTGATTCTAACAGGCAATTTCACATCTGTTTTACAAACATATATTGTTATAAATATGATACTGCTTCATCCCAGCATATTAGGAATTGATTGCATGGATTATTTTGTCTCATGTTATGTTTCTTGCCTAGGGAATAATTGTCATATTCCCTTTTTTTTTTTTTTTAGAATTTTAAAGATTCCTTTTTAGATGGCTTGTTAATCTGAGTTGCTGTCAAATCAAAATCCTTCTTGTGATACTGCCAGGCATTTTCAAAATTGAAGGATATCTTCAAACATCAAATACACATGTATACGTCTGGCAGAAGCATAAAATATTAGCATATATGCAATAAGTAGTTCCCAACTTCTCGTTTTCTGCTAGTTAGGACATTTTTTTGCTCTTTTTAAAGACAAACCAGATGTTGGCTGAAATACGAGAAGCTAGTGGGATTTAACATCTCCCCTCAGCCTCATATTTAAACTGGAATTTTCAGGAAGAAATATTTCCCAGGTAACACATTGGCTCTGAGTAACTTCTAGAATAGGTACTATTCCACCAGTCATCTGTTCTCTAGAGGAGAATGAAAAATCTACCTAACAACTTTGCCTTTTTTTGTCTACTAGTGAATGTTTTATTGTCCCCAGTCTCTATACAGTTCACTTACTGTGTTTTTGTGCAGCTTGCTCCCTCTTTATTTTAGACTTCTCCTTTAATTAGAAGCAAACCAGCCTTATTTTCTAGTCCACTGTAATTTTATATATTTTAATGGAAGTTCTATAAAAATGCCTTCCGTGATTTCAACAGTTCTGTATTGTTATCTTCTCCACAGTCAAAATTTTTGCATAGGATTCTACTTTGAAGTACGGTAAATGGTGTGTGATATGAAGATGGAGGGGAGAGACACCAGTTTTTTTATTGTGTCCAGATCACTTTCTAAGCAAACACTGGATAATTGATTTCTTTGGCCTTTGTGGAGGAGGCAATTTAAAGCAACTGTCCTCAACTTACCACTGGTTACTAAATGACTGAAGTTACATCAGCCCCTCCGAAAGCTACTTACAACCCATCCAAATTTCTGACAGCTGTCCCCTCAACAGTGACATGACTGCATTTCAGATGCTTCACATCTGACTTGCTTTTACATCCATTTGCAGAGTCCTGCTATCACATGATTTATGATTATGATGATTTTGCTGAAAATTGGTTTTGGCCAATAACACCCAGTATCAAACAATAGGTTTGCATACCAACCGTAGCATTTACTTAATGACTACTGCAAGAAAGATAAAAAAACCAGATTGGTCGCTCACTTTACAGCTGTCCCAATTTATGACTTTAATGGGTTCCATTACAGTCATAAATTGAGCGCTACCCCTGCAATCATCCATTCTTGACACCTATTTGATCTTGAAGTAGGCTAGACAATCTCTATATGGTGCCTGGAGATTATAGCAGCATTAGAAGAGTGTGTTGGTGTGAGGCTTTTCTCCAGTCATCAATCATAGGGTGTACCTTGAATTATAGGGGAGCTCCAGGAAATGAAGATAGAGATACTTAGGGTGACATTGACAAAAAGACTTTGCATGAAGACTTCTCTGTTATTGTTATGTCTATAGATTCTTGTACAGCTGCCCCATTCAGAATTGCCTGAATATCTTAGAGAATTAAGGATGGTATCATGTGTGTACAGATAGCTGAGAGATACACTATATTGCCAAAAGTATTCGCTCACCCATCCACATAATCAGACTCAGTTGTGAGTTAATACTTTTGGCAATATAGTGTATGTGGGATTGTACAAAAAGTGCCTCACATTTGCTTAGGTCTTTATGACTGTTGGGTAGAATAGATTGAAGAGCTGAGGGCAACATCTTACAATGTGATTTGGGATTCTTTTGATTTTATAGAGCTGAAGGAAATAGATTGATAGATCTTACAGAGCTGAAGGAAATAGATCAAGTCTATACAGACTTGTACTATATAATACAAGCTCTACCACCACTGGGTTGCACTTGGACCTATACCAACGTGGTTCTTTTGGGTGGTTAGATGAAGCTGGATTGGGAGATGGTGGTACTATATGAGGAAGGATTAAGAGTTGTCAGCGTTGAAATGGGAAATGAAATGCCTTTTCTTGAAGAGGCTATCCAACTTGGTCTAGCACTTGATCCAACTTTTTTGTTATGTTTTTTGTTATGTTTTTTCTTAATGGGTTAATGCAATGTGTGAAAATATCCACTGTACAGTAGCATTGTGTTCCGTCTTTAAATCAGCAGCAGGTAAGGTATTCCTCAGTCCAATCTATTCTACCCAACTGTCATCAAGACCTAAGCAAATGAAACCCTCGGGAAAGACCTTTCCATTATGTGTAACCAATGGTGAAAACTGAATGTGACTAGTGAGTCCTATTTCTCAATTCTTGTCAATAGAACATTTGAGAATGCAATATAGCCGTGATGGCGAACCTATGGCACATGTTCCAGAGGTGGCATATGTGTATGGGGGAGAGCCAGAAACAAAAAGAGCCGCTGCCCTGTGTGCATGCACGTACCGGGAAGATGATCTTCTGGATTCCGGCACGCGCATACACACCAGCCAGCTGGTCTTCACGGACACATGAGCACCAGAAACCGGAAGAACAGCTGCCCAGTGTGCACACACGCTCCAGTTTCAGCATAGAGTGCCAAAAAGGTTCGCCAATACTGCAGTATAGTATTCTAGCCAGTTCTACACTGATATTAGTGTTTGGCACTGAAAATGTGTATAGAAGATGTGAGTTTCAGGACCTGTATTCATTTTTCAATGGTATTTATTGCAAATCTTCTGGTAATTACAATAACCATGACAAAATCCATTTATATGCTTTTCCTTGTTTTGCCTTTTTGAAATATTAAAACTTAATATTAGGAACATGGTCAAAACACATCTGATTCTAATAACCTTTTACCGGTTAAGCTAATTTTAATGGGTTTGATTCAATTTTTTATCGTGATGTAATATTGTCAGCCAAGTTGATTGCTTATAGAAGAAAAGTGGTTTATTCATGTAATAAAGAACAATAATAATACAATATCTTCCACAATTATAAACAAATCTTTTCATGAAGGGTTCTGGGGCCATATAGATAGAGATGACACTGTCACACTAGGGCCAAATCAAATTGTTTGTAGCTGTCAGGAGATAATGTGGATCTTCAATTCTCAGTGAAAAATATATGACTGGACCCAGTTCATTTACATACTAATTCTGTCAGACTCTATGCTTGTATTATTTTTTTAAATGCTGGTTTCCTAGGAAACCCCTGCCTTCATGTTGGCTAGGAGTTATATGGAGGCTGCTGTGTGTGTGACACATTGTTCATTTGTGGACAAAAGGCCCCAAAAGTAGGGGGGAAGGCGGTTTCTAACAAAGCAGGCTGACGTTTTTATTTTGCTAGGACATTAGGTGTCCTGTTTTCCCATGTGCTATTAATAAAGCCGCTTTTGCAAAATAAACTTGAAGCAAAAAAAAAAGAAAAGAAATCTTTTTAGAAAGACAATCTACTTAGTATTGAGGTATTATTAGACTAAAGCTGAATTGAACATAAAGGAAAAGTACCCCCCACTGAAATGGGGGGTGGAACTATACAAGAGATTAAATGAACTGAAGCAAATGCTCACATTTTCAGCTGCTATCTTTGTGTGTGTGTGCGCACATGTGCGTTCACACACACACACACACACACACACACACACAGCGACACCAGACCAATCAAAATGTTTTATTTTGAAATTTATATTTTTTTAAAAACCTTTACTGGTGATTAAGATTCAGAGCCAGATTGTCACTGTTAGATTCAGAGCCAGATTGTCAGATGATTTCAACGTAGGGTGTCTGTATATCTGTGTTTTGGATAAGAATTTCTTTAATCTCTGCATAATGCTCGATACTGCGAGAGGACCCTAGACTAGAGACACTGAAGTCAGAGTTGAACCTACCCTAATAAATAATTGGCTGTAATCAGGTATTAAGCTAAATTATGGTTTTACATGGTAAGAAAGAGCTTAAATCAGGAGTACAAAAGAGGTGGTGCTGGGGCTGTGCTATCTGGTGGAATATTATTCCTCTTCCTTGATCTCCTAACACGAATTTGCTGCTGGTTTCTTTTAGCCCAATGATAGATTGGGTATCATATTGTTTCATGGTAATAGGTATTTTTGGAAAGATTAGAGCAAAATGGATGAGAAGCATTAGCTCTGTGAGACTCGATAATTTCGTTTGAGGTATTGGATGTTTGATAGTTGCTAATAATAACTTTCTGCAGGTGACAGTATCAAAAAGATTTACTTTGATCTTGGAAGCTAAGCAGGATTGATTCTGGTCTAACATTTGAATGAAAGTGCTCTGGGGAATTTCACAACTTTGGACTAAATTGGGAAGAACAATATCCTGGAAGAAGGCAGATGGAAACCACTTCTCCTGAAATGCTACTCCAAACTTTGATTGATATGGTCATCAGAAGTTGTGTTCCATTCAGGAAAATCAGTTGTAGCCTCACCTCATGAGGTAATGTTGAGCTTGGGCTAAAGAGGGTTAGGCTTGGTTAGAACGTGGGTGAGTGATCCTTAGGAAATATGGGAGTTTTAGCTGAGCTGAAAAATTTAAAAATAAATTTGAGAAAAGGCAATGACGTGGTTTTATATTGTTACCAAGGCAACGTCACCAGAAGTTCAATGCAACTTTAGGGAGACTTTACCACTATATAATGAATCCTAGCTGAATACCCGTGCTCCGCTACAAAACTATGCGATCGGCCTTGGTAAATCAACACTTGAAAATTAATGAGTAGTTAGATCGCCTCTCCTCTCCTCTCCCCCAGGCTTGCTCCACAGAGGCCTCTCCTATCTTATCCCCTTCTCTCCCTCAATCTAACTCCTTAGCATCCAAGCGTTTTTCAGGTGAGGAGAGAGAGTAGAATGTCTAACTCCTTAGCATCAGAGCGTGTTAATAATAACATAAGAAATACTAATGATCTTATGGTCATTTCAAGAAATCCTTTCTTAGCGAGCGCCTAGAAGCCAAGAGGAACATAGGTGCCAAATTTCAAGTTTGTAGCCTTTATGGTTTTGGTGATGATGCGTGAGTGGTATTTCGCTTTTATATTTATAGATTTTGTGAGTTTTGAGTCCCTCCTGTTGATCAGTTTGCTGGTTTGATTGCTCAGTGGTTCTGGGAAATAATAGATGCATTGTTGTTCGATATTATTTTTTTGTTATTTCATGTTTTCTTTCTTCAATCATACTTGTTTATAATTTGGAGGGGGAGAATTAGAATGATAGGCAGAAGTTCTTAAAATTGAATCTCCTCAAAAATCAAATATATGGGCATGTTATGAAAATGAATAAAGGACCTTCCCTGAGCAATACGATGGCCAAAGAAATCCTTGTGTTCGCATCCTTGGTCTCATGTGCCTTGGAAAAAAACCAGTTTTGAGAGCAATAATGAATGTTCCTTTTCAGCAAAGAGAAACATTCAGGTTCATCTTTAGCCAATTGGTTAAGATCATGTTGCTCCTTTTGTGCAGAAAGTACTCAGATTGTAAATGAATGAGTTGTTCATGAATTGCCAAATGAGTTTGGTGCTCCTCCTCTTCTCTCTGTTCCCAGCAACCACTTCACTTGGCTAGGAGAAAGAAAAAAAAAGAATTTTCTCATTACTCCCAGCCCCTAAGAATGAATTTGAACTGTAACATGACAATTTTCTCCAGATTAACTTTTAACCAGCGTGAACATTGTGTGCCTAATGCACTGGTTGGTGACATTTCAGCAGTACCCTTTGTTGTAGATTTAACTGGTCTATATTTGGCAAAAATTGTGCCATTGTTTTCAGAATGGAAGGGAGGCAAGAAAATATAAAGGTGGTGGCATGGCCAAAAAATTGACTGTGCACCAGTCTTATCATCACAATAGATGATCATTTGAAACTGCCTTTACCAGGGTTAAGAAGGAGAAGGAAGTAGAGGGGAAAGGAGAGGGATAAATATATAGTATGTTATGGTATAATTATGAAAATAATGCTTATAACTATGATGTACAACATTATGTATTTAAAAGAGACTATAAATGTATGATTAAGAGCATATTGGTTATAATCAGTTGTATAAAACTATGTATACTCAAAAAGGACTGGATACTGCCAGTACACTGCTGTTGTAAAACTGGAAATGTGATGTATTATAAAGAAAAATGTACAATAAAAATATTTATATAAAAATATGAAACTGCCTTTACCACTTTTTGTTTTGACATTCTACTTAATTCACACCATTAGAATTGTAAGTGTTTGGGTGGGCGTTCCCATGCACCTTTTCACTATAGAAAGTGCCAAAAACTAAAATTGTATGCAACGCAGACTTGGGAGATGTTCTTGCAGATTTTAGCAACCTATATATGCGTGCAAATTTTTGTAACGGAGGATATTTAGCAGCTGTGTGTATCGTGTTGCTTTTTTTCTTTCTTTTTTGATTGGGTGAAACTACTTTGAACCAGTGTTTCTAATACAGCGATCTAGTACACCGGTGTTTCAAATTATTCTAGTGCACTATTACTTTATCAGGACTCCCTGCATGGGAAGGTTAGAGGGTGACTCTTGATGGCTTACATGACGTAAGAACTTTAAAACATTCATGATAGGTTTCAAAATACAGTAATTTCCAAACAGAACATAAACCAAATTGAAATAAATGAAAATAAATGTTTTGAGGTTTCAATTAAAATGTTTTCCATAAATCTTTATTTTTGGTACCTTGCTGGTCTCCATCTAGGAAGTGGCCAGATTGGCCCCAAGGTAATCCAGTGAACTCCAATGTTAAGTGTGAACTTGACTTTTGGGTCTTCTTGGTTATGTTGCCTTATTTTCATTTTGATATTTTTACTAGTTATATTATCTGCAGCTCCTGAAAGCATAAAACCGCCCTTGTGACCTCAAGACTGGATTATTGTAATGCGCTCTACATGGGGCTGCCCTTGAAGAGTGTTCAAAGACTCGGACTTCCTGGGAGGAGCCTACTGGTGGTGGCAGCAAAAAATCAGCTGCCTCCGAATTCCTGGCTACGTACCTGTTTAGAGGATCTTCCATCTGACGTCTTATCAGGTTTTCTTATCCTTCAGGCAAGAAGGAAAGAAGAAACTGTTTTGCTGGCAAATGCTCTTCGATTTTTGCAGCTTTTGTGCTTGCAAGGAAAGGGGGGCTAGCCCAAGGCAGAACGGCTGTCCGTGCTGGGAACTTCAAACTGCCTTGTGCAGGACAAAGTAGGTTTCCCCCACTCTGCTCAAAGTTTTGTTTGATTTAATCTTATCACGAGCTGAATCCGTTTACTGCGTGGACAATAATTGCTTATCAACATTTTAGCTTCTTTTCTTTTTCTCCTCTGAAAAATTATTTACTCAGAGGCTTTTAAAATGGTGCCGAGCAGGCTGGTTTCTCCGGTAATAACGAACACTTTTTGCTAATCCTCACAAGAATTCAAAACAAAAGAGATTGCTTATCATATGTTTTGGTTTCACAATAGAAGAATTTTACTCCTTCATTAACCTTGCTTATCTGGAAGTTAAATGGTGATGAATCTGCTGAACGGTCTTGTTACAATGTTTACTCACTGAAAGTTTTGCCAAGCCTTAAACTTCAAAATAAAAGCCTCTTTACTTAAAGCTGCATATTCAGG
This sequence comes from Thamnophis elegans, assembly GCF_009769535.1. Lineage (NCBI taxonomy): Eukaryota > Metazoa > Chordata > Lepidosauria > Squamata > Natricidae > Thamnophis > Thamnophis elegans. The sequence goes on along the minus strand of NC_045549.1, from coordinate 20,360,804 downwards.
CAATAGAGTTTTATTAACTGCAGGCAGATAAATTTTGAAATGGCCTCAAAACCAAATATTAACTTGAAGTCGTCACCCTCTACTTCCAGGGGCACATCCTCAGTGCCTGGCACAAAGCTGCAGCCTCCGCTTCCTACGCCCCCTGCTGGGGATGTGTTAACGAAAGAATTTTTCCTGAGTAATCTAAGCGAGGCTCTTAATGCACAGACAATTAAAATGGAAGATAAATTTAGAGATAATAGAGAGGAGAGAAAAGAGGAAATAAAAGAAATGAAAGAAGAAATTAAAAGTGAAATAAAAGGACTTAAACAGGAGCTGTATGAGAAATTTGAGGCTAAGGTTGATAAAATTAGAGACGATATGCTGAGTCTTGTAACTGTATTAACAGAACATATTTCTGGAGTGGAAGATACTCTAGAGGTTCTTAATGATGCCAATGCTAACTTGACATTGAAAACAGAGGTGGTGGAACAAAAAGTGGAAAATGCTGAAAAAGAAATTATTATGATACAGTACCGACAAATGGAGTTCGCATTAAGAGTAAGGGGGCTGCGTGAGGAGAAACAGGAGAACCTGAAACAGATCCTATCGGAAGCTTTTGACCGCCTGATGGGAAGACCAGGGACCAACCAAGACTGGCAAATTGACAAAGCTTACCGCGTTAACTCCTGGCTGGCAAAGCAGAAGCAGCTTCCTCGAGACATCGTTATATATTTTACTACAAGAGAGCTTAGAAATATGGTACTGCAAGCGTCTTATAACACTAAGCTTCAAATTGGCGGTCAAGACCTGGCTGTTTTGAAAGAGATACCACCTCAAATGTTAAGAGCCAGGAGAGACTACGCTTTTTTGGTCGAAGAACTCAGAAATCGTCAGATACAGTATAGATGGGATGCACCATTCGGCATCATATTTACATTTGATAAGCAAAGGTACCGCCTCAACTCTGTATGGAAAGCCCGAGATTTTTATTATAATATATTGAAGGCCGGACACCCTGCACCATCTGGACCTAGAGAAAGACCACAAGAAGGACAGGATAGACAGCAAACTACACAACCACCAGACAAGATGGAGCATCTCTCTTCTCTAGAAGTGCAAGGTGCTATGGAACCAAGACCTAGCCGCATGACTACTAGACGTATGGAGAAACAAGCTAAAAAGCAACAGCATCAACAATCATCGGCCATCGATCAAGGAACTACAATAACAAATCTGGAAGCAGTGGGAGGAGCTAGACCTAAGGTTAAACAGGCCGTGCAGGAAGCTCTAAAAATGCTTCAACCAACCAAAGATGACAACTAAGATTTTAACATGGGACTGAACGGACTGAACTCTCCACAGAAGAGGAAGAAAATATTTCATTATCTCAAACAGTTTAAGAACGATGTAATTTGTTTGCAAGAAACTCATATCAAGTCAACTGATCAAAAATATTTGATCAACTCAAAACTTGGTCAACATTTTGCAGCTTCTGCTATGGAAAAGAAGAATGGTATAGTTGTATACTTAAGAAAAGATATGAAAGCTGAATTAATAGAAGCAGATCCCTTCGGAAGATATATTGCTTTAGACTTAATCTTAGAAGGGAAAAAGACATTACTTTTGGGAATTTATGCTCCCAATCAACAGCAAGATAGATTCTATAGAAATCTTCATGCTAAATTAGTACAGTGGGACTATAGTTCCTGTATACTATTGGGTGACTGGAATGGAGTGATAGACACTAAGAGAGATAAGAAGATTTCCCGCCTAAATACCAAGATGCGAGCAAAGTTACCCAAATCTTTCTTTGACATTATGGATGATTTTGAATTGAGAGATATTTGGCGAGAAAGAAATGCAGAGGAATATGACTTCACTTTCTTCTCGGACAGGCATCAATCCCTCTCAAAGATTGATTTTATTCTAACCACTAATGATTTGCTTTCTAGGGTCAAGAAAACAAAGATTGCAGCTAGGGTCCTTTCGGACCATAACCCAGTTTGGATGGAGTTGGGAAGGGTAGTGCAGGCAAGAAGGTCTTGGAGATTGAATGAAAACTTATTTAGATATGAAAAGTATATTAATGATTGTAAAAAATTACTATCTGAATATTTTGTTTTGAATATGAATAAGGGTACATCTATGGAATTTGTATGGGACGCAAGCAAAGCGTATATGAGAGGAGTTTTGATGAATATAAATAAAACACATAGAAATAAGCAAGGGTTAAAACGAACAGAACTGGAAGAGGAAATTAAGAGAAAAGAGCTGGAGTTAACAATGAACCCAGACGATACAAAGGTTAAGGAAGCTATTAACATATTAAAATCTCAATTTGACATGTTGATCTCTGACCAGGTAGCTACTAATTTATTATATGCAAAACACAATACTTTTTGTAATGCAAACAAACCTGGCAGATGGTTAGCTTATCAGATTAGGAAAAAAAGGAAAACTCGAAATATATCTAAACTGATTTACAGAGGGAAGGAGGTGTTTCAACAGGAAGAGATTCAAAAGGCTTTCTGGGAATTTTTTACAGAACTGTATAAAGGGGATAAAATTAATGGTTTAGACATAGACAAATATTTAGACAAAGAGAAAATACCTTCAGTTAGAGAAGAACACAGGCAAAAATTGAATCAACCAATAACCTCGGGGGAAATCCTGCAGGTAATTAAGCAATTAAAGTCAGGGAAAGCACCAGGTACAGATGGCTTGACAGCGGTTTACTATAAAAACTTACAGTTAGAAATGGTAGAACCTCTTAGAGAATTATTTAATATGATTCAAACGGAAGGTAAAGTCCCTCCATCTTGGAAGACAGCGTTTATATCTTTGATACCCAAAGAAGATCAAGATACTACTCAACCCAAAAATTATAGACCTATTTCATTACTGAATGTAGATTATAAAATTTTTACTAAAATATTAGCAAATAGGTTAATGTTGGTCACTCAACAATTGATACATACGGACCAAACAGGTTTTATACAAGGGAGACAGATGAAAAGTAATGTTAGATTAATTATTAATGCATTAGAATATTTGGGAAAGAACAACCAGATCCCTGCTGCGTTTATATTTTTGGATGCTGAAAAGGCCTTTGATCGAGTTAACTGGCAATTTCTGTTGAAGATACTGCAAAAAATGCAGATAGGAGATAATTTTTTACAGTCAATTAAAGCAATATACCAACAGCAAACAGCACAAATCATAGTCAATGGAAGTTTAACAGACTCTTTTCAAATTGGAAAAGGTACAAGACAGGGCTGTCCTTTGTCCCCATTATTGTTTATTATAACTTTGGAAGTATTGTTGAATAAAATACGGGGCTTGGATGGTTTAAAAGGGATCAAGATTAGGCAGCAAGAATATAGAGTCCGCGCTTTTGCGGATGATTTGGTCATAATATTGGAACAACCGCAGGAATCCAGTATGGTTTTAATGAATACGATTAATCAATATGGTCAAGTGTCGGGCTTTAAAATAAACTTAGGAAAAACCAAAATATTAGCTATAAATATGAATATTAAACAAAAGGAAGAATTAGGAGTGATGCTAGGATGTGAGGTAGTTAAAAAAGTCAAATATCTTGGAGTTAACATTTTAACTTCAAATGGGAAATTATATAAGCATAATTATGAACCACTTTGGCATAGCATACAGACAGAGATGAAAAAATGGGAGAAATTGCACTTATCTTTGCTGGGTAGGATAGCGGCAGTGAAAATGAACATTTTACCAAAATTTTTATTTCTTTTCCAAATGTTACCTATACTTAAAAAGATGCGAACCTTTTAGAATGGCAGAAGGGTATCAACAAATTTGTGTGGGCAGGAAAGAAGCCGAGGGTAAAGATGAAAATAATGCAAGATGTACGTGAGAGAGGAGGATTGAAACTACCTAATTTAAAACTATATTATGATGCAGTGGCATTATCTGTAATTAGTGATTGGATTCATTTAACCAATGATAGAATATTGAATATTGAGGGACACGATCTGGTATTTGGTTGGCATGCTTATCTGTTATTCAACAAAAATTGGATAAGAATTTTAAAAGTCATATTTTAAGAAATGCTTTATTGCGGGTTTGGAAGAAATACCAATATAAATTAAATGACAAGATACCCATGTGGGCAATTCCTAGACACGCAATTGAAAATATGAATACAGCACAAAAACAGGACAGAATTACTTACAGACAGCTTCTTACCTCGGAAAGGGGGGTATTACAATTAAAATCTTTAGAGGTATTAAAAGAGGAGGAAAAAAAAAAAGAGTGTTCGAAGACTCCAATTAGTCCAGAATGCAGCCGCGCGAGCGATTGTGGGTGCACCAAGGTACACCCACCTTTCACCTATCCTCCGCGAGCTGCACTGGCTACCTATTAGTCTCCGAATCCGCTTCAAGGTGCTGGTCGCTACCTATAAAGCCCTACATGGCATCGGACCTGGGTACCTGAGAGACCGCCTCCTGCCGATTACCTCTCTCAGACCAATTAGATCGCACATGTTAGGTCTCCTCCGGATTCCATCTGCCAGCCAATGTCGGCTGGCGACTCCCTGGGGGAGAGCCTTCTCTGTTGCAGCTCCGGCCCTCTGGAACGAGCTCCCTGTTGAGATCCAGACCCTTACTACCCTCCCGGCCTTCCGCAAAGCCACCAAGTCCTGGCTGTTCCAGCAGGCTAGGGTGGGGCCTGAGAAGCATTTACCTCCACGGAAATTGTGAATGGTGGTTTTGTTTTTAATATGTTGTCTTTGTCTCGTTTTCCCCCTTTCCCTTGTCTTTTGTGAGCCGCCCGGAGTCCTCCGGGAGTGGGCGGCATGCAAGACAAATAAATAAATAAATAAATAAATAAATATAAATAAATAAATAAATAAATAAATAAATAAAAGGTTTGAAAAGTATTTATCTAATATAGTACAGTAACTTCCCCAAGATCTTCCCCTACTATCATAGTCTAAGATGTAGCTTTTTGTATCTGGAGCTTAAATCAAAATAACAGCATCAACAAAGTAAACTAAACTGATTGAGAACAGACCAATATAATGTTCCAGTATAAGAACAGATTCTTTATTTTGTTAGGTGTATCTTGGAGCCAGTTTCAATTACATATTTTGTTCTTTTTGCAGGACAGCTGCTTAGTCATTTAGCCCTCACAAATTTTTCAGGATTGTTATACTAGGATAAAACAAACTTTTGGAAGCTATTTGTATTATTATATGTTTTGGACCTTGATTTGGCATATGTCAAGTAACAAATGTTTGGCATGGATTGATGCTTCAGCTTTCCCATCTGGTACCTAAATGACTTTTCACATGCATTTTTGTCTTATGAAATCACTTATTTGTTAAACCAAGATAAAAAAGGATTTAGACATTCTTCCCTATTATGTGAAACATTATGTTCTGCATGTACCATATGAAAATGATTGTAAGGTGGGAAAAAGTACACACACAAAAAAAAACAGTTTTAACAATCTACAGTCCCAGCAAACAATTTCATGGGAGGTTGACTTACATGTTAAAATCTCAAGCAATGAAACTTCATTGTGGCTTGTATCCAATTATGCTTGAAGTATATCTTAAATTCAAACCCTTTGTAATTATCTCTTTCATCCTGTTTTTCATTCTTACACTGGAGAAAGGTAGCTATAAATTATAACGAGAAGTAAGATTTTGCCTTGTATCATATTTAGTCGTTTCCAAAATGTTCTGTGTTTTGGTTTGTGCCATTGTGAGGAGAGGACAAGGTTCGTGAGAAAAAAGTCTCCAAGTGGCAGGTGGGGAAATGTGATTTACACACCATGAAAATTCATTCAGCAGCAGTTGAACATGCAGTTGCCTGCCTTTGCACAACAGGACTATTGTATTGCTGTGATAAAAGACAAAGTGCTTGGATTGTTTTAAGATGAATATGTTGGCTTGTCACACTGGCTTCCTCTTGCAATGAGATAGGGTTGCCATTGCAAATGGTCACATGAAGAACAGTCATGGTATCTTCTTAAAACCTGTGCCATTAAAGCAGTGGTGGGTTCCGGATCCTGGTGCAACTGGTGTGGTGCAACAGGGCCCGGCGTCCACCACATGAATGTGTACAGCACACGCATGCGTCCCTACCTCCTGCTATGTTTCGCGACGCCTCTGTGACACTCCAGCTACTTGGCAGAGCGTACGCAGGCACCATATGCTCCGTGCGCATGCACAGAAGCGCTGAAGAGCTCAAATACAGGTAAGGAGGACAGGAGGGCCCTCCGGAGCACCATACCGGAACGGTACCCAGTGCTCCCGGCACGCACCGGTACACCCGTACCGGGGCGTACCGCCTGCAACCCACCACTGCATTAAAGGCAATTTGGTACTTTTCACCCTCCTGATGTTTTCAGCTACAGCTCCATTTATTCTTAGCCATCATGGCCAGAATATGTGTGCGCAATAAACCATTGCAAAAGTAAGATTTTTTTAAAAAAAATTGTGTTAAGCCAAGCCACCCAAACCATCCATGATCTCACTATGGAGTGAATTTAGAGGCTATTGGAGTGGATGTTCTTTTCTTTTTATACAAATCTTACACTCGGTAAAGAGAAGGCTTTGAGTCCTGAGGGAAAGGAAGGCCCCTATTCATTATAAGTACGGGAGAAGAATGGAGGACATGACACATTAATTTATGAAGATGGAATGTTAACTCCTGGACTATCTACTGCATGTCCTTGTTCCGCAGGAATGATTTGTTACACTTGCCATTTCTGGATGATATTACTGCATTTGCCTCTAGGCAAAAATGTGTGATCATTCCAGGGATGTGTCCTTTTGGGCACAAACAACCTTCAGGAGTACCTTACATACCAAAGATTACATATATTGCACTTATTCTACAAGAAGAACACATTCTGTGCAATAAGATGATGGCATTAGAAATATTCTACTACTTCCTATAAATGTAATTCTTTTCTTCATTTCCATATGCTGGGAAGCAGATGATTGCTTGTAGTGATGATATCTATTCTAAGATAATCTGTTGCAAAATGTATTCTAAAACAGACTAAAGAAAACTTTTTGCCATTATAATACAATAATGAATGGAGTGGTTTTAATATGATTTTATGTTTTCTAGTTGTGGATCCATTTCATGGCTGTTCATGATTATTTTTTGGTTGACCTCAACTGCTGGTACAGATTCAATAGAGATTCAAGTAGAGATCTGAGTAAATTTGGTAGTATGGTCTTTTTTTATTGTACCAAAGACCGCCCCCCTCCTTTCTTCTCAAAATACTTATGCTTTCCAACAACTACTCTTAAAACTTTTTACTCTCTGTCCAGCAATAAATAAAAAACAAGGATTTGTATCAGGAAATAAAACCTGAAAAACACCTCATAAATATGTATTCTAACATTCCTAGATTCTAATAAACTATCATTTAAGGACACATAAAACATAATGGACCATTATTTTTATTTATAGTTTGATACTTGAATTGAAAATATCTTGAAACAGCACGTTTAATTTATTGGGGCTTACTTTGTCACATTACTTTCCTTCTTTTTTATTTCCATTGAAGGGTTAAAATGTATAGATGTATAGAAAATCCTAAATTTGTAAATATGTAGGGATATTTGTCCCAAGTGAAAAGTTTTTGTAGAGTTGATTTTTGAACTGAAATTGAAATTACTCTAACTCACAGGATTTTTCCACAAAAATTGTGTCAACTTCATTCATTTGAAAGGAAATGAGAAAAAAAAAAAACCAATTGTTTAACTGGATTTTAACTATTGTCAATAGGAAAAAAGACTATAGCACTTTCTGAAAAACGTTTTTCGATTTTTACTGAGAAAGAAACTAACAAACTCCCTTGTTAATTAGCTCTGCAAGTGATTCAATTTGACCTATTGAAGGGGACATAGTCACATAGGAATGAAATATACTATAAATAGACCTCATTAAAATCCATATTTTGCTAGCCATGTTTTCATTCAAAAATGGAAGACAGTGGACACATTGTTCAATTTCTAGGAGAACTTGTAACTGCAAATATAGCTGTAGTAAAACTAGACTTTTAACCCTGTTAACCCTGTTCTTACAAGTTATCTCCCAACATATTAAGATTTTTTATAGCAACAGCTATCTATGTTAACAGTAAAACAAGTGGAAATAAAATAAAATTATGCAAAGCAAAGAAAATTTGAATTCGTGAAAAAAACAGGTAAAGGTTGGCTTATAAGCTGTGAAGAGAAATAGAAAATGATATTGAAATTACAAGCGGGTATATATGTATTTATATTTTTACAAAGATATAGGGTAGTTCTCGACTTACGACTACAATTGAACCCAAAATTTCTGTGTTAAGTACATTTTGCCTCATTTTACCCTTTCTTGTCACAGTTGTTAAGTGAATGATTTTAGTTGTTAAGTTAATAACACGGTTGTTAAGTGAATCTGGCTTCCTCATTGACTTTGTCTATTGCAAAAGGTGAGATCATATGACTTTTTATATTGCCTTATAAGGTAAAGATAAAGGTTCCCTTTGCACATACTGTATGTGCTTGTCGTTCCCAACTCTAGGATTTGAAACTCTATCCATTTCAAATCCGAAGAGCCAGCGCTGTCCAAAGACGTCTCCGTGGTCGTGTGGGCGACATCACTAAACGCCAAAGGCTCACGGAACACTGTCACTTTCCCACCAAAGGTGGTCTCTATTTTTCTACTTGCATTTTTACATACTTTCAAACTGCTAGGTTGTCAGATGCTGGGACAAGTAACGGCAGCTCACTTCATTACGCGGTACTAGGGATGCGAACCGCTGACCTGCCGACCTTTCTGGTCGGCAAGCTCAGCTTCTAAGCCACTGAGCCACCACATCCCTATATTGCCTAATACCTACTGCCTATTTGACTTCCAGAAATTAAAAGTTTTATATCTTTTTGCTGCAGTCTGGTAGGCATCTACATTTTTGCAGCCCAAATATAAAGCCGTAACTTTAAGCATGATGTAATTTATTTGATTTTGATGTAACTCGTCCATTTCCAAGCTTTTGCCTTTTTGAGAAAAAATCTCTTGGTTTAACAAAACCTCTTGGTTTAGACTTCACTTGGTGTGAAGTCACCTTTTTATTCCCGTCTATATATTGCATCAAAAGCTATCACCGTGGATGTGTTAACAGTGATTCAGACAGTTCACATAACAGGGAACCACAGCAAGGTTTATTTTTATCTGTTTCACAGCACTTATAAACCATTTCAGCTTACTAGACCCTGGGAACTTATAAGGGCACAGCAAGAAACAGAATATCTCAACTGTTAAAAACAATACAGTAATCAATCAAACATTATTATAAATATTACATAAAGAGTTTCTTCTCATCCTATTTGCAGAGGTCTTTTGAAACAGAGTGCTTTTAAGGGCCTTCCTAAATTAGATCAATGAGGAAGCTGATGATATCTTCAGCTATTACAGATAGTCTTCGACTTATGACCAATCACTAAGCGACTGTTTGAAGTTGCAGCAGATGTCCTCAGGACTACTTATGACCTGAACTCAAAGTCAGAAAAGGTGATAAAAACACTCACAGTCACATGGTGACCTGCTTAACTGGTACAACTTAATCATAATTCTGGACTCAATTATGGTCCTAAACTGAGGACTATCTGCGGTCAGAAGGCCTGTTTCCTAGTGCAGGTCCCCTTGACTCAACTTCACAAAAGGGTGGAATCTCCAACAAAAGCTATTCATCCGTATTAAGACTGGATGAGTAGAATCCTATTTGGCAAGCTGACCAAGCGTATCCTGAAAATGTTTGCCTTTTTCCATTGATTGTTACATCTTTGATATTGTGCTTCTTTAAACAACCTGTTTAATTTGGCAAGCTGGAAAAGAAAATATTTCACCCTTCCTGCACTTTCTGATTCAGTTTTGGCAAATGCCTCTTGAAGCAGCTTTTTCCTGTTAGTGTTTTTGGAATACTGTGGTAGAAACGATCTACACCTTATCTAGGATGTCCTTGTCAGCATCCTGCCTGATTATTTGCTAAAGAGGTTTTTCCAAAACGGCATCACAATTTTACACTTCCCCCACTCCACTTCCAGAGAGCCTTCTTATGCTTTAGAGCAGGGGTGTCAAACTCGCAGTCTGCGGGCCAGATGCGTCACACGCTGGCCACGCCCACCCCCATTTTAGCAAAGGGGGGAAAGTCGCAATACATCACGTGATGACAATTGGACAACACAAGTTTGACACCCCTGCTCTAGAACACTTCCTTGGACAGTTTCTTGCCTTAAGAGTCAAGGAAGTAATCATTCCATTATGGTATCTTCTAATTAGATCTTACCTCTGCTTTTGGATCCAGTTCTGAGGATCAGACTATGATAAAAAGGTAGCTTGCATAGGTTTTGAGAAAGGTAAAAAGCATGGTGAGAGTGCTAGGATCTTCTGTTGCATTGCTGCTAAAGACATCTTTCTTTAGTTCAGGCTTAGTTTTTTTTTCTCAGTTATTTTTAAAAATTCATACATAACAAATCTTAATTGCAAATGAATGTATTGTTGTTGCTCTTAATGCACTCTGTTGCACCAGTGCAATAGAAAGTCTTTTATTTGTAAGGTAGGTGTGACAGAATAAAGTTGTCTGATCTATATGCCTGTGGCATATGTACATATGTAAGTAAGCCAGAGATGGTATTTGCCCAAAACAATAGCTGAAATCACGGGTGATACTACCCACCCAACCCATTTAGGCACTTTTTTTAGTCAAAGTGCATGCGTTGATGGCTGAGCGCATGCGCGGACATTTGCGAACCGGTAAGCAAGGTAAGTGAGCATATGTGTCTTAACGTAGCTTTCCCTTGTAAATTGTTTTATAAGAGCAGATCATTTTCTCAGTTCTTTAGGAAGAAAAGGATGAAGGTCTGCAGTCTTCACCAGTACACTCCTCCAAAGTCTTTAGCAAGTCTGAAGACAGTTTCTTTCTTCGGTTTTTTTGGTTCCTCCTTTTCAGCCTTGTCTCTTCAAGGCTGAAAACAAAAACTTACAAGGCCAGCTGAAAGTTTGGAAATGAAGTGGGGGTTGCATCTCAACTACATTTTAATTTAATTGGTTTAATCTGCTGACATATTTATGATTGGGTGTCCACCATCAGCAGTACCTGGACTTACCTATGGAATGCAGAGAAGGGAAATATGGTAGATAGAATGGCATAGTCTCTTTGCCAAAGTATTAAAGCAATTGAAAGCACCAGCACACAAAACCCATTGCTGGCAGAAGCAGCACAAAGTCATTGTGCAGAATCAGGAATACATATTTTTCTCACTTTAAGTCACTCTGGTAGCTTTTTTTTTTTTACTGACCATTGAATGCATATTTAATAACAGCTGTAATAGTCTTCCAGTGTATATAAGGGGGGCAAATTATATCTGGACAGTAGTTTGCAAAAAGCAAATCAGGCATTAGATGGACAGATGCCTCCATGCAAACCAGATTCTGCTTTTTCAAAGCTGAAATGGCCTTGACGGTCAATAACCAAAGGGAAGGGGAAATGACTTAAGTAGTCTGAACCTATCAATAGGTACTCAACAGATATCAACCCTCGGCTTTGTCATCAGTTAAAATTTAAAAACGAGGCATCATAAATCAATGATACTGAGACATATATCAGAAGATGGAAAATACTACTTTAAATTGAAGAAGTATGGATGAATTTAGGCTGCCCCTATAACATGTTGGAGAAGAAGGCACCATGAGGACATGTTCTCTAAAAAGAACTAATGTAGATTTTTGTGCTGTTGTTTGTGGGATGTGTGGATGAGCTCTTTGTCAAGCATGCAACTAGTTGAGCATTTGTGCAATTGCTTTCTCATTTTTCTTTCTGTGATAGATTACAGGAATAGTTATTGTGATCGGGTAAATAGACACTTTGTTGTTATTGTGTAAGGGAAGCTTGTCTATTAAAAATTAACAGTGCATATATCAAAAGAGTATCTAATGAGCACAGCAAGACCAATTAAGACATTATTACAGAAGTAATGCTTTATTAATTTATTGGTTAAATGAGAAGCCACACTCTCCAATGTAGGATTCACAAGATGTTGTTGTAAGGCTCAGGAATTCTGGGTGTTATAGCATATTTGAAGGAAACCCTGTTATGGAAGTCTGTAATAAATCAACTTCCAGTACAAAGTAGTAACTACAAAGAAACTGCCTTGATCAAGAGTTGAGCTGTGCTGAAGTGCCTCCTATTTTTTTTTCTTCATGTTCAGCTTTGTACCTCTTGAATATTGCACTGTGTGAATATCCAGACTTGTGAAAACAGCTTGCTAGTGTCTTGTGGACAAGGAGGCCCATACTGCATATTGACTATTTCAAAGCAATCATTACTGCTCAGGAAACAAGTACTGCCTGAAGGATTCCTAGCTAATTAGCAAGGAATATCCCAAGACAGGGAAGTGGATTTTTGCTGAAAACAAAATTGTTTGGATAGCGCCAAGAATATTATTGAAACCAGTACTTATTTCTGAGACTGCTTAAAATATGTATAATATCTTGTCTGGCTAAGGCTGAACTGGACTGGAAATCACTTGTAAATAACTTTTAGTTCAGTTTAACTGTAATTAAAAGAGAATAAAATGTAACTGGAAGGGACCTTGGAAGTCGTCTAGTTTAGCCCCCTGCTTTGGCAGGAGACCCTATACCCATGATGGTGAAGCTATTGCATGTATGCCACAGGTGGCTTGCAAAGCCATATCTGAGGCTACGTGAGACGTTGCCCTATGGCAGTTTCAGCACGCATGCGTGCACTGGCCAGCTGTTTTTTCGGCCTTCCAGAGGGAGGGAAAGGCCGTTTTCAGCCTCTCCAGGCTTCAGGAAAGCCTCTGGAGTCTGTGGATGATGAAAAACAGGCCCAATGGGCCTACCGGAAGTTCGGAAATAATTTTCTGAACTTCCGGTGGGCCCGTTGGGCCCGTTTTTCACCACCCACAGGCTCAGGAAGCTTCCCTGAAGCATGGGGAGAGCGAAAAAACGGCCCAATATGCCTACCAAAAGTCCGAGACTTCAGTGAGGCCTGTGCGCATGCACGGAGGGGGGGAGCATGGAGGGGGGTTGTGTGCGTATGTGCGGAGGGGAGGGCATTGCATTACGGGTGTGGGAACGCACAATGCCCCCTTTTGGCACCTGAGCAGAAAAATGTTCACCATCACTGCCCTATACCATTTCAAAACAAGTGGCTGTCCAGTGCCCACAATTTCTGAAGGCAAGCTGTTCCACTGGTTAATTGTCCTTCCTGTTAGAAAGGTTCTCCTTAGTTCAAGATTGCTTCTCTCTTTGATTAGTTTCCAACCATTGTTTCTTCTTATGCCCCCCGGATGCCTCGGATAATAATTTGACCCCCTCTTCTTTGTGATTGTTTAGTGATTTGAGGAAAGCCTTTTGGATTTCTTACTTGCTGCCCAAGCCATTGTACCAATTGAGAATCAGGAGGCCTGTGATCTTACCCTACTAACCTTAAATGTTTTTCTGGATAACTTTGATTAAAGGAAAGTTTAAAGTAGAATAGAGACATGGTATGGGCTCAACCATCAATGGCACTTTTCCCCAACATAATTATGTTCATATGTGATAGGTCTGTAGTTAATGGAATTTGTAGCCAACTTGATAGAAAATATGGATATGTAGGATTTCTAGTTCAGCACACCAAAGTTTGTGGCTATCAGTGTGGCATTCTGGTTCAGTTATTGGACAAGAAATGACAAAACCCAGGTTCAAAACTATCCTGGCAAGTGGAAGTCCCCAGTGACTTGGGGCCAATGACTCTCTCTCAGATCAGACTAAGTTTTGTTGATTACCAAATTATTGATGGAGAAAATGGGAGGATGGAGAAAAGAATGCTGCATTTATCACTCATTTGTGAATGAAAGGCAAGATCGCCTCCCCCCAAACGGCAGACATTGCATTTCTATTTCTCTCTCCTTCCACCCCCTCATCTTAAAGGACAATATGCAGCATTATCCTTTGCTTTGCTTTGCTTTCCCATTTTGAGCACGTGCAAAGTTACTAATCCAACTGGAGTAAATGTTTCTTCAAATCACAAGTAATAAATAGATACCCTTTCATTTATTTCTCTTGTAACTTTTTCCTCTCATTAGCTAGGCCAAATGCTTATTTTTGCTGTTGATGCTCTTGTACAAAACATGACATATGTGCTAGTCCTTTTGGCCCTATCCCAAAGAAGCTGTTGCAAAGGCCAACTCTTGCTATTGACCTGCTGCATTAAGTCAGGTCGCTGTTGTAATCCATCTTAACGTCAAAAACCATTTGCTCAGCCAACTGCTTACCACCAGCCTGGTCATGTATACTTTCTATAGGTCATTTCCCCTTTTCTGCTGTTTTGTTTGCTCACACCAGTTACTTGTTGTGGACATTAGCTTGCATCTGTGTTGTCAGTGTGAACCATCTGTTGTTCTTGAAGGTTCGTGAGTGATATTCAAATCCCCCTATTTGAGTGATTGGATGTATGAATGCAATTGTCCCTAAACACTAATTTCTATATGAAGCGTTCTACCCTTTTTTAAAAGATGGCAGTGTAATCCAGCCTCGTTTCTTTAGCTTCCAGAGCCTTCTAGGTTAACCTACAGAAACTTAGTAGAAATTAATTTTTTGCCGGTTGCATGGTATGTGATGTAAAATAAATAGAAGATTCCTTCCTTCCTTCCTTCCTTCCTTCCTTCCTTCCCTCCCTCCCTCCCTCCCTCCCTCCCTCCCTCCCTGAAGAAACATGACCATCCCTATTGAAAGATCAAATCAGGAGAGGAATTTCTAATACCCCTTTGGAAAGGGTTGCTGGCTTAGCAGACCTTGTTCTTGCCAGCCTCCCAATGGTTGCGCTCGTCAGATATTCCTCTGATACTTTAAAAAATATCCATGGGGTCTCTAGACAAACTGTTTTTTTGTCTTTGTTTTTACTAAAGTATCGTCTTACTGCAGGCTATGTTGCCAAGTCTGATGGCGATCAAAGTTATCTACTTTAATGTCCTTCAGTTTTGCACGCTCTTTGTTATTCCTAAAAAATTACATGCAAGTTTATTATATACAATTAAGAATCCATGTTCGTGTCTCTGCTCAACTTTTATTGCTTTTTTAAATAATTCACTTGTTTTTAATCTATAGTACAGGAAGAAGGAAGAAAGGATAATTGATTGTTTTTAATCAGTTCCCAGAGGAATAATTGAATTTAGTCTGTCGCCACAAGCCTCTCTGCTTCACTTATCTCTGAACTTACTCTTTTTTCCCCTCTTGCTTTCTCCTCCACCCAACCATGGATATACTATCTGTCTCTGGATAAGTGCATCTGACATAGTAACAAAGCATGAGAAGTTGAATGCTTCAGAAAAGTTTTCAGAGCAATTTTAGATGTGTTCTTCTCTATTCATGTTTCAAAGTATCAATGCCGGTGGTCTGTTAATATCAGACATTCAGGAATTTAAATATAAATGTATACAGACTTTTTAATGTCTTGGACTTGAAGTTGGTCTTTGGATTCCTCTGTTTGTTGTTGTTGTTTGTTGTTTTTGTGTGTTGTGTTCTTCTTCTTCTTTCTTCTTCTTCTTCTTCTTCCTTCCTTTTCTCTTCTAGCCTCCTCCTCCTCCTCCTCCCCTCCCCCTCCTCCCTCCCTCCTCCTACTCCTCCTCCTCCTCCTCTCTCTTCCTCTTCTCTTCTTCTTTTCTTCTTCTTCTTCTTCTTCGTCTTCTTCTTCTTCTTCTCTTCTTCTTCTATTATATATGCCATCACAATAAGAGGGGAATCCCGAAGAACATGTGAAATCGCCTGACTCTGACAGTGAATTTGGAAATAACGTCACCCAGATACAGGAACAAATTCATATAGGTGGACTTGATCAGGCCAAGAGCCTGTAGAATTTTGAGAACTTGAATATTATATGAATTATATGGGAGTTCAGCAATAGCATAAGCTTTCCACAATTATTTATTCTGAGTAAAAAAAAAATTATTCCAGGGCTTGTAAGTATCTTATTATTGCTTTGCATTCTTCAAGGAATGTATGTCCTTGGTGAGAAATACCAGACTCAAAGATGTGTAGAGGTTGTTTCTTTATCTTGTCCCTTCTTGCAGTTAATTCAGGGTCACTGATAAAATAATTACAACACTGGCACCTCTTCTATTTCAAAGTTGCTATTTTGCATTTCAAAGAAGATTATTGTAGTGTCTCTTCAGCCTTTGTAGAATGGCTATGTTTCTTTTCCTTATCATACAGTTGTAAATAGTTTTCTTTGGAATTAAGGGAAGGGTTTATTAGCTCCACGTCGGCTTTGGTTGCCTTTGACCAGTATTTTATATAAAATCTCTGTAGGGAAGTTTGAACTTAGACCATTTTGGTGCAGGATACACGGATTCAGTGTTACTTGCCTTAATAAAATGATTGTTCAGATCTTCTCCTATTGTTTGGCATTTACTGGAGTGGTAAATAGGAAAAAATTCTCCAGATCCTTTTTTCTGTAACACATCCCTATGGAAAAAGAAGATGGGAAGCGTCTCAGAATGATACCAACTCCACCAACTAAGCCAAATGGATCAATGTGATCCAGAGCGTAGCCTATGCAGCCTGGTTACATTGTTTCCCAGTGCACAAATGATCACAAAGTATAACCACTGTTGAAGGGGTAGGAAAGAATTTAGAAGTCATGCTCTGTGTGCTTTCCCTATGTCAAGGTTTGCTATACAGAACTGGAACACATTGTGTTATTTAAATGGTTGTGTAAGTGGTTTTGAAAAGTGCTATCCAGCAAGCTGAGGATCGTTGCTATTGAAATCATTGAACATTTTTTTCTAATAATCATTATTATTTAGTTTTAATGTCTGTTAAATGATATCAGGGATTTACCATCCAGAAACTAAAGTCTCCTAGGCAAATTCTTTGGTGATATAAATCAGGCAAGTCTTAACTAAATAGTTACTGTGTTTAATTCACTAATAGTTAGAATGAGGCCTCTCACAGGCAGCTGTTGGTAGGACAAAGAATTGGATACCAAGCTAGCTGTAAAATGTTTACAAGATAGCTTGTAAATGTCTATGAATTCAAGAGATGCCAGGCACAGCTTGTTTTTTTCATGGTAGAGAGCTGTGATCAATCTTCTAAGAAATAATTGTCCATGGTCCAATAATTAGCAGTCTAACAATATGAGTACTATTTTATTGGGGAATACAAAGTTCTTAACACACTCCAGTTTTTGGTTCCTATAGCAGTGTAAGGATTTGTAGGATACCAAATAGGGTAAATAGTACTTCCGTGTGGTGAGGATCCTGAGCTATCAGATGAGATGTGTGTGTGTGCCTGTAAATATATTTTCAGGTTCATATAATAGACTAAGCCCAATGTTTTGGGGCTTAGCTTGAACTGCCATAACTCATTTCTTCATTGCTTGACCAAGTGTTTACCTTGCAGGGTTGAAATATGGTTTGGCAAATGTCCGATGTATTGTACCTACAAGTTACGGAAGCCCAGAGTGGACTGCTCTTTGCACAGAGAGGAGAGGTCTCATAATACAGTACAATATTGTAGGGGTCCAGTAGTAGAAACTGGTGGTCTACACATCTGGAGCCAGGTCCGCTGTTTGTGTCAGATCTTCACAGAGAAGGCTGGTATGTAGTCTTGCAGGGGTCCAGACCAGAACACTTAAAATTGATTATTGACAACGGGCAATATGTTTCCTAGCCCGAATAGAATAACATATTCACAGGTTGAGCAGCCACAAACTTGGTTCAAGGTTCAAGGTTCATTTTATTTATATGCCGCCCTATTCCCGGCGGGACTCAGGGTGGCGCACAAACCCAAAGGAGGGGAAGGGAAACACAAGAACTACAACAAAAAGTACAGGGAATTTAAAACAACCAACAGCCACACGATTCGAGAGGGGAAGGGAACTCATCGACCCCAGGCCTGCCGACACAGCCAGGTTTAACGGCTTTTCGGAAGGCCTGGAGAGAGGTGAGGGTCCGAATCTCTGCGGGGAGCTCGTTCCAAAGGGCCGGAGCCGCCACAGAGAAGGCCCTCCCCTGGGTAGTAGCCAGATGACATTGGCTAGTAGACGGAGGAGGCCTAATCTGTGTGATCTAATGGGTCTTTGGGAGGTAATTGGCAGCAGGCGGTCTCTCAAGTACCCAGGTCCAATACCATGAAGGGCCCTCCCTGATGTTGTTGAGCTACATTATTCATATCCTTGTCAGTTGATGAGGTCATGACGCTGTAGAATTTAAAAACTATGCAAAGCCATTGTATTAGGTCAATAAGCATAATTGTGTTCACTGAGTAAACCACAGCTGGCTGAGTTTGTACAATAGTTAGTCAAACCAAACAAGGCCATTTTGTGCCATTGCTTGACATGTGAACCAGGTCAGTGAGTGTGTAATATAAAATCTTTTTGGTGCCTAGTTTAGAGTGTTTTCACAGATTTTCCAACAGCGATCTGTGCTAGGTTTACTTTGGTACTCTTTAGTTCTTACTGCCTCTCTTATTTCAGTACTTGGAAGATGCTATTGATTGTAAACTGAGCTTACAGTACATTGCAAAAGGAAAAGGTATATATTTTTAGGACAGAGTAGATTATGGGCTAATGGATGCAGCCTCTACATTACAGGATTAATATTAATTCCAAAATATTATTATAGATAAAGATTGAAAGTTAATATCATTATTATCTCATCTTCACAGTCTTGGCTACCTGCTGGCATTGAATGTAATAGTAGACTTATTAATTAATGTATGATTTATATTGAACTTCTGGAGTCCTCTGTTATTATTACCTTTTATTGAAATTTGGAGAATCTACACTATGTTATCAGAATGTATTGATGAAATTATGCATTGTGACTAAGTGGGAAACTAGCTTTGGAAACACAGACTTAATTTAGAATGATGTGTGAACTGAAACAGTTTTAGAGGTTAGCATTGTTATGCTTTTGTAGCCAAACCAACCTGGACTTGAGGATCCTCAAACCAACCCATCTTTAATTATATCATACTTATTAGAACCACCTTCCTGGATTCATAGCATCCCTCAGAATAGTTTTCCTTTCCTTTTCTGGTTAATGATGAACTGGAACTTATGATGGCTTCCAAATTACTGCAAGCTATAGTTTTGTTCTCAGTCCAACACTAGATATTGAAGGCTCTAAACTGTACTGATTTTTATTTAACCTTAGTTAAAAGTAGGACGTGCAGTTTGCAGGTAGGAGTGCATGAAGAGGAACAAGTAAAAACCTCTGCTTTTTGTGTTCCTCTGAGTTTTCCGGTGGAATTCTCACATTAAAAATCCCATTGAGCAGAAAAAAGCCTATATAAATTGCTTGTAAGCATGCTGTATTGGGGAATAAAATGTACATAATTGGTATTGATTAAAAAAAAGGATAAGAAAACATGACAGAAAACATGTGTTGAAAAACTACAAACATTATATAAAACAAAACAAAAATAATTCATTTAAATTACATCGGGCTCATGGTAAACCAATTAAATTATCAGAAAAGGTGTCTGAAGGATAAGATTTAGAAAGATACCTGTTTTCTCCCAGAAGCTGGACTATAGCTTATGATTAGACAAAGGACTGGTTTTATACAGTTTCTGAGAAATATATACCTAACTAGTCTTAAATCAAATTAGAGGTTAATCCTGTTCCCTGAAAATAAGGCCTCCCTGAAAATATTGCAATATAGCAGCAGCCATGAGGTGACCACGCTCGGCGCCTCCTGCACCTCAAAATAATAAGACCTCCCCCGAAATAAGGCCAAGAGCTTATTTTGGGAGTCAAAAGAAAATAAGACCCTGTCTTATTTTCGGGGAAACAAGGTATATTTTTCCTTGGTTGCTAATTCCATGTAGATGTTCTTGACTTCTTGATCTGACTGATGCTCATTCTTAGTAAATTCATCCTGAAAATACCTTTGATCCCATTATGGAGAATCAGTTCTGTAACTTTTTAAAGATTTCTCTTTCCCAATTAGGTGCCCTCCAGATACATGGACTTCACTTCCCAGAATTTTCTAGGTAGCATGGTCATTGCTAGAATTGTATGACTTCAGTTCACATATTTGGAAGGTTGGTCACATTGGGAAAACACTGTCTTAGATGTTGCTGAGCCATACCTCTCAGCCTCTCTGGAAAGACATGTTGCATAGCTCAGATTGTCCTCGACTTACTACTATTTGCTTAGTGACCATTTGAAGTTAGAACAGCGCTGAAAAAAATGTGACCTTGACTGTTTTTGAAACGTATGACCATTGCGGCATCCCCATGATCACATGATCAAAATTCGGACACTTGGCAATTGGTATGTATTTATGACAATTGCAGTGTCTCAGATCATGTGATCACCTTTTGCCACCTTCTGACAAGCAAAGTTTTAATGGAGATACCAGGTTCATTTTAATAATCGTATGAATAACTTAACCACTGCAGTGATTATTTAACAAATGTGTCAAGAAAGATCGTAAAATGGGGGCAAAACTCCATGTTTTGATTAGCAATGAAATTCTAGGCTCAATTGTGGTCTAAGTCAAGGAATAAGTCAAGGACTAGCTGTATAAGACTGCTTCATCACTACTATTTTGCTTTTTGGAGAGAGCAGTTATAGGTGTGTAGAATGTTATAATGGTAATGGAATATAGATAAGAATAGAGCATAATGTGAAAGATCAGCTGTCCTTCTACTTAGTCCACTAATGACAATACATTTATAAATCTGTTCAGGCTAACAGGAAAATTGAAGTTGGTGTCTTTTGCTTAGAGTTGTTTGAAAAATGTCTGCTTTTCCTGTGCACCGCTTGGAGAGTCCAAGCGACGGGTTAAATCAGTCTGGTTGCCCTGGGACTGAGGAATCTTTTTCATTGGCCACGCCTCCTTGTGTTCCTTGGCGCCAGAATTTTCCTCAGTCTGCCCGTTCAGGACTTATATTTGTGAGCTCCAGCGTAATTTATCTAGGCTTGGACTCTCCTTCTAGTATTTCCCTTTTCTTTTTCCTTAATTTGTTTTGTCTATAATTAACAGTTCATTTGTTTCCCCTTTTTGTTTCACTTTGTTTGAATTCTCCTAGGGACTCGGAGGTAGGCGTGGTGGTGGTGGTGGGTGCTCCATTTGCCACGCCATCTTTGGATGGCAGCAGAGAGCTGCCGCTTTTGCTTTAAAGCGTGGCAGGAGTGGTAAGGCTTCCAGCGTCTACCGGCGTTTCTCTTTTGGTTGGAACTGTTGTTTTTTTGCGATTTTCTTGCCCTTCGGAGGGTGTAGCCTGCCGTGGAGGGGTGCGTGGCCACTTCAATTCATGAGGCCATCTTTACCTCCACCTTCTCCCTCGCACCGGAGTGGTGACCAATTGGGAGGGCCTAAATTCGCGCTGTTTCTCTCACTGGCGTTCCTGCTCACCCACGTTTCTGCAGATAGCCGCAGGGTGGTTAGCTGGCCTTGATCGGGTCTCCGGCTGGGTCATTTCCACCCACAGCGTTTACCCTAGCAGCACTGGCGCCTTGGCCACCTGGTGGTCATACACTGACTCGATTCATTCGGCTCATTGCAGAGCCCAGTTTTACTCCTCTGGACCTTTTTCCACAAACTGTTCCTGCTTCCACAATACCTGCAGTCATCTGATCCAGCACCAGCCACCAGAGTCTCCTTCCTCTCCTGACCTCCACCTGAATTGGCCTCTTGTCTGAAGTCTGTGCCATCAGGCCATGAAGCATCCTGGCCCATGTGACTCCCCTGACGGTAGACCAGGTCCCTCTCAAACCCCTAGCAAGGGAACTTGTGCAGGCAGGAGCAAGGGGGTAAGGAAGGGCAGGGTGGCCAGTCAGGATAGCTATCCCTATAAGGCACCTTCCACAGCCATTCTCACTAGCAAATTTGCATTTGTATAAATTTATTTTCAGGCGTCTTTGGCTATTGCTGGAAACAGTGCACTCAGTGTAGGTATCTTGTAAATGCTGTTTGCTGAGGGACATCATGTAACAGATTTCAGACCATGATTGCAAAAATTTGGAGAACTATAAGAGAAAGTGTGTGTGTGTGTGTGTGTTGAATTCACAAATATCTAGTGGTTGTCCAGATTTTTGCAGCCCTGTGGAAAAACCTAAGATTTTAGGCAAAAAAATTGTTAGCAAACCTATCTGGATCTGCCCTGGGGCAATTTTTGTGACAAAATCTTTATGGACAAGAGTACTTTATTACTATAGCTACAATTATTATTGGAAGAGAATATTTGTGCTTAGTATATTTGAACTGTGGAGTTCTTAGTATTCTCTGAACTTGGGTATTTTCTTGCAGATTTTTCATTAGCCACTAGGTAACATCAGTGCTAGAAAGGAGTTTGCTCTCTGTTTATATACCAATGGCTTGCCTAGCAAGATGGTTCTTTGAATAAACAGTTGTTTCTGTTTTCTTATTGTTTGTGTTGGTAGTTCCTCAATTAGGGTATTGTTACTGCTTGATTGTTAATCTGGTATTAATCTTGGTCTTAATCTAGGTGCATTTTGGGGGGAAGGGGAGCTGCCTTGTATCTTAAAATATAATAGCAGAGTTGGAAGGGACCTTGGAGCTCTTCTAGTCCAACCCCTTGCCTAGGCAGGAAACCCTGTACCGTTTCAGACAAATGGCTCTCCAACATCTTCTTAAAGACTTCCAGTGTTGGGGCATTCACAACTTCTGGAGGGAAACTGTTCCACTGATTAATTGTTCTAACTGTCAGGGAATTTCTCCTCAGTTCTAAGTGCTTCTCTCCTTGATTAGTTTCCACCCATTGCTTCTTGTTGTACCCTCAGGTGCCTTGGAAAATAGTTTGACCCCCTCTTCTTTGTGGCAACCCCCTGAGATATAGGAACACTGCTATCATGTCTCCCCTAGTCCTTCTTTTCATGAAACTGGACATAACCAGTTCCTGCAACCATTCTTCATGTTTTAGTCTCCAGTCCCCTAACATATTTGTTGCTCTTCTCTGCATTCTTTCTAGAGTCTCCACATCTCTTGTACATTGTGGTGACCAAAACTGAATGCAGTATTCCAAGTGTGGCCTTACCAAGGCATTATAAAGTGGTATAAACACTCATGTCAGGGGTGGGTTTCAACCGGTTCGTGGCGGTCCCTGCGAACCGGTTGGTCGGCGAACCCAGAAGTAAGTAACGTCCGGGAACGGCAAAGGGCCCACCCGCCCGCCCGCGCTCCTTACCCGGTTTTGACGAGTTCTGCGCTTCCACGCATGCGCAGGACGCATACAGCGCCTGCGCGATCCTCCAGGAGCAGCTGGAGCATTGCACAGACGCTAGTACGCATGTGTGTACCGCGCGCGGCACGAGGACGCCGCCGGCCCCGTTCCAACCAAACCGGTTGGAACGGGCGAGAAACCCACCCCTGCTTTCATGTGATCTTGATTCTATCCCTCTGTTTTGCAGCCTAGAACTGTGTTGGCTTTTTTGGTAGCTGCTGCACACTGCTGGCTCATATTAAATGGTTGTCCACTAGGACTTCAAGATCCCTTTCAGAATTACTACTGTTGAGCAAGGTACCACCTATACTGTACCTGTGCATTTCGTTTTGTTGCCTAAATGTAGAACCTTACTCTTTTCACCATTGAATTCATTTTATTAGATAGTGCCCAATGTTCAAGTTTGTCAAGATCCTTCTGTATCTTAAGCCTATCTTCTGGAGTGTTGGCTATTCCTGCCAGCTTGGTGTCATCTGCAAATTTGATGAGTTCTCCATTATTCCCTCATCCAAATCATTGATGAAGATGTTGAAGAGCACTGGGCCCAAAACAGAGCCTTGGGGTACTCCACTGCATACTTCCCTCCATGAAGATGCAGTTCCATTGAGGACTACACATTGAGTGCAGTTGGTCAGCCACTTACAAATCCATCTGGTGGTGATGCTGTCCAACCCACATTCTTCTACTGGTAGTAGGTTATGGTCTACCTTATCAAATGCCTTACTGAAGTCCAAGTAAACTATATCGACGGCATTCCTCTGATCCACTAATTTTGTCACTTTGTCAAAGAATGCAATAAGATCTTCCTTGGGTGTTGTCTTGTCTCACTTTCACAAATGTCCCAATAGGGTGAAATGAACTTAATTTGTAGTAAGATGGTTCGTGTACACTCAAAACAGAATATTGTTTTTTAAAATTGTCCCCACCTTCCAGTTATGAGCATTGAGAGAATCAGAATTTACTACAGTAATTAAGAGTAAAGGTCCAACTGTTTATGAAGCACTTTTAATCTTTAGGGAGCCTATTAGAATGTATTTCAGTTGGTTCAAGTTTTATATATGTAGTTTGGATTTATTGTAAAATGAACATAGGGGATGTACTCAGGGAAATCTCTTCAAATGCTTACTAATCTTACTTCTTGCTTTCTCTCTCTCTCTCTTCTTCTTCATTTTTTCTTGCAGTTCCTGGGCATAGCATTTCTTGGAATTGGACTTTGGGCATGGAATGAAAAAGTAAGTTAATAACAGCAATCTGTACGCCAAATAAATTTAAACAGGTCTCCCAATATTTGATAAAAAATTTTTTTTTCTTTTTTTTAAATGTACTTTGTTAAACACATTCTACATGTCACAAAGTTTGCAAGTAGTACTCAATTTATTGCAGTGAGTTGTTGGTCATGATGGTCATTAATGGGTCTTCATATGACCCCACCCAATTTTATGATTTATTTTTTTTGCTAGAAACCAGAAGGAAACACTAGGTTCTGGCAAAATGTTGTAAATTGCAATCATCAAACCATGGTTGCAATGTCCATAATTGCAAGCAAGTTGCCTATCAAAATGTGGACACATGATGGAGGGTGGTCATGGCCACCAGAACTTTGAATTCTGGTTTTAAGTATCTTTGTAGTGGGAAGGTCCATTGTAACTTCAAATGGTTGCTAAGCAACCAGTTGACATATCCTGGCAGTAGGAAAAGGGCTCCCAAAATGTTAGAAGAAGCATGTAGAGTGGCACTTTTAATACACTCTCGGGCTTACTCAAATTGTATCCTCACTTTATTTTTTAATTAGATTTCTTTATTACGGTAAATCCTTTTAGACTCCTGGTGGTTTACAGCAATGAAAAACAGACATAATAGAATTAGGTGACTTTGGTCCAGTCATTCTTTCCATCCACAGAATAATTGTTGAGGAATAAATGGCAGGGGAAACCATTATGTATAGTGGTTTCAACTCATGTAGGAAGGTAGGATATACATCTAACAAAAATAAATAAATTTAACAAATATATTACATAAAACAATAGTGTATTCTAAGAAAATCAGTAATAAAAATAAATAAACATTATAAATATGCTGTACAAAATGAAAGATGCCAAGGATTCGGTTCTGGAAAAGCACAATGGCTGTTCCACAAAATAAGACATCACAGGAAAATATATCTGATATTGGCCCTTCTGATGTTGGCCCTACATGGTATCGGACCTGGGTATTTGAGAGACCGCCTCCTGCCAATTACCTCCCTACGACCAATTAGATCCCACAGATTAGGCCTCCTCCGAATACCATCAGCTGGCCAATGTCGACTGTCGACCCCTCAGGGGAGGGCCTTCTCTGTGGCTGCTCCGGCCCTCTGGAACGATCTCCTCGTGGAGATTCGGACCCTCACCACCCTTCAGGCTTTCCACAAAGCCGTCAAGACCTGGCTGTTCCGGCAGGCCTGGGGCTGATGAGTTCCCAGCCCCACTTGAATTGTTGTGATTGTTGTGTAGCTTTTAACCTGTTTTTTGTATCTTGTTTCTGTCTTGTTTGTTTTTGTATCTCCCCTTCCCCACTTTGTTTGTTAGCCGCCCTGAGTCCCTCGGGAATAGGGCGGCATACAAGTAGAATAAACATACATACAACATACATATGGTTTTCTGGCTTCAGCTGTCATGTCAGAAAAAATGGGGGATCACCTGCGGCTTAACCCAAGAGAATTGCCTTGGACAGGTTGACTCAGGTTGGAGGAGCCCATCCTGTTGATAGCGTGCTTTTAAAATCAAAACTGCACCTTGAATTGCTTCCAGAAATACGTTGTGCAATATACTTTTAAAGTGTTAATATAGATGAAAGAACTGGTTAAAATAGACAGTGTCTTGGAGTGATTCTGCCCTGTTTTATAAAACAAGGAGTGTCTTCAAAATGATGGTTGTTATGACTTGTTTTTTCCACTGTTAAAAAATGACATGCATTTATCTTTACCCTTATTTTGGCAGTTTTCAGACTCAGATAATTAAAACCTGGATGGCTTATTTTCTGTAAATGAGATGACAGTCTTAGATATAAGAGAAAATGAAGTTTGAAAGAGACATATTAAAGATGGGAAGAGCCTAGTTCTTGTCCTAAGAAAGTAAGAATTGCAGGGAATTGTTAGAATTATATGTATCATTGAAATCCCTCTCTTCAGTTCAGTTCACAAATCTTTTATTATGCAATGAATTGTTTATATATGTTAAAGCTTGTAGTAGTTATAAAAGATTGCTTGATTTAATTTAGGGGAGACAATGTGTGGGCCTTCTGATGTTGGATGCTCTGTTGCAATTGAGAACATTGGGATTGTGTTGTCTATCCCTGATTTAATTGATAATCTCCAAATAGATTAAACACTAATGTCTTTGTAGATTAGTGTTTCTTAATCTGGCAATTTACAGAGGTATGGACTCCCAAGTCCCAGAATTCTTTGTAGCTATATTAGCACTGACTAAGTCCATATCCGTTTCAGTCGGGTTTCAGGCCCGGATACAGCATGGAGACGGCATTGGTCACGTTGGTCGATGATCTCTGGTGGGCCCGGGATAGGGGCTGTTCCTCTGTCTGGTCTATTAGATCTCTCAGCGGCTTTCGATACCATCGACCATGGTATCCTACTGCGACGACTCGAGGGGTTGGGGGCACCGTTTTATGGTGGTTCTCCTCCTACCTGTCGGATCAATCGCAGTTTGTGTTGATTTGGAGGGCAGGGATCGATCCGAGGCGCGTCACTTGTGGGGTGCCCCAGGGGTCAGTTCTCTCACCCCTCCTGTTTAACATATATATGAAACCACTGGGTGAGATCATCCGTGGTTTTGGGGTATGGTATCATCAATATGCTGATGATACCCAACTTTTCATCCCTACCCCAAACCACCCTAACGATGCCCTCGACATGATGTCCCAATGCCTGGAGGCTGTGCAGATCTGGATGGGGAGGAACATGCTCAAGCTCAATCCCTCCAAGACGGAGTAACTGTGGTTTCCGTCATCCCAATTTGTGCATCTTGTTCCATCTTTGATGATAGGGGGAGAAATTTAGCCCCCTCAGAGAGGGCCCACAATCTGGGCCTCCTCCTGGATACACGGTTTAGTTTAGAAGAACACCTGACGGCCGTGACCAGGGGGCCTTTTACCAGGTTCGCCTGGTACGTCTGTTGAGCCCCTTTCTGGATCGGGATGCTCTGTGCATAGTCCACTCATGCCCTCGCCCTTTCTTGCCTGGACTACTGTAACGCTCTTTACATGGGGCTGCCCTTGAAGAGCACCCGGAAGCTTCAACTGGTCCAGAATGCGGGCTGCACGGGCTGCCATGGGGGCACCCAGTACTCCCATGTTACACCCCTTTTAGGCGGCCTGCACTGGTTGCCGGTTGTCTTCCGGGTTCGATTCAAGGTACTAATTATGACCTTTAAAGCGCTCCATGGCTTAGGCCAGGGTACCTGCGAGACCACCTACTGCCACTGGTAGCCTCCATCGTCCAGTGCGATCCACAGAGTTGGCCTCGTCAGGGTGCTGTTGGCCAGACAGTGTCGGCTACTGACCCCCAGTGGGAGGGCCTTCTCTGTGGGAGTGCCTTCCCTCTGGAATGAGCTGCCCCGGAGCTTCGTATAATCCCCGACCTCCAGTCCTTCCGACACGCCCCTAAAAGTTGGCTTTTCCAGCAAGCCAGCCTGGCCTGAACAAAACAAATCAAATTATTGATTACTGTTAATTTTAATTTGAATTCTCATTGTCAATTTTAATTGGGTTTGGGATATCCTGTTTAATTTCTTCTTAACTTTTGTATTATATGTTTCTTTTAATGTTGTACGCCGCCCTGAGTCCTTGGGAGAAGGGCGGCATATAATCGAATAAACCTAAACCTAAACCTAAACCATACCTAAGTTGTTGAGGTTTAAAAAGACTGCTGTGAATGGCCTTCCTTCTGTAATCCTTAGCAACATGGAATTTGGTCCTCTTGTTTGAGGATTAGAGGAGATCATCCATGAACAAAACTGGAAGAAACCAGTTGGGGAAGACTGAGTTAGTACATTAAATCACTTGAATGGATTTGGTTTGCGCTCAGGTCTATCTCATGTAGCTGTAATTTAAGCAAAGCACTTCTTTCTTTTGGGAGAGAAATGCTGTCTTAAGAATTTGTTATGTGGTGACTGCAGGATAATCAAAGAACTACATAAAATCATTAATGAGGCAGAAAAAAGTTATTTTATCTCGTTCACTTGTTAGAATTAAATGCAGAAATCAGGACTGATAAAATACATTTTTATCTAGCGCATTTGCTGCCAGCAATGTAGTAATGGCAGCCAATTTGAATGGCTTTTGAAAAGGGATTCGGCTAGAACATTACATAGTATTAATACAGCTAAAAAAGGGAAAAAAAAAAAACAGATGAATACAAATGAAAACACAGTATAGACAAGAATAGAAAAAATAAATATAGCAATAATTATTTAGCGACATGAAAATTACAACTCAGATATTGTACAATAAATCAAACACAGATTCAGATGGTCTAGTCTACAGACTGAGAATTAACACATTTCATCAACCAGTACATATTTTATCACCTGGTCCAGAAGCGTTTTTCCAAAAACATGTGATTATATAATTATTTAGGTGCAAGTAGATCCAAAGATTTTCATAGATAGATATCCAAATAGCAGTAGCAATAGCACTTAGACTCAGCTACCGCTTCATAGTCCTCTGCAAGCGATTTACAGAGTCAGCATATTTTCCCCAACATTCTGGGTCCTCATTTTACCGACTTCAGAAGAATGGAAGGCTGAGACAATCTTGAGCCGGTGAGAATCGAACTGCTGAACTGCTGGCAGCTGGCAGTCAGCAGAACTAGCTTGCAACACTGCATCCTAACCACTGTGCTACCAGTACTCTTGTTTGGAATGTAGTTTAATATTCCTGAACATATTAGAGTGTGTTGTTTATTGTGTGATGGGGAAATTGCCAATCCAGCTTTCAGCCTCAAATATCAACTTTTATTCCTAGAATGCCAGGATAATAAATAAAGGTGGTCATTAAATATTACGTATGTTTTTCTGCATTAGGTTAGGTCACAAGATGTAAATTGGTAATATCTCCTGTCTTGCTGAGGTCCAATATTACAGGGTTAATATTAATACAGTACTACAGATGAGGCTGTTTATCAGATATTGCATATCCTGGTTCTCTTCTGCTGTGTGTAGTGTAATAATGAGGGAGAGAAAATATTCCTTCTTTCAGGTTACGCAAGTCTGTTTTGAAAGGATAAGCTATTTCATTTTTCAGTTTTTTAGAAGATTAACATTTTATTGAGATTTAGTAATGTGTATGGACATACTTGGATGTAATTAGGAGATAAAAGGGCAGGCTGAGCATCTAAAGATTAGCTTTGCTACATGTTCTTAGTGTCTCTCCTCCATTATTGCTTTTCTAACCTTTCAATAAACCATTTTGGTCAGAATGTCATTTGTGCTAAAGGACATGTCATGACTTTTTCACAAAGGATGTGGCTGTGGGCCTGATTGCATTGGTTGACTAATATATGTCAACCCAGAAAGAATTTACAGGAAATAATCAGAATGTTTGTACAGAATGTTATTAATCTCTCCTCGACAGAAATGGCAAATGTTAGAGTGGCTCCTTCATTCTTTCCTTGAAAGGGAAGGGGGAGTGACAGTAAAAACCCGGATACATCTGTGATATATTTGTATTCCTTGTTTTCCCACTCTCTCACCTCTTCTTCCTTTACATTCACTGCCAAAGGGAGTGCTGTCCAACATCTCTTCCATTACTGACCTGGGTGGCTTTGATCCAGTTTGGCTCTTCCTTGTGGTTGGAGGAGTGATGTTCATATTGGGCTTTGCAGGATGCATCGGTGCTCTGCGGGAGAATACTTTCCTTCTCAAGTTTGTAAGTAACTCTACCAAATTCTTCCTTAGAGAATAAGCCTTTCCCCCCCTGTACAAATGTGCATCGTTTTAGTTCTTTTAAAAATTTACTTCAAGCTTTTTTTTGGAGATTCTTGTCTTTTTAAAAAGTACCTTAAAGTCCAGTTCAGGTGTTCAATTTGAATGGGAAGTTTAAACATAAGTAAAAGAATGGGATGATCATGCCTCACCAGCTTAATGCTGAGTGGAGTTTCTGATAAGTACTTCTTTAAATGGAACCACTGGTAATTCTTTCTTTAAATCTTACTATTTAACCTTCATTTTAAGTAATCTATTGTTATAAGAAGTGACATAGAAACAACTATGAATAAATAAATAAATATTATGACACACTGAGGCACTGAGAAGATCGAACCTTTGCCTATAGTTCCAATTAATTTATGCATGTTCTTCATGCTTTTTGTGTTTACAATAGCAATAGCAATACCAATAGCAGTTAGACTTATATACCGCTTCATAGGGCTTTCAACAACAATCCGGGTCCTCATTTTACCCACCTCGGAAGGATGGAAGGCTGAGTCAACCCTGAGCCGGTGAGATTTGAACAGCCGAACTGCAGAACTGCAGTCAGCTGAAGTAGCCTGCAGTGCTGCATTTAACCACTGCGCCACCTCGGCTCTAAGACTCAATCTCGAGACTCAATCTTGAGTCTTGGGATGTTTCAGCATCAATTCTGAGATGTAAATGTTTATTTTAGTCATTGGTGACTTCCTTTACAGGGAGTATAAATTTGATAGATAACTTAAAAAGTAATAATAATTATCTGCAACAGAAAGGTCTCAGTCTGGCTCATATCAACCAGTTGGTCAAACAATTAGCTGGATTAGTTAGTTTTCTGCCATTAATTGGCCGCAGGACCTTAGCAGTCCATTTTCCTGCTAATCATATTATCATTTGAAAAGCATGTCTGGTTCCCTGCAATACCAAAGGCTGCAATTGGCCACTCATGATTTAGATGAATATATTGCTGTAAAACAGTCTCATTGGTTGTTTGAAAACTTGGAAACTAATTCCAAAGGAAATTAAATATGGAACTATTTGAAAAGGTAGTCTTCATGCTATAATACATGTGTAATTCATTATTCCTCTGATATGGTTTTTGCTGTAATTGTTTCTCAATGAGGCTGGCAAAAACAACAAACTGTACTCATGTATACTTTAAGAGCCGAGGTGGCACAGTGGTTAGGGTGCAGTACTGCAGGCCACTTTAGCTGACTGTGATCTGCAGTTCAGCGGTTCAAATCTCACCAGCTCAAGGTCGACTCAGCCTTCCATCCTTCCGAGGTGGGTGAAATGAGGACCCGGACTGTGGGGGCAAGTTGCTGACTCAATTTGCTAAAAAAATTGTAAACCGCTTAGAGAGGGCTGAAAGCCCTATGAAGCAGTATATAAGTCTAATAAATAAATAAATAACTAAATAAATAAATAAATAAATAAATAAATACACCCAAAAGTGTTGTGCGTAAAGTATGTGTATAGTTTGTTGTTTCTGCCAGCCTTACGGAGAATAATGAGCTGTAAAATGAGTAAAAATAGCTGTAGTATTACCAGTTTTTATCCATGTGATTCTTTGATATTGCATTCGTTCTGAAGGTTTTCTTGAAGCCAATAAATTATTTTACTTCTTTGCAGTTCTCCGTCTTCCTTGGAATAATCTTCTTCCTGGAACTCACAGCGGGAGTTCTGGCATTTGTTTTCAAAGACTGGATCAAAGACCAGCTGTATTTCTTTATCAACAACAATATCCGAGCATACAGAGATGACATTGATTTGCAAAACCTCATAGACTTTACCCAAGAATATGTAAGAGCTCCTTCTTTCTTTAAGATTTGACTGTGGAACCTACATGGCCCACTAGATGTGGTGGAATCCTACAATCCCTAGCATCCATCATTTTATTCATTTGGATAGGAATGACTAGGAATTATAATTCTGCAACATCTGGTGGGCCATTATAATTCTGCCCGCAGTCATTTGAATACTGAGATGAGTGGCATATGAGTTTGATAGATAGATAAATAAATAAATAAATAAATAAATAAATAAATAAATAAATAAATAAATAATAAATTAAATATATAACCGGTGAACCACAGATCTGCCAGAAAATTTCCCACTTTGACAGTGACTCTTGCTATACATCTGCAGCCAGTGGCAACATTAACCTTGGCTGATTTCAGAAAGGCAAAGAAAGTCAGACCAGTATAGTAGTTGTAAGAAGTATTCTCAGTAAATACAGAGTTGTAAATTAGAATACAGGCTATGCTTAGAAGAAGGCAATGACCATATTTGTTGTTAAGAAAAGTATATGAAATTATGAAGCTACTACAAGTCAAGCCCAGCTTGACTTAAGAAGTTTTCCCCATTTTGTGTTTCATTTCTTATCTGTTTATTTCTGAAATGTTTTCTGAAAGCATTTTCAGGATGATTGTAAGCATGTTTCTCATTGAACTGTAATTAATGTAAAAATCAGCAGTATTTGTTGAGAAATATTTTGCAGATTTCACAGCAAATGGATACACATGGTTTTTCTTAAAATTGGAGGAAATGGTCAACATTTTGAACAATCTTGTGGCCATAGCTTTTGTGTTCACTTAGAGTTCGAAGGTATTTTTAACTGTTGCTGAAGCTCTCTGGAAAATAAGCTGAATCAGCCAACATACAATAATAAACTATCTGTTTTGGATAAGTGAACTGACATATTTAGTTGCTGTGTCTGAGTTAATCTTCTCCCTGAAGAAGCTTGAACAAGATGTGCCATTGAATGGTGCAGAACAGATTTCCAGAAAAGTTTGAACAAGCTTTTTTAATATACACAGCAAAGGTGATTTGAGGTGATCCTGTCTGAAGTCTTATTTCAAGCCTAGGGCCTGCAAAATCAGCACCACAAACAAGTTGCATTAAATAACAGACTCCACATTTTAGTTATTCTCTCTCTATTGCACATTATTAATGTGTGATGTTTCGCCACAAAGGGTGGCGATTTTCTATATTTTCCACAATATTTGGTTAAGGAAAAGCACTGATAAAGGAGGGTGGGGAATTCTATCTGTTTGGAGCATTGAAGGAGATGCAGTGCCTTGGGGGCTTTTACCATTCCTAGTTACAGGGCAGGGCTGTCAAACTCACGCCCCGCGGACTGTATGCATCACATGCTGGCCACGCCCGGTTTAGCGAAGGGGGAAAAAGTTGTGATATGTCACGTGACACAGTTATGACGCTGTGAGTTTGACACCCGTTATAGGGAAACTAGCACTAAAGTAAGGAGTTGAAAACTTTTGCATGCATTTCCAGTACAAAATAAATTGATAGAGTGATTTGGAATGGTAGCTTAGAAGAATAGCTGTGCCTGGCCCAAGTTGCCAGAACTGTGATGCCTCTGTTTTTCCCCCTTCCTAGTGGCAGTGCTGTGGGGCCTTTGGGGCTGATGACTGGAACCTCAACATTTACTTCAATTGCACAGACTCCAATGCTAGTCGAGAACGGTGTGGAGTGCCTTTCTCTTGCTGCACTAAAGATCCTGCTGTAAGTCAGAACAGAAACCCGGCAAAGCTACTCTTCCATCCTGAAAAGACCATAAATCACAATGGGATTGTTCTTATACTGGGCTAGTGCCATCATAAATATATTTGCTTTTAAGGTATCACAAAGGTTGTTTTGCAGTGCTGTGGCAGACAAACATGGGCCATCCTTTTGGAATGGAGAAGAATGTATGTGATTTTTATTATGAGATCTGTTTAAAAAGTTAATTTTGAATGCCTAGTTTTCATATTGAAGGCCATAAAGAAACATATTGCCAAATATGGCAATAAACATATGTTTATCTATATTTTTGAACTTTGAGATTGTGTGGGATTCACGTACCGATAGTAACTGGGATTGTTGCAACTGCCATCGTAAGTTGGCATGGCTGTATGATATTATGCTTTACAATGGTGATGCTAAGCGACAGAGTTTCTAGTTTCAATTAGAAGTAACTAGGCAAGGTCATGAGATAGACTTTTTGTTGAATAAAAGGAGACATTTATTGGAAATTGTTTCTGTATTTTTATTTTAGGAAGATGTCATTAATACTCAGTGTGGTTATGATGCCCGACAAAAACCAGTAAGTTTTCAAGACTTCTTTTTGGAGACGAAATGGGAAAGAAGAGCTAGAAAAATGTTCAATGTTTTTATTATTGTTCTTGCAGGAAGTTGATCAACAGCTTGTTATTTACACAAAAGGTTGCGTCCCACAGTTTGAAAAATGGCTGCAGGATAACTTAACCATAGTGGCCGGCATATTCATTGGAATTGCATTATTACAGGTGACCAGTTCTTTTGAAAAACTGCAGAGTATAATCCATCCTCAAGAAAGACTCCATAGAGTGAAATGAAAATTGAATCTCTGTGTATAGAATAATTGATTTATTAATTTTTGAAAAAAAGAAAGTGCATTTGGGTCTCATTGATTTCAGTCTTGTAGTGAACTTGGATAATGCAGAATAAATTATAAATATTTTGCTGGAAATTATGATGGAATTGATGCTGCTTGCTTTTGGATTGCCCAAATATAGTGGGTCTGTTTCTCTAGTACACTTCCAAAGCAAGCTGAAAGACCAAATTAAGTGTCCTTTTAACTTAAGTAATAGTCTCGACTTGGTATCCTATTCTTATTCATAGCAGTAGGAAAATATTTTGCTCCAGGTATTTGGATTGTTGTTTAAACCCTGTGCTGTTGAAAGTTAAACTCTTTTCTTAAAACGTACTGTATTTTTCGGAGTATAAGACGCACTAAGGAGGCAAATTTAAAAAAAAGTTTTTGCACTCTGCAGACCTCTCAAAAACCACCAGTTTTTCGTGAAAACGGGCCCATTTTTTTTTTCAAAAAAAGGGGGCATGAATAGCCTTTAGGAGGCTTATAGAGTGCTCCTGCCCCCCCCAAACGAACAAAAAATGGCCTGTTTTTTTGCAAAAATGGGCCCGTTGTTTGTCAAAAAAAAAAAGGGCATGGATAGGAGGCTTAGAGTGCTCCGAGGGGCTGAGGGGGGGGGGAATTGAGCAAAAAAAAACCCGTTTGTTTTTCGCTCATTTCTGCCCTCCCCAGCTCCCAGGAGCACTCTGAAAACCTCCAAAAAGCTATGCACAGCCATTTTGGTGAAGGGAGGCAAAAAAAATGCTGTTTTCAGTGTATAAGA
This sequence comes from Thamnophis elegans, assembly GCF_009769535.1. Lineage (NCBI taxonomy): Eukaryota > Metazoa > Chordata > Lepidosauria > Squamata > Natricidae > Thamnophis > Thamnophis elegans. Next base: position 20,325,443 of record NC_045549.1, on the reverse strand, counting down.
CGCACCCAGATTTTCAGCCTTTTTTTTTATTCCGAAAAATACGGTAACTATAAAACTTAATTTTAAAAACTTAAAAATATCACCTTCATCTGCATTTTCAGAGCTGCTGTTCCCAGGACAATTCTGATATAGTGTACTTTTCTCTCACATATTAAAAACTATTTTCCTCCCTCCAATTATTACATGCTGGAATACTTAATATTTCACAGTAAATGTGATTGTATTTGCGTAGTACACTCAACTGCAAACTGGCCAACCATACAATATTTGAGGCCAGTGTGTTGTGTATACCCAGTCACTACTGTTAATTTGTGGCCAAGTGTGTCATGTGTCCCAGAAAACCTGAGTGAAACATGCTTAACAAGGAAAAACCATTTCAACTTTAATGGTAAATGTTAGCCATTGTGTTAAATTTTGTGGGTAACTCTGGCTAATTCAAATTTCAAACTGCATTTGAAAGTCAGTTCCAGCTTAATGTGTGCATTTCTTTTCTTCCAGATATTTGGCATATGCTTGGCTCAAAACCTGGTTAGTGATATTGAAGCTGTCCGAGCCAGCTGGTAAAACTCTTTAACGTAAGCTACGCAAGAGCTTGTGGGTAACCACAGTTCTCAGAAAGCTCCATGCGACCCACATGGACTCAGAGCTATGTGAAAATGGGGAACAGAGAAGTTTTAAGTTCTCAACTGATGAGAGCACCACACCTTTGTTTATTCCAGAACGAGTAGCTCCAGCCACCTAGTTGTGATGAATGCTATTAAAACCGCCAGTCCAAAATGTACTGAGCCACGAGTCTCTACTGTATCCTTGACTGAGTAAACTGGAGGATATTTCTTCCGTTTCTTGTGTTTGTGTGTGTGTGTGGGGGGGGAGTGGTCTGTGTCAATGGAACCTCAGTAGATGCATCCTTTTGTTGTATGTGTTGCAGCAGATCCTCAATGATGCAATTTCCTTTTGCCATTAAAGAAGAGACCAAGAGACCTATTGTTTCTTTGGAAAGAAATCCCGCGAAGAGGCAACTACTTATCTACTTCTCATAGGCTTTGTTTTCTGGCAAAAAAATCATCACTCTTCCACAGGAAATTCAGTTTCTGTTCTATTACGTCCTCTGTCGAATAACAACAGCTTTAATTATTTTCCAACCTCTTGCAATCTTTTTTTCATTGGACTGTGGAATCAGCAAACTTCAGGAAAGACATAAAATAGAGATAATTCTCCATCTGTACTAGTTGCTAGCAATATGTACATGAAGAGATGAAGATATTCCTGCTGGGTGGTTTGATGATGAGATTGACAAATGCGATGAACTTAGAAGCAGAAACAAGCACAGTGTATTCAGTTTCATGGATAAAATGAATTGTAAAGAAACAAATCTGTTTGGAATAGTTTTTGATATCTTTACTTCATGTAGTAGGGCAAATGCTTTTTGTCACATAACCCTTCCTAAGTATATCTTATGCCCTCTTCCTCGAGTTGGTATAAACTTTTTAAAATTGCTACTTGTTTTTAATTTGCTCGATTTGAGTGGGCTTCCAGTTCCAACAAATGCTGACCAATTTGCATTCTTTGGTTTGTGTTTTGTGCTGACTTCGTTACCACTTAGTTGCCATTGCATTTCCTTTTCTGTCTAGTTAAAATAGAATCCTTAATTAAATATGTATCTCTCCCTCATTTTTCAAGCAGGAGCAACATTTGAACAGCAATAGTGTGTGTGCTTGTGTATTTCAATGAGTGCATTGTGCGTTATTTTCAGTAAATGCATGAGCATCTAGGTTTTTTTGTCAGGGGTGTTCAATCTTGGCTACTTTATGAGTTGTGGACTTCAACTCTCAGAATTCCCAGCCACCTCTGGCTGGGGAATTCTGGGAGTTGAAGTCCACAAGTTTTGAAATTGCCAAGGTTGGACACCTCTGTTTTAGGTGTTTATGTATATTTAAGTACAATGCTGCTTCTGTGAAAAACAAACTGAATTTGGCTGTCAAAGTTATGAGTTTGGGCTTAATCCCACTCTTTTTTTCAGGGTTGGCAGTGGAGAAATGACAATCCTTTCAAATTTGGCAGTGATTGAAAATTATTGCTAAATGAAGTAGAACGTGGAAAAGATAAATATTTGGGTTCTACTGGTGTGCAGTAGCTATTTAGAAACATTAATTTCCCCAACCTGGTGTCACCAGAAGTGTTAGGGATACAATTCCAAGAATTCACAGCTAGCATTGATAGGCACCAGGTGGAGGAATGTTGCCCTAATTTGAGAAGGAAAATAAGTAAATGCATAAATGTCTTGTTCAACACTCCAGTTTTGTACCCAGGGCTAAACATTCTAACTGCATCTAGTATGACTTCACACAACGTTTTGTCTGGGGAACTGAGTTCTGATCAGGCTTCCAGAATGGGTAACTGAGGTTCATTTACACAAACAGAACTCTGCAAGTTATATTTGTGTTAGTCTCATTCAGTGAATAGATTCTTGTTAGTTTTTAGTCAATGAATTGATTAAGTGAAGGAAACAAACAATGCAGAATAAAACATACAGTTTTATGAAAATTGAATGAATTCTTATGAGTCTCTAGTACTTAAATAGCTTAGTTGTAGTACATTCCAGAAACCAAACATGAAAGATGCTGATGTAAGATGTACTGAATAAACATTCCTTCTTTTTGCTGCTGTTGTACATTTCTGAAAAATTTCCATGTTTTTGCTTAGGTATAATAATGCTATAGTAAAGATGCTTAACTTGTTTTCCATTTTTCTTTTTCAAATATTTTTTTTCTTCCATTACCAAGCTGTTTTATAACTGATCAATGGGTAGACCATCATTTTATGATATGGTTTTCTTATTAATGAAACAAAGCTATGTGTGGTTAGGCATATCATTCTATCTTTTGGTAAAAGATGTTGAAATATCTTACTGACTGTACAGCATTAAGAGGTTGTTTTCTTGGTCCCAGTGGTGAATAAGCTTAATAACATTTTTATATATAGAGAAAAATGGCAATCATTTTGTTTGCATACAAAGCATGTTTATTTCTTGGAGTCCTGCAGGAAATCAGGATCTCTTATTTTTTTAAACTAGTTCCCTTACTTTGTCTTGGTTGTGTCCCTAGGTGCAAATAGATAATGTAATTTTAATGATCGGGTATGTATTTGCCTTCTATTTGCCTATGCATGATTAAAATTCACATATTTCTTCCAGAATCCACATTTGCTTTTAAAACAAGGGTGAGCTTGAGAGAGTTTTCAAATAACTTTCTCATAGCAAATGCTCATTCCAAAAGGTAATGGAAAACATTTTGAATGTGAAATGTTTAGAGATAGAAATCGATTATTATGATCTTACCAAAAAGGTTCAGAGCTGAAAATGATCCCATTTCAAGCATGAAACATCCTGATTTTTTTTTAGCTTAAAATATTTTGAATTAGAAATGTTCTACACACTTCTATCCCCCAGAGTCAAACATTAACCTCAGAGATGCTCCATCTGGCAAATAGAATTTAATTAATAATAGGCCCTAACTAATGTAAAGCTACAGTCTTTGTATCATGGAAATTTTACAACGGTAACGTGAAGTTTTTTGAAGTCATAAAATAGGTGCCAATTATATGTCTATTGAGAGTGTTGAAATATGATAGGTAGTCCTCAAAAGTATGACAATAATGGAGCCTGCCCATTACAGTTGTATGTTTTGGCAGGCGTTAGGTGAAATGTCTCATCTAATGACCCCTTCCTTTCCTTGCTCTCCCCAATGAATTATTAAATGAATGTGGGGGTCTTTAAGTGGAGTGGGGTTCCTCCTGGATGGGGGAAGCCTTTGGAGGCCTAGCACAGACCCAGGCCCACCTTGGCCCTCCCAAGGCCTCCCTTGCTCCACTTCCCATGCCTTTTCTCATTCCCACTGAGTCCTCCCAGGCCATACGGCCTGACCCCCCCCCAAAAAAAAAATACCCCAGACCAAATACTTTTCTCCTCACTTACCTTTTGAAGACCTATGAGGCCTTCCAGAGGACTGAAATGGCTACCTTCTTTGCATGGCCACCTGGTTGCGAAAGCTGTTGTCATTTCCTCCTACCTCCAAAGTGGCAGTCGTATTTGGGTCGCCCCTGCAGGGCCCGGGGAAACAAGCTGCTGCTTTTTGCCCCTTTAACTAGGTCTATGCAGTGCCAGAGAAGCTTTCTGTCGCATTCAGAAGCTTCTGCGCCGGCAGACCTCTCTTTAAGGCAACGAAATGAAGCGATTTGTCTGGCAGCTGCCATTTTGTCTCCCCCCACAAATGGGTGAAGACAAAATGGCAGCCATATTTGGGGCACCACTACATGGCCCAAAGACAAACTGCTTTGTTGTGCCGCCTTAAGAAGGTCTGCTGTAAAAAGAAGCAGTTTGTCTGGTGGCTGCCATTTTGACCCCGGCCACAATTTGGATCACTGCCATGCGGTCGGTTGTGTCTTCCTTTCACAATGTGAGCTCTGGAGAGGTTCAGAAGATTAGTGTGGGTCATGTAAGTCCAAGCACTGTGGGGTGGGATGGGAGGACAGAGAGATGGAAGGATGCTGGAGGGCCCCTGTGGTGGGTCATTCAAGGTGAATTATTGCAGGGCTGCTATTACTACTATTAACATTTGTGTTGACAGCACCAAAGCACAGGGCTGCTGCGACCCTTGTAACTTTGACATGGGGTCATGTGTAGCCTTTTGGAGGCGCGGGGGGGGGCGCTGTGGTAACTTTGAAAATGTATTAAATGAATGTTCTTTTAATTGGACTCAGCAATTGGATCCTTACTGTATTTTACTTATGTCTTTTAGGTTTTGCGTAGTTTTTATTTTTTTTTAAAGTTGGTAAGCCACCCAAAGCTAAGACGGGGCGGCCGATAAAATTTACAAACAGACAAGTAAATGGCCTGTCGTACCTTGAGGACTACCTATATTTTGTAGCTTTCTTTGCAAATTCATATTAAATGACATAATAAGCACATATAATAAGCACGTTTGCCCGAGGGAATTTTCTGACCAAGCCCCACAATACAACGTGATATACTGGTAAATTTGGGTTAGAATCTGATTTCTCAATTCAAATCAGCTGGCCTCAGAAATGACACACTGTAAAATAGTGAGTGATGGAGAAATCAACAAAATGGAATAAGGGCAACAGTCATTGCCATTAAACAAGAGGTATCCAACCTTGGTAATTTTAAGACTTGTGGACTTCAATTCCCAGAATTTCCCAGCCAGCATGGCTGGCTGGGGAATTCTGGGAGTTGAAGTCCACAGTTCTTAAAGTTGCTACATTAAATAGATGTACACTATTCATGTTTTCAGGTGCCCCTTTTCCTCTTTGAAAGGAGGGTTTTTTTTTTAAAAGAGCAAGAGAATTCATTATCAAATAACAGCAGAGTTTTCAGATGCTTATTAGAATGGGGAGAAGTTTAGAAGAGTTTCCAGCAACCAGAACCAAGAAAGTATTTGGGAACAAAAAATGCTTGAAAGCAGCAACTCCCCCAGAGTGAACTTTACAAGTTTTGGTATGTGTCAGTTTGGATGTAAATGCTTAATGTTGAATGTTAATGCTCAAATGTTAAGAAGTTAAAGTTTGTAGCTGTTGTTCGTGTCTGTCCTTTCCACACTTTTAGAATAATTGTACTAAATAGTACTGTAGTTATTGACAAGAAGTCAAAAGAATCCTTTCAAATGATACCAGTACACGTCAAGCAAGTTTGTGCTTCATGCCTGCCTAACAAATTGCACATGTCATAGATTATGTTTTAAAGAATTCGTGTATCAGTGTGTTGCTTGCTGCTAGATCTCCCTACATATCACATCATGAAATTTGTATAGTAATGGCTTGGTCCTATGTTAACAGAAACAACTTTGGAGAGTGGCTTTGCTAGAAAATTCTGTAAATCTTTTTTTCTGAAAGATTGTTGATTATTTTGTTTTTTTATTATTGGTCTAAGCTTTTGCTAAAGAAACGGCCGTGTCTAGAAACTGTCTTGTGTTGCCAAATCCACCTTGGTTGAAATGTTCTAACTCCCGTTTTATATCTTCTGGTCTGAATCTCTGGAAATCCATTTGTTTTGTTTGTTATCATCTTCGAGCCAATTCCTGTTTCTATTAGATAGTCATTATATGGTGGTGTGTACATCTCGGAAATATAAATAATAGCATGTCTGTAATCATTCCTGCATAGGTTTAAACTTTACACATATTAATATGTATTTATTTTGAGAAAATGGAAAAATCCCATCCCTTAAAAAAAAGTTCTGCATATCTATTGGTTGAAACCTAAACTGCTTTAATAGCCTGCCATCTAGTGTTTGCTGGGCACTTCTGCAATTTAATGAATTAAGAATTGTTTAACTGTTGTTACTTTAATTCAGCAGCTTTGAATACTTCAGGTGACTATTATTATTATTTTTTGCAGTGAATATAACTGTAACTGGTACAAATGTAATGGTTTCTGTTCTTAATCAGTAACCCAGAAAAAAAAAAATCTTCACTGGTCACCATGATCAAAAAATGGCAATTTACCACAGTTGTGTTTTTATCCTCTTTCTGCCCCTACAATAATCTTGTTCAGTAGGGAGAGATTCAGTGTTCAAACAGTGGAGGCCTAATTTTTTGTATCTGTCTAGCCATGGGCTCATCTTGGGCCACATAAGATTTTGCTGGAGTTGCTGTATTGTGTGCCTTTTCTCTTTTCCATTGATGATACTTAGTTCTGTAAGACAAAAGTCTTGCTAGCGAGTTTTTTCCAAATCTTATATTGTGGATGCAGATTTCTCTTGATATGCTATTTCAGTTTCTTCAGTGGTTGTGTCAGCTATTGATGTTTGTAGACAAATTATAGTTCTTCCTTAGTCTTTTATAGCAAAGTGTCAATAGAGTACAGTTTTGGTGTTTTCACATTCCTGCCTTATCTTATTTTGGCACATAACTCTTCTGTGCATTTTATGACTGAGAAAGTCACAGGGAAGGCAACTTGTTTGATTCATGGAGACAGGTAAAAAATATCACACCATCTTTTCAAAGGGCAGGTGTATTTTAAGGCACACTTACCTTTATTCCACAAACCTGCCCGTATTTTTCTTCTGCAGCCCACTTCTTTTTTAAAATACCAGTGAATTTTTTTAATGGACTACAGAAATTGTATCCTCCATTTTCATTTGGAAGACTAATTCCTATATTTGATACAGTTTAAAGGAAGAGTGGGGTGTTATCCTTGAAAAAAGATAGGAAAACAGCCCATTTTACATGTTTATTCCCAATGGGGTTATATTAGATGATATATGAACATCTATGGCTGGACTGTACGCTTGAGGTTGTGTCTCTTGAACATTACAGGAAAATTTTAGGTTCTCTACAGAAATTTAATCCAGGTTGAAGATGCCATTCTTATTCCTGTGTCTTTTTTTCCAACACTGTAAGAAGGTTACATCATGGATGAAAAAAACATGGATTTTTCAGTATGTATATACTGGTGTTGCCCATTATTCTTGTGTAACTGTGCTTTCTTGTTTTATGCCTGTTAATTGCATATAACACAGAAAGAGAACACGCATCCTTAAGTATTGTACAGGATATCCCAGACTCACCTTGTCGGAATGGAAATGTTAGTGTAGCTTATGTGTGCAGTGATAGAGCAAGAAATGCAGAAAGGCCTCCCTTGGGAACATAACTTAAATCTCACAGTCGGTCTTATGAAATCAATTTAGATCAAAAGATAAAACAGCCCTCCCTAGCAAGTTGCCTTGGTCTTTAAACTCCCAGAATTCCTTTCCAACATTCCCAGAGGTACCCTGAATAGAAATTTCACCCAGCATGTAAACTGACCATAAAAGTTAGAACTGCAGTGCCTAGCAGAAATCTACCTGGAACAAGTATTTCTGTTTTATTTTCAGAAAATTGGGGATGGGGCTTTCTAACTTAAGTCAGGTTTAGATATGCTGTATTAACTGCCAACCTTTTCTTCTAAACCATTGCATGTCACAATGAAGGCAATGACTGTAGTTTCCGTTGTGGTTCCCCCCCACCCTACTTACTGTATTTGAATGTACTTTACCTGTGTGGAAAGTCTTGTACATTGCTGAATTGATTGTAAATGCCAATTACACTTACTGATAATGGAAAGTACTGTTACAAAGAAAGTGCATGCCTGTACAGCTTGACTGAGATTTTGTCATCTTCACTCCCACGTGTTCCTATTTGATCTCAAAGTGGATATATTTTGCCTAATTTATCATTTCTTTCACACTAGGTTATATGGTAGCCGTGCAGCTTTCGCATGAAACTTTTACATGAAATTAACACAACGGTTTTGTGTTAGTTTTTAAGGTATTGAAAGTGGGATGCATCATGCTCTTTGTCTTTTTTTTAAATAAAGCAAATTTTCAGAATGTTTTAATACATTTATGAACATAGTTTTACTAGTTGTGCAGTATTCTGTATTTTACTTGAAATAAATCATTTTATATGCAATTTGTTAGTATGATTAGTTTTACAAATAAAATGGAGTGACACTTTGCCTCTGTTCCTTGTTGTCACATATATGAAAGTTCAACTTAAAACATTTCACTGGGGTGTTTGGGAAAACAAAGAGATGCTGAGATGGAATGTGATAAAATATTGCATTTATGTGATTAATGAATCTCTGATGAGCTTCTGTGTGTCATAAAAGCTCCTCGTAAAGAAAAAGTCACATAATTTAGATCCAAGAATCTTTGTTTTCATTTGCAATAAATGCAAATATATTCCATTAGAGCTTTGGGTCAGAACTCCCAGAAATCTTGGTTGGTTGCTTTGTTGGCTGAAACCTACCGGAATTGAAGTTAAAAACATTTGACAGGTGTCATATCACCTGCTTGTTGAGGTACTGAATGTATAAATAGGCAAAAGAAAATATAGTACAGTAAAACCTCCATAGTTGCCTAAATTCACCTAATTTTCATAGAGCAGACATACACTATATGTACTGTACATAATAGAAAACCAACCTCTCTATATTGACCTCTGTAAATTGTATCTTTACCGTATTAATTTACTCTCTATAACTTGACCAGTTTGAGTCCAGTCTGCATCAAGGGCAAGAAAAGTGAAATGCAGAATTGGTAGCAGTCAATTTCTTTCAAGAAGAACATCAAATAATACAATACTTTTTACTCTGATTTGGCAGTAAAGATGACATCTTTAACGCTGACTGATGTGGACTCTTTTTCAAGGTGATACCTGACAGGAGCCTCGTTACAAGGGATGACAAATGTAAGAATGGAAAGAACCTTTCACAATTCTGTTGTGCGCTAGCTTAACCAGAGAGAAGCTAAAAACTTTGGTGATTGGTAAATCGGCAAAGCCACACAGTCTAAAGATCTTTTCATCACCTGGGAATATAACATATCTGCATGGACGACTGATGCCCTATTTGAAGAGTAGCTAAGAGGTACTAACAAAAATGAAGAAATGGCCCTAGCCATCCCCAGGTGAATCATCTTACAAACATGAAACTCAATTTTTTTGCCTTCAAACACTACATCAAAAATTTAACCCCTCCACCAAGGCCTAATAAAAACATTCAAAATGCAATGTCGAGCCCAGCTTCTGCAGAGTCATTGCTAAAGTACAAACCTATGGTCCATCTTTAGAAGCAAAATTCTAACCCAGACCCCAATCCAGGGCCTGACCCTAATGATGATAATGAAAATAAACAATTTTCCAATCAATATTGACCAAGGTAGAACCCAGTGGAAAAGTGCTGGAAGCAACTGATGAAACAGAAGAATTAAGTAAGGACGACACAGAAATTGCAGATATTCTGAAAGAGGATGATGTCAAGTCATTTGATAATTCAGTTACAGTCATTTGCCATGGAAAAATGCCCGGGTATGTGAGTGGTATAGCCAGCATTGTGAGTGCTTTCTCTGCTTACCTTCGTAACAAGAAAAAGAAATAGTCTAAAACTGAGTCTTTTTCAGAAAGATTAAACCATGAGAAAGCAATACATACATAAATGCATTGCTTTTGTATGATACAGTATTGTATGAATGATTTTCCTGTGTTTTCACTGTGTGTGTTCTGTATGTCTAATAAAAGTGGATAATAAAATGATACACATGTACATATTAGTACAATTGTCCTGTGTTGACCAAAAATTTGTAAACCAGATAAATGGAAGAATTGAGTAATCTTTGGTGCAGAATTAAGGCAGTTTAGGAAAATATAATTGTTCCTCGTTCTTCCATAAATCCCTAATGTTTTAAAAGCATTTCAAGTTTCAGATTTTGAAATTGTGAAATTATTCTTAGTTTCTCTGTCAAATCAAAGAGATTGAGGAGAAGAAAGTTAGTGGAAGTAGCCCCACCATTTTATATATGATTGAAAAAGCTCTTGCATAGGTTAAAAAAAATAAGTATATTTAGATAAAGCCTACTGACTTGGCATGCTTCCTTTTTGCAGGATCTGGGATAAATATGTTTAAATTAAATGCTCTGCCTCTTAATCTCAATTTTAGTTTAATTCAGCATGTTCATACTAACAAACAGCTACACATTACTGATTCAATCCCTGCTCCCTTTTGTAGCTGACTTTCTAATTAAAGTGTCAGAATGATTATATAATTTGAAGCTTGCAGAATCTTGCATGTGAAAGCAATCTTGCAGATCTTAAGAACACACTGACAAAAATGCTTCGATTAGTAAACATTACTAACTTCTCACCAAATGAAAGCAAGGAAGGGGACAGCGGGCCTAGAATTTTTGTGACTTAAAGCTTCACTTAGTTACTTTTAACTCCAACCTGAGGTTGCTGCAGCCCTCAAACCAAGTGGCTGTTGCTTAAGTTAGTCCAAAGTGAATTAAAGCAATGGGCAACTGGGAGACTTCAGCCTCATTTCAAAAGCGTGCAAACAATCCCCAGTGCTCTGCATTTATGTAGAACAAGAGCAAAATGGCCAAGGCTGTGGGAAGAAGAGAAAATGGGAGGTTTTAGAAGGAGAATGGTATATTTTGTCTATTTGTTCAGATTCTGGTGCTATCAGCGTAGGACCAAAAAAGAGAAGCAGGCAAAAATACTTACGATTTAGCGTGGCACGTCATCACCGCCGCGACAACAGCGCGGCGACAGAAGGGCGCTTTAAAACAGCGCGGCGGCAGAAAGCCGATTTAAATTAAGGTAAGGGTTAGGATTAGGGTTAGGTTTAGGTTTAGGGTGCTGAGTGCTTCGGAAGGTGCAGATTTGCCCTCCGCGATTATGTCATCGCGGTAGGGTCGCGTTTTTCCTTAGTGCTTCGAACGGTGCGGATTTGCCCTCCGCACTTTTGTCGGCGTGGATAAGGACTTCGCGGTTTTGTGGTGGAACCATGATTTAGGATGCACGTATTCTACTGGTATAGTTTATCACAACATACAGCTAGTTTTTGAAGGCTCCATGAAAGTAAACCAGGATACAAAGACAGACCACAGGGAAATGTGTGTGAGAGCACTGGATTTTATTGGTTTTATCTCTAGGTACCACAGGATTGACATTAGTAGGCAAGACCAGTGAATGAGCAGCAAGATTTCTTTTCCCCTTCCCTCTTTCGTATCTAAAGCAGCAAAAAGAGAGGTAGGCCCCCAAACCTCATCTCAACAGTCTTGCTGCCTCTACTGAGGAAAGTGGGGGGTCTGAGGGGGAGGTGTCATCACAGTTGTACCACTTTTACATTATTATAGGACTACAACATGCACATTCTAATAGGTGGCCCAAGCAACGAGAATACAAGGAGAACGACGACAAGGCTGCAGATTGCATGTATGTGTCTGCTGTATGGGTAAGAAAGACAGGATCCTATGACAACTGGCTATGAGTGTGTGAGAAATCTTAATTTAGAGAGAGGTACCTACAACAGTGCAGAGTGGGGATGCTACACGCATGCATTAGTGACAGTGGAAAAAAACATGGCTGGCATTAACAGCAGCAGGACAGCAGGACAAGAGGTGAGGTCAGTGATGTGGTGCTAATGTGGATCCGGTGCCCCCTTCCTCAGCTTTCCACAGCGAGTCTCTGCTCTGTGAGGGAAGCCTGCTGGGCCACCGTTTTGTTCTCGTGGCTGCGGAGTTTTGATACGACTTCTAGGAAAGTCAGGCTCTGCACTTCCTTGTGAAGAGGTTCTGTCAAACAAGAGGTAAGACTGTTACTTCCCTGCTGGGGCTTCCTGGGAACAGCTGCTCTTTTGTCTGCATTTTCGACCAAGCTGAAATGGAGACATTATCAAGGCACCACTTGGCTAGTAGAGAAAAACGGGAGGGAGCCAAAAAAAAAGAAAAAGCGTCGTCTTGCAAACGGCTCTTTCCAATTCCTTAAATTGTATAGAGACACGGGAGCAAACATTCAGCCTATATAAAGTACAAAGGAACAATCTGAAAAGAAAAGAAGCGCTTCCAATTCCAGAAGCCTCCTAAGAAATGTACACAAGCTTGTGTTGTAGAAGCTATTGCTGGAAGAGAGAAAAAACAAAAACATTAAAAAAATATTTCCTTGGCCTGAGCCAGAGTCTACCAGAGCCGGGATCTTCTTGATGTGTGGGCTTCAGTTTTCCCAATCAGTCCTGCCTGTACCAGGTAGAGGTGGTGTTTGGAGCTGCTGTCTTGAAAAAAATGTAGGTCGTGTTGTGCTAAGCTCAGCTTCATTTAGCCACAGAGACCAATTTCCATTCGAAGGCTATGGTTGTATGATAGACTAGGACCGTGATGGCGAACCTATGGCATGCGTGCCCGAAGTGGCATGCGGAGCCATGTCACCTGGTACCAGGGGTGGGTTCCTGCCAGTTCTAACCTCTTCTATAGAAGAGGTTCCACAAATCTACCATGCTGTTTAGAACCGGTTCCAGCTCCCCCCCGCCCATTTGCACCATGCTTGCCCCGCCCGCCGCTCACTGATTGGCTGGCTCACCAATCGCCCCACCCGCCTCTAAGAGTCCTATCTAAACCTTAAAGTCTTAAAGCTGTCTAGTTTGAACATCCCTGAGGTTTTTTCTCCCTAAAGGGTTAAGGGTGCAAGGTCTTGTAACTTGACAGCTTTAAGACTTGCGGGCTTTAAATGCCAGAGTTTCTGAGCCAATATTTTGGTTGCTAAGCAAGAGCATTGTTGAGTTTCACTACATTTTACAAGTTGGTCACGCCCACCCAGTCACATGACTGCCAAGCCACTCCCACTTAGTCACATGGCAGCCAAGCCACTCCCACCCGGTCACATGGCTGGCAAGCCACTCCCACAAAGCAGGCCACATCTACAGAAGAGGTTCTAAAAATGTTTGAAACCCATCACTGCCCCGCACGCGTAGCGTCACCTGTACTTCTTACTAGCTGGCCAGTGCACATGCGCGCATCATTGAGAAGTTCATTTTTGGCCACATGATGCACCCTGGGTAGCTCCTCTTCCGGGTTGTGGGCCAGACGAGTGTGCTCACACGCACGCTCCCTTTTCAGCACTTAGTGCCGAAAAGGTTCGCCATCAATGGACAATGCCACATTTTCCTCATCGGGCATCTTAATAGTTTGGAACTTACTGAAGTTAAAATAGCCCATAATATGGGATCTCCAGAAATTGGGACAAAGCTTAATTTTAACAAAAGGTATATTTTGGAAACTGAAAATGTATCAAGTTGTATAACACAGTAAGTTGAAAGCTTGATTAATGAACTGCAATCAGCAAAGGATGAAATGGAATAGTGCACAAGTCCTTTATATTGGGTTCATAGCACATTGGGCAAATGCAGCTTTTTATTAAGCGCAGTTGAAAACTTTCAAAATTGCAGTCAGGCCAACTTGCTTTCCCACATTACTGCTTATTTTGTTGAAGAACATATTCTTGGAGTGGGAGGGAAGGGGAGGGTTCTGGAATCCACCCTGTAGTCTACATCTAAAATAAAAAACAATGCTGATGACAGCTGTTAAATTTTGACCGTCATTGCCAAAGCAAGGAGGCTGCCTCTGCTTTCACAATACTCAAGGAAGGAATAAATGGATTCTGAATGATCTTGAGGAAAAGCTAAGTGGGATATACCAGGTGAGGTCAGGTGAAACAAAACAATTCTGGAAGAAGGCAATGGCAAACCCTTTCTTATCGCCAAGAAAAGTAAATGGATATGTCCATGAAATCACTAAGGGTCAAGTTTCATTGGAAGGATACAACCACAGGAGCCTGTGCAAATAAAGGCAGAGTGCATGGGCATTTTTCCTCTTTGAAAATGTGTCCCCCCCCCCCCAAAACCCCTTGCCTGTAGAAGACCTGCAAAAGGAGAAAGTGGGTTTAGCTACTTGAACCTGCTTTTTGTTTGTCCTTTTGCAGGCAGAGGAGCAGAAAGTTGGAAGAAATGATCCATGCTTTCTAGATAGACTACAGTAACTTAATTTCCTGGGACTTTTGGGGGAAGCAACTGGGTTGTCTGGATTAATGCTCAAAACCAGGACAATCCCACTCAAACCAAGGCTGGTCTGAAAAAGCCAAGTAAATTTACACCTTAAGATGGAAAGCGATCAGAAAATCACAGGTCTGCAAATTTAGACTGCCCAAATTATTGCCAGGAAGACAACATGGCTTTAGGTGGAGATTCCAACTTTGATTGGAATGCATGGACCAGACAACACTTTTCGGTAATTCTCGCTTCCCCTGCCTTCCTTTTGGCTCTTGATTTCCTGCCAATCTTCATATTCACCTTTTTTTCAGTCGGTTTCCATATACTAATTCTTTCCTGTAACACCACAGAAGGAAGATACCAGCTTAGGGTAAGGAGGGAGCTTTTAAAATTTCAGTGGCTGCTCTGTTTCAAGACTCTGTTGTTTCTTCACAAGGATATTATACTGGATCAAGGCGTTACATGAAATTGCACACAGGATGGCAGTCTTCTGTAGTACATGGGCACTCTATTACTTTGCAATTTTTTGCTATCATGGACAGAGCATCAGATAAGTAGGCTTAGAAAGACAATTGTCAATAATTCTGTGCTGAAATCTACTTTTATTCCCGGGAGTCTTGAGTATTTCTTTCAATTTCTCTTGGAATTGTGTTGGAGCTTGGCTCTTAGAAGCAGCACATCTGTAGCTTTTGGGACAGCCTACACTAAGATGCCTAGTGGGAAAATGTGGGAAGCCTCTGAGGCTACAGATGACTCACAAAATGGTAAAATGGAAGGCAAGAAATTAACATGTTTTCCTTAGGCAACTTTTAATAAATGCTTAACTCCCTTGTCTCCTTTGCAACAAACTTCAGAAACAAATATAAATGTGAAGTAATAGGGAAAAAATTCCAAATGTTTTTTCATGGTATGAATTCTTATCACATTTGTAATAATATTAATAACTCATATTTTAATAATTGGAGTGTGATTAGTCCACAAAATATTTTGGTTTTGTCTTCTGTTTAAACATGACAAGCTTAATTCTAATTCTAATGTTTGACTATTTCTTTTCCCTTTTTCTCAGTGTAATAAGTGGCAATGAGGTTTAGAAAAGTATCCTTCTATGTCAAGAATTGGACCCATAATGTTTTTTAAAACAGCATGTTGATACTAACCTATGCATATTTTTCACCATTTTCATGTTTTTATTGATGAATAAATGAATGTATTTAGTAATGAATTCAATGAACGATATCTGGAATTTATATGGATCAGCTGTCATATTACATTGTATCTTTGGAGTCCAATCTATACAAAGAGTTACCTGGCATTCTAAGATAGCTCCAATCCAGATAAATTTAATCATAATTGTTTCAAGGTTTAAATATACAATGGAATACAGTGGTGGAAATTTAAGATGGTAACATGATATTCAACTTCCTGCTACAGGTGTTTTTTAACTGTAGATAGAAAAAACTTAAAAGGACAATGCTAGTAACCCCCCCCCCCCGCGTGAATGTGTTAAGTTTCTAGTCTTGAGTGAGTTCTGCCTGGAGACATATTTTGGATATATAAATATAGAGACAACTTTACATATGGGGTTTAATAACCACAGAGTTGAATTCCCTACTGTTGCAGCTTCAATTCAAATAAACTAACAAAATTTAAGCTGTCAGAGAAGCCACCACTACTCCCAATTTGGCAAAAGGTATATTCTGGTTTATGTGTGTACCAGTGGTGGGATTCAAATTTTTTTACTACTGGTTCTGTGGACGTGTTGTGGTGGGTGTGGCTTGGTGGGCATAGAAGGGGAAGGATACTGTAAAATCTCCATTTCCACCCCACTCGAGGGCAAGGATACTGTAAAATCTCCATTTCCACCCCACTCGAGGGCAAGGATACTATAAAATCTCCATTTCCACCCCACTCGAGGGCAAGGATACTGTAAAATCTCCATTTCCACCCCACTCCAGGGCAAGGATATTGTAAAATCTCTATTTCCACCCCCTCGAGGGCAAGGATATTGTAAAATCTCCATTTCCACCCCACTCCAGAGAAAGGATACTGTAAAATCTCCATTTCCACCCCACTCGAGGGCAAGGATACTATAAAATCTCCATTTCCACCACACTCGAGGGCAAGGATACTGTAAAATCTCCATTTCCACCCCACTCCAGGGCAAGGATATTGTAAAATCTCTATTTCCACCCCCTCGAGGGCAAGGATATTGTAAAATCTCCATTTCCACCCCACTCCAGAGAAAGGATACTGTAAAATCTCCATTTCCACCCCACTCGAGGGCAAGGATACTATAAAATCTCCATTTCCACCCCACTCGAGGGCAAGGATACTGTAAAATCTCCATTTCCACCCCACTCCAGGGCAAGGATACTGTAAAATCTCCATTTCCACCCCACCCCACTAACCTGCTTTCCAGCTCCATTATCCTGTGCAGGGCAACAGAAGAAGACCCAGCCAATCAGCTGGAACTCAGGAAGCAGCGAATATATGGGGCAGAGGCAGCCAGAGGTGGTATTTGCTGTTTCTCCAAACTACTTACAATTTCCGTTACTGGTTTGCCAGAACTGGTCAGAACCGGCTAAATAACACTTCTGGTGTGTATGTACCCACTCTTGCATTTAAGATTTTTCTGATCTGACCTGAAACAAAGTTTTGGAAAACTCACCTGACCCCATAAGTGCACAGATCAGCACCATGGAATTGTACTTGATTTCTGGTGCGCTTCTCTCATCTGATAAGAGCCGGTGTAGAATCTGCACTAACTGCGCACTTTCGAGGTCTTTCTCTGCTGTGGCTGTGAATTCAAACAGAGGAGAACTGTAAATCAGATAATGTAGATGGCTTGTGTGTGTTGTGAGGGGACATGATATTCTCGTTAACAAGTTAGTTAAGTAAGGACGGGTGGCATATCGTATTAGATGGCTTCACAGATGGTGAAGAAAATGTACTCACGGAACTGAAAATTACTTCATCTGTTCCTTATTAAACTGGAATAAGATATATACCACAGAACTTCTTGTGTTCATTTTTAGGAATGAATTGAAGAAGAGATAAAAGAAATGCTTACTAAATTTACATTTGCCGAAGGTGCAATATTGGATAGGATAGCTCACATTTTAAAACAATGCTTTTCAACTCAGGATACACAGAAATAGGCCAAGTGGCCCAAAAATCTACTCTGCAAACTAGCAAAGAGAAATTGAAACTGCTGGTATCCAGCTAACACATGGAAGCAAAAGGAACTGAGCATCTCAATCAAAACATTTCATGGACTCCAAGATTGGTTGGAAATCTTAGAGTCCAAGATTGGAGAAGCCTCTGAAAAGTTAGGATTTAGGAGATAATTTTATTACAGACAGATAATAGATGATAGATACAGATGATAGATAGATAGAATCAACCCTGAAGCTGACCTGACCAAAGCCATTTTGAAGCTTCAGTGTTACCACATTGTAATAGAGATAGCTGGGGTTTTATAACCAAAACAAAATACTTTCTCCTGGGAACCAAGGACATTCTCACACTTGATCAGAGAGAGGAGTGACGTTGCCAGGCAACTGGACGGCACCTTGATTGGACCATGTGACTGATTGTTTGGGGAAAGGGAAAAATGTTTACTTTTAATTAAGTGAAAATTGCAGGAACCTTCAGAGTCGGTTTTCACCACAACTGTGCCAATATGATATATCCAATAAAACTATTATTTGAGGAATCTACCTGCCTCGCAGTTCTGTTCACTATGGGTGTATTACTTGGAACCCAGACAGATAGACAGATATGAGAGATTTACAGGTAGATTCACAGACAGACAGACAGACAGATATAGAACAGATGGTAGATAGATGCTGTAGATCAAGGGTGAGGAGATTAGAGCCTCCCTCGGCTATTTCAGCTAGCTCTGCTGAAATATGAGACTGCAGAAACCCGAAGGCTTTCAGAGGCCAGCCTCAATGAGGCGCGGCAAGAACTCTCCACCCCCAGAGGCTATTGAGAGACCTAACAGGAGCCCAGTTCAGAGATCAAAATTCCTTTTGTAATTTGAGACAAATCCAATTAAATCCAATTGAATTAACCAATTATAACGTATTAGTCTAGGAGAGAGCGATTAGCACAGCCAGTTCCAATCGAACTGAGTCTAAAAAAAGCGGGAGCATGCTCCTCAGAGGCAATGACATCACTTTGGTAGACTCAGTTCTATTGGTTACTGACTGAGTTAACCCATGCATGACCACTGTCTCCACCAACTTTGGAGAAAGATGCTGTAGATCAGGGGTCGCCGACCTTTTGGACCTCAGGGACCACTACATTCATAATTTTAAATCCCGCGGACCACCAAAATGAATTTAAAAAAAAGATAAATAGTATTTAATGCAATATAAAAAATGAAAATAAATTTTCTTGTGGACCTCCAGTGGTCTGTGGACCACCGGTTGGTGACTGCTGCTGTAGATGGATAGATGACATATTAGTTAGACAGATGATAGCTAGCTAGATATGGATTGGATTGGATTGTTTATTTATATGCCGCCCTTTTCCCTGGGGGGACTCAGGGCGGCTCACAATCAAAAGGAAGGGGGGGACAGACTTTTACATATAAGACAGTACATGATTAAAACGCAACATTCATACCATTCGGGCGGGTTACAATCTTTAGCCCCAGGCCTGAAGGGATA
This sequence comes from Thamnophis elegans, assembly GCF_009769535.1. Lineage (NCBI taxonomy): Eukaryota > Metazoa > Chordata > Lepidosauria > Squamata > Natricidae > Thamnophis > Thamnophis elegans. Next base: position 20,306,394 of record NC_045549.1, on the reverse strand, counting down.
GCCAGATTCTAAGGGCTGTGCGGAAGGTCTGGAGGGTGGTGAGGGTACGAAGCTCCACGGGGAGATCGTTCCATTGGGTCGGGGCTACCACCGAGAAGGCTCTCCTCCGCGTGATGGCCAGTCGGCATTGGCCAGCGGATGGAACTCGGAGGAGGCCTAACTGATGAGATCTAATGGGTCGTGTGGAGGTGATCGGCAGTAGGCGGTCTCTCAAGTACCCAGATCCACTACCATGAAGGGCTTTATAGGTGGCAAGTAGCACCTTGAAGCGTATCCGGAGATCGACAGGTAGCCAGCGCAGCTCGCAGAGGATAGGTGTTACGTGGGTGAAGCGAGGTGCACCCACAATCGCTCGCGCGGCTGCATTCTGGACTAGCTGAAGTCGCCGAATACTCCTCAAGGGCAGCCCCATGTAGAGCACATTGCAGTACTCCAGCCTAGAGGTCACAAGGGCCCGAGTGACTGTTGTGAGAGCCTCCCGGCTCAGGTAGGGGCGCAACTGGTGCACCAGGCGAACCTGGGCAAATGCCCCCCTGGTCACAGCTGACAAATGGTGTTCGAAAGTCAGCTGTGGGTCCAGGAGGACTCCAAAGTTGCGGACCCTGTCTGAGGGGTATAATGTTTGACCCCCCAGCCTGAGAGATGGAATATTTGCCAAATTGGCGGGAGGGAAACACAACAGCCACTCGGTCTTATCCGGGTTGAGCACAAGTTTGTTAGCCCTCATCCAGTCCCTAACAGCTTCAAGTCCCTGGCTCATCACGTCCACCGCTTCATTGAGTTGGCACGGGGTGGACAGATACAGCTGGGTATCGTCCGCATACTGGTGGTATTTTATCCCGTGCCGCCGAATGATCTCGCCCAGCGGTTTCATGTAAATGTTGAAAAGTAGGGTAGACAGGACCGAACCCTGCGGCACCCCATATGTTAGGGGCCTAGGGTTCGATCTCTGCCCCCCAACTAACATCGACTGCGACCTGTCCAAGAGGTAAGAGGAGAACCACTGCAAAACAGTGCCTCCCACCCTCACCTCTCGCAGTCGTCGCAGAAGGATACCATGGTCGATGGTATCGAAAGCCGCTGAGAGGTCAAGGAGAACCAGGATGGAGGCGTGGCCTCGATCCCTGGCTCTCCAGAGGTCATCGGTCAATGCGACCAAAGCGGTTTCTGTGCTGTAGCCAGGTCTGAAGCCGGACTGGAATGGGTCAAGATAGATATAATATTAGTTGTCTTATATTAGGAAACAATATCAATACAAGCCCCACTTTTTGAATGTGCGCAACATGTTTACGAAAGGGGCACAGCATACACCACGCCACTCTGCCCATCTTGCAAATCTTGACAATACTTATGCCTCAATTACCCAATACTTATGCCTCAATTACCATTACCTGCCTATGCATAAGGTAGTAAAAACTAATTCTTTTATCACAGTTTTAAATCTTATCATAAATGGTAAACAAAATAACTGTGGAAATATGCATTTCTTTTTCTGTAAATATTTGTAACTTGGGTTTTATCTGTTTTCTTCAACAGAGTGACTCTTGAAACAAATTCAAAGTGATCTTGATAGGTTGGAGATCTGGGTTGACAAAAACAGGATGGGACGGAACAGAGACAAATGCACAATTCTATGCTTGCAAAACGGAAGTCCAATAAACAGGAATAGAAGTATGCAACACCTGGCTTTGTAATAACACATAAGGACCTTAGAATTGTAATTCATTACAATCTGAATATAACTGTAGGAGAAGGAATCGCAGGGCCAGAGGGAGGAGTAAAAAGCTTGTCTCGTCACCCTTATCTGCTGTTGACCCTTATCTAAATCTAACCAGGTGCTGGCCATTGAGTAGATTCCTGTGCATAGGCTTTTTGCATGTGGGCTTGGTTTTGGGGTCTGATATTTACCTGTACGAAATGGTTGACTAAAAGGCAACTGAAATTTTGGATCACTCAATATATTACAATAATTTCACTGTATTCTACAGTGATCAGACTTTAGTTTGATTACTCTGTAATGTTGTGAGCACAGGTTCTTAAGAAAAATTCAGAGGAACTAAGAGAGGCTCAAAGAAGGGCACCGAGGAAGGATTTGAAGCTATGTATAGGGCCATGTCTTCCCACCCATTGGCATATACAAGTACACAATTCTCAGTGACATCATATCATGGCTTAGCATGCACAAGGCCTCTATCATTGGAGAGGAGATAAATTACGAAACATTAACCGCTGGACTACTTACCTAATTCTAGAGCTGCTATTAATGCCAGAGCAACGAGAGCTTCATTCTGCATTATTACATGTTCACTAGTTGCCATGGTAACTAAGTGTTTAATGCCACCACTCTGAACAATGGTCCTAATTACATCCTTAAAAAAAAAAAGTAACGAGAATGTGAAGCAATATTGCAGTGCATTATAGATAAATACAACAGGTAATTTTGCTAATTTTTCCTTCTATTTTTTTTAAAAATATGCTAGTGTTGATTATAATAAACTTCTTCTAGACTTTAATAAACAAAAGGCGTGTTACCCTTTGCCACTGAACACTGAAAAAGATACCTACACCCACAGGTGGTCCTTTTATTCTACCCTGACCATTAGTAGATAGCTGTAGCTACATTTTATGGAATCAGCTTACTTAAAGGTAAAGGTTCCCCTCGCACATATGTGCTAGTCGTTCCTGACTCTATGGGGTGGTGCTCATCTCTGTTTCAAAACCGAAGACATCTCCGTGGTCATATGGCCAGCATGACCAAAACGCTAAAGGCGCTCGGAATGCTGTTAGCTTCCCACCAAAGGTGGTCCCTATTTTTCTACTTGCATTTTTACATGCTTTCGAACTGCTAGGTTGGCAGAAGCTGGGACAAGTAACAGGAGCTCACTCCCATATGCGGCGCTAGGGATTCAAACCGCCAACCTTTCTGATTGACAAACTCAGCATCTTAGCCACTGAGCCACCACATCAGCTTGCTTATTGTTAGATTAATTGTAACAAGCGGCATCTCACCATTCTGGGAAATGAAAAATTCAATGCACACAACCAGCAACCACATGCCTCTATACAGATACAGAAATGTATTCATTTATTTGCTGTCAAGCTTACAATGATTATTTGCCTTGTTTAAGAAAACTGGTTGATGAGTCTTTCATAACAATATCTTGAAAAGTTTTAGGCAATGAGACAATGACTTCAATATTGAACAGTGCAACATAAAAGACTATTTATGTAGTGGACCAGGTGGTGTCCTGCCTGAATTATTGCAATAGATTGTTGTTGTTGTTGTGTTCAGTTGCTAAGTTGTGTCCTACATTTCAAATTCCATGGACTATAAGCATGCCAATCCCCCATATCCTCCACTGTCTTTCTGAGTCTGCCCGAACTCATGTCCATTGTGTTGATGATACTATCTACCATCTCATTCTCTGCTGTCCTTTTGCTTTCAATCTTTCCCAACATCAGTGTTTTTTCCAATGAATTACAATAGATACCAAATATATACCTGCCATCCTGCTGGTAAGAAATGGGCATATTTCTTATCTTTCTGTATCTATAATGTCATCATCTTGTCATTTAAAGTAAATTGTATAATTTGACTCCATATAAAATAAATGCATGCCAACTGGGCAATTCTGAAAGTGGAAGTCTACACATCTTAAAAGTTGCTAAGTTTGAAAACCACTATCTAGCAAATCCAACATTGGTGCTCGTGCTTCCCTCTTGGGCCATAAGGCAGAATCCATCACAAGCTGCTAAGGTTAATCCCAGAGTGCTCAAATAAGGCTACAGCATTTTGCAGGCAAATCTGCAATCTGCAACCCGGTTAGCTGTTATCTTCCTAAGAGAAGCTATAAGTACAGTTGGTTAACACACTTTGAGACTTTATTCCTAGGATTAGTCTTGAATATTAACCTCAATCAACAAAATCCATTTACAAAAGGAAAACCATTTCAACGGAAAACATGAAAGAAGCTCAAAAACATTACTCAAAGTAGAAACCCACTTTTGAGAATGGGCAGGTACTAGCTATAGCAGGGTGTTCCTTTTTCCCACTCTCAAGAAATAGTTAGCTTGGTCTGGACTGATTGCATGGATCATACAATATATCAGAGCTAGTTTCTTCATCAATAGTCATAAAGTAGAACATCCCTCTTCCCCCCTGCATGTCCCTCAAAGCCCAGAGTATCTCTTTGCTCAAAAAAGGTTATGCATTCCTCATGTTGTGAGAGGAGGGAGCACAGTTCTCTCACTGAACAGGCATCACAGTGTTAGGTAAGGGAGCCTCAAGCAAATGTCACTTACTTTGGACTTGCTGTGTCGTATAAGAGCAGACAGTAGCCTGTTGGATTCACCCATCACACCTGCGTGATCCTTGGCTTCACACCATTCTACTAGTCTTTCAACCAGCTTGACATTCTTTCCCAACTGCTCGGCAGCTTCTGCTGCATGTATTACAAAGACAACATTAAACAGAAAAGAAACGAGATGAGCTTCTCCTCCTCCTCCTCTCCCCTTGAGATGCTACTTATGGGCCTTTTTCAAAATGTAAAAAAAGCACTTGGAAGTATGTAGCAGGAGTCACCCGTTTTCTAAAATGGCACTTTGTGCTTGACCCCCGTGAGAATCTTGTGGGAGTTCAAATCACTTCGTTGTAATTAAAGAAATTGTTCACAGTTTTACCGAGGTATTTAAAAATGAAAGGATGGTTCTGTAGAAGCATATCATAAAGGGCATATTTGACATTCCATATCGTACAACTGTTAAATCTACAGATGAGTCAAGCTTTTAAATGTTACGCCATACGCAACACGCGGCCTTGGAGCAATTCATTAACCGTCCTCCTTTTGCATATACATTCGGTTTATTTGAAGCATTTTCTTCAAACCCTTTTCTTCTCCTGGAAAAAAAAAAGTTAGCAACGGATCAAAAGTTCAACAAAGAAAGCAGCTTATTTTACCTTGTGCATCTATTAGCATTCTTAATGTGCCCAGCAGCTTGAACTGAACAGGAGGCATTTCGGATCTGAGAAATTTCAATACTGCTTCTGCCACACCAGCTGACAGCATTTTTGCCTTATTTACAACTGTGGAATAAAAAACAGATATTATCTCAGAAGAATGTACTTGAAGTACAACAGGAAGGTTATTTTTTTTTAGGAAGCCCTCTTCTTTCCTAAAACAATTAAGGATGAGTATTGGTGAAGATGTTCAAATTGTGATCCAGATTTGATTAGCCTTTGGCAGGGCCGATCACAGCCACAGGAACCCACATGCATAACCACAGAGCCTTTATATAACCTGTATTAAATTAAAAACTAACCTGCATTCAATTTACCATATTTTTCAGAATATAAGATGCACCCCCCCCCCAAAGAAAATCTGGGTGCGTCTTATACACTGAATAAAACATTTGTGGTTTCCCAAACCCCACCCCCTTCACAAAAATGGACGTAGAAAGGTTTAGGAGGCCTGCAAAGTGTTCCTGGGGGCTGGGGAGGATAAAAATGAGCGAAAAATGGGCCTTTTTTCCTAGTTTTTGCCCCCTTCCCAGCCTCCAGGAACACTTTACAAGCCTCTCAAACTCTTTGCATGCCCTGTTTTTCACAAAAAATGAGGTGTGCAGAGGGTTTGGGAGGACTGCAGAATGCAAAAACCTTTTTAAAAATTTACCTCTTCAAAATCTTGGTGCGCCTTATACTCCAGTACCTCTTATAGTCCGAAAAATACAGTAATTGTAAAAGGAGGGGAAAAATTAAGAAAAAGAATTGTACATGTACTTTCTAGTTCTATCAACTTTTCAAAACCATCCAAACAAAAGTCACGTTTTGTTAATCAATATAGTTTGCATTGACTGGTGTTCTTGAACTAGGAGTGTGTGTTGGAAAACATGCTTCTTTACACGGGGGACAGTCCTAGCAAGGATAGAATAAAAGAATCACTTTGGAATGCAAACTGGGACAGAAAGAGAATTGAAGCCAAATCTGGTAACTTTCAAGCTGGCTACTTAGAACAGTTGCTTCACTGCAGCTAAAGTGCACAGCTCTTCTACAGGACCCTAGCAATAGCAATAGCACTTAAGAGTTATATACCCCTTCACAGTGCTTTACAGCCCTCTCTAAGCGGTTTACAGATTCAGCAACTGGGGTCCTCATTTCACCGACCTTGGAAGGATGGAAGGCTGAATCAACCTTGAGCCAGTGGGACTTGAACTGCCAAACTGCTGTCAATCAGCAGTCAGCAGAAGTAGCTTGCAAACCAGTAGCATTTTTTACTACCAGTTTGGGCAAACCGGTCCAAACTGGTAGCATTTCACCCCAGGTCTCCAACCTTGGCCAGCTTTGCTGACTGGGGAATTCTGGAAGTTGAAGTCCTCCAAGCTTAAAGTTGCCAAGGTTGGAGACCCCTGGCCTAGAGTAGCCACATGGTGAGACAGGCAGCAAATAAGTGTAACAAATACGTAAATCCATAGGAAACTGTGGTATACTGTATGTCAGCTTCTCTTGGAATAGTTAAATGTGTGCAAAAATTCCACTTTGTGGGCAAGAATCCAGATTTCTTTAGCTGCCATACTTACATTACGAGTTAAAATTTGCAATTACACTGCAGCTGATACTGTGAAGACTCTGTGCTTCTTCCCCTCTGCTCACAGTGCCTCTCTTCCTCTACTCATGGTAACCACACCTGTTCCGTCTTTGCACAGGATCCCACCCCCATGTGCAAAGCAGGAGACAGACACAGCTACATAGTGCATTATAATTAAAAGTGAGAAGTGAACTGGCATTTAAAATACAGACTAACAAGATGCTGTTCAACAGTGCTCGTTCTGGTGGAGAGTTTTTAGAATTGAAGCATATGTTTGTTTTTTAAGAAGCCAGTTTAATATTGCATTTACATTTCTTCTCAGTATCTCGCTGTTTTGAAAAAAACTGTGTTAAGTGCAGTGAAGATCGAAAACAAAATATGAACAAAATATTTGGTTATGTGTCTGGCATTCAAACAGCCTTTAAAGTTCCCTAGAAAGTATAAAAACAATCCTAGAAATTATATAGTCCCTCAGAGCTAAATAAGAAGAATCTGAGAATAAAAACATTAGGGTATGCATTTAGCATAAGAGAGAGAAAAAGACCCCTGAAAGAACCCTTATTCCTTATTATATCTGGTTAATTATCAAATGAACATATTAGCTCCTGGAATCAATTCTGTGCTAAGACACTGAGCTTGTCGATCAGAAAGGTCGGCAGTTCAGCGGTTCGAATCCCTTGCACCACCTAACAGAGTGAGCTCCTGTTACTTGTCCCAACTTCTGCCAACCTAGATGTTTGAAAGCATGTAAAAATGCAAGTAGAAAAATAGGAACCACTTTTTTTTTTTTAAAATATATTTTATTCATTTTTCACATTCCATTTGCAATCACTTATATACAGGGTATTTACTATAAGAAAAGAAAAAAAAGAAAAAGGGAATAAAACGAACAAATAAAAAGGAAACCCAACTCATCATTCACAACCCCACCTGACCCTTCCATCCTCCATACACCCCATCTACCCCCTCCAACTTTCCTTTCTCCCTCTAACACTCCCCTCCTACTTCCCTTTCCCCTCAAACCTTCCTTCTCCCCTTACTCCCCGGACACCCTCCTTACATTCCCCTTACTCCTTCCTTACTCCTCCCTCTTCTTTCCCTCTACCTCCCTCCTTGGTGTATGCCTTTATTCGAGTGTTGTTTGATCTGATAAAAGTAAAATGAACCAAGGGAAAAAAAAAAAAAAGAAAAAGAAAAAAAAAAGAACCACCGTATATAAATACATTCTTGTTCTTATTAAGACTATGTTAACACCCCCCCACCCCACCCCCCACAAATCCCCATCCCTAATCCTCCCGACTTCCCAGGGCCCACACCTGGCACTACCTTCTGTCTAAAATATCTTGTATACATATGGATTAAAAAATAAAAGTAATATATCGAAAGAAAAAAAAAACCAGAGGAAAAAAAAAAGAAAGAAAAGAGAAAAGAAAAAAAGAAAAAAAAAAGAAACCACTCTTTGTGTTGATCTCAGCCCCCCATCTTTATCTATGCTTAAATAGTATAAATCATTCTATCTATATTTTATTCTCGTCTCTTACTTCTTTGCTATTTACCCCAACCTTCTGTAGATTCTCCCGTTCCTCTTCCTAAACCTCATGATCCCTTCCGATAAAATTTAAGCAACGTGGTTCATGCCATATATTCAAATATAACTTTACAGACAAGTAATCAAACTTTCCCTTCTAGTAAAATTTAAACAGCGTAAATGATCTTTCTTAACCCCCTTTTCAAACAGTAATTCAAAATAATCTAGCCAAGCTTCCCCTTCTTAGTAAAATTAAGCAGCGTAGATCAAATATTACTTTACACAGGAATCAATTTCTATCTTAAGATAATTCCAACCGGCTTCCTCTTCTAATAGGATTTAAATAACGTAGTTCATTCCACATGCATTTTACCCTCATCCCTTACTTATCTGATATTTACCACTATCAAATTTATACTAGCATTTGTTTAAAATGTAACTCAGAGCGATTTCAACCAACTTTCCCTTCAAATAAAAGTTAAATAGCGTGGATCATTCCACATATTCAAATAATACTTTCAGCAAGAGTCAGTTAACCTTCTATTTTAAAGTAGTCCCTTCTAACAAAGTTTAAACAACATAAATCATTCCGCATTCTTTTTACACTTATCTTAAGATAATCCCAACCGGCTTTCTGTTCTAATAAGCTTTAAACAACGTAAATTTTACCCTCATCCCTTGCTTGTCTGATGTTTACCACTATCAAATTTATGCTAACGTTAATTTAGAATCTAGCTCAAAGTAGTTTCACCCAGCTTTCCCTTCTGATAAAAATTAGTCCGCTTTTTCTACCGGAGAGAGGTCTCAAACCCCCATTCAGTCCTCAACTTTAGCAAGCATTTTGAAATGTCTAAATTCTCGATCTCCGTTTTTCTGCTTCTCCGAGGGAGGAGGGGCTACCCCCTCCATCTTGCAGCCACATGTCCGGCCGCTTGCCTTCTCCTTCCGCTTGTCTCTCCTCTCTTCCAAGCGCATCAGGAAGTCCCGCCTTCAGAGTCCTACAATAGAAATCTTGAGCCTCCGAAACAGAGTTAAGACAAAATCTTTGATTCTCAAATGTAACCGTGATACCGGCAGGGGCCTCCCATCTGTATCGAATCTGTTGACTCCTAAGCTCCTTAGTTAAAAAGGTGTAGTCCCTTCTTGCTTTCAGCATCTGAAAAGGAATATCTTTGAAAACAATCAGGTCCTGGCCGTCAACTCGGAGACTGTTATTATGAAACTTTTGCACAATCGCATTTCTAGATTCTTTTGTAGAGAAATGTATAATTATGTCCCTCGGGAGCTGTCGCTGTTCCGCTATCAATGAGTTCTGGCGATAGATTTTCCGAATCTGCCAATCAAAGTTAAGTCCCGGGCTTCCCAGCGCATGGCTGAAGGCTTCAGCAAAGGTCTGTTTCAAATTCTCTTGCTCCTTTTCACGGAATCCTCTGACTCTTATTGCAAATGCCTTCCTATTAAAATTTATCATCATAAGCTGTTCTTCGTTGTCTCTAATTTTTTGTTGTAAAATTTGAATATTGGTAGTCAAATTAAAATTAGCCTTCTCCAGACTTTCCAATTTGTTCTCTATTTCAGCAGAGTAATCTGACAGGGCAGACACGGCTGCAAACGTATTTGCCTTCATCTGATTAACTTTAGACTTTAAATCATCATATAGTTCCAATACAAATTCCTTAATTTCTTGTTTAAAGGCATTAAACATTTTAAAGAGATATTCCTGTGTTAAAAATTCTCCAGTAGAGGGCATAGGAGACAAAGGCTGTGTTTCCAGTAAAAATTCTTTAAATTCTTTAGACACATTTGTAGCAAGACGCTTCTTTGACCTGGGTGCCATAATAAATAAACAAGTAAGCAGCGCTTCGCTCCCCTCTATTTCCAAAGAAGAAGAGTTTATTTTGTTAAGGAGCGGTCTGCAGGAAGATAAAACCGGCTAAGTACATCCAGTATCAATCATCCACGGAGAGAAATCGCCATTTTGAGGTCTATTTAAACAAAGAAGTCTCTAAGACAAATGAGGTATTTAAGATAGTAATAAAAGCATAAATCTCACAGGGGTGGGACCCGCCCGTATCAATTCTAGCTTGAAAAAACTTTGTTTTGTCCTGGGGGGGGGCTAGCCTGTCTGGGGCTGCCAAAAAAAAAAGGCAGCTGAGAAGAACTGGCTGGAGATAAAAGCTCCGCTCCGGCTGGATCTAATCTCTTTCCACAGCCAAAAAAAAGAAAAAGGCTGTGGCTTACGAATAGACCCTAGTCTACGGAGCTACTCCCTGCCCCTTTCTTAGCCAAAAAGGGGTGCTATCTATGATCTTATTTAGATATACAGACCAGATCTCTGAGGAGCTCGGTGGAGCCCTCCTCGGCAACAGGCCACGCCCCCAGGAAGTCATAGGAACCACTTTTGATGGGAAGGTAACAGCGTTCCATGTGCCTTTGGTGTTAGCCATGCCGGCCACATGACCACGGAGATGTCTTTGGACAGAGATGAGCACTGCACCCTAATGTCGGGAACGACTAGCACATATGTGCGAGGGGAACCTTTACCATAGCTTGGTTAACTGTCATTTACTGAATAAACTGCAATTGGTTGAGTTACGCAATGCACTAAACACTAATTAGGGAAAGAAGGCCATAGTAGTTTATATCCTATTGTATCAGTTCATATCATATATCAATCAGAACAGCAAATATTTAGTAATTATCTGGCATTTCTCCGCTATATTCAAAATTATGTTGATGCCATTGAAGTTCAGTCTTGGTTCCTGTTAGGAATGTAGTCTAACAGTTGGGTTAGCAATATATAAGCCATGATAGTAGTACTGTTTCTTTAAGTACTGATGTAAATGTGATTGGTTGCTGTTACCTCAAGCGGCCATAAGATGGAGCCAGAATGACTGTTAGCTCTCTGTTTGTTAGAAACTGATGATGATTCTCCAATTTAGGGAGGTGAGGAGGGTCAAGTGTTAGAGGTGATCTACACTACATTTTAGGCTTCTTCTAGAAAACAATACAACCAGCATAATTTCCACTTACGGAAATTATGCTGGTTTTCATTTCCCATAAGTTATTTAAATTATTTCCCATAATTATGCTAGTTCTCATTTTGTTGTTCTCCAGAAGAAGCCTAAAATGTTCTGTGGATCTTCCAGAAGGTATTTGGGAAGTGATGTCCTCTTGGCAGAGATTATTATATTAGCTCTTGTTGGGGTTTGTGTTTATATATTCCAATACTTTATGTTTTAATCTTAACTATACATTTGTCTTTGTAAAACATCATCAACACTGAGGTCAGACAACATTTTTATTGTTTTACAAATGCAAACACAAAAGATGAAAAGTAACAGCTAAGCTCAACCTTTTCCAATCTGGCATCTGTCAGTTATCTTGGCACTCCTAGTTTGGCCTCCTGGGAGTTGTTGCAATGTACAAGGTGACTACCGGATTCCTAAAGGTATTAACTTGTAAGTACTATTCTCCTCACTGTAATTCTTTGATTTCATTATTGTATAACTATTAGAAAAATGAAGATAAAATTTCAACCGTGAAGAATAAATAAGCTGCAAAAACAAGGTGGGATTTTCTTTTCAGTAAATAGATACAGATGGTAAACATGTTATTTATAGCGCAAAGTATCATCCCACTAACTTTGGAATCACTGAGAATGTTGCTGCAATGTGCTTACCAGGAATTGCAAGATTTCGGAGCGCACTCAGTGCTGCATGCTGTACGGTAACATTTCCATCTTCCACGTGCCTGTCCAATAAGTCCATCAGTTTCTGGACAATACCATTATCCACCATATGGATACAATTTCCATCTGCAGATGAAGGCAACCACCATCAATTCATGTTTCTTTATCTAAGTACCATGGCTATTTTTGTACCATCAATTTTCCATCTTCTGCCACATACCTCCCAACGACCGATAAGATCGCACAGGGTGGGCCTTCTCCAGGTGCCATCAGCCAGACAATGTCGGCTGGCAACTACCCAGGGGAGGGCCTTCTTTGTAGCCACTCCGACCCTATGGAACGAACTACCCCCAAAGATCCAGACCCTACCCACTCTCATGGCCTTCTGAAAGGCTATTAAAACCTGGCTATTCCGGCAGGCCTCGGGCTGTTGACTTCATGACTGAGGTCCAGCCCCGATTAGACTGGGTGTATGATGTGTTTTTTTTTAATCTGTGTTCCTCGTTTTTAACTTTTTTTACTTTTTAAAATTGTATTGTTGTAAGCCGCCGGAGTCCTTCGGGATTGGGCGGCCTATAAATTCATTCAATTCAATTTAATTCAATTCAATTCAATTTATCCAATGGCAGGACAGGATGTAATTTAAAGTATAATTTTATACATTGTTAAGCTTAAAAAGGTTTGCAATCTTTTTCTAGCCTTCCATTAAATCTAAATAGGTTTACACCCAAAGATTTTACATTTAGAAGAACTTTGCTCATGAGCTTTTTCAGATGGGTAAACATTGGAAGGATGGAAATAGGTATAACAGGAAGCAGTATAAATCTGCTGCAATAAGTTCAATATCTCCAAGAAAAAATGGAAACAAATCCTCAATTTGTTCTATCAATGAGGCAGAAAAATTGAAGAACCTTTGAGAGATAAACTTTGAAAAACCAAGCAATTTTTGGAATAGTTCTTTAAATCTGCATACACGCTTATTTTTCAATGATTTTTTTGTCCAGATGTTACTTCTTTAAATACATAGCCAATCCCACCCAGCCTATGCATAGCTTGGTTTCTGGGAGTTATCTTCTTTAGTGAAAATTCCCTTCTCTCTTTTAACCAAAAATGTACAATCTTTGTGTTTTCAGAAAGCTCTTCTTCTTCCCCCATAAGCACTTCCATTTTGCTAATCAGGGGCAACTGGTAGAAAAGAACAATTATTAAATCCACCTGAGCAATCATAGTAATTATTATGAACTCATTTCACATTTATTGACTGCATTTGAACTGCAGTTCCTAGCATGCCATTCACAGGCTAAATGCGGCACTGAGTGGAAATAGATTGTTCTCCATCTAAAACATTAAAGTACTTTTAATAAAACATGTCCTGAAACCAAAATTTCAACTGGCATTCTGCCTGCTCCTTTATTTCGCAGTACCGTTTCACCACTCAATTTATATTTAGAAGACTTCACATTTCAGCGTAGGTTCTAAGGTAGGAAAACAAACCTTTACCCAAGGCAGGCTATACAACTCGTTTAAATGCCGCAGATACACAAATACACAGAGCAACACAACTGCTCTTTAATTTTAAGCACTAGCATTCTCACCATTTCTGGCAAAATTTGCAACTGCCAATGCTCCTGCGAGTTGAAGTTGATGGCTATTAGAAGGGATCCATAAAAGCACTCTCTGGAACACACTGCCTTTCCTCCTTCAAATAACTTTTGCATTGATTCATCTGAAAGCAAAGGCATATGCAGTCAGAAAGAGAGAGAAAAAAATCCTAACGATGCTACTTCTTATCTGCATTGCCCATGGTTCATTTCTAGTTCTCATATATAACCAGACATTGCTTTTGGGATCTTGCATCTGCTCTACTGCACAGTTATACCAAAGTCAAGACAAGCTACTTCCACTTCTTTTTCCAAGCTAGCAACATAAGAATAGAATAGAATAACATAGTTGGAAGAGACCTTGGAGGACTTCTAGTCCAACCCCCTGCTTAGGCAGGAAACCCTACACCACTTCAGACAAATGGTTATCCAACATCTTCTTAAAAACCTCCATGTTGGAGCATTCACGACTTCTGGAGGCAAGTTGTTTCACTGATTAATTGTTCTAACTCTCAGGAAATTTCTCCTTAGTTCTAAGTTGCTTCTCTCCTTGTTTTATTTTCCACCCATTGCTTCTTGTCTGCCCTCAGGTGCTTTGGAGAATTAGCTGACTCCCTCTTCTTTGTGACAGCCCCTGAGATATTGGAAGAGGGCTATCATGTCACCCTTAGTCAGTGGTAGGTTTCAAAAATTTTGGAACCTCTTCTGTAGGTGTGGCCTGCTTTCCGGGTCCACTGGTGGAACCCTCTTCTAACCGGTTCGGTAGATTCTTTGACGAACCGGTTCTACCGAATAGGTGCGAACTGGTAGGAACCCACCTCTGCCCTTAGTCCTTCTTTTCATTAACCTAGAGATACCCAGTTCCTGCAACCGTTCTTCATATGTTTTAGCCTCCAGTTCCCTAATCTCTTTGTTGCTCTTCTCTGCGCTCTTTCTAGAGTCTCTACATTGTTTGTACATCCTGGCGAATGTAAAAAGAGTCGCCACACTCTTAACAAACCTAGAAATATTGTCTTTCAGATAGATTTATTTAAACATGTGCATATTTTAATCTTTTAAATGCATTGTATTTCTATTTTTCATTATGTTGGTAGAAGTCCAGCATTTTTTAAAAATAGAAAATCTATTTTAACTATAATTTTCACAAATATGAATAAAACCAACAGAGTTAGCCCTCACATCAAGAAAAGGGTTTGAAAAGAACTTGTTTATATTCAATTGTTTATAGGAAAAAAAGTGAGCCCGTGTGTTTGTTGCTTTTTTCGGGTGGAAGATTTTCTGGCTTCTCTGCACCAGTGTGGCTTGCAGACAGTATGCACCGATGCAGACGTACACTGGAGCCAGCCTGGAGCACCGGATACCGTTCCGCTACAGTGCTCCTGAGAGCCCACCCGCCCGCACCTCGCTTACCATCCTTTTATGTCTCAGCGCTTCCATGCATGTGCAAAGGGCGTACAGCGCCTAGGCGATGCTCTGCTGAGCAGCTGGAGCATCGCAGAAGCACCAGACGCATGCGCGCAACTGCACGTGTGTGCGCACGCTCTGCACACATCCACGTGGACGCCGGCAAGCCTGTTTCAAACCGTAACCGGTTGGAACGGAATCCGCAACCCAACACTGCTCTGCACTCACATGATTCCCCCCCACAAATACAATGTAATAACTGACCTACAATATATGGACAGAGTGATCCACATTAAACTTACTCCCAAAAGTAGAAGAACCATGAGATCAAAGCAGTTTTAAGCTCAGTAATGTCATCTTCTTTGTCACTATCTACAGTCTTTGGACGATTTCAAGTAAACACTCTACAAGGCCAGCTTCAACCAGCGGCAGTTTAATGATATCTAAATGATGACGGCAAAACCACAACATCCCCATGAAACAGACATGTTTTACTATAATATTGGTGGCAGACACTATTTATTAATTTAGTTTATTTGGATACTGTTAAAAGTTCTTTAACAACAAATGAATACTTGGAATGAAGAATGAATGAATATATAAAAAGTTTTCTTTTCACCTCTATGGGTGGTATGTGTCTTCCTCAATCTAAGGTCTACTATCAGAAGCCTGGGAGTTTGAGGGTTCTACACAAAATCTTAACTGTCCTAGCACTGCCCTTCTGGAAAGAGATCTCTGATGCGTTCCTGAAATCTGTTGACCCCAGTTTAGGAATCACAGCCTGTGTTCCTACCACAAGGTAGTGGGTCTGCGTACTTGAGAGACCGCCTCCTGCCAATTACCTCCCTGCGACCAATTAGATACATAGATTAGGCCTCCTCCGAGTTCCATCTGCCAGTCAGTGCCGACTGGCAACTACACGGAGGAGATCCTTTTCAGTAGTAGCTCCGACCCTTTTGGAACGATCTCCCCGTGAGATTCGTACCCTCACCACCGTCCAGACCTTCCGCACAGCCCTTAAGACCTGGCTAGCCCGCAGGCCTAGGGACAAAGATAACTGTCCCCACCCGAATGATGAATGAATGTTGCTTACTATTTTACTTCTATGTATTGTTGTGTCTATTGTCTGTATACCCCCCCCCCCCTATTTTATGTAAGCGCCCTGAGTCCCCTCAGGGAAAAGGGTGGCCTATAAGCATTAATAAATACCTAAATACCTAAATAAAATTGAGACCATTTTGGCTTTTACTGTCCACATTCTCTCCTGTTCCTCTTTCAGAGCCTGGTATTCTCCAGCTTCTATAGTCCTTCTTCCTGATATTGCTGTCATTTGGCATGCTACGTCTACTCCTTTGTTCTGATCCTCATCTACTACCACAATGTCTGATTGATTTAGCCTATCTTCTGTATCTGGAAGTCCAACAGGATCTGAGCCCTTTTATTCTCTATGACCTTCTGCAGGATCTCTCCTTTGGATTCTGGAGAGTCTAGGTCATGTACTGTAACAGATGTTTCTGTAAACAATGACAGCTATATGGCTGTGCCATCAGTATAGCTGTTCCGCTTGCAATCTGTCACCCTCCCACTATGTGATAAAACCATGATGACAACCTATGACATGCATGCTAGAAGTGGCACAGAGCCATCTCTCCAGGCATGCCCAGCCGTCGCCCATTGCTTTTCCTGTTTCCGCAGTACAACGTGTGCTGGACCATTGGTCTTCATGCTTGCTACGTTCCAAAAACCAGAACACCATGTGACCGGTGTGCACGCTGGAACCGGAAGCTTAGCTTCCGGCACGCGCATGCATGCTGGGGAATTGCTCTTCCAGTACCCGTCCCATCCCCACGCTCCCATTTCGGCACTAGGTGCCCAAAAGGTTCACCAACACTGTGATAAACTATGTCTGTACCTTCAGTTCTGCCTAGCGTGGTAGATTCCTGCTTCTATGCATTTTACATTTAGTGCCCTGTTCTTGTGCTGCATGATCAGTGGCTCAGTGGCTCAGCACTGCCTTTTGGTCTAGCCATTTCCAGCCACTGGCATATTTCTCAATGTCTGCCACTTTAGCTATCTGTTGTTGGTCCATTCCATGCAGTGTGTATCTTCCCAAGGCCCTTCCCCTGCTGTGATTTACCATCCTGATGCTGCATTCTCTCAGCATCATCTGGTTGTCATCTTATTGATGTACTCTTATATGCTCTGGGTTTTGTCCAAGACAGTGGCATTGACACTTTATATTATCTCGTCTCTGTCTCTGTCTCTATCTCCAGATACAAAGATGTATGTACGTACGTATGTATCAGTGGTGGGTTGCAGGCGGTACACCCCGGTATGGGCGTACCAGAGCCTGCCGGGAGCACTGGGTACCATTCCGGTACGGTGCTCTGGAGGGCCCACCCGCTCCGCCCGAGCTCCTTACCTGTCCTTTAAGCTTTTGGTTCTTCCCCACCTGGCATGGCGCCTGTGCGACACGCCCGCTGAGCAGCTGAGGGTCTTGGAGGGTTTGCAGAGGCGTCGCAGGACAGGTACGAGGCATGCGCGTGCTGCGGACTTCCATGTGGGTGACGCCGGGCCTGTTCCAAACCGTACCGGTTGGAATGGGATCCGGAACCCACCATTGGTATGTATGTATATGTATATACATACACATACACACACACACACGTATGTATGTATGTATGATGTATGTGTGTGTGTATATGTGTGTATGTATGTATACATACACACATACATACATATACATACAACAGTACATTACCAACAAAACAGGCACAGTTGGGGCCAATTCAGTTGCATAAGATTCTCACAAGGAATTGTAGAATTTATTTTTCTGTTAAATGCTTGTGGGAGAGTTTTTCAAAATGACAAGATATTTCTTAATAATGCAAAACCATCTAGGGTGAATTATGCTAATACCAACAGAAACAGATTTCTGGGCATCTTCCTACTTTCTATAGATACAAGTACCGAATGTCAAATACCTGAGAAATCAATATCAAGCAAGTAATTCCCCCCTGTTTTATTTGGCTCACTGAGCTCCCATCAGTCATACTGTTCAAGAAAGAACAACCTTAAAATAAATCCACTAACTTCTGTTCTGTGTAACAGGAGGCCTTGGGAGCACAGAGGCTATTTTTCTGGGAATAGAAATTTAAAACTTTTAAGTACTAACTTTTTAAAATATAAAGCCAATTTTAGTCCTTTTATTTAAATTTTCCATCTCAAACTGTATTACTGGCAATTGTGGTAGGAGAGAAATCTGGAATGCACGAATGAGGAGCAGGTGCCCATATAGAGTTATGGAGCCTAAGACTGTCCACTGTCATCATACAGTTTTTCTCCGTTTAGAATTTTTATTGAGTTATAAGATAAAATAAGATACAAAATACAAAAGTAAACAGGAAAACGGTGGGGAGGAAGAGGGGGAAGAAAAGTGAGGAAGGGTAAGAAAAAAGAAACATTGACTTCAACTCTCTTTGTTGCAGTAAAATAAGGCATTAACATCAAATCACAACTTTTTGTTCTTTCATACAGTGATCAAGTTTTTATTGATTTCTTATTCTGATTTTAGGGAAAGTTGTTTTTATTTCTATGAGCTACAATAAACTATACTGCTTATAACTGTTGCTTACTATGGCTATAAAAGTCTTTAAAATCAATCAATCAATCAATCAATCATCCATATAACTAAATTGTGGTCTCTTTCATAGAACCAAAGAGCCAGAAGAAATCTTTGTTTTATACAGTAAATGCTGAATGCTTTCATTAGGTGACTTTTTTTTTTACCTTCAGCTTGAAGAGCCACAGACAGGAAAAGTGCATTATCACATTTAGCAATCGATGGCTCTTTCTGAATAGTTTTATATATAAAAACTGTTATAATATTCAACCAACGTGTGTCTTCTTGCAGCTTCTGCCCACTAAATCGTCACCTAATTTCTGCTTCCTCAACTATTTGAAGATATCAGAAATACATTTGTTCAAATGTATGGACAACATTCTGATTCTTACAACCCAAGTACCGTGTATGGTACACTATGTTAAACTACAACTACATCATAGTGTGGTTTTTTTTTTCTTCAATAGAAATACATAAAACTTATGAGAGCAAGCTTTTATACGTGCTCAATTGCACTGTTTTAGTTTTCAATCTTTTCTGCAAATGAATGTATTGATTAACAAAGTAAATAAAAGGAATTAATGAATAAGTAAGATTTCAGTCCTATACAACTTGGTAAGATTAAATTTTATCGTAAGGACTGATTTCATCCAACCTCCTAAATTTAAGATAAAGCAAGCCCTACAAATTTAAGTTTAAGAGTTTTTTCAGTCTCATATACGTAACTATACCAAAAGTCATTCCCACTGCATGCCAAATGTTATCCATGCTTTTTTCTCTGTGTGTATCTATGTGTATGCACATTCATATGCAGCTAAATAAATAGAGGCTGTTTCAACTTCCATAATGAGATGCCTCACCAGCTATCTTCACAAACAAGACATAAAATTTAGGCAAATATCAGTAAATCACTCAGAAATAAAGCTGGTACTCAAAAGTCTCACCATTTTCAGCCAAGGGAGCCAAAACTTCAAATATCATCTCCTTCTTATCATGTTCTATTTGCTTTTTAAAGAGCTTCACAAGTTCTTCTGCAATATTTGTGTAGGCAAACTGTTCTTTACTTGATTCTGTGCAATTAAACAAGAAGCTCAGCGCATGAAGGAACAAAAATCAAATGACAGAATTATTTCTTTTCGGTTTCTTAAAGAGGTCAAACAATGCAGTGATTAATGGAGTTAGCTCCATTAGTTATAGGAATAATACATCCCTCTTCTTAAAACAGTCACTAAATGAAAAGAAAAATGACCAGGAAATTTAAGACCTGGTGACCTGAATTATTAACAATTGTTTGAAACTGCACCCAGTGAAAGATGATTATACCCACAGACATAGCAAATTAGCCTTTGGCTGCCTTCAGACAAATGAGGAAAACTATCCAATGGCTGTAATAGATCACCAAATGCTAAAATTAAAGGTCAGGTCTTCTGCCTTAGTATTTCCATGGCTATAAACTGGTGAATTTTGTTCTGTTTCAAAATAGCAACATCTACTGCAGGTCTTCTGCTCGGACTGCTTTGTCTGGTAACCCAAGGCACAGAGGCAATATTTGGGCTCACTGACCTCTCACAAATCTTTTAGAAGGTTTGATAAGGCAACTGAGGTAAGTTGGCAAATATTTCCACCATCATAGATGGTGTTGATACTTATTGGACTAAAATTTTTAAGGCCTAGACAGAAGGTGACTGAAGCAAAGGAAAAGATTTGAGCAATAGAATGTATTTGTTAGACTCATATTTCAAAGCATGGGAGACATCTGTGCCCTGCAATTTAATAAATGCAGAATATCAGGGTTTAATTTCCCCAAACTTTTCTCCTTTGAAAGAAATTTCATAAGCAATTTCTTTTTCATCAGACAGAATGTGACTCCACGCAACAAGTAACAGTGAGGAATTTGATCCCTTTTCTCATTGCAATACTCTGAAATATCGTTTCGCTTCTAGTTTCCTCCTTGATTAAGTTTTTCCATCAAACATTGGTCTATTGATTGAAGAAGGTTGATGACTGTCTCATTCTACGCTTGCGTGCAATACCCTTCTAAGTACCTTATATGATTGTGCAAACATGTAAATTCCCCACTGCACGGATCTGCACTGTAGCTTTTTCTTGAGATTGATTGACATTGTTCTCTTATCCAGCGTACAGTATTTTTATTGAACGGTGAATAGAGCAGCAATGTCAGAAGCAAAGAAGCAATTAAAAACAATTAAATGGGATTGCTAGAGAAAAACACAATTGACAATAGCAGCACTGTTTTTTCTACTGAAACACCCACATTAAAAATACTTACAATGTTGCAATTGCAAAAACTTACCAAGTTCTGCTAGATTTCCAAACGCAACAAGGCACATTTCAGTCAAAGCCGAATTTTGGCAATGGATACCCAACAACTTCACTAATGTAGGGATAACTCCCATGTTGATGAGCTGAGATTGCAGAGTATCTAAAGATAAGACCAAAAAAAAAAGAAAAAAAAAGACACTCTTAAGTTATAGAGTTTCACTTTGCAGTATCACTTGAAATAACTGGCTCCTTAATTATTATCCAGTACCAGCAACATGTCATTGAGGCAACTGTAATTGTACAATACAATTATTATTCTTCCTTGTTCTTCAGATGTCTGCTTAGCATTCAGAGCTATCACGGAAAGAAAGGGTTCTATGCATGAGAGAAACTACCTCTCAGCATTGTTATCTAATAATGTTAGTTTATATAATTTTAATTACATAGTGAAAAATGTTCCCAAATCCTTGAAAAAGTAGTCTCGTTGTTGTTTTTAAATTACAAAAGTGCAACTATTGTAGTCATTTAGGAAATATTCAATTTAGCGCCCCGACAACAGATTTATTAACAAGTACAGTAGGTAAATAGAATTTTTTGCTGCCAACAATCCACCAGTTTTCACACGTTCAAGTTTCTAAATATTGTATACTAACATTGGATTGGATCTAGAGTTAACAAGAGCAGTGAAATCAGTGGAATAACACAAACCACTTCCTCCTGATGGCAACGAAGCTATCATATAGACAACTAAATCCAACCACAATTGGATTCAGTTCCTCATTTATTTTTTTAAGTAGCTATGATCCTGACCAAAAGTGTTATTGGTGCAGGTAAAAAAATTAATCCTTTGCAATTTAGATATGAGGAGAGGAATCTATCTCTACATGTATACTGAAATATAACAGAGCTGAGCAGTATGATATTTTATTATCTATTTTCCTGCCAGCTGAATGCCTGCATACAATATGGGTGACCTTGTGAAACGATCACAGTACTTTTTGATAGAGATGAACTTTGTCACAAATAAACAAGCAAGGTATTAATTTCCACGTTTTGGTGAACTATACCTTCTAGTGACATGAGAACTGCTATTCAGCAAATTTCTATTTAGGAGCCTCCAAATCTCTTTTCAAACTATTGAAACACACACACACACACACACACACACACACACACACACATATATATCAGCATTTCAAATAACTACATGCCTACCTTTAGCACAATGGAATCAGAATCTCATTAACACTTCAATAAAAAGAGCTGTTGTCCATCATGACAGACTTTTTGAAGAAAACAATTTCTAATTAGGTATGAGAGTGTCTGTTTAGTAAAAATTAATACTTATATGAATATGTCAAAAGCAATCTTCCCTCACATAATTTTTTCTTAAAAAGAGTAGCTGGGGATTAAACAACTGTAATCTGCAAATAATGTTAGATTTCAATTTGGGATATGGTCAATGGTCATGGATGGTAAGAGTGATAGACAAGAATAAGTGTAGGATTCAACCCTTCAGCAAAGGCAAATATTTTTATGGGCAAACAAGTAATCACTGCACAAATAGCAAGCCATTCAAGAAAAAAGTTCATCCAAGAATAGGAGATACAAGAAAATTTATATTGAACCACTGGGGTGAGACTACTGTTTGACAGATATAGTATTTACAAGTATACACATGTTTGCTTTTATTTTTGGTAGATATTATCAGTTGAGATATACTACAAAATGTTTAAAAGTTAAAACAAAGATTATAGTCCAAGATGTCTGGGCAACACCAGTTTAGAATTATAGCTTTTCTTATTATTTTCTTATCTTAAAATATGAGCAGTTTTATGTTGGACAGCCTTACCTTTTCAATAAATAGAAATGTTCAAGTGGTTTCTTTTTTTCTGAACCAGTTGAAATCATAGATATGTAAGGGACATTAAAAATCACCACCATTAACTACTCATAATCTATACATCCCTAACCTAGTGAGCAGTTCAAGAATCTAGAAGAGACACAAAATAAAAGGTCTATATTACAAATTGGCTTGCTTCTGGCCTGAACTTTTGAAAAACTAAAAGAGTGAATTTAAAGTCAAGCAAGAACTACAATATGCTGTTGACACCCAGCTTAGATTGCACTTTCTTCTTCTTCTGTTCAATCAGGTCCAATTCTTGGAGACACCCTAGACCAGGGATCTCCAACCTGGGCAACTTTAAAACTTGTGGATTTCAAACCCCAGAATTCCATATCTGCTTTTCAGATATGGTTGCAATGGCCTCCTTCCAAGGGCTGAGACAAAGTGACTGGACTCACACAACTGGCTTTGTACCAAGGTGGGCCTAGAAATCATGGCTTCCTAGTTTCTGGCCTGATGCCTTACCCAGTACACAAAATTGGCACTCAGACTGCATTTATCAGTCTAATTCGGATACTTAATAATCCTTTATTTTTCATTCCGTCTGACAGAAGTTTTCTATAGTGTTCACACAATTCACAGTTAAGTCAGTGGAACTTGCTTCTAAGAAGGCAAAGAAAAGCTGTATTGCAAAAAAAGTGTTCCTATCATAGGTTCACCTTAAATTATCTGGCTTAAGAAGAGTAATACTTTTATTTAAAAATAAATAAATGGCAATGATAGTTTTTGCCAACAGCAGGCAAACACAAGCATGATTAAAATGTTTAGTTCAGCTCTAGAAAATCAAAATGAAAAGCCATTCACTGAGATTATTTATGAGTAGGCCTTCCACAAACCTCACCATTACAAAGCTGACAAAGTATAATTTTAGGCAAGGACACAATCTCCATAGCATATATTTAAAGATAACTGCATTTCTTCTGTACGTGTTTGGATAAATCAAAATCCATTCTCCTTTAACTTGAAATGCTTCATGTAAATTTGGGATCGTAAATTATGGTTCTGTGATAAAGAATGAAATGGCAGAGAACATAATATAGAGCAAGCAGGATGAATAGGGAATTTATATTATAGCAGTTTTCATACTGCCAGAGAAGGCAATTTACAACTTGCAGAAATTGGGGAGAGGGAGGGAAAGGGGTGATGAAATTTCTGTCACAATGTTGTGTGCAAACTTTGCCTTTATGCAATGAAATAATGCAAATACAAAAAAAGCACAGATCCACGTTTTGTTAATGCAGCTGTTTTATATCACTTTTTTACCGGAATTAAAAAAAACTTCCTAGTCTATAACGTGAGCAGTCAAATGAATAGAGCATTACTTTAAAGTCAAGTTTCATTAAAAAGTCAAACCTAGATCACTTCTGCATTTCACTGGTTCCATATTCTTCATGTTTCACACAAAAGAAAATGTGAAAATCAATTTAAGACACTATTCTAAAGGTAATCAGTTCTCACTTAACAAACATAAAAAGGACTGGCAAGTAATGCAGTTGTTAAGTGAAACATAATATGACCGTGTTGGATTTAAAGTAAGGCATCAGTTCCTCTTCAGTCAAGCAAATCAGCATGGGTCATTAATTGCAATAGCATGTGATCATCATTTGCAAGGACACTGGCTTCCAGTGGCGCAGTGGTTAGAGTGCAGTACTTCAGCTGACTGCAGTTCTGCAGTTCAGCGGTTCAAATCTCACCGGCTCAGGGTTGACTCAGCCTTCCATCCTTCCGAGGTGGGTAAAATGAGGACCCAGATTGTTGTTGGGGGCAATATGCTGACTCTGTAAACCGCTTAGAGAGGGCTGAAAGCCCTATGAAGCGGTATATAAGTCTAACTGCTATGCTGACCTTTGCTTGTTGGAAGGAAGTAAGCTCTGATGGTCACAAATACTGATCACATGACCGGAGACATGGGGCTGCCCCTGAAGAGTGCTCGAAGACTGCAGTTGGTCCAGAATGCAGCCGCGCGAGCGATAATGGGTGTACCTAGATACACCCATGTTACACCTATCCTCCGCGAGCTGCACTGGCTCCCCATTGGTCTCTGGACACGCTTCAAGGTGCTAGTCGTTACTTTTAAAGCCCTACATGGTTTAGGACCTGGCTACCTGAGAGACCGCCTCCTGCCATTTACCTCCCAAAGACCGATAAGATCACAAAGATTGGGCCTCCTCCGGGTACCATCGGCCGGTCAATGTTGGCTGGCGACCCCCCCGGGGGTAGGGCCTTCTCTGTTGCTGCCCCGGCCCTATGGAATGATCTCCCCGTTGAGATCCGGACCCTCACTACTCTTCCGGCCTTCCGTAAAGCCACTAAGACCTGGCTGTTCCGGCAGGCCGGGGGCTGTTGATTAGCATCCAGCCCCACTTTAAGTAGTATGTATGTTGTGGAATTTTAAATAACTGTATTTCTATTTTAATTTTATATTCCCTTGTTTGTCTGTAAGCCGCCCAGAGTCCCTAGGGAGTGGGCGGCATACAAGTATCAATAAACTTTGAAACTTCACACTGCAGCATCATCATAAATACATGCCAGATTCCAAGTGCCCACTTTCAAGTAATAGCAATAGCACTTAGATTTATCCCACTTCACAGTGATTTATAGCCCTGTCTAAGCAGTTTACAGAGTCAGCATATTGCCCCCAACAATCTGGATCCTCATTTTACCCATCTTGGAAGGATGGAAGGCTGAGGCAACCTTGAGCCTGGTGAGATTTGAATTGCCAAATTGCAGGCAGCCAGCAGTCAGCAGAAATAGCCTGCACTACTGCACTCTTAACTACTGTGCCACCGCAGCTCTTAGAATAATATGAAAAATATTAGAATAATATGAACAAAGGATAACTAAATATACAAATTCTATATACATGTTCTGAATCTCAATAGTACTCATGAGATCGTATTACCTAATTGGCTTCCGTTTACAACGTAATTTTAGCTGTCATTAGAAACAGCTTTCAAACAGCGGTTAACAAGTCATAAGCCTTCGTAGATAAAATAATTATCAAAGTAGAGTACTGATTATCTTTCCCTTTTTTTTTGCTTATCTCAAATTTCAAAGAACAAAGAGAAATTTTGAAAAGGTAAAATATAAACCAATCAAGGCAACGTGCATTTTCTATGTCCTGAGATAAGGGGAGCCAAATTCAGCTCTTGAAGAAGTACATTCAATAGCTCAAGCGTATTGTTAAATTCTTCTGCACCAGATAGGCAATGAAGCATCTTAAGAAGGGATCCTCCTGCAGCAGTGTCCACAGTGTCAAAGATTTTAAGGCCTGAAATATTGATAGAAATACAAACCCAAATCTATTTTAAATTATGCCCAGGAAGCACTGGATAATCAGTGCAAACCTTCTGGGTCCCTGTATCTTGTATAGGTTAGTAGTCTAGTTTTTATGTTTCACATCAAATGCAAATCCCAGACACATTTCAAAGGACACCCTATGAATAGCTTTCTTCTGAGATGACCAGCTTAAAAGATTAGATATAACCATGGATGGCTGTTGCCAAATCTGACCAGTTCAGGAAGAATCACAGCTGGCATGCCAGCCATAATTGTGAATGCTCTACTTCTTTGCCATGGTTGTGACATATGACTCCAGGGACAGCTGGTGATGATTAGACAGAGCTTCCAGATTGTGGAGCTGCTCCAGAAATGGGAGAAGGTTCCAAGTTTGGAAGTCATATTGGTTGCTAATGTTGCAGTACATAATTGCCAAAATAAAGCAGTACACCCCAAATAAAAGGAGCAGTATTTTCAGACTCAATTTTTTAAAGTGTGCCTTGCTACATAAACATTAAGAAAATACACACAGTCAAATGTAGATTTTTCTAATTATGCTAATTGATATAGTCGGAGACCTGACATCCACTAGAGGACTTTCTTTGAAGTGTTTCTCTTGGATGGAATTAGTAGTTCATTTAGCATTATATTGTGAGGACTGCTATTTCTTTGGGAATTTACATTATAATCACTGTATTCAGAAAAGCTCTCATAAACTAAATGAAATGAATATAATGATCATCCACAGGTTTGGGATGAGATGGAAAGCAAATTCACTTGGGCCATCTAATCAACCTATCAGTTAGAAATAATGACTCCCACTTATTCAAGAGAAGTTCAAGGAAATCCAGTCAATTATTTCAGCAAGCGCACATGCAAGCACGCACACACATTTAAATTGAAACAATGTTACAAGTAAGAAAACGTGAATGAGAAGAGTTAACACAGAGTGAGAGATGGCAGATTGGCAGATGACACCTACAAGAAAGGGTATAGAAATTTGATATAAGTTTCTTAAGGAGAAAACAATGTATTATTATAAATATTCACCTTTGCATCTCCATATAAGCAAGTTCCCAATACATAGACACCAACCAGAGGCTGATCTGGTTCTTAATGATCCCTGGCATCTATGAAACTGAGAAAGAGTATCAAAGATGTATATCTGTCCTTTGTTTCTCTTCTTCTCAAGTACCAATTTTGGCACTAGAGCCTTTTGAAAAACCACCCCCTCGTCCACAGTATGCCTGGAACAGGGGCTCTCTATATAAATCCTTGCGCATCAATAAACAGGGAAGGGAAGAATGAATAAAACTTATGTTTGAACCCGGCTCATCTAATACTTTGATGAAGTTTGGCATCTAAGTGCAACATAGGCAGAGTTTTAAAGGGAGGTAAAACTCTAGCCGCCACCCTAAAACATGAAAGTTCTTTCTCAAGTTTTTTGGTGGTGGTAATGTGTAGAAGGACAATCACCCTTGGCCAAACCTACACAAGCAGAAAGCTCACTTGGCTATGTACATTATCCTAGCAATTAGAGGTTGCCATCAAATCTTTCTCCCATTCACTCAAGCTATCACTTCCATTAAAAAGAACTACTACTCTTCTAAAAACAGCCCAGCACACAGAGAAGGACATGGAAGTCTGAACCGGGACAGGTGTGCATTGACTATTTGATGATACACATTATTGCTGCAGTAATTTAATTAATAAAATCAAAAACACTATTTCACTTAAAATCAAGGTGAGTTGTTTTTTTAAAATTCCTTTATTCATAAAATTTATTGGCCGCTCACCTTTGTTTTTCAATTTATACGCCCTACATTTATTTTTCTAATAGGTGTGTAGATAGATAAAGGTATAGGTAAGACAGTTTTTTAGCATATTTGTTTACCATTCTCATTGCTATAGTTCACCAGCATGCCACAAAAGACAGTCAAGAGCTTCTCATTGGCTGGATCTGTTTTAGTGCCCAGTGACCTTAAATGGTCTATTACAATCTGTGCCCCACCTGCAAGGTCAACTGCGCTTCTGCCCTCATCTGTAAAACAAAGAGTCAAATTAAGAAATAAAATTAAAAAGGCACTTAAGAGTTCCAAACATAACAATAATCATAAAGAGAACAAAAGTTCCGGGGTATTAGTGCTATTGTTAAATGTTTGTGCAAAATGTGTTCCAGCAGGATTTTACATAATTTTTTGTCTATGATAAAGATGCTTAGGAGAACTTCAGGGAGTATAACATCCTGGGAAAACACTTATCTGTTCCAACAGATTTTGTGTTCTTTTCTTTCTGAGCAAATACTTGTTTATTAGATTGACATGCTGAGTTTTTGTTCATGGTCTGGAGTCACAGAACCTTCCTCCCATTTCCCCCTCCCCTCGGAAACAGTCTGTGAGCTAAATGAAAATTATTTGATCTGATCCAGGAAGTCCACGACTGAGAACAGAATATGGGTCAACCTGGCGCCAATTCAACAACTTAATCAATACATCTCAATGGCACTCTGAAGGCAGGGAGTCAAGAAGGGGAATTTCTTCAACACAAGGAAACAAAATATAAAGAACTGGATCTCCCGAAAGGCATATATTGTCCTTAGGTCATGTTGCATAGCTCCTGTTTTATAGAAGAGATATATCACAGGGCACCTCTAGATTTTGGAAAGTCAATTGTACCCAAATTAATATTAACGTTTTACAAAATCCACCTAGCCAATAAAAAAAGGTAAGTAAACCAAGAAGAAAAGAATTCCTGCAAAAAAAGAAGCTTATCTGTAGACAAAATATTTGAAATACTGCTTCCTTTAAGGAGTCCAGATGGGCTACATGTGTGCGGACAGAAAGCAGCTGCTTGAACCTGTATGCCTGTTATGTGAAAAAATGCTGATGAGGATGAGGTTCATCACCAGGATTAGATGATCAATGTTTAAATGATTAGCACCTAAAGGGCAAATACTGTTTTTAATGGCATTTGACAACATATGTATATATATATCCCCAACTTAAAAGACTCTGATCAATATACAAAAAAAAAATACATTAATGACATTTGAAAAAAAATATAAAATTTAGATGACTGCCACACTGACTCACAAAAGGTCGAAAGCCCGTTGAGACAAAATGATTGTTCAATGCACATCGAACTGTCAATAGAAAAGATCCTGAAGTCTTTTTGGGACATCCTATTTCATAATGAGAAATCCAATTCTGAGAAGGTTTGTTTTTCTAACATAAACTTCTCTTTACTCCGGGGGGGGGGGGGTCTTAAGTAAGCCTTCTCTAGAAGTTCAGACAGGACAACCAAGATCATGTGAATATGGTGACTCCTGATATATTTTGACATTATGATGCATCTGTTATAACCAGAACTCCCAAATGGTCTTGGAAACCCACTTCCAAAGAAAAAGCAAAATGCAGTAACTGCAGAATGGGAATGATCCCTCAGAAGTGCATTTCTT
Organism: Thamnophis elegans; assembly: GCF_009769535.1. Taxonomy (NCBI): domain Eukaryota; kingdom Metazoa; phylum Chordata; class Lepidosauria; order Squamata; family Natricidae; genus Thamnophis; species Thamnophis elegans. The sequence continues at coordinate 20,277,042 of NC_045549.1, read as the reverse complement.
CTACCAATTGTCTGGCCAGTGTTTTCTGAACCCATTGCCACTTTAGGGTTGCCTTCAAAATGTTGAACACATTGAAGCAATCAAATTACATGATGAGCAGGGAATGAGCTATCATTGCCAGAAATTCTCAGTCAAAGTTGTGTATAAAGAGCAATGCACTGCGGGCTACATCCAGATTCTGGAGGAAGTTAATGCTTCTCTACGGAAGGACAAAATTCTACCACCTTCCTCCTTGAAGGAAGTGGTAGTATATTGCCACGAAAGAGGATGTCCCTCAATTCAGCCATATTAGACAACTTCAACCATTTCCAACCTTCCCTCTTCAGGGAGAGTGGTTGAGAAGGTGGTTGGGAATTCAGGCCACAGGACCCTAAAAGGAATAGACCAGTGGTTCCCAACGTGGGGCCCACGCTCCACAGCGGTGCAATTTTATTTTTAATGGGGGCAATTTGAACCTTTGTTTAAACCACGTTAATGGCCTTTTATGCTTCCTCTGCATGAGTAGAGGGAGGAATCAGGATTTTAGAGATGCCTAGGTGGGGCATGGCCAAAAAAGTTTGGGAACAAACTGGAATAGACTAAATCCCTCTCTGTCACAGCACAAGAAACAGAATGGTCATTTTGGAAGATGACTTTAGTCAAGAACTGCATGAACTTCTTTGTAAGAACTATTGGTAGCATTTGACAACAGTGGTCGTGTTTTCCAAAAGATAAGCAAGTTACAGACAAAAAGCTTAACAACATTGTCAAAATCCACATGTACGTGTGTCTTTCCTTCTTTCCTAGAAGTAAAGTTTTGGGTACAAGAGATATAAGATACACATAAGGTCTAACACAAAAATAGTTCATATATACACACACATTTTCCTCTTTTAGAACAAAGAAAAGGTCATCTGTTTTCTGTTTTTTTGATTATACATAAGGGTGCAACAAAATATAATCTTTTGTCATCATAACGTTTAAGGCATTTCCATATCAAAATGCTACATACTGATTTTATTGCGATAAACTGGGACAAGAAATGCCCCAAAACCAAATGATGCAGCCTTATCTCACTGCAGCAAACATTTGGGAAGGGGGGGGTGTCAGTTGTTGGTTTTTAATAGGAAAAAAATATTATCTAGGGATGAGCCTCAAGCTAATCTATGTTTTGAAAAGGGAATTATAAAGATTAATCAGTAGTGTGTAGTTAAAAATTTCATATACGCTGTCTTAAATATTCTGCAGAGAGAATTGGATAAAAATGGTCAAGCAAGTAAATATTCCAAGAAACTAATCCTTCCTACGGTTTATATTACACCAATATTCTGCAATTAGAACCATCAAAATACACATACATTTTTGTTACTATAAATGAACTGATTTTTCAGAGACTCCTTGCAATGCAAATTGTGTATATGTAAAATGAGCTTAAAAAAGATACACAGGATGCAGATCAGAGGTGGTATTCAGCAGGTTCTGACCAGTTCTGGAGAACAGGTAGCGAAAATTTTGAGTAGTTCGGAGAACTGGTAAATACCACCTCTGACTGGCTCCACCCACATTTATTCTCTGCCTCCCGAGTCCCACCTGATTGGGAGGAAATGGGGATTTTGCAGTAACCTTCCCCTGGAGTGGGGAGGGAATGGAGATTTTACAGTATCCTTCCCACCAAGCCACACCCACAGAACTGGTAGTAAAAAATTTGAATCCCACCATTGATGCAGATATTTGCTGGGCTGTATGTAAAGTACCCAGAGATTTTTTTCCTTATCATACGATATACAAATCCATACAAAAACAAATCAATTGCATATGATAGCTAAAGGCTAGGTTATGAGGTCTTATAAATAACACAGATTGCTGTTTAGGGGTTGCTCTTCCCTTTAGCCTTCCTGAGTCGCTTCCTCCTTGCAGAAGCTGATCAGGTGATGTGAATTAAATCTGCCCACAACACTGTTTATTTACAGGCCTGGAGGGTGAGAAAATTCACCTGTGTCTTTTTGGATCCACTTAATCTAAAATTAACCAAAATTAAACTGGGGGAGGGAAACTGCCAGAATGCTGATTCTGTGACTATGTTCCAGCAGTCTTCATTCTTTAAGGAAGGACAAACCACACTGTAAATTCAGGGTGTCACAATTCTAATTACTGTCTCTCTCTTCTCCATGCATGAAGTACGGGAAATTGCCTGCTAAATATACCCACCATATCCCAGTCAAAACAAGTTTGGAACATGTTGTTTTGTCTTATTCTCTGTTTGTCTATTACCTTGTCAGCAGTGAAGTAAACTCCCACGTAAAACTTCCCAGTTTCTGTAATAAATTGGAAGGTGTTGCCTTTTGAAATAGACTACAGTATAGATGTATTTTTATTTTTTTAAAGCAAAATGTTCTGCTGGCTGCAAAGCCAACAAACAAACACTCATCACACAGTTTGCATCACGACTGTTCTCAATAAGTTTTCATTAAAAACAACGAAAGGTGAAATGTAGCACGGTCCTGTTTGGGTAAGAATAACCAGGCATAAAAGTATAGCGTTTATACATACAAGGCTTCTGCTGGCTGAACTTGAAAAGCTAAGTGAGGTTGCATCTGATTAATATTTGGAAAGGAGATCACCTGGAAATTTCAGGCTGTAAGATAAATGGGGAAGTAAAAATAAAACCCCCGAGGCAATAATAAACCATTTCTGTACCACTACCAAGAAGGAAAAGGCAAAGATTGCCCATGAAGCCACAAAGTGTGGATGACAAAGGACACTTTACTTTGCCAGTCTAATCTTTCCTGTAAGAAGATTTAGCAATTCAATGGCAATGTCTAAATTTTAATTTTAATCAAACTTGCATGCTTGCTCTCAAGACTGTTTTCCCTTGAAATAATTTAAAGCCTTAGCAATGCCGTTATGAATAACTTAAATTTTATACAAGAAGGTTTCGTTAATGAATTTCACAAATTGGTCACAATACTGTAATTTACAAAATGTGAAGTCACATTTCTAAGGCAGGGGTGGGATTCAGCCGATTCGGACCGGTTCGGGTGAACCAGATGCTAATTTTACATCTGGTTCGTTGAACCAGTAGTTGCAAGGACTGGCTGGCCCTGCCCACCACCCTTCCCAGGAGTCTCCACACAAACCGTTTTGGATGAAGGTAAGTGCAGGGCCCACATAGAGACTCCGGAAGAGCGAAAAACGGGCCTCCCAGAAGTTCCAGAAGTTCCAGAAGTCCGGAAATGGCCAGTTTCTGGCCTCCGGAGCCCAGGGGAGGCTGTTTTTGTCCTCCCAGAGGCTCAAGGAAAGTCTTTGGAGCCTGGGGAAGGCGAAAAACGGACCTCCTGGAAGTTCCAGAAGTCTGGAGACGGGTCTGTTTCCGGCATTTAGGGGAGGCCGTTTTCGCCCTCTTGGAGGTTCAACAAAATACTCCGGAGCCTGGAGAGGGAGGAAACTCCCCCACACCATGGTGCAGAAGGCCAAGTGGGCCATGCCACCATTGCCATACCCACCTAGCAACTGGGCAGAGAACAGGTTGCTAAAATTTTTGAATCCCACCCTGTTCTAAGGGTAACAGTTTAACAAAAGTAGGCAATTAACATTTTAAACATAAATTTTGTATGTTTAATTAAATACTTAAATAAGATTAAGAGTATATATCCAACATGTACCTACTCTGTCCTGTATTTTATATAGTACTTCAAAATGAGCCTCTTCTTTTTTGAGCTTTTCTTGGACAGAACCTTCCTTTTCTCCATATTGCACAAATGACAACTAGAATCTAAAGCCCCAATGGCAACTGGGCCTACGCTTGCCTCAACCCCACTTGTGCTAACTTTGCATTAATTAAATTTTGGCTCACATTAAATGTGACCTGGTATGAATGTAATTAATTGCACTAAATTGAATTTTGCATTATTCAAACTCACAACCTATCTATATATGAACTTAAAATTTGAAAACTTCTACCTATGCTCCTTATTGGGGGAGAGGGGGAGATCAAATCCTGATGATACTGAGAGGTCTACCTGAACTCCTAACCAACCAGTGTCACTGATGTGTTGTCCCAGTGCCTAATGGATTTAAAGTCTGGATGGGGTGGCTTAGGATCAGCCCTAGAAGGACTCAATGGCTCTAGTTCAAAGATCAGCTGTGTCTGAATATTTGCCATCTCTAGTTTTCAATGGGTTTATTGCAATTGCTGCAAACTAGGAAGTCTCCCTGAACTCATGATACTTGCTAGAAGCAGCTGGCAACCATGATCAGGAGAGCTTTTGCACAAATATATCTAGGGCACCAATTGCACCTTTCCAAGTCTAGCATACTCTCACTGTCACCCACTCACAGTCACCCATGCCTAATTTGCTTTTCATTCACATTAATATAATGGCACTTACACTGAGCTTTAAATCCACTTAGGTGACACAGCTAAACAAAATGGGCCTGCAGAAACAGGAGTACATTTTTTGTACCACCATTTAACAACTCTATTCTATGAGCTGGTTACCAATGTGCTACTGAATGCAAAGTAAGGTACTGATGATCTATAAACCCTAAAGAATGTATGAGCCAACTTTTGTCCTATGATCAGGCAGGATGGATAGGCTTTGGGTGTCATGATTAAAAGTGCCAACTTGTGGAATGCCAGAATCATGACATTCTATCACTTGCCTCCACCCTCTGGAATACAACCGTTACCTGGCACTAACTTTGAAAACCCAGGTTTTTAGAGATTATATAAAGGACAATGAACAGACTAGAGGACAGTATGCTTGTGGCCCTGACTGGTGGAAAACATTTTTCTCCCCAATGTGCTTTTTCGCCTGTGTGGTCTATATTGGATTTATGCTGTTTTAACTTTGAAAATCACTAAAAGTCTTGGATTTAATATTCTAAAAATCTAAATAAATAACAGCTTGTCAACATATAGCATATAAAACATATAACAGTATAAAAGCTGTCAAGGCCATTCACAGTGGCCACCTTTTGATACTTCACTGTGATTTTTTTGAGTTTTGACTACAGGATCATAAATCACTGAATTTGATGAAGTTTCTTCTCTTCTCTAAGGTATAGGTAAAGGTTCCCCTCACACATGTGCTAGTCCTTCCCGACTCTAGAGGGCGGTGCTCATCTCCGTTTCAAAGCCAAAGAGCCAGTGCTGTCCGAAGACATCTCTGTAGTCATGTAGCTGGCATGACTAAATGCTGAAGACACATGGAATGCTGTTATCTTCCCACCAAAGGTGGTCCCCTTGCATTTTTATGTGCTTTCAAATTGCTAGGTTGGCAAAAGCTGGAACAAATACAGGAGCTGACTCCCTTATGCGGCTCTAGGGATTCAAACCACCAACCTTTCAATTGACAAACTCAGCATCTTAGCCACTGAGCCACCACATCAGCTTGCTTATTGTTAGATTAATTGTAACAAGCGCCATCTCACCATTCTGGATGCTCCGTTACATGTTAGGGATTCGAACCACCAAATTGCCAACCTTTCTGATCGACAATTCACTGCAAATTATGGGGATTTACTAAATCCAGTGATGTGCGGTGAGCTTTATCGCTGGTGAGGCAGCAATTTTTTAGACTTGTGGACTTCAACTCCCAGATTTCCACAGGCAGGCATGCTCAGTTCCAATTTAAAGCGACAGCACTTTTCTCCCTTGCAAAATAAGTTTTCTTTCATTCTTTTTCTTCTCCCTCCCCCTCCTTCCTCCCTCTTCCCCCTCTCTCAAACAGACACACGCACACAGAGAAGTTGGATCCCTCTCTCACTCACTCATTCTCAAACAAACACAAACACAGAAGTTGGATTGGATATATTTTCCAATGGCTTGAAAGCAGCTCATCTGCCATACCCCCGCTTCCCCTGCTGCCTTCCGATCTGAGCCTTGATTGCAGGTGGAGCCACGTTGCCTTTCCAAACTTGTAATCAGTGAAGTTGGGCTTATATACTTTTATCCAGCTGTGTGTGTGTTTGTGTGCGTGCGTGGTGTGTGTGTGTGTTTGAAAAGGCAACGTGGCTCTGCATGCAATCAAAATTTTTGAATTCCTCCCCCCCCCCACACACGAACCTTTTCCAGCTGTTTCAGAGAGGATTTCAACTCTGCTCTTGCCTGCCATCATGAAAAGAAAAAAAAATGTAAAAGGAGAAATGCAAGAGCTCTGAGGTCAGACTCAGCTAGTTGCTCCCAGAGAACTCTGAAAAGTCTCTAAAAAATGCCCTCTACAGGAGGCGAGAGAACCACATGCCTCCTTTGCATAAGGAATTTTTCGCCTTTCAACCCTTGTTTAACTCTGCTCAGTGATCATAAGATAGAGTAAAGGAGGCACGTGGTTCTCTTGCCTCCTCCTGCAGTTAAGCACTAAACAGAGTCATCCACTGTGACTCTGGCAGCAACTACCTTAGCCTTTTTCCTTTTAATTTTTTTTTCATGATGACAGTGGTGAGGTCCTGCCTCCCCTGACTGCACGTCCTTGACTAAATCTGAACAGTTTTAAGGATACCATGAGCCGTGAAGTAGACAAGATAATCTTCTTTTTCTCAAACACATTCTAAATTATTAACTGCTTACTGATAGTACGGTAGGTTATATTAAAATTGCTGAAGATGAATACATGTAAGAGTAAAGCAATGATAATCAACAGCTGGAATTCAGGCAGTAAACTGGATTATTTGACAGACTTACTAGGGATTCACCACCGACTTAACTATCTTGCTGCCATGCAATTCTACCATGGCAGACATATAACTTGCTAAGCCTATGGATGGATGAGTAGAATCTTTTTTTTTCTTGTAGCTGGAGCAAGGGATCATTTTATTTTTTCCCACTGTTGCAATGGAATGATAAGATAAACAACAGTATATAATTATTTTCTTATCATACAAAATAAACAAGAAGCTCTTTATTGGAATTGCCAGTAGAAGATGTATTTCAAAAATAAATATTGTGATCTCTAGCATTTTGCTGCCACGTTCACTAGGGGACAATATATACTGCATTTAAAATCAAGCTGTGACCAGAACAACCTCTTTATAATTTCACTATTAAAAATGATGCCATTTTAATTAATGAAGTATTTCATTGCTATCTTGGCAAATAAGAAAATATTAATTGCCAAGGGACTCTTAGCAGCCAGTTAACTCACTATATCCTGATAACTGCTAACAATAGCTTTAGCTCCTACGTACCACATCAACAAACTTCTAATTGTTATAGAATACCAACCCTTTTATAACATTAGACATTCATGAAGGGGTCTCTCACGTTAGATATGAATGAAAGAGCTATTATGAATCATATAGAAAGCAACTATTATTAACAAAAACACTGAGATCAAGTTTTTATGTGAATAATAATGTAACTGAAGATATTTAGCCCCATTTATGATGCTTGGAACACATTATTGTAGATAAACTAATTTAGACTTGGCAAAAATTCTCTACTTCTATTTTTCTTATTCTTATTTTGCACAAATAAGGAAATAATAATTTGCTTGAAGCACTGTTTATTTTATAGGAGCCGTGGTGGCGCAGTGGCTGGAATGCAGTATTGCAGGCTAATTCAGCTCACTGCCAGGAGTTCAATCCTCAACGGCTCAAGGTTGACTGAGCCTTCCACCCTTCCGAAGTTGGTAAATGAGGACCCAGTTTATTGGGACAATATGCTGACATTTTAAACTGCTCAGAGAGTGCTGTAAAGCACTATGAAGAAGTATATGAATCTAAATACTATTGTTGTTGCTATTCCCATTTGATGTCATAGTCATAAGCATGATATGATATCCAAATGCTTCTACAGTGGTAATTAAATATGCCTCTATAATTATCACACATATGTTGTGTATGACTCTAAATAATAATCAGAACAAGAAAACAAATAACAACAAATAACCAAGAACAAAGATGTAGATATCATGCCCATGTTTGTAAAATATATAATATATATATATATATATATATATATATTCTGGTCAGAGAATCTGTATGCTTCTTTTTATATTAGGAAACACTGGTTTCATCTGTAGACAAATATAATTATGAAACATAATCCTACATATTAAAACACTGAACATCAGCTGCAGTTTTATTCTTATTCTGATGTTACAATTTTATATTTTGGCCTTCTAAGTATTTACCAACCTGTTCATAATAAAATTATTTCAGCATATATTTTTTGTGGTTCCTTTCTTCCAGCAAGATACACCCCTAATCCAGGGGTGTCAAACTCAATTTAATTGAGGGCCACATCAGCGTTGTGTTTGACCTTGGGGTGGATGTGGCTTGGGTGAGTGTGGCCACTTCAACGTCATTTGTGTTGGGGGCATCTGTGGTGGCCCGAGTGCTCTGCCAGCAAAAACAGGTTCCCGAGCTCCATTTTTGGTTGCCATGGCCTCCTGCAACCCTCTGCAAGTAAAAATGGAGCTCGGGAGGGCAGCATCCGCCATCTGCTTCCATTTAAACCAATAAAAAAAAAATCTTCCATCTAGGACAGGGGTCTCTTTGCTGGCTGAGGAATTCTGGGAGTTGAAGTCCACAAGTCTTAAAGTGGCCAAGGCTGGAGACCCCTGATCTAGGATAAGTTTATTTGACAACACTTGCTATGTTACCTGACTCAGTGATTTTTTCCCCAAACCCCCAGAACTTTAACCTTAGACTGTCTACTGTTGACCTCACCCCATTCCTAAGTGGTCTGTAAGGGACGTGCATAAGTGCACCAACGTGCTATCCTCCCTGTCCTAACAACCCCATTTATTGGTATTCATTTCATGTATTCATAATCTTGTATTACTATATCTATTATCTTATACACGCTTGGCCAAACAAACAAACAAATGTCTCAGGAAAATTTGCAGAAAGGCCCTCAACAACATTACAGAAAACAAATATGTACGGTTTAAGAATAAAAATATTGATATTTGAAGACTTACGGCTGTCGTAGCATATGTTGCCCAAGGCACGCCCCGTTTGAAGAAGCACTTCCTGATCTTTACAGTTTAAGAGCTGAACCAAAGGTGGAATCAAGCCAGCATCTACACATGGATTCCGCATAAACTCTACAAGCCATGGAAAGAGAAACGAAGATCAATTAAAGACTATTACCAGATCATGTGTAACTGACCGATTGGATGCCAAGCTGTGGTTTTAATATAGATTTTAAATGTTATTCATTATTTTATTCTAGAATTTTAACTGGATATTCTTTGAGTGTTTTTATTTGTTCTGGCCTCTGGTCTTTGACTGTTAATAACTTGATTTGATATCAACTAAGATGAAAGACTATTGCCTAAGGATTATTTAATTAAGTTTGAAGCAGCTGTTGTTTTAAGATGAAGTTTAAAATTTAAGCACCGCTAGACTCTCCTGTTTAGATAAAAGGATCTCTTATTCCTTCTTCATATCTGAAAATCCTGCTCATCCCATTATTTTCAGTGAGTCTAGGTATGGCTAACTCTGAATCCAACCCTAATAATTTACAGCCTGAAAAAGCTTGGGGGAATTTTCGTTCTGAAGTAGATTATTACTTGCTAGGCTTTGAGTATATACCTTGACAGTAGAGTAGGGTTTGTAAAGCAATAAATGTTTAACGTGCTCTGCATGCAAAATGAAATGCTAATCTTTGTACGCCTTCCATAAAAGGGTAGATTTTAAAGAATGTAATGTATATGCAGCTTGCATAAGGTTGTGAATTTATTTTTTATGACCCTAAGAACTCCTAGGAATTGTACTGCTACATTTTGGCAATAAGCCAGTGATTAATACCAATGCAATTGCCCATCTTTTGGGGCTGGAAAAAAATGAAAAAAGGAAAATCTGGTGCATGTCCCTTGTTTGGGTTTAAGACACCAAAAACCGTGACCAATTTCCCCTCATATCCTTTATCTCTAAGGTGCATTGTGGCACAGTCTTGTCTTTGCCATCATTAGAATACTTCCCACATTATCATGACATTTTCAGCTGCTATTTGTATTTAATGCATGCTCAATTCTTGCAACTAATGCACATTTCTGAAAGCACGTTCTTTTTGATGGCACTAGTTACTAGTATAACATAAAGATAGAACTAAACAAAAACAGTGGAGAGAGAAAGAAATGGAAACATCCATAAAATGAAAACTTAAAGAAGTAAAACATACTGACAACGTGAGCTGCAAAACTGAAGATGTTCCAGCAAAAAAGGCTTTGTGGAAAACCTCACCATTTTTGGCTACTTCTGCTATGACGTTAGCTACTTTTGCAGTGCAGGAAGACTGCGGAGTCAATAGGCTTGCAAACACCGGGAGAATTCCACTTTTCTGGATTTTTTCACTTGTCTCAATATCTGAAAAGAAAGATATACAACACAAGATTTTGTAAAAGGAGATCACTGTCAGCTCTTTTAAGATTGTCTTCACCAGGAAACAGACTCCACCAGAAAACCAGATATAAGCTTTATTAGAGGCTATATTAACAAAATTTGGCAAATCTGATTGGGTTTTTCTTTGCCTCCTTCTTATACCCAAGTGAGTGAGGAGCCAGACTAAATCTTTCCTAAAATTCTCCTTTCCCAGGGCTTAAGGAATGCTTCTGATTTTTGTTTATGTAATGATTTCTGAATATTTCCCTTTCCATGACTCTGCAATTATTGAAACCTCTCCTCTCCTTGTCTGCCTGTCTTCCATCCACCCACCCACTCACCTACCTACCTTTAACACAATGCTATTTTATAACCCACTGGACTCTTTTTACCCCAACAGAAGCTTCTCCAGAGAAAACAGAGGGCTGCTTTCCCCCTGATCAACTTCAATCATTGTAATGAAATGTACTAAGAAGGTATACCAAAACTTATCTGCAGAAAGATCTCCCAACTTAGAAATAATAACAGGTGTCTTAGTTGGATCAACATTATTATCTTTATCTATCTATCTATCTATCTATCTATCTATCTATCTATCTATCTATCTATCTATCTATCTATCTATCTATCTCTATCTATCTATCTATCTATCTATCTATCTATCTATCTATCTATCTATCTATCATCTATCTATCATCATAACTATCTATCTTCTATCAACAGCTGTGTGTGTCTGTGTATGTTCCAGCATAACTCTGGACATCCCAAGCAATTTCAACCAAACTTGGTACACAGATTACTTACCCTCTAGAAGCAAATACTGTGGGGATAAAACACCCCTAACACCCCTCGGGTGTTCTTAAGAGCCTGTTGTGCCTTAGAATGGCTTCTACTGTACTGTCTTAAAATGGTTTTTACTGTACAGCACTGTGGAGTCGCCATGGTAAAGGCTTCACAGTACTCCACAAGTGGGCTCCCCCTGGTAAGGGGAAAAAATCCAACATTAGAGATTGTGGTGATGTTTGTGGAAGGAGAGTTGGGATAAATAAATTCCCAGGCAGTGCCAGGTTGTTAGCTAGTGGACACATATTTAAAGAGTGGTCAAAGTATCAATCAAAAAGCAAGTAAAAAAGACTGGTTCTCAAAAGAAACTCATGAGTTCTCATGAGATTTCAAATGACTTTACTATTCTACTTATGAGATGTGAACATCTTGCAAGATTATGCAACTAGGCATTTATAGCCATCATGAGTCTTAACCAAGGCATATCTCCATCTGAACACAAGTTTGAGGGAAACATATAGATGGTAACACTCCTGGAAATATAAAATCTGTATGAAGTCTGCAATTCTGATCCCAAAGCCACAAACTCAGTGAATGACTTTGGATATGTGTTATCTCTCTGCCTTAAAATCTCCACTTCATTAATTTAAAGAAGCCAATATCGGATGCTACTATAGGAATTACAGAGATAAAGTATAGCTAACATTTTAGATAGGGGGGGAAATGTTTATTTTTAACACCCGGAATAAAAATAGTGTATCAGGGCATCTGTCTACCAGAACGTCAAGAAATAATTTGAAAACAAAATTAGGATGCTTTGCTCTATAAACATAATCTGTTGAAAAATACCTTAAAAATGCTGGAAGCTAAAACTGCATTTACTGTATTCTACTTACAAAAGAGACACAAAACAGTAAAAAAAATGTTTTTGCAGACTGCTGTAAATAATATGTCATTTTTCTTCATTTCTTCTACAAAGTGAAGACCAATGTAACAACTCTTCATTTTAAGTTACTACTGTTTGTTAACGTGTCCATATTGTGACCAGGACATCCATTTCCAGCTTTTTGGGGGGAGGGAGGTAATCAAAACTCTGCCTAGTGCTATTGTTTTACTAAGTTCACTTCTGAAAACGGTTGCCTAATCTTATCTTATTTCATCATACCAGAGATCAGCTACAAACATTGCTGGTGCTCTGGCGTTAATTAAACTTGGAGGAAAGGGAAATGGCCAGGTTTTGCATCGTTAATTTAAGAGTATCAACAGAGATCAATATTTCCAGTTCTTAGCCCTGCAAAAATATTTATCCACAATAATTCATCAATCTGACATGCCCAACAGTACTACCTGTTGAATATATCCTCTACTTCAAATCATGTCACAAAAGTTGTGAATGCCTTAGCATGTGAAATGAAGAATATAGGAACAAGCATGATACTCACATAAAATGTAACATAAAATATTCCATCTTGCTCATAGACACTTCAATATAAAACCGCACTACAAAAATTTGTAGATACGAACTAAGGATATTAAGGTATTTAACTATCAGCATGTTTACCCTTTTTAATTTCCATCCAGGACAATTCACTTTTAAGATCCAAGTATTCTTCTATGTATTATTTACTTTTCAATTTACTTTATATACCAGGGCTGTCAAATTCCCAGACCGCGGGTCAGATGAGTTACACCAGGGGTAGTCAACCTTTTTATACCTACCGCCCACTTTTGTATCTCTGTTAGTAGTAAAATTTTCTAACCACCCACCGGTTCCACAATAATGGTGATTTATAAGTAGGGAAATAACTTTACTTTATAAAATTTATAAAGCAGAGTTACAGCAAACCCCTACCGCCCACCATGAAAGCTGGAACGCCCACTAGTGGGCGGTAGGGACCAGGTTGACTACCACTGAGTTACACGCTGCTCATGCCCACGCCCGGTTTAGCGAAGGATAAAAATGTCCTGATATATCACATGACACCGCTGTGACGATGTGAGTTTGACATCCCTGGTATATAGCACAATTCAATTGCTTTTTAAAACTAACTAGACAAGCTGTGCTCCATTGGGCCATTTAATAGGGGTTTGCAAAAAGTGCCATGCAGATTAGGAGAAGTGCACGGAGGCAGGATGTGTCAGTTAAGGGTGTATAACAGGTGCTGCATGGGTCATGGGGTGGGGGCGGAAGAGGTTGGGGAAAGTGCATAGGTGGGTAGTCCAGATTGGGGGAACGTGTATGTGGTGGTATGGGCCAGGAAGGATGCGAAGAGGTTTCTTTCTTCCTGCTTCTGCCTTCTCTTTCCAGCAGGCAGGTCAGTGGCTGATACTGGGTGGGGAAAGAGTAAGGGATTGCGAGATTGGCTGGGAAAGTGTCATGGAACACTGAAAGTGAAGATCACATGACCGTAGCAGCAGCCCAGCAGTGCACAGCAACGTAGCATTCAAGTAACCACAATTTCCCCAAATTTTATCCTCTTGGAAGTCATGGGTCCTGGAATTTGGATACATTCTGTAAGTTAACTCATTTGAAGTACCTTGGTTCAAAAAGTATTGTTTTGCTCAGTTAAAGGTCCTAATAACAGGAGTTTAAGTATATATGGATAAAGAACAATAAATTCACATCATCAAAGACAATGTAACGAACAACATGAAATACATTTCCTTGACATAACAGAAGATACCACAAAAAGATATAATTTTAGTCTACTATCCTTTTCTCCAATTCTTCAAACTGTTTGTGACAATGTTGGGCTTTCTGGTAAACCTATTATTTTATTTAGTTGAAAACTGAACTAGTGAGGCCAGAAAATAATGTACTATGACTCTGAAGACATTAAAAGCGACTATAACTCTAAACAGGAGAGAGGAAATCTTACCATACTTGTCACTTGCACAAATTAAATGTGCAAAGTTTTTATTTTCAACACCAAAGATTCCCCAAACCTATTACAGGAATTATTATTATTCGAAATGCACAATCACCCAATGTCACCATGCTCTTCACTGAATGGCTTTTTTGTTTAACACAACCTAAACTAAAGTGATTTAAAGTTGAGAAAGCTCTAGCAGAAAATTTCAGAGAAGAAGCTTTACTGATTTAGTAGATTTTGCACAAATTTAAGTGATGAGGCAAGGTGTCATTTTACAGAAGAATCAATACTACATTCATTATTGCAACGAAGTCTAAAATTGGCAAGGAAAGGAGTGTTTGTTTTGGAGGGAGGAACTAGAGGGAGCAGGAACACTGAATCAGTTTAAGAATGTCTACTTTGGGTCTGCAAATTAAGGTTGGATCCCCTTCCCACAACTTTTAATTATATTTTCTTTCTAACCACAGACGTTTTTCTCTTAATGAAGTCTGGTGATCATTTTCTTGTCAAATCAACTGTCGTAACATAGAAAAGCTTTCAGATTTTGAAACCAAGTGAGATGCAGTCAACTTAAACTAAGAATAGATCAGAATCACATTCTGGATAAAAGCTAGCACATTTGCAGCCCAATAGTATTTTTTTACATTAAAGCAATATTCTATCCTAGTAAAATTCAAGGACCATTATACTGTTGCATTGTATGTACCCCTGTTTTCCTGAAAATAAGACCTTTCCGGATAATTAGTCCAATCACGCTTTTGAGCACATGCTCTAAAATAAGCCTTCCCCTAAATAAACCTTCCCCGAAAATATCTAAAATGCATGAGCAGCCAGTCCCTGCCATTTCCTGGGGGGGGGAAAGGGGGGAACATGACGGAGCCATCCACAAGGAATGGCCTTGTGGAAGCTGCTCCCGCAAACCCTAGCTCCTGCGCCCTTTCTCTTAGTGGCAGACGCAAATCTTTAGACTTAACAAATAATTTGGTTGTAGCAAGTCCAGCGACGCTAGGGTTGGCAAGAGTGTGCCAGAAACAGAGACACAACTTCCAGCTCTCTCCTGGATCAGCTGATCCGCAGGCCGAGGTTAGGGTCCTCCTGCACCTCAAAAATAATAAGACCTCCTCAAAAATAAGGCCAAGAGATTATTTTTGGGAAAACACGGTATTATCCATTTTTCTTCTGGGTAGTCAAGACTGGATGCATAAATTTTCCTTCTTATGTTTACAACATACACAATTAGACTATTACACTATCTCCTATAGTGAGAATAATTTGCTCAAGATCACTCGTCCAATGCCAGTTTGAAGTTAATTTTCCCAAGTTTCAGTTAACATTATAAAACAGGCTGCCAGCATGGTATCTTCAGGCACCAGGACATCCATTACTTTCTCGTGTCACCTGAGAATGAATACTGTACTCTGTTCTACACACATGGACAAAGACAGAAACTTCTGAAACTGACAAACAGCAAGATTATCCATGATCCCACATAAGAGTCATGGGATGACAGATCTCACACTAGAATATCAATACCTTGTGATCTCAAATACATTTTAGGAGGTGGTGGTGGTGGTCCTTGAAGTGTTATGCAAGCTTCAAGGCTTGAAAAGATTTCTAACCTCTAATCTAAGTGCATGTTTTGATTTTATAAAGCTATTAAGGTTATTCATAATGCTAATGCTACATTTTACATAACTGTGCCACATGATTTCCAGAAGCTACCCCCATTGAGAGTAGAAGTTGACAACATTTCAGAGAGAGCTTTTCTATACTGCTATGGAAAAGAAAAAGCCAGGTTTTAAAGTAGTCCCTTCATTATCCTCAGTTCACTGTGAGTCATTCTTATATAAGCAAAATTTGAAACTAGAAACTGTACCACCACCAAGAAAGCTGCAACATTAAGTGGACATACAGTTTTTATTCTGCTCAAAAGATCCTTGCACTTAAAGCGACAAGAAGTTTTTTTCTTATACACTGAATAGCCATGCAGACAAAGTTAGGGACAAAATTGCTATCCAGATGATCACAGCAATATTTGAGCAAGACATCTTGCTCCAATTGAGATTTTTTAAGCCACTTTATTGATACCAAATATACTAGTGGACTCTACCTGGATCCTGAAAGTTGATCCATGGTACGAATCATTAGAACTGTAACCCCAAATTCAAATTTAAACTATTTGCAAGGTTATTACCAAACCAAATAATTTAAGCAATCTGAATTAATAACTGTAAGAGAGAAAAAGTTGTAACACATTTTAAAATAGGAGAAAATATGTTCTTCATCTTCTGTAGCAAACCCAATTATTAGTATCCAAGACTACCTTTTATATGTCTCTTGGATCACTCTAGGTTTTCGCCAGGGTGGGCTTCAAAATTTTAGCAAGACATTCTCTGCCCAGTTGCTGGGTGGGCGTGGCCTAGTCATCCTCCTGCAGCATGAGGAAGGGGCATTTTTGCCCTCCCTGGCCTCTGGAGGCTTTCTGTAAGCCTCCGGAAGGTGGAAACTGCCTTCCCAGGCTGCAGAGCCCGAATTTCTGGTAGGCCTATTTTCACCCTCCCTGAGACTGAGCACGGCCTGCAATTACCTGCATCCAAAACGGGCCGTGTGGGGACTCCTGGGAGGGGTGGGTGGGGCCAGCCAGGAGTGGGATTTGGAGGTTCTCTGAATTGCACAGAATCTTAGCTAGAGGTTCTCCCAAACCCCTGCAAAACCCCAACAGCCCACCTCTGGCGTTTCACCCATTCAAATAGCTTACAAGGTAATGAAATATAGACAGGCAATCTAACAACCCATAACAATCTATGAACCTGAGGCCCTTCTTGCCTTTCAGGTTTTCTTATTCAGAAATCAGAGTGGGCACGTATTCACGGGAAGCCTTTCACAAGGCTTGTAGGGTATTTGTTGCTCTTCAGCTACTGAAAACTTTTAGTATTTCCAAGTTTGTTTGTTTTTATGCAGTAATTGTTAAATTTTAATATACATGTGTACTAAGGATAGAAACAATTTTGAAAACCTGAAATGTTAAAATATGGAGTAATACAGTATTAAATGATAGCATGACTATGCTACTTAGAAGGCTACCTCTGACATACCCTGTCAATTATAATCACCTAATGTTTATTTGGACTGGAGGGGGGGTGTAGTACAGGTGCCAACTGCAAACCCTACCATGATTAGATGACCTTGGCAGTGATATCTCTAGATGATCTTTAATGCTTACAGAAAGTGATATAAAAGGATGTACAAAATTAAAGGATTTTTTACATGATGGAAGCCCTTTTCCTTCTGTGTTTCACTAAAACCAGTTAAAAACAGAACCACCCAAATGAATAAGACTCTTCCTTTATGGTTTTGCCATTTCAGATTAGTTACAATGCCTCTCTCCTTGCTAACCAAATTTTGGGACTTTGCTTTTCCTACTGGCACAATATTTTCTTGCATAATTATAACCTGAGATTCAGGTGTGATCAAGTTGGAAGAAATATTCCTTTCTGATTACTTATCCTAGTACAGGAAGTTATCTTCCTAGAGAGAGACATTACCAATCTTAGTAATCCCACAGTACTTCGCAGGATTTCCCATGGTCATATTTAAAAATGTCTTTGTGACTCTTTATTCTAGCAGACCTACAAATCAAGGGGTCAGGTCACTCGATCAGAAAACTGCTACTAAAATCAAACTTCTAGAATGATTCTACCTTCTGGCTGTTGAGGGAAAGCAACCTGTACACATTTTGTCAGTATGGAGAGCTTTTTCAATCCTATGACAAATTATTCACAGACAATAATAATAATAATAATAATAATAATAATAATAATATAATAATAATATAATGATGATGAACGAACATCTATTAATCAAAATAAAGAACAAAAAACTACTGAAGGCCCAACAGACGAAACAAGAATACAGAAAAGATGTGATAAAATCAGAATGGAGAGTTGGCAAAAACAAAGCACTGCATGGCCAATTTCTGTGAAAAAATAAAAGATAAAGTGGACAGTGAACAAACTTGGTTATGGTTACAACAGGTACATTAAAGAAAGAGACAGAGTCACTAATCCTGGCTGCGCAAGAACAACCTATCCGCACCAATGCCATTAAGGCCAAAATCGAAAATCCTCTGATGATGCCAAATGCGAGACTTTGTAAAGAAGCTGATGAACTGTTGATCACATACTCAGCTGCTGTAAAAAAATTGCGCAGACTGATTATAAATTGCGGTACAATTCAGTAGCACAAATGATCCATTGGAATTTGTGCAAAAATGATAATATTAAAACAGCACAACTGGTGGAACATCAGCCTGAAAAAGTCACCGAAAATCAGATGGTCAAGATCTTGTGGATTTCCGTATACAAACGGACAAAATACTGGCGCATAATACACCAGACATCACACTGGTTGAGAAAAATAAGGTCACAATCATAGACATCGCAATACCAGGTGATAGCAGGGTCGCCGAGAAAGAACATGAAAAAAATCGCAAAACACCAGGACTTAAAAATCGAAATTCACGACTATGGCACAAACCCAGCAGTGATAATTCCAGTGGTAATTGGCACACTGGGTGCTATTCCAAAAGCACTGGAATTACATTTAAAAAACAGTTAAAAATTGACAAAAATCACCATCAGTCAAATGCAAAAAGCCACACTGCTTGGATCTGCACGCATATTACCAAAATACGTTACGACGTCCTAGGCCGCTGGGTGGGGCCCGACTAGTAACCAATGCCAATCCGGCGAAACAACTGGCCGCTGTGATACAATTGTATAATATAATAATAATAACAACAACAACAACAACATAAAGCACACACATGAATAGGTATACAGAGATATAGCCACTCATTGAAGTTTTTTTTGAGGATCCTCTCCTTCACCAGTTATCTTTATCAAAACAAAAAGGAATATATTTAAGTATTTATATATACTTGAAGAGGAAGATAGACATGCTACTTTGAATATATAGTATGAAGCTTCCATTTGTTTTGAATTCAGAGCCCTCTTTGGATTAATTAGGAACCTGTAGACGACATTCTCTCTGGATATCATTGCAGTATTTCTAATGGAGCGCTTGCTTTCTATACATTAGGCTGCTCTTCAGTTGAAATCTGAGCCTGTGCTCTTATTTCCTGCCTTCTGAAATGAAGAAAAATCCTGATGTTATGGAAACCCTCCCAAGGGAGGTATGCTTGCCTCTGCTGCCACTTACCTTTCTGTAACTGGGTGAGACTGTCAAAATTTTATTTAGTTGCCAGTGCTACTGCTAATCAATATATTCAATGCTTATTTTTAGATTTACGTTTCAAATGTCCATTGCTTTATTATCATATGTTAGCAGTGTATCTATATGCTCACAGATATACTCTATGCTGTTCTCCAGGACTAAAAAATGTGGAATATACTTATTTTATAGAAATAAAACGAAAGAGCCCAGCCTTTTCAAATAATTTTCACATTTAGCAGCTTGCATTTGGAGTGAGTAATGATAAAACCTTCAAATTGTGAGATGCAGTATGTTGACTTGTTTTTCAATTTCTTGATTATTATTATTTAACACATTTGAATGCTGAGCACACATCATACATACATGGAAGGAAGTAAAGGTGTGAGTCTGAATGTGAACGAAAGAACTATAGTATACCTCAGCAACTCTTTATTCCAGCGCTATTTAGAGAAGGGGTACCCAACACCGAGGCTGCAAACCCATTCCATGGGATAGGGTCACCATTCACGCCACCGCTCATGTGGAACTATCCATCTCACCCCTCGCTGCCACCACTGCTGCTCATGCATAACCATTCCCCCCCTCATTGCTGGTTTACAAAGCTGGAAAAGTTGGGGACCGCTGATTTAAATTCTCACAAAATGAGATAGCAGAAAGGAAGCTAAAAGAACTAGATGACTTGGCTATTACAGAAGTTTCAGTACAAGGGATTGCTGGTGAATGGGTGCTAATAACTTTAGTTTCAATAGGCGATTCTAGCTCTTGATTGGAATTCTCGTTGTACGGTTGCCAGCTAGATGCCTGTAGAAATAATTTTAGCACTGTTCTCATATATTTATGAACTGATACAATCATTAGAACCCTGGATCAGAGAAGCATCAATTACCGACGTATATTGGTTACCGAGGAACAATCCTTGTTAATGACAGCCTCAAGTAACAGAGTTCTTTCTGAGAAAAACTGGCTGGAATCTACTTTATAATCTTTTTAGGAACAGTTATTTTTGTTTTCTTCAAAATGTTTAAATCATTTTTTTTCCTGCTATTGTTCTGGGTTTTTGTAGTATTTCTGTTAGTACATTCTCTTTTTTAAATTCTGCATCAGGTTCTGCAAACAGTTATTATTTCAGGTTCCATTATAGTTTTTACTTCCATTTGGTAGACTTAGTGCTTCCATAATCATTTATTGACTGAATCGTATGGTATGAAATTGAAAGGAACAATCAAACTTACTGTTCTGAGCCAGGCTTGAAGGAGACAATCCAAACACCCCTCCAAGCTATCAGCTCTGCTGTCAACAGCTGTTATCTTCAGCTTCTTCAGGCGTCACTTAGATTATCTGCTTGGATAACACAAAAGAGAAAAACAAATTCAGTGCTATGGCCTGTCAATCGTACCTTATGGAATTAAAGTACAAATCAGCAAAGATAAGGTGAGGCCAAGAATGGTTCTGACAAGGGACCATAACTCTTTCATCTCTCTTGTTACACAAATGCTAGCAGGGCAGGAAGCTAAAAGGAGCCTACTTCCAAAGCAGCTTTTGGTTTCATACTGTAGAGAAGATATTTAAAAAATCATACTTATGCCCATTTTTCTCTAAAAGGAACACAGACTCATACTGCCTTGAGAAATTGTAATTTGACTAGAATCGAACTGTGATTTTCTCTGAGAGGGTATTTTAAACCAAGTGTCTCCATACAAGATACTTTGTATTTTATTTCATTCTGATTTTCCCAATTATTGTTAATTATTATATGCATTTCCAATTTCCTTGTAAGAGCAAGGCAGTACAGAGACGAGGCCCTGCCTTGTTTTATTCAAGTAATAACATTCTGTGAGCAGAAAAATACTGACTGGCCTTAAATTATACAACAATTGCAAGGTCAATATGTACTTGAATCTCTATCTCTTTGATTTCAATCCAATGTCTTAATCACCACATCCCATTAATTCTTATACAATTTCTTGAAACACCACAGTAGAAGATCTTCTATGACTCCAGAGGAATTGTACTGAATGAGCAATTGCCTAATCCCCTGTCTTTATAGCACAAAGATACCAAGAAGCCTAGAGGATGGGAATTGGCTTTGACTCAACTCTAGCAAGATGGAGCAGCTCTGGGTTTTCAGCCCTTGGGTCCAGATGATATTTCATCTTTGACTCTGGATAGGGTATCACTCCCCCAGTCTAAATTGATGCGCAATTTGGAGGTCATCCTAGACTCACAGCTCCTGCTTAAGGATCAGATGCCAGCTTTAATGGAGCATGCACTTACAGGAGCAATAGAGATAGTTTGGATCACAGTTTTCCGATAGAGAGCCCAGACTAAGAGACTCTGATGTTCAGAGTTGTAGGTGGTTCATGGTTCCATGTAGCATGTGAATCAAGACATCACTACAAATTAACCTTGTTATTGCATCTACAGATAATATTACAAATGACCCCAAACTGTAAACTGTTGGATCGATGGGATTCCAAAGAAGATGTTGCACACAATCATTAACAGAAATTATTTCTGGTAATATCATCTTCCACATCTCCTTAAGTTACATGTTCATAGTTCATGTGTCTTGGAATTGCCTATGGATTATAAAAATATAGTGAACAGGGTTTGGTTTTGGATTATTGAATTATTTACAAGAATTGGCCAGAAATAATTCATTAGTAAGTATATATTATTTGAGGGAGGAAATACTTTGTTTGCCAACTTCACACAATGAGTATTTCTTTTCCTTTCAATTTCAATAGCACTTTCTTCCAAATAAGGAGAGTTAGGATTACAGGCTTTGTAGGCATGGAATCTGAATTATTCCTTGTGTCTTTTTAAAAAGACCAGACCACATGTAAAGATAGTCATCAACTGGGGGAAAAATTGAACCACAGCTGTTGCTACTTTTATGTTTCTTGATTAAATAGAATGTATGACAGTGTTCCTATTTCCAGGCATGCTTTACCAGGGACCTTAATGTAAAACCACGGGAAGTCCAAATTGAAACTAGCCATCTGCTTTGTTTATTTCATCACTGAAACAGCAGTATTTTTTTAAAAAAAAAAAACTTAAAAAAAAAACTTTTCCTTCCTTCAATGATCTTCCTTATATCATGACTTAACTGTGTAGAATTACCAATATCCTATTAGGTTTTACAACTTATTACCCAGCGTTTTTAATTCCCTCAGGTTAAACAGCAGTGCAGAAAGCGGCTCCCCTTCTTTTTATATTAGGCCAGGGTACTTGTGAAATTCAAAATTTTCCCCTACCGGTTCTGTGGGTGTGGCTTGGTGAGTGTGGCTTGTTGAGAAGTCATATGATTGCATGGGTGTGGCCAACTGTTTTTTTTTTAAACTTTTTAAAGCATTTTTTTAAACTACAGGTTCTCCTGAACTGGTAACTAAAAAGGCTTTAAAAAGTTTTTCAAAAGTTCTGATGATCACATGGCACAGCATTTTTTACTACCGGTTTGGCCGAACCATCCTGAACCGGTAGTGTTTCACCCCTGGGCAAGGGTTCCCAACCATGGGTGAAGGAGGATATTCCAGGGGGTGCAAAAAACTTGAATTCAGAAGTTTCAAAATTATAGTGTATGTGCATAATTATATGCATATAATTATTTACTTTTACAGCTGGTTCGAGAATATATCAGAAGCGTTCTAGTGGTGTGGGGTATAGAAAAAGTTGGGAACCCCTGTATTAGGCTATAGATATCAAGAAAACCCTTCAAAGATTCGGAAAGATTTGCACACACACTTCCTTTCTAGTACAATTCTAAGAACAATTTCCTACCTGTACATCTGTTCAGAATCACCTTGGGTCATAATTTCAAGTACATCTGAAATTTCATTTTGCTCTTAGCTGGATCTAGCAAGTCTTAAATCTGAGTATCGTCTTGCAATCTTCCCTGTTTCCTAAACATCTGATAAGCAGGCATATATCAATATAAAACCAACACAACAGTGGATACTTCTCTTCTTCCATTAAAGGAAACAAAATTGTAGGTACCTTGCTGGTTTAAAACTATCAGTATATATCTATTTGTTTTTATTAAAAAAACAATTTTGTTTTACCTGAGGAACAGAATTTTCATCAGTTACACATTCAAAAATAACTCAGCATACAATCTAATTCATAACAGTCACTGATTCTAATATTTTTTGGCAGTCTATGTGGATTCTCCATATAATACTGTAAAATGAAATGTTCATATTTTAGAAAAGGAGAACTACTTTAATAATATAAACATATAAATTTATAAGAACATCAAAGGATAGTTTATATTATATGAACTCCCTTAGGCAAATAAACCTGCCTGGATTGCATATATAAAAAGAAACTCTTCATTGTTTGGATATTATCCTTGATTTTTTTTAAGAAGAATTGAAAGATGATTCCAAGTACTTCTTAGAAGAGTCATTTACTTATGTCCAAAGTGGTAGTTATAACAAGGATTATTCTGGAGTCGAGCATTGTCTAAGAAGAAATGTCTTGAATAAAACCAAGTTTTATTCAAGTGAGACCTTCTAGAAAACCTTCTTTATGGTGCCTCAATGATGCTATTGTTAATTAGAACTGATGAGTAAGCCATTTTATCGCCAACCCCGCCTCCCCATTTCAGAGATGACTGTGAAATTATTTCGAGAAAAATGGAATTACATACTTACATGTTCTTTTCTGCTTATTAATATTTCAATGTTTTCATGCACCAAATCCATCATTGTTCTTCTAGCCGGTTTACACACACACACTCACTCTCTCTCTCTCTCTCTCTCACTCACTCACTCACTCACTCACTCTGGCTATGTCAAGAGTGCAATTCCAGAAATGTACTCTAATGTAAGATAACCAATTTATGTATGAGTTAATTGTGATCACATCTGCTTTCCTCTGTATGGGTAACATATCCTAAATACACAGCATCAACTGTCATAATGCTGTTAATGAATGAAACAAGCAGACATTCCTGAGTTACATTCTTGAAGTTTCTTGACAATGGGCCACACAAATGATATTTGTATTAAGATTAATTCTTTAGATTTTTAAAATCTAGAACCATAATTTCACAAAAAAGCTGATTATTATTTCAACTGTATGCAGAATTATTTTTGAAATATTAGCAACATTGCCAAACTACTATTTTGTAGCTAAATTTTAAGATTGGATGTTTGGGTCAAGCCTCAAATGCCAGAGGAAATGCTTGGGAGTTAAACCATCTGTTGCTGGTAGACTTGTTACTTCTTACTTCACTGCTGGCAACCTGTTTGGAGTACTTTTGTCACTTTTCAACCTTATATTGGTACCTGAAAGTTAATGTGCCACTGGCCCATTATAATATAAAGCAAATTTTCTCCATGTCTATGTGTTCTAGGTGTGAAAGTTGGACCATAAGAAAGAATTGAGGTCTTTGAACTATGGTGCTGGAAAAAACTCCTGCAAGTCCCTTGGACTGCAAGGCGACCAACCTAGAGGAGACCAACCTTGATCGCTCTTTAGAAGGCCAGATCCAATACTTTGGCCACCTAATGAGAAGAAAGGACTCACTGGAGAAGAGCCCAATACTGTGAAAGATTGAGGGCAAAAGAAGAAAGGGGAGACAGAGAATGAGGTGGCTGGATGGATTCACCGAAGCAGTCGGGGTGAGCTTAAATGGACTCCAGAGGATGGTAGAGGACAGGAAAGCCTTGAGGAACATTGTTTGCATACAACTTCACAACTGACAACAAGGTTAGTGGTGTAGGAATTTGGAAACCTATATATCCGGATGGTGCCAGCTTTAGAAAGGTGAACTTAGAAAGTCTAAGCTAAAATACAAACGTAGGTAATATCCATTTAAACTATTTTTCCAACATTCATGATTTTATATAGCTTGTGAAATCAAAACTGCACAAATCATATTATTAGTTAAGTTTATTTGTAGTAGCCAGTTTATATTGCTTAGTATTTTATTTGTACTGTATCATCTGAGATTTGTTCAATGACTTGTATTGAAATAAACAATAGATTATTCTAATGAACATACTAGTTCTTTTCTTTTCCTTGTCTTTCGCAGTACAATAATACATAACATTGTGATCAAGAAAGGACCACACTGTGAACACATTCCATTCCTGCAAATGGTATTTTGTGCCCTCCTGTTCTCTCTGGTGGACACAACTGAGAAAGAAATAGAGTTACTTCTTTTAGAAAATTGTGCAATGTGCAATGTAGGCAGAAATATATTTATGTATCAGATATCCTTGGATTTCTCTATCAAGATCTTCATCCTTTCTCCAGACAGTTTCTGTTCTTAGAAATGTCAAGATAATGTTCCAGTCTGATTTCTGAATTCAGAAACAACATAGCTATATCCGGCTTAGCTTTATATGCCAACTAGACTGTGGTGAATTCTTGCTTAAGCAAACTGGAACGCTTTGAAAAAAAAATGTGATGACAAAAATTATCAGTGTTATCAGTATAAAATTAATTCCCTTTTTCAAATAAGCCTGAGAAAATTAAAAATCTCTAAGTAGTTTAGCTTAATATACCAATTTCTTTTGCTTTTTAAAATCAACTATAGAATAATATAAAAAATATAGTTTTCATGTTTATTTACATTTCTCTCATTTATAACCTCAACAAGACATTCATGCTTCATTTGTCTTCATGAAACCCTCAGAAGCAACAGTAGATTGAGCTTGACTTCTTCAAGACCATTTACAAACTCTTGATTATCAAAAAACATATAACCTCATAAAATACATATTTATATCCTGGACCCCTCACACCCTGGACATAAATTGTTTCAACTTCTAAACGATGCTATAGGGCACTGCACACCAGAACAACTAAAGCACAAGAACAGTTTTTCCCCAAATGCCATCACTTTGCTAAACAACTAATTCCACAACACTGTCAAATTATTTACTAAGACTGTATTACTATTATTCTTATTCTCTTTTTTCCTAGTACCTATCTCTTCCCACTTATGACTATAACCATGCTGCTTGTATCTTTACAATTTACATTGTTTTATTTGTTTCCTAGTATGATTTGATTGCTTATTAGTAACCTATGACTATCACTAAGTGTTGAATCTTATGATTCTTGGTGAATGTACTCAATTTTATTTTTCTTTATATACAGTGAGAGCATATGCACCAAAGACAAATTCCTTCTGTGTCCAAACACACTTGGTCAATAAAGAATTCTATTCTATTCTATTCTACTCTACTGTTACGTTTAATTTGTAGTTTAATTAGCTACAAGTAATTTTTATAGACCTCTACTTTAAAAAGTGTTTCAGGGAATATGCAACAGAACCCTTGATTGGGATACAGTTAGAAGGCAGAATTATATAGATTGAGTGAAGGTCTTTATTATCCATTTATCCAATAGGAACTGAAGATCCTAGCTAAGTTTTCAAACTTGATTTGATCACACTTTAAGAGACTCATTTAGAGTTAGCTTTACTATACAATTTACAGTTAATGGAACAAATTTGGTTCGGGATACTATCCCTTTTTTTCTCTGATCTGCAAAAATATGTAAGTTATCAATATCATTTTTAATACTTTATGCTAGTAACACCAACTGAAATTAAAGTTAATTGGCTTAGCCAAGCATGACATTTTAAACCATGGTTTAAAATTTGTTTGTTTCAGTGACATTAAGGCTCAGTTAAGACTAGTTGTAATTTTTCATTGTTTGGACCAAACACTGTAATTGGTCAAGCTTCACACCAGGCACTTCAAACCAAAATTACAGCTCTTGGGTAGACTTGGCAGAAAACTACTAATACAACTCAGCTTGATTAGAATCTTTATTGCAGATAAGAAATAAGCCTTCAGTGCAATACACAAAGTCAGAGGCTACAGTTTTCATTTCTTCCTTCCGCTGTTCCAAATTAAGGAAAACTTGCCAGGTCTTTAGGTAGACCCAGGAGGTGGGAAAGATATGGTAAATCAGCATCCATCTCTAGTCTTTAGCCTCCAGTCTACAACTTTACATCCTCAATCCTTACAGAAGTGAATTTGCTTGAAGATGAAAATAAATGTTTTTCATTTTTTTTCTTTGTGGCTACAGTAGATCATAAAGGAATGAGGACAGAGAAGTGCAGAAGAAAATAGCAAATATCAATAGCCTTATCTCCAGAATAGTTACAACAAAAATTGGCTTTCACATAGCTTTTTATCTTAACCTAAAATGTGTTTGGCAGCCTATTTTAAAAAGATAATTTTCATAAACTGATTTTTAGCCAACTACAATATATTTTGTTTCAATTAATATAATATATACTGTATGGGATGGTTCACACATTTAAATAAATACACTCACCAGGACATAGCTTATAAGGTAAAGGAGTTTTTATCAACTCTAGCAAACCTCTGGAGAAGCAAAAAGCATGAACGAATAATTAACTGAAGTCTGGGGATATTTAAAATTGTTATTAGTGTCCGAACAAAATCCAAGGTAATTTAAAACACACGATCACAGCTAAATCTAAATTGGTAAAAATGGGCATCTTAGGAATGGCATTAGTTTCATTCAATGGCATAAACATCAGAATATATTTGTTAAAGGAAAATTATATTTGTTCTGTGTGACACAGTACGTCTTATCAGAAGATAAATAACATTAAATTATCTCAAGCAATTTGATCTTTATGCCACTTTTCTTACTGAATGAATTATGTATATATAAAAAGTAAAATGCCATCAATTTTTTGAGATCCCAAACATTGATAGATTATGATGCCTGAATAATGGAATTAATAATATGCCATCCACAGTAGATTCTTATTGCCTATACTTCTTCCGCAAACACTTTTCTCCTCTGCCGAAAAGAAGTATTTCTTTTTAAGGCCTTTAAAAATACAACAACACAAAGTTGTTACAATTCAAGAAACATCTTGGCATGAAAATTCATATGCTCCAAAGGAAAAAACAAATTGAAATGAAAGGTTACTTCACTCTTATCATGGGAAAATGTGCAATAAGGTCAAAAATCATGTATCTTGTTTTTAACAAAAACATTATTTTAAATTGGAGTTAATGTGGATTGAAGGTAGACTATTTTGTTACTAGAAAGACAAAGGAAAAGACAAAATTGCCAGATACAAGCAAACTGCAGCAAAATGCTCAGTGACCACATCTGCCCTATTCCCACAATTTCTGAACATCCTGGACCTATACTCTACATAAATGATGATTAACCTTTTTGTCATCATGTGCTGAAAGCGCACGTGTGAGCTCACACCCATAATGCAATGGGCATGCCTTCCCTGCGCTCCCACTTTCACCGCATTTGTGTGCGACCCCCCTGTGCCCTGTTTTGGGCCTAGTAGGCCTCCCTACAATCTCCTGGGACCAAAAATGGGCCATGAGGGGGCGCCTCACCCCCTGCACCGCGTTTTGGACCTAGTAACCCTCCCTGCAGCCTCCTGGAACCAAAAGCAGGCCACAGGGGGGGTGCACTGCACCCCCCTGCATGCAATCCCCCTGCACAACCCAACACATATGCAAGCGCCTCTCCCGCATGTGCCCTGCCCCTGCATAGGTGCAGCAGAGACCCAAAAATCAGCTGCCTGGCAGGAGGCACATGTGTGGTGGAGCTGAGCTAGGGCCATGGCTCGTATGCTCCAAGAGAGGGCTCTGTGTGCCACTTGTGGCACGCCTGCCGTAGGGTCACCATCACGGTTCTACTTCTAACATGAAAATTCCCAAAATGAACCCATGAATATCAGTGATGTCCAAAACACGCCTCTTAACAACCATTTGATTTTATGCCACTCCTGATTTTTTTTTAAGTGGGTGGCTGTTTGGAGATATTCCCATCCACACTCCCCCCCACCCACAATAGGTAAAGATAACTTTGTAAGGGTGGGTAGAAGGGAAGGTTTTTACATTCTGATAAATAGGTGGTTTTGAATAGCTGTACCCACCCTTGCAGCAACTCTCTGAAATCATTTTTGCTTTCAAAATTTCAAACGTGCCCACCAGCCTCTCTTTCCAGAGCCTCTCTTTCCAAATATGCTTTTACACAGTAAATTCTTAATGCTATAAATCAGTGGTGGGATTCAAATAATTTAACAACTGGTTTTCTGCCCTAATGACCATCTGTGTAGGTGGGGCTCGGTGGTCATGTGACTGGGTGGGCGTGGCCAACTCAAGGTCACTCAGGTCGATGGGCGCTTCGCCTTAGCTGTTACAATGTAATAAGGGTTAACCAGAGAGGCAGTTTCTATAAGCAGATCAGTAAAGATTAGGCTAGAAACAACACTAGAATGTTTCCTTCCTGCCTTTCTTGCAGGATTAGCCCTGTAAAGTGGAAAAAAAACAAAAGGAGATTTCTTCCAACAATCGGTTTTCTGAATTACTTGGAAAGTTACCACTGGTTCTCCCAAATAGGTGCGAACTGGCTGAATCCCACCACTGCTATAAATGAATTTATAAGTTTCTTTCTAGAATACATCCTGTGTCAAGAATTATTTATAGTTGATTCATAATAGATCAACACAGGTTTTTATGGACTTCCAACCATTTACCAATACCAAATAAAATTACTTTTAGCGAGTTGAAAACAAAGGAAGTTGTCTCAATTCCCTTAATCGTTTAAAATCTCTCTCTATAGCCATAACTACTGTTCATCTACTTTCAATCAACTATAAATGACAAGGCTATATTTAAAAGAAAAAAAATATTACAATACTAATAGTATGAAAACTGAAGTTCTAGAAAAGGTTGGGTATAAAATTAATTCTAAGTAGGAAAAGTCAGCAGTTCATTGCCCTATAGCATGGGTGTCGATTTCATTGAGGGCCACATCAAAGTTACATTTGACCTTGGGGCGCCGGGGTGGGCCTGGCCCAACCTGATGCCACTTATGTCAGAGGTACCTGTGGCATCTGAGCGCTTTGCCAGTGAAAACGGGCTCCCAATCTCCATTTTCGGCTTGGATGGCCTCCTGCAATCCTCTGTGAGTGAAAACAGAGCTGGGGAGGGGTGCATGCGGCCCTTCCCAGCTTCATTTTGCTAGCAGAGGCACTGTGGGCCAGTCCTTCGCTGTTTCCAGAGTAGCCCTGCAGGTCACATCTAAGCACCCCGTGGGCCGCCTTGAGTTTGACACCCCTGCCCTATAGAATACACAACTTGTATGGTACTACTATCTACTTATAGTGCCTTTATTTTGTGTGTGTGTGTGTCTGTGTGATCCTATCAATATGTCAATGAAAAATATTTTATAAGATAAGCAGTAGCATTATTTATTCTCATCTATTTAAACATTTTAACAGCAATAGATAAATTTGTGTCTAAAACTACTCTCATAATTCTCACTAGATCTGAGTGATATGAATTATCATACACTATTACAACTATACAACTGTATACTATAGACACACACATATACACTATTCAACTGCTGAGTGACATAAATTATCATACCCTGCTAAAGGACTACTTATTTTTAAAAGATTTTAGACAAGATAGAGACCATGTATGAAAGCTTAGCTAAGTTATATCAATTTTTTTAAGATGGAAGAGGAACATTACTATTTACAGTCTCTTGCCTTCCTTTCTCTGAGATAAGCTCTTACAGTACTTTGCTTTCAAACAGTGCCAACAGCCTACTTGGATGGAAAATTTAAAGGATGAACAACTACAGACCATTTATGCATTTGTAATAACCTGCATATAGAAGATGTGGCCTATTACATCAGGGGTGTCAAACTCGATTTCATTCATGCGGCTCAATGTCATTCGTGTTAGGGGTGCCTGTGGTGGCTCGAGTGCTCTGCCAGAGAAAATGGGCACCCAAGTTCTGTTTTTGGCTCGATGGCCTCCTGCAACCCTCTGCCAGTGAAAATGGAGCTTGAGAAGGCCGTACGCAGCCCACTCAAGTTCTATTTTCCTTGGAGAGGCACAGCGGGCCGGTCCTTTGCTGTATCTAGGACAGACCTGCGGGCCAGATCTAAGCACCCTGCGGACCGACTCCGGCTCCTGGGCCTTGAATTTGATACCCCTTTATTACCTTGAAAACTTTACCAGGAACCTAAAGCTACATTTACTATGCCCTTGTTAACCCAACGGAATCAGTCTAATTTAGAAGGAAAAAACCCACTATTTTCTATTGTCAGAAGCAGATGAACATGTACAAAAAAAGCTGTTTTGTTTGCAATGGCTGCAAGATAGAGAAATTGTGTTGTAAATATTAGAGATGATTGGACTGATAAGGATTGTTACAATTTTATATGAATTTGGCTAAAATCAATGGCTGCAAATAAATGTTTCAATGAATACTTGGATTAATGGCTGCCAATTTCAGCTCATTATAATTCAGATCTCTAGACGTTATTAACCTAAGATCCCACAATCACAGAACTCGCAATATATAATAAAATAAGCTTCTTAGGCACTTGGGAGTCAAAGCTATTTAGTGTATGGCAACTGAAGTAGCAAAAAAGCACTTGCAATAAAAATTAGTTTTGTAATAAAAGATTACAAAAATCACTACAAATCAGACGTGAAATGTATGATCTTGAGTACAATTGTATATCATGGCAACGTTACCAATCTTGGTTGATTTAGAAAGATAAAGAAGTGCTTAGTGCTTAGATGGAACACCACCTGATTATTTACTTACACACACACACACACACACACACACACACACACACACAGAGCCCCAGGCTAAGGTATTAAATTCGGCTTCAATGTGACTTTTTAATTTTTTTTTTTTTTTAATTGACATTTGTAGGCCGCCCTTTTCCCTGAGGGGACTCAGGGCGGCTCACATAAAATCAGGGAAGGGGAAATGCAGACAATAACAAAGACACATATAATAAAAACAGTAACCAACATGCATTCATCATTCGGGAGGGGCAACTATCTTCATCCCCAGGCCTGACGGGCTAGCCAGTTCTTCAAGGCTGTGCGGAAGGCCTGGACGGTGGTGAGGGTACGAATCTCCACGGGGAGTTCGTTCCAAAGGGTCGGGGCGACTACTGAGAATTTATGGTATAGATGCTAGCTGCAACAGAACTACAGTGCATTCTCAGAAAATTACCTTCTCCTCTAAACTGTACAGTAAAAAGTTATTTCTCATTCAATGCTGTGAAAAAATAGAGCCCTATCTGAAATTCAGAATGTCATTCAGCAAAAATTAATTCCTGTGGGAAATAATTAAGTACACACCTAATCCCTTTTCCTAATCTCAACAAAATCCAATGTGTTTCTGATAGATTGGATTTTGATTTGTTGCTATCCCAGGCATTCAGTCGCAATTAAAAAAAAAACGCAAACAGGATGCCCTACAAAGATAGAGGAAGAAAAAAAAAGAAAAGAAAGCTATCTCAAAAAGAGACTTTGACTTGGCATGAAGTTAGCTCTGCAGCTGTTGGCTCAAGGTTCATGGCTAAAAAAAGCACAAAAAAGGCCTTGACTAGGTTTTCATATTTTTGTTCACCAAGGTGACAGTGTAATATCCTTTCTTCTACCTTCTGGCAAGCGTGCTAAGTTTCAACCTTGAAAATTTGGACAAGGAACATTTTCAGATTTGTACTCCAGCACCAAAGTGTTCAGATCATTTGCTGGGTGAAACCAGCAAGCAAGCAATTATTGATAATATAAAATACAAGATAGATTCTTTATTTTTTCTTAGTGTGTACTTTTAATTTTTTTTTAAAAAAAACCCTTTCTTAATATTAAATATTGCTTTGTTAAAAAATAATAAAGATTATATTTTAAAAATGTAGAAATCTCTCGTTCTATAATTCTTGCTCTGAGAATTGTCAGGTGTAGAAGTCTTCATTCTGATACCTTTTCACATCCTGCTTAAGCCATGTTCTATCAAAACAACCCCTTTTTTGTCTCTATGGCCTCCTTTGAAGAGATCTGATAGACACATTATACATATCCATTCATGCCTTTAAATTAATGCACAGAAGAGGAATAACATATACACAGGAATCAAACAACTACATATCAGTTTAAGACTGATATCAATGGTGAGTCTTTCCTAAAGGCATTATATAAAATGCTGCTGAAAACCCAGCAAGGGATATACAGTGTCCACGTCCCTAAATCATTCTAGGAAGGTGTCAAAGAGATACCTCAATAGCTTTTAAATTGACTAATTTTCCTCTCTAGTATAGATTTCCCATAAAGATGTTAAAAGTTCTGCATAATCTGGATCCAAGATAGCCAAAATATTGCTTTCTCCGTCAAAGTCTAACGGGCATTTATGTCTTTGGGATGAGTTCTTGTCTTGATCATTGCACTACTGTATTTCCCCCAAAATAAGATTGGGTATTATATTAATCTTTGTCCCAAAAGATGATTAGAGCTTATTTTCAAGTGATATCTTATTTTCAGGAAAATACAATAATAAATGTATCCATCTGGCTTATAATCTTAACTAAGGCTTATTTTTGGGGTAAGGCTTATTATGAGCATCCTGAAAAATCATGCTAGTGCTTATTCCCGGTTAGGTCTTATTTTTGGGGAAACACTGTATTAAAGACACATTTAGTGGGAATCTCGGCAAGAGCTTTCTTACTTGTTCCAAGGTTATGACGTCCTTCCTCAAAGGATATTAAGGTATATTTATTTGCTACTATTCTGCCAGCAGCAAAGCAATTCTTATCCAGGCGAGAATCTTTGCATTTCAGATAGTCTAGCAATATTTAATGTTAATATTGCTAGTCATTCTGTGAGCTAACAATATTAACATTAATATTAACAGTTGATTCTATTGGGAGAATCAACAGATATAAAACAACTATTTTAAAACAAAATGACAGAGTTAATGATGGGGTAAGAAAAAAAAGAAGTATTGCAGATATATTTTGTCTGGATCCCAAATGGAAACAGTTAATCAATTTAACAATATATTTCTTACTGCAATGAATAAAAGAGCAGAAGATTGCAGAAGCCAACAAATTTTACTTTTAAATGTATATTTTGTTCTACCAAATGTACACAAGGATTATATATAATTAAATTCTTAATCCAGAGTGTCTCTCTGTTCCAATCAAATGTCAAAATGTAACTGATCCTTAAATCCCCAATATTAACCATATTTTATTTTACTGAAATCTGACTAAAATCAATTTAAAGGAGATATGAGCTTCCATTATTGCTATATACTTCTATATATTTTTTATTTCAATTGTAAGATGTTCTAGACTTTGTAATACTGGTATTTTCCAATGGCACTTTAGTCCACATCTACTACTGAATGAATCATCTTTTCCAATAATTAAGGTTTTTTTTTAAAAACCAGGCTGGCTGATAAAAGTTGGCAAGTTATTATTATAATTTCAAAACCCATTCAGCAGAAAACAAAGCAAGCAATAGAGATCAGTGAGGGCAACAAAACAATATTAGGAACACTCTGGCATTGCTAAAGTTTGATTTTTTTGGTTTTCACAAAAATAGTGATATTTAAAGGTATAGGCCAACACTTCCATTAGGCTGGGATTTTTATGAGACACTCTCATGTCTTGTGGTTAGTAGAGATTGTTTCAGCTAAGCTGCCCAACTTCAACAAAATAATGCAATCAACCTGAAAACAAATAAAATTAAATAATAAAATAATAGGTTAATGTGAATAAATGAAAGTCTAAGTCTAATACAATTGTATTTATATATTGACACATGTTAGTATGTAATCATTTCCAAATAGTTCATTGAGTTTTACAGTAATTTACAACACAATGCAAAGCAACCTTCTCAACCATATCCCAGTCTTCTAAATATGTGGATTTTAGCTTTCATAATTCTTACTCAACATGACTCTAAGAATTCTGGGCCCTGAGGACATAAAAGGTTGGAAAAATGTAGAATACTGGTATCAATTTGAATAGTCAAAACAGTCCTTAGAAAGATGGCCCAGCCTGAGATGTATGGCCACCAAAAGCTTTGACAAAGCACTTTTTACTGCTGAGAAAATTACATTGAAATGTCCCACAAAGTCATTAACAGGCAAGCTTGAGAGAGATTTTACACTTCAGTACACTTGATCACAATTAAGCGGTTGCTAAAGGCGTGTGCCCCTTCAATGAGCAATGTTCACCAATGACAAACTTCTACTTTCTTAATATGAGATGGGGAACTCTTTTTATGAAATATTTCCATACTATTTCTCATCAAACATCTGTTCAAACATTTGTAGAACGTAACAAAGTTTAAAATCATATGCATGTATATACTTATAGGAGGGATTAGACATGCAGTCGGTTTGGGAAACTGGTATACATACTTCTAAATAGTTAAGGAATTCCAAAAGCTATTTTTAATATTCAAAATGTGAGCATGGACATAATCATCTTCTATTTCTTCCATCAATATGCATTTGATCTTGTGTATTTAATTCCCCCCCCCCTTTCCGAGCGGGCCAAAAGCTACTATGCTATTTCCGCTGTGAATGTGGCTGCTATCACCCACCTGACAGGTGCTAAATACAGCACTCAACAAGGAATTAATAATTTTTTGCAATTCATCTCCAAATGTGTTGAACAGATGCCTAAAACAAATTTCAAGAAAGGTACGGTTTGGCTTGCAGATTCAAAACAAAAACCAAGCCCAGTTTTTTAAGAAGAAAACAAAACAGGAATGTTATCTACAGAAATATGATGCCAAGATAGGAAATGATCCATCCCCCACTACCATTAGATCATCCGCGTTTTAAGCTAGTTTTCCCAAAAGGACTTGCATCACGGAGTTGTATACACAAGAATAAGTCTGGAGAAAATTCAACTGGCTCATGTTATGCACACAGGTTCAGTGGACTTAGACGCCGTAGATTTATGCATCGTTCCCAGGAACTTTATCCCTCTGCTTTTCCATAAGAACGCATTTCCCTCAGGAGGCTACATTATTACATTATTATCATGTATGACAGGAAGAGCAATGTGGTGACCTGGAGGTGAAGACTCTCACCTCTCACTCAGAAAGTTGCTAGTTCAATCCTAGGTAGAGACAGATGTTTCTCTATCAGAGCACAAAGAGAAAATATCTGCTGCGAACTCCATTGGCATCAGGAAGGGCATCCAGCCAGTAAATACTCAACTCCATTTCGTCATCCTGACCCCACCCCAAAGCAAGGGGTTACAGGGTTGTAAAAAGGGGAAAAAACATATTACAAGAATTGATCTTATGAGTTGCATTGACAGACTGATCCAGTTAAAACTACAGAGGCATTTCTTACTCAAAGGAAATGAAGAGAGGGAATTGTTTCCCTAAAACTAGAGTAAACCTCAGTGGTAGAAGAATGGCTTTTTATATATAAGGTCAATTCAAGGCATTTGTAGGCCGAAACCTCAGTCTGAGACACCACCAAATAAATAAAGTCAAAGGAAGATTGTTCCACTTAAACTGAAGAACCAATCGGATTATTTTTCAAGCCAGAATATGTGCAGGCATTTAGTTTCTCTTTTTTTGTTGTTAAAATAAAGCCATTTATTTATTGCCAGTCAAAGGGATTTTATTCTATTTGCTTATTGCTTTAGTCCAACACTGATCTCAGAAAAACTAAGTGGCGTAGGAAAACAAAACGAAAACAAACAGAAGACATTGATTAGTGTGTTGCTTCCTATATTCGTAAACCCAAAGTACACATATTGGGTGTCCTTTTACTTAAATGTGGTAGTGGGTGGGCACATCAAAGCAAGGAAAGTAACATTAGTGGGACTGCAACACATCACGAGATATGCAAGTATTGGGACTATGAGATGATCATTTTAATAGTTTAAATAAAATCTTGAAAGAGCAGACAAGTGTATTTTTTCCTGATGGTTTATGCCGAAATTTTAGTGGCACAAGAGAGATGCAGAGATCCATTAATTTATAGGCTACCTCCACAGGGATGCTAAGGGAATGAAGCCTATTTGAGTTCTGGACTTGACTGTCCCCTCCAGTGGTGAAATTCAATTTTTTTTTTACTACCGGTTCTGTGGGTGTGGCTTTGTGGGCGTGGCAGGGGAAGGATACTGCAAAATCTCCATTCCCGCCCCACTCTGGGGCCAGCCAGAGGTGGTATTTGCCAGTTCTCCGAACTACTCAAAATTTCTGCTACTGCTTCTCTGACGTACTCAAAATTTCCACTACTGGTTCTCCAGAACCTGTCAGAACCTGCTGGATTTCACCCCTGGTCCCCTCTTTCTTCTCTCTAATACTACCCATGCAGAGAGACTCCCAGCTATTGTTATTAACTACATTTTGGTTTATTTCAGAGTTAAGAACCAAGTGAATTCATACAGCACTCAGCTATTAATGTAGGTTAAAATACAACCATTATCCAAGATTTGAAATCTGATGTAGCTGAAGACTATATAAACTACAAAGAAAAAATGTTTTTTTAATCCACCCAAACATCTGAAAGGATTCAAAAATTCAAGTGAGAAAATTCTTTCTTACTTAGCCTGCAACCCTTCTCCAAGGAAGACTGAACTGTTCTGAAAATCGTCAATTATTCTGTGTCTTTTTATAAATGTGCTTCAGTCAGAGAATACTATAAATGCTACCTTGCTTCTTACACTTTTATTCCATCTCCTTGTCTGTATATAGTAATTTATGCAATCTTTTGAAATGTGAAGCATAAACAGTTTGAATTTAGTCCATTTTTAAGTGTAGAGTTTCAACATTCTTTTGACCAAAATTTCTAGCAATAGTTCTCCATCATAAGTTCTCTAAGTGTTCTGAAAGAATGAAGGTGTTGCTTCATTAAATGCTAAAACCCTATTCAGTAAATCTAACACAATCATATTTTCAACTAGTTCCTATTTAAAATGCTGTTTTAAAAAAATTAAAAAGCAGCTGTGTCTGCAAATAAGGTTGGAATTTATGTTGTCAGTCCTGATAATAAACTATAGTAATTTCATTTTTATTAATTCTATCTGAGGTGTTCTCCAATGCAGTATAATCTACTGTTTCTTATTCAATATTAATGGCTTTAATTATGAAAGTATCATATCTTAAAAGTTTTCACCCTCAAATTTCTTCAGTGTATACAAGTATGTAGTCAATTCTTTTACCATTTTGCTAAGCAGTTACCACATTTTTCGGACTATAAGACGCACCAATGTTTTGAAGAGGCAAATTTTAAAAAAAGTAGTTAGGTAGATAGAGGGAGAGAGAGGCAGAGAAAGAAATACAGAAGGTAGGGAGGGAGAGAGTGATAGTAGTTAGGTAGATAGGTAGGTAGATAAAGGGATAGAGAGAGAAATAGAGAGAGAAATACAGTGGATAGGTAGGGAGAGAGAGAGTGTAGGTAGGTTGGTAAGTAGAGGGATAGAGATAGAGAGATAGAAATACAGTAGATAGGGAGAGAGAGAGTAGGTAGGTTGGTAAGTAGAGGGATAGTTAGAGAGAAATAGAGAGCAATACAGTAGATAGGTGGGGAGAGGGAGAGTAGTTAGGTAGGTAGGTAGATAAAAGGGAGAGAGAAATAGAGAGAGAGAGAAATACAGTAGGTAGGTAGGTGTTTCTGATGGCACAGCACTTGATCAATGTAATTCTCTTCAATCAGAGCTTTCCAAAAGGAAAATAAAAGTTTTTGCACTCTGCAAACCTCTCCAAAATGACCCTTTTTTTGCAAAAATGGACCCATTTTTTTAAAAAAAGGCATGAATAGCCTTGGGGGGGCGGCTTGCAGAGTGTTCCTGGGGGCATAGGGGGCCAAAAAGGAACAAAAAATGGCCCGTTTTTTGCAAACACGGGCCCATTTTCCATTAAAAAAAAATGCACGCATAGCCTTATGGAGGCTTATAGTGCTGCTGGGGGCGGGGGGGGGGAGAAATCAGCCCATTATTTTGCTCATTTCTGCTCTCCCCAGCCCCCAGGAGCTCTCTGAAAGCCTCCATAAGGGTATGCACGGCCATTTTGATGAAGGGGTGGGGCTTTGGGAGGCAAAAAAATGCTGTATTCGATGTATAAGATGCACCCAGATTTGCAGCCTCTTTTTTGAGTAAAAAAGGTTCGTCTTATACTCCAAAAAATACGGTACATATTGAAATTTTTAAAAGAACGAAGTGATACCTATTCAAATAGGCCAGTGTTTTTATTTCTCCAGTATCTATTAAAATCATCCTAGAGACAACTTATCCATGTGGGACCTACAAGATGGTATTCATTTGATGGCACATAATTAATCCATTTAAATACTATTGCCTAGATTATTTATGCATCCAGCATCACTTGCTGTAAGATGGAGATTTATCTATATAACTTAGACAAATTAATTTAGCTATTTACCCCATCTCTTTTCTATATTTCCATCTTCAAAAACAGCCACATCCATGCTTGTGCTTTGTTCAATGATGCCACTGGGCATCAGCAGACCATCTAGAAATGGTCATATTCCAATATCCTTTGATACTGCTGTCCAATTTATAAAGATCCTCCTTCTGATTGCTATGTATGTATAATGCACTGTGCACCATCTTCCCAAAGACTGTAAAAAATAAAAGTAATCCACCATCCTGCAATTGATGTCCCTCTTCTAGCTTTCAATATAATTCAATATCCCCCTAGGAACTGCCTTTTTCTACCCGTCCAACTCGATCTAGCAGATAGGATATGCAGCAGCTCCCAGCAGGCAAGGCGTATTGACTGGCAGGGACTGGACGATGGGCTTTTTCTGCAGTAGCCCTTGACTTATGGCAAATCCTCCCCTCAAGAGATTAGAATGGCCCTGACCTTATTAGCTCTAAAAGCTCTAAAAAAAGAAACTGGCTGTGTTCCCGCATCTGGGGTGCTGAATTTGCCAAGGGCCCAGTTTTCTA
The DNA here is from genome assembly GCF_009769535.1 of Thamnophis elegans. NCBI lineage: Eukaryota > Metazoa > Chordata > Lepidosauria > Squamata > Natricidae > Thamnophis > Thamnophis elegans. Next base: position 20,237,094 of record NC_045549.1, on the reverse strand, counting down.
GCTTTATTGTTAGCTGATCAAGTATCTCAGCTGCTATGCATATTTATTTTGGACCATCATTTTTTTCTTTAGTTTTTTTTAAAATCATTTTAAAATGTTTTAATGTGTTTATTCCAGCACATTTTTAAAAATTATAAACCACCCAGGGCCATTGATTGAGATAAGCAGCTATAAATGAATGAATAAATAAAAATAACTCTTACATAAATGGACAATGAAACTGAGGTATCACACTAATGCAAACTATCTTAAGCTATGGCACAAAACAAATAGATTTTTCTGGTGTCGCTAATGTTTAATTTGCTTTTTTTCTACAAAAAATGGGGCAATTTAAACCTGGAAATGAAGTATCCGCAGGAAGAAAAGCAAGCTCAGAGAAGTGCATAATCTGATGATTTTTGACAGACTGATCAGCATTTGACAACAATTTCACATGAAATTGTGATAATGACGACATAATGAGGGGTAGATTCTACTGCTATTAGATGGATAGAGCTAATTGAACCATTTTATCTAAGTATACATCTGCAACTTTGTACTAAGCAGGAAATGGTAATGACTTCTGTACTACAAGGCTCCATCATAGGTTCTGCGCTATTTGGTCTGTTTATGAATGACCTGGTTATGGAATTAGAAACCTTTGAATGATTTGGATATGGGGTTAGGTTACTAAATACAATGGATTCGACAGTAATATATTTAAACTGCAGTCATGCTCAGTGTGTTGAAATTTGATTTAAACCTTGCTATAAGAGAACTGCATGGACTTATCCAGGCAGTCTAGGAGAATCAGACACAAACAAAAGAAAAAAAATATAACATCTTTTCATAAGTTTGCTAATCAAACATTTGGAATTTGGAAAGAAGATAAAAGATCCAGAAGAAACACAGGTTTCACAAGTCATTTTTCTGCCTTTTGTATTCAATGTTCACACATTTTGCAACCTCAACCCAGTTGCTCATATGACCTTAACTTCTTTTAAGTTTTTTTTTATAAATATACATGAAGCTTGTAGCTGAAAAGGGATTCACAAAGACATATTCTCTAGCATTTTGTAATGATCTAAAAATTATTTAATTGCATTGGCCATTGGGAGAAGTTATCTTTTATGGAGGTTAGGATGTTACATGGCAGTAATACATTTGCTACAAAGGACATTATAGAAATGATGGGAGGTTCCACAGGGGATTGATGCTAACAGCTGGAGTGGGTTACCCCTCAAGTATTGTTAATTCTTATGGTGCCCTAAGGGCTTATCGAACTGAAATCATCAGCTATGATAGAAATAAATTGCTGCCATGTCACCTGCTATCTCTATGCTAAGTTCACTTGACCGCCTCCTGCCAATTACCTCCCTATGACCAATTAGATCCCACAGATTAGGCCTCCTCCGAATACCATCAGCTAGCCAATGTCAACTGTCGACCCCTCGGGGGAGGGCCTTCTCTGTGGCTGCTCCAGCCCTCTGGAACGATCTCCCCATGAAGATTCGGACCCTCACCACCCTTCAGGCTTTCCGCAAAGCCGTCAAGACCTGGCTGTTCCGGCAGGCCTGGGGCTGATGAGTTCCCAGCCCCACTTGAATTGCTGTGATTGTTGTGTAGCTTTTAAGCTGTTTTTGTATCTTGTTTTTGTCTTATTTGTTTTTTGTATCTCCCCCTTCCCCACTTGTTTGTTAGCTGCCCTGAGTCCCTCGGGAATAGGGCAGCATACAAGTATAATAAACATACAACATACAAACATATTTTTTTTTTGAGTATCTTTTTTATTTATTTCATTTTCATTTTCATTTTATACAATCACTTATATACTGTGCGTAAAAAAAAAAAAGAGAAAAAAAAAAACCCAACATGACACTTCATTCCCCCATACACCCTCTCTTCTCCCCCTCCAACTTTCATTTCACCCCTCCAGCATTCCCCTCTTCTACTTCCCTTCCCCCTCAGACATCTCCCCCTCCCTCCATCTCACCCTCCTTGCATTCCCTCTCACTCCCTCTTTACTTCTCCCTCCTCTTTCCCTCTTCTCCTCGCTTTGGTGTATCCATACATTTCAGTTTGTTTTAAAAGAGAAAAAGAAAAAAAGAAAAAAGAAAAACGAGCCGCAGTATACAAGTGAATTCTTATTGTTCTAAGAATTGAAACTGTAATTCCACCCTCCCCCCTCCCCCCTATAATCCCCCCTCCCTAACCCCCTTACGGCTTCGCAGGTCCCATACCCGGCATAATTCTTTAACAAGCATTTGAGTATAATAAGGCCAGCTAACTTTAAAATTATAAAAAATAAAATAAAAGTAAAGCCAAAGAAAAAAAAAAAAGAGAATAGTAAAAAATACAAAATAAAAAAACACACACACACACACAAAAAGAAAGGAGAAACAAGAAGGGTCAATAAACCCACTACGTTAACACAGCTTCCCATTATCTGTAAATCTTAAACAATGTAGCTCATTCCAAATTTCGGTTATTTTACTACTTGCAGGGTTTCAAACTGTATTAGAGCCAGGTAAGTTGATCAATTAGGATTCCCCAACTAAAAGTCTCATTGCTTTGTCTATCTATTCAGACCTTTAATTTATCTCTTTTTTATCCGAATATCCAAACCTTTCTATAAAACCATTAAACTCAAGTACTTCTTTCATTTTTCATTTCCAACACCTCCCTTTCTATCCTTACCCACCTCCACATGTAAATTTTTTTACCTTCCACCCTGCCTTTATCCATATCCACATATATATTTTATCCGCATCCATTGCTCCTCCCATATTTACTCCACTTTCCTGAAGACTCTCCGACCAATCTTTCTTGACCTTATATTGAAATAGCAACTCAAACAAACATCAGCTTGCATTCTAGCCCCAGGTAGTCTAATTAAGCTTTCGCTACCCTTCCCTCTCCCACGCGCCTCCCAACTCCGTTCGTCCCAGACCACAGCTCAAAAAGATCGCAATCTCCGCTCTCCTCGCCTAGGAAAATAATTCATGCGCAATTTGAGTTAGAGTTCAGACAAATCTTATATACAATATGTGTCCACAATCAGCAACGCTTCTTTCAGTCTCCATGTCTCATCATCGATATACAACTTTTCCATTTTATCCCAGACGGAAATCATAAAGCTTTAAGAACATCGCTAAGTCTTTATTCTTTAGTCTTCTGCCCTTCCGGAAGAGGAAAGCAACACCCTCCGCCTTGTAGCCACGTGTCTCGCTGTTTGTCTTCTCCTTCTCCTTGTCTCTCCCCAGGTCCGGATGAATCAGGAAGTCCCGCCTTCAAGGTCTCGTAGTAAAATTCTCGGGCTTCACAGAGAGAATTAATGCGGTGTTTTTGGTTGCCAAATGTAACTGTAATACCAGCTGGGACTTCCCATTTGTATGGAATCTGAGAATTTCTGAGTTCTTCGGTTAAGAAAGCGTACTCTCTCCTTGATCTTAATATTTGAGATGGTAACTCTTTAAAAACAATCAAGTCCTGTCCATCAATTCTCAACCTCTTGCTGTAAAGCCTCTGTATTATCTCATTTCTGGATTCCCTTGTGGTAAAGTATATAATTATGTCCCTCGGAAGCTGTCGCTGTTTTGCTACCCACGAATTCTGGCGGTAAATTCTTTGAATCTGCCAATCAAAGTTAAATCCCGGACTTCCCACCAAGCGGCTGAAAGCCTCAAAGAAGATCTGTTTCAAATTCTCCTGTTGGTTTTCACGCAATCCTCTAACTCTTATGGCAAAGGCAGTCTTATTATAATTTATCATGACAAGTTGTTTTTGAGCATTTTCAATTTCCTGTTGTAACGTTTGAATTTTGGATATCAAATTAAGATTAGTTTCTTCCAAAAGTTCCAATTTGTCCTCCGTTTCAGCAATATAATCTGTCATGACTGTCATTACTCCGATCATATCCTTCTTTGCCTGAGCAATTTTAGCATCAAATTGATCATATAAATCCGATATCAGTTGATTAATTTCCTGTCTGAAATCATTAAGCGTTTTGAGAAGAAATTCTTGTGTTAACAAATCTCCCGTGGAGGGTGTAGGAGGCAAGGGTAGCGGCTTCATAGAAGTTTTTGGAGATATGTTATTAAGGAAGCGCTTCTGTTTAGATTTGGGAGCCATTCCAGAGTAAAAATAAAAGACAAGCAATCAAGCGAGCCAAAAATCAAAGTCTCTGCTCCCCTCAGTTAATCTTTTAGCAATTAGTACGGAGAAGCCTTCAGGAGGGTAGGGCTGACTAAGTACGTCACATCAAACACAAAAGCTACGAGATCGCCATCTTGTGACGCAGCTAAAAAAGAAAGGGAGCCTTTTGCGAAATTGAAGCTGGTATTTTAGATAGTAATAGAAGAAATTCCTCAGGAATGGTCCCCGCCCGGATTGACTTTTAAATAGCTTAGCTTTGTCCTGGGGGGGGGGGCAATCTGCCTAGGGCTGCAAAAAAGGCAGCGCGGAAAACTGGCCGGAGTAAAGGCTCAGCTAATGTTGAACCTCTTCTCCATTCACAGCAAAAAAAAGCTATGAATTACAAAGAGATCCTAACGACTGACCTTCTCCCTGCCCCTTTCTGCCAGAAAGGGGAGATATCTATAGATCTTATAAGATATACGAACCAGAATCCTGACAGGAGCTTCATTGAGCTCCCGACGGCGGCAGGCTCCTCCCCCCGAAGCCAACATACAAACATCTTAAGAACAAAAGCAGTGACCTAATGGACTGAATGCCTGGACAATCTAACTCAACAATCTATTCTCCGTGACCAACCAACTATATCAGGAAGCCCACCACTTACCCACCAGATGGCCTTCAGAGGAAGTCACACTGCCATTAAAGCTAACAACCACTAATCCCTATGATTTTCAATAATATTCATCCTTACAGTACAGCTGATCCCAATGGCTTTTGTTTGAAGGATAGTTGATTACAATGATGAGTGAAAATATTTGTATTAAAATGAAATTTACTTTGCTGGTGTCTTTTCCAAATGTATCTTTCTTTCTAAATTTTCCAATGTTATTTCTGTATTAATCTGTCTTTACTGTACTCAACCAGCTTATTAAAAGGACAGCATGCACTCTGAGGTTATTTTTATTTCAAAATGAAGAGTGTATATTTTCTTCTTATGCCCTTACCAATAATTTCAGTGTGATACAGTTCATTAATTTTCTCTTTTTTCATCTTCTAGAGCAGCAGACTGCTTACACCAATTTATTTAAACCTCCTCCTCAAAATATATTTAGGATTAATAATACTAAAGTCTAAGACATTCTAGCTCTAGGATCAAGCTTTCTCATACTAGTCATTGTGTGTCTGATCTGAGATCAGAAAGCAGGTAGGCAGATATGCAAGCACAGAGAATCCACACTGTCATCTTTCTAAAATGTTTTCTCGTTTGTTTTTTTAAATTCATCATACAAAAATGACTGAGCAGATAATTCTGGGGTAAAGTTACAAAACAGTCCTACAATGAAAGTACATCTTCATTTGCTCATCTTATAGAATTTCTCAAAAGGAAGAAGTTCGTTGCAAAAATTATCTTGAACTGGCTTCCATAATTTTCCAATGAGGTTGGAACAACTTGTTTTGAGTTCTTTGTGTATTTGCAGCTTTTAAAGTTTTACATTAATTCATTAAAAACTATTTATTGTTAGAATTTGAGGAGTACTTTTTCTAGGATGTAGGGAAGAAGTATCACTAGTATATAAATAGTATCCACAATATTTTTATTCATTATTCATATTTGTGTTCCATTTTTAGAAAAAAGTTTATTCCAGATTTGTTAACTTGCATCTGATGTGTTCACATTCTTACAAAATAAATATGATTTAAATTTTTAAAAAGTACCTTAAATGATTTTTATTCTCCCTGAAGTCAACTGGCTTAGAGGTTGTAGTCCTAATGATTTTGCATTGCTCAATGAAACAGCCAGGTCAATACTTTTGTCATTTTTTAAAAATAATCTGTGAAAGGGATTTGATACTTTGTTAAAATTGAACCTAGCTAGTTCATTGCAAAGTGTTGCAGTGTTAATGTAATACTGACATGTAATTTCAAAGTCTTTTTGCATTTAAAAATCTATCAAAAAAATTGTTATACAATACAAATACCAACAATAATTAATTCTGATAGCAGGGTATAAATGTAATAAATAATTAAAAATAATAATAAACAGCACATTGTGATTAAATAGAAATGTAAACTATCAAAAAGATTTTCCCTTTCTGTTATCTTATTTGCAGAAAAAAAATTATCCCATTAAAATAATTTGTCTAAAATGGTATAAGGTTTCCTGCTTGAGCAGGGATTGAACCTCCAAGGTCCCTTCCAATTCTGTTATTCTATATTCCATAAATATAAAGCAAGGCAAGGAATGAAAACAAAAGAAAAAGTCTTAAAACTACAGCATACAGAATATGCTTCTAAAATACATTTCAAGTATTTTATCCATATAATATTCTATGCTTTAAAACTAGTTCCTGCTTTTTCCTAAGCTTTGTTAAAAGAAAAAATAATTTCATAAGCGTTGTTGAAGTTAAAATTAGTTTCAAAGTTATTTTAACAGCCCCCATGAACTAAAAGATCATCTCTGCATAATTTTGCATGCTGTGACAAATATGTCTCATGAAAACAACTATTGCTCCTGAACTACAGGCATTGCCATTGACCTATCTGCAAAGTAAAAAAAAATATTATATGATTCAATGCAATGTTTATACCACATCTGAAAAACTTGATTTTTTGCAGGCCAAAAATCTTACCTGCTACCCTTTATTTCAGTTCTCTGAATCAGTTTAATATTAATGTCTACGAAGATTGCATCAGAAAAATGACAGTAAAGCTATAGAACTGTACAGCACCTACACACTGCTAAGTAAATATATTAATATCACACATCTTTTTATCAAAATAATATGAATTTTTACAAGCTCCATATGAAACAAAACTATGTACCTGATCCCCTTAGGTGCAGAACATTCAAACCATTTAATCATAAAACCGACTTAGCGATTTAGTGCTCAGAGAAGCAAATTTTGATGCTTTGACATGATTTACCAAGAGGGCAGAGAGTCACAAGGAACACTTAGTTCTGGGGCTTTGGGAAAAGAAAATCAGCCTTAATATATTTCTCAGGCTTTCCAACAAGTGCAGAAAATAAATCCTGTAAAAAGCAGATAGGAAGATTTAACCGTAAAGATGTTGCATAGAAGCTTCAAGCTAGATCTATGTTCAGAACTCATTACATTTTATTGTGATTTTTCCCCCCAAAGTAGTTGTTATAAACGCCTTCTCTTCAAAAAAAAGGAGAAGACTGCAAATCAGACTGTGGCGTGTTCCCTGCTGACAGAAAACAAGGACAACCGCAAAGATTCCTAGCTTTGATTCTTGGGAGATTTCCTCAGGAACAGCAGGAGCGCCTGTAAAATCACATACAGCCAACAGTGCAGTGGCCTTTCCAAACCTTTTTAGTTCCTTCCTTGCTCGTCCTCCTCTTTTCCTCTCCTTTGCAAGCAACAGTGTCACAGCAAAACAATGCTGGGAAACAAGGCGTCCAAGGCATTAAGCAGCAATGCAGTATCTATGAAGCTGGCAAAAGGTAGCAGTGTAATTACTCCAACCAACCTTGCAATTATGTTAGGAGGAGGCAGTCCCAGCGTGAAAAATCAACCAAGGTTCCCCAGTGTCGTTGACAACTTTTACCCAGCAATTCTTCTTGTCACTATACAGAGACCACCTGGCCCAAGTCTCGGGAGTTTCTTGGCTTCCTTTGCTGAATCACTCGCCTCTCCCTTTCTCTCCCTTTGTCATCTCTGCCACCCAACTCTTGCTTTCATTCTCGTTTCCTTGAAAACAATCTGCTTCCCAATACTTGAGACTCCATATTCTATTCGCAGACTATTCGTTCATTCTATTCATTAGGCCCCCTTTCCCATCCTATTTCCCCCTCCTCCCTTTTTTTTTTGTCAGTGATATGTTGTATCCTAAGATTATAATATCTTCAATATTTTAACTTTTCTTATTTTTTCTGGTAGCTCCTTATGAATAGTCAAACTGGCTGAAAGTATTCCAGATGACTAAAGCAGTATAGATGATGGCTAGAGAGTTTTTACGCAAAGGAAAGACAACTAAACTATGACTAAGCAAGCTTTGTGACTCGAGTCGATGTCCACGTGAATGTCCATCATGGCTGTAACTGTAATTTGCCATTTCATGTGTTTGAACGCAGCCAGCTTATGCAACAAATCATAATTAAACAAACTGTGATTTAGCATACATGAGCCCAGTCTAAGTCAAAGGAAAAAGCTTATAACTTATGAATAGGTATATACATACATTTACTACTCTCCATAAAGTACAGGCAAACTAATCCACAGATAAAACAGCATCACCTATTGATAAAAAAGAAATTCTAGCTATTAGACACAGGTACATTAAAGTAAGAGAGAGAGAAAAGGGTCTATTTTAAAAAGGGAGACACAGGAACCGACATCATAAATTATCCACAACGTGCACAGCAGTTACAAGATTAATGCAAGCAGTAGCTCCTTTTCCTAAAAAGCTTGCAGTCCAATGTTACAACCAGCACCCACAGAAATATTTTAGCAATGGTTATAGACATGCTTGAAGGTTGCTATAGGACTGCAGTCAAAGTCTGTACCTTTGTACATGATTAATTGTAATTAAAGGCAGTACCTTTATATTTAAAATTAGATTAATATATTAAAAGAGATTCATATAATAAAAAGGTGTATAGCTAAATGCTAAAAGTTAAAATACTTACAATGTGTTTAATAAACAGAGCTGTGCGTACTCATACAAAAATAAGACTATAGTGCAACAAATATGAGGTAATTCTGAAAGTATGGACATACAGGATTCAACAGTCGGCCATCAGAACTTTAAGTCCTATGCTCCGTTGAAAATAAACCTTCAGGAACACTACTTTTATTATTTGAGTGATTTACATTGCATGTTTCTGTTCCTGAACTTCAAAACATAGGCAAAAGCAGTGGACAGATTCATTCAGTTCCAGCCTAAACGTCTGAGTGGATCAAAGAAATTAAAATAGTTTTCATGGTTTTCTCCAGACATCCTTTAAGTGACCTAGCTGGACACTTCATTACTAACAGTTTTTTTAGCCTTCACAAAGGATTTAAGATTTTGATGCCTTAAGCAAGTAAGTTTTTCAGGGTGAAACAAGTTATAGAAATAACTAGAGCATTCTGGGAATATTCCAATTCTTCTTGGAGACTTGACTCATCTATACTTTCACAACTCAGCTTGCAGTATAAATTAAAAACCCCAGGAGCCTTCAAATTGAGTCTGAAACAGTACGTGCAAGAAACTACTGAAACAATATACAGTATACTATGAAATTAATAATAACATTTAGGAACAGGATTTAATCTAGAGCATTTAAATCTTTAGACTTTGGGGAAAACCATTCCATAAATTGAAAATATCTGGCACCGAACTGGATACTGTTTGTGCTAGGTTGCCAACCCCCCCCCAAAAGAACTACAAATTAGCCAACCATGCTAGTATATTGTGCATCTACAACTCATTTCTTATTGTACAACCCCAGAAATTTGGGCCTAGTTGTTATAGAAATGTAAATAATTAAAGTAAATAGAAGTGAGTAAACATGGGTAAGAGGTTGTATAAACACAGCATTAGGCCCTCTACCCATTTGCTTCTTAGTGCAGCACAATCATGCTGAAACAACTTTCTCTCGTTTGTTTGATGTTGCTTTCATCTGATTCCCACCTTATAAGTAAGGCAAACAATCCTACGAATCAATTTCAAGGTGTGTAAAACGTGTAACATTTTACCACCAAGGGAAAATCTGGAGACTACTAGGATTGATCCGAAGTGTATTTTGGGATTGTGGTGAGACAGGAAGTAATCCCTTCCCTTTAGTCAGCCTCCAACCTTTACCATCTCCTTCAGTACTTTATTTCTTGAATTCTTTTTATAACATCACTTTCCTTTGTTTGGTGGACACCAGCTTCTCCGCAGGCTTCCAATAGTGGCAGATCCCCATTATGTCAATTAAACTTTATATTTGGCACTTCTTTTCACTTCCCTCCTGCTGAAATAAGAGAGACATTGTCCAACTACTTACAACTTACATGACGAAGTAAGCCTCACTTTTCTCAGGGACTATTTTAGGGTTGGCATTTCTCTCGTATGTATGTATGTATGTATGTATGTATGTATGTATGTATGCATGCATGCATGCATACATTTGGACCCTCACCACCCTCCAGGCTTTCCGCAAAGCCCTCAAAACCTGGCTGTTCCGACAGGCCTGGGGCTGATGAGTTCCTGTCCCCGCTCGAATGGTGTGCCTGTTGAGTTGCTTTTAAATTGTGGTATTGTCTGTCCATGTCTTTTTTCCCTATTTGTATCCCCTATCCCCCCCCCTGACTTGGGTTGTGAGCCGCCCTGAGTCCCCTTGGGGAAAAGGGCGGCATAGAAATGTAATAAATTCAATTCAATTCAATTCATGCATGCATATATATGTATGTATACACACACACACACAAATGGCAATACCAGACCAACATAGAGAAGCCAAAGAGTCCTAACATTGGACCCATCCTATATTTACAATTCAGCACTCTGAATGATGGATATTTTCTTAGGGATGAGAGAAAAAGTAAAGGAGAAAACTAGTCATTTTGTCTAATGTGAGTGTTACACATGCATATAACATCTTTCAGCGGAATCTTGGTATAGATGCAATAGAGGCAGGTACAGATTAGCAATGGGGACAGGCAAGGGCTGAGAGTCTCCTGGCTACTCCAGAAGCAAGATGGTTTGTGGAGTTCCAAAAAAGCTATATAATATTTTATCCTCCAAAGTGAGATAATGCAAAACAAGCAAACAAACCAAAAGCATTTTCACTATCTGCAAGGAAATGGTTTCCCTCTATGACCATTGTTGCCCCTAAAAGTTTCAGAACTTTTGATGTGAAATTAAAGAATCACCTCTCGTACATCTCTTAAAGCTACTAGTGAGATTGCTCTTATTTGTTTGTCCACACTACTATCAACAGCTTCTGAAAAAAAGAGAGGCAAGAACAGGTTTGATATACAGTTCTCAACCTCAGTGTTTGGGGAAAAAATACAGCAATGGCTAATTAATGAAATGAACAGGCCATACTTTAAAAAAAGAAAAACACTAGTCCTGGTATTTCAAGGTAGATTATTTCGGTGGCACTGCTTGCTTAAAGTGAGGGATTATGATATTGCATTAATCGCTCTCTCGGTTTCACATATATACAACACAAAGCATTTCTTGAAAAAAACAACTTATGTAAAGGGAGCAGATAATAAGTCTCAAAACAAGCAAACGGCATAGAACCATTAGATGTATTTCTTTCCTTACTATATTTGAATAATTCCAACTATATTGGAATTCAAGGTTACTTTATACTCCATAACCAGATAGATTCCCTTCCAGGCATTGATCCAGATTAGTCCTCCTTACAAGTAGTTTAATCCAATGTGCTCAGTCCAAGGAACTTCAGCACAATTGACATTTGAGTAAGTGTGGCCTGGAAATGCTGTGTTAGTACGTGGTATCCCCGACCGGTGCAGCTTTTCCCTTAAGACGTTTAGTGAAGTTTAATTGACTGTTTTACTAAATGACGATGCAGTCATGTCTTTTTTTCCCCATAACAGACCATCCCATCTGAAGTAATCCCTGTTCCTCTTCCTTAGTAAGAAAATCTAATGATGTATACAAGAGCCCTTGTAAGGACGCTTGCGTGGCAGGTTACCTTACACAGCGAGAATAATATGCCCACAATGCACAGGAAAGAAAAGTCTTAGACCTACAGCCAAACCGAGTTCACTTTAATGAACTGATGTCCAGCTCAGATAAGGCAAGGGAAACTTGGCAACTGATTTTGGAAAATGCTAATGGCATAATTCATTAGAAAACTGGGATTCCTGGTTATTGATAAGGTGGCAGGACCTGAACTCAGGACAACCTTTTTCCTCATTCCCAGCTCCTTCTTTCAGTCTTGGAAAGACCTTCCCAGCTGCCACCTCAACCATCCCCCGGGTGGACTAAGGTCACTCAGGGTACCTGCAGTCCTCCTGTCCCCCGCTACGGACATCCTGGCAGAGCAGCGTCATAGGAACGCCCCGACACTTGAACTGAGGGAGGGGGGGGAAAGCACACTTGCTTTTTCCGGCTCCCCCACGGAATCCGAAAGCGAAGGGGATGTGCGGATGAGGAAGTTACAAGTAGTCGGCTTCCTTCTCCCGTTGCTCGGACATGAGAGCAAGGAGGAGGAAGAGGAGGGGGTTTAATTCATGGAGGATTATTATCCCCCCACCCAAAAAAAGACGGAGCGCGCGCGAGGGGGGAGAACGCGCCCCCGACTTGCTAACAACGCCGCCGTCCTGTTCCACCCCATCCGCCCCTAAGGCGGGTTTGGTTTTAAAGGGCTGCCGGCTGTCCCTTTAGCGCAAGCCAGGACCCAGCTCGAGGGGATGCTTCAGCGGACCTGAACGGAGCCCGGGAGAAACGAAACTGACCTGCCGGGCTCGGGACAACTTACCCATGTTTCGGCCACAGGAAAAGGGAAGGCGGCGGCGGCGAGGAGGCGCTTTTTTTTTTTCCTCCCCCCTCCTCCCGGCGGCGGCTTCCTCTGCTGCTCGTGGGCTGCTTGGCTCTCCGCCTCTCCCGCGCCAGGGAGAAACAGGCGGGGCCCGGGGCTAGTGCAGCTGCTTGCGGCCAGGAGGCGCAGGGCAGGGCAGAGGCGCGGAAGGAGGTGGGGAACCAGGCAAAGGGGGCCAGCCCGAGCGCGCCGTGCTTTTCCTTGCCGCGCCTGGCTGCGTGAGTGTGTGTGTGTGTGTGTGGCTCTCTTGGGGGCGCTCGGGTGCACGCGCGCCGCCGTCGTCGGGAAGCGAAAGGCTGCCTGCGCCCGCGCTCTGCCTCTCTCTCTCTCTCTGTCTCTCGGTAGCAAAAAGGAGGCGGAGAGAAACGAAGGGGGAATTTTCCGGGGTGGTTGCGCGAGGGAGGGAGGGCCGGCGCGTGCGCCGCCGCCGCCGCCCCGGCTCGGGCCGGTCCACCCTGACGGTGCCTTTGCCTACAGGGGGAGCGAGGCGAGGCGGCTTTTGCAGGCAGAGAAACTGATGGCGCTCGCTCGGGCGTTTGGGTACAGCCGGGCAAGGCCTGCCCGTGAGAAGGCTGGCAACTCCCACAGAGGAGGAAGGAGAAGCCAGCACTCCAGCTGGAGAAAGGCGGCGGCGGGAGCGGAGAGCGAGCAGCACGTCGGCCGCACCTGACTTTGCCGTGCCTGAGTGGTCGTGACGTCCGGGGTGGGGTTGAATGTTAGGACGCGTTAATTTTACAGGGATGCATTGGAATTCTTTAAAAAGATGATTTTACCTCTTTCTTTTTTTTAAAAGCCATACCTTTGTTTCCCTGAAAACAAGACCTCCCCGGATAATAAGCCCAATCTGGCTTTTGAGTGCATGCTCAAAATATTGATAATATTTTCCCGAAAATAGTGCAACACAGCAGCAGCCATCAGGTGACCTCGTTTGCCATTTAAGTTCACATCAAAAATAATAAGGCCTCCCCGAAAATATGGCCAAGTGCTTATTTCGGGGGTCAAAAGAAACTAAGACCCTGTCTTATTTTGGGGAAAACACGGTATTAAAATAATTATTTTCTATTTACTCGCAGAACCCATGATAAGATGCAGTGGGTGAAATGAATCCCCCAAACAGGAGGACTCTATAAAGCAAGCTATGGGTCTGGAGAGAACAATTTGCCGTTGGATGAGTAGCTAGATTTTAAATTGGTGTTTGCACAACAAAGGGCCCCAGCCAGAATGTCCTTCTTTTCATTGCATAAAAGCAAAGAAAGCAAACTACTTTGTGGCTGAAGGTGTAATAGACCCCTGGTGGTAAAATTCTGCTCCTAATGGACAAGTGGTGCATACAGGATGGGCATTTTGAATTGTTTAGGTCTTTGTCATTATGACAGGGATGCTTTCCATAGCAAAGCATGATACGTGCGACATACATTCATATTCATCATATTATGAGCCACGGTGACACAGTGGTTAGAGTGCAGTACTGCAGGCTACTTCTGCTGACTGCCAACTACCTGCAGTTCAAATCTCACCAGGCTCGAGGTTGACTCAGCCTTCTATCCTTCCGAGGTTGGTAAAATGAGGAGCCAGATTGTTGGGAGCAATATGCTGACTCTGTAAACCACTTAGTGCTGTAAAGCACCCTGAAGCAGAATATAAGTGTAAGTGCTATTGCTATTATTCCCTTTCAGGTTATGCAATAGTGAGATGTTTTCCTCTTTTTTTCTCTTCTATTTTGTGTCCAGATATACAACTGCAAATTAACTAGATTATGGATGTATTTAACTAGACTGTGAATAGGATCTGATATTGGATAAGAACTAAATGAGATGTAGTGATATGTATATACATACATTCATACTATGCTATTTCTTTTCAGAGCAGATAGCATTATGCAAGCTGCAGAAAAGAAACAACCAAAGAATGTAAAGGCATTTCTTAAATTAGCTAAATTGGCATTCATTATATTTCTCTGCCAACCCAGTGGTGGTGAGATTCTGGCAGTGGCCCAATATATTATTCACAAATTACCGGATGCGGGCAACGGAACCGGGATTACTCCCAAAGCTGACATGTAAAGCTGTATATACCAATAAAAAAGAATTATCTGTAGCTCAGAGTTGAACTGTGGGGTTTTTGGTGTTCTCTTGTTTTCTTGAAGATACTTCATTGCCATGCTAAGTAACATAACACCAATTATTATTTTATTAATTATTAAATTTATTTGCAACCCATCTCATTTTGAAGCAACTATTTGCCTCCTACAGCATAAAAACATTAAACTCATCAGAAATAAATATTTCCTATCTGAATAAAATGACATTGTAATCAAAATAAAATCATAGGCACATGATGGGACAGGAAGGAGCCTGATGGGGGAGGTGACAATGGCTCTTAATCAACCACCTCCACTGTTATATTTCCTCATTGGGGTCCCAAGCCATCTGGCAGAGTCAAGTCTTAAGGGTCTTAGGTCAGACAGGTGGGAGCCAATTTCACCTCGGGGAGTAAGATATTTCAAAGAGCAAGAGCAACAGTGATGTTACCTAGTTTGGTGATGAAATGTCTGCAGGAAAACAACCAAGCTCGGAGAACACCAAGGACCTCAAAAACTCTGTGTTCCAAAGAGCAAAACTCCATGAGTTCAATTCCCAGTAGGGGATTTGAACACCACAGAGTAACAGCTCTTTTCATAGGATGAATCAAACGAGAATGAAAGCAGTCATGTATTGCTTTTTCTTGTTAACGGGTGATCTGAAAGTAGAAACGTGTCAATCCATTGTCACAATCAAGTCATTGTCATCTTAAGATTGATGCCCACCATTGACCTTTGTGGGAAGGGATATGTGTGGACCAGAGGTGGATTCCCAGTTCGGCCTGGATTGGGTGAACCAGTAGTAGCGGTGGCGGGAGGTTCCACCAATGCACCCGGATCGTATGCGCCCAAACTGGTAATGGACCTAGTAAATTGGCCTGTTCTAAGCACTTTTGAGTTTCCAAAGGATACCTGAGAAGTTGCCTAGCAGGCAGTTCTGCTGATTTTTATTGATTGGATTTAATTTGATTTGTTAAGGCTGTCCAATTCCAACTACCATCTCCCTTTCTCATAAGGCTGAAACATGCCTTTCTATTTTCTAATTACAAGGAAAGAACTTTGCTGCACCTTATATTGCTGTTTAATAACAGCATAGACTAACCCACTTCATTGGGCACTCTTCTTATTGATTTTATTTTTTATTACAATTTAATTACATGGCAACCAACTCCAGAACAAACCTGGATATTAAATAGATAGGAAACAATAAGAAAGGAAAAATTTGCAACCAGAAAAACCACATTCTGTTTATCATAAATTGTAATGAACAGGCTCCATCAGTACGTTATCCAATACCTGGAAGAATCGCCAATTTCTTTTAAAGACTATCAAGTCATCATCAGGGTGGAAGCCATGTATCTGACTGGATTAATGGCTCTGTATTTTCTAGGGTATTTAACTAAGTTTGTTTAGTGAAAAGATCTGTCACAGCTTCTAAGCAGAGGTTCTTGCAAACTGTCAAACATTGCTTAGGATGCACACTATTCCTGTAGCTCATGGTTAACCCCATATTTTGTATATAAAAGAACTCAACTTCGTCTGGCACTTCCTGTTAAAAATCCAACCTATGGAAAAGCATTTGCCTAAAACTGGCAAATATTATCAGTTTTTGAGCTTTATTATAATCTTGCTCAGTGAAACTAGTATTAGTACTCTGCTGACCTGGGACCCAAAGGAAGTAAGGAAGGACGCAAGGAAGAAAAAGTGCAGAAGGCATGTTGCTCAGATCCCCTTTCATCTAACTATACAACAGTTTCACTTATGTACATTTGATATATATAAATGGCAAATAAATTTATAAGTACTATTTCCCTTCATAAATGCAAAATTGAAGCATGTGAAGGATTAAACAGAAGTTTCTAGACTACTTCACTGCTGCAGTAGATATGTTAAATTCAGCTGGAATGTAAAATTCTGTATCATCTCATTCAAAAGCAATAATTTCTTCTCCTTATCTGTGGCAAATTAACACAGAGCACTTTTCTTTCAACAACACTTTTAATTGCACTTAAAAATTTGACACCTGCAATATGCATTTTAGTGTGTTGTATCTTCTTCAGACTTAGCCTGTATGGTCACTTTAGGATTTAGGGGACCATACAAACCCAGAAAATTGGGTTGAGTGAACTTTGGTTAACATGACATGAATAAACATTTTGTATTAGCACAACTATTAAATTATTATGATCCGCCTTTACATTGTGAATGCTTTTCTAGCAAAAATAGAATAAGATAAATATATAAATCAAAAAGTAATTGATGTTTTTTTCTTTAAAATGAAGGCATCAGTGAAAAAAATAATGGTATAATGTCAGAAAAAAATTGTCATATTGTTACTACAATATTTTCTAATATTCCATATATTTTAGAGCTATGGTATGGAATAAAGAATTGTCAGTCATCTTGACGGATCTTCCGAAATGCTGACAGAATTCTCTGAAACAATGTTAAGGCACAATTGTTCCTATACATTACTTTCATTTAAGTAGGATATTTTGAAAAAAGATTGATGACTTTCAGGAAGATCTGAAGAAAAAGTACAACCGTTAATTTTGACAGCAAAACACATTATTTCCCGATAGCTTCCCCTCTCAAGATTTGTTACATTATAAGTACCATCACTTAGAATTTGGATGTAATGTTCACATGATTTAAAAATTACTCCTAGTGTAAGTGGTTTAAGAGCTATGAATAAGTGCTCTGAATCTTGTTCATAATATTGCATGCTAATTTGCTGTCAATAAGATTTGCAGATATGTATGGGGGAAATATGGAGAAGAAATGAAAACATTTAGCTGGAGGTATAGCTTGGAGATAATCTGCATAAGGTGTTCTATGGGAATATATGGGAACTACTGCATTGGCCTTAGGGCCAATCACTCTCAGTCCAATTCACCTACAGGGTTGTTGTGGGGAAAATAGAAGGAGGAAGATGTGTTGGATGTGTTTGTTGTCTTTAATTGTTAGGACATAAATAAATAGGCTATCGTTAGGTTTTTATTTCCTTCAAATAAAGAGTCTCTTTCAGCTAAAAAACAAAATTGCAGCCCTCTACCCATGTAAATGTATTTCGTATTGAATGAGGAAGTACAATAATGTTGATGTCAGGAAAACATTTTGCAGAAGAAACTGGGAATAAATCATACCACTTGATACTGCGACAGAGATAAAAATTGACTTGGCCATAGACAAGCAAGCCTGGATAACTGAGGAAGTCCATGATGTAAGGAAACAGGTGAGGGAATACTACAAGCAGTCCTAAGAATCGGCTCACTTTTGTGGCCTACCAATGTTGATAGTACTGAATAGAGTTAATCGTGTACAGATTAAAAAGGGGGCTGGACAAGAATTTGCAAGAACTAAAAGAGAAGTCCATCCCCCTTGCATGTGTACTATATAAAGGAACTGTGGTTGGGTCAAAACACTAAAATTGGGGAAGCTTTGTGTTAGATGAAAATAAGACCACAAATGCGAACATTTGCAAAACTAGACTTGATATAAGTATTAGGTTGCCTATGATTTGGGTGAAGAAGAATAATAGGAATTGCTGATGGCAAATTAAGGTGAAAGAACGGGAAAGAATTTATTCCTCCTGATAACAAGGAAAGGCATCCAGATTTGACCCAGGCACTTAATTTAACAGTTTGGATTCAAACCTCAGGAAGTGCCAGGCTTAGGCACCTGTATGCAGGGCCGGATTTTCCTATAGGCTAACTAGGCTTCAGCCTAGGGCCTCAAGATCAAGAGGGGCCTACATTCAAATTGTTAGCAAAATTAAAATTACACTATTCTAAAAACAGTGAACACTAAAACACTGAACCGAAAATAAGGAGAAATTCTACGCATATGACTAATAAACAAACATAAAAATGTATTGGTTAAGATTGTTCCAGTGCCGCGGCAGTTGGGGAGCCCGCCCATGTTCCCGGCACCAGCGGTCGAGCGAGAGGCGCGGCCGCTCCCAGTAGCCGCCCCGTCGACGCGGAGCCCACCAGCGGCCAGGCAGGTGAGGGCGAGGGGACCGAACCGGGCAGCTGAGTGCAGCAGGGGAGGCGGGTGGCCTCGCTGCCTTTGCCGCAGAGCAGAGCCGCCCTCCGTCGGGAGGCCAGCTATATATATTGATATATATATTGATATATCACAGTAATTATGTATTTTATTGTCTCTCATGTAATTTACAAACTTAAAAATGGGAGGTGAAAGGGCCTCATAAATGGAATAGCCTAAGGCCTCTTTTCATCTAAATCCGGCACTGCCTGTATGTGTGATAATAAGTGCAGAAGGATCTTGACTTGAATACTGGGTCCTATCTAACAAAAGGAGGTTCAATGGTGAGAAAAGTAAGTTTTTACAATTAGGCAAGAACAACTAAATGCACAAATATAGAATAGGCGCAGAGGTGGGCATCACATAATATAGCAATCGGTTTGCCCAGCAGCGAAAATGTGAGTGTGCGCATATGCACCGCCTTAAAAAACATGGTGATTATATAGGACAGGATAGTGACGGGGTGGGTGAGTGGGCCCAGCCGCTGGTAGGAACTACTGGTCTAAACCGGCAGCAGCCCACCTCTGAATACATGGTTTCTTGCTTAGTAGTAGTTCCTACCAGCGGCTGGGCCCACTCACCCACCCCGTCACTATCCTGTCCTATATAATCACCATGTTTTTTAAGGCGGTGCATATGCGCACACTCACATTTTCGCTGCTGGGCAAACCGATTGCTATATTATGTGATGCCCACCTCTGCGCCTATTCTATATTTGTGCATTTAGTTGTTCTTGCCTAATTGTAAAAACTTACTTTTCTCACCATTGAACCTCCTTTTGTTAGATAGGACCCAGTATTCAAGTCAAGATCCTTCTGCACTTATTATCACACATACAGGCAGTGCCGGATTTAGATGAAAAGAGGCCTTAGGCTATTCCATTTATGAGGCCCTTTCACCTCCCATTTTTAAGTTTGTAAATTACATGAGAGACAATAAAATACATAATTACTGTGATATATCAATATATATATCAATATATATAGCTGGCCTCCCGACGGAGGGCGGCTCTGCTCTGCGGCAAAGGCAGCGAGGCCACCCGCCTCCCCTGCTGCACTCAGCTGCCCGGTTCGGTCCCCTCGCCCTCACCTGCCTGGCCGCTGGTGGGCTCCGCGTCGACGGGGCGGCTACTGGGAGCGGCCGCGCCTCTCGCTCGACCGCTGGTGCCGGGAACATGGGCGGGCTCCCCAACTGCCGCGGCACTGGAACAATCTTAACCAATACATTTTTATGTTTGTTTATTAGTCCTTAACAGAGGGATAGAATCAAGATCATAAGTGTTAATACCACTTTATAATGTGTTGGTGAGACTACACTTGTACCATAATATTGTATATAGTTTTAGTTACCACGCTATAAAAAAGACGTGGAAATGTAAAAGGATTCTGGGAAATGGAGTTTAGTAAAAAATAATAATTTATTTGACACTTACTGAGACATGATTTGTCAAGGGGGGGTCAAAGCATGGCAAAACAGATAAATTATATGGGTTATACGTTACATGTTATAATACAGTAAGTCATAAAGTCCTTTTTTACTTGGGATAGATTAAAATTGATATTGCAAGGCACGTTTTATGACTTTGCTTGCATTTCATCCTCTGCGAACTATAGAGTAAATTACAAATAAGCAAACCATAGCTTAATGAAATGTGTGGACTCATCATTATGAAATGGGAAGTTGGACTTTGATATAAATGTTCATAAATGTATACCTATGCAGAAGAACTGAACTTTAAAATAGGATACAAAATGATCCATTGGAAACTATGGAAGGCATCTTAAATATAACACAAACTTTCAAAGAAGTTACTTTGGAATAACTTTCTTGACTTTGAATCAAATTTTGCCTCTAATTCACAGCAGTAATCATCTCAAGCATGTTTTGATGACTGAACATAAACCAAATATTTTTGAGTCAATGTCTGAAACTAAACCCATATTATATGTGTACAGGTAGTCCTTGACTAACAACAGTTCATTTAGTGACTGTTCAAACTTACAGTGGCACTGAAAAAAGTGATTTATGACCATTTTTCACACATGACATTTCCAGCATCCCCATGATCATGTGATCAAAATTCAGAGGCTTGGGTGCTGGTTCACATTTATGACCATTACTGTGTCCCAAGATCCTGTGTGATCCCCTTTTGTGACCTCCTGACAAGCAAACTCAATGGAGAAGGCTAATTCAGTTAACAACCAGGTTACTAATTTAACAGCTGCCGTGATTCACTTAACAAATGTTGCAAGAAAAGTCACAAAATGGGACAAAACTCACTTAACAAATTTTTCGCTTAGCAACATAAATTCTGGGCTCAATTGTGGTCATATGTCAAGGACCACTTATATTAAAAACTAAGGATACTAATAACTTATGGCTCATCAAGAACATGGTAATAATGGCACAACAGTGGTTGCTACTCTGAAAAATGTCAAATTAGTTTGAAAGTTTTAAAAGTTAAAATCGATTCATTAAAATATTTTATTTTAATTCTGGACATTTTAAGGAATGTAATTGAAATGATTCTTTTTGTTGGCAATGTTAAAAAAAATAGGAGTTATTGATTTATATGGTTTGGTTTTATAAATTATTGACTTCTTTGGGGAAGAATAGTTTAATATTTTAAGAACACTTTGGATTTTTTCATGTTAGATGGATTTTTTTTCACCCCCTCCCGGACAGTCTTAGATCAAGATAAACTTCTTGGATAAGATTTTGAAGCCTAATCTTTAGGAGGTGCAGGATTTGAGATAGGTAGCAGACTGATTAATATCAAAAAAGTTTGAATTAACAGCTTAATAAAATATTGGTCATTACTGACATGCTCAGGCCTATTTATTTCAGTATAGTTAAATGTCTAACTGTCTTTATATGTACACTGACTATAAAGCATCCCGAACCGTAATATTCAGAAGACTTTTGTAAGTATGGGTGATGGACTGAGAAAGAGAGGGATTATATACATAGATAATGGAAAAGCAATGTTTTCTTATCTGCTCAGAGTAATTCTATTTAGCTTCTGCAACAAGAAATTTGAATCTTTTGGGAACAGTAGCATTCCTAGAGAACGTTGAGAACATTGTGGAGATTCTCAAAGAGATTTACCATGGGGAATTTGACCGGTCACAAAACTCACTTTTATTAAGCCCAATTGCTAAGATTATTCACTACCACCTATTCAGACAAGTGCATTCTGTTTGGAAACGTTTAAAAACTTTCTCTTATAATTTTCATTCATTTCTCTCTGTTCAAAATACTGTGGCTTCCTTCCAGGCCAAGTATTTCTTCTTAAAATAAACTGAATAAAGGAACAAAGAATAAATGCGTCTCCTGTTGTCTGTCCTATTAATAATGGAAAATTGCTTTGCTAGTTTCAAAGAAATCCACTCTAAATTCCTTAAATTCGGTATGTCACTTTTGCCGTACTTTATAGTATACATTGCTTACACCACAGTAGCAAGCAACGTAATTAGTAATTTCATAGAGTATTCACAGGGAAGGAAAGAAATCCTTTCGGCTTGAATGCAAGAGACTCTGAGGCACCGTGAGTTTAATACAGTGCTGAGCATTTCAGTTTAATCAGCAAGGCGTGCTTGGATCTTGTATAAATAATTCTTTCTGGATGGATATAGATCCCTCTCAAAGGAGAGTCCCATTCAGCTAAGTCATGCAAACTTGGCTGAATGAGAAGTTCTGTTTTCTAAGAAACCATACATTCTTCCTAACTCAATAAAGCCATGATTAGTAAGGAAAGAACAAGAAAGGATTATTTTGAATGAGTATCAAATAATTGAAAATAACCAAGCTCATGGGGATAAAGGGGTAAACTGAGATTAAAATGGTAGCACATATGACCAAAACCAAAGCATACAGCAATTATAAATGAGAACATATGATTTTATTAAAAAAGCATAATTTATTGTTATTGTTATTATTACAAAGCCAACTAGACCTTTGGACCACATCTGGCATTTTTATCCATCTATTGACCTCCCCGAGGACCTGGGATAAGCAAATTATTCTGGCATACTATCAGACATGAAAAATCAGGACTACACCTTTACTCAAGTAACAATCAGCACTAAATTGGCCCTAGATAAAAGTCAATGGAATTCAAGGGTGGGAGGGGCTGGGCCTGGATCACTTGTGGTAATGTAACAACTCTAGACTGATTCCTCTCTTGACCCTGCTCATAGGATCTGCCTCTTCTACTCAGTACATTGTACTGAGAATGAAGTTGCTGTATTTGGAAAACAATGGTGACTTGAACTAAAAATGATTGAGTTAATCCAGTTTTCTGAGTTTATTTTTAAATTTATTTTAAAGATAGCTAATGGGAGACATGATAGAGAGTGGACAAGCACACAAGGATTGGAGTAGCAATGATGGTTCATCTTGCTGACTGCTACCTGTAGATCATACGCTGACTACCTTGAACACCAGTTGCTGAGGTCTAGAAATGGAGGAAAACAATCGATCTATCACAGGATCTAATCTGGGTCGGTCACTGGGACCATAGGTTTGCCAGGTTGGATCCTGCGCCAAGGTGGCGCAGTGGTTAAATGCAGCACTGCAGGCTACTGCTAGATCAGCAGGTCAGCGGTTCAAATCTCACCGGCTCAGGGTTGACTCAGCCTTCCATCCTTCCGAGGTGGGTAAAATCAGGACCCAGATTGTTGGGGGCAATATGCTGACTCTCTGTAAACCGCTTAGAGAGGCCTGAAAGGCCTATGAAGCGGTATATAAGTCTACTGCTATTGCTATTGCTATTGCTATCTTGGGATACCTATATTTGCCTTCATTATCACCTGTAGCAAGGGACTGACTAGAGATAGGTGGCTGCTTTGTGGCACAGGATGTTAGATTAGATGGCCTGAATTAAACAGATCTCTTTTTATAATTTTAATTTACTGAATAAGTTCATTGAACTGTAGTTAAGGTGTTGGACTAGACTTAAATCTACCTTTAACCATAGAAACTCACTGGGTGATTTTGGATTAGTTGCTAAGACAACCCAATTCTCAAAGTAGTAGTTACAGCACAACCCAATTCACAGAGTAGCGGTTGTAGTAAAGACCATAAAAGAGTATACCTACCATCTTCAGCTCTTGGAGAAACGATGGGTTTATGAATCTAACAAACCAACAAGCAAGCATAAACTAGTCACACTTGTCAAATTTATATAAAACACTAAGCCACAAACTAGCTAGCTACATTTTGGTCACAAACAGTATGTTGCATGAGATTGCCAGTGTCCATGCTTTTCCGATCCTCTTAGAATTTTAAAAAGATCTTGATTTGTTGATTTTACTTAAGTGTGTTAAGAGAATGCAACCAATTATAACTGATTCAATATCTTGTACTTAACAAAATCATTGGTATCTGGATGAGGTGACATGTCTCACAATGCCATCACACACATACTGTGACTCATATGCTTCCATTGGACACAAGTGCACAATGATGGGAATCGTGTAATGATGTCATCCTGGGCATGCCATCATTTTGACATGATCTTGGTTTGCTGCAGATGTCCATCTTCTAACCTAGGACAAATCAGCCACCTGAATTTCCTCCCAACCTTTCCCTCAATGGTGAAAAATACTCTATATCTGGACTGGAGGGAAGGAAGTCAGAAAACGCAAAGACCAAAGCAGCTATAAGACACGCTACCACAGCTAAAAATAAAAAGTGTTAAGTTATTATCAAAAATGAGCAGCAGTGCCTAGTTACGTTATGAGAGATGCATGTGTGACTTTGAACATTTGCATGTGTCCCTCGATAACTTACCATTTGGTTGGTGGCAAGATGATCAGAGCTGGCATCAGCAGGTTTTCACGTGTTTGTCTTTAGGCAATGGAAAATTGCTGGCAGGAGCAGCGTTTGCCTTTCTTTCTTTCTAGGGAAAAATCAAAAGAGTTAGATCAAAGCCTATAGTGCTGACTCTTCTTGCTGAGTTTGGCACTGTTAGGAGTCTGCTTTAGTACTATTGATATAACAATGCTTGCAGGCTTCAGTAGCATAAAAGATGACAAATGCTGGAAGGTCAGAATCATTGGAATGATTCTTTCTATTAATTCAAATGTTTAACACTATTTTGCAAGTTGCATATTTAAGAATCTTAAAAATTTACCATAATTGATAATTATGCACCCCAATGGTTGCAAGAAAGTTTAGGAGTTATTAATACAGTTAAAATTTTGATATCAAGGTTCCGTAACTGTTGGCTAGAAGGGTGATGTGGTTTAAAGCAACAAAAATAAAATAAAGGTAATTCTCAATTTATGACCACAGTTGAGCCCAAAATTTATGTTATTAAGTGAGAAATTTGTTCAGTGAGTTTTGACTTTTCTTGCCACATTTTGTTAAGTGAATTGCTGCAATTAGTAATCTGATTGTGAAGTGAATCTGATTTTTCCATTGAGTTGCAAAAGGTGATCACATGACCTCGGGACACTGCAATTATCATAAACGTGAGTCAGCATTCAAGCAACCGAATGTAAAACACGTGACGATGGGGATGGTCATAAGTGTGAAAAATAGTTATAAGTCACAGTACCGTTGTAACTTTGAACAGCCGTTAAGGGAACTGTTGCAAGTCGAGAACTATCTGTAAGACTTATGGAGAAGAACACTGAGTAAATAGAGACCATAGACCAGGGGTGACAAATTCATGTTGTCACGTTGTCACATGATGTATCGGGACTTTCCCCCCCCATTTGCTAAAATGGGCATGGGTGTGGCCAGTGTGTAACATGGCCAGCCTGTGGGCCGGGAGTTTGACTGCCCTATCATAGACCATAATAATAAAATAAGCTGGACAGTCAAATTAGACATCTAAAAACTGAAGGGCCTCTTTTCCCCAAAAGTAAAGGTACAGAAATGAAACCTAGGAGCTAGAAAAATATAAAAATATGAACTGTGAGTATGCAGAAAAAGTGACACGTGGGACAGAAATACAGCTAGGCTTGATACTATGATAAGGAAGGAGAAAGGAAGAATGCATACCAGGTAATGTATCATTCAAACATAGCCATAGTCAGTTGGAAACACATTGGAAACAGGTGTTTCATAGAAAACAAATGGATAAAATTTAATGAATCTCAACAGAATACAAACTATTAATTGGAACCAAATGCGTTGCTTAAGCTAGAAAATCCATCTCATAAAAGGCCATCCTTTTCTCAAAGGACTTCAACGTATAGTCCTTTGAAATCAATTCATTACCAGGAGATCGCCTGGAAATTAGTTTCTCCAGGAACATTGTCCAAGTTAATCCTGTTCAATTAATTCTTGACTCAGACATCACCTTTCTCTCAACCAATCTCCTCAGTCACAATTTCATCACTTTCATCTCTCTCTCCTGCCTTTTCCCTACTAGTCATCTGTAATATCTTATAGCACCACCCAACCATTGCTATGGCAATGTAATGCCAGTCATAATTAGTGATAAGTTGCCTCAACCATACACGGTTGATTCTGTAAGACACTGTAAATCAGTGTTTCTCAACCTTGGCAACTTGAAGATGTCCGGACTTCAACTCCCAGAATTCTCCAGCCAGCATTCTTCAACTGGGAGTTGAAGTCCAGACATCTTCAAGTGGCCAAGGTTGAGAAACACTGCTCTGGAGCCTGGGGAGAGCAAAAAACAGGTCCACCGTGCCATTTTGTGCCAAAGGCACAAATGGTGGGTTGCGCACATGTGCAGGGGAAAGGAGCATACAATTCTGGGTGTGGCCATGTGTGTGTGCAACCCCCCCCCCCGCTCCCCTCACTTTTGGCACACAATTGCAAAAAGGTTAGCCATCACTGCATTAAAGCATCCGGGGAGAAGAAATTATGTATTGATTCATTAAATCTGTAGCATATATAACCTTCAATTCACTCTGGCAATTTCCATGCTTGTAGGTTTCACTTTTGCCAGTAAACATAGCAGATTTTTGTCTCCCTTCAAGACAGTTTGATATATGCACAATAGATTATGCTGATTTATGTAAAATGCATGCAGTTATCACTGGTATTTTACAAGAAAAAAGGACAGCTTGGAATTTCCTTTTGGAATTAAATAATAATTCTGCTGACATAGCAAACATCTCCAAAGCTTCATTCAGTAATAATATCTTAAAATTGTAACTGACAAGATAGTGATTTACTGAAGTGTAGTTAAGAGAAATGAATGAAGTTAAGGATAATTAATTGCTGAGTTCTGGCATCCTAAAACCCCCAAGTTTAATTTGTTTTGTTGGCCAAATCCCTAGTTACATTTAACTTATGGACAACAATGTAATGCAACATATTTTTAACCTATTGATGTTACATTGCAAAGTCCAACTTATATTGATTAAGAAAAAACATATGGAAAAGTATATCATTAATCTTTTATTTAATTTCCTATTGCATTTTTAGGTTTGTTCCATCGTTTATAATAATAAAATTCAGAATAAAACTGCATTAAAACCAGCTATTAAAAGTAACAGTTTGGGGGAAAATATGCCTGAAAAAACAGGCATTTTTAGCTTCTTTCCTAATTCCCAGGTATGTAGAATTTCTACAGAAAACATACTATAGATCGGAAACCACAGGGGGGAAGCCAATTCCTATATACTTAATAGCTGAGCTTTTGGCAACGGAGGCATCCTTTGAAAGCATCTCCTATTGATCTAAATAAATATGCAAGTGTATAATGAGGAGGCTATTAGTCTCCAAGCCATTTGGAGTTTTACAAATAGAATCAGCACTTTAAATTCAGTCCAAAAGCAACTGACAGTGTAATACTGTGCCTTGCTCTCTTCAGCAATCCATCTACCTCATTTTTTGCTATCTATGGCAATTTCTGAATACTTTTCAGGGATAGTCCTAATATCAAGGAATGCTTTAAAAACCCTATGATGAGGTAATGATGAACAGGTCATTAGATACCCAGACTAGCAGTTTATTGCATCTTTTACTTGTTTCTGTGATGATACAGATCTAATAGGGACAATTTATATATTCACTGAGATGCCTGGATGATCCTACAGGTCTCTATTGTGAATTGAGCATTGACTACCAGGGAAGAGCAAACAATTGAGAAGAAATGCATTCCTGGTAACTTGTCAGCATAGCTAGAGATGATGGTGGTCCAACAATGTTGAAAGATAATTATTTGGAGAAGTCTGACGTATTGTCTTAAAGCCACTGCACATTCTTAGCTTCTACTTCTTTGCAGGAGAGGTACCGTATCCTATTATCTCACATGCAGTATCACTAGTTGAATTTTTGCTCTTCAGGTATCTGTACAGTTGTCAACGGTCTGGCTAATGAGCCCGAGAAATATAAACATTCTTGAGAATCTTGTAATCCCAAAAGTAAAACTTTATTGGATACACCATTTTGGCACTGAAGAAATAAAACCAGCTCTGAGGTTTTCCCACGCAAAGCTACACAGTTAAACATTAATTTCCCCTCCTTCTCACCCATAGTCATCACGCTGTCCAATTATGAATCAGTCTTTTGTTTTGAGAACAGTTCATTTCTTTGTCGAACACCTGAAGTAGTGAACTTGATGGGTTCTTGGTTCACATGATCTATTCTTGGATCATCTGCATTCCTTCTCACTCTCCTCCCCACAAGTTCATTGGTAAGTTGAGTAGCGATAAGTGTGAAATGCTTCAGAAGAAGTTGAAACTTGACATGTGCAAAAAGTACAATTTAATTGATTTTGGGTATGTGCAGATCACAGGAAACTAAAAGGAAGAGGCTTCTTAACGACTTTTCCCATAGCTATTTGATCTATATGAGTTATAATGGTTGGTTTTTTAGCTTTCCCTGACTTCTGTTGCAGCCCTTTGCCATATAAAATACTATGTATGCTATTGATTCCCAGTCTGTTTGAGTGCAGTAGGTAATTCATGATGGATGCTTCCAATTAAAACAAATCATTAAAAATACTTTAAAAGGCCAAAAACTTAGAAAACCAACAAATGCCATACAAAGTGATGCCTTCAACCGACTGTGTAAGTCCATCTGAAGGTGTCACCCTGTATCTTTTTTTGGTTCATCTTTTTGGATCCTTTGCTGGTTGTTAATATCAATATGAGCAGGTGGTACCTACTTGCAGCTTGGTAGACTTGAGAGAAGTGCAACTTCAGAGTTTCTAGGCCTTTCCTTATTGACATTTGGCTTGCGCACAATGCCAACAAGGATCTTGTTCATCTTTTGCAAGACCTTGACAAGGAATGCTGCTACCCCTAGGAGTTGACAATGTTGATAAAACAAATACTGTTTTTTTAAAAAAAATACCAAGGTCCTATTACAGTCATATGTACCATAGTGTCTGCATGTGCCATTTTGCCAACCTCTGACTCCTGTGGTGAGCCTCAAAATCTTTCTGTGAAGTGGTCTAAATAAAGGATTTTGGTTAGGCAGCCTGATTCATACCGTGATTCCATGTACCTCATCGGAGAAGTTAAAACCTTGGATGCTCAACTCAGAGGTCCCACAGGGTACTAAGCCAAACCCAAGCAAACCATTTAGCACACATTAGCTGAGCTATTGTAGCTATATAATAAATGGGTTAGATTGCTGGCTTTGAAGTCTTACGTATATTGTATGTTTCTATATTTTTCTCTATTGGCGCACAACCTCTTATCCTACCAGGTTAAGGTAATCTTTAGGAGAAAAATGAAATCTCTAACAGTGACATTGAGTTCTGATGGCATCAATTTGTGCAGGAATGTCTACAAAATCTAGAAGATTTTTTAACATAATTGTATGGCGAGTCAATGTTATGTCAGGATTCCAAATAGCATCCAAAATTAAATCAGAGTCCGAGGCAAAGGATTCCTCAAAGTTCCAATTTATTAAAAGAGCCATGTTGGCACATCTGGGAAAACCCGAATCTGAAAGCTTCCAGGTTTTCCTCACCCAATGGAAAGTTCAAGATCCTGCTCCAATACCCACAAGTTCATCACATAGTCCAATCTTCCACTGCCATGAAGACAGATTCCTCCCGTCCTGTTCCGGCCAGGTGCAGAGACAAAGATGACCTTGAGTTTCTAAGAAGAATGTTATTATGGCTACATATCACTCAACTCTGTATAATTTCCCCCTCCCATTTCCCCATAATAGAAGGTAGACAGTAGAAATTGTGGCAGGTCTGAAGTCCAAAAGAAAAGATGGCTTGCAGGCATGACATGCTATATATTAAACATTGTATAATAGCATATATTATAAACAACTTCAACAAGCAGGAATAAGGCAATAGAGATAATAGAAGTTGAATATTTCTCCCCCAGCTTCATAGAAAGGTTGGCTGTGTCAAATATAATCGGAAGACCAAACATGCAAGAAAAATATCTGCCGTGAAGTTCCCCAGTCGTTTTTAATTTCCCCCAATATCTGTCTTCCACACGTTATAACAGTTATTAGTTGAATTATTGTTATTTAACAAGTAAATTCTAAAGTGCTTGCATGAAGGTTTGAATTAAGAACGCCTGATATTTATCAACTTAGAGTGCTGCAACAACACTAAATCTTACACTGAACAATACAAGCAGCCTTTTTAAAAACTTGTTTTACTTAATTAACAGCAAGTGCTACTTTGTTTTGTCTTCTTGCTTCAGAATTGTGGCATATTACTGTATTTATTTAAATACCTATAGCCTTCTTTTATAAGGGTGGCTCAGTGGCTATGATGCTGAGCTTGTCGATCAGAAAGGTCGGCAGTTCGGCGGTTCAAATCCCTAGAGCTGCGTAACAGAGTGAGCTCCCGTTACTTGTCCCAGCTTCTGCCAACCTAGCAGTTCAAAAGCATGTAAAAATGCAAGTAGAAAAATAGGATCCACCTTTGGTAGGAAGGTAACAGCGTTCCATGCACCTTTGGTGTTGAGTCAGGCTGGCCATATGACCACGGAGACGTCTTCGGACAACGCTGGTTCTTCGGCTTCGAAATGGAGATGAGCACCGCCCCCTAGAGTTGGGAACGACTAGCACATATGTTCGAGGGGAACTTTTACCTTTACCTTTAGCCTTCCTTTGTAGAAAAAAATTGCAACTAGAAATCTATCTGGTATTAAAATGACTCTAATAATGCCAGCTTTTAAAGAATCTGTGAAGATTCCATACATTAATTTAATTTTTCCTCTGAATGCATAGGTACTCCTCGACTTACCACAGTTCATTTAATGACCATTCAAAGTTACAGCCACAGTGAAAAAAAAGTGAATTAAAACTGGTTTTCACACTTACGACTTTTGCAGCATCCCCTTGGTCACATGATCAAAATTCAGACGCTTGGCAACTGGCTCATATATATGACGGACGCAGTGTCTAGAGATGATGCGATCCCCTTTTGTGACCTTCTGACAGGCAAAGTCAATGGGGAAACCAGTTTCACCTAACAACCCGTGTTACTAATTTAACAACTACAGTGATTCACTTAACAACCATGGCAAGAAAAGTCGTAAAATGGGGCAAAACCCACTTAACAAATGTTTCGCGTTTGGCGTCAACTGTGGTCGTTTGGGCTCAACTGTGGTCGTAAGTTGAGGACAACCTGTATCTGGTGGCTATGCCTAGTTTCAATTAGAAGTAGGATTTCAGTATTTTGGATAGGAAGGGGAGTTTTAAGTTTTGAGATGTTTGGTTTTAATTGTAATTTTATATCACTTTATTTCATTTATGTCGCCTACAGGTTAGAGCCGTGATGGTGAACCTATGGCATGTGTGCCACAGGTGGCACATAGAGCCCTGTCTGTGGGCATGCCAGCTGTTGCCCCAACCCAGCTCCACCGTGCATGTGTGTGTGCCTCCTGCCAGTCAGCTGGTCTTTGGGTCTCTGACATGCATGTGCAGGGGGTGGGGCGCATGTGCTGGGAGCGCTCGCACTGTTTTGGACCCAGAATGCTTCCTGCACCAACCTGGAAGCCAAAATGAGGCATGGGGGGGCACCACACTCGCCCCTTGAAGCCAAAACGTGGCATGGGGGTGCCTTGTGAGCCCCCATACCTTGTTTTGGACTTGGAAAGCCTCCTGCACCAACCTGGAAGTAAAAAATGGGTGAGAGGGGTGGGGCACCGGTGCAGGGAACACATGTGCACATGTATGGGGACAAGTCTGCCCATGCGCCATGGGTTTTTGCATTGCATTTTGGGGGTTTGCTGGGCACTCAACATCAAAATGGTTAGCCATCACTGGGTTAGAGCTACCATATCTGGTTTGGGGGAAAAATCTGTTACTATTAGATAAATCTTTTTTGGCATCTACTTGGGGCTAACATATATGGCAGCAAGCTGGGGAAATTAATTCAAGGTGACGAAGTGGTAGCAAGATGTTTAGAAGCTGGTATTCCAATATTCACCTGATGGGAATACAGCAAAGAAATAGAAAAGCATTCGGAAAAGAGGTATTTGAGATATTCTGCAGTTTTCTAATCTAAATCAACATCACTCCGAACCAGCTGTCAACGTCTAACCCTTAGCCTGGAGCTGTTGCTCAGTTATTCAAATACTTTTGACTCTTTATGACCCAAAGAATATCATTCCAAAAGAGATCTGTCAGTAAGGGCTTCAGTTCTTGTAAATTTATGTTTTTGCATTATCAATGATAGCACCTCTTCTTCAATTGCCTTTGTTTTTTCCATACATCAAGTATGAGATCAATCAAGTTGGCCACGTCCACCACATCACATGACCACTTAGCGCCCCCCCCCCCCGAAAAAAACCAAAACAGTGTGAGGGACTATGTTCAAAAAGTTTGAGGACCCCTGTTTTAGACCATTCTCTGGAGAAATATGAGCAGAGGTCATGGTTTTTACTATTTGCAGGATGCATCCAGCATAATCAAATTGTAAAGTTATTTTAACATTAAGCTAATTAAACTGACTCATACACCTATTGTGTGCCTTGATTAATTTGTCTACATTCCACTTCAAACTTGCATTTGTGTCTGCATACATTGATATACTAAAGATGATATTTTCTAACTATTTATACATTATAGTTCACACATACACACATCCATTTCTGCCATAAAAGTTGCTAGGATCATCCTAGGTTTGGAGTTTGGGCTTGTCATGGACTAATAATTCCTCAGCTGACCATTTAGTGAATGGCATTCATTCACACTATAGCATTAGTGAAAAAGGATCTGCCAATCTAAGCATTTGGTAGTATCAAAAGTCACTTAGAGATAAAGGAGGAACAAAATAGGAATACTACCACTATTCCAATCCTGTCAGAAATAATAAGAATTACTTACAAGTGGAGGTAATGCCATCTTCACTATATCCAGGTTGAAAACTACACTGAAAGGAATCCAGATAATTTGCTTCCTCCAGGACCTTCTGAAGCTGCAAGTATTTCTCCCAAGGACAAAAATTTTACCATATCACTGGATGAAGCAATGTTTCTTGAGGATAGAATAGATCACCCTCTCCTTGAATGCAGACAGGACTACATTCTCACTGAAGATGAATTTGCCACTGTCTACAGTAGGCCCAACTACATGTCTTTTTTCAGTCTGATTAGAAAAACGTCCAGCCAGGGAGAATATATAGCTGTACGGATTGAATCAGTTTAGTTTCATCAAAACTGATGTATCCATGTACTTCCCTGGAGGCATGGAACATTGCTTTCTTGCATTCTCATTTCCAAATCCCTCTGAGAGCACCACAGTCTGAATGCATTTGAATAATTAAGTTTTGGTTGCCATTATGTAAAAAAGATGTGGAGACTCTAGAAAGAGTGCAGAGAAGAGCAACAAAGATGATTAGGGGACTGGAGGTTAAAATATATGAGCAACGGTTGCAGGAACTGGGTAGGTCTAGTTTAATGAAAAGAAGGACTAGGGGAGACATGATAGCAGTGCTCCAATATCTCAGGGGTTGCCACAAAGATGAGGGAGTCAAACTATTTTCCAAAGCACCTGAGGGCAGAACAAGAAGCAATGGGTGCAAACTAATTAAGGAGAGAAGCAACTTAGAACTGAAGAGAAATTTCCTGACAGAACAATTAATCAGTGGAATGGCTTGCCTCCAGAAGTTATGAATGCCCCAACACTGAAAGTCTTTAAGAAGATGTTGGATAGCCATTTGTCTGAAACAGTATAGGGTTTCCTGTCTAGGCAGGGGGTTGGACTAGAAGACCTCCAAGGTCCCTTCCAACTCTGCTATTGTATTGTATTGTATTGTATTGTATTGTATTGTATTGTATTGTATTGTATTGTATTGTATTGTATTGTATTGTATTGTAATTAGATCAAGTTTAATAGTGCTCATGCCTAAATGTCAAAGCAACTCTACATGATAAATATATGGTTGTTTCCTTGAATTTAAAGAGAAAAGATTTTCAAATTAAGTGTTCACTGGCGTCCGACATCAGGTACTAACTTAGAAAAATCACAGAGTCAAATGCCAGCATCTTCAGAAGATATTAATATCTTCTTAAAAGGATGTTTGTAAGTAATGTAAGTAATCATTCTTCATGCTAAGCCATAGTATAGATTGTTTTTGGCTTAATGTGATATGTAAATAATTTAGCTGTATCTGTAAAACAGGCCACTACTTCTTGCTCAAAAACCATTTTTTTTCCTTAAAAAAAAAGAATCCTAAGTTGTCATTGTGGTTGATATCTGTTATTTAAAATGCTTTGAGTACTTTGTCATGGTAATTTATTGTTTATTTGGATATGCAATCTTTCTGTGTTTATTGCCCCAGGTGACTTCTATGAAATATGTAAAATCCATGTATTACAAGAATTATGTAATTCCCAGAGCCCTTTACAAATAAAACATTACAAGTATTAGCAAACAGCAAACAGCAGACAGGATGACCTCTTTTCCAAGTACCACGGTGTGGACTCCATATTCATAACTATAACTATCAAAGCTCTGTGTTGTATACCTAGAGTAGAAACATAAAGTATCTGCAAAAATTTGGATGAGCTGCAAAAATTTGGATGTCCACAGGGTGGCAAGAAAGAGCCAAGACTCTTCTCTCTTGGCTGCAATCTGTATTTATGGATTTAGGTCTTCTTCAATGGCTGTGAAAATTGGCCTCCTAAAGTTCAAGATTGTGAAAATTACTGTATTTTTGGAGTATAAGATGCACTGGAGTATAAGGCACACCAAAGTTTTGAAGAAGTAAATAAAAAAAAAAGTTTTGCACTCTGCAAACCTCCCAAAACAGACCATTTTTTGCAAAAATGGGCCTATTTTTTGGTTAAAAAAAGGGCATGAATAGCCCTTAGGAGGCTTGTAGAGTGCTCCTGATGGGGTGGGTGGGGGAAACGAGCAAAAATGGCCCACTTTTTGCAAAAACAGGCCCACTTTTTGTCAAAAAAAGGGGGCATGGATAGCCTTTAGGAGGCTTATAGAGTGCTTCTGGAGACTGGGGAGGCAAAATTGAGCAAAAAATGGCCTGCTTTCTGCTCATTTTTGCCCTCCCCAGCCCCCAGGAGCTCTCTGAAAGCCTTCTAAAAACTATGCGTGGCCATTTTGCTGAAGGGGTGGGGTTTTGAGAGGCAAAAAAATTCTGTATTCAGTGTATAAGACGCACCCAGATTTTCACCCTCTGTTTTTGAGGGGAAACGGTGCGTCTTATACTCTGAAAAATACGGTAAATGTTTTTGACCATTTTGGACTCTGTTGTACTCTTGATATCAAATTTCTGAAAAGGAAAACTGCACAAAAAATTCAAAGCAGTAGTCAACTTGAATTTAATAAAAAGCAGACAGCAAAAAGTGAATAGGCCCGTGATTGCGAACATATGGCGAACCGGCAAAATTTTTCAGGCACCGAACCGGTACTAATGCCGGCAGGAATCCACTCCTGACAGGGACCCAATAGTGACAGTGGTAATCAAACCCAGTATCAGCAATCCTGGATCATACATCTATGAATGAATCAGTTTAAAGATGCATTGGGGAGATGTTCATTTTTAAATGCAAGATGGCAGACTACATTACAAAAATAATCCTGAAACACACATATATACATCTAGGTTGTCATATATATTCCATATCTAGTTTAAGAATCCATTAATTTGTACCAAGGTTTTTAAAAGCAATCCCATTTAAAAAATTAGAACAGGACATATACGTTTTTCAGTTTAGGTAATCATAATTTTATCTAGGTGGTCACGAAGTGTTGACATAGACTTGACACCACATTATCAGTATTTAAATCATAATTTATATACACATCGATTCATGTAAGAGAAATATGGTTCTTCTAACAAAATTGTAATTTTGGGTTACACAAATATATACATACTACTATCAGGTGGCTCTAAGCTAGATGATGCTCATATACGAGGTATCGCTCCTCCATAAATGAGAGGTAGTATATGAATAAGCATGACAATTTTGAATAGTCATTCCAAAAATTTCTCTATGTGCTTCTTTGATAACTGTGGTCCACGATACCAATATTTGCATCATATCAAAAATATTCAAAATGTGATTAACAAGAAACTTAATTTACAAGCCATTGTTCTTGAAGATAAAATTATTCCTCATCCCCCTCCCCGATTTATACCCCCTTTTACTTTGCAGGAGTTTAAGATAACATTCATAGTCCACATCTTCTACTGGCCCTCACATTATTTTGGTTTGATGAGATAGGCTGGACTGGTGAATGACCTACAATCAACTAGTAAAAGCTTCTATGATGGAGGATAAACTAGTATTTCTAGTTGTAGGCTAACACTTTAACAATTGTACCAGGGGTGGGTTTCAACCAGTTTGCGGCGGTCCCCGCGAACCGGTTGGTCGGCGAACCCGGAAGTAAGTAACTTCCGGGAACGGCGAAGGGCCCACCCGCCCGCCTGCGCTCCTTACCAGTCTTTGAAGGCTTCTGTGCTTCCACGCAGGCGCATGGCACATACAGCGCCTGCGCGATTCTCCGCGAGCAGCTGGATGGCACATACAGCGCCTGCGTGATTCTCCGCGAGCAGCTGGAGCATCGCGCAGGCGCTAAGACGCATGCGTGAACTGCACGTGTGCATGAGGATGCCGCTGGCCTCATTCCAACCGAACCGGTTGGAACAGGATTAGCAACCCACCACTGAATTGTACCCTATTGATTGTTTAAAATGAGCATTTTAAATCTGTCCAAACATGATGGCTAGAGACTAATGTGCTGTGAAAATACAAGTGTTAGATTATCAGGACCCTATTGAAGACACACAAATTTTGGAAAGGTTTGTGTGAATTAGATGCAATATTTAGTTTTTAATGAACAGCTATCCCTTCTTGAAAGAAGAATCTACAAGATTTAAAATTATAATAATAATTATATAATAATAATTTTATTATTATAATAAAACCCCTGTGCAAT
Source organism: Thamnophis elegans (assembly GCF_009769535.1). Classification (NCBI taxonomy): domain Eukaryota; kingdom Metazoa; phylum Chordata; class Lepidosauria; order Squamata; family Natricidae; genus Thamnophis; species Thamnophis elegans. The sequence continues at coordinate 20,200,027 of NC_045549.1, read as the reverse complement.
CCTTGAGAACTATAAGAATGTGGGGGAACCCACCTTTCCTAATTAAGACCATTTCAAGGAACAATATCTCATCAAGAAGCCTGGGGAATATAATTAAGGTTATGAACTGCCACATGAATACAAAAGACCTTCTTTTTTAGTTTTTCAAACCACACATGAATGTTATGACTTCGGTTTTGTCTGCCTGCATTTAGATAACTCTGAGCAATGGATGAGTCATTTCTTTTCATGTGTGAATTAGTGCTATTGTGTTCCATAATCTGTTCTCAAAGATGAAGTCTTCCTAGCTTGCTTTAAAGTTGTATATCTGGTGTGATATAGTCTCTCTAGGCAAGCTTTCAAAACAAAGAGCATTTCCTTCAGAGCTTGCAACAGAACATTTCATTGCTCCACTTAGGGGAAAAAAAAGGAGAGAGAAGAGTAGATTTTTTACAGCTTTGTTGGAGCCAGAAATCCACCTGCTCCCAGTATTAGATGTACCAAGGCAACACCATAGAATTATGGAATTGGAAAAAGTCTCTAGAATCACCTAATCCAGGGGTGGTCAAACTCATGCTGGCCACACCCATGCCCGGTTTAGCGAAGGGGGAAAAAGTTGTGATATGTCATGTGACAATGCTTTGACAATGCAAGTTTGACACCCCTTATCTAGTCCAACCCTCTGCAGTATGCAGAAAATCCAATTAAACTATCCTCAAGAATAGCGTCTTCTTAAAAAAACCCAGAGATGGGGAACTTAGAGCTGTAGGTACATTATTCTATTACTGCACAGATCTCATTGTCAGGAAAAATTTTTATTAAAACAAAATTTAGCTGCAACCTAAGAGCCATTATTTCTAGCCCGAATTCTGTAGAATGATACAGTAATTTGGACAAAACATACCTACAAATAAAAATACGTACAGCCTTTCCCAAAAATAATCGTGATAAATCTAGATAATGATGCAGGCCACGTATCTGCCAATGTTGTTCTTCTCGCTACAGTCTGCTTTGCACGGCTGCTTTCTTTTTTTTGTTTCAGCAGGTGCTTCCATAACTAGATAGTGGAGGAATATCAAAAATAGAAACAGGTGGCTCTTAATTTTGGCACATTAACTTTCTAGAGCAGGGGTGTCAAACTCAAGGCCTGTGGGGCTGTCCTGGTCTATCCAGTGTGAAGAGGAAACATGCTAACAGTTTGGGAAGTGGCATCAAGCTGGCCATATCCCTTCAGTTGGCCACACCCAACCTGTTGCCCCCCCCCCAAAGGTCAATCACAGCCCTGATGTGGCCCTTAATGAAACTGAGTTTGACACTCGTTCTATAGCATGTCAAGATGAGGAAAGTAAACTAGCCACTTGGTTCAGCAGAAAGGATGTGAGAAGAACCAAAAGATTGAAGTATCTGACTTCTGGAGAAAGAATAGTTCTGCAGGTGGAGGCGGAGTCAAAAGGGGCATTCACCCCACTACAACCCACTGCTGTGCAACCACAGAAGCAGCACTATGAAATTATTGTCACAGCACTTCTTCTGAACCACATTTTGCCTGGCAGAGTGCTGCAGGAGGTTGAGTGCTGTCATGCCCCCTGGCCACGCCCACTTACCCTCCCACTCCCACCCAGCCAATCATTTGGGCAGAGAACCGGTTGTTAAATTATTTGAATCCCACCACTGATCTCACCCCAATGGGATTGACCTGCCCTCTTGTTCTAGTAGAAGGGCATACTGTGGACCCTGTCAGCCAAGGAAATCCAGCTGGCAGGGCCCAGGAGAAGAGCCTTTTCTGCTATCCCTCCCTCCCCTTTGGCACATTGAACTCCTGGAGGTAAGTTCTGCCACCATCCTCTTGACCTTCTGAAAGGGCCTTAAAACCTGACTCTTGCCAATTGGCCTGGGGCCTTAGATTGGCGTGTGCCATTCTGGAAGTGGTTAGTCGATTCAATCAAAAATCCCATGTCCACCTCATTTTATAGTTCCACATTGTAGCTAATTCTCTGCTGATTTTAATGCATTTATTGTATTTGAGATTTTACAATATTGTTTTATCACATTGTAAGGTGTCCAAAGTCAATGTGACGGTGAGATGGGTAGCATGTAAATTTAATAAATATTTTGAAATAAATTAAAAATGATGTCCTGCACACTGTTTGTCAGGTAACCTGATAGTTCTAAAGTTCCCAGGGATATTTGCTTATCTGCATCGTACCAGAGAAGAGCAATTGGTGGTTATTATTATTTTTTACCTGACAGTTAATGCTTAAATGGAGATGAAGCAAACTCAGGGGAAATCATCAATAACTTCTTCAATTTGTTCAACATTAAAACAGTAAAGAGAACATCATTCTCCAGCCTAATTATGGAGGCAAAATCGAGCCCAGCAATAATAGAGCAATTTATGCTCGTATAGGTTTCTGATAGATCAGAGATTGGAGGATAGAACTTTTTGACGTGGCCATTTTGCTGCACCCTTAGTGAAAGATAGTGAGTTTAACAAGATCAACAACATTTGAAAGGGCAGGTGATGTATCTTCCTAAGTATATATTAAATCCGAAAGTCAAAGTAAGAAATAATGAAGTGTCTACCATTGTATATAGTGTGTTTTATCAATAATGCTTGGAAGGTCTGTGAATATTCCCCTCACAAAGCTTACTTTAATGGAAATGATAATTGTGAAAAAACAAAACATTAAGCGAAGTCATTATCAAACCAATTTTCCTGATTATTCAGGGACGGTTTTGATTTGCAGTGAAATTATATTCATCTATTATTAATCTAACCTAGAAGTAATGTATTACAGTTACTGAGTGGAGCTGAAAGGGATTGACTTCTGAGACTTGCTCATGATTGTGCATAGATTCAGCTGTACTGCAGTAGGTCCTCCAGAGAATCTACTAATTCCCTAAACTTAAATTGGATCACTTTATAGATCAAAGGGATCTGCTTGATGATTGGTGATAGATCAGTTTCCTCCTAAAACTTTTATTTATGCTTTCATTAGTCAGTAGAAATATATATTCCTGCTATCTACCGTACTTCAGTTTTAAGTGCGGCTTGCAATAACACCCCCCCCCCCGCCCGCAATAGTACAGAGCAAGAGTGTATATTTGTATCAGGCAGCTTCCAGAAGAGGTGGGTGTTTAAAGAGACAATGGCAGGAGAAGAAAAACCATCTCCAAAATCTAAGAGAAAAAAATTCTTTTGCTACAGCCAATAGTGTGCTGTTGATTCTACATATTTGTATTTAATTTTATGGTTCACATCCGACAGATTAGAATGTAGATGTCTTCTGATTCAGTGGTGGCTTCCGGATCCTGTTGCAACCAGTATGCTGTGACGGGGCCGGGTGTCCGCCTTGGGCACATGCGCTGCACACACATGTGCACATTACCACCCTGCAACGCCCCAGCTGCTCATTGGAGATCGCGTAGGTGCCATATGCTGTGCCATATGCATTCCCTCAAAAGGTGATAAGGAACGTGGGCAGGCGAGTGAACCCAATGAGCCACCATTCCGGTATGGTAGCTGCTGCTCCCAGCTGCCACCAGTACGGCCATACCGGGCCGTACCATCCAGAACCCACCACTGTTCTGATTTACTCATTTGTATTTTGAGTTAATTTTGGTTAAAGGCAATAATGAGAAGTGGATAAAAAGCTTGCGTCCTTTTCAGCTGCAGAGAAATATGCCAAATGTATTCTGAGTGGAAAGGCAGTCAGTGTAGGCATTTTAAATGTCAGATTCTATAGACTTTCACTGAAGAAGTGGAGGTCTTCATATATTTTTACTATGCAGACTGCCTTTTAATCAAAAGAATGAGTCACTGGAGCCTCCTACTCTTCATTCACAATTGTCAATATGATATTGTGACTTTTCACAAGTGCAGAACTTCTCTTGGAAACAGGCATTTCTTTACATTTTCAAAATCTGCCATTGATTTTATAGCAATTATGAATAAACGTACAAAGCTTGAAGCAAAGATAAAAAAGCAGCCACCATAAGCTCAGAATATTTGGATCGCCTAACTACAAATGAAACAATTTCAGGTTTGAACATAATATACCCAGATATAATTTACCAGGAACATTCCTACTTTCTTGGTGGTGTTGGAAGACTGGGAAGACCTAATTGAATCATGCCTAGATAATTACAACTATATTATAATGTATTAGAATATTTTTTTCCTAGTTACTGTCCATGGATGTACTGGGCAGACTCGCCCTTCCTTGAGAAAACTCATTTCTCAGCGAAGGGTCTATTCTGAATAAAAAGAAATAGATTCAAAGCTGAGCTCAACTGCTGTTGACTTCATGACATATTCATATAGTTTTCTTTGCAACCACACAAAAATATATACTTTTCCTTAGGAGGAGGATTTTTTTTATTGCAATCTTCATATTTTATGGTAGTCTTCCATCCAAGTAACTTTGAAGATCACTCAAAATGAACGAAATGTTATAAGAATTCCTATCTGGCACAAGATAGTGTATAATCCACACACACAGGCCATTCCTAGGGAGTGCCATGTCAAAAGTTTAATTAATACATATATTTACTTATTTATAGTGTTTATAGGCTGCTACGCTTCAAATGGCTTCTGGAGGTTTCCAATATAATAAACACATAGCACAATAAAAAACAAAAACAAAAATATATCAGAAGATCTGAATAATGGCAACAACTTTTGCACATCAATTATTCTGGAACCAAAACCATTTTGCTAGCTTTCTTAAATACAAGCTGGCAAGGGCACTATAGACCTGGGTTAGTGGTTGAAGATGACTATTCCAAATAGAAAAAGACATCTCTTAGTGCCTCCTCCACCAAATTAATGTTTCAAAGGTACTTTAAGCATCTCTAGTTGCTGATTTTATTCAAAGGAATCCATTTTAAAGGGAGCAGGGTCAAAATGTTCAGTTCGAAATGCACTTGAAGAGTACTAGAAGATAATGTAGTGTGCCCAAAAGGGTACATGATTAACCACTCATCTGACAGTCTGCGGGCCAATGCATTTCACAACATCTATAGTTTCTAATTCAACTTCAAAGGCAGCCCCGTGTAGAGGTGGCCCTGTTGCAGTAGTCTATCTTAGCAGTGATAAGGTGTAAGTAACTGTTGCCATGCTCTCCTATTCTGGAAAGTCTGCAACTGGCACATCAGCCAAACTTGTAAAGGCTGTTGGTGGCAATCATATCCAACACGCTGGTTGCTTCTGAATTTCAGTTCTTGACTAAATACTTGGCATAATTGCCTGCCAGTTTGCTGGGAGAATCCCCAACAGCCACCGGGGTACATGAATTACTAAGTATTGGCCATTTGAACCCTGTAGAGATAATTATTGACAAACAGCTTCATTCAATCCAAAGGATGATTATGGCAAAGGATGATGGTGAGGATGATTAGGTTTGGAGAATGCCTCACTCTAAAACAACTCTTGCTGGTTTACAGTTATATCCCATATACAAGCACTCACCCCCCAACCTAAGTAGCCAAGATTTTAAAGACTTTCAGAACTTCACCAAGGTGGGATTTTCATGGATCTCAGAGATTAGGGGGATATCATTCCAGAAAGAAGACTCCTTAAAACATTCTCCATCTTCAGATTGTACATTAACAACTCTGAGGTGGAAATGAACTCAAACATATGGCTGATTGTATGAGTCAAGTTTGAAATTTCATGGGATAAGTTGATTGCTTTCATAGAGGCCATGAATTCCTCACCCTTCCCAGAACAATCTTTCTGCCTAGGAAAGGAAACAGAAAACCCAAAATAGCCAGGAAAACTTCAAAATCAGCCCAGCAATAAGATCCTAGTATTAAGGAAGGGATACTGCAATGTAACAGTGTATCTGCAATAACATTTGAACCTCAAGCTTTGTTAGAAACAGCAGCAAAGCACAGAAATAATGGAGACTTAAAAATAATTGGTAATGGTAACAGTTCTGTATTATAGATCGTTCAATTGGAACATCTAAAGTCGCCTTTATTGGAGAGCCTTTACATATTTTGAGCATTAGAAGAAAACAAAAGTAAATTCTTCCTTTTAAAAATTTCCTGCCTTTAATTATTCAATGCTCTCCCTTGTGGTCTACGGTACTATGAATAGGACAGTTACAACTGAACATGCTGATCACTGATTTCCAGACACAGCCATAAATTGCAAACCACAACAATTTATTCACAATAGATTTATTATAAAATGTTAACCCAAACATCAAAATACATTATGACTTAATACAATATTGTATGTGAAACCTAGATGACTCAGATGTTATGCAAAGTCATGGCATATTTTACTATAGTTGATAAATACTGGTAATTGTTTTCTATTTTAGTAAGCCAAATGCCATAATAAACAATCAATAGCTAATTTCACAGAACACTTTAAGTTAAAATCAAATAAAACATATTACTACTGTGGTCAAGTGAGATACATATGCCATGGCATGGTTTGCTTTTGGCTTAGTGTCTCATGTGATCCAGCCACTGTAGCTGGTAGATCGTAGTTTAGGCAAGAGAGGTGGCAGTCAGTTTGCTATTGTACTTCTAGAATTAACTATTTTTCGCTCTTTATAATTTGTTGGGTATGTAAAATCCTTCATCAGTCTGCTTAGAATTTGAAAGCAATGACTGATTCCATGGTGATGTTCCCCATTTTATTAAAATAGCTTAATATGTTTTCTGTTTCCATTGTAGAACAGAAATGGACACCAATGGATTAGCCATCTGGATCATTATGACTTTTGAAGCAGTTCACGATGACAAATGTTGAATGTCTTGTTATGCAAGCATAAAATAAGCATGTTGTAAAATAGATTATTTAATTATGAATGCAAGCACAGAGGTAATTATGGTAAGCCAAGGTGTCTTTGGGGAAATTTATTGGTGTTATTAGCAGAAATTTAGGAAAGATTAGTTGATAACCAAATACACAGAATGAATTCAAGTCATGGAACTAAAAACAACAATAACCCCAAGACTTAATTAAAAGCAGGCTTAGACTTCATTTAATTCATATTTGCGTCCATTCTTGCCACACTGTGTAATGATTTATCATTACACTATGTATTTAAAACATTTTAAATTATGGCTTCAGATATTAAACTATATCATAGGCACCCTAGTATTGCTGCAAAGAAACAGGGAAGAATTAATTGCTCTAAGTATTGATTGAAAACAATAGGAATAGATACCACCTACCACTGTGCTCATATTATTAAGTGAAGTAATTTCCCCCTATTATATTAAAAAGTGACATTAAATAGATGGTGGATTTTTTTTTAATAGTGACCCTAAAGGAAGCTAGCTGGCAATCTTCCTACTGCTTTTATGAAGGCTAATCTTATTTTGAAGATTGCTATTTAATTAACAGTGAGAGAATCAGCATGACATTGTGGTTAGAATGTCAGTGGGAGACCTGTTTTCAAAACTCTGCTTGACCATTAAACTCACTGGTTCAGTACCGATCCCTTCCCCAGGATGACAATAAAATAAGTGAGAAGGAGAAAGTGAAGTATGCATATAAATTAGTTTCCTGGTAGACTATAGGAAACTAAATAAAAGATATCTAATAAATTTTCCTTTTGGTTAGAATAGCACATTTTTTCATTTACAAAGACAAATACAGATGATCAAGTCAAGTATTGTAATGTACTGGATACTTTTCTTGAGAGGCAGTGGAAAGAAAAGGTGCACCAAAGCATGCTTTTAATTTAACATTTCACAGCTTAGTTGTGCAAATATGCTTTTAAAGTAAATGCTGACGGTTAAAGCTGTCTCCCCCTCCCTTCAACAGCCCAGATTTAAAGCAAAGTATGGACCTATTCCTTTTGAAGTGGAGTCATAACTGAATACTAGAAGTTTAAATTTTAAATCAAAACAAAGAAATTGTAGCTGTAATCCTAAAGATATTTGGCAACCCCTCCATTAAATTCTGAGATATTTAGTTTTAAATAAACAAGTGTATGGTTTTACTGAAATTTATTTATTTATTTATAAAATGTATTTATTAAAATAAAATTTAAATTAAGTGCATAAAAATTTGAATGCAAAATTAATAAAAGGTAAGCTGAATTTATGGCCAAACTGCATGCAATGCCAGTATATCTGTTTACAGAGATTGTGCTCACTCAGTGATTTCTAAGCCCAACATATTGTTTGAACCTAGGAAACCAAACTATTCTGAGTCAAGAGCAGGACCATTCTAACCCCAAAGTGAATTGTTAACTAAAATGCTTCTGGCTGATGAGCCAATATTGACTAGGGTCACTAATTCACCAAGGATGTAAGACTAAAAATGCAAACTGTCACTGGCAAGACCTAACAGTCACAGGATATGACTTCTAAACCCTTGACTGCAGCAGCTGGGAAATAGCCAAAGGCCAATAAACATTACTCTCATGGCACAACAATCATAGGATATAGGTAGTCCTCGATTTACGACCACATTTGATCCCAAAATGTATGTTTCTAAGTGAGAAATTTGTTAACTGAGTCCCCCCTCCTCCCCATTTTACAACTTTTCTTACCACATTTGTTAAGTGAATCATTGCAGTTGTTAAGTCAGGAACATCACTGTTAAGTGAATCTGGCTTCCCCATTAACTCTGCCTGTCAGAAGGGTGCAAAAGATGATCGTGTGACTCCAGGACACTGCAACCGTCATAAAAATACAAACCAGTTGTCAAACACCTGAATGTAAATCACCTGACCATTGAGGACGCTGCCACGGTCATAAGTGTGAATAATAGGCATAGGTCAGTAACATTGTTTAGGGAATCTGGCTTCCTCATTGACGGTGCCTGTCAGAAGGGAGCAAAAGGTGATCACATCACCCCAGGACACTGCAACCGTCATAAATACGAACCAGGTATCAAACATCCAAATGCAAATCACGTGACCATGGGGATGCTGCCACGGTCATAAGTGTGAAAATCATCGTAAGTTCGTAGCATGGTTAAGGGGATCTGGCTTCCCCATTGACTCTGCCTATCAGAAGGTTGGCAAAAGTGATCACACGACCACAACCGCCATAAAAATACGAACCAGTTGTCAAACATCCAAATGTAACCATTGCCTGACTAGGTGGCTCAGTGGCTCAAACACTGAGCTTGTCGTTTGGTGGTTCGAATCCCTAGTACAGGTCTCCTGGTGTGAGCAGGGGGTTGGACTAGATGGCCTCCAAGGTCCCTTCCAACTATGTTGCTGTTTACTAAATCACGTGACCGTGGAGATGCTGCCACGGTGAAAAATAGTCACGAGTCCCCTTTCTATTGGGCGCCGTTGTCACTGCGAACGGTCACCGAAGGATTTGTTGTAAGACGAGGACTAGCCGCACTGGGCCTTGTTAGTAAGACACTAAGCTTCCAGCAGCATCTATGAGCTAAGGCGACGCGAGAGGCTGTCGATTACCGTCGACTAACCTCCCCACAAAAAAAAGGGGCGCGAAGGCAGCCGGCAGCGGGCCTTTCCGAGCGAGGAAGCCCTGACGGGGCTAACCGTCTCGAGGGGGCGGGGCTCGTTTTCGGCTTAGTGGCCCGGCGGCGCGCGGTAGCCATGGCGACGCCTGCGCCTGTCGCCCGCGAGCCGGCGGCATGTATGACCGGACTCCCCGCTCCTTCCCTCTGACGGTGGGCTGCACGAGCCCCCACCTGGGCCCCGGCTGCTACGACTTGCCTTCCCAGAACAGGCAGATCCGAGGTGAGCGGCAGGAAGGCGGGGAAACGAGCCTTGGCCTTCCCTCTCGCCCCGAAAAACCTCATCTTACTTCCCTCCCCCCCCCCCTCGCCTCTCCGCGCGTCTCTATTAACATGGCAATTGTGTAGTGTAGCCGGGGAGGGTGGGTGGGATGACGGCTCAAGAGGAATGGGCTTTGCTACCATCAACCTGGCCCTGGGAGCTTTACAGGCCAGCGACGTCTGTTCCCAAATTACAGTAGCCATCCACCAAAACTAGAGGTCCCCAAACTTGGCAACTTTAAGACTTGTGGACTTCAACTCCCAGAATTCTCCAGTCAGCTATGCTGGCTGGAGAATTCTGGGAGTTGAAGTCCACAAGTCTTAAAGTTGTCAAGTTTCAAGACTTCTGCACTAAAATGTGCCCAGACCTTAACTTTCAGATAAAGGGGTTCCTGGAGCTTTAGACTGGGGAGTAATTTCCACTACACCTGCCATGAATTTAGAGTAGTGTTTCTCAAACTTGGCAACTTTAAAAGGTTGGATTTCAAGTCACAGAATTTCCTGGCTGGGTTATTCAGGTAGTCTGTGACTTATGATTGCAATTTATTTTATTTTTATTTATTTATTTAGTTTGTCACTCATGTACAAGATAACAGGAGTAAGAATAAACATGAATAAGAACAGAGGAAATGGGTACAAATAAATGGGGACAGTAGGACAGGGACCTTAGGCACGCTGGTGCACTTATGCACGCCCCTTACAGACCTCTTAGGAATGGGGTGAGGTCAACAGTAGACAGTTGAAGGTTAAAGTTATGGGGGTTTGAGGATGTAACAACAGAGTCAGGTAGTGCAAATGTTGTGCCCAACAGTTCATTTTTCTTTTTGAATTGTAATCTTTCATTATTATCTTATTCAATAATTCAATGTTGTTTTCATGCCAATCAAATTCTACATAAAGAGGACATCATTGTCCACCCTAATTATGGAGGCAAAATTGAGACCAAAAATAATAGAGCAATTTATGCTTGTATAGGTTTCTGATAGATCACAGACTGGTGGATAGAACTTTTAACGGGGCCATTTTGCTGTGCCCATTGTGAAAGATAATGGGTTGAACAACAAGTTCAACAACATTTGAAAGGGCATGTGATGTATCTTAATATCTAAGTATATATTAAATCTGAAAGTCAAAGGAAAATATAATGAAATGTCTACCATTGTATATAGCATGTTTTATCAATAATGCTTGGAAGGTCTGTGAATAGCCTTATTATTGGGGGCACAACACATAATGGTGGTTACATGTTAGGTCTGGCTTTTGTCTTGAGACAGTTTCAACATGATTCAAAACATTAACATCAGTCCATTGCTGTGATTGATGCCATTCACACTTGCCTTTATTCTCACTGGCATCACCCCTTCCTGCAGGAAGATGGTCTGTTTGATCGGCCCTCCTCAAGAGATTGATGGATCCAGTGAGACACCCTGAGGTTATCCTGAGAATCAAGCAGGCAGTTTGGCTAAGGTTTTACCTGCTGTTTGGATTGATGGGAGACTGGGATCTTGGGCCATATCACCTCTATGCAGTATCAGTGTGCTGATCTCAAGGTGCACATTGATCTACTGAGTAGTTTCAGGAAATGAAGGCTTCCTCCGTTGTAGCAAATTATCGCCCACAGTGATAAGAACACCACAACTTCAATATCTCTCCACCATGATTGTGTCCAATTCCCTAGTTTTGGATGACCCAGTCCCTGCTGTGTCCCAAGATCTGCTCTGAAGAATATTCTGGGATTCCGGTGGATAAAGTTGCTCAGATCCAACCTGGACTGGGCAGGTGCTGCTGACGTTTCTTGGGCCCAGTCTTGTGATACAATCTGGAATGAGTTTGAACCAGTGTGCCTCAAGGAAGTAGACAGGGTCCTTTGTGCAGTCAGGTTGACAGTTTGTATTAAACCTGGTATCCTCCTGGATCGTGAAAGTGGTCAGAGAAGCTGATCTTTGCTTGGTTCCTTACTATCATATTGACATCCTTAAGGGAGAGGATGATTCATCCTCTCTTGGAGAAAGTCATGTAGGGCTTTATGGATCATAATCACTAGCTTGAATTATACGTGGAACATTGGAACTCAGTGCAGTTCACAAAGTGTGCTTCTTATGTTCTATTTTCTCCCTGTAGCTTTCCCCTTAGAATTAGCGCTCTAAAAGATCCTCAGCTCTTTATCCTCAATAACATCTTAGGGGGCATGAGATTATCATCCAGCCTGAGGGGCTACCATCCATCATTATATCATCTATCTGTTCATTAGGTTTTCTTAATAAAATGCAGGTGTGGTTTGATGCTGCTTTTCCCTATCCTGTATGAAATGATTTTTTTATATTGTCACTAAAATGACATTGTGCTTCCATTATCTTCACATATTTCTGCTGCTCAGAAAGAACCTCCTTGCTTTGTTGAGCAGCTGGGATGACCTTCACACCTTGGGCGATAGCAATAGCACTTAGACTTATATAATGTTTTACAGTGCTTTACCGCCTTCTCTAAACAGTTTACAGAGTCAGCCTATTACCCCCAACAATTTGGGTCCACATTTTACATGGAAGGCTGAGTCAGCCTTGAACCTGGTGAGATTTGAATTTTCAAATTGCAGGCAGCAGAAGTAGCCTGCAGTACTGCATTCTAACCACTGTGCCACCGGGGCTCATCATGATCCTTCTGACATTATATAATCTTGGCATACATTCTTCGCTCATCCCTCCAAAAAGCATCCCCTTACCACATGAGGCAGCATAGCAGAACGTGGGGGGGGGGGAGGAGTTGTCCTTCATATTAATATTATTCACAGCTGAATAAAAAATGGAAACATTATTTAAAATGTATACATGACTTGTTTTCTTTTCAGGTGGCTATGCTCCATTTCTTTCCCTGGCAAGTCGTGGGCTTGAAGTTATTTCTCAAAATGATGAGGATGATCTTCCGGGGCCAGGAACCTATGAGATTCATAAAATACAGGTAGAGCCCTATCAATAAACCTGATATAAAGGATGTAAGATACCAAGGAATAGTAAATGGATTTATGATATAGATGAAAACTTACATTTCTTCAAAAATATTTTTAATCCAGTTTTTCTATTTCTGTTCTAAATTAGTGATTTGTTTGGAGTGGCAGTTCTAAACACAAACCATTAGTGGAGTTGGAAGATTATTTTATTTCCTACTTTTAATTTCTCACTCCTTTCTAAAATGATTGCCAAATTATTCTAAAGTTTTTTTCTCTATTACTAGGTGACTGGGCTAGATGCAGTGATGGATATTAGAATTTGTAAAATAATGGATTGCCAAGAACTTTAGAGGAATGTACATCTATTATACTCTGAATCATCTTTGAAATATAATTGTTAATAAAATTATTCTTAAGTTTTGAATAACATTTTCTTGTTTTTCTTTTAAAATCTATTAAATATTGATTCATTTTGAAATGAAGAGCAAATTGTTGGTTGCTATGTTTATGCTTAATGATTATTTAGAAACAAAGGATATACAAAACAGATTTAAATGTGATTGCTTTCTCCAATTTAAAGAATAATATTAGCGCACAACTCCAAAATCAGAATTATTTTTTCTCACTGGGTATTGAATATCCTGGTGCAATGTTGTAAGTATGACTTTTTAACAGCCTGCACTAAATGCCAACTGATTTGCATACTAAAATGGCACTATAAAAATAGCTGGGCTATAAAAACTTAGGAACTCCTTATTTTAAACATCTTTGTACTCTTTATTATAAGCTTATCATTACTATGAAACTACAGGTAAATAATAGAAATTCAATTATACAATACCAAATACAAATAATGCATATAACAATAAGTAGCAGAATTACTAAGTAATAATTAGAATTGTTATGGCTGACAGTTAAAAACTGTCAATTTTGAGACTCAAGCACCATGTGACAAGGTGAGCTCCCTATTTTCTCCAACTCCTGTCCATTTAGCAGTTCAAAAGCATGCAAATGTGAATAGATGAATAGGTACCACTTTGTAGAATGCATTCTCTTCCCCTTGGCATATAATCATGCTGTCTACATGACCATGGAAATGTTTTCAGACGATATTGTCTCCCTCAGCTAAGAACTGGACATGAGCATCTCCCCCCCCTCAAAATCAGAAACAACTGGACAGGGGAAATCTTTGCCTTGAATTAGAATTGTAAGCTGCCCAGAGATACTTGATTGAGTTGGGTGGCTATAGATATTGAAGAAATATTAAATAAATAAAACTCAGTGTCCTGAACTAGCCACAAATCAATTCACAAGAACAGGGCTTCAGTGTTAAAAGCACTTGGGATTAAAAACAGCAGCTGGAGTATCTATTGCAAAAACATTTTTTAATAATCAGAAATTTTTATTAGCTTCAAAAAACTGACAGAGGGAGAATTAAATAGACTTTGTATAGAAGCTATTCCTAAAAAGATGAACGCATTGTCCTTTATCTTCTGGTTCCTATTGAACTTCAGTTAGTGAGGGAACATAGATCAGATGCTGAGATCCTGATCAGAACATATGGTATGGCGTGCATGAAAGAGAGAATGATTTTCTAGTTACTAGCCATTTTTGATCTTTTAGCACTAAGAAAAAGCTCCTTAAAATCAATCAGGAGAGAAAACCCTCTATTTTTAGTTAGGCACGTAGGCAAAATATTTAATAATTTTAACTTTCATGTAGATGGAACCTGTGAGATTGGTTTATGATTTATTGCATTGTGTGAATCCAATCTGTTGTATTCATTTCATATAAAAAGTCATGGCAACAGTGGGGTTGCTTGATTTCTGAACAACACAATCTTCTTTCTTCTTTTATGAGTTTGATTTGTATAAGCCACATGATAGGACCCAAATTTTTATTCTTGGTTAAGTTAATAGAGAGTACAGTATAATCAGTGATTACTGTTGCATCATGGATGATTTTCCTGTTGTTTTTTTTAACTCCAGAAAACTATTAAAGGAGGCAAAAGTCCTCAGAACAAGGAAAAGCGTTTCCAATTTACGATTAATGATACACCTGGTCCTGGAACATATTGCCAACCTCCTTCACTGAGTCCAGAAGATAGTAAGACAAAAAGACAATTGAAAATGCCTTCTGCACGAGTAAGGCAACATAAAACTGAATATTGTTATTTTTTATATGATCAGTTGACTGATAGTAACTGTTACGTAAATGTTTTCTGTAATCAGGTACTTTCTGAAAAAAAATCCTGTAAAAACAATACATTCTGGATATTTCTGTGTTGTTGAAGTTGCAAATGTTAAGGATTTTGAAGCCGGCATTATATGGAAATGTATTACCATATTTCCCCGAAAATACGACATGTCCTGAAACTAAGGCCATGCCGCATTTTTCAGGTGGACAAAAATATAAGCCCATCCCCAAGGAGGAGCCAATGTCGTGACGAGATGGTTGTGTGGTCTCAATGCTCTGAGACCACAGCCAACACTTTTGTCACTGGGTGGTTCAAATGGACCTAAACCGTCCCAAAGAGACGGTGAACAGGAAGAATACGTCTTGCTGATCTTGGGGATATTGCAAAATCCTCGAAAGAAGCAAGAGAAGTTCTTCAAGCCAGTGACAAAAAATCCAGCCAAGGCTGACAAAGTCAGGGCGGCTCCAAAACGGAAGGATATGGAAAGAGAAAGTGTTTCCAGCTGGTGAGGAATTTTTATTGTTTTAAAAAAAGAGACTGCCTATAAAAACTCAAAAATCAAATTAAAGAATAAAAGAATCAAGCGGCAGAATTAAATTTGGAATGGTTTTGGACAGTGGTTATCTTACTTTTTAAATGTTATTTAAAAGTTTTTCTCTTTTATTTCTGTGGGTATTTTTTCTAATTCATTTAAAGATTGGACCTCTTTTTCTAATTTGATATACAAAAAAGATACAAAAAGAAACTGTTTAATAGTGTCTCCGCTCCGGAGGCTGGGAGGTATTGTTGATCCAAGTTTTGTGCATTCAAAACGGAACATTTTTTTTCTTTCACTGATTGCTTTGACTTGGCACCACAAGGCTTTAATGTTTGGCTACAGACTGATAAGAGCGCACAGATGTTCCTTTGAAGTATGTTTTCGACCAGAGAGAAGTGAGAGCAGCGTTCTTTGTGAATCTATGCTTCAATTTTGTTGATCTTTCAAGCTAGAGTAGCTGCGTTTGTCAGACTGACACAATCCCAAGGAAAAATAGAGGTCTTGACTTTGCAAAATATATTTTCAGAACTACAGAAATTATCAAATATAGTAGAGAAAAAACTGGAATACCTAGAGCACATAGTAAGAAAATATGATGAAAAAATTGAAAATGTTCATCAAATGCAAAACGGGGTGATTGAAACTCAAAAAACCAAAGTGGAAAATGAATATAAAGAGACTAAACCTGCTGATATTTATGGTAATTGGTTTGTTCCTGAAAATGGAAAGAAAATGGAAAGAATGGAAATGGAAAGAATGGAATACAGAAATATCATTAATATGCTCATGATACTCATGATACTCCAGTAACCCAGTCAGAATGGTGATCCATTTGAGATTTTATCCCAGTGCCTCAAGGCTGGGAGGTTTAAACTAAATCCCAGCAAGACACAGTTCCTGTTTGTCTGGAGTTCTCTATCAGCTCTGTCTTGATGAGTAGTTCTACCCTTGAAAGAGGAAATCTGTTATATGTGGGTTCTTTTGAACTCATAAAGGCTGATAAAAAAAACATGTGGAAGTCATAGAGAGGGGAACTTCCAGCTTTGGCTGGTATACAGTTGTAACCCTACTTGTTTTGGGAGGAACTCTACAGAGGTCTTCATTCCAACGCTGGTTAAAGTTTGGTTTAGTTACATAATTTAATTTTATTTTGTTTTTTTATTCATTTTGGAACTTTTATTACTGTATATTTTATCTTGTAAGCCACCAGGAATCCTTAGGTTGTTTATATGTATGATAAACAAACAGTAGGTAATTTATGAAAGATAGATCAATGGAATGCAATCAAGAGGGCCAGTTTTATATGTAAATGTTCTCTGACAAAGAAAGCAGTAAATTTATATATCTTACAAAGGCTTTCCAGAACTGGTATGTTTTAGCTGTAAGAGACCTCATCTCCAGTTTTCCAAGCTAATTTCCAAATGCTGAATTCAGGGCACAACAAGATAGTAATAAGGCAGCCTTAAAGAATGAAGAAAGTGGTAAGATATAGAAAATTTGTGTATGCCCACATAATAGAGCAACCATAACACATGCGGCTGTGACAATGATCAAAATAGCTAATCTAATTTTAATTTTTTTTAAAAAAAATGCTTGATTTTGAACCAGTTGGGAGGTAATTAAACAGTGAACTCTCTGAAAATCTGGAACATAAAGCACTAAATGAAAGATATTATTGAAATGGAGAATGAGAGAAGACATTCTGTATGGTCATCAAAAGTGAAGTGTCAGGCTTACTGTTCAGAAACTCAGTTACTATAGCCTTTAAAAGGAAACACAAAAGCTAAGTTCTGTAATAAGCAGATTTGTTGATTTATTGTGCCACCAAGACAGTGTTGAGTCGTGATAACTGTCTAGATTTGGCAAGATTTCAGAAGTGGTTTGCCATTACCTTCTTTCTAGAACTGAGTAAGAGAGTGAATGACCCACAGTCATTCAGCTGGGTTTGTACTTAAAGCAGGACTAGAACTCACAATCTCCTAATATGAAAAAAAACAAATTCATCTATAATGTTTTCCGTGGTTACCTCTAACCAACTAACTTATAAAATTCCCAATTCTTACCAGCAGTGGCAATAGAACTTGTGCATTTTCTAGCTCTTTCCATGGAATAGATAAACCATTGGTTTCAGCTAAGAAAATTCCACACTATCCAAGGAATCACTTGGGCAAAAGAAGCATTAGATAAAAAATAATTCCATCCTTTGATTGAAAGAATGGTATTAAAAGAGATTACTACAAATTGATCTCTCAAAAATCTGCAAAAATATACTTCAAATTCATTAAGAACATGTTCTACCTTAAATTGGGCTGTTGAGGTTCAGAAACAGTGGATGAAATGAATGGAAAATAAATGATATTTTTATATTAAAGGACTATAGTTCAAAACCAAATATACCTGTTCTCTTTATGATGAAGTTCAGTTGTGTAAATTGATGTTTCTTTGTAAAATAAATTCCAATTTTGTATTATCGATAGAAGAAAATATTTGTAGCTCAGGGTTCAACTGTGGGCGCTCTCTGAATCTGACATGCCACGAAAGTGAGCACCAAGTACTGTACCTCACAGTCTTGTATTATGATTTATGGTTAGAATAATGTGATGTAAAGGAATTAATAATACTGTGTTTATTTCCATAGAAAATTGCAGGCTGTATCAAATATTTTCGAAAGTCAGAGGCTCCATCTATTCCTTCCCAAGGGCAGGCATTTGGTTATGAAGAGGCTGAAGATGGGACACTTATAAAATTTAGCCAGCCTGTAAGAGACAATACTTTGGGACCAGCATACTATCAATCAGTATATGTAAGTAATTTTAAAAGATTGGTCACTGTTCTTGGCCCCATAAAATTATAAAGTTGTTACTCAGAGCTTCTAGAATCCAACAGTCCTAAACTTGGGTTATCAGGAACAATTATATGTTAAACTAGAAATAAGTGATTTTCTTAATTCTTATTATCCAATGCATTTGTCAAGTGAGATTATAGAGTTCTTTCTATTTATGATATTTTATTTTTCATTGGGAAACTCAGTAGCTTTGGGCAATTAATTAAAGCAGTGTTTTTCAACCACTGTGCCGTGGCACACTAGTGTGCCGTGACATAGTGTAAGGTGTGCCGTGGGAAAATTACTTTATATATAGTCAATATAGGCACAGAGTTACATTTTTTAACATTTTCTAATGGTGGTGTGCCTCGTGATTTTTTTCATGAAAAAAGTGTGCCTTTGCACAAAAAAGGTTGAAAAACACTGAATTAAAGTATCGCTGAGTTTTAGTGCTTGCAGTGTTTAGCTTGAAGTGACCTCTCCAAGGTCCTGAAACTATTTGCCTCTTACAGTACTGTGTGGCTTAACTACTAAATCTTGGGCATTCCTTTGTATTTATTTATACATGCAGTCCTCGACTTATAACCATTTGTTTAGTGACTGTTTGCAATGAAAAAAAGTGACATGGCCATTTTCCACACTTAAGACTGTTGCCGCATCCCCACGGCCACATGATAAAAATTTGGATGCTTGGCAACTGGCATGTATTTATGATGGTTGCAGTGTCTCAGGGTCATGTGATCTCCTTTTGCAGCCTTCTGGGGAGGCCAGATTCACTTAACAACCATGTTACTAATTAAAAATCTACAGTGAATTATTTAACAACTCTGACAAAAAAGGTCATAAAATGAGGCAAAACTTACCTAGCAACTGTGTTACTTAGCCACGGACATTTTGGATTCAATTATGGTTGCAAATCAAGGAGTACTTGTAATCTAGGATTTAGTTCACAGATTGGATTCCCTCTGTTTTTTAGGTTCCAATCATCTTTTTTTAGCCAATGACAATCCCACTTGTTCTCAGTAAAATCATTAGCTCTTCACTAAATCTGAGATATTTGCCCTTATACATAAGCCTGTGAGTTGTTACATTTCTGTGCTTTTTTCAATCTACCCTTGATCAGTTGTTTTGATATGCATAGACACATGGTTATTTTTGCTTAGCTATGACTTGGATATTGTAGTCAGGCATGAGATCATTTATATATAGCATTGCTTTATGTTACTTCATTTTAATCAGTAGTTATTAATTCAATTAATATTAATGTATTTTCTGTCCCCGTCTTAGTCTTTTTTGGAATGTTTCTGGCATATTATAGATACACATACACATTTAAATATACACACACTTACAACCATGTATCACTGGCACAAATTCATAGTGGGCTGATAGTAGAAATCTTTATATCTTAATTTCAAGTAAAATTAGCAAGTATAGGTTGACAATGTGGGGAAGGTAGGAGTTTTTATCTGTGTGGGTTTCTGTCTGTCTGTCTGTCTGTCTGTCTGTCTCTCTCTCTCTCTCTCTCTGTATCTCTCTCTCTCTCTGTCTCTCTGTCTCTGTATCTCTCTCTCTCTCTGTCTCTGTATCTCTCACTGTGTGTGTGTGTGTGTGTGTGTGTGTGTGTGTGTGTGTGTGAGTGCCAGTGGTGGATTGCAGGTGGTATGCCCCAGTACGGGTGTACCGGTGCCTGCCGGGAGCACCAGTTACCATTCTCGTATGGTGCTTCAGAGGGCCCACCCGCCCACCTGCCATCCCAACTTCTAGTTGAGCTTTTCGGTGCTTCTGCACACGGAGCGTACGGTGCCTGCACAACACTCTGCTGAACAGCTGGAGCATCGTGGAGGTGTCGCAGGAGGTAAGAACACATGTGCATGTGTGTGCGCATGCTCCGTACGTTCATGTGGACACTGGGCCTTGTTGCACCGTACTGGTTGCACTGGGATCTGGAACCCACCACTGGTCCGTGCGTGCGTGCATTCTTGTCTACTCTTCCTTTTTAGGAAGGATTCACTTAAATTCCGAACCATTTTGCTAGCTATCTCTGTAGAAATACCCTCTGTACATAAATAAATGCTCAGAAGACTTGTCAAAGGCCTTGAAGTCTTGTCAGAAGCTTTGAAGCATCCATGACAAATATTCAAGCAACTGCAACTGTTTCATGGATTCGAGAAATGGATCCAGAAGGGTCTCTTTGCTCACTGAATTATTTTCATAGAGCTACTTATTTCTATGTTTAATGAAACAATTTTTAAAAAAGTTTGTAGATATTTCATTGTATATAATCGCTTTTAATATTTAAATCTTTTTACATTAGAATCTAGATAATATAGAATATATATTTACTTACTAAATGTATATGCTTTGATATTTTCTCCGATCTTAAATCTACGTTTTTTATTCAATAAAAGATTTTACTCTAAAAGCACACATATTGCACCTTCAGCGCTTTGTGGAAGTCCTGAGGCAACTGCAAAATAATCTTTCACAAGCTACATCTTTAACAATAGAGAACAATAATGCAACCTTTGTGCTTAACTAAAATAAATATGCTGTCAATATAATACTGCTTGTAATTCTATGAGCTGTGGGTGAAAAGTAGTAGTGTTTTGTTATTCTGTTTCTGTTGCCTATTGTCAAATCAGTCCCAAAAGGTCCTCCTTTAAAAGGAGGACCTTTTAAAAGACTGACCACCAACAGAACTTCATGTTGCCTACTAGAAGAATCGGAATGGCGGCCAGGGCTCCTTCGTCGTAGACGATCTGACGAAAAAAGCGCTGGGAGCCCTTGGAACCAGCTTCTTACCGCCTTTGCTGGGGTCCCCCGGGATGACAGAGATTCGGGGGACGTGTGCGGGCCAGAAGTTGAGGGAGGCCGATGCCTTCTGTCGATCTGGGGCCTCGGATTCTCCGACGTGGCTGGGCGTTCTCGGCGGCGGGAGCAGTGGCTCTATGGTGGCGGTGGAAGAGGAGGCGATTGAGGGCGTTTTGCGGCGGCGGGAGCAGTGGCTCTATGGTGGCGGTGGAAGAGGAGGAGATTGAGGGCGTTTTGCGGCGGCTTCAGCAGCGGTGGGGTTTTTTAACCCCTTCTTTACAAGTACTGAAGCTTGGTGAACAGCTCGGTGAGCCTGGGGAGCTTATAGTGACTGTGACCGTGTTAACTGGCTATTGCTATCTTTTGGAACGGGGAAATTCAAACGGGGGTTCTACTCGGACTAGGCGAAGCGGGCGGCTGACTGTGTGCCGTGGCTGGAGCCTTTTCCGGATGCCCCCCCCCCTCCATATTTAGCTCAGCTTTTTCAGCGATGCTACTGCCCTCAACAGCGCTGCTCCTTTCACCAATGCTGTCTCCTTTACCAACGCTGCCACCGGTATCACCATTGCTCTTCTCAGCAACATAGCCCCCTGCACCAGCACTGTTTCCTTCACCAACGCTGCCTTTTTCTCCAACGCTGCCTTTTCTACCAACGCTACCTTTTCTACCAACATTGGTTTCCTGCCACTCTGGACTTTGACTGTCTGACTTCCCTCACCCATATATTTAGGGCCTGTGATCCTGTTTTTCTTAGCCCTGACTGTTACCATCATTATTATCTCCTACGGCCCGTGGACTGCCAATATTGCCATCGTCATTGCTCTCCACTACGCCCCTTGGACTGCTATCTGTCCCTGGCATTCCAGGGACATTATTCAATCTGCTCCCTACTTTCGCAACCGTCATCTATTCCACCGGATTGGACTTTTTTGTACATTTACTTTTTTGTACACCCGCCTACGAACTTCGCACGGTTGCGCAATTTTTAAATGGTATGATGAGTGTATGGGACTGCATGTGATTGAGTGAATGATCCCACTTTTATCATTCTATGATTGTTGTATTCTTATGTGTTTTTAACTATCACGTGGGGACTGCTTGAGTGAATAAATGAGTGTGCTTGATTCGGAGGGCCTGTCGGGGAATGTGGGAACTGTGGGGGTGGTTGAGGGGACCACGGCCACGGGAGCGGGTCGGAGCATTACGGTTGTAACAGGGAGGGGCAGATATGGTGGGGACTTTAGGGCTGGCCATTACCGGGGAAGGAGGGTTCGCTACGTCACAGAGATCCCTCCTTCCGGCCCTATGAGTCCCACTCCGAGGCCAGATGGCGCGAGTAATCAGGACCCTGGTCTCAGGCTGTTGTCGCTAAATGCCAGGTCTGTTGTTCACAAGGCTCCCCTCGTCCGGGACTTAATTTTAGACGAGAGGGCAGATCTGGCATGTATTACTGAAACCTGGCTGGGCACGGAGGGAGGAGTCCCCCTCGTAGAGATGTGCCCAGACGGATTTCAGGTGCTTCATCAACCGAGAGCCCAGGGAAGGGGTGGCGGTGTGGCTATCGTTATCCGGGAGTCTTTAGCACCTCGTAGGATCCCTGTTCCGGAGCTTGTCGGGTGTGAGTCCCTGCTGGTGAAGTTGGACCTCAAGGGTCAAGTGGGTCTGCTGCTAACGTACCTGCCTCCCAACAGCGTTGCAGCAGCCCTCCCCTCGCTCCTCGAGTCAGTAGCCGAGCTAGCAATTGAGTTCCCCAGGCTTATGGTTCTGGGGGACTTCAATTTGCCTTCGCTCGGTGAACACTCTGACGGAGCGCAGGAGTTCATGGCTTCCATGACAGCCATGGGCTTGACCCAGGTAATTCGGGGCCCAACCCATTCAGCGGGTCACATGCTCGACCTCGTATTCCTCTCGGAGCAGTGGACTTGTGATCTTGGTCTGAGGGGTAATGAGATCATACCCCTGTCGTGGTCAGACCACTGACTTCTGGAGGCCAAACTCCCACTGTAGGGAGGAGGAACCGACCAGGTGGTTCCGCCCCAGGCGACTTATGGACCCTTTAAGGTTCCAGACGGAGCTTGGGGCTATTCCTGACACTCTCGCCCACAGTTCGGCGGAGACTCTGGTTGCTGCCTGGCACTTGGCGGCATCGGAGTCCCTTGACCGGATTGCGCCACTACGGCCCCTCCGGGTCGGTGGATCCCGGAGGCCTCCTTGGTTCACCGAGGAGCTCCGGGAGAAGAAGCGCCGGAGGAGACGCCTAGAGCACCTGTGGAGGTCCGATAAGTCCAAATCGAACCGAGCACTTTTGACAACATGCACCAAGGAATATATCAGGGCATTGAGGACAGCAAAAAGAACATATATTGCCACCCTGGTTGCGTCCGCTGAGTCCCGCCCAGCCGCCCTGTTTAGGATAACCCGCTCCCTCCTAAATAGGAGGGATACGGGGGACCCCTTGCAGGGTAAGGCTGAGGATTATGTCCAGTTCTTAGCGGACAAAGTTGCTCGGTTTCGGTCGGACTTGGACTCCACCTCTGCAGATCCAGCCGAGACACAAGGGGATAACTTGGCAGACCATCTCTGGGTTGAGTTCCAGGATGTTGCCTCTGGGGATGTGGACAAGGCCATACGAGCTGTGAGTGCCTCCACCTGTATACTGGACCCGTGTCCCTCCTGGCTGGTTGCCAACAGCAGTGAGGTGACACGAGGCTGGATCCAGGCGGTCGTTACCGCCTCCCTTCGGGAGGGGCACTTCCCCGCCGCACTTAAAGCGGCGGTGGTGAGACCCCTCCTGAAGAAACCATCCTTGGATCCAGCCGTTTTCAACAATTACCGTCCAGTCTCCAACCTCCCCTTTGTTGGGAAGGTTGTTGAGAAGGTGGTGGCCTTCCAGCTTCAACGGTCCTTGGAGGAAGCTAGCTATCTTGACCCCTTCCAGTCCGGCTTCAGACTTGGTTACAGCACAGAAACCGCTTTGGTCGCATTGACCGATGATCTCTGGAGAGCCAGGGATGGAGGCCATGCGTCCATCCTGGTTCTCCTTGACCTCTCGGCGGCTTTCGATACCATCGACCATGGTATCCTTCTGCGACGACTGCGGGAGGTGGGGGTGGGAGGCACTGTTTTGCAGTGGTTCTCCTCCTACCTCTTGGACAGGTCACAGTCGGTGTTGGTTGGGGGGCAGAGATCGTCCCCGAGGCCCCTAACATATGGGGTGCCGCAGGGTTCGGTCTTATCCCCCCTACTATTTAACATCTACATGAAACCGCTGGGCGAGATCATTCGGAGGCACGGGATAAAATACCACCAATACGCGGACGACACTCAGTTGTACTTGTCCGCCCCGTGCCAACTCAATGAAGCGGTGGACGTGATGAACCAGGGTCTTGAGGCCGTTAAGAACTGGATGAGAGCTAACAAACTGGTACTCAACCCGGACAAGCCCGAGTGGCTGTTGTGTTTCCCTCCCAATAATTTGGCCAGTGTTCCATCGCTCAGGCTGGGGGGTCAAATTTTACACCCCTCAGATAGGGTTCGCAACTTGGGAGTCCTCCTGGACCCACAGCTGACTTTTGACCATCATTTATCGGCTGTGACCAGGGGGGCATTTGCCCAGGTTCGCCTGGTGCGCCAGTTGCGACCCTACCTGAACCGGGAGGCCCTCACAACAGTCACTCGAGCCCTTGTGATCTCTAGGCTGGAATACTGCAATGTACTCTACATGGGGCTGCCCTTGAAGAGCATCCGGCGACTTCAGCTAGTCCAGAATGCGGCCGCGCGAGTGATCATGGGCGCACCGTGGTTCGCCCACATAACACCTATCCTCCGCGAGCTGCACTGGCTACCTGTTGATCTCCGGGTGCGCTTCAAGGTGCTACTTACCATCCATAAAGCCCTCCATGGTAGTGGATCTGAGTACTTGAGAGACCGCCTCCTGCTGATTACCTCCCTTCGACCTATTAGCTCGCACAGATTAGGCCTCCTCCGAGTTCCATCCGCCAGTCAGTGCCGACTGGCGACTACGCGGAGGAGAGCCTTCTCAGTAGCAGCTCCGACCCTTTGGAACGATCTCCCCGTGGAGATTCGCACCCTCACCACCGTCCAGACCTTCCGCACAGCCCTTAAGATCTGGCTATCCCATCAGGCCTGGGGATAAGATTCTAATTCGCCCCCACCCGAATGTTGAATGAAAGTTGTGTTTTATTGCTTTATTTTTTTCTTATTCACGTATTGTCTTATGTTTTGTCTTGCACTCCCCCTCCCATGAATTGTAAGCCGCCCTGAGTCCCCTCAGGGAAAAGGGCGGCCTATAAATCACAAATAAAATCTAAAAATCTAAATCTAAATCTAGAACTTCAATCTTAAGTGTCTATGGAGATTCTCATTCATCCAGAAGCTCCCAAAGGTGCTTTTTCAAGAAACTGGATTTTCTGGTTTTTCTTTGAAGACGTTTTACTTCTCATCCAAGAAGCTTCTTCAGCTCTGACTGGATGGTGGGGAATGGAAGGATTTGCACTCCTTGCAGGCAGCTGGTCGTTTGCATTCTTAGATCTTAAGCTATTCAAGCCCATTCTTACTAAGCTGCAGCCCAAACAAGATGACTTCTCAGATACTGGGTGGAAGGCCCATATTTGCACACAATCACCAAATCTGAAGCAGGTTCTCAAAAGCCACACGTTACAGCAGGACAATGATGCCAATATGAGAACCAGATCCTATAAAACTCAGAGGTCTACTTTGCCCTCACAACAGCACCATTACAGGCCCCAGCAAGTACACAGGATTAGAAGAATATTCTTCTGCTCTTCCTCCAATGTAATAAATACCATCATTGGCCAGCAATGGATTCTGCACAGGACAGATGGGACAAATTTTTCATAAAAGAATTAATGTGCACAAGTTTGACATCAGGATTGAAACCAATTCTAAAGTAATATCAGAACATTTGAGTTTCCCAAGTGCTCCATGGCAAATTGTTTTAGAAAAGAATATCATAGTACCATTGAGCAACAAATTGTTTAACTTCAGAAGTTTTGAGCAATCTTTGAAAGTCTCAACAGACAGACTGGTGTTTTAATGCATTACAATTGTAACTTGCAACTACATAATCAAACTGCCACACCAATCTAGTCCTCTGTGCATATGATGAAGTGAGTTGCAGCTCTCTAAGGCTTATTCCTTTTAATAACATTTATTGCCTACATACAAAAATCCGCCTCTTAATTATAAATTTTCAGGCAGTGCATTAGAGGGCAGCAGAGTCATTCAGTGGAGCTGCATGAATTTGGAACTAAAGCATTTTGCTATGAAAAATTGCCTGCATTAGATATTGCAAAAGAAAAACCAAATCTTGAAGCTTTTAAAAAGATTATGGATATCTTATTAAGAATTAAATGAACTACAGTTGATTCTATTCATGCATCCATGTTTTATTTTGTATTTATGAATTATTTATGTTCCTGGCTTTATTTACAAACATGGTTTGTTTATTTATTATGATATTTCATAGTTATCATTGAGTATTTTTCCTGATTGGAACATTTATGCCCAGGCTTCATCTTGTTTATTGCCACTCCTTGGTTTTACTGCAAAATGGGAAGAATTGTGGTTGCGAAATATGGAGTGGAAAAAGCTGCTATGATAAGGACAGGACTGCTTTGTCTTGAAAATCGTACATTTTATAAAAATGATGGGCTACAGAGCCTCAGTAGAAATTGTGGAGTTTCATAAGGAAAGAGAAGAAATAGAACATGCACTTAGTTATTTGTTCCAGAGTAAGTTGTTTCAGTTGAATTGTTGCTAGTTTTTTTTAAAAAGCAGAACGTACTGTAAGCTCTCCTTAAATCTGCTAGACTTTAGTTATTAATTCAAGGAAGGCAAAAGTCTAAAATCTGCTAAAGCATCTATGATTTTGTTGTTGATTATGAAGTCAAACACCAAAAACCAATTCTTGCCATCCAAATTATTGCATAACACCTAAAATAGACATACCGTATATACTCGAGTATAGGCCGACCCGAATATAAGCCGAGGCACCTAATTTTACCACAAAAAAACTGGAAAAGTTATTGACTCGAGTATAAGCCTAGGGTGGGAAATGCAGCAGCTACCGGTAAATTTTAAAAATAAAAATAGATACCAATAATGTTTTTGAATATTTATTTCAAAGAAAAACAGTAAACTAGCAGTGTATTCAATGAAATACTTCACTCACCTCATGATGCTGATGTCCCGCTGTGATGATGATGTCCCGTGCAGCCGCGGGAGCGATGTCCCGCCTCCTATGACACACGGCACAGTGATTCCTATCATTGGATCACTGTACCAGAGGAGGTGGGACATCGCTATGTGGCTGCTTGCCATAACAAGGAGGAGGTGGGACATCGTTGCAGAGCGGCAGGAGGGGGAGGAAGGGGAATCGTAAGACAGCCCTGCATTACATTAGAACGTGAGGAGGGGGGATGGTGCGGTGCGCGCTGCGCGGCAAACTGACACAGAGGGAGGGGAAACTCACAGGGGCACTGGGCCATTCACGAGTGTCACCCAGCGGCATGGCCCCGCCCCTTTTTCTCCTCCATTTCGGGCAAATTTTTCACTGACTCGAGTATAAGCCGAGGCGGCTTTTTTCAGCCCAAAAAGTGGGCTGAAAAACTAGGCTTATACTCGAGTATATACAGTAGGTAATTGTATCTGAATTATTCCTCCTCCTCCTCCTCCTCCTCCTCCTCCTCCTCCTCCTCCTCCTCCTCCTCCTCCCACCCCCCATCTCAGGACAGATTTGTCAACAAACTGGTTAAAAATATAAATAGGACAGCCATTCATTTGTACTTGGGTGTCTGGGTTTAATATGCCTGAAGCACAATGAATTTTACTTGGACCAGGAAGAGCCATAGTTAAATCCTTATCAACCATAGGGTGCAATAAATGAGTTTGGGGCAATGACTTTCTATCAACCCATCCTGAGTATTCCAAACCAGTATTAAGAGAAAAGCATAGAATGCAAGGTTGTTTTTTTTTAACCATATTGGAAGACTATCTGATACCCAGAATCATTCTTGTGAGACTGGCAGTTATATAAATTTAATGCCCACATAGTTAAAGAATGATAATAGGAGACCTGCTTCAATTTTCTTTATTAACATATTCTACCCAATGCACCTTATATTTTGTTTTTGTTTTGGAGAACTGTCTATGCAGCTATGACAATGATTCGAAGTGCTTGTAGCTGGATGCTTTTAATAATAGAAAACATTTCATGTTTCTGAAAGCTTCCTTTCCAAGCATTTTTAAATATGATAAATACCTATTTCCACCTGAGGCAGTATGGGATGTAATCTGAAATCTGTGTAGTCTATCTTACATATTCATGCTAGGAATTCTGACACTGATAAATTACCTAATGTTGGGAACATGCTGGGAAATACCTGGGCTGCTGCTGTAGCACTGAAAAGACAGTCCATTAGTGGCAGAATTAATGCACTCTGGGACTTTTAATTCTTCATGGAGTCTATTTCCATATTTAATTACTGGAAAGTCGTGGAAAAAAGTTCTAAAGCACCTTCATCCATTTTTATTGTCAACGGGAGTGTCGATTAGCAATTCTTCAAGTTATATTGCAATGTTCACTTAAAATAATGCACCTCCTTGCTGAGTTTGCTTCAATTAAATCATATTTTATTTGCTAATGACATAGCAAGACGGCAGCGACCTTGAAGTTGGGATTGTCAAGATTTCTTGGCAAAAGAGGATGATGATTTAGAGTAAAGAGGGCATCCATTTATTCTGCAGTCTGTTTTTAAAAGGTTTTTTTTTAAAAAAAAAAATCCATTAGAATTAGGATTTTCTGTGAGTAATGCACAGGTTAGTGAGTTAAGTATGAGTCAATTTTATATTGTTTTTAATGCTAAGATTAACCTGGGTATAGGAAGGGAAAAATTATATTCAATTTATTGAGTCTGAGAAAGAATAGCTCGTAGTCAGAGTGCCTCTTAAAATTGCTTTCAGAACTCAATTGCTAAATATGCTTTTTGTAAATGTCACGAAGAGATATTGACTGAAATGTTCTTTCATAGATACCAAATTTAGTTACTGGATTTTTTTATGTTTGTAATGAAACAAAATACCTTTTGTACATATTTTCATAACTGTAGAAAAAAACCTTACAGAATCAACTCTTTAATATCAACCCTTTTTTCAGCAAAAATTGAAGCAATATTTCACAGCAAACAAATGTACAAAAAGCAAATAATATATAATCCATGTTTTAAAAAAATCTTTGATACTATATAGTTAGCTGCTGCCAGAGAATTGCTGTTAGTCTTCTGCTACAGCAAAAAGATACTAAATAAAAGATTTGTAGGACCCCAGTGCTAATAAAGATATATCACACATTATTTCTTAAATTTTCATTCATTAAAAACATAAGTACAAAAAGTACACATAACTTTGTACAGTAATTTTTTTAGGGGGAATAATAATGTGAAGAAATGAATATAAAAGGTACACAAGTTGAGTGTGACTTTATTCATTTTTTTCCCCATTTAGGCACACTTTTGTAATTGTTATATAGTTGTACTGAGTGAGGGAATTATTGAGATGTACTTTTTCTAAAGGGACACGCGGTGGCTTAGTGGCTAAGCTGCTGAGCTTGTTGATCAGAAGGTCGGCAGTTCAATGATGCAAATCCCTAGCACTGCGTAAAGGAGTGAACTCCCGTTACTTCTCCCAGCTTCTGCAAACCTAGCAGTTCGAAACCACATAAAAAATGTAAGTAGAAAAATAGGGACCACCTTTGGTGGAAAGGTAACATTACTCCGTGCGCCTTCGACGTTGAGTCATGCTGGCCACATGACCACAGTGACATCTTTGGACAGCGCTGGATCTTCAGCTTAGAAACGAAGATGAGCACTACCTCTAGAGCCGGAAACGACTAGCATGCATGTGTGGGGGAACCTTTACCTTTTCCTTTTACTTTTTCTAAATTCATAATAAAAAACTTCTTACATGTGGAAAATATCATCTAAAGAGGAGCAGTCTTACCTAGGATAAGGAGATAGATCTTTGCCTTCTTTTTTGTTACAAAGACCATGTTGTGTTTTTCTTCAGTAGAAAGGGGAGGATGGGGTTTAAGGTTGTGTCACATATTGCCTATAGAGCTGCAAAAAAAAGTACAGTACTGCTCACATAACTATGGAGAGCTTTGCCTGCTATTTCCACCAGCCTGATTATCACTCTTATCAGATGATTTTGGCAGAATAAATTTGCTATTTGCCCATTATCATTAGCTGTTTGAAATTAATTGCTTGTTCTCCAGCCAGCAATTGCCCTGCTGCTACTTATTTGTTTTTCAATCAGCATTTTGCAACTGAGTTCTTCGAAAGAGGAAGTGTCCTCTCTTCACCTACATATGTGAACACATTGCGTGCACAAAATCTTCCCTCACAGCCTTAAAATAAGCATTGCCGTAGAGGAAATCTGAACAAAATTTGAGGAAGCTCCAAAGAAGGTGTCTTTCCTTTCTATTGCCCTTGCTTCTAGTTTTGCCGCTATCTCATTCTGGGATTCCATGTTGCTGTAATGAGAACAAATATCCTAAAGTAGCCTTCTTCACTGACAGTATATATTTTTTTATAAGAAAACACATGTTGATTGACGTCTCTTGCTACTGTTGGCAAAAATGGATTTGGAAAATCTAGTCTGCATTGGTAGTGGTACGAGCACTTTTGAGCGAGTTTCCTTGTTAGCAGCCCTTGCTGAAATGGCTACATGAACATAAGACATCTCAAGCTTTGCATTCATTTGGAAATAAGTTCCTTTAAACTCAGTGGGACTTATTTTTGAACACACAGTGTTGTGTCCCGCCAGCGGCCAGCAGAGCTGGCAGCAGATTTGGACAGTGAGGAGGATGGGGTGGAACATGGGCCAGTCCTCGAGTCTGGCGAAGGCTCTGATGAGGGTTCTGCGTGAGAGGCAGAGATGGGGACAGGGCCGTCTGACAGTTATTGGCTGCCTTCGGAGTCAGACATCAGTGAGGCAGACGAACAAGTGGAGCCTGTTCCCAAGTGTGCACATGTGCAGAGTTGCCAGACGAAGGGAACAGCTAAGGAACAAGGGTTGACTGGGGAGTAAGGCCACAGGGAATGGTGAATAGCCCCGCCTACAGGGAATAAAAGAGGTGCAAAAGGGGAGTGGAGTTTGCAGGAGACAATTAGTTTGCTTAATTGGTTTGTGACTCTCCAAGGCACCTTGTCAAATTTTGAAGATATTGACCTGGCAGCTCTCCAAGCCACATAAGGTCTGTGACTGTAAATTCACCTTGAAAGACTTGGATGTGAATGAGTGGAATTCACAGTAACTTAATAAAAAGGGGTTTTTGTTGGGATAAGGAGTCTGCTTCGTTTGGAGAAGCCTAGGTCAGAACAAACATTAGAACTGCCTATTTGGTGACCCATACAATTAATTCTAAATCTTGTTTTCTGTTCAGATTTCAATAAAGCAAGCCAAAACAGAAGGGCGTCATGATAATATCATTCAGTGTAGAGTAATATGTGACTCTTTATATATGAGTGGGCAGGCTGTAAGAGTTTTAATACATCTTGGTAATACAGGTAGTCCATGAGTTATGACCACAATTGAGACCAAAATTTATGTCGTTAAGCGAGACATTTGTTAAGTGATTTTTGTCCTATTTTAGGTCTTTTCTTGCCACAATTGTTAAGTGAAGCACAGATGTTCTTAAGTAAGTAACTGGCTTCCCCATTGACACTGCTTGCCAGAAGGTCACAAAAGTTGATTACATGACCTCCTGCGACACTGAAACTATCATAAATATGAGTCAGTTGCCAAGCATCTAAATTTTGACCATGTAACCATGGGGTTGCTGCAATGGTCGTAAGTGTGAAAAATGTCATAAGTCACTTTTTCCAGTACCATTGTAACTGATGGGTCACTAAATGAACTGTTGTATGTGGAGGGCTCTCTATTTACTGCTTATTTGGAAATTTCTTAGATTTGTGAATATACCTTTTAGAAACCACTGGATGGTGCTCTAATTCCATTCCAACACGATTGTATTTTTGTGTTCTTTTTTCTAGTTTTGCAAATAGTTACAAACTACTTCATATGTAGCATTGCCATGTACACAGAAGGTTGTCTGCGTGTCTATGTTCAGATTTATTCAACTGATTCACTGATCCAAGGAAAAAGAGCGTTGACAGATATTTTCTGCTTTATCTATTATAAATGTCTCTGCTTGTAACAATGACTGGTTTTATATATGCATCAATTCAATTTACCGAGAAGAAAAATATAGTAGTTGCAGGATATGAATTAATAAATGTGTATTTTTTGGACTTGTTCGTGTACATAAAATGGAAATTTTCAGTTTTTGGCAGTGGCACAGATTATTCATTTATGTCTGAATTATACAGTATATTGATCAATTTTAATATTGCCTACAGTTACTGAACTTATACTATGAAGTATGTAGCTCAAACCTTATGTCTTGTGGGGAAAAAAATGAGAATAAACACTATTTATTTTCTTTTAGAATGAAACCTACCCAACTTTGAAATATAAAGGAGTGCATTTTGGCAGTTTGAGAGAAAAGCGTCCTGAATTTAAGCCACACGAGGGCCCTGGACCTGCAGACTATGATATCATGCCGTATGTAATTCAACTGGTGCTTTGGGTCATATTTGCACCTTGTGATATTGTAATCAACAAATGTGTAATTCAGGGTGTGTGTGTGTGGGGGGGGGGGAGAAGACAGGGAGGACATAATTGCCTTTTGAGGGTTGTTTGGAGGCCGTATTCTAAAACCAGAATAATGACAAGTGAAAAGTTGGTACGGTTGGAATGGGGCCGGCAGCATTCTCATGGATGCGCGCACATGCACGCAGTGTGTGCATGCATTCAAGCGCCTCCGTGACGCTCCGCGATGCTCCAGCTGCTCTGCAGAGCGTCGCACAGGGGCTGTATGCGCCTGCGCCATGCACCTGCGTGGAAGCGCAAAAGCCTTTAAACTCCGGTAAGGCGGGTGGGCTCTCCGGAGCACCATACCGAATGGTATCTGGTGCTCCGGGCTGGCTCCTGTACGCGTGTATCGGGGCGTACTGCTTGCAACCCACAACTGGTTCACAGACTCCTAAAATCGAAGTAATTTAAAAGAAAGAAGATCATCAGTTCCCCAGTAATTGGTTCTGTTGTTGAACTAATCTTAACATTATAACTTTTTTTCCTAAGTTCAACCAGAATGACCCTTGCTTATCTCCATTGTATTTTGTCTTGCTCCTCCCTGTGTGTGTGTGTGAGAGAGGGGAGGAAGAGAGACAGACAGGCAGACAAACAGACAGGAAGGAGAAATGGAGGAGGGAGGGAGAGAAAGAGACAGACAGGGGGGGGGAGAGAGCGAGCAGATCTTGGTCTTTTTCTATTTCTAACACTTTCAGGTTTTTTAAAGGTTCTTTCTTATCTCCCTGCCTATTTTCTCCAAGTCAAATACACCTAGGAGTCTCTCCTCTAAGCCCTTGTTCTCAGTCTTTTAAATCATGATAGACGTATGAGTTGGAAAATCTTTTTCAGGTCTCTCACATTTATATCTACAGCTTACGGTGGCTAGATGTAGTCTTGGAGCTCATTCAACCATTCCCCTCATCAGCTTGAAGATAAGCAGCTTCCAAACTTTCCTCTCCCCACCCTCTCTTTATTTCATGCCACACAATTAAATGGTTCTCAGTGGTTGCATCACCTTTCTCATCTCCAATTATCTTAATATTAACTATTGTTTGTTTCAAAGAAGCCAAAGTTCGTAATTATCACCTGCTACTATATACTGTCAATTTAGTACTCTGCAAAGTAGCATGTTCTGAGAAATGATAGAAGGCAGGAAATTTGTTACTTATTCATGTTGCCTGTAAATAATGTTAACTTGTCAGCCCATCTGTTTTTTAATGATCAGTGTTACTCCCTGATAGTTATCTCCTTGTGAGTCCCTAGACTAAATCTGCTTTTCGATATGTGTATGAAACCCCTTCTAGCCAGAATTTAAAGAAAACCGAAAGGTGATTTTTCTCGATTCATTTAAGTTCTGAACGTCAACCTACACATGAAGACAAGATACTTGTGTTGAAATATGCTGATTCCTCTATCATGGTCATCTTTCAGCTGTTTTTCTTATAGTCTTAACGTATTTTGGCTCAGGGTAAAATAATTTTTATGGAGAATAGAAGGGAAAGGAAATGAGGATAGAGTTGATTTGAACTCCTATCTTCTTGTTTGCTTCTTTTGCTCCTTAAATTACAGGATGCCATAAGAAGAATGCTAAACGGTTTTGAAATAGGGATGCATTAAGAATATAAACCACAAACAGATTAGTAATGGTAAAACCAAATGGTTATAGTTTAAATTCCCATAGCTTTATAAGGCATTAATTTTTTATTTCTTTATTTAATTGCTATTTTATTAATTTGATTTTGATACCAACTAGAACGGGCTTCATCTTTTTTAAGTATCTAAACATCTGGTTCAAATTAATATTTTTAAAAGACTGTTATAAATAAAAAAAGAAACCTGAGAGATAGGAATCTTGCCTTGAACAATTAGTTATACTTTTTAAAAAATATTTTTTCCTGTGAAAATTTGTGGTTTTGGAAAGTAATATGACCTCAGAGTAAAGCAACTAAAAATACAAAGAAGCTTTTACATGTTATGAAGAATGTTAAAAAAATACTATGATATTTATAAAGAGCCAGTTTCATCCAGTGGCTGAGGCTGGAAACGAGGAGATTATGAGTTCTAATCCCACCATGAAAGTCAACTGGGTGATCTAGGGCTGGTTATTCTCTCTCACACAATTCACCTCACAGGATTGTTGTTGTGGGAAAAATAGAAAGAAGGCATGTTGAATTTGTTTGCTGCCTTGAATTATTTGTAAAAATAATAAAAGCAGGATATAAATACATAAGCTAACCATTGCTAAATTATTGCAAGAAACATGATTGTATTGCATAAAGCTACACAGCTTTCTAGGCCTCCTCAGCCTTGAGTGCAGTTTCATTACTGTATTTTTTGGAGTATAAGATGGACCAAGGTTTTGAAGAGGCAAATTTTAAAAAAAGTAGGTAGGTAGGTAGAGGGAGGGAGGGAGGGAGGGAGGGAGGGAGGGAGAGAGAGAGAGAGAGAGAGAGAGAGAGAGAGAGAGAGAGAGAGAAATACAGTAGGTAGGTAGGGAGAGAGAGAGAGAGTAGGTAGGTAGGTAGATGTTTCCAGGTGTATTTATCCATGTGCTGGAGAAGGAAATCACTGACAATCTGCAGCACCTAAGACTTTGTTTCTGCTGGGACAGCACTTGATCAATGTAATTCTCATCAATCAGTTAAAGAGCTTTCCAAAAGGGGAAAACAAAGTTTTTGCACTCTGCAAACCTCCCAA
Source organism: Thamnophis elegans (assembly GCF_009769535.1). Lineage (NCBI taxonomy): Eukaryota > Metazoa > Chordata > Lepidosauria > Squamata > Natricidae > Thamnophis > Thamnophis elegans. The sequence continues at coordinate 20,164,568 of NC_045549.1, read as the reverse complement.
AAATGGTTTCTTTTTAAAAAAAGGCATGAATAGCCTTGGGGGGGGGGGCTTGCAGAGTGCTCCTGTGGGGTGGGGGTGGGGGCAAAATGAGCAAAAATGGCCCGTTTTTGCAAAAACAGGCCTGTTTTTCGTCAAAAAAATTGCATGCATAGCCTTATGGAGGCTTATAGAGTGCTGCTGGGAGCTGAGCCCCCCCCCCCAGACCCATTTTTTGCTCATTTCTGCTCTCCCCAGCCCCCAGGATTTCTCTGAAAGCCTCCATAAGGTATGCAAGGTATGCATTTTGGTGCATACCTTGCATACCCATAAGGTATGCATTTTGGTGAAGGGCGGGGCTTCGGGAGGCAAAAAATGCTGTATTCAGTGTATAAGATGCACCCAGATTTTCAGCCTCTTTTTTGAGGAAAAAGGGTGCATCTTACACTCTGAAAAATATGGTAGTAATTTATCTGCGGGAAGAAAATTTGAAAATGAAAAATAGATCTTATTCCATTATATAAGTGAAGGCGAGGCTATTAGTGAGCAAACTGGCTTTTCATTTGTTCTTGCAAAAGCAGCTGTTTTTAATGTTCCTCTTGGGGGGAAAAGGGTAAAAGCATTTTGTGCATGTTTTAGGAGCTTAGGCATTTAAAAGGCAACTCATAAATCTCCTCAAATTTTCTAAAGGGAAAGCGCAACGCATTGTGAAAATGTCAACATCAAGAAGGAAGACAAGAAAAAATGTGTTCTCTATATTCCACGGTATCATGAAGAAATAGTATTACAGGAAGGAAAAAAGGTAACGCTAACTGAACATAGTCATTTGCAATATGTAGAAAATTATTTATGACGGGATTTGAAAGTCCCAGTTCGAAACAGCATGCGTTAAAAAAAAAAGAGCATGAGCTGTGGAATAAAAATAATTGGTGGGCTTTACAAAGCCGTGCTTTCAGAAGATGAATTTGCATAGACTTAAACAATCTTGGCAAAGTATGATATATTCTTGTTACATTTTTATAACATTCTTTTGTAAGACTTCTGAAAGTCATAGGAGAATTGGAGAAACAGCAGGAGAAATGCTGTGTCATATTTCTTCCAAATAAGAAAAAGACAGAGTTTTCATTCTTCTTTTTCAAATATAGCCTTAAGAGGATAGTTTTCAGTTTGGTGACTCATTCCTACAGCTTATGGAGGAGTATCCACTTTTTTTTGTCTAATTCTTTAAGCACTCATGCTGTCCCTATGTTCCATCTATTTATCTATCATGTCCATATTGCTTCAGTATGTCAAACAATAGCTTGACTTGCCAAGTACTGAGATTTAAGAGGATTATTGTGCAAGCATTATAAGATGAGTAAATAGGCTTTTCTCGTTTTGTTCATGTGGCTCATCCCCACCCCCCTCCACAGAGTAGCAGGCCTTCTCTGTAGCACAGCTTATCCTCTTCAGTGAGGCTCCCCTAAAATTGAAATGGCTCTTGCCCTGTTGGTATTTTAAAGAGTCCTCAAGAGGTGACTCTTCACCCAGGCTTTTGGCAAAGTTGATTGATGCCCCTTTTCTTCCCTCCATCTGTGCTTGTTTTCTCTGTCTTTGTTTCTTTGTTTGTATTTCTTGAAATAATTCTTCTTCTTCTTCTTCTTCTTCTTCTTCTTCTTCTTCTTCTTCTTCTTCTTCTTCTTCTTCTTCTTCTTCTTCTTCTTCTGTGATTAATCTTTGGTGAGATTCACAGCCTTTGGGGCTTGTTGGTAGCTCAACAGATCGAGTCCTAACCAAGGACCTAGGAACTGTTAAGGTAACGTCGAAGGATATAAGCTGTTCCAAGTACGGTGGTTTTTTTGTAGAATCAGAATGTTCAAGTCTGATAAATTTAAAATTTCCAAATAGCGAGGTAGCCCTTTAGGTATTGCTCCAAGGGCTCCAATTACAATTGGGACAACACACGTTTTCTTTTTCCACAGTCGCTCAACTTCAATTTGCAAGTCCCGGTACTTTGTGATTTTTTCTTGCTGTTTATCTTCTTTTCAACTATTGTTATGTCCGGTATGCTGTGGGTCAAGTGCCTGTCAGTCTGGATTCTGAAGTCTCACAAGATCTTGACGTTCTCATTCTCTAAAACTAATTATTATTATTATTATTCGCAACAACAGAATTGTATCACAGCGGCCAGTTGTTTCGCCGGATTTGGCATTGATTACTAGTCGGGCCCCACCCAGGGGCCTAGGACGTTGTAATGTATTTTCGTAATATACGTGCAGATCCAAGAAGTGCGGCTTTTTGCATTTCACTGATGGTGATTTTGTCAATTTTTAACTGTTTTAAATGTAATTCCAGTGCTTTTGGAATAGCACCCAGTGTGCCAATTACCACTAGAATTACCACTGCTGGTTTGTGTCATAATCGTTGAATTTCAATTTTTAAGTCCTGGTATTTTGCGATTTTTTCATATTCCTTCTCATCGACCCTGCTATCACCTGGTATTGCGATGTCTATGAATGTAACCTTATTTTTCTCAACCAGTGTGATGTCTGGTGTATTATGTGCCAGTATTTTGTCCGTTTGTATGCGAAAATCCCACAAGATCTTGACCATCTGATTTTCGGTGACTTTTCCAGGCTTATGTTCCCACCAGTTTGTTGCTATTTTAATATTATAATTTTTGCACAAATTCCAATGGATCACTTGTGCTACTGAATTGTGCCGCAATTTATAATCAGTCTGTGCGATTTTTTTACAGCAGCTGAGTATGTGATCAACAGTTTCATCAGCTTCTTTGCAAAGTCTGCATTTGATATCATCAGAGGATTTTTCGATTTTGGCCTTAATGGCATTTGTGCGGATAGCTTGTTCTTGCGCAGCAAGGATTAGTGACTCTGTTTGTTTCTTTAATGTACCTGCTGTTAACCATAACCAAGTTTTTTCACTGTCCACTTTATCTTTTATTTTTTCCAGGAATTGGCCATGCAATGCTTTGTTCTGCCAACTCTCCATTCTTGATTTTATCACATCTTTTCTGTATTCTTGTTTAGTCTGTTGGACCTTCAATAGATTTTTGTTCTTTACTTCGATTAATAGATGTTCTTGACTTTCTTTTAAATAATCAGCCAGTTCATGTTTTTTTTCTTCAACTATTTGCTTCACTTGTAATAATCCTCTGCCACCTGATTTTCAGGGCAGGCACATTTTTCCATGCCAAACTGCATTGAAATATCGGTGTTGAATACACGGATGGTGTTTGTCAGTGATTGGATTTCTATTTCTGACTTTCCATAGAGTTTCAAATCATCCATATATAATAAATGAGAATTTTTTTCAGCTTATTTGGCTGTTTTGTAGCCTAATTTCATTTTTTTTAAGATTACTGATAGTGGGATCATCGCGATGATGAAGAGAAGAGGTGAAAGTGAATCACCCTGGAAAATTCCTTGCTTGATATTAACCATTCCGTAGTTCTCATTCCCTACTGCCAACTCAGTTCTCTACTGTTTCAACGCCTTTTCAGTAAAGGATGTAATATTTTTGCTAATGCCAGTTGTTTCTAAGCATTTTATGATCCAACTATATGGCAATGAGTCGAATGCCTTTTTGTAATCAATCCAGACCATATTCAAGTTCATTTTTCTGTTCTTACAATTTTCTAATATCATTTTATCAATTAGAAGCTGATCTTTTGTGCCCCTGCTCCTTCTTTTGTTGCCTTTTTGCTCTACTGGCAAGATATTATTTGTTTCCAAATAATCCATCATGTTATCTGCAATAATGCCTGTGAGTAATTTGAAGGTTGTTGGCAAGCATGTTATTGGTCTGTAGTTTTCAGGTGTTGTTCCTTTAGTTGCATCTTTCTGAATCAAGTATGTTTTTCCAGTTGTCAACCATTCATCAATTTGACCATTTTGTAAAATTTCACTCAGTTGCCTGGCCAATATTGTATGTAAACTGGTCAGATATTTGAGCCAGAAACCATGCAATTGGTCATTTCCAGGTGATGTCCAATTCTTTACTTTTTTTACTCGATTTTTGATCATCTCAGCTGTTATTTCTAATACTTGCATTTGCTTGTTGCCAATGCTTTTCTCAAAGTCATGTATCCACTTTGCTTCCTTATTGTAGTCCTTTGCATTTTCCCACAGTTCTTTCCAGAATTCAACTGTGGCCTGCTTTTCTGGTTTTTCACTTTTGGTGTCACCATTCACATTAAGACTTTGATAAAAACGCCATTGGTCTGATTGAAATTGCTGATTTTGTTTATCTTGGATGATTCATGCCTCATATCTTTCAATTTTTCTAGCTGTTGCTGTTATCTGCTGTTTTACAATCTCTACAGCTTCATTGATGTTTCTTGTATCCAATCTATATCTTCTGAATAGGTGATCTATGATTTTGCGGTTTTTAAGCCGTTGCTCATGCATGTTCTTTAAGTTGCTAGCATCTGCCCTTAATTTTTTGACTTTTTGTTCTAATTGGATTTTCCACTTTGGCTTTGATGCTTTTTCCATTGTGTGACTAGGTGCTTTAATGCCTAGTTCTTTAGTGACTATTACAGCTGCACTGTACATTAACTGATTCATTTCCAAGATGGATCCCGGTTTGATTGTTGAAAGCACTGCATTAACCATTTTCATAATAGGGGCCAAAATTTTCTTAGGCACAGTTTTTAATGATGGTAAACGTTGCCTTTCCTCATTAAGCAGAAAATGCTCCATGATCTTATCCTTCAATGCTTTTTGTTTTTGAGTTAGTTCATCAGTTGGTTCAGTGATAACTGGTTCTGGTAGTAATGTTGTTATTTCCTCCCCAACATTTTCTTTTGGGAGTTCTACTATGTTTTTAGTTGTGTCTTGTATATCATTTATTTCCACTTGTGATATTGTTTTTTTGGTTTTGCAATTTGCCTGAATTTCCTCAAGTTCAACTTCACTAAACACTTTATTCCGTATAATAAATCACCTTTGATCTGCTAGTCGCTGTTCACTAACATTTGAGTCTGGATATTGTTGTTTCCATAATTCATACATTCGCTTTAAATAGCCTCTTTTTTCTGGCTCTGAGTTGTAATAACAGGCCATTATGGCATGATTTCATCTGTACTGTATTTTTGTCATTTTGTTGGCTGGTCCACTTGTAGCCCACTTGTCGACGGATGCCCAGGGACCTCAACATCCGCCGCGGCCCTTGTTAACCCACGCGACAACCGCTGCGGTATAGAATTTTTATTTGTTTCTTTCACCATGTTATATGGGTTGGCGTTTTTTTTTTATGGGGTCATCCCAACCCTCCTCCTTTCTCATCCGGGCTTGGGACTGGCAATGGTGGAGTTGTTGTTGTTGTTGTTGTTGTTGTTGTTGTTATTATTATTATTATTATTGCAATAGCAATAGCACTTAGACTTATGTATCGCTTCACAGTGCTTTACAAACCTCTCTAAGTGGTTTACAGAGACAACATATTGCCCCCAACAATCTTCTGATCTCGGAAGAATGGATGCTGAGTTAACCTTGAACCAGTGAGAATCGAACTGCTGAACTGCTGGAAGCCAGCAGTCAGCAGAAGTAGCCTGCATACTGCTTTCTAACCACTGTGCCACCACAGCTCATATAGACTCTTAAAGAGTTTTATTATGCACTCTATATAGTATTGATACAATGGATAATAGAATAACAAACATCTTAAGTGGTTTGTTAAATTAAAATCTTGACAATTGCAATTATTTTATTATTTGTTCATTAAAATTGTTTCCTGCTTTTTATTTGTGAGTTCAAGATAGTGTATATAATGATTCCCTTTATTGTTTGTTACCATTTCAGTTTCAGAGGCTCCTTAGTTTGGGGAATAATCCCATTGCCTTTGCTAATTCTTGGTGAAGACTTATTTTTATTGAAAACTGTTGTCAGCTGGATCTTCCTGAGAATAATGTAAAGGATGGTACAGGTAGTTCTTGATTTACAGTCATTTGTTTAGTGACCATTCAGAGTTACAATGGCACCGACAAAACTGTCTTATAACTGTTTTTCACAGTTACAACCATTACAGCATCCCCACAGTCACATGCACTGACCTGGGTCCTGTCAGAGATAGGTTGCTGCCGGTTTGGCCCAGATCAGGCGAAGTGGTAGTAGCGACGGCGGGAGGGTCTGTCCCCCTTCCTGGATGCTTCTGCGCATGCGCAGAAGTGTTGCGTGCATGTGGGAGCACGTCCAAATCAGTAGTAAAAAAATTAGCAACCTACCTCTGGGTCATGTGATGATGATTTGTGACCTTCCCAACCAGCTTTTGACAAGAAGAAGTCAATGGGGGAAGCCAGATTGGCATGATTCACTTAACAGTTGCAGTGATCCGTTCAATTACTGTGTCAAAAAGGTTGTAAAATTGAGCAAAACGTACTTAACAGTTGTCCTGCTTAACAAAGGAAATTGTGGCCATAAGTCGTGGACTACCTGGTTACTACCTTTGGTTGTACATGAGAAATTTCACTTGATGTTAGCAAATAACAGTGCATATAACAAATAAGCATGGGAAAATACAGCACACAATTTAAAAACTAGGCTTTTCCTTTGTACTTAGTCTTCATTCCCATGTTATCTATATGCAGTATTCCCTAAAAAAGTGTAGTTGAAGTTTGTTATTGAAACAGAATGAAGTTTGAAGGAACAGTCTTTTGAGAACCCAAGTAACTATCTATTCGCCGAGTGAGTGGGGGCCCGACTCACTCGGCGGGTCACACGCTCGACCTCATATTCTTCTCGGAGCTGTGGAGTTGTGATCTTGGTTTGAGGGGTAGCGAAATCTTACCCCTGTCATGGTCGGACCACTACCTACTGAGGCTTGACTTTCGGAGACCAAACCCCCACTGTAGGGAGGAGGAACCGATTAGGTGGTTCCACCCCAGGCGCCTTACAGACCCTTTGGGCTTTCAGACAGAGCTTGGTATTGTTCCTGATACCCTCGCCCGCAGTCCGGCAGAGTCTCTGGTTGCTGCCTGGAATTCAGCAGCGGCAGAGGCTCTTAACCGCAACGATGGAGATCCAGTAAGTCTGAGTCAGACCGAGCGCTTTTAACATCCAGCATCAGAGCCTACCTTCGGGCAATTAGGATGACAAAAAGAACACATATTGCCTCTCTGATAGCTTCCGCTGAGTCGCGCCCAGCCGCCTTGTTCAGGATAACCCGTTCCCTCCTAAACAGGAGCGATACAAGCGATCCTTTGCAAGGCAGAGCTGAGGACTATGTCCAATTCCTCGCGGATAAAGTTGCTCGGCTTCGGACGGACCTGGACTCCAATTACGCAGAACCAGCCGAAGCACCAGGGGAGAATCTGGATGGACATCACTGGATTGATTTTCAAGCTGTTACCCCTGAGGAAGTGGACAAGGCCATGGGAGCTGTAAGTGCCTCCACATGTGTACTGGACCCGTGCCCCTCCTGGCTAGTTGCTAACAGCAGGGAGGTGACACGGGGCTGGATCCAGGCGATTGTTACCGCCTCCCTTTGGGAGGGGTTCTTTCCCCCCGCTTTAAAGACGGCGGTGGTGAGACCCCTTCTGAAGAAGCCATCTTTGGATCCAGCCGTTTTAAACAACTACCGTCCAGTCTCCAACCTCCCCTTCGTGGGGAAGGTTGTTGAGAAAGTGGTGGCCTTTCAGCTCCGGCGGTCCTTGGAGGAAACCGATTATCTAGATCCCTTTCAGTCGGGATTTAGGCCTGGCTACAGCACGGAAACCGCTTTGGTCACGCTGACCGATAATCTCTGGAGAGCCAGGGATGGAGGTCATGCCTCCGTCCTAGTGCTCCTTGACCTCTCAGCGGCCTTCGATACCATCGACCATGGTATCCTTCTGCGATGACTGCGGGAGGTGGGGGTGGGAGGCACTGTCCTACGGTGGTTCTCCTCTTACCTCTCGGACAGGTCACAGTCGGTGTTGGTCGGAGGGCAGAGATCGACCCCTAGGCCCCTGAATTATGGGGTGCCACAGGGTTCGGTCCTGTCCCCCCTCCTGTTTAATATTTACATGAAGCCGCTGGGTGAGATCATTCGACGGCACGGGATAAAATACCATCAGTATGCGGACGATACACAGTTGTATCTGTCCGCCCCGTGCCAACTCAGTGAAGCAGTTGACGTGATGTGCCAGTGCCTTGAGGCTGTTAGGGTCTGGATGGGGGATAACAAGCTTGCACTCAATCCGGATAAGACCGAGTGGCTCGTGTGTTTCCCTCCCACTAATTGGCCAAGTTTTCCATCTCTCAGGCTGGGGGGGTCAAACAGTATGCCCCTCAGACAGGGTTCGCAATTTGGGAGTCCTCCTGGACCCACAGCTGACTTTCGAACACCACTTGTCGGCTGTGACCAGGGGGGCATTTGCCCAGGTTCGCCTGGTGCACCAGTTGCGTCCCTACCTGAACCGGGAGGCCCTCACAACAGTCACTCGTGCCCTTGTGACCTCTAGACTGGACTACTGCAACGTGCTCTACATGGGGCAGCCCTTGAAGAGCATTCGGAGACTTCAGCTTGTCCAGAATGCAGCCGCGCGAGCGATTGTGGGTGCACCTCGGTTCACCCACGTAACACCTATCCTCCGCGAGCTGCACTGGCTGCCTATTGGTCTTCGGATACGCTTCAAGGCGCTAGTCGTCACATATAAAGCCCTTCATGGTATTGGACCTGGGTACTTGAGAGACTGCCTGCTGCCAATTACCTCCAATAGACCGATCAGATCCCACAGATTAGGCCTCCTCCGAATTCCATCCACCAGCCAATGCCGACTGGCGACTACCTGGAGGAGAGCCTTCTCTGTGGCTACTCGACCCTCTGGAACGAGCTCCCCATGGAGATTCGAACCCTCACCACCCTCCAGGCCTTCCGCAAAGCCCTTAAAACCTGGCTGTTCTGAAAGGCCTGGGGCTAAAGAGTTTTTGCCCCCCTTCTCGAATGGTATGGTTGTTGTATGTTTTTAAATTTTGTATTGTTATGTCTCGTCTTTTTATCCCCTGTCTGTACCCCCTTCCCTGATTGAATTGTGAGCCTCCCTGAGTCCCCTTCGGGGAAAAGGGCGGCATATAAATGTAATAAATCCAATAAATCCAATCCAATCCAATATTCTTCAATTAATTATCTTCTATTTTCTTTGGGGTGTTTGCTGATTTTGCTAAGTGTCATACCACCAAATTTTCACTTGTATGTTTCTATTCCTGTTGACAGAAACAAATGGAGAAAGAATAATTATCTTTCATGTTGTGTGCTTTGATATATGTGATCTATTTATCTAGTGGATATTTATATATTGTGATAGCAGGTTAGAGTTTTGCTGCAGAATTTTCTGGAATTCTTTTCTCTAGTATATGGGACACAGTAGATGAGAGATACAATTATTTTGTAGGATAGAAGTGACCTCTGAATGACATAACATACTGTACTGATTGACCTCCATCTTATAATAACAGCTAACTTTCTCTTCTATGCTTACAAAGTCTGTATGATTTATAGTTAATCACCATCCAATTTGACTATTGTATTGCACTGTACACATATATTGGAACAGCTATAGGAACAAAATCTTGCAAATCTGAATGTGATTCCCTTCCTTCCCCATTTATTTTCATCTGAATTGAGAAGGTGGTTGTATTTGAGATATTTTTATAAACCACTTTCTTGATCTGAGTTCAAGCCTCACTTATGTCAGTATTGCCTTTGTAATGATTCTTCCTTACTTTCTTCAAGGGCGTCCTCTATAATTATGATAGCCCTCCTCATATATTTGAGAATCAAAACCCTCCACCTTCCTGTTGTGGCCTGTCAGCGGCAAGCGGAGCTGGCAGCAGATTCAGACAGTGAGGAGGTTGGGGAGGAACATGGGCCAGTCCTGGAGTCTGGGGAAGGATCTGATGAGTGCTCTGTGTCGGAGGCAGAGAGGGGGCCAGAGCCGTATACCAGTTATCAGCTGCCTTCGGAGTCAGACATCAGTGAGGCAGACAAACAGCTGGAGCCTGTTCCCAGTGTGCACATGCACAGAGTTGCCAGATGAAGGGAACAGCTAAACAACAGGGATCGACTTGGGAGTAAGGCTATAGGTGAACAATGAATGGCCCCTCCCAGGGGAAATAAAAGAGGAGCGACAGGAGAGTGGAGTTTGCAGGAGACAATTAGTTTGCTTAATTGGTTTGTGACTCTCTGAGACTCCTTGCCAAGTCTTGCAGATATCGGTTTTTCAGCTCTCCAAGCCAGATAAGGTTTGTGACTGTAAATCCTCCTTTGAAAGACTTTGCTGGATGTGAATGAGCAAAATTCACTGTAAATTAATAAAAGGGTTTTTTGTCAAGACGAGTTTGCTTCATACTCTTGGGAAGCCTAGGTCAGAACACTTCCCATGTGGAGACAGAAACATGGCCTTATAGTCACACAAAGAGTCTTTCATTTGAATGTTAGAAGAAAAATCTAAGTAAGAGTGTTGTGATAGTAGAACCAATTATCAAGAGATATGAAATGACTATATTGAAGCAGAGGCTGAATAGTTATTACCGGTAGTCAGGAAACTTTTTTTTAAAGATGGCACCTTGGACAGAATGAAGATTGTGGGGATTGGGATTGCATTTTCTTTAAACAGTTGGGTGGAAGATAGGTTGGTTTAGGTTATAGCTGTATGAATGGGCCATGATAGGCAAGGTTAAGTATGAATAAAGGCTACTTGATTGTGGCTCTACGAACAACTGGAAAAAGAACAAAGCATAACTAGATAAGGAAAGGAAATAAAAAGAGAAAAGGGAAATAAGAGAACATTAAAAGAAGAATTTGTCTGGTATAATATGCTCATCGCTAGTTGTGGCATGTGGTGGATATTACTGAGCTATGGAGGCCCTGGAAATTATGTGATGTTGGCACATTTTGCATAATACCCACGTTATCTGAAAATACGATCTACTCAGAAAATAACTTGTAGCTTGATTTTTACATGTCCACTCAATATAAGCCCTACCTACAAAATAAGTCCTAATTAGGACCCTGCCCACTCCAGGGTGCACAGGAAAAATTAAACTAGGGTAGGGATGGGGAGAGGGTGGAGCTGTCTTGCTACTTACCTTCGGATAGTTGCAGCCAGGCTTCGCATACCTCGGCCATTTCTTCTTTCCTGAAGTTCTCTGAAGCCGATAACAGAGCTCTGGATCGATCCAGAGCCAGATGCATCATGCATAGGGCAGGCCCACCCTGGCTCAGCAAAGGCAAAAGCATCGTGATATGTCACGATACGTCACGTGATGTGGTCGAGTTTGATAATCTTTAAATGGAAACTAGATGGATGAGACATGAACATCTTTGTTGTAAGTCAGTAGCTGTATGGAGATGCTTGCTGGAAGCACACTATTATACTTTGATGAACGCATAATAACCAAGGAAAGGTGAGAACTACTGACAAACAAATTATAAATGAAGCAGCTTAACAATAAATTATCCTGAAGAATATTAATGTTCATTTTGATGTACATGATATTTTTTTACCTTATAGATCACAACTTAAAATATTAATTCAGTTTACAAATTGCAGTTGACTTCATAGTTCATCAAGGAGTTCACACTATCTATAATCTAGTTTTGAGGACTGGTTGACATTGGATGTTCTAATCATAATACATAATTGTATTTAATTGTTATTCAGAGCATTATATAGGAAGCTTTTACTGCTGTCTTCCTTACTACTTTATCAAAGAATACGCTCTAATTCAGTAAATATACTGTGTGAAGAACCTGGGTTGTGCCTAATTATTGTATATACTGCATAGAGAGTCAAATGGTTTAGTGCAGCGATGGCAAACCTTTTTTGGCTTGTGTGCCATAAGCGGGGGGAGCACAGGGGGGTTGTGCGCAGGCATGCTCTACCCATAATGCAATGTGCAACCCCCAGTGCAGATGCGCGCATGAGAGGCATTCCCCCCCCCATTTTTTGCATGATTTTTTTCACCCTCCCCAGGCTCCAGATGCTTTATAGGAGCTTGGGGAGGGCGAAAACAGCCCCCCCTGGAGGCCCTCCTGAGGCTTCAGGAGTTTCCCTGAAGCCTCCGGAGCGCAAAAAAACCAGCCCTATGGGCAAACCGGAAGTTTGGGAACGGACTTCTGGTTTGCTCATAGGGCCGGTTTAAGCCCTCCGGAGCCTTCAGGGGCCTTCTGAAGGCTTTCCTGAAGGCTCCGGAGGACCAATTATAGTCACTTCCAGTTTGCTCGTAGGGCCGATTTTAGTCCTCTGGAGCTCCTAGATTCGCCATCCCAGGTATAGTGGTTAAGGTATAAGCCTAAAAACCGGGAGACAGTGAGTTTTAAGCGTTCTTTAGTCATGAAAGTCATCTGGATGACTTTGGCCAGTCACTGTCTCTCAGCCCAACCTGTTTTACAGAGTTGTTAGTATGGATAAAATAGGAGGCAGGATATTGTGTCCTTGTTTCTGCATTGTAAACGGCTACACATAAATATTAAATGTGCATTTAAATTTCTAGAAAGATGTATTTAACTTTGTGCTATCCAGAGGTTTTGGCAATGTGGAGATTTTTTATTGTTTTAAATTTTTTTTAACTTGGGAGCTATCCAGAGTTGTTGGGAGTTGAACGGCATACAAATTATTAAATAATAAAAGCCTGTCTACTTAAGGATACACTGAAACATACAATATGACCAAGGGTACTTAAAACTTTGCATATAACTAACTGTTTAGCAAACCATGCATTGTATGCCTAATATTGAACTGTGTTGATTAATATTTTACAAATTTTCTAGAGAAATCAAGTGGAAGCACTTTGGGTGGAACCTTGAAGGAGCTAGTAATGAAATTTGGAACTAATTTATTAGTTACTAAAAGTAACTAATAAATATTACTTTTAACTTTGTTACTGTACTAACAAATGTTTGGTGAAATGAATGGTGGATAGGTAAAGGTATCTGGAACAGGAAACATTGCATTGCAAGTCATTTAACATTGGATTTAGTTACAAATGGCTATTTTTATGTTTGGAAAGACTTGATGAAGCGGTAAATTGTAAACATATTGCTCCTGAACCTTCAGCGTAGTAGAGCGGTTCATCTAGTAAAAAATCTCTCATTCATTCTCCAACTTGTGAAAGTAAAATTATTATTATCATTATTATTATTTGGTATGCTTCAGAATATATCCGAATAAAGCTCAAACTGAGAAAGATGACAGGAAAGAGCAAGGCTGTCAGTATAGAAGAGATGTTGTAGTAAGAGTGATGATAGTCCTCCGCACTCATCTTAGCTCTTCAAGCTTAGCCCCTTTGTCCATCAATCAGTTTAAAGTGGCAGGTAGTGACCATTAGGAGGATTCATTAGCACCCTGCAGCACAGTTGTACAGGGTGACCCACATCTGTCTTTATTAGAAGTTTGCTAGTTGCCAGTAGTGAACAGATGGATCATTATTGTCTATGTTGCCCTTTGGGTGTACCTGGAGGACAAGCAAAGTCATCCCGAGCAGGACGCACAGTGTTACCTCGCGAAGAGGAAGAATTTGAATAATATTATTATAGGCACCGATGGTTACTGCTGTGGAAGTGTGTCTCTTTCACCTTGGATGAAAAAAAATATATCAAAAGATAGCAATTACCAATATTTGCAATTGCTTCCCAAATGTTGATAACTGTTTTTTTTTTTTTTTTGAGAAATAACCTAGCAGTGAGATTTTTTTTTTTAACCCAACATTTGTGTTTCCTACATTTACATTTACTAAAGATGGGACAATGAAAGGAGAAAGTTTTAGACGGATACTGCAGATGCTGGTGAAAGTAGTATTTGTCAAATACTACTCTTTTTTTCATGCGGCTGTTGATGAAAACAGGATCGCCAACATGATTGCCAATGTCCGATGACGGATATGGCACAAGTAGAAGAAGAGATTTGTCAAAAGAAATAAAAATGGAATGGTTCTGCCCATTTTCTTATGTGGAAGTGAATGTTGGACATGTTAGGAGAAACAACCAGGTAAATTAAATGGGAAGAGAGTACCTGAGAAGTGTGTCTGATTGTTTTTAAAAAGACTTGTGATCCAGAATTATGGATGATCAGTGCATGTAGGCTGAAAATAGAATGAGTTATCTCAGGTGATGTAGAGAGAATGAATGAGAAATGAATTGCGAAAAGCAATATATGAAGGATTAGTGATCATTAGAAAAAGGAGGAGAAAAACCAAGGAACATAATATAGCTGGAGGGAGCTGATGACTTTTTCAGAAAGAGGAAGGTAACAACTTTAAATGTATAGCATGGAAGCAGAACGCATGGAAACAGGCAAAAGATGTTGCACACAGCAGCCCTGTGACTGTGGGATGCAATCTTAACTTTAAGAACAGGTTGTAAGTAGCTTTTTAAAAGTGTCTTGAAATTTTGAATGGTTGTTAAGCGACTGGTCATAAGGACTTCCTGGAATGTATTAATCTGTATATGGATTTGATGGAATGGGTGACAAGGATGGGTGACAAGGGAAGAAAATTACAGAGGGTATATAATAAATAGTCTGTATATAAATTTAGTTGGATGTTTTTCCTTTTGTCCTGCTTTTAATTTGTTCTGCTTACTGCATCTTATCTTTTTTTCCCTGTTTTTTTTACACAATGTTTGTTCTAAAAGGGAGTAGTCCAGATTTGTTTAGCCTTTTCAGATTAGCTATAGCATGTATTACAGGTAGTCCACAACTTACTACCACAATTGAGTCCAAAATTTCTGTTGCTAAATGAGGCAGTTATTAAGTTAATTTTGCCCCATTTTATGAATTTTCTTGCTAAGTGAATCATAGCGGTTAAATTAGTAAATGGTTGTTAGGTGAATCAGGCTCCCCATTGACTTTGGTTGTCAGATGGCGATCATATGATCCCTGGACATTGCAACTATCATAAATAACCATTTGCCAGGCATTCAAATTTGATCATGTGACCATGGGGATGTTGCAATGGTCATAAGTGTGAAAAACAGTCATAAGTCACTTTTTAAAGTGATATTGTATCTTCAAACGGTCACTAAATGAATGGTTGTAAGTCGAGGACTACCTGTATTCTAGAATAGGGATATGACGTTAGTTTTCTGTTGCTAAGCTGTCCAGGTGTTAAGTAGTCTTGGATGAGAATTTACCTTGAAAACATACACTACAGAATCTCAGGTTTGCTCATGAAAATGTGTTGATGCAATTATAGACATAAATTGAGTGAACAAATTTCCACCTAAATAATTTATGGAAACAGCTAATTAAATAATAATTGTGAGTTCTAGTGGAATTTGTGTCCTCTTGAGCATAGGAATCAGCATTCTGCAACCTACTGATGAAACGGAAAATAATACAAATTGCTCAATTCTTTTTTAAATTTTCAAAAGAGAGAAATATTTTAAAGAAGCCTTACTTCATCATCTAATGAAGTTATAAAATTGAGTATAAAGCCTGGGTTTTTTTTTTGAATATATCTGTTAAGGTAGGATGACATTTACAGCTGTTGCTGGCATTTTCAACTTTTATATCTAACCCCATCTTGTGTTATATTGTCAGCTGTGAAAGTGAGATTTGAGTAATTCGAAGCAGCAATATACAAGAAGCCATGAAAACCAGTTATAATGTCAAAGTCATACATGAACAATCTGCATTTATCTAAGTCAATACTTCTTGTCTTTTCTTAGAAGTCATATAGCAAAAAGGTTCCTTTATTATTTTTCTTAAGAATCTTAATATTTTACATCCACATCAGGGGTGGGTTGTTGCCGGTGTTACTGCTGGTTCGCTTCACGCGTGCTTTGCTTGCGCATGCACAGAGGCCTGTAAATTATAAAATGAGTTAAAAAAAAACATGCTGGCAATGGCATGGGAGACTGGGGGACTGGTTCGGGGGCATGGCCAGCCTGCCGTCCCTACCAGTTCGGAACCCTGTCCCAATTTCTACTACCGTTCACGCGAACTGGTGTGAATCGGTAGCAACCCACCTCTGATTCAGATGAACATCTTACTGAGTAACTATAAAATATAACCAGTGGCTAAACTATACCAAGTTTTTATTTTTTATTTATAAATATATATGATATACTGTATTTTCATGATACATAAAATATATTTTTTAAAGTGCTATGTTCTGTCTCTTGTTTATGACTTTGTATGTCTTGTGATTTCTAAGTATGCTTTATTGGTTTTTCAGATGTGCTGCTACCTTCCAGGTCTTTAATTTCAATTGTTAAGAAGTCCAGGGTTCTGATTTTTCTTTTATGCCGTATTCCTGCACAGCTGGATAACAACTGGATATGCATGGTTGTGTCTGTAGGCACCGTGCTAGACCTCCCTATCTAGTCTTATCTAATTATATGTTAGTATTTCATGCAACTGATTTTTTGATTTAAACAAAGCAGTGAGGGGCCAAATTTAGGGATCATATTATCACATGACTGTTTTAATTCTACCTCCAAGTTTGCCCAATTAGCTTAGAAATTTTGGGGGTTCCTCCCTGTGGATGATCCAGGGAAAGCAAAAGGCCACTCATGGCATCTATGCTATGGAATAACCTTTTACCAGAGATCTGAATGGTATCTTTACTCCTGACCCTTAGGAAAGCTGAAAACAGCAGTTTGAAAAGGCTTTTGGTGATTACATCTGTTTATTGGGATAAAAGAAGAGATAGATAAGAGATAGATAGGTAGATACTGGTAGGTAGGTAGGTAGGTAGATAGATATAGATATATAGATACATAATGCAGTGCTATATATATCTTATTCTACCCCAAAAAACAGATGTTAATGTCTTTATAATGTGATATATGTCTTTCCCAATCTTGTTCCTTTACCAAAACTCTGGGAGTTTGAGGGTTTTGCATAATATCTTACCTGGTCCTAGTGCTATGCTTTTCTGGATAGATAGCTGTTGGATCTGTAGCTGATGGGATCTGTTGGAGCCACTTTCTGTCTGTCTATCTGTCTGTCTGTCTGTCTGTCTGTCTGTCTGTATCTCTCTCTCTCTCTCTCTGTGTGTGTGTGTGTGTGTGTGTAGGTGTGTGCATGAGTGGTATGTATATAAATGCATATATTGAAAAAGGTTCAATACGATGTGAAAACACTTGGAAGAAAAAGCTGATTACCAGTTTAGTGCTCATTTATGATTTATTTTTTCTGGCAGGTGCCCTCAAGAGGTGTTAGAATGTAACTTGTTTAATCGTAATGGCTGAAAATTATAGGAGTTGAAATCCTACATTTCTGGAATAACTTAGATAGGAAAATTGATGGATGTTTTCTACCCAAATGAAGAATTCATCACACTGTCATGGTTACTGTTTTCTTATTCTCAGAATAATTCTGCTCATCTTGTAGATGCAGAATATTTACTATATATAATTGTCCAGGATCTCCTCTGCCTATAAACAAAGTCATATTTGCAGGAAGTATTAGAACACATACATATATTCAAACATAAATACAAGATATAAAGATTAATTAGTGTTTTCCATTTTTAAAAAAATAGATGACTATATTTTGTATATCAGGAAGGTCTATAATCTCTGAATAGGTTTAGTCCACTTAAAAAAGAATACAGTTACCCTGATTGTCAGAAATAATATACCTCAAAATGAATAAAACACACACTTGTAAAGTTACAAATGCTGCAAATTAACAGGATAATAAAGGTACATGTTTAATATTTCATGATAGAAGTGATTTATTTAACAGTCACTTGGCACATAAAAAGTAGCATTAATTGTTTAACTTGGGTAAGGTATGATGTTGAAATTTATTATGTCTTACAGTGTTATTTCAGTTGATTAAAATATATTCCACTTATAAATGATATTTAAATGGTATTTTTCGTTCACTTTACCAATAAAATAAAATAAAATAAAATAAAAATTGCCACTGTGTTAGAATCACACAGTAATGAACTATGATAAATATCAAAGCTTAACTGTGTATGCTCATATATGAGTCAGATCCTAGATTGTTTAACCCAGTTCTGTCTATTCAGAAACTCTTCAAAACATCAGCAGTGGCCCTCCTGAGGCTTGTTGCTTAAAATTATTTCAACTGGAGATGCTAGACATTGAATTGACTTATGCTTTTGATTCTAAAAGCCACTTCATTTGGGACTTACTTATATTCCCTGAAAGTAATGTATTTTCAAAGATATATTTTCCTTTCCACTTTATCTTGGGATAAACTGTTAAGCCAAATATCTATTGTTATCTATTGTTACCTATTATTTTAATGTTTATTATTTTGTCAAGATAAAATTCAAGTTCATCTTGGCAAAATATACTTTACTGCAGAGTTCCCCAACCTTTCCGGCTTTGTGGACTGTCAAGGGTGCAGGGAGGGAGATAAAAGGGATGGTTCCATGCAAGAGGCAGGCAAGCACTTCTGTGGCCCAGTTTGAAGGACTCAAGGCCTGGTAGTGGGCCATGGCATGGGGGTTGGTTTACTGTATACATTTGTGTTGTGGCCCAGCAGGAGCCGTTGGAGCGGCCACCAGACTCCGACAGCGAGGGGCCTGATGAGTCGGCTCTGGAGGATGTGAAGGACCCTGGACAGGGTTCCGACTCTGAGCAGGCTGCAGAGAGGCTGGTTGGCCACCAGGAGGCACCTGAGCCTTGGACTAGTGGGGAGGAGATAAGGGAGAGTGAGCCAGACGCCAGTAGTGAGTTGTTCCTGGATGCATGCACCGAAGAGCTAATAGGTGTCAGGAACAGTTGCGCAGTTACAGGAAGTAATTGCACTCAGCTGGTGGTCATTAGGCTCCTCTGTAGACTATAAAAGACTGCTTGTGCACACGCCCCTCTTGCAGAAGTCAATGCAGGAACGAATATCAGAGAACATTGTTATAAACTTGGCAGTCTGGATTGCTGCCAAGCCTTATCTGTGTTTATTGCTGCCCAAGCTTGTCTGTGCCGGTTTGCTGCCAAGGACCTGTCTGTCTGTTAATTAAATGCCGTAACATCTTTGGCTCGGAGTGTGCTTTGGTGTGGAACGAGGGGGGTCAGAACACATTTGTGTATGTTATCAATAGATAATGTGACCATCAAATTTTTAACCAAACCACCATGAAAAATGGTAAATAAGCCAATCCTCAAAAGTTTTGTATGTTTAAATTTTACAACTGGCTTACCACTGGGTGGCACATTTTAAATGATATTTGGGCTTATATGTGTACTTAAAAAAACATTACTGTAAAAACTCATGGATAAGCTCATTGGATTAGATGAATTAATTTTTTGGATGTATTTTGGCACTTAAAATTCCCAGCTTATCAGCAAGTATATGTAGCGCAGTATTTTGACACACCAAGCTTTCTAAAACTTCATTTTATATTATTGTGTGGATCATAAAGAAACTGAATCGGTAGAGTCCTAGCCAGTGAATTAATTTATGGGAAGATTGCTTTGAAGAAAAGGATTGAAAAAGCTATTTTGGCAGCATCCTCTGATAAGTCAGGGACAAGTTCACAGTGAATACTTCAAGTTCTCCTCAATTTTAGGTTTCAACTGGTTTTATTCAGCAGATTAATAGATACAGTCTGTTTTGTTACACATAAGTACATCACTAACCAAACAGAATGGGTTCTCAATGGCCTCCACTGAGTTTTGTATGACACAAGGACAAAGATGAATTCTCAATAAATTGGAGCAACAAGGAGGAGATTGTTTTTCAATACAGAGTTTCCAACTTTCTAATAGATTATTTTCAAAAGGGAAATACTTTCAATGAACAAGACCTCTTTACCTTTTTTCTTTTTTTAAAAAAGAAAAATAAGCTAATGAGTTCTGTTTTTAATTCAGATGACCTTGAATTGGTTTTTGTTCCATTAATGGCTTTCAGAAGATGAGAAAAAAGCAGTGGTACTGCAACAGTTCTGAGAGAGGTTTAAATGGGGGGAAATGATAGAACTACTGTGAAAGGTAAATAGTAATCATGGTTCATTAGTGATTACTGAGAAAGGCTTCTTAAAAAGGATAAAATATTTATCTCCTGGTGGAATTTTCAGTAGGTAAGGTCCCAAGATTAATTTTATTTTGATGCTAATTTTCTTATTAATATTTATAACCTCTTAAGTATAACATTCAATCCCTTTAACAGTATCTTTTTTGCTAGTTCTTTTCTTTATGTCAAAAATACCCCATCCAATGAGTTTATCTACCGTTCTATCTAATATAAAGATGTATATTAAGCAATGCTAACAAGCTCTCAATGCAAGAAATATGTATTTGTGTTTGTGTGAATTCTCCAGGCAGTTTAGAAACATGCTATTATTATACAAGTGTTTAGCACAGTAATCTGAATGCCATCCTGATATATTAATAATCTATTTGCGGGGGGTTCCTCTCAGGTTGGCAATTGATACATATTCCAAAGGCAATATTTTATACCATGAATCATTTATAACCTAAATCTGAACACATTTCCCCTTATATAATTTGATTGATTGCCACAATATGCTTCAGTGTCAAAGCTACATAGCATACATTTTACCATATTTAGCTGAATTCAGTCCTTTAGAATTCAGTTACCTTAGTTTTGTCCATATAGCATAGGTTTACCTCTTTTATTGAAGCACAGGATACATTTCAGTCTTGAGTTAAGTAAAATTTAGGTGGCGATTATATAAATGAATATTGTCAGTTGAAAACTTTGTTGTGTTGTGAAGTAGAAGGCATGTTTTAAATAACAACCAACTAAGCATTGGAAACTGTCCACTAAAATTATTTTTACATCCAAAACTCTCTTATTAACTTAATACAGCCTACCTCCCAGAACTCCAAAACTGTCAGAGACTGCTTTTTTGAACATCTCCTTGTGAGGAGTAGCTGTTTGGAACACTTGTAATCACAGTTCCTTTCCTTGTCTTCATTCCCACTTAATCATGACCCACTTTTTGCAGAATCATCTTCAATCTGCTACCTACTTACCTAGCTACATTTGTATGCAGTTCAATATTTCAGATTTACAACAATGTAAAAACTATTAAATGTTTACAGTAATTCAACTCTATTCAATTTCACGAATCAAAGAAAAAACTATAGACATAATGTAGAATACCAAATAATCCACAGGCAAGAAAATCTGGTTTCATATGGTGCACATTCACCTCTAAAGGAGCTTCAGACCTTCTGGAAGATTAATACTAAAGGGCTCAGCTTGACTTCTAGAAAAAGAGTATTCCAGAATATAATGCCTTTCCTGAGAAACAATGTTTGCTCACTTTACCTCCTTCTTGAACTTTGAGTATCATAAGCAACTTCCCTGTAAGGATCACCTCAACTTTACTTGGAGAAGGAAGTATTGAAAGTGCTTGGAAGCAAAACCATATAGGACTTCATTGATCAAACTAGCATTTTGAATTCGTCTGGAAACTCATTAATAACTACTCAGGGCCTGCAAGTGAGACATAAGCACAGCAACTAAACTCAGTTAAGATCGGTTTGGGGCCAACTATATTTTTTGAGTATGTTTACAAAGCAGTCAGACACAGCACGTTGCAGAAGTCTAACTACATGTTAACGAGGACATGAGTTACAATAGTCAGATTTTCTCTCTTCTGAGCAAAGATCCAAAGTCTCCACCTGGCCATTCAGAAGTAGCAATGTTTCTTGGAGGACTCCTGAACGGCAGACCTGCTGCTTCTAAGATAGTACTACTACTCAAATGACAACACTGATGGAGTGTCAAAGTTCCAACTGACAAACCCAACTAAGCAAGCACTGTTTAAATGTTCTGAACTCTGAATGCAAAACTTCATTGAGTACATCATATCGATGCAGATTGAAAGTACTCAATAAAGTTTTGCATTCAGAGATTGAAACGTCTTAGCGGTGTTTGATTGGTTGGGTTCGTCAGTCGGAACCTTGACCCTCTTTCAGTGTCATTTGAAGAATAGTATTATCTTAGAGGCAGCAGGTCTGCAGTTTAGGAGAACCAAAATAATGAATAGTAACTATTTACTTTACTGTGTCTTGTCCCATCCAGCCCTCAACAACCTCTAGACACTGGAAAAAGATTTTGATGGCATCTTCAGCTGGGCCAAAAGTAGCACTATGAAGCTGGAAATTACTAGCATATTGATGGTAGCAATAGCATTTAGACTATATACCTCTTCACAGTGCTTTACAGCCCTTTCTAAGTGGCTTACAGAGTCAGCATATTGTCCCCAACAATCTGGGTCCTTAGTTTACTGACTTTGGAAGGATAGAAAGCTGAGTCAACCTTGAGCTGGTGAGAATTGAACTGGCAGTCAGCAGAATTATCTTGTAGCACTGCATTCTAACCACTGCACCACCACGGCTCTATGGCAGCATGCTCTAAATTGGCAGTTGTTACCTCTCAGTGGCTTCATATAAATGTTAAGCAGCAATGATGAAAGAACCAACATTGCGATACCTCATAAGAAAGAGGTTATTAGAGTGATGTCATCCTTCACTGGCACCAGAATTCCCTTCTGAAGTAGGAATGGAACTGTTTTGCTTCCAATTCCCAATCCTCTTAGGTTATCCAGGAAGTCATTTCCAGTGGCAATGAAGGAAGATGTCAATCTAATGGCCTTTCTCTTATGGGTATCACAAGGCTAGTCATTAACTTGGCTAGACTGTGCCAGTCAGTCAAGATGAGTCAAGCCTTTGGTGAATATGAATATTTTTCTTGGCAGAATGCTGATTGAAATGGGCATAGTTGCCAAGCAGGAGCAACTCCTAAACATCCCTTCATGAAGGAATTTACTACACTGAACAATGCAGTTAGCTGACAGTCTGCTGATACAATGTGATACTAGGAAGGAGAAGCATTGGCATTTTGTCTCCATTATTGTTATAGTGTAGAGTTCAACTTGAGTTTGTATTTATGCTATTAAGTTCATTATTAGCCTTTTGCCACTAACACTTCAATTGTAATTTCTGATATTTTACCACCTATAACTTTTTGATAAACCAGTGTGAGCATCTTAATAAACCAATGATTGGTACAAAGAGATTATTCGGGTGGAAACTTGTTGAGAATCTGGTTACCGCAGTTTCTAGAAACTACCTAGATCAGATTGCTGAGCATCAACCACAGTGCACTCTAGAAGTTTTTTAGGGCTATTAGATTTCTTGGCTGACTTCTTGCCTAATGTTTTCTTCTCAACATTTTGAGAGTTTATGCACCTGTCAGTTTCTGTTCTATACATGCATGATGCATCAATCTGATGAGAACTTTACAGCAAACCTTCTATACGCCACAGTAAAGAGCTATTTTTTTAGGGGGGCATCCAGCAAATGCAAAAGAATTATAGCATATGATTGAGTGAAGCTGATTTGGTGACTTATTTTGACTTGACATTTGTTGATTAACTTGTATTACAAGTGACCCCAAAAATAACTGTAGTTTTTTTACTTCATAAATGTTAACACTTGTGTTTAAAAACTTCAGTAATCCTTCAGAATTAGGTCTCCCTGAAACTTTAATGGCTGTCATACATTTGGATGTTTCATCTATTTTTTTTCCCTGTTTTTCAGGGTGTTCCAGGTCCTGGCCAATATAATATAAAAAGTGAGTTTGGGAAGGCAGGTAGCATCATGAAAAGTGAAGCTCAGCATGTTCCTTTTCTTTCTCTTTCTGAGGTAAAATGTGTTATAGCTCTTCCTCATTTGCAACTTTCTTTAACTATCAGTGTTATTAGCCTATCTGAGAAATTCAAATAACTGTTTTATGGGATTTTGTTTGCAGAGGAATGTCTGCAGTGGGTTTTTTTGCGATATTTACAAATACGTTAAATAGAACATGATGGCGGCAGATAGACTATTTGCACAGAAGTTCTTATAGATTATAATTAGTCACTAGATTATTTATCAGATCTATAAGATGTACATTAGATATACAGTACATCAGATCCAAATACAAACTATAACCAGAGATAATTCAGTTACATTCCATGGAATTTTTTTGCTCTTTCTTTCTTCCTCCCTCTCCCTTTCTCTCTCTCCCTCCTCTCCCCGCCCCTCTCTCTCTTCCTTTGGAAAGCTAGGAAAGATTCCTAATCATTGAGGCTCATCAATTCTAACTGCTCTTATGGTAATGTTACACAAAAAGTAGCGTGCTTGCCAGAATTTCTAACAGTTTCTGCATGCATGACACTGTGAAGAGAATGGAAATGTCAATTCAAAATATCAAAGTTTGAGAATTATATATAAATAATGAACAGACAACAGAGGAACAAGAACACAAACAGCTTATTTCATTTCATATTCAAAAGCAAACCCCCCCTTCCCCATTCTGGAATAGCAGTGTAAGGCTCTCAAGCATTATTCGATCTAATTATATGGAATCTTCTTTAGGGTGTTGTGTTCTCTTGCATTCAGGTACAAAAGAATCAGAACTTTTTTATTTTCCTTATTCTTGGAAAGTAAATTCTTTCCAAATTTGGTTTACGCATTGAACAGAACAGGTTATAAAATATATTTGTTTGACATCATTTCTTAACTATGGTTTAAGCTAGGATAAACAGACAGTGAACTCTGGATATGAAAAGTCATAATGTGATTAATATATTTCTTAGCAGTTTTAGGCCCCAGAACTTGAGCATGAAGCCGTCTCCAGTCACCAGTCTTGCCATTTTAATATTGACTTACTTTTACAGAGTGTTTGCTCATGCCTTTTTTAATATAACCAGAATCGTGCAAATGAGATGGATGGAATAGAAACTTGGTAAATAAGATAGATAGATAGATAGATAGATAGATAGATAGATAGATAGATAGATATCAATTTTAATCTCTTATTGCAATGTAGATTTAATAATTATAATAATTAACAAGAATATATAATATAATAATTAACAGAAGCAATGAGTGGAAGCTAATCAAGGAGAGAAGCAACTTAGAACTAAGGAAAAATTTCCTGACAGTTAGAACAATTAATAATGGGAACAAACTTGCCTCTAGAAGTTGTGAATGCTCCAACACTGGAAGTTCTTAAAAAGATGTTGGATAACTATTTGTCTGAAGTAGTGTGGGGTTTCCTGCCTAAGCAGGGGGTTGGACTAGAAGACCTCCAAGGTCCCTTATTCCAACTATTCTATTCTATTCTATTCTATTCTATTCTATTCTATTCTATTCTATTCTATCTTTATGCATCTAGCCCTGGTAGATTAGGAGTGACTGAAATAACAGTACCCACCACTAGGTCTTGCTTCCATGACAATGATAAAACAGAAGTGGTTTTGCAGGATTGAATTGTAAGCTGTTGCCCCAGTTCTCGGGGGTGTGCTCAGTGTCATAATTTAGACAGAAAAGAAAAGTGACTTACTATCACAGTGTTGCGTGCTGCTTCTTGTCACTAGAGACCACAGCACTGCTGGTCAAATGCCTGGTCATGCACTATAAAACATTACATGAATGTATATTAAATATGTATTTTATGATGCCTCTGAAAGCAAACTTTATTGGCTACATAGATGAATTATTTGCAAACATGCAGCCTATGGCAGTCTAAAATAGTCCTCAGTTAATGACCACAAAGGGGAATGGCAATTCTGTCGCTGAGCTAGACATTATGTTACTGCAATAGACTTACAACCACATTTCTGATATTGTCATAAGCAAATTAGCCAATAGTGTTAAGACATTATGTGATTATGAGTTGCAATTTTACTGCCAGCTTCTCCATTGATTCTGCTTTGCTTATACCGTACCAAAATAGTCTCTCTTTACTCAGTAACTGTATAAGTGATTTGTCTGCTACTTCTATATTAATATTCTCTTGCATTTTCTTAGAGGTTTGCTCCTCTGAATCTTCTACTCCAGCTCCTGGCACATATGATGAACACCCTCTGCTCTTGAATGTCTGAAAAGACCATGTAGATCAAAAAGCATCCCATTTGGCCATACCTCAGTTCGATTCACCAGTGATTCCAGATTGCAGACATCACCAGGTATATCAGTATATCTTCATCCTCTATAAGCTGTCAGAAGGAGGAAGCCTGTAGAGTTGATTGGCTTCTGATGTCTTTCCCCCTCCAGTTATCCTTTCGGTCTATTGCCATGCTTCAGGTTCATAGGTTTTATAAAGCAGTGGTCCCCAACCTTTTTTATCGCCGCGGACCAGTCAGCCTTTGATAATTTTACTGTGGCCCGCTGAGCGCGCGCAGGGGTGGGGGGGCGTTGTTCGCGACGACACATTGATTGTTCAGTATGGCTAGCGTAGATAGCGTAGCACAAACTGCGCCTACGCAAGGCTACGCTACTAGCGCTGTCTACGCTAGCCCTACGTAGCTGCGCAGGCGCTCTTAGGTTTTTTTCAGGAATCGGCCAGCACTGAAGCGTTGAAAAGGAATGAGAAGGGCGGCGCTGGACACGGGGGCGGTGGGCCGCTGGTGACGTCAGAGTGCCACCAGCGGTCCAGTAACACCCCTTGTGCCAGTTAGCCCTAATTTGCATACAGAAGAAAACTATGGCCCCCGGCCGCTGCAGCGATCATGGCTCCGGCCGCTGCAGCAATCATGGCCCCCGGCCGCTGCAGCGAGCATGGCCCCCGGCCGCTGCAGCGATCATGGCCCCCGGCCGCTGCAGCGATCATGGCCCCCGGCCGCTGCGCGGCCCGGTGCCAGGTACTCCACGGCCCGGCACCGTCTGCGGACCGGGGGTTGGGGATCACTGTTATAAAGTATTCAGGTTTTGAACTATCTCTGTTGGTCCATAAATTTAAGTTTGCTTTGACACTGGTAAAATATCAGTTATCCAAATTTTCTTTTAAAATGAATACATATTTTTCAGAGTATAAGACACACCTTCCCCCCGCCCTTAAAAGAGTGTGGAAATGCTGGTGCGTCATATACACTGAATACAGCCAATTTTTGGCCTCCCGAAGTCCCGCCCCCCCATTTTGCAAAAAAGGGCAATTTTTCACAAAAATGGAGGAGTTTTTGCCTTCCCTCAGCCCCCAGCAGCACTCTGCAGGCTTGGGCTGGGGTAAGGCAAAATGCCTCTGTTTTTTGCAAAAAATGGCCTGTTTTCCTCTCATTTTTGCAAAAATGGCGTTTTTGTCTTATCCCAGCCCTGCTGAAGCCTACAGTGTGCTGCTGGGGGCTGAGGGAAGGCAAACACTTTTTTTTTCTTACTTACCTGTTGTGACTCAGCAGAAGTTTGCTGTGAGTTGAGTCGGGATGCAGGAATAACAATGCAGCTGGGGCTCGTTAGTGTGGTCTTCGGGAGATAAAAGGACTGATGGTGCCACGCCCTGGTTGCAGAAGTCAATGTTCGTCGTTCGTTCATGGTTCATCATTCATCGGTCGTGGTTTGTTTGTGAAAGGCACTTGGAGAAGTGATTTGCTTTCTTTCTGTACACCTGGTTTGGCCGTAAGAGATCTTTGTTTTTGCATTCTGTTATCTTCTTGCCAGAGACTTTATTTATGTTTATTTTTGGGCTCGCAGCCAGCGGAGCCGAGGCAGATAAAGTTCTTTCCTTTTAAGTCTGTCTGCCGGTCGTCTTTGAACGAGCGAAGAAGGGGGGGGGGGTCAGAACACTTACCTCTTGGAAATCTTGGTGTGTCTTATACACCAGTGCATCTTATAGTCCGAAAAATATGGTAGTATAAAATCCATACATACGATCCATTCAGTAAGAAATATGATAAATAGATCTCATAAGGTGAATCTTTTCAGTTATAGACGTGCAACCTAGCCTTATGCCTTCAGGATAGAAAAAGATGACAAATATCAAATTAACAGCTCAGTTTAACAGCCACAACACAATAATGTTGTGTTCACTATAATTTTAGACAATGAAGTCCCATGCGTCTTCAGTAATCCAAACTTCCAAATCTAGATTTGCTTCCATTTATAGAATAATAGTTAAAGAAGTAACAACATACTTGCATACTTTAATTAACCAATTTTTCTTCATGCTGATATTACAAAGGGATCAAAAGGAACATGGTCCTTTACAGATTATATTTATGTTATAATGCTACTTTGCCTTTGGGAACACTTTGTGCAGTTGACTGATTTGATAACCCTATATTGATTTAATATTTTTTTGCATTGGCTTTGGGGCATTATTTATATAATCACCTGAATAATAGTTAGTAAATAATAGCTTTCCTTCCTTCCTTCCTTCCTCCTTCCTTCCTTCCTTCCTTCCTTCCTTCCTTCCTTCCTCCTTCCTTCTTCCT
Source organism: Thamnophis elegans (assembly GCF_009769535.1). Taxonomy (NCBI): domain Eukaryota; kingdom Metazoa; phylum Chordata; class Lepidosauria; order Squamata; family Natricidae; genus Thamnophis; species Thamnophis elegans. Next base: position 20,136,462 of record NC_045549.1, on the reverse strand, counting down.
TCCTTCCTTCCTTCCTTCCTTCCTTCCTAACACTTCATGGCTCTAATATGCTACTACATTAGGCTGCTAGGTCAAACATGACTTTTTTGACATTCAGTCCTTTTCTGATTTCAGAATTGAATTTCTTACCTCTTTAGCTTGCTACTCCTCAAGGGTCAGATTTTAGTCATTAACTTCCATCTGCTTCTCTCCACATTTTAGTTTTTGTAACACATGGTGAAACGGATGCAACCACTGGTGCATTTTCCCTTTGGGAATTAAGAGCAAATTGGAGGTTGTATTCTTTGCTATGGGAGTCTGCCTGTTTCAGCCGTGTTCTCTTTTTATATCTCTAGAAATGATACCATAAAATTCTTTAATGCTCTCTGAATCAAATTATTCTGAATATCTCCTTGTGAGAGAAATTGAGAATCAACTTGCAATCAATTTCAACTAACTGTCTTAGATAACCAAACATTGCAAAAGCAACAGAAAAGTTATTAAAAAGTGTTCCACCACAAACCGCGAAACCCTTATCCACGCCGACATAAGTGCGGAGGCAAATCTGCGCCGTCTGAAGCGCTAAGAAAAATACGACCCTACCGCGATGACATAATCGCAGAGGGCAAATCCGCGCCTACCCTAAACCTAACCCTAAACCTAACCCTAACCTAAACCTAACCCTAAACCTAACCCTAAACCTAACCCTAAACCTAACCCTAAACCTAACCCTAAACCTAACCCTAACCTAACCCTAAACCTAACCCTAAACCTAACCCTAAACCTAACCCTAAACCTAACCCTAAACCTAACCCTAAACCTAACCCTAAACCTAACCCTAAACCTAACCCTAAACCTAACCCTAACCCTAACCTAAACCTAACCCTAAACCTAACCCTAAACCTAACCCTAAACCTAACCCTAAACCTAACCCTAAACCTAACCCTAAACCTAACCCTAAACCTAACCCTAAACCTACCCTAAACCTAACCCTAAACCTAACCCTAAACCTAACCCTAAACCTAACCCTAAACCTAACCCTAACCTAACCCTAAACCTAACCCTAAACCTAACCCTAAACCTAACCCTAAACCTAACCCTAAACCTAACCCTAAACCTAACCCTAAACCTAACCCTAAACCTAACCCTAAACCTAACCCTAAACCTAACCCTAAACCTAGGGGCTCGCAAGCGGGGCGGCGACGCGCGGCAGAGGCAGGCCGCTCTCTTCCACTAGTAACACTTAGGAAACTACACCACAAATGTTGGATAGACTCACAGCGTCCTACTCCGCTGCCGGTGCCTCCCCCGGAGGAAGAGGCAGGGTGAGCGGCGTCGGCGGAGCCCGTGCCCCGCCTGCTGCTGCCGGCCCCGCTCGGGGCCCCCCGCGGGCTTCCTGCTGCCCCCCGCGGCTGAGCTGGACCCTTCCCGTGGGCTGCTGCTGCTGGGCGTAGAGAGGCAAAGAACGGTGCTTTAAAATTGGCTTTAAAGCACCCTTCTGTCGCCGCGCTGTTGTCGCGGTGGTGATGACGCGCGGTGATGACATCGCGGGCTTTAGCGACGTGGTTTAATCACCGCTATTTGACGAGCGCGGTTTTGTCGTGCCACGTTAAAAAGGATATTGGAATGCCCTATCTATCTATCTCTATCTATCTATCTATCTATCTATCTATCTATCTATCTATCTATCTATCATCTATCTATCTATCTATCTATCTATCTATCTATCTATCTATCTATCCATCCCTCCATCCATCCATCCATCCATCTATCTATCTATCTATATCTATCTTCTATGTTGCCTATCTCACATAAGTGATTCTGGTTGGATCACAAATAAAAAGCAGAATTAAAACAGAATTAAAATATAAGTAAAATCAACTTAAAATTAACAATGGAAAGGTTGAAAGGTTAAAAAGGCCCCGGTGTGTGTGTGTGTGTGTCCTAGGCCATTAACCCACCCGCAGGATTGCATATCACTAAATTCTAAGGAGTAGATAAAAGATGAGCTTTTAAATGTAAGTGCATAGGCTTTTGGTCCCAGAATTTTAAAAGTAAATAACTTATTATTAGCCAAGCGTGGAAATATTCTAGGCTATCTGAAAATATGTGACTTTATTTACATAGTTGCTGCAACTGTCAATGTCACATCTCCATACTCTTTCATCTTTGACAGGTCACCTTTATTGACAGCCCAAAAGAGCTATTATCCTTGTGTTGCAGATCATGCTAGTTATCCTAAGACTGTAAGGCATCAGCACTAGGACACTCACTCCTGAGACAAATAGTATCTATTAAAGTTATTCTCAAGAGTGCTTGTCTTTTTAAAAAAAACAAAATAAAACAAAGCAATGAGTGAGGCTTGTATAGTAATCAACTACTGAATAGGCTAGCTGTAGATATTGGGAAATATTATGCTACGAATAAGCATTCCTTCCACTGTTTTTGAGGGTGACCAAATTCTATCAGATTCTATTTTTTGAATTAAGTCTTCATTGTAGAAATGTTGTCCTGCAAGCAAAAGTAAATGAAATTTATCATTAAAGGACAGAATGACCTTCCTTCATTTATTTATCTTAACAATGACTTCTGATATATTGTCCTTTCTACATTCTTTCTCTTGCTGCTCTCCTTCTGTGTCCCTGAGGACATATCTTTGCTTATGTCCTCTTAACCCACAAGAGGTTTGTCATTTATCTTTAACATAAAATGTTGAACACATTTATTGTAACTTTGGAGGAACTTAAATAAGGAATTTCCTGCCCGATGAAGTTGTGTATCACAGGTTTCAAGTAGTTACAGAGTTTTCTGCAATCAGTATTTTTAGATTTTGATTTATAGTTTTCTTTTCATCTGTTGAAGTCAAGATGGTGTTCAAGGTCTCTGCAGATGGCTTCTCAAGCATGCTTTATCAGATCCAAATCTGTTAAGCTTCAGCTGTTTTGGTGACAGTGTAGCTTTTCCTCTGCCATAGTAGTAAAGCATAAGATGAGAAAGTAATCTAATCTATTTTTTTTCCAGTTTATATGGTGCCTAGAATTAATATTTGATAGTCTTTTTGATAGTAGGTTCACTTTTAATACTGAAGTTGATATAAGTTCTTTACTGATAGGATCTGTGGTTCCAAGCAATCTATATAGAATGGGTTCCTATCGATATTCAAATGAGCATTATTGTAATTTGAAATAGGTGGCATATACTAAAATAGCTTCAAATTGTAATTTAAATTACTGTAAAACTGAAACTCTGGTGCTGGAGAAGACTGAGTGGCCATTTAAATAGTTTTAAGTGAAATAAATACCTAAGGCTGCAGCTCATTTCTCAGCTCCTATCATTGTATTCTGATTCACAACTAGCTAATCTTAATTCTAGGAATGCAGTGGCTCAGTATCTTAAATACGAGCTTATTGATCAGAAAGGTCAGCAGTTCAGCAGATAACAAATCCATTGCACCGCATAATGGAATGAGCTCCCATTACTTGTCCCAGCTTCTGCCAACCTAGCAGTTTGAAAGCACGTAAAAATGCAAGTAGAAAAATAGGAACCACCTTTGGTGGAAAGGTAACAGTGTTCCGTCCGCCTTTGGCATTTAGTCATAGCTGGTCACATACCACAGAGATGTCTTCAGACAGTGCTGGCTCTTCAGCTTTGAAATGGAGATGAGCACCACCCCCAGATTCGGAACGACTAGCACATATGTGCGAGAGGAACCTTTACCTTAATCTTAATTCTAATTGATTAATCTTATTTGACTGAAATTGAATTATATTTATAGGTTTCAGAAATATGGTAAATGTGTATACATTATTTTGCTTATGATTTTGGTTCAAGTGAATTTGCTTAATGTAACCAAATTTCATTGTGCACGTTACAGGTCCTGCATTTTATAATATCCTCAATTACAGAATTGCAACGCCCCATCTTAAAAATGTTCTCGCAGAGACAAAAAAGAAAGGAGCATTGGATCTACAGTTCCCCGATTGTTATATTTAGTTAACAGGCAAGCTTTTGCTACAACCTGGACCAGCTGATTATCAGGTAACATTTTTTTTGCCCACCTATCTTTGCTCTTAGAGCAAAGTACTTCTCTTCATGAAGAATTGGTAGCTCAACTACGATTTAACTACGAGAACCATAGGAAAGTCCTACATTTAAAATATTTCACATCTGAATGCCAGATAGTATTGATTTCTTATTTGTAATTTCTAATAAAAATTATGGATTATTAGGCCAGTGATGTGGTCCAATATGGCTTTGTTCATGTTCCTCTGCAAAGAAGCAGACACATGGGGTGATAACTAGTACTTCTGAGTCCTGTGTAAACAGATGTAATTTATTGTTTTGCTCTCATTGCCTTCATTGGCAATGGTGGTACAGTGGTTAGAATGTAGTATAGCAAGCTGCTAACTCCGCCTTCAGTTTTGAGTTCTATCCTGACTGCCCCAAGGTTGACTCAGCCTTTCATCTTTCTGAGGTGGTAAAGCGAGGACCAGATTGTTGGAGGCAATATGCTGACAAAGTAGACCTCCCAGAGATTGCTATAAAGCACTATGGGGCAGTATATAAGTCTAAATGCTACTGCTATTTAGGAATTAGTTTTATGTTATTCTCAACTAATAATTTTCAGTCTTATCCTTCTCTGTCCCCATTACCCTTCCTTTCTCTCATCACAGATTTCTAAAGACCTATGTAAATCCCCACTGAATTGTGGAGTAGCTTACCTTAAACTTTTGGAGCAGCTTTTACATGAAGCTGGGATGTTAGGAAAGTTTAATACATATATAGATATATAAAATGGTAAATAAAAAATTGTGTGATATTTTAAGAATGAGTAAAGGTATTGTTCATAAAACCTTATGCTGCAGGGAACCCGCAATTTCTTTGTACATAGAAACAATATCTATAATTTGAAAATTCCTAACATTTTAATCCTTGAGAATCACATCCCTCTTCAAAAATGTGTTGGGGGTGGCATAGTTTGCTTTCTTAAATGATATATTTTTAATTAGCATAGAAACTCTTATCTTTCACACACATACTCTCATATTATCAAACATAATTAGGATGACTACCTCGGTGGCCATTAACATTCCCTGACAGCTTAATTTAATAGAATTATAATCATGTGAAGGAGGTAAATGAATACATATTACCAAATATATTAGATGTAGGCGACAATTTTCTTTGGAATATTTCAGATGTAAATACTTTCCGCCCTTAGATCCTAATCAAGCTGAAATCAAGCTAAGATTATATTATGATAAATTTGTAAATGGGTCTCTTGATAGCAGAGGGTAGGAAGTACTATGAAAATAGGATCATAAAATATTATAAGCCTGTCCTTCAAAATTATCCAGATGAAGAAGTTACATAATGTTCTCCAAGCAGGTAAAATATCACATAAGGAATATCATATAATTATGAGAAATAATATGCATATCTTTATATATATATATACACACGCACCGCACGCACACACACATCATACATACATACATACATACATACATAAGCCTTTACATTGCCTTATGAATACTAAGCAGTTTTAGCTTTATGTAGAAATCCTTCCTTTCATTTAGCCAAATGTAACTAAATCAGAAGTAACTTACATACATTGGTAGGGGAATGAATGAATGTATCACAGGGGGAACCCATGTCCTAAAAATGGGAGGGAACAATCAGAGGTTTCTTTCTAAATCCTCTCATATACCAATATGCTAGTTTTTATGGAATTAATCTGTATTGGGATTTTATAGATTTTACTGAACAGTACAATACTCATACAAGTGAAATTTACAATAAAACCTAATTATTTGATAAACAGTAAAGACTGGGCTGGATTATGAAGGCACATCTGGACTTCAAAGTATTGTTATATATTCACATTTCAGATGAAACAAGCTGTGGAAGAATCCATAAGAAGAAAAAGGAATTGTCTGTTTTGTATCAACAATTGAGAGAATTCCAGTAATCCATCTCGGTAAGCTACCTTCAGACTGAATTTCTTTCCTGAATAGTGCAGGAAATACAAAAAAAATGGAGTAAGAGGTAAATTTGCAAGTCATATACTTCAAACAGAATGACTCCATTAAAGTCAATATTTTTGGGGAAATTTTGCCATGCTTAATAAGAGTATGAAGATAAATGCTATTGAAATGTGAACATATTTAAACTATACCAGTATAGTTTATAATATAATGTATTTTTATGAAACTGGTAAACACTGAGTAGGTAACATTATTGTGACATACACATCTAGCATATTTCTTCAGCTAAGAGCTGAAGTGTTAATTAGATAAACATCTGCCTTCCCAATGGTATATAATCGAGAGACAGGTGTTTAATTGAGGACTATTTAAGAAGGGTGTTAATTACACTTCACATTTTAGTCCTCATCCTAACTTGGATTGAAAGGCAACAATTTATCTCTTGTGTATTTATTCAAAACATGGAATTATAAAATGTAATTGATTATAGGTAATCCTCAATTACGACCACAGTTGAGTGCAAAACTTCCAGTGCCAAGCAAGATAGTTATTAAGTGATTGGACACGATTTTGCAACCTTTCTTGCCACAGTTGTTAACTGAATCAGTGCAGTTGTTAGGTTAGTAACATATTTGTTAAGTGAATCTGGCTTCCCCATTGATTTGCTTGTCAGAAGGTCACAAAAGATGATCACATGACCCCAGAAAACTGCAACTTTCATAAGTACATGCCAGTTGCCAAGTGTCTGAATTTTGATCAGTGATCATGAGGATGCTGCAACAAGTCATAAGTGTGAAAAATGGTCATATGTCATGTTTTCAATGCTGTTACAAGTTCGAACAGTCACTAAATGAATGGTTGTAAGCCGAGGACTAGATGTTTGTGTAGGAACAATGTCAAATAATTATAGGAACAAAAATAAAAATGCTAATGGATCCTTTATTTATGGAGATAGAGTTCTAGGATGGATACATTACATTCCTTAAGGGACACAATCAAACTTGATAATTCCCATCTGATAAATTTGTCAGCTGTTCATCTATATATATATTGGCTGGTGTCTTGCAAGTTTTAAGAATGTGTATTTGAAAAGTCAGGCATAAAACATGAATCTTAGGCCCCGTCAGAATGATACATGGCAATTCTCAGTGCTAAGTTCTTATTGTTTCATACATATAGATAAAATATTGCACAGACCTTAAAACTCATTATCTGCATCTAGATATAATGTGTATACTATTAGGGAGGGGCTGGTCTCTACCTTCTTTCTCTCACACGTAATTTCTGCGCTGAGGTGCCTATTCTCTAGAATGCACCCCCTCTTCCTGGGGATTCACCTTTCTCACTACATCCCCTACAGAATCTTTGACAAATTGCTAATTCAACAAGAATAATAATTGTTGGGCTTCTTTATAAGTGGTTTTGCTAAAGCGGCTACTTTTTATAACAGGTAGTCCACCATTCCATATAGTACTTCTGGAGTGCAGAATTTCCGACCTTCCAATGGCTTTCCATCCTGCTATCAGATTGCATTTTGCTAAAAAAAAAAAACCTTGTAGACTTATATAGTGGTGTAGACCCTTCATTTTCTTATCATGGGACACAACCCAGTCTCTTTATTTCAAAAGCAACAGATTAAAAATTCTTTTCTTTTCAGTGCTTAGTATCTGATTCATACTCAAAAATTACATATGATTAATCTATGTATGGATTTCAAAATGTTTATGTTTCTTTCAAATACTATGCTTTGTTTTTTTTGAAGCACTGGAAAAACAAATTCTTAAGATATATACATATACTGTATATCTATATCCATATCTATCTATATTTACATCTCTCTATGTACTATATCTATATCTTAAAAAAACTCAAGATTGATTTAAAATTATAATCATGAATGTACTTGGCCTAACTACTAGAACTTTGTATCTAATAGAAGAAATCTTATTTTTATTCTTGATAGAATTTTTTCAAATAAGCATTAAAAAGGAAAAATAATATACAAATGAATAAGGGGATTTATAATGAAAACTAAGTACTAGTTTTCTTCCCCCCCCCTTCCCATTCTTTCTTTTTTTCACTAAAGCTCTCTAAGTTGTTTATATGTTAAAACAATGTACATTATGTATTAATAGAATGAAGACTAAAACAATATAAGTTATAGTAGTAATCTTAACAATATTTTCATAGACAGTTCTGGGCATGGTTTTCAGGTACTAAAGATTAAAGTATATTAAAATACTATCATTTTAATCAGTAGAGCCAGTATTTCATATTGAGGAAAGAACATATACACTTAAATCCAATTTCCATGTGCTTAAACTTCATTTAGCTCATATTGTTGAAAAATAATATTCTTGCATACATTAATTAACAATATTATGTATCTGGCCACATGCGATAAGTTATGACTTATGATATTTTAATTGACTATAATGAACATTGATGTGATGGTTCATATAATAACATGCCAAAAAAGTAATGTTGCACCTGACCTTATAGTTGTTTAATTAAAAAATATTTAAAGGTTTTCTGAAAAAAAACCTAATGTATAAAAACCATTAAAAACCCTGAATGTAATGAAAATAGAAGCAAGCTGTATGTGCTGTCCCAAAATTAATTACAGAAAATTGCCATAAAATTCTTAAGATGGCAGAATAGAGTGCAAGTCCAAGAGTAATTATAAGGGCAGGAAATTTATTTATCTATAATTTGATGTATTTACATTATTAATATTCATAGTACAGTGTTTAAGCACCCTATTTGGATGAGGGAAGCTATGTTCTTGCAAATGGCTTGAGGCGGGATTGCCTTTTTTCCTGTGATGCTCTAAAGAATAGAACTCTATACTGCTGTTGATAACAAAAGATCATAGGACTCCTTAGATCATACAAGAATACCTTATTAATAAAGGCAAGGTGAGGAACAGGACTGTTGTAGCCCAGTAGTTCTCAACCTTTTCTTCACCACATAAATACTGATTGTGGCCATGGACCGTGGCCATGGACCATGGCCATGGTCCCCCAAGACTTAGCTCAAGATTTACATCATAACATTTCTTCAAGCCTTCACAGATGCCTTGTGATGACATTGTAGTCCCCCCAGGGTTCCACAGACCATAGGTTGAGAACCACTGTTGTAGTCAATTCCTTTAATTTTACAATTACCTTAGCCCCATGTCCTAATTGGAATTGTGTACATTATCGATTATTTACATGTACCTATTTTGATGAGTCAACAAACCCTTACTGTCCATGAGGGTAGTTTTTATCTGTTTTGTACGTTTTATCAGTTCTGCCAATGCAAACAAAACTATGATTTTCTTACTTTTAGTGGGTAGCGTAATGGGATTCTGCTCCTTCCCCAGGGTTGCGTGTCTTGCATATTTTTCTGAATTGGTTGTTCTCAATATGTCTAAAGTATTTCTATAATAAATCAAAATTGTGGAGCAGGATGGTTGAAGATTGGTTGATATTTGGATTCAAGAGCAAATTTGAATTAACATATATCTCAGGGATTATTGTTTTACCTGCAACATTTTCTCCCTTTTGTTCCCTGAATAAAGATTATATGCAGCTTGCTGAATGTTCTACCATTCACATCCATTCACAATTGTCATGGATTGAGCATCTATTCACACAATTGGAAATGAGAAAATAATTTATATTGAGCACATGGGAATGAAACAGTATCTATATGCATTTTTAAATCTCGTACAATATAGGAAGCTTCCACATTAACTAAATACTCCACTGCACAACATTTTCCCCGGTATCACCATTTCTTAATAAGCACGATAGCATGATAACTTAATAATAAGTTAATTAAAACATTTAGACACACTTTAATGAGAGTAATGTTATCTCTGCACACCTTTGGTGAATGTGGGGATTGTATGAAAAGGTTTGTTGTAGGTTTCAGTAGTTAGTTTATATATCTAGATAGCTAGAATTATTGAGAAAATGTTTCTATAATTTTCATGAAAACCGTAGTTTTCCTAATCCATAGAATGTGGTTTTACCACTTCAGACCTTTACAGGTTAGTTGAATCTGGTCAAGAACTTTTTATCAATTAAAATGTATTTATGATCCAAGACCAAACATGCCAAAATTAGCATTTTTGCAAATGATATCCTTAATTGAATATCTTTTATTTATTTAAGATATAATAATGACTTGATGATAAAAAATCTAGGCGTTTGGTCTTTCACAATAGCTTACAATGTTAACTGCTAAAATAATGAAATATGATTGTTAAATCCAATTGTATTCACTAGTGGTGTTTAACAAAACAATGTTTGTAAAAATTGGATGTTGTGGATGAAAACAATCTAACATTTATCACTCACATATTGATTTGTAATCCTTTCGTAACATATATACTGTAAATTAATAGAAGTAAGATTTATTTATATCAAACAAAATATAATAAGTTGCAAATTTCCTCTGAAGATTTTGAATCTCAGTACATCAAGAAAATGTATTTCCCTAAAGGCAAATATACATATGAAGATCAGTGCAAGTAGTTGTTATAAGTACATTTATTGATAGATGCGAACTGTTCAGTAATATTAATCTCTCTCATAACTGTATCTCTTCTTTCTTCAAATCTAGGCTTGGATGTCTTTTGAAGTTTTATAAAATAATGAACGAATGCACACTATTTTTATATTGTAATGAGCTAATTAATTTTGGGCTGACTTTTAATTGTCACATTTAAGCAGCTTGGGATTTATCTGCAACCATATTAATTATTCATTCTTTCTGTTTGAGCAAATCACTCATCATATTTTTCCCACTCATTTTTGTATTCCAATCACATCCATTTAAAAATCATTTACTTTTGATCCCAATTTTTCCATTTTACTATACCTACTTCTTAAATTATCTTTTCTGCTTCATGTAACTTATTCTGACATGCTCGAGTTTTACATAACAGTGGGTGGAAACATACTCCTATTCCTCACTATTTTAAACACAACTACCTACAGTATGCCTTCCATATATTAATTTCGAATTAGAAATATTTTGCTAATGATTGAAGAACTTCTTCCATACCCTCATTTGTTTTTTCCTATACTATTTGGTTGCAATTAGAAAATTTATGGTTTTATTGCTTTTTTAGACTAGACTCATTATTTTTTGTAATCATTCTATTTTGCTGCAATTCATTTCTTTGTTTTTCTTCCATATCAATTTCCCCCCCAATATCCATGGTTGGTACTACCAAATAAATGGTCTGTCCTATGTTTAGAATTTGTCATAGCTCATAAATCCTTCATAAATCCTTTCAGCCTTTTATCATCAATGCTGTTCAATTCATTCCTTTTCCATGGACATGCCTGGAAGAGATTATTCAATTATGTATTTGTAACTGACTCCCTCCCCCTGGCCGCTACCAAAGCAGCCATTCAACAATCATAAGATTGATTCAGTTTCACATGTTCTGATATCTGTTTCTGTCTCATCTTGTTCTCAGCCACTCATGTTGACTAGTACAATACAGTTTTCTTCTGGATCACATTAAGTTAGAATGCAGCCAAACTGTCTTCATTCTACCATTTTCTCTATTCGCTGGAGTATAACATACAACTTTAACCAAGCAATGGATTCCCTGTTTCATATAACCCAGAACAACATAAATGGTATGATATGTGCATAGCCCAATGGTGAGAGGTGGCAAATAAATTTAATAATAACAGTCATAAATATATTGTATTCCTTTCATTCATAATTCAACTTACATACATGCATACAATAGATATTCATTGATACCATATAAGAAGAATAAATTATCTTCATTTAGATTTATACCTTCTTTCCTCCTTTAGTTTCACAATCACACAATTTATCTCTTTTCTATCCCTCTCCTGAATTCATTCATTCATTCATTCAAGTTCTAATCTACTTACTTACCTGATAGTCAAAGTTAAAACTTTTCTTATTATATTTATTTATTATTTATACATACATACATACATACATACATACATACATACATACATACATACATACATACATTCTATAGCCACCCAAGTCAACCAACTGACTCTGGGCTGCTTACAGTTTTAACTATAGAATGATTGAAACCTTTTAAAACAATAAAACAATGTCATTGTCACTATTATATCTTTGGACAATTAAGGCTTTCACTTAACAATTTTAGGAAGATAGAAAAGGTGATTGCTCCATTACCAACCTTAATCACATCTATGTTACAGAGAACATTCCTACTATTAAGGACAGTGCCAATCAGTGCCTGTCACAAGAATAACCAAAGACCATTTTATGCAGGCTAGGATTTTTAATTTAAGAGATTCTCTTGCAAGCCAATATACTGTTGACTTCATCCCATCAGCTAGCAGATCATATAGCATACTGATACACTCAAGATAATTCAACTAGGACAGTCAGCAGAAACAAGCAGACTTCATCCATGAGCATCAACTAGCAGAAGATAAAAACTACTCACAACACATGGACAGATGCAACCACAGTTTCAACTGGAAAGCACCTTAACTAGGAGCGTCAAACTGGTGGCCGCGGGCCGGATGCATCACATGCAAGCCACACCCCCCCAGCTCAGCGAAGGGAAAAATGTTGTGAAATGTCACGTGATGGCAATATGACACCCTGAGTTTGACACCTGTGCCTTAGACCAAGCGAAATTTATAAACACTACAAAATTCTGGAAGTTTAGCACTCAGACAGATCAGCTATCAGTACACACATAACTGAAAAAGGATTAAAAAAGCTAAAAAAAATACCAAAAATATTAGAATGCATCCCTCCCGAAGCCAACATCAAGCAGGATTAACACCAGACAAACAATTAAGCCAAAAGAACCCTAATCAAGGAACTACCAAGGAGAAAACCACAGCCCCATTAACCCTAACAGGGCAAGGTACTGTATATGAACAAGGAGCAAATCCCACATTCAATAGTACCGATGATGTTATTTAGCTGGATAATGCAAACAATTAAGCTTAGAAAGCACCAAGGAGCTGAAAGTTTAGCTAAACATGATAATTTAACATGTTTAATTATAGTTTAATTTAACTATATGATTTAGAAAATTCTAATTCTAATAGATGTTCTAAAAAAGAGTATATGTACTGCTTCTACATTTGCTGTACTAATGAAGGAAAATATATTTCTGTATCTCTAGCTATCTTTATGCTTCTGGTTATTTTTCAAAGATATATAAATTTACATATTTTGTCAACTTTATTTCAAAGCATGAAGTGAAACCCCGTGGAGTTATTATTCTTGGAATATCCTTCTTACCTTAAAAAACTGTCGGTTTTTGCTCTTTCAATCAATTAGCTATCTTGTATGTATTGCCTTGAATTGATATATTCTTTGCCTATCAAAGAAAGCACTAAAGAGAAAGTTCCAGTATACTCACCTATGACTTCTATAACAGACAATGATTGGATGAAGGTAGTTCACTTTTTATGACTTAGTTTAATTTAATTCACTTTCAATTGTTTCTAAAAGTGTAAGAGTTTTATGTGTTGTTCCCTTAAGAATGTTTCAACTTTTGATCTAAATGTCAATATGAAAACAGGAATCATCAATTTTGATCTTTATGCAAAAAATTCAGCAACATTTACACTGAGGAATTGACATGTGCCTCTAGCAACCAGCTGCTTAAGCTTTGTGCATCTTGCTATTTAGAAAGTCAATTTATTTTTGTAGAACTTATGCACTTATAAATGAATTTGAGACTGCTGCAAAATGAGACACACTAATCAATTCAAACTCAGCAGTTGGCAGCTATTAATTGCCATTTACACACATTTAAATGCAAGACTTGTGATTGCTTTGATTCATAAAATGTTGAAGATGCTTTTTAATGTGAAAAGAAATCCTGCATTCATTTGGAATTAATGAATGATATTCATTACTTTTTAAAAACATGAAGTCAAATTTCTGAAGTATTCAGCAGACCAAGCAGGTCTGCTTATAAATATGAGAGTAGCTGTGTAGTATGTAATTGTAATGGATTTATTGACTGCAGAAATGGGATGATTATTGAAACAGCTTCTATTAATGAGATATTAATGGATTATTTTCTAGAAGGGCATTTTTAAAAGCATCTAGCTGCTTAATATATTTGTACTGAGAACTAAGTAATACAGTACCTTCCTACTTATTTTACTATTGGCCCAGAAGTTGAGGAAATGAAGGATGATCTAAGTAAAAAATACGTATTAGAATGCAATGTTTTATTAGCACAAAAGAGTGTAAAGACAATAACAGTGGAATGATAATGATTTGCATGATAATGTCTCTGTGAGGGTAAAATTTAATTATATAATATTAGCCAAGGAATTTGTACACAGTTTATCAGAACTAAATGTGGATTTGTATATGTAAAGGGGAGTCAATTGGTGTAGCAGTTAAAGCACCAGGCTAGAACTAAGAGATTAGGAGTTCTTGTCCCACTTTAGGCATGAAAGCCATCTAATTGACTTTGGGTCAGCCACCACTACTTAGTTCAACCCCCCTATAGGGTTGTTATTGTGGAAAAAATAAGAGGAGTAAGGAGTATTAGGTATATTTGTTGCCTTGAGTTATTTATATAAAAAAAAAAGTGGGATATATAAAATAAATAATAAAGCTCAATCAATATTTTTGCATATATAAATTACAGTTAAATGAGATGACAAAAAATCTGAATCTTCTTTATGCTTGTCATCCAACTTTTCCCTCTCCAGCCCATAATTCATAAATAAAATGCTGTTATTACTGTTATTATTATTCATTAAACATGAAACTCAGTCAACTGAACATTCAAAAATGTATCATAAATACCACTGACTGGTGTTAATGGTTGATACAGGTTGCTGCCAGTATTCTAGGTATCAACCAAAGTACCTTCTTAAATATATGATGTCCGAGTAGCACAGTTTTTTGCAGTTCCACTGGTGTTATTGCAGGAAACTGCAATTTGTTGATGTATAAAATCAACAAATAAAACTTATAAAATTCTTGGACATGGTAGCAAGTGCCCCGATGACAATGGGTATAATCGGGTAGTTTTGATGGCCAGGTCGTGATATTTTGTGATTTTTTTCCAGTTCTTTTCTTTGACCTGGCATCTCCTGGTACCGCGATGTCAATATATTGTACGTTTCGGCCCTCTACAACTGTGATATCTGGCATGTTGTGTTCCAAAGGATGATGGTGATGATGATGACAATGATGATGATATTCTATTACATTACTGTAATTACTATTATTTATTAAATTTTATGACACTCATAAGGTGATTTTATATATAAATTGACATTTATTTAGTTGTCCATGTTTATTTTTATATTTTCTTTTGCTTCATTTTAATTAAATATGTTTGTAAGGAAGAGACTAGAAGGAAAAGATATAAAGAAGAAGTGCTATGGCTATGGTTTTTCATATGCAATCAAGTGTATTGTCCACAGAAATCTAACTGTACCAATAGCAATTACTTTGCATTGTGTTATCCATGAGACTATATGGCTTTCAGGGATGCTGTCCTGCAGATACCCAAATGTGACATCTTATTTGTAAGGTCAGGATCCAGTGAACATATAGAATTACTTCTTTTATGCCAGTTTCCTTGCTGTGCAGTAGCATTCCTGCCTGAGTGCTTGATTCAGTTGTTTGCTGAGGAGTTTCTTGGCCAATGTCTTTGGTTTTTGTGTCCAGAGTTGCTGAGGAGTTCATGGCCACCATTACTATCATGGACCTCTCCCAAATCATTGAAGGTTCAATACACAGTGGGGAGTTTTGTCTTGTGTGGTAGTGGTGATATAATTTGGAGTTGAGATATGTTTCTGTTTATTTCCTGTTGTGAACAGTGTACTGATGATTGCTTTGGAAGTGTCTCTACTTGTTCCACCTGCTGGGAGATGGGACATATTCCTTTTCTCTGCCTCAGCTTCCTGATGAACTCTCAGCAACCTAGAAGCCACTCATCCTGGTGTCTTTCTGCCTGTTCCTGGGGATTTGGAGTAGATAGCATGGTGCTGAATTGATGTCCTCTTTTGTCCAAGGCTAGTTTCAGTCATATTTATGGGGGTGGGAGGAGAGATTTTCCCTTTATGTCCTTGCATTGCAGGGGCACCTCTAGGTTTGGGGTTCTCCTCTTTATGTACACCTATATAAGACTACTTAGTGAGATCATCCATAGGGAAGGGTAGATATCATCAGTATGTTAACAGTACTCAACTGTGCATCTCAGACGTGGGTCTTCCAAATGATGTTGTCAAGGTTTTTCTCAGTGTCTGGATGGTAGAGGACCAGATGGGCAAAGGGTTCAGACTCAATGAGTGGCTGTAGACTGTGGGACCCTAGGTGTGGGGATTTTCCATCTTTCTTCCTAAAGAGGCTGCATTGCAATTTGTGGGTTATCTGACTCACAACTCCTATCGTAAGAGCAGTATAACCATAGCTCAGAGCTCCATCTTGTGCATCAGTTAATGTCTTCCTGAATTGCTAGGCCTTGTTTATGGTCACTAATACCTTAATCATTTTATGTGCAGATTACTGCACTGCATTCTTCATGGGGCTGTCCTTGGAGGCTTCACACAGTTATTTAAGATAGGGTTATCAATCTTGTGTTCTTTTATAAATGCAATTCAGAAGTCTGTTTTATAGGGGAATCGCTCTCCCAGGAGATCTGTATTCCTATGAGAAAAAACATGCACCAAGCAATTATTAAGGCAAATAAATGATAAAAATTAAAGCAAGTCCTGCCCTGCTAGATAGTAAGGAAGGTGATTGTTGGTTAGTTTTCCTACCAGTTATCATTTTCACCCTAGCATGAATGACAGAATCTTGTGCTCACATTGGAGTACAATAAACTATGATATCAGAATTAGGCATGGAAAGTGTGACCACTTAATAGTTTTTGTGTATTGCCATTGACTAGTCTGAATTATATACAGTTTAGTTTCTATTAAAGAAAGCTTAAAATGGGACTTCCTTAGAAATGCTGACAAGACTCTTAATGTCATTATTTGAAAAACATAATGATTGAGTATGATCGCTATAATAGATGAAGCATTTTAGTCATTTGCCATTGAAAGTCATTTAATAATTCCATGCTGAGTCCCTTTCAACAAATTTAATGAAAACCAGCATGATATTCTGACAGCTTCTATTGGATTTTTCTGCCATTTTTGTATGCTCTGTGGCATGAGTGATTAATATAGCCTCTATTAAACTAGCATGAAAGGCTCTCCATCTTTCTTGTATCTCCCAAACTGACAAACCTTTTAGACACTTTGTCCTCCAATTCCAAAAGGTGTATTCTTTTAATTTTTTTCTCAATTGCCTGGGAAATGACATTGGTAAACAAGAATTTTTGAACTCTCTTCCTTACCTCTTCTAATAGCAGTGCAATTTTTTCAGAGTCTATCTGAGCAAGGAGTATTGAGCTGATTTTCAACTTTCTGTGAAATTGTATTAATCAGGGGAGACCATTCTGAAATCCCTTGATGAGCATGAGAATAGCATAGTTGTACATCATGTCATAATTTTATTGATCTTCTTGGATATGTATAGGTGGCATTTTAAGCTGGACTACTCCCACAATGAAATAGTTTTTATTGTTGTTTGCTTTTGCTTCTCCAGTGCTGTTTATTATTATATTAATATCAAACAAGTTATATTGCTTAATAAATCAACAAATATATATTGACTTGGACAGAATGAAAGATTATCGCATGTGTTTTTATTCTTGATGTTACTTTTGTGCCTCTCAGACGCCAGGACACAACACTAAATCTTAGCTCTCAAGGTATTTGCTCTTATTCAGCAATTGGTCTAACTTGTCAGAAGGCTCTTAGACACGACTTAACTAGATTAGAATCTTTATTGAAGACAAGAATGAAACCAAAGGATTTGACTTCTACAGTGTTTAGATATGTTTGACTTAATGGATACTGGATGGTTCTCTTGATTTCTTGGGAGGCAGCTGATCTATATGTATGTAATGGCTCTCTGGAGTCCAGGGATCACTGGTTATTGCTTCGTCAGACTCAGTCTTTACAAACTCTGAGAAACCATTTGAGAGAACAGGGGGCCCATATTGAGTGATATGCCAATGCAGCAGAACAACTATAATATAATGGGAGATTGGATGCCATTGGTGCAGATATCAAAGCGACTGGGTCTGTGTGTATAGGATACCTTGAATCTCTGAGTATTTAGAAATGAACTGATGGTTTCCTTCTCCAATTTCCCACCAAAATTATTTCAACTTTTCTTGAAATTCTGCAACATAGTTTATCTCAGGTGGAATTTTGTGAAATCATTAGATGTATGTTTTTTTTTTTTTTTTTTTAAAAAAAACCCTTTAGTTTGCTTTAAATCCCTACTGGGGTTGCAGATGCAGTTTCTGCCTTACAACTCTAAACTTGTAATAGGCATTATTACTGCTTCACAGTCAGTATTATGATAGAAAGTAAACTAAAAAGTAGTAAGAAACTCTGGTTTTTGTAATCTTCGCAACAGAGAGGACCAATGTAAGTAGTGATTGGGGTATTGAACTAAGAGAGTGGAGTCCAGGTTCAAGGCCAGATTTGATTACAGCAAATCTCACTCTATCATTTTGAAGATTCAGACGAACTTAATTCAGAAGATATGTGTTGTAGGAAATATTGAGGAACATTCTCATTTATACTACTCTCAGAGAGAACCATGGATAAAAAATGTCAATGTTGCAGGATTCCAGAGATCATTGATGACCAACCTATGGATTACATATAGTCCTTAGGTTTTTCTTGTAGCCAAAAACAGCTTGTGGAAGGCTTGCCCTCTTTTCCACAGCATTTAGAGGATTGGCCTGATTGAGCTGTGAGGAATAAATTGCTAATAGCCGTGAGGAACCAGTGATCCTTATATATTGTTATAAAAGACAAAGCCACTAGTACTGGAAACCAAATTTTCAGGAGAGCAATCTATGAGAAGAAAGCTCCTCTCCCCTTTAAGTGACTGTTTAGATGATGTGTGGCCTGTTGCCTCATTTGCACCTTCAGTTTTGGCCTTCCTATGTGCATTTGCAGACTCATCCATTGTGTGTCCTTGCTTCTATCTCCTCAGCCTCCTCAAAATCTCGCCATGTTAAACTCAGCCCTTGTGTATTAAAATGCAGGAGAGTTGCTCAGATAAATATTGATGGCGGCTATATCAGCCTTTATTTCTAGTTCATCAAGTATTTCCTTTCCCCCCTGTGGTGACAGAACTATATTGTACACCTTAGACTATTACATTCAATAGGACTGTCCTTTGGGTGAAATAAATGCTAACTTGTCCATTAATAAGCAATTGTCCCATAGTTGCTTATATGATGGATGGGTTGCACCGACCTCTGACTACTGATTTAAGGAGCATTGACTGGCATCAGGGAAACCCTAGTTGTTCCAGATTTCAGGCAACATAAATCAAAACAGTCAGATGTCATTAAATGCTCTCAATACCAAGAAGTTTAGCTGTAGGCAACAATGAATGGTTCTACAGAGGCCACTATTATATATCCCAAGGAGTTGTCATCTGACAGCTTTTACTGTTTGTGCCTTGCTTTTTGATAAATTGTTGGCTCTTGATAAAAACTAATTTTCAGATATTTCATGAGAGGGTTCTTTTCCTGCAGCTGCTCCCACCAAGCTCAGTCATGCAAGCTTAGAAATAGAACATTGCTATTCAAATGCGAGGCTGTCTGTATGTATGATAGTGTCTTTGGGCTCTGTTATAGTTATGAAGGGAAAATTTGCAGTGACAGTTCTCTGTGCTTTTAGACAGTGCTGTGTGGAAGTTGAAAACAGCGTTTCGTGCCAGAAAGGGGTGTGCGTGATGTTTGGCAGCGGAGGAGGGAGACATTTCTATTACGGAGAACAGAGAAGTGTGAGGAGGGGGGGGTCTGCTTTTTGTGACAGCAAGCATCAATATGGGTGGGGAATCTCGCTGCACTGTAGTCTTACCTGGCTTGGAATATAAATTTGTCCAATTTGTAAGGCTTGAATTTATTTATGAATAGATCATTCTTTCTCACAGCAATTTTTCTCTTCTGAGAATATAAGAAAAGAGAAACAGAGATTATTCATGAAAAGCTAAGCTTTTAAAAGTTCTTGTATTGTTATTTTTGATTTATCCTGTAGTCTTTATTCTTACAGAATTGAGGGTATTAGGATCAGTGTCAGCCACGTCATTTTATGGCAGTATATATTCATACGTCCATTGATTTTGTTCTGACAATAGTTTAAAATGTATCCCAGAAATCTTCATGTTTTGTTGTGCAGAACTTTTGGGCAGATGTTTGACATGCATTTTTTTACCCATCTTTCAGAAGTATCCCTAATTTATATAAGCAAACAAGTACTAATGCACATGGTTTAAATGCAACATTTTTTTAGTTGTGTAGGAGCACAGTGCCAATATGTGTACTTATCCCTGTTGTGAATAGGGCTACAGTTTCCCAAACTGAGTAGGTGTGTTTTTTGGAGGTTCTTCTGAATAGGATTCCTTCTTAAATCCCTGACTGAGATATTAACCAGGAACCATTTTTGTGTCCACTGTGGTTGACACAGTGACTGCATTTTTTTTTTTGGGGGGGGGGAATGTCCTTAAAACTGTAGTTTTGCACTGGTGACTTCTAGGGTACTTTTTAAAAAAGTTCCAGTATTACATTAACTAATTTGGAAATCACAATCATCAGCAGTCAGATTGCTCTGAAACTGTTTCTTAACCTCAACCACTTTTAAGATGTGTGGCTTCCCACTCCCAGATTTCCCCAGCCAGCATCTTAAAGTGGCTGAGGTTAAGAGGCGCAATTCTAGAAGAACGCAGCATCCCTATTCTGCCTGTGCTAAAAGGATTGAAGTGGTTGCCAATTTGCTTTGGAGTGAATTATGGGTGTGCAGTAATGTGATTTTAAGGGAAAAAAAGGTAATTCAGAACATTGAAAATAGGCTTTTTTTGGCAATTTAGTAAGCAGTCTTGCTTTTTCTTAGAATCCCGCAGCTGCAAATTCACCTGTCTTTCATATGTACACAAGTTCAAGTGACCTCCAATAGATTAAGGGAAAAAAGTGGTCTGGATTTATAAGAAGTCATTCTGGAAAGGAGCGACTTAGTTGGTTTTTTTCCATTCCAGGTGGAGAAGAGCCAAGGTGGCGCAGTGGTTAAATGCAGCACTGCAGGCTACTGCTAGATCAGCAGGTCAGCGGTTCAAATCTCACCGGCTCAGGGTTGACTCAGCCTTCCATCCTTCCGAGGTGGGTAAAATGAGGACCCAGATTGTTGGGGGCAATATGCTGACTCTCTGTAAACCGCTTAGAGAGGCCTGAAAGGCCTATGAAGCGGTATATAAGTCTACTGCTATTGCTATTAAAAAAAAAAAAAGAAGAAAAGGAAAAGAATTGTGATTTCAATAATGATTTAAAAATTCAAGACCTTCCGACATGTAGGTTCAGTTTGTGTAGCAAAGAATTTAGTATTCATATTCAGTATAATTTTTCTTTGCCATGATAGTAACAGAAAACACATGCCTAACTCTGCAAATGTTTGGGTTTTCATTGTTCCATTCTTTGCTAATTACCCTGCTAATTGTCACATGCTTAAACCATGCTGAATATAATTGAATTAGAATATGTGAACCCATCACCATATTTCTCATGTTATCTACCTCCACCTCCACTTCCATTCCCTGGAAGTTTCTTTTGCCCATCAGAAATCACATTAACATTCCTTATACGCATTTGTTCATATTTTAGAAATGCACTGTACAGCTAGTCCTCATTAAGCAACCACAATTAGGACTGTCAACTTGGTCACTAAGCACTGCAGTCGCTAAGCAGAAAGTCACATGACCGCAGTGGGCTTATGGCCTTTGCCTTTGGTTTTTAAGTGATGCTAAGTGAAAAATCATGTAACTACAGTATAATTTGTCTTCAACTTTGTGGGCAATCATGAGTGTGGAACATTGTTGTAAATGATGATTACTTGCAAAGTTATTCTTTTAATACTGTTGTAATTTCAAATGTAACTTCAAAAAGCAATAAGTAAACGAAGTATTTATTTGTTCTGTTTTTCTATATTCACAGTGGTATAATATTGGAAAATATTAATTACTGTAATAATTCCCTTGCTATTTTATGTTATATAGTCCATTGCACTTATTCTGTTGCACGCATAAACCAAACTTTTCTGGCAGTGTGAAATCCCATCAAATGTTAACTGTTTAGATAATCCCAACATTTCATTCACAGTATTATTTTGTTATTCCAAAAGGAGATATTTACAAAGATTAAGTATCTGGGTAGGCAGAATATGCATGCTTTGTTTATACAGTTGAAACTTTAAAAAAAAGTAAGTTGCTTGGGATTTTAGTACCTTAAAATAATAAAGGAAGATATTAATTTGACAAAAAGGTGCAATCATTTAATATTGTTATTTTCTCTGGAAGGGATGGCCAAGCTAGAATAGTATGTCTGCTCTAATTACATTCTGAGAATTATCTTCATGGATTTATTTTCTTTACTAGAAGAGACATTGTTAGGAAAATCAGAACAATATTTAATTTCTTTCCTAGTGAAGAGTCATTGCCCTTAAACATTTAGACAATAATTAAATCTCCCTCGAATATCAGTGTCTCACAGAATGTCATAAATTACTTTCCCAAATCTCATAAATTGGTAGTATCATCTTAAGACTTATCTTGATTGGGAAACAAAGTTGGTGTAAGCAGATCTTGTGCCTGATTTCTCTGCAAAACCTGTGAAGTGGCATTTATAGTAGCCACCCACAGGCAGAAAAAAATTAATATCCTGGATATAGAGAAATACTTAATGAATACACCTGTAGATTTCTGGTCGCAATGCTAGAAAGTTTCAGTAAAGGAAACACCACCTTGTTGCCAATCCATCTAAAGTCTGTTTTCCAATTCTGTTCTACTAACTTACTTAGAAGATTTACGAGGATAGAGGGGTATTTTGAGAACTACTTAGTACAGGCTTATTTTTTTCGGAAAACTGGTATTCACCACCTTTATGGAATTCCTTTATGGAACAGAGGAGAAAGTTAACAAAAAATGTACTTAAGAACTAGCCCCTGATTACAGGAAGATGGCATGACTTTCATATGTATAGCAAATAATGAAGATTATGCTTTAATTTATACTGGTATTTTCAAGTAAGTTTATTTATTTGGAAAGAAAAAATACCGCTATTAAGAACCTCATATATTGCTGTATTGAAAAGATCAGAATTCCAGCTAAGAATGATTCATTTCTTTCCTTTGCTTATTTATTTGCTTGTTTTTGATGAGCCTGGGTAAGCACTGAAACCAACCAAATAAAAAGTGATAGCTAATATCCAGTTGTTGACTGAAATGGCAGAGAACTTCATTTTTCTAATAAAACAGGGATGCCTATCCAGGGATCATAAAATAAGCTATGTTAGCCCACTTATCAAAGCAATTTCTTTCTTACATGTTTTCCCCTTGTTTTGGGGTTATTCAGTTTAACTATTTTGCACATTTCTGCAACAGATAAACTTTCAAAATAAATGTCTTCATGCCTTAGCACTTTTTTCTTTTGAAAAACCAAATAGATTGCAGCTGTTTGTTACATGTTAAGTCTGAAAAGCATTCTCATTTCGTATTCTATAGTGCACTGGATTTTGTTCTAAACTGCAATACATTTTCATTCATATGTTTCATTTTTGAAGAAATACAAACATTCTAGAATTTAGTGATATGCAACCTTGACTGTTAAACATAGAAACATGTTAAAGTTTGAAAGTTTTGCAAATTCAAACACTATCTCCATAGCTTTCACTGTTAGAGTTACATTGATATGTTAAGACATAGCTTCTCAGGAATGCTTAATAATGTGATGCTTTATAAAGTACTTCAAACTTCTCTTCCTTCCTCCTTCCTTCCTTCCTTCCTTCCTTCCTTCCTTCCTCCTTCCTTCCTTCCTTCCTTCTTCTTTCTTTCTTCTTCTTCCCTGGGGACAATTAGCCCTTCAGATTTTGTGAGGCCATTTTGACAGTCTATGAGATGGTTGCCTAGGCACAATAATGGTAAATTCTCTTGCAGTTTGCCATGCAACTGAAGCCTTGTTTGGGTTCATATATTCATATATTTTGGTTTGACAGTTGACTGAGGTCACATACAGCCCATGGTTTATAAACCAAAATAGCTATGTTCATGAATTATGCTAAGCCAAAAGCATTTCCCCCTACAAAACTCCACACTTATTTAGAATCAAATAGAAGCATATTACATGCCCTGTGTCAATTATCCATGGGTCATTTCCATTGTGAGAAAGTATTACAAATATTCAATTTAAAGTTGAACAGAAGGCAAGAAGTAGAGCTGAAACAAAACTACAAGATGTCATTTTAATTCAGTCCCAATCTAATCTGAAGTAGAATGATAGAGACCCTAAAACATGCTTTTTCAATATTTTGAACAGTTATTTTTAAAGTTGCTTTTTTATTACATAAATGACTTTGCTTGTTCAATTTTGAATAAGTATCTCCAGACCTATAATTGTTAATTATCCCCAGATGCCATCAATAACCCAGTGGGTACAATCACTCTTGCAGTTGGAGCATTATCAAGAAAGGATGCAGCCTTTGCTGACTTGACCAGTTTTAAAAATGTACTTGAATGAGAGTCTACTTGGAAGTGCAGGACTACAGACTATGTCAGTGATGGCGAACCTTTCAGCATGGAGTGCCAAACTGGAACGTGCATGCCGGAGTGCCAGAAACTGAAGACCAGCTGGTCTTCAGGTTTCCAGTGCTCCAGCATGTGCAAAGACCAACTGGCGCACCGGAAACCAAAACTGCACCTGGCAACAGCAAAGACCAACTGGCCAGTGCACATGCCCACAGGGACAGCACTGGGTGACACCTCTGGCACGTGTGCCATAGGTTCGCCATCACAGGACTAGATCATACTGGCTGGGAGCTAAAGTCCTCAAGTCCTAAAGTTGCCAAAGTTGGGGGCCAAAACGAGCAAAAATGGTCTGTTTTTCGCAAAAACAGGCCTGTTTTTTGTCAAAATAATTGCATGCATAGCCTTATGGAGGCTTATAGAGTGCTGCTTGGGACTGAGCCCTCCCCCCAAAATGGCCCGTTTTTTGCTCATTTCGCTCTCCTCAGCCCCAGGAGCTCTCTGAAAGCCTCCATAAGGGTATGCAAGGCCATTTGGTGAAGGGGGCGGAGCTTCAGGAGGCAAAAAATGCTGGTATTCGATGGATAAACGCACCCCGATTTTCAGCCTCTTTTTTGATAAAAAAAAGGGGTGTGTCTTATACTCTAAAAATATGGTAGTTGTGTTAAGCACTGCTAAAGTGGAACTAATCTTTAGATGACCCTAACTGTTATCTCCAACTCTTTCTGAGGGAAACTTTGAACATTCATATTTGGATGAAGTTTTTCCATGAATCATGATAGGTTAAGGCCTGTATAAATTACAGGCATTTGCCTGCTGTTTCTCAGTTCCAGTTTTGAGTCAATAAATGCTGTTGTATCTATGCTGGTCTGGTTCTTGCCTATTGAAGCCCACTACACAATACAGTGAATAAGCAATGTTAGCTTTAGCTTTTTAAGACTGTAAAATGCATAGCTGAGTATGAGGTAAACTGGGCAGTCATCCTGCTTGATTTTTCCAGGCATGACAATAAACTGGTAGATGAAAAGCAGCTGTTCATTTTACAATAGATATAAAATATTGAATTTTATTTTTGCTTTTTATAAGATTTTTCTTGCATGATTGATGGTTGTATTTTTAACCATTCTGCTGTGTTTAGAACATATTGAGATAATAATTTAAACAGGTTATAAACCTACTTGTTGCGATCGTCGCAATGTTAATTGGAATATGACTACTATAAGAGTCACATTATCAATTGATTTGTTAAAGCAGGACATATCTTTTTTCATGGAACTTGAAAAAAGAACTGTTTTAAAGAAGTACAGTGCTCACACCTGTGCAAGTGAGAATCTCTTCTTTCTCATGCTTTTGCTCACCACAAATAAAAAGGCATCCTTAAAATTTCAAGTAAATGGCAATAAAAATAATTCAATCCTTAAAAAAAAATAACAGTGAAGAGATTCTCTGTGCATTTAAAACAAAATTATGTATTTGCATATTTTGATGGAAGCTTTAGGCGCACTTAAAAAATTTCATCGGCTCCTTGCAACTGATGATAGTTATTTCAAATTATTATTTGTTATTATTAATAGTAATGTTTCTGTGATGTTGATTAATATACTAATAGAACTTAGCAGAAAGAGTTTAGAAATGATGAAAGCCTAAATGTTTTAATTTAATTAGAAATGATTAAATCTGAAATTAAACAGGTTCATCCTTGATAATAAATTAACACTTCAATTGGAATCAAGGCAAGAACGGTTCAATTAAGAAGTGCTGAATAAGGAAATACATTATGATCTTGCACTAAGAATATAAACATATATAATCATCTGTCGCTTTCTAAAACTCCTAATAAAGAAGTTGAAATGTAGCATAGAAAGAAATGAACATAGCAGTAAGTGAAGCCTAACTGCATTTAAGGCCTTTTTGCTTGAAATACAACCCTAGACCAGATTCATCGATTTTGTGGCCATATATAAGAATACTTATCTAAACTTAGCATATTCATATTATTAAATCTTCAAAGATCATCATCTGCTTTGTAGTTTATAGAGAGCAGCAAATAGCTCTCTCTTTAGTGCATGGAAAGGTACTTTCCCGTTTGCAAGATTCTGTTAATGTAACCTTACAATATAGATAGAGCTTTATCTGTATTCCTGGCTTGTGCTGTTTTTCTGACTATTCGTAAGGCTAACATCAGTCTGCCATTCTCATAAAAACCCTCCCATCCCTCTGTTTACTCTTCTGAAAACTAGAGAGAGTCCTTTCTGACTTGCTTTCATTACCCCTCCTCTTTCAGACTCCAATTTTGTTCATCAGGCCATTGTCTAGGCTGCAGCTCTCCTCTGGTCCCCAAAGTCATCCCCACATTCCATTCTGCTAACAACTAAATATAAAAGGGCTTGCCAAAGTGAGTATGCTGCCCAGAGATGTTATCCTGGTTCATATCACAATTCAAATGGAACAGCATGGATGTGCAGTTCCTGCACTGTATCCTTCCTAAACTTTAATTACAATATGCATGTTTTAAAATATCAGATGCTTTTTTTAAAAAAAAGCAGTTTTTCTGTTAATTGTAGCTTTTCTACACTAACATAATTTTGTGGTGCCCGTTTCATCTTATACTTTTCTTAATTATAGGCCGTCCCACCTCCGGTTCTTATGAGGTTCATAAATCTTTGAGAAATCACAGGGTAAGAGTGAATATATGCCTCCACGAACTGTGGTGGCTAGAAGAAGGCATGCGTCTTTTTCTCAGTGGAACGTTTAGGGAAGAAGCATTAAAGGCCGAGACCGAAATACAGGTAAGAACATTACGTAATTTTCAAACTGAACTATAACTACATACATTTTAATGATGATGTGTCATCTAAATATTCATCTGCCTGTTTACCATTTATTATTAACAGTTTTCATAAGATGTAATATTGGTTGTCTTGCTTCTTAGCTGGTTAAAGAAATGTAGGAAATTTTAATTCACCTCAGCAGAGGGTAACCCTTGGCCTAAATGTGCTGTATGGTGGAGGCTAAAGGACAAATACTGGGTTAGGCCTTGATGACATTAGGCCCAGATTAGAGACCATTCGGTAAATTTTTGTCACAACCTGTGGTTCTACAGTCCATATCCGTAAAAATGCAGACATGACCTGGATGCTGTGTATGGTCGTGTATGATGGTGTCATTGAGCCGAACCTAGGGGACCAATGCTATGAGGAAGAAGAAGATGACTAGTTAGGCCCTGAATGGAAGACTTTTTCAGATAATATAAGGGTTATAGCCTAGGTCAGGAAGTTAAACAATTAGTAACTTTTTATTGTTGCCAAGAAAAGTGTTTGAATATATCCACGCCGTAACTGGGACTTGACCTTGACTTGAATTTATAGAATTATAGAATTTTAAGAATGTGATTTAAGTAGTGGAATGTTGTCCCCCTCCTTTTTTAAATTTCCCTTTTGCTGATTGCTCAGTCTCACTGATGAACGTTACCTGATTGCACAATTAGACTTAGAATAACCTTATTGTCATTTTAAATGTACACTAATCAGCATACATTAAAATGAAATCTCGTTGCATACAGTCTCTTAAAAGGTCACTACCTCCAATATACACTACATAAACATGACAAAATAAATAATATAAAATTATGCATGTACTTGCATATATTATATGACACAGAGAAACAACACAGTCTCTTCCGGATCTATACATGTACATGGCAAGAAATCTTGCGAGTTAACCAGGTGGATGGCGTAGGGAACAAGCTATTACAGAATCTGGTCGTCTTACTAGAAAATACTTCAAAATCTCCTCCCAGAAGGGAGCAATAGAACAGACTGTGAAATGGTTGTGTGGGGCAGGGCTGGGTTCTGGCAGATCAGTACTGCTGGGTTCGCTCGTGAATATGCTGCACTTCACGAGGTGAATAAAAATTGTTCTGTTGTCATGCGCAGAAGGAAAAACCAAGAGGGAGAATCAGTTCGGGGGAGTGGCAGGCCTGGGTTGCTGCCATTTCCAGCAACCCAGGCTGCCAAACCACTACCGGTTTTGGGTGAACCGGTCTGAACCGGTAGAACCCACCCCTGGTGTGGGGTCTCTAACAATACTTTGAGCTCTAAGCACATTAGCACTTTATAAGCAGTATCCTGAATAATAGGAAGCAAGCTTCCTATTATCTTCTTGGCTGTTCTTACCACTACTATGGATCTTCTATCTGAGACACTCCTCCCGCCAAACCAAAAAAAAACATTTTCATGATATGAACAAAATTCATAAAATACTAACAACTGAACAGTTAAACCCCTTGCTATGTATATCTAATCTATTGGAACTCTAGCATTATCCTTTGTAAAACAACAAGACCAGGTTCATATATAACATGATAAATCCTAAAAGCTGATGAGGAATCCAAAACAGCTCTTGCAATGATAACATTGTCTCCTTACTTGGAATTTGTAGTTTCAGGTGATATTCGCTATACAATAAAGCCTCGCTATGACTTTGGTTTTGTTTTTGGGCTTGTCAGAATCGTGATATATCTACATTCATATTTGGCATGTGTATTCAAAGTTAATTAGTTAAGACATTTAAAATATTCTTAGCCTGTTTCAGAGATAAATTCAAAGTGATGTTCAGTAAGATATGAAACCACAAATAAATCACATATAAAACAAATATTAATAAACTATAATAAATAAAGGATGAAAACACAAAAAGGAGCTCCATTAAATTTTGACTCAGTTATCTATTAAAGTAAACTTCTTTGAAGGCAGTAATAATATGGCTGACAGGTATCTATTGGAAAAGAATAAATCACTAGGTATGCAAAATGCAAGTTAAAATTGTAAGTTCCATTTCATTTCATTTTTGCCTTGATTTTATTTAACTATTTATCTTTTCTATTAACTAATACTTCATTTAATGAATCAAATTATATAATTTTAGTTTGATTCTTAAGATCTAATTCAAGGGTTGATCACTGTTGATTTACAAGACAATAAGATTAATAAATTTTGATTCCAAAAACCGAAATTCACAAACTTTTCACAGAATAAAGTTGTTTCATTCTATTCAGCAGTCAGTAAAACGATAAGTAAAATATATACTATGAATTATCATCAGAATACAGAATAAGATAAGAATATTATCAGTTCTGGGATAAACTTTATCGATGGTTGGAATATAAAGGGAAAGGCCAAAATAGGCATGAGCCAAGATTCATAGAATGGAGACTAGAATTATGTATGAAATGATAAATGTGAGAATGTACAAGATGTACAAATCAACAGGGCTGGAAATAGGTTACTTTTTTTCTTTGGTATGGGTCAAATGGTAAAAAAACAGTGTGGCTACAATGTATAACTGAATATCTTAGTATGCATGACATAGATTCTGCCAGGAAGGTTTACACTGTGTCCACATTTTAATTTATGTTTAATAAAAAACTTTTTAAATTAGAATATAGAATAACAGAGTTGGAAGGGACCTTGGAGGTTGCAGGAAACCCTATATCATTAATTGGTATACCTATCAAGAGTTGAGTTTATGTCCATGGGGCTTGTATCACCATCACCACTAAGAATACTCAGAAACTGGAATCTAGTGCTAGTTTTGTCATATATTACAAGATGAGAAGTTTCTAAATATGAAGAGACATCAAATGCAGAAATGAGAACTATAGACACAATTTCTTTGTATATTATTCCATAATTTCATATATGGAAAATGATCCATTTGTTCAGCTTTTCCCCAGTAAAAGCCATGCAAATTGGAAATGATGGGAGTTAAAATGCAACACAATGCAATTTATGCCTTATGCTGAGCATTTGTTTTACAAAACCAACAGCCTTATCTTACCCATTGAAGTACTGCTGCATCTTCGGCTGTGCTGTTGTAGAAAAGTCTTTTTGAAGGTTAATTTTGCAACCTGCTCTAGGGGAAAAAAATATGCCAGATTGTTTAAGTAAATCATTGTAGAGAGCCTAATCTTTTACTCCAAGACATAAATCTACCACTTTGCATTGTTACATTAAAAAACACACACCTCTTAATGCATCAGTGGCACTCACTGTTCTGAGACTGAGGTGGTAGGATTCATTGTAGACACAGTTTGTCCCAACAAATGAAGGCCATTGGTACAATGGAACGATCTTGTGTTTCCTGAATGATATTTGGATATTTGTTGATATGAGATCCTTGTATATAAAAATAAAATTAAAATATAGCAATGGATCAGCAAATGTTCATTTTTATTTCAGTAAAATTACTGCCAATATAAAATACAAAGCTACTTTATGATTTTAAATACCATCTTAAAATATTCTACATTATTAAGAATAATATTTGCTTTAAATGTTGCTACTATATTGCTATTATGAAAGAATAGGTGTGTGTGTGTGTGTGTGTGAGAGAGAGAGAGAGAGAGATGCAGCCAACTCTGCTTTATCAGTTAACATTGTGTGTTTAGTCTCATCTATCATTATTTCTGTTACATTGTATTTGGTAGATATGAGCTTTGCTTAGTGCAATTTTTATGTGATTGATGTTTAACACTTAATTAGTAATACGTGAAACAATGTACAGCTATTCATTCATTGCGTTGATTCTAAGAGCTATCCTTTGAATCATTGCTAAAACTCATTATGTTTCGTGGCACATTCACACAGGAAATTACTTGAAGTAACAAATAAATTTTATTTCAAAATTAATTGGACAGATCACATAATGGTAGTTGTGTCCACTTTTTCTATGACTTTGTCCAGTCCCTTTTAATAATACAGTTACTGTGCTGTGAAAACTAATTAAATCTTCTCTTTAGTTTTTGGCTTGTAACATTGTATTCCAAAATAGCTGAAAGTATTTAAAGCTTGTAATCTGTACTCTTAGGCTGCATATGTAAAAGCACAAGGTGGCCTGGAAATAAGTTGCAGCAAACTTCTGTATTATTACTTGATATATTTAAGCCACCAATCCCACCTAACTAAGTAACAATCCAGTAAAAACAATATAGCTAAAGATAAAGGTTCTCTTTGCACGTACCGTATGTGCTAGTCATTCCTGACTCTAGGGACGGGTGCTCATTTCCGTTTCAAAGCCGAAGTACCAGTGCTGTCCAAAGACGTTTCCGTGTTCATGTGGCCAGCATGACTAAACGCCGAAGGCGCATGGAGCGCTGTTACCTTCCCACCAAAGGTAGTCCCTATTTTTCTGCTTGCATTTTTACATGCTTTCGAACTGCTAGGTTGGCAGAAGCTGGGACAAGAACGGGAACTCACTCTGTTACACGGCGCTAGGAATTTGAACCTCTGAACTGCTGACCTTTCTGATCGACAAGCTCAGCATCTTAGCCACTGAGCCATTGCGTCCCTTATATAAACATATGAAACATTAATAAAAGAAAAATAACCATTGTCAGTAACCAACATCCATCCTTGCGTCTAGCTTATAGCACCATTGTAAGAATTCTTCACCATCTCTGGATTTCCAAACACAGTGAAAGCCATGTCTTTAAGGGCCTTCTGAAAGCTTGGCATGGTCAGGGGCAATCTAAGTTCTAGGGGGATGCTATTCCAAAGGATGGGTGCAAGGGTAGAAAAGGCTCTCTTCCTGAGTCCCACCAGTGACACTTTTTCCACAGATGAGACCCATAATATATCTCGCCTGTTGGTCTGGCTGGGATGGTTAGATTTAACCAAGATTAAGTGGTCCCCCAAATTAACCTGGTCCTGTGCCTTATAGGACTTTATAGGTCAATACCAAAACCTTGAACTGAACCTAAAAATATACTGGCAACCAATGCAGCTCGTGTTGCTCAAGTGTAATGTGTTCTAATGAAAGAGTGCACATAATAGCATATAACCATCAAATATTGTGCCCACATGTGCTTCATATTGCTATTCCTCATAAGAAGATTACAGGCAGTGATCTTGTGTGGGTTTGAACTCCTAGAGATGAAGGGATCAGTCATCAAGGTCACAACCACAGTAGAGCCTTTTGAAGGATACTAAGTTTGCTAACTTCGGTTTCTAACCATTTTAGGAAATTGCTTATTTAACCATCTTAAAAGCTATTAGAGATATTTGGAACAACAAGTTAAAAAGCCACCTAGTGAGCTCATTTTTATTAACTATAAGTTTAAGAACTTGAAAAAATTAAAATAAAAGGCAAAAAACAAAGTAAGATTTTGAAGTAAGAATACAAAAGTCCAGACAAATTTGAAACATTGAAACTTTACAATAAGATTTTGGACCTTAGTATTTGGAACTTATATAAAATAAACAACATTTTGTAGAAAACAATTTTGTCCACTTTAAGTCAAAACAGAGATTAAAGATACAAAGCTTTTATGATGAGGCGAAGAGTTAAGAGATCAAATGCTATGATAATATTAAAGATTTTCAGAAGTAAAAGAAAGAAATATAAAGTTGATTTATTTGATCAAGGTTAAAATAAGACATGTTTTTATAAAATATTTATAAAATGGATTTTTGGGTGATACCAGGATTGAAAAGTTGGTATTTTACAGATTTCCTTACATATAAGGGATGCATATTGGAAGAAGAGAGATCTATTTATAATCTTAAAGAGTGAAGTGCTACTAAACTTGCTTAGACTTGTGAGGAAGACTGGAAATCACTTCTTTATATGTTTCCCCCCCCCTTTATCTCACTTTTTTCTTTCTTCCTTCTTTACAATCTTCTCTTTTTACTTTACTTTCTATCTTAGTTTACATTAGTTTTATTACTGTAATTAAAATATTCATTAAAAAAAATGGAAGTGCGACAGCAACATCCGAAAGAAGGAGTATGAGAAGCAGGAGAAGTACCAGGACCTGAAGGAGGAACTGGAGAGGGTGTGGAAAGTAAAGACCAAAGTGGTCCCTGTTGGACCACTTAGGGCATTGACTCTTAAGCTGGAACTATGAGTCCAGCGCAGTGGTGTGTTTCAATTTTTTTTACTATCTATTCTATTCTGTGGGTGTGGCCTATTTTGTGGGCATGGCTTGGTGGTCATGTGACTAGTTGGGAGTGACTTGGCAGTTGTGTGACCGGGTGGGCATGGCCAACTTGTAAAATGTGGTGAAACTCACTTAACAATGCTCTTGCTTAGCAACCAAAATTTTGGGCTCAATTATAATCATAAGTTCTCTCCCTTCCTTCCTTCTTTCCTTCCTTCCTTCCTTCCTTCCTTCCTTCCTTCCTTCCTTCCTTCCTTCCTGTGTCTGTTTTCTCCCTCTCTCTTTCCTTCCTTCCTTCCTTCCTTCCTTTTTCTTCTCTAGGTAGTGTATGTAGATAGCCGAATCTTCCACTCCTGTCCTTCCTCGGCTGTTGGAAGAAGCCTGCACACGCTTCCTTCTCTTTGACAATTGCCTGGTTTCTAATGGGGTGGGGAGAAATCCATGTGTTAGAGGGATGAGAAGGCTGAGCTTCTGCTAGGGACTGCCTTTCCTCCCTCTCTAATGCATGGATTTCTCTGCACCCCATTGGAAACCAGGCAGCTGTCAAAGAGAAGGAAGCATGCGCGGGTTTCTTCCAACAGCCGAGTCCTCTGCTCTTACAAAGGAAGTGGGTGGGCAGGGCAAACATGGTGCGGACAGATGGGGCAAGAGAGTGAGTGGTGACCGGGCAGGTGAGGGGAGCGAGCGGGGGGGGGCAGGCCAGGGGAAGGACCATACCAGTATGGGGCCTCTGGGGCCCCCGGTACACAAATGGATATCCAATTTCAGCCCCCCGTACGTGCTTCCCAGGGTGTACCGGTCGGAACCCACCTCTGGTCCAGCAGATCCCAAGAACAACACCAGAGTTTTCTGTCCAAAAGCTTGCAATAGTAGGAGCAACTAAGTTACTATGCAGAACTCTCAAATTACCAGGCCTCTTGTAGAGGATTGAGAAAGACATACCATCCCTAAGTGTCTGAAGGCATTAAAAAAAAAGATGGACATTTTGTTTATTTGTTCTTTGGGTTTTTTTAATGTCTCTTACTTGTGCAGCAGTGTCTTGTGTTGTATTCCATTATACTCAGATGGATATTAAAGTAATAATTATTAGATGTAATATAATATGGGGAATTGCTGGTGGGGAATGGAGTTCCATTTGAATTGAGCAGCATTATATCATAGCTAATATGATTACAAAAAAATATGTTATCGACAACGGTTCCACCACAAAATCGCGGAGGACAAAATCGCGCTCGACGAAAGCGCGCATTTGACGTCATCACAGCGTGACGAAAACATCGCGCTGTGATCGAAAAATGTAAAAATAAAGCTAAAACCTTACCCTAACCCCCCCAAACCTAACCCTAAACCTAACCCTAAACCTAACCCTTAACCTAACCCTAAATCTAACCCTAAACCTAACCGTTAACGTAACGAAAAACCTAACGCTAACCCTTAACCTAACGCTAAACCTAACGCTAACGCTCTAAACCTGACCCTAACCCTTAACCTAACCCTAACCTAACCCTTAACCTAACCCTTACCTTTATGTGATCGGCTTGCGTTAATTTTAATTTTATTTCAATTTTAATTTTTTTCATCGCGCTGTGATGATGTCCCCATGCGCGCTTTCGTCGAGCGCGATTTTGTCCTCCGCGCTTTTGACGGGTCACGATCGACAACTTCATTGATAACTTCATACACATTCTCAAACAGTAGCTTTTGCACTAGTTCTCAAAACATTTCCTGGTTTTGGTCTATGCTTGTAATAAGTAGTCAGTATTTTAATGTCTTGTGCCATGAAAATATGATATTGTTGGATTTTCTCCTTTCCTAAAACTTGGACCTTAGCATCCTGTCTCTCCTACCACCATAGATGGTGGTTTTCTAATTTCTGATTCTGCAGAATCTGAGCCCATGAGCATGCCGTAGAATAGAATGATGCAGGATGACAGACTAAAAGTCTGGATTATTTTTCCTGGGAGAAGTGCAATGATATTTAAGTTGACTTCTCTTCTTCTAAAGCAAATTTTGAGGATGCTGTGAAGTTCTTGCATGAAGGGATTTTACAACAGGGGTGGGATTCTACCGGTTCTGACTGGTTCGGGCAAACCAGTAGCTCCGACGATCAGCTGGGAGTGAACCGGTTCGCTCTGACTTTCAGCTGGGCCTGCCTGCCCACCCCAGAGGGATTGCCACGTCTCAGCTGTTGTGCACTGGGGCTACAGTAGAAGGTAACTTTTCAAATGCACTGTGCACACGTGGAACACGAAGTGTGCACTCAGCGAACCGGTTGTTACACCAGTTGAATCCCACCACTATTTGACAACTATTGTTCACTAAAATGCTAATCTTGCCTGGATATGAGAGAGCTCGTCAAATTCAGAATAAAATGTCCTATAATCCATTGAACAGAGGTTTTTGTTTGTTTTGGTTATGTTTCAGATAATAATTCCCTGGTTATTTGTAATAAGTATGCCTTTCTCTTTTGCACTGCATTTTGTTGGAAATGAAATATTATCTAAGGGACCTCTACAATGGATCTCAGTGCTTCCCTTGACTACTGTATCATATCTCTTAAAATCATAAGTGGAGGCTTGAAGATCTCAGATACTTGTTAGTTGGAGTAGCAGGATCTGAAGGCTCCCGAGGTATTCAAATTGGTCTGTGTAGACACAACTGCCAGGGAAAGCAATTATAGCTTGTTCCAAGTGAACATTTGAAAACATTGGCACAGTGCTTTATGCAGTCTTTTTTTTAACCTTTCTTTTAGCATGGAAGAAGTGTGCTAGAGATGTTTTAAAATGTGTGCGAATCTCTTGAGGAAAAGCAACAAACCGCTTAATATTTTGGACTACAGTAGTATTAATGAAGAACTCCTGTCACCTGCCTTGTTTAAATGCTCCTGAACCACATTTAATATGAGTACAGATGCCCATTTCTCTTCCTCTCATGAGAGAACTTTCAAATATTAATACAGTGTGGAAATAATAAAAAACAGAGAAATAGGAATATCAGATGCAGAGTAGGAGTATGCTATATAAGAATTCTTTTTTCCTTTAATGCATATAGATTAAGTTAGTAATAAGAGTTGCTTTTTTCCAAGCTTTCCGTACATGATGCATTTTTTTTAATTGAATTATTCAGAGCAACGGACTCTCTTAATACAAAAATTTCAATGTAAATTGAGATTTACAATGTTCCTCAATTTTTTCATTGTTCATTCCTTTTTAGTGAAATTCTAGATAACCTTCAAATTCATTTTAATTACCTTACACTTAAAATTACTATGATTATAGTTGAGAGTGTTAAGATAGGCATATAATCAGAATATTAAAATAGCTCTAGATCAGGGGTATCAAACTTGTGGCTTGAGGGAGGATATGTCACATGTTGGTCACGCCCATGCCTGTTTTAGCGAAGGGGGGAAAAGTTGTGATACATCATGTGACAATGTGACGACACAAGTTTGACACCCCTGCCCTAGATCATTTCTATCCTCCACCTAACCAGCATCCTCTAATCTGCTACTCTTGCATCTACTGTAAAATAGTAGACTAGATGTTTTTGTGATGTTTTCAGAAGGGCCATGATACGTCTTCAGCAATCATCACATGGAGATAATATGGTTTCTGTAGGAGAGTTTCCTTAGCTATTATAGTTAGCAGGTAGATTTGACTTGTTCCCAAAGGGAATAATTGACCACATGACATTTAATTAATGCATGCTTTAATTCTCATAAATTCTCTTCCAAAACAATAGACAATAAATTAGAATGAAATTTAGATAGTCATCCTGGTATATAAGCTGTGCTTCTAGTACACATTTGAAATGTTTGCTGAAAACATTGGTCTTTTCATCAGAAAAAAATGAAAGATTCTATATCTTGAAGTTCTTTTTACTGTTTAGTTGTCTATGGAACTGATTTCCTGATAGGAGAGAATCAACCACCATTAACTTTCCATTGTATGGCATTTTATGTTTTTCCTTTCATGAGCTCAGTAATTTTGCATAATTGGACTAATATTTGTTCTTTCTGATGTTTTTTGTGAACTTGGCAAAACCTTTCAAGGAAAAATAAGAAATTTTACTTATGTTCAGCTATGTATATAAGACCATTGAGGTGCATGAAATCCGACAAAGAACAAATTGCAACCTAACATTTTTACATATACGGTAGATAGTATTAGCAAAGGCCCACGGAGACAATCATATTCAGGCTCAGCTACAGAAAAAATTGAGGACTTTACAGTTGGGTAATTACCATCCAAGAAAGATGGGCATTGAGGAACGATTGAATTAAGTAAGAGTATTTAGAAGCAGCAAATTATAATCGTAATTACCAAAGGTGAAGGCCATTTAAGAAAATACATTGATCTATAAGAAGTATTTAATATTTAAAAGCAGAGAAATGAAGTTATAATGTCAAACATGTCTCTTCCGTTGTTCTCATCAAATGATTGGTAATATACTTGCCCTGATTCTGAATAGTATTGTGAATGTATGTAACTGTAAATGTCTGGGTCTTGGGATATTTGTGGTTGTTTCACATATGGCATTGCTTCCATGGATGAAGCTTCCTATGCATACCATTCTAAGTTTATACTTATAGCTTCCAATACAGACAAGGACAGGTTGATAACTTGCTGGTGCATGGAAATATGATTGTTTAAACAATTATTATAAATAATACAATCCTATATCTAAGTATCTATGTGATCCGCTATAGCCCACTGTAACAACATTGCCAAAAAGACACTAAGAGTTGTTAACCTAACCCTGTGTAGCTTCTTCTCTGGTAACACTGTATCACTAAGCAGAGCATACAAAATATTTGCTAGACCAATTCTTGAATACAGCACATCTGTTTGGAACCCGCACTGCATATCAGAAATTAATACAATTGAACGAGTCCAGAGATATTTCACGAGAAGAGTCCTCAACTCCACTGCTCACAACTGAATACCTTATGCTACCAGACTTGAAATTTGGGCCTAGACAACTTAGAACTACACAGCTTTCAGTCTGACCTAAGATAAAATTATCTATTACAATGTTCTACCTGTCATTGACTACTTCAGCTTCAACCATAACAATACACGAGCACACAATAGCTGCAAATTTAAAGTAAACTGTACCAAACTCGATTGCAGAAAATACGACTTCAGCAACAGAATGGTCAATGCCTGGAATGCATTACTTAACTCAGTGGTTTCTTCACCAAACCTCCACAACTTTAATCTTAGACTGTCTGCAGTTGACCTCACTCCATTCCTAAGAGGTCTGTAAGGGGCGTGCATAAGCGCACCAATGTGCCGACTGTCCCTGTACTAACAACTTCATTCGTATCCATTTCATGTATCATAATCTTGTATCTACTTATATCTATTATCTTATACATGCTAGACAAAAATAAATAAATAAATAAAAATATATTTCACCATCTGAATTTATAATATTTGGAAGAGGAGGTACCACATATACAGAGGTTATTTATAGAATACAATCATATAAACCTTTCTAATTTTATCAATTTATTGTCCACAGGTGTTTGGCATAGAATACATGGAGATTTCCTTTATTCTTTCCTAAAGCACCAATCTCCTGAGGTGTTTTCAGTTAAAGGAGAAGGATTTGTTCAAAGTTGTCCAGAATTTTCATAGCTGAGTGTTAGTCCTAGCGCAACATTTTAATTAATACAGCATTTTTCGTGTCAAGGAAGAGTTATAAGGCAACTATAGTGCAATATATGGTGCTCATATTAGAGTTTTTGGTCAGTCAAACTTGCTTTGGTTAACGTGATGCTATCCTGCAAAAATCTCAATAGATATTCAAGAAAGGTTAGAACTCATTATGCTGTTTGGGGTCTTTTTGGTATCCCTTAAATTTTCTTTTCCTAAAGATTTTTTTTTGTAGTTCTGCAACATCTGTGTTTCCTTGAGTATGCTGAAACATCCCCCTTTCTCAGTATGTAATAGAGGTGGGTTTCAAATCCCGGCACTACCAGTTCGCTTGTGCTTGCATGCATGGTTGCGCATGACACTTCTGTGCATGCACAGTGTCCGGGCAGGTATAGGCAGATCCTTCTGCCACTACCACTACCAGTTCGACCGATCCGAGCCAAACCGGGAGTAACCAACCTCTGGTATGTAATGCTATAAGTAATGGCAACATGTCTCTAATAATTCAATATCTGAGTCTGCTACTATAGCATGAATGTTATTTTGGTAAAATAACCAGGCTTTTTGTGGAATTTAGTTGTGTTTATCTTTAAACTATGGAATAATAGTTTTCTCCTGCTGCTCTTATACAAGTTTACCTATCAAAATACAGTACGTGCTATATCAATTTCAGTTTTTCTTTGATGTTCTTTTCTTGAAACATTTACTGTTACAGATAGTCCTTTTCTATAACCATTGGCAATTTGTTGTTTTTATGCAACCTGATAAAAATAATACATTTTGTTCAAAGTTATCTTACCAAAGAGATCAAAATACATTTTCACTAGTGGTCCAAACAAGGAACAGAGTGGAAGGTGTAGCTGTATTAATAATTAGCAGATTTTAGAATTCTCTGTACCAGGGAAAAGAAGGGGGCATTCTGTGTTGGAATTTTAAATGAAACATCAAAGCTAGTGAAACAAAGAACCCAAGAATACTTCTGAAACATAAAGATCCACTATTCAATTAGACTGTTCGCAATATGAACTTAATAAAACAAACTGAAGAAGAAAACAAATTTTCCTATGAATAAAATCTTACAGTTTTAGAATTTTATGCATTCTAATAAGTTTCTACACTTGTAAAATTTGAATATGATATTATAATTTTACAGTAATGCACAGCTTCTGATTTTTTTTAATCTGCAGAAAGATATCTTATGAATTCTTAGAGTAATATATTGTCTTCTTGTCATATATGATCCACAGTGTGGAAAGATCTCTGTTTTTTAATGTGGTATATTGGAATGGTCAATTGTTCATGACAGAAAATGAACTTTAGGACATTGGAAAATAGCTAGCTTTTGTCCTAATTTCCACATATTCGCTACTCAATGATTTTATTCCTTCAAAGTTGATGATCAAAACAGAATTCACACTTTTGGGACTGAGGTATTCTGAACCAGACATGTGGATCTGAAAGATTAATATCACCATTTTCTATGATACAGAAATTATTTTATGATGATGATCTCACCTTTTAAATATATAATTCAAGGCAGTGAATGTGTTTAAGACTTTCATTCTAGTGTAGGATGCATATGTGTGATCTCACACAATACTAAGTTTTAAAAGAGGTTTCATTAATGTTTTCCAATGATTACTTATTCCTCCTTTTATGCATCTTCCCTCACACTAATAATGATAGGTTATTTGCATATAAATAACCAGTATTTGCTGAAGCAAAGATCTAATGTTTTTTTTCTGTTCCATGGCTATTGTTAAATAAGTGGCGATATTGCAGTGATCAGCAGTATACATTGTAATAAT
The DNA here is from genome assembly GCF_009769535.1 of Thamnophis elegans. Lineage (NCBI taxonomy): Eukaryota > Metazoa > Chordata > Lepidosauria > Squamata > Natricidae > Thamnophis > Thamnophis elegans. Next base: position 20,095,419 of record NC_045549.1, on the reverse strand, counting down.
TTTTTTGGTCAAGTTGTTTGGAGTTCATCAAAGGTCTTTGAGAGTTTTTAACACTACACAGGGTTTAAATCTCAGTTAATAGAACCATGAAAATATCTCTTTTGGTTCCTATGGAGGTGTTTTTATACTAATCTTGATAGGAAAAAAATGTTGATTATGACTCTCGGGGAATCTGTTCTTAATTAGTTTTTTCCCCCCTCTTTTCCCTCCTGTGTTGCTTTGCATTCTAGTATCATGTTAGGATTTTCAGAATTTGAATGTCAAAAATATTGTGAGAATATTCATTAATTAATGTAGAGAAATAAGTCTGCTCATGCAGCAAGGTCTTCTTGTCACAATTTGTGCAGCGGAAAAATCAGTCTTAGGAGACAGTGAAATAATTAGTATGAAGCTTATAATCAAAATAGGACTTTAACTTTTTTTTTTCTGAATTGAACCTCAAACATTCTAATTTTGTGTGAGGAAAAAATGTTTCACCATTGACAGATCGATAGAACAACATAATAAGCTAGTTCCTCTTTTGTGCAAATTTCCTCCTTCCCTTTCTGATAAGCTTCATGTCCTCATAAGCATGCATTTGCATTTTCACTCACAAAATTGTGCTTGAATGAATGATGAGAGGGAAACTTTGATGATGTTTCTTATTTAGGAATTTGTTTTATGTTTCAAATATACAGCTTTGGGGCAAACAGAGTGACGACAAACTCTCTTGATGAATTCCAAGTCTCATTCCCTTTCTGCAAATGATAGATAATGGTGTAGCTGAACATTAATTTCATAGACTATTAAAAGTTATTATTATAATATAAAATAATAATTATCGCCTCATTGGTATGTATGAACATATGCGTACATTCTTCTGACCAGTAGATGTCAGTCATTGTAAAGTGAATGAAGTTTCAGCTTTCATGGGAAATATTAACAATCACCACATGAATGAAATCACTTGAGTTAAAGTTTTTGAAAACTCTGGCACTGCTCTTGGATTTTGTATTTATGTTCATACGTACATTATATTCTACTTTATAGAGGAACTTTTATTTAATTACTCACTAGATATATTTTTATACCATACAATTACAAAGAATCCTGGAAATTTTCAAGGACAGTATATGCCCCAGAACATAAATACCAGTAAAAATGAACATCCTACTAACCTAAAACAAATAGCCTCAAAAAAATTCCAGCAAAGATAAAAGTCAGTGCATGTGCTTGCTTTTTAGAATAGAATTGTTTGTACAGCTTTACATAAAACAAGAAGGCAGGGGGGCAGAAGAACCTAAGTGGTAAGGGGCTGTCATTGAGGATGTCTGCCACGAGACCCACAATGCTTTAACTTCATGGTTGGAGAGCCAAACTATCACTTTTTGAGATGATAACTGAAGGCAGGTGGGTTTTAGATAGAGAAGACAGGCCTGAGATTAAGTGGACGCTGAACCATGCAGGATTTTATTATGGTTAACCTGTAAGTCATGATAGTCGTAAAGCAGGTCACCAACTGCCTGCACCCAATTTTACAACCCTTTCCAAAGCGATTATTAAGAGAACATGGCGGTCATTAAACAAATGTGGCTGTCTTTAAGCAAATGAATTGTTTGATATGGGGTGGTCTTTGCCAGAAACTGGAAGTAAACTCTGGTTTCTAGGAAAACTGTCATAAAACATGATTATATGATAACCAGGGTGCTGCAAATTGCTGTACATGTGGCTGGTTGCCGAGCATCCAAAATGTCATGTGGCCACAAGGTGATGACATTGAAACTTTGGGTCATAAGTAGTTTGGGGGGGGGGGGGCGTCCATCGTAACTTTGAAAAGTCACTGACTCACCATTCAAGGACTACCTGTACCATTAGTTTGTATTAGTGTCAACCAATACAATACAGCCAACCAAACTCAGTGTCAACCAATACAATACAGCCAACCAAACTCAGTGTCAACCAATACAATACAGCCAACCAAACTCAGTGTCAACCAATACAGTGTTTGTAGCACTGTTGCTAAAACAGCCCATCCCGAAAGGAGCTAGGATACTTCATTGAGCTAGCTACAGTTTTCAGATCTTCAAGGGGAAATGTAGGTCCCTGACTTAGAAGTTCTTCAATTATTTTCTAAGGCACTTTCTTCAAATATATAAAATATTTTTGCAAAAGATTATCTTGCTTTCTAGAGAAATCACTATGGAAGAGGTATGGCATTCTGAAATATTGGAGTTGAAACAGATTTCTTACCATTATACTTTAGGAATGGATTTTCAAAAGTTTATACGAACCTTTAAAGATGGGGTTTATGTTTGTTTATTTTTTTCAATCTTTTATATTATATTTTTGTCCATTTTTATAAGCTACTATTTGGACTGAGTAATATAAGGGTGTCAGACTTGATTTCATTGAGGGCTGCATCAGGATTGTATTTGACCTTGAGAGGGTGGTGGGGCGTGGCCAGCTCGACATTCATGTCGGGGCACCTGTGATGGCCCGAGCACTCTGCTAGAGAAAATGGGCTCCTGAGCTCTGTTTTCAACTGCGAACGGCTTCCTGCATCCCTCTGTCAGCAAAAATGGAGCTCGGGAGGGCCACACATGGTTTTCACTGGCAGAGGCACCGCAGATTGGTCCTTTGCTGTTTCTAGGGCAGCCCCATGGGCCAGATCTAAGCACCCTGGGGGTTCTAAGCACCCTATTTCTTTTTAAATATTCCATAACTAGAAATGTGTGAGCAGTGCTAGATGACCATGGCTATGTCACAAACTAAACTACCATTCTATAAATATAGAAGTTGTGCTGTAGAAAGATATCTGAGATTGTTTTTGCCTATTAAACATGTGTCTCTATAAAGAAGAACCATTATGTATGGGAGTCTTCAAGATGCTCAGAATTACAATGGTTATTCATTAATAATAGTGTGAATGCGGGAATGGTCTAGGACTACTCAATAAGTAAATGAATAAATAAATGGCTGTGTTTATTTTTATCATGCTGATTGTACCCAGTAAAGAGTAACTCCAAAGTTCTATGAAATTTCTGAAATGATATTAAAATAGTATTCTAGTAAAATTAAAATGATCAGTTTTACTGAAAGAGCTGATAACATTAATAACATATTTTTTATCATATCTCTAAGCACTATTTTTCTTTCTGGAACTTTATTGAAAATTGGCTTAAAATGAATATAGAAACAGTAATGTTTATTTTTTTTTATGCCACTAGATGTCCATATTTAATAAGAATTGTATTTCCACTGTTCTGTTAACCAAAACTGCAATCAGCTATTATATTGAGTGGTCCTTACAGAAACATAATTATATTCTTTATCTCACAACAAAAGTTACAGGATAAAAAGTGCAAATAAAGGGGAATACTATAGGTAATAATGTTGTATTATTGGATTTGGATTATAAACAACAATAGGAACAGTAACATTGAAGGACAAAGTAGGGGCAGGTTCTAGGAACAAAGAGTCATAAATTAGGGTCAAAGCCATAGTAGAGTATGAGATCATGGAGCAATAATATAGAATAAAGAATAATCAAAGACACAAAAATGCCTTGTTGCTTGAACAAAACCGAGCTAAAAAAAATGAGCAACTTATTCTGTCTTGTCTAACACAAAGGTCTCTAACCCCTGTCCTTGGATTGGCACCAGTTTGCAGCATGCCAAAAACTGCCCTGCGCAAACAAGCAAAGCCCGATCCATGGGATGCAGGCAGCACATGAAACCATGTCCCCTCTGGTCTGCGGAAAAAATCTCCACGGAATCAGTTCCTGGTGCCCAAAGGGTTGGGGACTACTGGTCTAACAAGTCTAGTCAGTTTTTTCAACATTTGAAGTTACTTCACTGGAAACTATGTATTGTATTATTTTACCCTATATGAGCAAGCACACTTGGATCTAGCAGCAAAGTCAGTTATAAATTAACCGAATCCTCAAGGTTAAATCCTGCGCTACATTTGCTTCCATATATCCTGATTAATGAAGACTGCACCCAAGTAATGTTGCTTGCTCAGCAGAGATATATCTTGTTTATGTCTCATGTTTATCCCTGGTTTACCATGAGACTGAACTATATGAAGCTAAGTGCTGACAACCAATGATCTCTGTTTGTTTTGATAAACAGAGGCAACACCTAGAAAGTGCTTTTAAAAATGAGGTAGCAGTTTCAGCACATTAAAGCAAGCACCCTGACAAATAAATTGTGCAGAGAGTGACAAAGATGACACAGGTGGGTGTTGCCTTGAAAGTAACTTTGAATATATTATAGTACTTTTCAATGTCATATGATTTTCTCTTGGATACAGTTCTTAAAGTTCTAGAAATATTAACCGATTGGGACATATAATTCATTTAAATGTAGTTCAGATACTATGCTTCCAAACATATACTAGTAGCTAACATCTCTTTGATTTTTTAATTTGTTTTGAGACACACACTCTAAAATACCCTCCCCCCACTCCAAATAATAGTATTGTAACATTGATGTATTCTAATTCTGCTACATGGCTGTTTGAAGTCATGTTACCTATTTGTTAGTCAACTCTTTTTTTATTATTTGCTGAACTAGTGTCAGCCCTTCAAGATAGGTTAGATCAGATTACAACATTACTTTATTGTTGTAGGGCCGTGATGACAAACCTATGGCACACGTTCCACAGGTGGGATGCGGAGCTATTTCTGCGGGCACGCGAGCCGTCGCTCAGGTCGGCCTCCTGCTGGCCAGCTGATTCTCCGCTGGGAGATGCACACACGTGGGGGGGGGATGCGGTGCCCCCGTGCTCTGTTTTTGGTTCCAGGAGGCTTCGCCACCCCCACCCCCTGATTTGGTGCTAACAGGCCTCCCTGAAGCCTCCTGGGACCAAAAATGGGTGGAGGGAACCCGGGGGTGTTGCACACGAGGGGCGGGACCTGCATGGAGAGGCATTGCATTAAGGGTGTCGGCCTGTGCGCTTGCGCTTTTAACACCTGAGGGAAAAAAAAGGTTCGCTATCACTGTTGTAGGTTAATGTAATCTTGAAAACCTTCAAGAGTTTCTCTCTCCTCCATCTTATACCAAACACAATCAAGGTTGAATTTGTTCCTTTCTTAGGCCTTCATCTTTCTCAGGACTGAATTGCTGTTTCTTTGTTGGTTCATCAATTCCTTTCCCAAGGTCATACCTACATTATATTCAAAATTGTAATTGAAAGGAAATTAGGCATGCCCCTTAAAAATGAAAAGCAGGTAGTATATATAAAGTAGACAACAAGGTACTTCAATTTCATCCTGCATTATGTTTCCTTTTATATCACTTTATTTGTTCCAAATAAATGGTAGACAAGTGATAATTTAACCTGGACACTCATAAAACATCATACTCAAGTAAGCTTTAGATTTGCTTTAAGCTTAAACAACCACATTATTCAAATGGAGGTAATGTAGGTGGAACCTTTTTGCTCTTAGTAAATAGAGATTTTCTGCCCTAATGAATTTTGGAAACTAGGATGCCTTCCCATATGGCTCACAAATCTGTTATTATGGAATAAGGCCCATTTAAGTTTGGTCTGTAGAAGAAAGAACTGCTTTCTATTGCCATGATTGAAGAATGATGCTGTGTCACAGCCTATTAACATATGAGAAACTTAACATGTTCTTCTCTATGAATTTTGAAAGCCTTATGGGAGTTGAGTATAATGGATAGCTCCATTTTCTAGCGGCTACAGTGACAGTACATAATTCAATTGGTTTTGTGGTCAGGAAATGCAACAGTAGGAGCCTTATATCTGTATCTGTGGAGATGACTACAATTTATTCATAACTTCAGCTCACAAGCATGGATGATCAATCTTTTGTCAAGATATGAGAAAGAAAGAGAAAGGGCAGAAATCCTTAGTTTCTGATTGGTGTGAAGAAAAAGCAACAACGAGTTAACTTCCCTTATCATCCAGCTAGAGATAATTAGATAAAAAAGTTCAAATTAGACCCTTTGACCTATCTCTTTGGGTTTTTAAAAAAGTTTTATTGATATTATTGATATTATTATTATATATCTTATTCATTAAACATAAAACAGCCAACTGAACATTCAAAAATACATCACAAATACAATTGACTGGTGCTTATGGTTGATACGGTTTGCTGCCAGCGTCCTAAGTATCAACCAAGTACCTTCTTAAAATATAAGATGTTCCAAGTAGCACAGTTTTTTGCAGTTCTGCTGGTGCTATTGCAGGAAGCTGCAATTCATTGATGTATCTTATAAAATTCTTGGGCATGGTGCCAAGTGCCCCGATGACAATGGGTATCACTGTTACATGCTTCATCCATAGTGTAGTTTCGATGGCCAGGTCGTGATATTTCATTATTTTTTCTAGTTCTTTTTCTTTGACTCTGGCATCTCCAGGAACAGCGATATCAATAAACTACACCGGCCCTCTACAACAGTGATATCTGGCATGTTGTGCTCCAAATGACGATGTGTTCATTTTCACCTTCACCTTCACCTTCTCATTTTTGATAACTTTTTCCACTTTATGTTCCCATGACTTTCTGGATATTTTTTACATAATGACCAGTGGATTAATTTAGCAACTCGGTCATGTCTAGCTTTGTAATCAGTTTGTATGATTTTGCTGCATTCACATATTAAATGTGAAACAGTTTTGACTTTGTTATTGCAAAATCGGCAGTTTGGGTTGTCAGTGGATTTTTGTATCTTCACTTTCATGGCATTAGTTTGTGGTGCTTGTTCTTGAGCAGCCAGTACTAAACCTTCCGTTTCTTTCTTGATAGTTCCCATCTTAAGCCATGGCCATGTCAAGTTGTCATCACATTTTCCTTCAATGTTTTTCAAGTGCTGTCCATGCAAAGCTTTGGTTTTCCATCTATTTAATCTGTCATCCAGCTGTTTTTCCTTATATTCTGCCTTTGTTTCTGTTGTTTTTATGCTGTTCTCTGTTTTCACAGCCTGCAGCAAGTTTTGTGTACTTTGGTTCGTATAATCATTCAAACTTCATTTTTTATTGTTATTGTTATTGTTATGTAGCTGTTTATATAGGGTAGAACTCTTGGCTCTGTAACTTCACCCTTAGTTTTCATTCCACTTTTAAACCCTTTATTCTACCTTTTATTTGCTATTCAACATATTCTGGTTCTCTAAAACTTACTAATTGATTTTTTCCTCCCATTCTTCTGCTGCTCCCCATGATTCCTTTTTACCTATTCTGATTTTTTTCCAAGCACATTCGTTTATAACATGTGGTAGCCTTGAATAACTGACTCCGTTAACTATAAACAATGATACTATATTGTCATTTGTTTAAAAGACTCCTGTTCCTGCCTTCTGAGGAGTGTGGAAGGCAGTGAACAAAATTCATAATAGATTATAAGAGTTACAATTGCAGTCATAATATCTGAAAACATTAGTAAAGTTTTCTGACATTTGTGGGTGCTATTCAGAAAGCACTACATTTTCTGTTCACATTTTTAAACATTGTGCATTGTATGTCTGCCGTATAGGAAAACCCTCATATGTATGAATATAACTTTCTTTAGTATTCTTTTATAATTGTACTGAGCTCTGATAAGTTCTTTAACAGACTTGAATTGCCTGTCTCCATTGACTAAACAGCCTGAGTTCAAAGACCCAAAGGCTGTGCAATAGGATGAGTTCCTGTTAATTGCTCCAACTCCTGGCCACCTAGTAGTTGGAAAGCATGTAAATGCCAGTAGATAAATAGATACCACTTTGGTGGGAAGATAATAGCATTCCTTGCACCTTGGAAATTTAGTCATGCTGGCCACATGACCACATAAATGTCTTCGGACAACACTGGCTCCCTTGACTAAGAAATGGAATTAGCACCACCACCTAGAGTCAGATACAACTGGACAAAGGAAACCTTTACTTTTCCACTTATTTTATTGACTAAACTATGCATCTTGTGTGAAATAGTTTTATTTTCCCATCTTTAATTCAATATGACTGTTTACTGCAAATGTTCATGCGCGAATTTGGATATACGCTAAATAGTGACATAATTTGCTTTTCACAATCGTGGATGTATCCTCAATTGTATCCATAGGTTATGTAGACCAAGGGTCCTCAGTCCCTGGTCTGTGGACCGATATAGGTCAGTGGCATGCCAGCAACTGGTCCACGCAAACAAGTGAAGCATGCAAAACCCTTCTGGTCCACTGAAAAACCTCTCCATGGAGCTGGTCCCTTATGCTCAAAAGGTTGGGGGCTGCTGATATAGATCATCATTTTTTGCATGATGCCTAACTGCAAAAGGATTTCATGTGATTTTAACTGATTCTCTACTTCCAGAGTTCAATCATCTCCTCAACCCTCAGCCTAACACATGCTTTGCAATGTTAAGTAGTTTGAAAATGACTTCATCTAACTTTTTTTTTTGCTACCAGGTATCCAGTTAATCTTATAAGATTTTTAACACTCCACACCAGTACACATAAAACAATGCCACAGGAACTAGCATACCGTGACTCACCTTTGTAGCATGGTTCTTTTATTCTTAAAATTTGTGTTCTATCATATGCCTCTTACATGCATTTTTATCTTTCCCAAACTGGAACATGGAAGCAAGTAAATAGAAATATGGTTTGGTCATGTAGAGGGAATGAATGAATTTCAATTGCAAAATGTCAAGAACAATAATGCTGGATGATGATAAAGATGATGACGTGTCTGTTAAACAAATCTACATGTAAACGAGTCAAGAGGAAAGGGAAGATTGAGAGCTTATGCTTAAATGGATCTGATGAGATCTTCAAGAAGAGAGAAGCGAGAAGGTCAAAGAATAAAATGCAGTGTGTAAAGGAGTGGATAGATGTGGTAGAAATAAGGATGGCTTGAAAGGATATGGAGCAATATATTGATCTATGTTCAATTACATTTGATTTTATCTCCTTTTATTATCTTATTATTTCTATTTCTTTAGCTTATTATTGCTTATTCCCTTTCTGCCATTTTCATAATATTGCTTTCCCTGAAAGTGAGTATTGTATTTTTCAGAGTATAAGACACACCTTTTTCCCTCAAAAAAGCGGGTGAAAATCTGGGTGCATCTTATACACTGAATACAACATTTTTGGTCTCCCGAAACACCACCCCCTTCACCAAAATGGATCTGCAAAGGCTTTGGGAGACCTGAAAAGTGCTCCTGGGTGCTGGGAAGGGCAAAAAACGAGTGGAAAACAGGCCGTTTTTTGCTTGTTTTTGCCCCCCCCCTCCCCAGGAGCCCTCTACAAGCTTCCCAAAGCCTATACATGCCCTGCTTTTTTGCAAAAAAATGGGGCCGTTTTTGCAAAGAAGGGAATTTTTCTGCTCATTTTTGCCCCCCAGCCCCCAGGAGCAATCTACAAGCTTCCTAAAGGCTATGCATGCCCTGTTTTTGGCAAAAAATGGGACTGTTTTCACGAAAAAGGGCCGTTTTCTGCTTGTTTTTGCCCCCCAGCCCCCAGGAGCACTTTGTAGGCCTTGCAAACTCTCTGCGAGGCCTGCAAAGTTTTTCACAAAAAATGAGGTGTGCAGAGGGTTTGGGAGGCCAGCAGAGTGCAAAAATCTTTTTTAAAAATTTACCTCTTCAAAATCTTGGTGCGTCTTATACTCCGGTGTGTCTTATACTCCAAAAAATATGGTAATCTTCCCCCTTGTCGTTTCATGTGGGAAACTTGAAGGAAGAAAGTCAGTAGTGTAGCTGTCAGGGAAGGTCGCAAGTTGCTTGGCTAATTCTTTACCTCTCAGTCTCCCTGCACTTGTATTGTGCTAGCCAGTTTTGCACTCCCCAAGCTATGTTGCACCCCTGTATATCCTCCCTGACCTGCAGTCTTGCATACCTTCTCCGATCTGTTCTGTGCTCTCACACATCCTCTCTGATCCTCACTGCACCACTCATGTACCCCTTGGTCACCTGGCAGCAGCCACTACCGCATTTCTCACACATCCATTACTCTCTTTGTCCATCTAGCAGCAGCCACTTACTAGCTTGCTTCCAGAAGTTGTGAATGCCCCAACACTGGAAGTCTTTAAGAAGATGTTGGATAGCCATTTGTCTGAAACGGTATAGGGTTTCCTGCCTAGGCAGGGGGTTGGACTAGAAGACCTCCAAGGTCCCTTCCAACTCTGCTATTATGTTATTGTATTACTTATAAGGCAAAATTCTTGCATTATAATGTAATATTTCACCCAATTGAAGATTATAACCAGACAATCACAAGAGTTTTAGTACTAACAGAATAACAGAGTTGGAAGGCACTTTGGAGGTCTCCTAGTCTGACCCCCCTGTTCAGGCAGGAAACCCTAAACCATTTCAGACAAATGGTTGTCTAATCTTTTCTTAAAAGCCTCCCACAACTTCTGGAGACAAGTTGTCTCACTGATTAATTGTTCTGTCAGGAAATTTCTTCTTAGTTCTAGGTTGTTTCTCTCCTTGAGTTTACTAGTCACTGCTTATTGGTTTTAATTTTCAGTTAACCTTGCCCCTCTTTATAAATGAGGACTAGTAAGAAGAAACTAGATTTTTTTGGTATGAGTTGGTAAAGAGAAAAAGGTTCATGGCAAAGATAAACAGTAGGGCTACAACAGTGAATGTAGGTGTCACCTAGCATTAAGATGATACTCATTTTCAATGCTGCAACAATATGAAATGTCAAAAAGCTGAGCTGAAGAATAGACTGGTAGACTATGGTGTTGAGCTACAATTTAGATCTGGGGTCATGGTGAAAAAGTAAATGGTGGGAGGAGTGTGGTCAATTATGTCTGCTGAGTTGGTTACAGCACCAGTGCAGTCTGGGAAATAGTTCTGTATCAACTCTTTTCTCCCAAGCCTTGGAAAATTGTCACCTGTAGTGATGACCTGCTACCTAAGCTGTTTAAAAAAAAAAAAAAAGCTGAAAAGAAAAAGAAAATGATAGAAAGAAAATTCACATTTTTTTCCTGAAGAATTTTCAATCCAGAGAGATGAATTTAGTCCTCCTGGTAACTTGCTTACATAGCCCTGCATTAATTCCCAGGAGAACATCTGTATTTGCTTTATTGTAAAATTACTTATCAAATAACCCTAGTTATCTTGTCATAGAAGAGGTAGTTCTCTGCTGTTTCAGATAAATTCTCTTGACACCTAAAGGAAACCATATGCAAAGGTTTTTGTCCTTTCTTTGTGGCAATAACTGGGCCACAAATCAATAAGATTAATAGTTGTCCAGTAAATATTCAATATTCTTGACACATGTGACACATGTGAACTGCAGACTAGTGTTTACATTGCAATACAAGTAAATTACTCTCAATACAGTAGGATTGCAGAACTATCAATTTAATTAATTTATATAGGTCATGGTATAATTATTACACAATGTAATCCATGATTATAGAAATAAGCCGGCATGTATGTTTAGAAATTACATATTTAACAGGCCCTATCCAGTACAATATAGGCCATATGGGCTAGTGCAAATTCCATATGAGGTTTAATTGTATGCCTTAATTTTTCTTCTAATATGGAGGAAAGGGATTTGCATACGTTCAGAGAGAATGTTATAGCAGCCATTAAATTTCTGTCCTTCATCTTTAATGTTGCATAATCACTTTTCTCACCCCCACCATTATTCATATTTAGCATAAGAGCTATCTGGAGAATACCTACAAAATATCACTTGCACAAGGCCGGTGTTCTACTCCATATTAAAGGTCTCCAAGCGTTTCTTTTATGGACTTAACCTAGAGTGACTTAGAGTAAAACGTGATTTCGGAAGTGCTTTGTGGAAAGCAGTGCTTTCTTGAAAACTCAGCAGGTTTAATCATATCTTCTTTGCACAGACTGTTGTGAATACTCCATTGAGTCCTATTAACCTAAATGTTTTCCTTATCCAACATTTATAGAGTATGGTTCTAGAAAACAAACTCTCTTTGTTGAATTTGCCTTCTAAATTAATGGCATTAAGAAAACTTACAAGCGTGTTTCATCCTTTGGGAGAGACATACTTTATTGGTTTTCAAGACTTCAGTATGAAAAAAAGTGGAACCATTACCTAAAGCAAATTGGAATATTTTCTTAATGCTTTTTTAAACATTCATATTTGATGGTTGTAATATTAAAAAAATAAATTACAGCTAACTATACATTTGGGACATATCACAGAGAGAACCTACAATATCAGATTATATGTGATACAACATACTACATATTATAGTGAGATTTGAGCAAAATCTCTTTTTTTTGTTTTTTATTTTTATTCATCTCATTGCATGAATGGTTTGATTCCTGGGTGTCATACAGTTCAATACAAATAAACATAACAGTATTAAGTTCTTTACATTCTATGTAAAGAATGTTCTTTTCTCAGGCCAAGAATCAACTTCTCTTATTTTCTATTTGTTTGTTTCTTTTTACAGTTGCCTTGTTTCGGGAATTACAGATTTGTGTATATAATACAAAATGTATATATTACTTTCTATAATGCATTTGTCATTTAGTGTGCATTTGTATGTATACATTTGCAAGTAAAATGTAAATAGCAATGAATCAGTTTGATATTTTTTTCCTCTCTCTATAGAGGAATTACATTAACTATCATGAGGGTAAACTGGAGTGGTGGGAGTCATGTTCTTGTTTTGGGATTTACTAACAAGCCAACTGATGTCCTTAGTTTCTCCAAAACGCCAATTTGATGAAGCATATTCAGGGTGATTGAGACACCCCAAGTTTTATTCAAGTGTTATGTCTCTTAATTTGCCACACAGCATTAAAAATGACTGAAGCACCTTTTAAAAAATACCTTCACCTGCTGTGTGAATTATTGGGGAGGGCACATTATCAGTTAACTGCAGCACTCATCACCTGAGAAATTGATAAATTTATGGCCATGTTCAGTGTAGTAACAGTGCAACCATATTGGAATGCAGACATTATATGAAAGAGATTTTACTGAATTAGAAGTGGAATCCCAAAGATGTGGTTGCAGTTTTGAATGAATTGAAATGAAATCAGAGTGTCTTACAACAAAATAATATAAAACCAATAACGACATTAAGGGTATCAGCAGATCAAAATGAATTACAATAAATAGATTAATTCATTAACTGAGAGCCAGTTTGGTGTGATGGTTAAGGCACTAGGCTGGAAACCTGGAGATTGAATTCTATTTTTACAGTAATTTTATTAAAGATTATAATTGCAACAGTAAAAACAAATACAAACTAAAAAAAGAAGAGTAAAAAGAAATAGTAGATGGTACTGAGAAGAAAAACAATAGAGAAATGGAAAAGAACAAAAAGTGAGAATATAATCAAGAAAAGAAACATAAAGAAACGACTTCTCACCTTTGTCACAAGTATTAACAATTTTAGTAACATCACCTTCTCCTAAAATATAACAAATGATCTCTTCTTCATGTATCCCATCTCTTATGTATAAACAAATCCATACAGCATTCTTAATTCAGTCCTTATGTCTGCAAAAGTCCATTAACAGTGACCATAAATAATAATATATCTATTTTAACCTTGATCAAATAAATCAACTTTACATTCCTTCCTTAATTTCCATTACGCTATTCAAATGTTTCAGAAGTTGATTTATTTTTATTTTTCCTTTGTCTCTTCTCACAACATTCTTCAGTATTTTAACAAGCCTCTTTTGTAAATCCAGTGTAAGAAAATTATCCAGACCATCTACATATGCAGAGCTGATATGAAGGAAAATCAAATATGTGTCTACACAATATGAAGTCAAATGGGAACCATTTGAATGTTCATGTCCATATTTATATATTGAAATATAGATATGTAATTTACTTTAATATGAAAATATGGAATATGGAATATCATTTACTTTATTTGTCATGTATGACCAAATTATTTCTGAGATTAATATTTTTGCTTTGGGATTTATTCAGATCCATAGATAATTTCTTGGAAAGGATATTTTGCATTCTTTCTGTTGGAAGCCTTAGAGCTATTTGGTTTGCATAGTCCTTCATCGTAATTGAAAGTGCATTGATATAAATGTGAACTGACAACACAGTGCAAAAAACAGAATGTCCACAGAGGAGGCAAAGGGTATTAGAAAGGCAAAAGCAGCATTTTGGCATCATGTTGCAAGTCCTGATGGAAGCAGAGATAAGCTGCAGATGGATATTTTTTAGTATTGTTAGCAAGTTTTTAATTATCAAAGGAGCGGTTAGAGCAAGCAGAATCAAACTAAAGTTATGTGGTGCATTACATTTAATGTATCATGGGTTTTTGATGACACAATCCTACTTTTATGCAAAGATGATTAACAGGTGAAGCAAAGCTCAAAGAGTCTTATATAATAACCTTAGCTCTGAGGAAAAATGGGTTGCTTATATTATAGTCATATATGTAGTAACCCATGGTTAGTTGTCATTTGTTTCTTCCTTTTTCACAATGTCCCAATGAGATACAACTTTCTCCCCATAATTTTTCATTCCTTCTCCAGCAGCAATGTAGTGACATGGTAATATCTCCTGTAAATCCCATCTCACTGATCTTTCCACCCTTAAACATGAAAGTGCATTGTCCTTTTATTTCATTACTTTACCACTCAAATCTTCTTTCATATAATTAATGACATAAATTCAAGCCTATGCAACCTTAAATTCTTCTTTAAGATGTCATGACTAGGAATTTCCAATATATTTTAGTTATTTAAATTAAAAGAAAACAATTAGAGTTAATTCTTAACTGACGTTACATACTAATAATAAAATGTATCAGATTGCATCATATGTATTACATGTATAAAACATAGAATATCATATGTATTACATAGGTATAGTGAAGTATAAGTTGTTATAAAATAAACAATGTGCATCAAAAAGGGAAAAAATATCACCTGTTTAATTTAGATAAAAGTCTTTTGTTTTTGCAACTCTTGATTGCAGACTGTATATAAACATTCTGTTTTTACCTAAAAGTAGTAGCGAAATGATTGGCAATTTAATGGTACAAGATCCATGTATCTCCTGTAACAAAATTTGCACAAATGCTTCATTCTGCAAAGAATCATTTTTCACTTTTCCTTGACTGTAGTAAAAAGGTACTCGGTGAGGTTTTACAGAAAAGATATCCACTTTAAATTATCCATTGTTCATGTTCTGGGCTTGTTTGCCCTGTAGCAGTGGTTGACATTTCATAGAGATTGAACCTGCATAGGGCCAGAAAATATATATAATTATAAGAATCACCTTTTCTTGATTTTTCCATTATGTACCAATCATGGGAAAGGCAGGTATTTCTTAGATGCTTTGCTACAGTAAGGGAAAAAAGTTTTATTTACTGACCTGTAATTAGAATGTGGCATTTTGGTAAATTAATAGAAGATAGCTTTTGTATAATTTGGTACTCAACAGGTGCTGCAGGATGTGGTAATGCAAGTCTTTGATCTGTATCACATAAGCAGCAGGATGTAGTAAATGAACCCTTCACAGTATGACCCCCCCCAAATACATTTTCAGTTTTTAAATATTGTAAAACAGGCTTTTATTAAGGATTATAACTATAATTATTTGTTTATCTTTAACAATACAATATATACATTAAAATTATAATTTGTTAGAAAAAATATTTTGAATATGAAGTCAGAATTACTTTATCACTTTTGTCATCTTCCCAATTAATGTAAACTCCAGGTCACATTTTGACCCAATTTATATACAGTAAAGGATGCCTGAGAACCACTAAATTTATTAATTTTTCCAGGCTTTCGATTAAACATAAAGGGGCAGGCAATAATCATTTTGATATGTATTGGGTCAATCACTCTTCATCAACCCAACTCATTTCATGGGATGGTTGTTGTGAAATAGGAGTATTAGGTAGGTTTTCAACCTTGAGTGTGTTTGTGTCTGTGTAAGAAATATCATGAGCACTTACCCACTTAGGATCAAAGAATTAAAGAATTATACTATCCTGTTTTCCACAAAAGAAGACCTCCTGGATAATAAGCCCAATTTTGAGCACATGGGCTAAAATAAGCCATCCCCTCAAAATAAGTCCTACCTGAAAATATTGCAATACAGAAGCAGTCATGAGGTGACACGCCTCTTGCATCTCAAAAATAATAAGACCTCCCCAAAAATGAGGGCAAGTGCTTATTTCGGGGGGTCAAAAGAAAATAAGACCCTGTCTGATTTTTGGGGAAACATGGTAGGTTTTTTTTTTTAAAAAGAAATAAGCAGTGCATCTTACAGGACCAAGAGATGTGCCTTCTTTGTTGTGGCTCCTATCTTGTGAAGCAGCAGCATCTCTCCCTAAAATTGGCATGACCCTGATCCTGTTGGCTTTTCAGATTTTTCCTTTGAATATAGTTTAGCTTGTTAGGTGAGCCTGGCTTGCTGATTAGATAGACAGAAAGGATCAGTTTGGATCTCTGGCACACAATATATTGCAAATGAATGTGGAGATATACTTGACAAGAAAATGGATGAATTGTTTAGGGAAAACTGGCAACCTAATGGGAAAATAAAAAGCATATAACAAAAAACAAACAGTATCTTGCTTCAAAATAATTCTGTCTTGTTTCTATTAGTAGTGAAGTGATTCTAAGAGTAGTGAAAAACTCTGGAGGTTTTCAAAATTCTGTTATTACACCCTTCAGCAAAAGTTGCATTTCTGTAAACACTTGCATTGTCTGTTTCTTGATCTCATTTAGCAATATGGCAGCTGTATAAATTTTTCAGACAGAAAGATAGATAAGAGATAGATAGATAGATAGATAGATAGATAGATAGATAGATAGATAGATAGATAGGTAGGTAGGTAGGTAGGTAGGTAGGTAGGTAGGTAGGTAGATAGATAATAGATAGATGATAGGTAGGTAGGTAGGTAGGTAGGTAGGTAGGTAGGTGTGTGTGTGTGTGTGTGTGTGTGTGTGTATGTATGTATGTATGTATGTATGTATGTATGTATGTCAAAGCTACTATGGAGAAAGTATGCAGAGGCAGCTTCCCTTGTGGTCTTTTTCAGCCTCACCCAATGTGGTCTCAGAGTAAAATCAAAGAAATATTTAGTGGAGTCTGTAGGTGTCCTCTAAAGCCTCATTTCTCTATAACCTACCTAAGTTCATTGTGCGGAGATTAAGTCTATGAAAAAAACATTATAGCACAGTTATTACTACTCATAGGGAGGGAGGAGATAGTTTAAGTAAGTACAATCATGCCAACAGAATAAGGGAACTTTCTGTTTATGTTTAATTGGACAAAATTACTTGGGCTTAAAGAAAGCCTCTTAATGATTGTGCCATTTACTCTAAAGGATTCATGAGAAATTTGTGAAACTCAGTTGAGTTAATAGGCAGACAGAGTAGTAAATATCTGTTGGATTTTGAAGCTTGAGTGTTGTTCCATACTTTTAATCTCCAAAGTATTTAAATTGCATATAACCCTATGTATTTGATCCAAAATAATGTTCAGAATTAGCTCCTGTGGAAATAGGTTCACTCATGGATATCTGCAACTGTGATGTTGCCCAGAAAATTACTTATTTGTCTCTTCTTAACCTATAATTGTTTCTGACATTGGTTGAGGTTTTACTGCCTATGTCAGTGTTCAGTCTTAACTATTTTGAGCCCCATGGAGAAAAGGTGATTGTAAATAGAATAAATACAAGCAGTGAAGTGTATTTTGCTAAGATCACCGCTTATTGTCACTGTAAAGTTGTCACATGCTGATCTTTGTTACTGTGAGCTTCATCTTGTAGAGAGAAAGAAAGTCTACTTGCTCAATGAAATTCTTTGTTGTTGTTGTTGTGGTTCTCTTTCCTTTTGCACTTTAGAATTTGATAGACACCTACCACCAAAAAGAACAATTTGTTCATTCCCTGCAGATAATATTTCACAAAGGAAGAAATTATTCTTGGAAATGCCTGAGAATGTCTTGCAGGCATATAATGCTGTAGCATTGTTGAGACCGAGTGTGGGTCTTTGCATGGCCTGGTTTGGACAGTAGCGCCTAGACTTCCTAGGTAATTCTGCTGGTAACTTTCCCTCAAAGAAGTCTATTGTAAATGTAGAAAACATATATCAGCCTGTTTATGGATAATTTAGGTAACACTTATATTTTCCACAAAAAAAAAAGAAAAAGAAAAAGGACCAATACACATGAGATATTATATTCTGATAATAAAATAAGGGATTGTGGTAACGATGTGAACTGTTTTCATTTTATGTTATTCTAGAATACTAATTCTCATAACTTGTTTCTCTGTCACAGTCTGTATAGTTTGATGATAAACCTCATGTATGAAGAAAATACGAATTTATCTTGCTGCATTTCCTTTTTTTTATTTTTAGGACCAGGGACCTACAGCCCAGTTGACCAGCCAGGAGCAAAATTGTCTCCTGGAACGACAGTCTTGGTTTCTCAAGAAGCACGTTTTAAAGATGCAAAAAGCACCAGTCCTGGGCCTGCTTCATATGTGGTAAGTTGACAACACAATGTTATTTGGCAACTGGGTAAACCTGGTCATCCCTTATAATTATGAAACACATACATAATAATCTGCAATAGTGGTGTCATTTCGGTATCTAACATCAGGAAAGCAAATGGATTTTATTTTTTTCAAATCAAGAAGATGGCAGCCAAAGAAGGCTGTGTTTTTGTATTTTTTGCAGTGTCAAGTTTGGGTTTACCAGCAGGTCTTCTGAGGGAGTTTGCAGACTTCGTTGGAAGCATTTGGTCCATGAAGGAAGTGTACAGTTAGTTAAAAGGCAGTATATAGACATTCACCCCTGGCCAGTGTCTCTTTTCACTTTTATTGGGCAGAAGACATTGAAGTATAGCCAACCAGACAAACAGGTTTAAAAATAGCTTCTACCCATGGGCTATCAGACTCCTAAACACAACACAAGCATTGTGGAATGATTGTGTTGTGTATATGGAAACATATGGCTAGGTTTTGTTTTTGCCAAATTACTTGTATAAGGATTAATCTCTATAACTATTTATGTAGAGGCTAAACCAATTTCATTGTATATGATATACAATGACAATAAAGTCTATGATGATGATGATGATGATGATGATGATGATGATGATGATGATGGTTTTATCTTGTTGACGAGATGCTGATAAAAGATCATTATGTAAATGATATGATTGAACATGTTAAAATATAACAAGTGCCTTTTGATTGACATGAATTGGCTAGAGTAGATGTTTTAATCTGGTGTTCCAGATATGAACGTGCCTTAACTTAAACTTTCCCCCAAAAGGTTAGATGATTTCCAAAGCTGTCACATAAGGGACGCTCATTTACAGAATTTTTGATTTTATAAATGTATGGCATTTTCTGCACGGTAAAACTAGTCGGATATTATTCCATTTCCAAAGACATTTATTCTTTTGCAGTTGAACTGAATAAAATAAGATATAAGTTTTGTGTTCTGGAGCCCAAGTTATGTTATCTTACCTAAGGTAAAGGTAAAGGTTCCTTTCACACATATGTGCTAGTCGTTCCTGACTCTAGGGAGCAGTGCTTATCTCCGTTTCAAAGCTGAAGAGCCAGCGCTGTTTGAAGACATCTCTGTGGACATGTGGCCGGCATGACTAAACATGCACGGAATACTGTTACCTTCCCAACAAAGATGGTTCCTATTTTTCTATTTGCATTTTTACATGCTTTCAAACTTCTAGGTTGGCAGAAGCTGGGAGAAATAATGGGAGCTCACTCCGTTATGCGGCTCTAGGGATTCAAACCGCTGAACCGCCAACCTTTCTGATCGACAAGCTCAGTGTCTTAACCACTGAGCCACTGCATCCCATCTTGCCTTATCTTATCTTACCTTAGGTCTACTTATTACATGTATAGTTTAATCTTGTATGGTATAACCTTATTGTCAGCTACTAAGGAATTGAGTAAAGAAGTAGGATGTGAATTTATGTATTGATTTATTGATTAACTAGCCAGGGAGCCTTTATCCACCTGTTGTGAACTTACCTGAGGATAACACATGCCCCATCACTATTTACTAATCACTATTTGCTTGGATCACTGCAATATGCACAATCTTTGAAGGCCATTTGGAAATTTTAAGTAGCCCAGAACTCCGTAGCCTGGTTGTGTTTGGCTATCCACCATCAGGAATATAGTATATCTGTGTTTTAGGCCCTACACTTGGTTACTATTAGCTTCAAAGTGAAGTGTTGGCTTAGAACTTTAAATATCTTCAGAGTACTTGCAGAAATGTCTTCTCTGTTTAGCTGTCCTGCCCCGCTCCAAGTTAGCACTCCTTGGAGAACCTCATATGCTCCCTCCCTTCACATTTTTGTAAGAAAAGGCATGACTATATATTGGAATGCCATTTCTCCAAAATTTGATCTGATCTGATTCAACTGAGTTTCTGCAAGCTAAAAAAGAGATTATTTCAGGTAGTCAATGTTGGGATCAGCTGCCTCCCATCACATGGATTAATGCAAGTTAATGCATCAATCCTCTACCCCCATCAGTCCATAAGAACAGATAAAAGCTGAAACTACATGGATGGTGTGGAATAAAATGATTTTAAAATAACAGAAATCAAACAAAACAGAATGCCAAAAACACAACAGTATATTAACTCCAGGTCTTGGGAGTAAGGCCTTATTTTCCCAGAAACCGATAACGGAAGAGAGCATTGTTTTTATCTCTGGAAGATGCTATTAAATTTTGTAAGCCAAAATGTTGATCTGCTGATTTGGCTGTAACTGGTAAATGCACATAAGTGCTTGTTCATGCCTGATAGATTAAATAGTATGGAAATATTTGTGGCTTCAGCTTGCTTGAATATTCTCTTGCAAAGTCTTTGTGCTCTTTGCACATAAAATTGCCCAGAAGTAGGCCAAGACTATCCTGTTCAAGGAAAGCTTAGAAAAATAGCATGGACTGACTCTTTTTTTTTCTTCCTGGCTATGATTCCAGGCTACCAGAAATGTATTTCCATGTAACTCTTCTGCTTCAATTATATTTTGCAAGTTTTCATGATTACAGCTGGCTCCAGGCCAGATATGAGGTTAATGACATGTTTTCAGAAGGCAATGAAATGTTCATGTATATATTTTATGTGCCTTTTTTGTTCTAAAATGCTGTCGGTTTTAATCTGAAAAATAGTCAATATTCTTATTATATCAGTGCTGTTATATGGACACTTATGAATAGAGTAATCCTCCTTAGCCATCCTGGCGTGGGTATGAATGAATGTTCCTGTGTTTATTTGAGACAGAGCGAAGAGAAAAGGGAAGATGAGTGATTTAGCCTATACTAGCTAAAGTATAGGCATTTATTTAAATCAATTTAATAAAACAATTGAGATATAGGCTTAGTTCATACTGTCAATGAAAAATGTGAATAATAGTTGCCAAATGTATTCTACCCTTCTGATCTTTTCCAATGTCACTAATATCAAGCATAGCAGAGTGTCTGTTTCACTTAATAAAGACACTTTCAAGTACATTCATTCAGAGTCATGTTTTTAAAATTAATATACTTCAATTGCTCTGAATGAATACTATGCTGGCAATATCCCTTGAAAGGACACTGCAAGTAACAGCAATATGCACTAACTTCCTCTTCATTTATTTTAGTCAAAAGGCCTGATGCAAAGCATTATGTAGAAAACCAATTCCGAACTAGTCTAAAATGGAACAAATGTAATCCTTTTCTTTAAATCGTCTTTAAGTCAATCCACAAAAATGCAACTGTGCAGATGAACAGATAAATCTATACAACAAACAAGCAAGAAGACAATAATTTTCTTTATTAGAAAACTCTGTCCAGAGCTTTCCACCAAAGACTTAACTTGTTCAGTGTAACCTTCCCTAGTTGATGTCCGTATGGATACTAATGGATAGACTAAAATTCTTAGAATAACCAGCCTTCATGCATGGCTACCCAAGCAAAATAGACTTTATCTAAGTCATATGCAAACATGCAAAATTGGGTTTCATCTTATATCTTATTTATTGCTTATCCCAGATTATTAAATTAAAAATTAGAAAGCAGTCCTCTTCCCTCAGACCTGCTATATAAAAAGACACGTTAAAGAAACGAAAGGAGTTAAGAGTGGGAAAATACACCAATTCTTGAAGTGTTACCAATTGTATAATAATTAGCTGTGATTACATGGTTTACTCAGTGAGGCCAGGTCACATCATTGGTCAGTAGTAGTTCTTCCCCATTGAGTAACTAGTCTTGATTGCTTTAGTGGGACCCCCAAGTTTTAAGTCAGTGTTTTATTATGTCACATGAGTGTCACATCTCTAATCTGGGACCTTGGGATTATAGTAATAATTAAATATTCAATGGGCTATAAATACTAGAGATGGAAAGCAAGTGACTTACAGACAGGTATCCAAATACCAAGGGATGCGGTGGTGCTGTCACGGAGTAAGCTCCCATTACCTCTGCCAACCTAGCAGTTCGAAAGCACATAAAAACGCAAGTAGAAAAATAGGAGCCACCTTTGGTGGGAGGGTAATAGCATTCGGCATTTAGTCATGCTGGCCCTATGACTATGGAGAGTCTTTGGACAGCGCTGGCTGTTCGGCTTTGAAATGGAGATGAGTATTGCCCCCTAGAGTTGGGAACATATGTGGGAGGAGAACCTTTACCTTATCCAAATATATTTTAAAATAATAGCAATAATAATAATTACACACACACATACCTATTAGGCTGTACATTTGGGGATATACAAGATGTAAAACAGAGAGTAAAATATTATAAACATAAGAAAAATTGGGTAGATATTACCATCAAATTCACACCAGCACCATTCACGATATCTTTCCAGACCTTTCTATTGTTACATCCTTATGTTCACAAATCCATATTCTGCTCTCTACATTGAATGCTGTTCTTTAGATCTCCTTTTAATCGCCTTTCAATTTCAGCAACTTAAATCTAAGCACTTTTTGAAAAAAAAAACAGCAGCATAATTTATATTTTATTTTCCCCAAATGTACAAGTATTTAATACAAACTGCAATGGTTAATTTACATACTGTACTTACAAATGAATCTATCATTTAAAACAATTTCTACCTATTAGCCAATTTTACAACACTTCTGTCATGTTGACTGACTGTCACCTTTTTATTTTGACAATATAAAAGTTATATTAATATTCTGAAAGATCAAAATGACTGTTTTAATGAACCTTTTTTAATGAAACATCTTTCTGCTATTGGAAAAATATATTTTTAATTAGGTCTTTGGCTTAACATGAGCTATAATATGAAAATCTGGAAAAATATGATTGAAATAAAATAATTCTGAAGTAGGATTTTGGTCATTTGGGAAATGTTACTATGTATAGGCAATATATTTGAGCTTTTGTTTACTAGTTTATCTAATATTTATTCTTAAATCTGATTCAGAAGTAATGTGGGTATTTATTACATTACATTATATACCAGACATAGATTTGTTGAAAAGATAATACTTAAATGTACTTAAATGCTTGATTTATCAGTATGGTTAGCTATAAGGAAGATTAAGGACATAGAATTCTAAGCAATGCTCTGCTAATTTATTTATTAAACAAATTTATAAGGCCGCTCAACTGACACACAGGTGGTTTTAGATGGTTTACAACATTAAAGTACTGTTACACAAACTTTAGAACTAATGGAACCTTCCTCATGTACACCCACACATTTTCATAATAGAAACGTAATGTGTATTCAGATGATTTTTAAAAATGTATCCTTTCTCTTTAATCCATACATAGTGCCTTTGTGGTGCACTAATAGTCTTAAACCAGATTTGCTCATTTGCCTTTCATAATCTGTGCAATGGATTACTGTCTGAGAAGACAAATGAAGACAGACAAATTGGAATTCTGTAATTGAACGGGCCAGAGCATCTCACTAAATTTATGTTATGCACTAAATTGCTTGCCTGTTCTCCCATGAACTGCATATACCCCTTTCAGTATACTTCAGATCTTTGAAATGCAGTGACTTTGGTGCTCAAAAAATAGAGGTTTGTGAACAAATGAATCAGAATTACATCTTTGAAAGACTGTAAAATATGCTTTAATGGAATGTACAGAGCTTTCTACAGCATCCAAACTGCATATGCTGGTGAGATGTTAGCTTCTGCTATTTTTTGAGAGTGAGAATAAATTATTAATTCATTTTTCCGGGTGACTCTAATGGCATTCTTCCCCTGACCATTGTTTGCCAAAATGCTGTGGATTTTAATTGTCAATGAAGCTTTGTAAATAAACCTATCATGATCCTGTAAAGACTTAAACCATGAGTTAATGCTGTGTTGATGGGCTGAAAGAAAGATCAGCTGAGGCTTCAAATCTCAATTGCTGTTTGTTACAGCTACCACTCCAAGTATTGCTCAAGAGATGATTTCATTATACAGATAAATAATTTGTCCACAGCCATGTCGCATAAATCAAAGAATTATGCTTTTACAATGAGCAGCTGTGATATTGAGCAGAAACCTATGGGTTTATATCTACATTAGGAGGCTCTTGCCTCATTATAATGTACTGTATACTGTGATTTGCAAGTGTGATGAAGCTTGGCCTGATAACTTCCTGCAAGTGAGATGAAGCCTGGTAACTTCCCATTCGTGTAGAAGGCACCTTTTAAGGCATTTCTGGGTTGCAAGGATTATTCAGTGACATCACCCTTGTCGGGGGTGGGTGGTTGGGGGAGGGGCTTATTTCATGTCCCTGACAAGGAGCTGGAGCAAATGATGGGAGCTCACCCCACCACATACCAGGACTTGGGTCTTGAACTTGCTGACCTCCAGCCCAGTGTCCTAACCACATGATCCACCATGCTCCTCTGATTGTACCGGAGACTTTTAAACATAGTTTTGATTTTCTTTCACAGCAGAAGTCAAAGAATGAAAATATGACTTGCTAGATACTGTACTTTAAAAGCAAATAGACAAAGGCTAAAATGTTGCCGATTTTCATTGGCAGCAGCAAAGTGAATTAAATTAGCAGGTAACCTTTGCAGCATTTTGGGGAAAAAATAGGAAGAAAGTAAATGCCTTTTTAAGAGTTTTGATGGATTGATTGTGACCCATCAAGTTGTTGCTGACATCTAGCAACCACATAGATAGATTTTCTCCCTGAGGAACAGTTCCTAA
Organism: Thamnophis elegans; assembly: GCF_009769535.1. NCBI lineage: Eukaryota > Metazoa > Chordata > Lepidosauria > Squamata > Natricidae > Thamnophis > Thamnophis elegans. The sequence goes on along the minus strand of NC_045549.1, from coordinate 20,070,317 downwards.
TCTGGTCTTTCAGGTTTTCAAATGGAACACTCTTCACACTGTAACTTGAATCCCTCCCTCTTGCTGCTCCTCATCTCTTCTTTCTTTCCACTTTTCTCAGCATCAGAGCCTTCTCTAATCATCTTTGCATTATGTATCTGAACTGAATCACTTCATATTACACAAAGTCCTAATCCTGATTTATCATATTTATATTGCCACCCATCGCATGACTCTGGGAAATATACACACAAGCCATAAAAAAAGAAAGGAAGGGCCCACCTCCTAATTCTACCACATACAACTCCTTAGCAGATGTGACCCACAACGTACATCTTCTGCTGTAACTGATGGGATTGGCAGATGTAATCAGCAAGAGGTGATCTCTCAGATAACATGGCCCCATGCCATGAAGCTGGCAATACACCAAACTGGCAATTGATGCTGTTCGTGGAGAGGTGTAAAACGTGCTGCTCTAGGGTCACACATAACTGCCCATGTTGTGGCATTCTGCACCAGCTGAAGCTTGTAGATACTATTCAGGGACAGCCCCTGATAGAGTCTGCTTGGGAGATGACCAGGACATGAGTGAGTGTGAGAAGAATATACCAATCCAGGAATGGGTACCACTTATGTAGGCTGAGCAAAGGCCCTTTGAGCCACAACTACCACCTTCTCTTTGAGCAGGAGTCCCAAATCTAAGAGAACTCTCAAGTTGTGCTCCAGGTCTGTTTGGGCAATGCAAACTCCATCCAGTATTAAAGATGGCGTTAGGACTGGCAGCTCCAAAACCCTACTCAGTCTTGCCAGGATTCAATTGAAACCTGTTGTTCCATTCCTGTCTCCAGGCACCAGGATAAGGCATCCATAGCATCGGATGGCCATTGCCATTGCCATTGATGTAATATTGAATATCATTAGCATACTGATGATCCATCATATAGATGTTAAAAAGAAACAGAGAGAGCACTGAACCCTATGTGTTTGAGCCAAAGGATTGAGTAATATCAACCCCAGGACAAATACAGTGTCACACCTCCCCAACTTGCAGAGCCAGTCCAGAAGATACTATGGTTAGTGAGCCCATGAAAAGGCTGCTGAAAAGTCAGGCAGAGCTAGAATGAATGCTCAAGCCCCATCCTACTCCCACCAGAAATGATTTAAAATCTTAATCAATGCTATTTCTGTCCCATACCCAGACCTGAATCCTGACCGAATGGGGTCTAGATAATACACTTTATCAGGGTCTTCTGAGGCTGTTGCACAGCCAGCTTCTCTAACACCTTCCCTAAAAGGGCTGGGTAGATACTAGACAAATTTTGTTTGATCATCCACTTTGTTTCTTGGCTGCCCATAGTACTCTCAGAATCTTCTCCAGCATCTAAGTTCAAAAGTGTCAATATTCTATCCTCTTCTACTTCTTCTAAGACCAACTTTTATTTCCATAGATTGTTACAGGGAATACCACGATTTGTCCAATTTTGATCTTGGTAGACATAGATCTATTACAGCATTTGAATATATTATCCAAGGACTTTATGGCTGCTCTGCCAAGGAATATGTCTGTGGCATGTTTCTTGACTGCTTTTTGCTTTACTATTGATAGTTGATCCTAAAAGGCAGAAACTCTCCACCAGTTAGTTATCTTTCTACGACTGGTGATTGTACCTGGCTGTTATACCAGTTGCCACGAGTTTGATTTATTTTAATTTTAATTATTAATTTTAAATTATTTTAATCCATTTTCCCCACTTTTATTACTAGAGTTTGCAGATCCTTTGCATTTTTGGCCATCAGGGTACTGTCATTTGCATAGTGCATGTTACTGATGTTTCTTTTTCCAGTTCTAAAACCCTGCTGCTCATCTCTAAATGTGTTATTCTCAAGGGATAAAGCCTACCATCATTTTTTGGTTGTTCAGTATGACTTGCATTTTGTAGAGCATTGAGGATTATTTTTGAAGAAGAAAAGAAAGGCAGAGCAAGTAGAAGAAAATGTTATTATTTAGCTCTTGGACATCCTTTAGGAATCCAAACAGAAAACCCAAACTATTCTGCCTCTCTGTCTCTCTCTCTGTGTTTATGTGTATCTCAAGAACAGCAAATATTTATTCTTTAAACCTGTGCTACAAGCGCAGTTCTCTGAGAGCTTACAGATTATATGGTGTACCTTCATGGAAAAAAGTTTTGTGAAGCATCAAATGTATATAATTTTCTTTCCCCCTTCAAATAAAACATTTGATCAATATTATGCTTTGAAGGCAAGGGTACAATTTGGTGATTCAATGTTCAACAGTGTATTTCACCAATTACACTTTTGGTATATCAGCTATATATTTTCCCTGACAAATACTGGCTCTTCTTACTGGCAACATCCAAGTTATTTGTTGTGATGGAGTATGCATAGTCTTTGAGTGTCCTTTGGGTACTTGATGTAGAACAGAATATGACATATTATTGACAGCAGCTAGATGAGCATGTTTCATCTATAAAGGAACTTGACTCCGGTTTCTTTCTAAAGCGGATCATGATACTAGGACTAGCAGACCTGAAATAGCCCTGTTTCTGTATTAATATGCCCATAGCCATCATTGGAAACATTTGCTAGTAGCCACTGATTAGAAGAGACTTTCTGTAGCCAACCCAAGAAGTTCATTGGGCCCTCTGAGTCTTTCTTTCAAACATTAAGAGTTATTTACATTACAATATCTGTTATATTCATTTGTGCCTTGGGTAATTACTGTAGCTCATTGTTTTTATTGAATTTGAGTGGTTTACATATTCAGTGTATAAGTTGAATATTAACTGACAGGGACATATTTGAAAGGCTATCACATAGAAAACAGCAGCCATGCTCTGCTGTCTCACAGGGTAGGATTAAGTCTAATGGGCCTGAGTTATATACAAATGGATAGCTTTTGATTGTCAGAAAAAAACCTTGTTTATCAGTATAGACATTTGAATTTGCTATCAGTTCAGAAAACTTACCAATATTTGCAGTGCAACTGAATTACATTTTATATAATGTTTGCCCCTCTCTCTCTCTCTCTCTCTCCCCCCCCCCTCACTCTCTCTCTGTATTGTCTTGCCACAACCTTCCATCACACAACTAATTATAATTAGTTTGGGATTTTTAATATAAGTGTCTTTGAATTCTAACAATATGCTTGTTTATTTATTTATACAATTTCTATAACCACCCACCTCAATCAGCGACTCTAAACCGCTTATATAATTCTACAAATATAAAAGCAATTAATGTAATAAATAAATGGATAAATCCTTTTGTATGGAATGACTAATGTCATTCATTAAAAGCTGTTATTGAAGAAAATTATTTTACCTTTGCAGGTTCCTATATTTTTGATCATGCTACAGTTTAAAAACCAGTAATCATTTGTAAGTTTTTCTGATCAAGCTAGCTTAATAACTACAAGCAGTTTTGAACATCTGTTAAGAAAATGGAAGAACTATATAAAAACAGCAAATTCCTTGTCAGTTTAATACATTTATTATTTATCTGTTTCATTAAAAACATTTTAGCTGGCATTCATGCATTTGGTAGCATACTTAGAACTTTTAAAAGTTTATATACTTAAAAAACTTTCAAAGAGCTACATATGAATATAGAAATTGTCATGTCTAATGTTTCTCAGTATAATGAATTCATTGAAATACTGGTCATTTAATTTCTCTCTGCTTTCTTATCGTTAATGGCTCAGACTATATTTATTCCCAATCATGTCTATATATCTTCTGCTAGAATTATAATGAAATCATTTTGTTGCAATTTAAACATGTCTGAATACTTGACAACAAAATTTAGGGGTGCTGATTGTGTAGCACTTTAATCAGCCTGTCCCTGCAGTAATCTTTTCAAGGATCATAGCACATGAGAAGATACTTAAGTGCCATTAATTGTAAAGTAAAACTTTGGCAGAAATTTTATGCTCTAGATAAGGACTTGATCCCCTCCCCCCATTCTCAAATGTACTATGCCTTTAGAGGACTGGAGATACATATATATACATACAGTACATATCATGGTGACAGTTGGGTATATAATTACAAGTTAGAAGAAGTACAGACCTTTTAAGTGTCCAGTCCTTAAAGCATCTATTTGGAAATATGTTTCAGTATAAGGTTTCTTTTGGATTTTTAAATCTATGGCATTAAGACCATCTTTCCAGACCTGGTGCCTTACAGTTCTTTAAATTTCCACTCTCATAGCCAGAGGTAAAGTTGTATAGCCTAGTTTATCCAGAAGGCACCAGCTATAGGTGGAGCCAAGGTGGTGCAGTGGTTAAATGCAGCACTGCAGGCTACTGCTAGATCAGCAGGTCAGCGGTTCAAATCTCACCGGCTCAGAGTTGACTCAGCCTTCCATCCTTCCGAGGTGGGTAAAATGAGGACCCAGATTGTTGGGGGCAATATGCTGACTCTCTGTAAACCGCTTAGAGAGGCCTGAAAGGCCTATCAAGCGGTATATAAGTCTACTGCTATTGCTATTGCTATTGCTATTGCTATAGGAAGACAGAAGTATCTAGAAATAATGATCATAGTCCTTGGGCAAAAGTATTTGTTACAAAACTGGTCTATGAAATCTGGGCATCAAAAAGCTGTATAATTATTAGATGGCAGTTAAATCCTACAGAAAATCCCAACTTTTGCTACCGTATTTCCCTGAAAATAAGACAGGGTCTTATTTTCTTTTGACCCCCAAAATAAGCGTTTGGCTTTATTTTCAGGGAGGTCTTATTTTTGAGGTTCAGGAGGCAGCGAGCATGGTTACCTCATGGCTGCTGCTGTGTTGCAATATTTTCGGGGAAGGCTTATTTTCAGGGGAGGGCTTATTTTAGTGCATTCACTCAAAAGCCCGATTGGGCTTATTATCTGGGAAAGTCTTATTATCTAGTGGTTGTCTGGAACTTTTGCAGCCTCAATCTGATAGCTGTATTACAGAGGGCTATAACAAAATTGATTCCAGGTTCCAGATTCCAACTTATTCCAAGGTCCAAATGACTTAACTAGGTCATCTTATCTAGGGTCACCTATGTATATATGATAGTTCCTCTGCTTAATCAGTATCAACAAGAATTGTGCAGCCAAAGAAAAATATCTACTTCTCATTTAGATTCAAAATTTCTGATAAATAAAAGCAAAACTGTAGAATGTTTTGCCACTGAATCCATCTTCAAATCTATGCACCACTAGGCACTTTCTATATATATAAGTTGTCGAGGAAAGGGAAATACAGAGAAACAAGAAAGTGCAACAGGCAATTCCAAATAAATCCATGCAATCAAATATCTGCTACCTGAATTAAATGTAGGATTTCAGCACACATTCAGAGTTGTTTGCAGAGGGCACTATCAGATTTCACACCCATACTTGGCATTAAATGATAAATTCTCCAGACATTTACACTATTGTTCAGCACTTGCAAAAGATGTTCAGAAATGATTCTTTTAAATTAGGATGTTTATTTCAGACAAGCCTTAAGCACGGCTGATTATCAGCTGCAGTACAAAGAAGTCCGAAACTTTATATTATGCTGCAGGATTTAAATTTTAGGGTGTTTTGCAGATATTGGGATAGTCTCATGATAGCACTGGCAGACATGTTTATAAATTATAACAGCTCTCCCGCGCCTGGAAATCACTGCTACTATGATATTAGCCCTTAAAAGAAATGAGAGATTTTCAGAGTCCACTCTTTAATTGTCCCAAAGGTGCTTCCCCCTTCCTCAAAAGGCAACTGGACTTTCTTGGGTTTTTTTCCTCTCCTTTGAACATGTTTTGCTTCTCATCTGAGAAGCTTCTTTAGTTCTAACTGACTGGTATGATATAGAAAGAATTATATGAATCTATATAATTTATATAAATTTCCACAGACATCCCTCTTGTGATTAGGATGGCCCTTCTTGTTCTTTCCTTTTCTTTGGACATAATTCTCAGGTTTATAGAAAACTAGCTGATAACCTGACATTGCTCGGGGGAAAATGTCCGGATAAAACATAATTTCTAATGTTGGAGATTCCCCCTTACCAGAGGGAGCCCCCTTGTGGAGTACTTTAAAGCTGTTACCATGGCAACTCCACTGCGCTGCACAGTAGAAGCCATTTTATGGCAGTACAGTAGAAGCCATTTTAAGGCACAACAGGCTGTGTCTTAAGAGAACACCCCCTGGGGTTGTTAAGGTGTCTTACCCCCACAACACACACACACACACACACACACACACACACACACACACAAAGTGAAAACTGGTCCAGTCAAGCAAATGCTCTTTCTTTGGATTTCTAATGGCTGGCTCATTTAATGACTTCGTGGCCAAACTCACCTTTCTAAAAAGGCTTGGCTGACGAGAGAGAGCAGCAAATGGGGGGAAGAGGGGAGACAACAGAAGAGTTGTTGAGAAAAAGGAGAGAGAGGATCTGAGCATGACAGCTTACTAGAGGTTGAGGAGAAGACATAATCTGAGTCAGACGGCGTATAAATAAATGCCACTGAATGTCTTGAACAGTACCAAGGGAAGACCAGAGACTCGGTCAGGGACACCCCAAACATTGCCAAAATCAAGAGGAGGAATGCACAAAGCCAAGATCTGAAGTCGCTTCCAACAACGGAAGGCAGTCCCTGCCCAATTTAAATCTTTTCCCTTCCAATTGTGCATAGCTCAGGCTTTCCTTGCTTTCAGTTGCTAATAATGAGGCACCAGGCTTGCTTGCAGAGTCAGCATCTTACCGCTTGTTCATGAAGCATTTAGTTTGAGGGGGTGCAGGATTTTCAGGCCAGGGGATTTACCTTGCTTCTTGTCACATGTATTGGCTAAAGAAGGATAATTGCTGGCTGACGAGGGACCTGGGAGGGTGTCAGTATTGGATTCAGTGAATGTAATGCATAATGCAATCTGATCCACTTGGGTCTTGGAGCTGGTTCTGAGACCATGGCATGACCATAGCTGTTTTTCTCATATTAAGCATGTCTGTCATTTTGTTTGTTTGTTTGCTTGATTAGCCTATCTCAGTGATGGCGAACCTTTTTTCTTACAATGTGCCAAAATTGCACTTTTGTGCACTATTGCCCATGTGTGCGGGCCACTCAATCCCCCCCACCTGCGCATGCACATGCAACCCCTCCCCAGGCTCTGGAGACCTTCCGGAAGCTGGATATAGATTGTTTCCGAACTTCCGGCTGGGTTGTTGGAGCCGTTTTTCACCCTCCAGAGGCTCTTCTGAAGCCTGGAGAGGGTGAAAAATGGCCACAATAGCCCAACCGGAAGTTAGTCCCCAAACGTCAATGCGCCCGTTGGGGGCGTTTTTTGCCTTCCCCAGCCTCCTGGGGGCTTTTCTGAAGCCTGGGGAGGGTGAAAACGGCCTCCACTTGGCCTCCGGAAGGGCAAAAAAAGCAGCTGGCCCGCGCGTGCATGTGCACCAGAGCTGACCGCTGGCATGCCACCAAATATGGCTCTGCATGCCACCTGTGGCACGTGTGCCATAGGTTCGCCATCGTAGGCCTATCTAATACACAATACAGAAAACAGTCATTCAGCATGGTTCAAAGTTAAGACAGTCCTAAAGGGGATTTTAAGTTTCAACCATTGTAGCAGCCCTGCAGTTTGCAATTTTATACTTGGCAACAGCCACAGTTACGATGGTTACAGCGTCTCCTGGTCACGGAATCACCTTTTGTGACTTTTCCTGCTGACTTCTCACAAGAAAAGGCAATGGAGAAGTTAGCAGAATGTTGCAATTTGTTCCAGAGCACGTGGCATTTTCATATACCGTCCTGTACAGGTAGTTCTTGACTTTATGACTGTAATTGAGCTTGGAATTGTGATTGTAAATCATTGCAGTCATAAGACATCACAAGATTAGAGGTGATTTTTGGACAGTTTTTGTAGTAGTTTAGAATTAACATCAACCCAATCATTGGTTAAGTGGAAAGCTCTTTTTAAAAATGTCCGTTATTAGCTAGGCAGATTTGTATTCTCAACTTGGAACGTATTTTTAACGTTTTTATAATAAACATTTTACTAGGATTACAGTTGCACTTCCTTATCAAGCAGAATCCTATGTTACCTGTGATCTGAACATCAGAATAAAATGCACTAGGTTGAGTAGGGGGGGGGGAGCTACATTTTGTCTCTGTTAGAGCCATTAGCTGCAGTGAAGGTGCCTTTCAGCAGGAAGGGATGACAGATAGATAACATTCACACCATCAGAGGCATCAGGGACAGCAAGAGACAGAGTGCCCTGGGATACAGGTGCTCCTTTTCCAGAGCACTGGCAAGACAAATGCACCTATTGTCATCGCTTCCCTGCTTCCCCTTAGCCATTAATATGACAGCATTGTAATTGATGGCCTGACATGGGACCTGTGCTGAGATTTCTTTTCTCTCTTTTGAAGTTACCCCATGTAGTTTTTGGATAGCACACGGTTGTCCAGTGTGTCAACCGATCTGTCTTCCAGTTTCAATCTATATCATCCTAGCAATGACAGAAAATCATACATACTTGTAGCACGAAAGACATTTACACAGTTACACAGTAGTGTCTAAGTCCAGAAAGATATTTATCAGCGTAGGAAGAAATCTCAATGTAATTTAACTCATCAATCTATCGTGACAAGATATTTTGCATTTTAATGCTCTTTGTCTTATTTAAATGCTTTCTGGATGCATATCCAAATTGGGGTGGGGTGAGAAAGAGAAAGTTCAAAAGCTATGTCAAAATAGGTATGGATTTCCTTTGTCAGTATGTATTAAACTGGTGAGATTTTCTTAAATCAAAGAGCGATCTGTAAGTGAAGGTGTGATTTTGAGAAATGCCACTCTGGTTCCATTCTATGTTTTTGAAAAATACTAGATTTGTGAGAAATTAGCAAGCAAAGTTAATGGGGAAGCCAGCAAGGAAGGTCACAAGTTCATAGGCCATGTGATGTCTCACCAAACCGTGGTATTTGCTTAATAACCTTGGCAAAAAAGATCATAAAATCAGGGGCAATCATGTGATGCCTCATGTAATCACTTCACCACTTAATAACCAATTTTCCAGTCCCTATTGTGAGTGCAAGTCAAGGACTACAATATCTTTAATTTGAAATGTTGAGCATTTCTGCTTAAGCAGAGCATTTCTTGACTGGTGAGTGTGTTTTGTTGTGAACAATTGCACTAACGTCCTCCCTCTCTTTTTGTTTCTAAATCACATGCCATCCAAGTAAGTGTCAATGTAATGCTAATAATTGCTAATAATTGCTAATAATTGCTAATAATTGCTAATAATTGCTAATAATTGCTAGTAATTAGTAATGGGTTTGCAATTACAGTGGTGTTATTATAAATAAATAAGGGCTTTGTTTTATATTTCAGACAAACAAAAAGTGCTATAGCAATAATATGTATGTATGTATGTATGTATGTATGTATGTATGTATGTATGTATGTATGTATGTATCAGAGGTGGTATTCAGCAAGTTCTGACCAGTTCTAGAGAACCAGTAGTGGAAATTTTGAGTAGTTTGGAGAACCGATAAATACCACCTCTGGCTGGCCCCACCCCCATCTATTCTCTGCCTCCTGAGTCCCAGCTGATCGGGAGGGAATGGGGATTTTGCAGTAACCTTCCCCTGGAGTGAGGAGGGAGTGGAGATTGTACAGTATCCTTCCCCTGCCATGCACATCAAGCCATGCCACACCCACCAAGCCACACCCACAGAACCGATAGTAAAAAAAATTGCATCCCACCAGTGGTATGCATCTGTGTATGTATGTATATACAGTATGTATGTGATGCGTGAGGCAACCTTGTGGGACCAGTGTTTGGCATACATATACACAAAGAATTCCACTAGAGAAATTCCATGTCACAAAGCATTCACATAGCATCCACAGAAGATGTGCTCCACCATCCATTGGGACTTTATTTTGTTTCTTAGCAGTGCTGTGAATAGCACGTTACTTTGGTAGCTTCCGAATTAATTTAAATAATCCTTTAAAAAAGTCAGATGGAGCAGGAAGTTTGCTTGACATCATGAAGGGTATCTAGAGGCAGACTGGTGCGGCCTGCTCCTGGTTTATACAAACTACTGTACTAACTTTGCATTACAATTGTTAAGTATTTAATTCCTGAAGTGTAGGTGTTTGCAGACTTTATTTTACATTTGAAAATTGGCTTCAAAAAGAACTGTAAAACAATTTTTTGTTGATTTTGGTTGGCTGGCTAGATAGTTCTCAAAGTAGTTTAGAAATGCACTCCCTGGAGTAGATGTTTGACAACTAAATATGTTTCACATGTTGACATCTGGAACCTCTAGCAACGCTCGATAATAAAGCATCTATGGAAATTGACAGCAGGTGCCTGGATGGAATGCTGATTTGGATCAGATGCAAATCTTCAGTGATGAAAGGCTAATAAAGCACTTTATTCCAAAAGGTATTATGTAGTATAAATTTTAAACTCCTTCATAAAATTGTTTTGGCTCTCTCCATCTTCCATCCCAAGGTGGATAGCTCTAATCATGCATAGCACTTTGGGGAAAGAAATACTGACATATAGCATCTCTGATTTACGCTTCATTTTGTACTTTTAATATATGTTGAAGAAATAATTCTAGATTCAAACATTTCTGTACAGTCCTGTGAAGGTATTTAATGTATTTAAGAATAAGAATTCAAAACCGTGATTGATGAATAACAAGTCAGAAACCAAAATACTTTTTTTTTTTTTTAGAAAAAAAAAGCCTATTCAACATCTTTCTTACTGTATTAATTCAAGGGATACATTCTGGCTTTTCAGAAACAGAGTGGTTAATTTGTCATTTGGAAAAGTTTTGACAAAATAATAATATTAATTATCTATTTTATTTGTTGGTTATAGCTGAAACTGTAAGAATAGCCATACACAGCCTGGAAGAGTTGTTTCTCAAATTCCTATTCAAAACATCAGTATCAATTATAGGTAAAGGTTCCCCTTGCACATATGTGCTAGCTGTTCCCAACTCTAGGGGTTGGTGCTCAATTTCGTTTCAAAGCCGAAGAGCCGGCACTGTCCGAAGATATTTCCGTGGTCATGTGGCTGGCTGGCATGACTAAAGGCCGAAGGTGCACGGAACGCTGTTACTTTCCCACCAAAGATGGTTCCTATTTTTTCTGCTTGCATTTTTTTTACAGGCTTTTGAACTGCTAGGTTGGCAGAAGCTGCGACAAGTAATGGGAGCTCACTCCAATATGCAGTGCTAGGGATTCAAACTGCCAAACTGCTGACCTTTCTGATTGACAAGCTCAGTGTCTTAGCCACTGAGCCAGCGCGTCCCTTGTATCAATTATAGTAGAACCAAATGCAATAATAAGGTGTGTGTGTGTGTGTGTGTATGGGCATATGTGCACATGTGCACATGCACCATTGTACCAAACTATACTCCTAACAAATCCTTGAACAGGTCCCTGCAGTTTCCTTGACAATATGTCTCTACCTTCTTCCTAGGTCTTGTAGATAAGGACTGGCCCATGGTCATCCAGCTATCTTTATAAATGGCCATTGGCTATTTTCAAAAAAATTGTTTAGACTGATTATAGTTACCAATATTTTGGATAATCCGGAATAGAAGATCTTGGTTAGAGTAACAACAGTGTTGCAGTAACTAGACTATGTGATTGGAATTAACAATAGCATTGTTTGCATTATTTATATTAGAATTATAAAGTAGTTTGTAAAGTTCTATAGCTTTCATTTTTCTTCATTACAGTTTGCAAATAGCTATTGCTTAAGTTGCCTCTGGCAAGTAAAGATGAGCTGTAGGCTCTAGACAAACCATTCCTGGAAGATTTAAATAACCACTTGTCCAGTTCACTTGGTAAGAAAGAATGACTCCAAATGACTGCATTAAGGAAAGATTACAAAAGTTTGTAGCAGTTTATATACTTTTCCTTATGTCAACAAAAGTTCACATAATAGTTATGTGTTCATTATTAACATCATTTGAGAGGTAGTAACTTTATAAATCTGGACTAGTCAATAATTCAGTCTGTAACGCTGAATTACTTTCATGAAAGTGGAGTTCCCATTGAATAGTACAGTTCAACTATTTATATTTTTAGAGAGCCAGTTTGGTCAAATGGCTATGGCAGTGGGGTAGGAGGGAGGAAATCTAAGTTCTATTCCTGCTTTAGTCATGGAAACCTTCTGGGTGACCTTGGGTAAATCACTGTCTGTCATCCCTAGAAAGAAGCAATGGCAAACCATTTCTGGAAAATGTTGCCAAGAAAACTTCATGGATTTGTCACCAAGAGGCAAGACCCAAAGATCCTATGTATCTATGGATGCAACTGTTCTGACCTAGGCTTCCCAAGATCATGAAACAGACTCCTTGTCCAAATAAAACCCCTTTTATTTAGATTAAAGGGAATTCCTCTCCAGCAAAATCCTGGCAAATAGTCTTTCATGAGATTGCACAACTACAGACCTTTATCAGGCTTGGAGAGTTGCCAGGCCGATATCTTCCAAACACCACGCTGTAGCAGCAATTACTTGGCAAGAAGTCAGGAACAGATCTTCACCCTAATGAAATGAACTAATTATTTTCTGCAAACTCCCCTCCCCTTTTGCTCCTCTTTATTCCCTATGGGAGGGGCCATTCACCGTCCACCTGTGCCTTTACTCCTGAGTCAACCCTTGTTCCTTAGCTGTTCCCTTCTCCTGCAGCTCTGCACATGCACACATTGGGAACAGGGTCCAGCTGTCTTCTGCCCCCCTGATATCCGACTCTAAAGGCAGATGATAACTCTCGGACAGCCCCATCTCTGCCTCTGATGTCGAGCACTCATCAGAGCCTTCCCCAGATTCCAGGACTGGCCCATGTTCCTCCCCAACCTTCTCACTGTCTGAGTCTGCCACCAGCTCCACTGGCCACTGGCAGGCCAGTACAGCAACTGTCGTAATCAGATAATTAGGTGGAACCTGCCACTCTAGATATATAATAATAAGTATAGTTGTTTTCTGCATCTTAGGCCTCCAATTGCCATCTCTGAGGCTTTTGCCACTGCTAATTTAACACATCACCTATAAATCACTAACATAAAAAGGCAGAGGGTCATCAGCTGGCTACACCTAGAATGGCAGCATTCCCACGACTGTATTGACATATATTCTTCTTTCCATTGTGCCTCTTATTCTAAGCCTTGTGTTACTTAAAAGTATATATATTTGTTATTGATCCAATAAGATAGCGTGTTGTGCTTCTGTATTTTGGGGTATGTGGGAAGACTTGCTACATAGGGAGAAAATTTCCTTCTTATTTTGCTATTGTCTACCATGCCTGCTGTTTGCAATGTTGTAAAATGATTCTTACAAGCTTGATGTGTGCCAGAAATCAGAAGGTCCACTGTCGGGAAGATTATTATCATCCCAATATAATAAAACGCATCTTGAAAAATATCTATAATATAGACTTCTTTCTTCCTGGCACCAACAAATCATTCTGTTTATTTTAGTACTATCCACTAGCACTATTGTGTTGAAGTCTTAGCATTTTCTTTCAAAGTTCATTTTCTGGACTTTTAAAATCTGCAGGAAACACTTTACTTGTAGATGAAATGTGGCATAGAAGAATTCTGCCAGGAGCATCTTCCCTTTCCCTTCCTCCAAAATTGAAGATGAGATTTCTGAAAGTTCAATCATTTATTGTTTGAAGGTTTTTTTCTCCCACATTAACCAGTAATACCTGAATTTACTTCCTCAAATAATAGCGTATTTGAAATAATGGCATAGAGAAGGTGTTGAAACTGACACTTTCAGGCTTGCTCTAATGACAAGGAAATGCAAAGGATGTTAAGTTATAAATTTAGTTTTGAGGAAACGTCCATATATGCTCTGGTAAAGTCAAGAAGCGTTAATTAAGCTATCCATCTACTTCAGTCACTTTTCTTTGAGTTGATTTGTTTCCTTTATGGCTCCCTAACCAGGCCTGACATCTATACTTTAGGGATCCCAGGTAAAATATACTATGGTATCTTTGTTCAAATTTTCTTAAGTCATTTATTATTAATTAATTAATTTTTTATACAATTTCTGTAGCCACCCATCTCAGTCAATGACTTTAGGTGGCTCATAAATAAAAGCATATTATAATACAATCAAAAGCACTGAGAACATTTTAAAACAATGAAAACACTAAAAATATCCAGATTAATGTGAATAGAGTGGAAAGAGCTCAAGGGTTCTCCAATATAATCTCTTGTCAATGCCAGAAATCTGCTGCCCCAGCATCCCTATTCAGTGGTATCTACTTAAGCATCTCTCTCTCCCTCCCTCTCTCTCCCCCCCCTCTCTCACACACACATGCACACATACACACATACAGAGAGAGAGGGAGGGAGGGAGAGAGATATATGTAAATTTAGACACATACCCATATGCAAATAGCTCTGGATTTAATAACTGGAAAACAATGGGTAGCCCTTTGGCAGGTATGTGTTTTTTTATATTCTCAGAATTGCTTCTGAACATGTGTCACAACAATAATTGCCAACAGAATAACAACAAAAAATTATTGCCTGGATTAGTGGCATAAATATGAAATATGGTGTTAATTGGGTGTTGCCTCCTGGATGCTGAAATAGCACATTTGCACTTTTAATAGTTATACTTTTATAGACTACAAGTAGGGAAGTCCATTTTTTTCCAGAGTTTACTCTGGTTAAAAAATTGTTACACATGAGAACTAACATATTAAGAGGGTAAGATTTTAATTATCTCCCTGTTGCCAGAGCTTTGACTTTGTCTGCTTGTGTACATTGTGAATGTACGAAGGGCGATTTAAAAGGAGATACTTTCAATTATACTATGAAGTGGATTGTCCAGGTTTGAGGTCTAGTGGTTAAGGCACCAGGTTAGAAAGTGGGCAACCATACATTCGAGGTCTTAGCTATGAAAGCCAACTGGATGACCTTGAGCCAGTCACTTTCTCTCAACCCAACATACAGCAACCCTGTGAGGAAAAGACGAGGAGGAAGGTGTTTTGAATAGGTTCGCCACCTTGAGTGATTTGTAAAAGTAATAAAGGCAGAATACAAATAAATGTGGGTACAGTTTGTCTGCTTTAAGTATATTTTCATAGAATCTCAGATTCATAGAGATGGAAGAGACTCTAGAGGACATCTAATCTAGCCCATTGCCCAATGCAAGATCCACTAGAGCATCTCTGAATTATTCACACTCTTTGAACAAGAACTCACCACTTACTCTGTCAGCCTGTTCCACTGACTAATAGCTTGTAGAGTCAGAAAGTTGCTCCTGACATCTAATTTGAATCTACCGTGTTTCCCTGAAAACAAGACAAGGTCTTATTTTCTTTTGACCTCTGAAATAAGCGCTTGGCCTTATTTTTAGGGAGGTCTTATTTTGTTTTGAGGTGCAGGAGGTGGTGAGCGTGGTCACCTAATGGCTGCTGCTGTGTTGCAGTATTTTCAGGGAGCGCTTATTTTCGGGGGAGGGCTTATTTTAGTGCATGTACTCAAAATCCTGATTGGGCTTATTATCCCGGGAGGTCTTATTTTCAAGGAAACAGGGTACATCCTTGTAGTTTTAAGTTTTGATCGCACGCCATCACCAGCTGCTCTTCTGGGTTCTGTCGTGCGCATGAGCACCGGCCAGCTGCTGCCTTCCGAGTTCTATCATGCGCATGCACACCGGCCAACTGGTCTTTGTGTGAAGACCAGCTGGGCAGCACGCATGTGTGTGATGGAACCCGAAAGAGTAGCTGGCTGCTGTGCACATGAACATCGACCAGCAGCTCTCTTCCAGGTTCTGGTGCTCCTGTCCATGCTTGTGCTCAGGGTTCAGCATTCAGTGCCGAAAAGGTTAACCATCACTGACTTAGATGCTTTAACTATTACTCATTGGGCTTATTTTTCAGTCCCTTACCATCTTGATTGTTCTCCTCTGAATTTGTAGTGAGTGACTATAACAAATAACAGCCACTAGGAGAACAATTGCTTCTCTTGATCTGGTACTCCATAGTAGAATAACAGAGTTGGAAGGGACCTTGGAGGCCTTCTAGTCCCCTGCTCAAGCAGGGGACCCTATGCCACCCCAGACAAATGGCTGTCCAGTCTCTTCTTAAAAGCCTCCATGATGTAGCACCCACAACTTCTGAAGGCAAGCTGTTTCACTGGTTGATTGTTCTCACTGTCTTATTGTTCTGAATGTCCCTGTTAATGTATCCTAAGAGAACATTTACCCTTGTAGCAGCTGCATCACGATTGTGGTTCATGTTTAAGTTGTAATTAACAAAGATGCCCTGATTCATTCCACATTTGCTAGTTCCAAACCAGATTGTGCCCTTTCAGATTTCTTAAACCAGTTTCAGAACTTTACATTTCTTCCTGTTAAATTTCTGTATTTCTCTAAGGATTACCAAAAAGAAAACATAATGCAGTCCTCTTTAATGTATGCTCTTGAACAGCAAATCCTACTTTCAGTGTAGTTCCTCTTAGTAATAACATTTCCAATGTGTCACAGTCTCACTTGACATTCTTTATGCTGTCTTCTGTACTGGTAGTGTGAATGTTTATTTGTTTCAATTATGTTCGATTAGAAATGGAATCTTATATTTAAAAAATAAATGTTCTAAATGCTGTACTTCGTTATGCATTATCTTTTAGTAGCTACTTTTCTTTGGACACTTACTGGATTATATTACATTTGGTTTATATGTACTAGGAACATTTCAATAATATAAATGTCTCCAAACTTCAACTTTTATATAATACGTCTGTAACAGCTTCATGAATTGGTATCCATTAAAACCTTTTAAGCACTAGAAAATAAATCGTGGAATGTTATATAGTCACATAGAAAATATTGTTAAGAAGTAACTTGTGTTTAGAGGTGCATGGTACAGGCATTTCACGTAAGTGAATGATTTTATCATTAAAATGCTAACTTTTAAAAATCTGTATTTTCCTCAAACTTTCTTTTCTATTAGTATCCATGCCACATGTTGTTGTTGTTGTTGTTGTTGTTGTTGTTGTTGTTCAGTCACTAAGTCATGTCTGACTCTTTGCAACCCCATGGACAACAGCACACTGGGCCTCCCTATATTCTACTGTGGCCCGGAGTTTGCCTGAATTCATGTTCATTATGTCAATGAAACTATCTAGCCATCTTGTTCTCTGCTGTCCCTTCTCCTTTTGCTTTCAATCTTTCCCAACATCAGGACCTTTTCCAATGAGTCCTCTCTTCTCATTAGGTGGCCAAAGTATTTGAGCTTCAGCGTCAGTATTTGTCCTTCCAACGAACACTGAGGGTTGTTTTCCTTTAGGATTGACTGCTTTGATCTCCTTTTAGTCCAAGAGTCTTCTCCAACAGTGCAGTTCAAAAGCATCACTTCATCGGCACTCAGCCTTCCTTATGGTCCAACTCTCACAGCCATGGGAAAACCATAGTTTTGACCAGGGGTGGGTTCCAGCAGTCACTACTGCTGGTTCATTGTGGACGCGCCCCGCATGCGTGCTTGCTTGATGCGCCAGAGAACCAGTTTGGGGGTGTGGCAGGCCTGGGTTGCTGCTGGTTCCAGTGACCCATGCCATCAAACCATTACCGGTTCAGCTGAACCGGTCCGAACCAGTAGGAACGCACTATTGGTTTTTACTATATCCATGTCATACACAATCTTTAATTCAATACTGAACATAATCAGTAATTCCTAGGCAGGATATATTCATTTCTCTCAGTGGTGGGTTGCCAATTCTTTTACTACCAGTTTAGGCATGCGGTGCTTCTGCGCATGTGTAGAAGCATCTGGGTGGGTGGGCAAAGCCTCTCACCGCTGCTACTACCGGTTTAGCCAATCCGGGCTGAACCGGGAGCAACCCACCTCTGATTTCTCTCCTGTGTAGTAGAAATGAACTCTGTGACTTCAGCAAGGTAGTTTACATCAAATTACTCTTTTTTGTTGCCAAAACAAGACAATTTAGAAATTCCTATTCATGTTCTCCATCTGTATTTCTAATGCATCATGAACATACCTGGTTGGAAAAGGCCTCAACATAGAGAGAATCCAACAGCATTATGAGCTGACCAGTTGACATCAAAAGTACTTGGAATGGTTGGGCACATAGAAGGATAATTGGTCTAATATCCTGGTTAATTTGTTTCTTAATTTTTCCCATACATACATTCTTCCAAAGAATTGTCTTTCCCCCCCAAGAATATTACCAAAACTGCTTTATCAAAGGCCAAATTAAGAGGGGGGGGAGGAGGGAGGGGGGGAGGAAGAGCAAGATAGTGGTTTCTATTTTTCTATTTGCATTTTTACATGCTTTCGAACTGCTAGTTTGGCAGAAGCTAGGACAAGTAATGGGAGCTCACTCCATTACTCAGCACTAGGGATTCAAACTGCCAAACTGCTGACCTTTCTGATCGATAAGCTCAGCGTCTTAGCCACTGAGCCACCATGTCCCTTTTTATCTATATTTCTTTAACTTAAGGAGAAGAAATGTCCCTGGTATTTGATGAATACTTAAAGAAGTAAAATTTGCTGAATTATCACAGAAAAACACAAGCAATTAACGAATAGAACTATAACAATAAGGGAAGTTTTTGAAGCTATTAAAAAGTTTGTTCCTTTGTCTTGAGCAAGTGAATGAAAGTTAGAAACCGAGGTTCTCTTCAACTTTTTGAAAAAGAGTGGGAAGTGATATTTTCTCCTTTCCTGGTCTCCTTTAAACTTGCTATATTTTTCCATGAACAAAAGAAACCCTTAGCGATCTAGGATAAAAGCGAAAGCAGCGAAATAACACGCTCTTAAATCTTGAAATAGATTTAATTTTGAAATGTAACAGTTTGATACATTTGAACATTACCTGCACCCCTTTGTATTCATCCGTCCTGGGTGAGAGGAAATTATCTACAATAAAAGACGTAGCCTGCAGTAAACAGGAAACATACTAATTTTTAAGAAGCATATGTATGTACACTACAGAAACACCTAAAGTGTTTTCTCTTTTAACAAAATAGCGGGGTTTTTGCCAGCCTTTGTAACACAAAAAACACTTTTAATTATACATGCATTCAAGCAGCTGCTCTAGCACAGCAGTTTTGCCAGTTTTTGTGGCCACAGATGTCCTTCACAGCCAGCTGTGTTTGTTTAGTTTGAAGTTCTGTGTCATTACTTGTAATTATGGTTATTTTAGCCTCCAGCCTTGTTTTTTTCTTTCTTTCTCTTTTTTTAAAAAAGAAACCAAGTTCAAGATTTTCCTGCTTAAATGAAGAGATGTACATCTTTGTTACTTTCTGGGTGATTTTGCCAAGTCTTTTTTGTTAAGCATGACAGTACAGAGTAAACAAATTAACTAGAGAAAAGATCACAGATACTGGTCGCAATGAATGGAGAAAAGGAAAATGCACTGGACCTGCCCTGAATGTATTTGTAGTGAGAGGCCAGCCTGAGTACTCGGACATAACTAGGCTCAAGCCTCTTGAGTAATGGCTTTTATCAGTTTTCTTTTGACTTTAATTTGATAGTTACACAAATACTTACCTGTTTGTAAGAGCATAACAAAAAGTGTCTGTTAATTTTAAAAAAAACACTAATGGTACCTATTAGAGAAAAATGAAGTGTTCAACAGGACAGCATTACCAGCAATTATGCTGATAATTTTGTTTGGGAACTGAAGACTGACTTTTGAAAGATTTGCGAAATTATGGTTTGTATATTTATCTTCTGGTTGGAGAGAACACAGTCTTCCAGATATTTGTGACTGGATTTGATATTTTTGGCTTTCAAATCCTTTTCAAAGATCAACTCCTCCTCCTCCCCCTCTATTACTACACTGCTGATAAATAGATTAGATTTGAGACATGTTGATTTGCTAAAATGATACAGAGCTCAGGAGCTCAGCCTGGTTTCCTTCAGCAATAATCCACTATTCTAGTTATTCTAGAAAAGATAATTAGTATAGCCAAGCATAAGAAATTAATATAGAGAAGAAGAGTGGCATGATGGAATTCAAAATTGGAAAAAAGATTTGGATATATTTTGAATCTTTGTTCAAGTAAGATTTGATGTATTAAACTAGACAAAGAATAAAAATAGTTTCTGAACAATCATGGAAGACAAGTGAAGTGAGATCCTAGAGAAATAGCTGACAGAGAAAACAAAACCATTTGACCTGATCTTTTACTCTTTTTTAAATGATTACTTGGGAAAAAGCATATATACGTACATATGTACCCGTCATCTTATTTCATTTCAGGAAAAGCAATGTTATGCAAAACACAGGTGAGATAAGCAAAATAAATGTGTAAGATAAGAATGGAAGAAAGGAAAATTAACCAAATCTAGTTTATAGCAAGAATATTCATTATACTTCCCATACTTTTCTATAATTTCAAGGGATGTATTACATATGGTTTTAAAACACACAAATTTCTTTATCTTTATTGAACATTCCAAAGAATAAATGCAAAAAAATGCCCATCAGACTTACTGCCGTGTTCCCCTGAAAATACAACATATCCTGAAAGTACAGCCTTCTCCGCCCCCAGCTCGCAGACCTCCCAGCCTCACCATGCCCTGAGCCAGCTGCCGGCCTAGTCATAACCATAGAAAACACTCCTAGAGCAGCCGCTGCTGGAAGAATTGGAAGCCGAGTTCTCGAGTTTTGAAGCCAGAGAAGAAGTTTTGCTTGGAACTCGGCGGCAGCTACAAGGACAGCTGGTCCAGGGCATGGTGAGGCTGGGAGGCATGCGAGCTGGGGGCGGAGCAGGCGCTCATGCAACCCCCTTCTCCAGCCGGGCAGAGCTCCATGCACTGACTTAGGAGGTAACTTGAATGTGCCAAGGTGTGGGAGCTGGGGGTGGACAGAGCGCCACATGGCTTGGCGCCTTAGGGATACTCCCTAGGTCAGTGAATGGTGCTGTGCCTGGCTGGAGAGGGGGTTTGCCGGGTGGTTGCTTGGAGCATGGTCACCTGCTTCACCCTATGCCCGGCTCTTCAGGAGCCTGCTCACAAGGGAGCAGCTGCCCGACAACCCCCCAAAAATAAGCCCCCTCCCCTCTAATAAGCCCAAGGCCATATTTCATGGGTCAAAAAAATATAAGATCTTGTCATATTTTCGGGGAACACGGTACACGTTGGATGAAGTAAAATGCAGGAGAGATCAATCAATCGCATAAGATGAACTTGTCCCCAAATTGCTTATTTTGAGCATTCATAAGTTTGTTAATATTGTGTTAGAGATTAATACTGTTTATAATTAAAAAGTGTACTCTGCAATTATTTATATATTGTAATTTATTGTTAGGTCAGCAACTATGAATTTATCATGAATAAATCCTAAAGCTGGAACATGAAATTAAGATATTTTGTATATACCTACCATTTAGAACCGTGATGGTGAACATATGGCACATGTGCCCGAAGTGGCACGCGTAACCATGTTGCCTGGCACATGCAGCATCGCTCGTTCCTCTTCCAGATTTCTGGCACGCATATGCGCACAACGATCAGCTGGCCTTCATGCGTGCCACAGTGAAGGAAACCAAAGTTTCATTTTCCAGTGCATGCATGGCCCCTGGGCAGGTCCTCTTTCGGGTTGCGGCCCAGGTGTGTGTGCGCGGCGCACACACACACCACACACACACACACACCACACACACTCTTTTTGGCACTCGATGCCGAAAAGGTTGCCATGACTGATTCATGATGTACACATAGGAATGTGTTGTTGATATACTGGCTGGAACTGAATAATTTCTTTTAAAGAGAATGAGTGTAATTTCTTTGTTCTCTCTCAGCTTTGACAGTGAAGCATGAAATAAAGGCATAATGGAAAGAGATCCTCTTATGCATTGTGATCTTAAGTAAATGCCTTTTATCTATTAGAAAGGAAAGGAAAAAGGAATCGGCTGGCAGATTGAAAAGCTTCTTTGACATCAACATTGAATTGTATTTATGAAGCATTAAGAGAATCCTCTTCCTTTTGTAGTTCATCTTAGAATGTGTTTGAAACAAAGACGATCATTTCCTTGCCTTTTTGGGGGGAGGGGGAAACAACTTTCATCTGTTTATGATATTACTGGGATGAGTTTCCTTTCATAATCAATTACATCCAAAAAGCAAAAGGTCACAGAATCACAGAATCAAATAGCCAAAGAACTATTGAAGTAGGAAAATGCCAAACATGCTTTTAATCTTGCCCATTATGAGCAAACTGAAAACTTCAATGATAGGATCTCTATAAAGTTCATCTAGAAATAAATATACAATTAGTGCAGCACAATGGAATCTTTCTATTTAAGTTATCGGCACCCACAGGGCAGGGCAGGAATGGACAGGATAGGAGAAGAGAAGAGAAGATTGAAAGTGAGATACTTCATGGTTTGAATTGCAATTGGCAACTGGATATGTTTGGGACGCTCGAGAACTGAATTGGACCCTCTTGTTACAATCAACTCCTTAGAAACTGTGTCTGCAGCATGAAATACAACATACTTCAATCCTTCCCATTTACCCTGTCTTGGGACCAGCATGCAAGTGTATGGGCTAACTTTTTCTACATTCTGTAATTGTCATTCTCTCCAAGGCATTGGAATAAGAAACATTGCTTGCGAGATGATTGTAAAAATTATTAGGTCAAATGGGCTTTAGACTAACCGTAGGACAGTGTTGGCGAACCTTTTCGGCATTGAATGCTGAAATGGGCATGTATGTGCGGGAAAGTGCTGAAAACTGAAGAGCAGCTCTCTGGCATGCACTTGTGGGAGCACCGGAAACCTGGTCTTTGGTTTCTGGCACGCACATAAAGACCAGCTGGCCGGCGTGCAACTGCGTGCTGGGAAACAGAAGCTCAGTTTCCCAGCATGCACATGCGCGCCAGGGAGCTGCTCTTCCAGTTTTCGGTGCTCCCCCGTGTGTGAAGACTAGCTGGCTGGCATACATGTGTGTGCTGGAATCCAAAAGAGCAATGGGTGACAGCTGGCATGTCCAGAGAAATGGCTCTGTGTGCACTTCTGGCAACCATGCCATAGGTTCACCATTACAGCTGTAGGACATATTGGTAGAACCATGCTGGTTACATTTCCATATTGTAAACAATATTGGTCAAGGTATTTCTGTTTATTCTTCTGGAATTCTGAACAGCTTTTGCTATCAGTAATTCAACTGGGTTTCTGGGATGAGATGAGATCAGTGAGTGCGAACCTTTTCGGCACCCAGTGCCAAAAAGACAGCACGTGCATGCATGTGCAGCACCAAGTGTCAAAAAGGGAGCACTTTGTGCATGCGCTTATCTGGGTCGTGACCGGGAAGAGGAGCTGCCCAGGGGGCATGCACATTTTAGAAAATGAACTTCTGGTTTCTGGCACATATGCGCGATCAGCTGGCTGGCATGCATGCTCATGCTGGAAAACGGAAAGACCAACCCTTGCGATTTCTGGCACTGCCAGCTGATTGGCACGTGTGCATGTGTGCCAGAAACCTAGAAGAAGAACAGGTGTTGCCGCAGGTGCCAGGCAGCATCGCTCCGCGTGCCACTTCGGGCACATGTGCCATAGGTTCGCCATCACGGGACTAGATCTTAATGGAATGAGATTTGACTTGAATCCATGAAAAATAGTTCTGTCTTCATGAAGTAGTGATGTCATAATGGGGAACTCCTATTTGATGCTCTAGGCCAGGGGTGTCAACACATGGTCTGTGTGCTGGATGCGTTACGTGCCTCCCCAATTTTAGCAAAGGGGGAAAAAGTTGCGATACATCACATGACAACAACGTGACGACGTGAGTTTGACACCCCTGGTCTAGGCAAAGGATTCAAGGGGGTTTTTTTTTAGCTGATATATCAAATTATTAACAGCCATAATTTAATTGGCCAGGGAAGATTATAGGAAACAACAGTGCAAACAGTTTTTCTTGGTATTAGTTTATTTCCAGGTACAATTCAAATGTGGCTGTAATCTACAAAATCTAAGTGATTTTTTTTATCAGTCTGTTTGAAAAAATATTCTTCCATGTAAATTTGCCAGATCTTGGGAGAGATTCCAATTTCTTTTCTATTAGAAAAACTACTGATAAGTAATTGTCACCTACACTTTAATCAGGTAGGTATTTTACCCCATAGGTGTGTTTTGGCATGTGTGTGTGTGTATGTGTTTGTGTAGGCTTTCATGCTTATTATTTTACTTATATCGTGTTTTACTGTTAGCCATCATGAGTGTCTTCTTTGCTGATACCAGAAACATAGTGAGGGGGTACTATTCAGTCACACATCAACATGTCTGTAGCAGCCTTTCTGGTTTTGCAGCCATCTATAACCGTGTTTCCAATTTTCATCATCAATGGTTTGAAGTGTGCTCTTTGATGAGAAACAGATTGCTGCTGGTTGCTGAATTTTTCTTTCACTGAATGATACTAGCAGATACCTTGTACAGTCGTGGCAGCTGCTGATGTTGACCAGCTAAGCCTAATCATGACTTTCGGTCATTGGTCAAATGCGGAATAGATTTTTTTTTAACGCAGTTAGAAAGTGAAGCACAATCGCTTTGCTAAGTAAGGCGAAAGATTATATGATTGAAGAGGAAACCAGCCTTTTGGCTAAGATCAAGTGTATCTTTGCTAAGTAAGAATGTAGCAACATAACTTATTACTGATTTGTTATTTTCCCCTGTCAGACTAGATCATTCATCACGTTATTAAATCACTTATCTTGAGCACCCTTTCATTTCATGTTGTTTTAACAATATAGAGTGTCTACCTATAGTCCTGCTTTGAAGTCATTTAATATCAGCTCTGTTATCTTTTCAAGCATTGACATTAATAGACATTAGTAGTATAATGAGTAATTCTTAGGCTGAACCTATCCATCTGGGACTGTTGAAGTTTACATCCTTAGACTGTTATCTTTACAGATGAAAGGTGCATGGCTTTATCTGTATACAATAAGGCTATTGTACTGGTAGCAAAGAAGCAAGCTAATTTCTCTGTGCACATTTAGAGTTCAATACTTTTAGATCAATATAGCTAATTGACTTAAATATTCAAGACTTTGCATAATGAGAATCTAACTATGTTTAAAAACAAGAATGAAAGAAACAGCTAAACATCTCATGTACCTAACTTCCATCACTATGTAGGCAAACCGGTTAGTTTAGGAATATGCACAGTTAGCGATCAGAAGCAACTAAATGGGTGAAAAAGTCCATTAATAATCACACACATACACATGTGCCTATATTGTACTTGCAATGCCAAGCTCATGGTTGGTTGAACTGTGTGTTTATGAGAAATTGGCATCTCCTCTCCTAGTTTGATTACAGAACGTCCCCAGGCTTGTTATGATGCTTTTATGAGGTTTTTTGCAAATATAGTTTCTCACATTCAGAGCATTTTGGGTGCCACCATTGATACCGAGTCAGTTACAGAGATATTCGGAACATTCTCCAGTAAAATTAAATTTGCTCAGCTTCTGTTTCTGGAGGACATGGGCCAGACCTGCGGTGCTGCATGCCATCATTTTTCCTCTGTAGTGTCCGTGTGTGTGTATCTGTCTATCTGTCCGTCCACATGCCCACCAATCTAATCTAATTCTAATCTAATCTGAGAGATTGTTTAAAGAAGTAATTATTAAACCACTTGGGAACCTTTGGAGACAGTCCCAATGTTTAGATTTAGATTTAGATTTAATAGCATTTATAGGCCGCCCTTTTCCCTGAGGGGACTCAGGGCGGCTTACAATAACAAGGAAGGGGAGTGAAGACAAAACATAAAAAGAAATGTGCAATAACTGAAAAATACTAAAAACACAACATTCTCTCAGCATTCGGGAGGGGCGGAAGAGTTTATCCCCAGGCCTGACGGGCTAGCCAGATCTTGAGGGCTGTACGGAAGGCCTGGACTGTGGTCAGGGTACGAATCTCCACGGGGAGACAAAGTAGACAAAGTATTGGTTTTTCTAAAGTTGGATGATTGAGTAAGAAGATCATAACAGTGATGCCTTCTCAACTATAGATAGTCCTGGAGAAGCAGATTATAGGTAGTCCTCAATTTACAACAGTTCAGTTAGTGACTGTCCAAAGTTACAACAGCATGGGAAAAAGTGATATGACCATTTCCCTGCTATTTTCAGTGCCATCCACCATGCAGGTTTTTCCAATTATCTAAATAATATGGAAATAGGGGGTACTGTTTTCAAACAGCTATTTTCCTATCTCTCAGAACATTTAACTAGTTTCCCCTTGAAACAGGTACTTCAGGACACAGAAACAATAATAAGATGCCTTTTCAGAGCTCCATCCTATTTCCAACGTTCTTCAGTCATCAGATAAATAGAGGTGTGCTATTACAATATTGCTGACATTAAAATCAATTTCTCTGTGACATCTTTAGATCATGATGTATCTCTCCTGAATATATTCATATATTAGGTATGGATGCTAAATTGAAATATTTCCACCAAAATGGAGGAATGTTTATTGTTAATGTCACAATTGCAGAATCGTAAGAGCCTTTTCACCATTTAAATTGCTTTAATTGTTAATATTTTGACTTTAGTATTTATGTAAGACCGGAGGAGATAAAATAAAATTATAGTCTGCTACCAGAATATTACAGTCACCAGTTTAGCACTATTATCAGCTGAACCAGTTGATAATATCTTGATATCTTTAGATTGTTACTTCTAAGCTTATTGCTGATAATTTATGGAAGCTTAATATAGTCTAACAAAGGCACAGAAATATATTCATTCCTGTTATATATTAATTAATATTAATTAATATTCAATATAATTTATATTAATAGATCTCTTGCATCAAGCATTTAAGGTTTACACATCACTCCTATATGATTTGGGCTTTCATTTGATAAGATTTTTGTTACAACGCAAATCAGGGACTGGGACCATTTTAAAGAAATGATTTAGAACAAATTATAATAAACCTTCATATTTTTTTACATGTCATGCAGAAAATTCAGATGCTGAATGCTGATTTTCAGTCGTACAAATAAATAAAATATTAAAAAGTAATGAATATGCTTATATAATGTTCTGTTCTATTTCTCTTTGCTTTCTTAATGTTAATGTGATACAAGAAAAGTAAACTGTCAATAGAGAAAATTACGGGTTTTTCTTTTTGAAAAATTCTGACTTTGGGCAGTTCCTTTTTGGGGAGGAGCAATAGGAGCAACTAAAACAATTTATTCTCTGAGTATGCCTTTTTTGTATAAAAATATGAATTGTTTCTTTTGAGGCATTATGGGTTGGATGGATTCATCATTTTTTTCTTTTTCATTCCACCTGCCTATCTTTGTATGTAGTATTTCAAATAAGCAAATGCAAAATCAAGGAATAAATATTCAACCTTTCTCACAGGTAACAGTCTTGCACTGTCAAAAATGTCACAGGTTAATGGTAAAAACTGAACTTCATTTATCTATTCTGACAGCTCAACCAACCTAACACAATCTAACAACCACATCTCTCCTGAGTGAGATGATTCCCCCCCCCTCCGCCCCAAGCCTTTGTTCTCCGTTGAAACTACTTGGAACAATTCAGTGATTTTAAAGAATTCAGGTGATTGTTGCCTGTTGTGTTTCTTGTTCTTCAATGGGGTAGAGAAGATGGAGATAGCCAGGAGTGAGGGAGATGCTAAATTATTAAATGTGCAGCATGAAGTCATTGCTAGTTTAAACAATGGGATTTTTTTTAAAAACAGGAATTACAGGGATATATCAAGAAAAATGACAGTTATGTATTTTTAATTTCCAGATATTTCTATATGCTTCTTTTTATTCATTAAAGTTAAAAGGCTACTACTGTGGAGTTGCAACTATATTTGTCCTGCAGGACTGATAGGATTTTTAATCAAAGCTGTCTGGGACAGGATAATAAGTGAGATGAAAAGAATGGTCATGCAGAAATTTGCTAGTATGAATGTGAATATAAGAGAATAAGGTGTCTAATTAACGTAACCATGCCCCTTTGTTACAATTTGTGGATAATTGATAAAAGCAGAAGGTGCTGATAACTGCCATACCTTTCCTCATTTTTTGTCAATTTCGTTAGGTAAAGTGCTATTGAGTTGGATACATAGTTTTCTCCTTTGAGCAGCACCCCATCCATTTTCAAGAATCCAATAATATGTAAGAAAATCATATCCAAAGTTCTCTTGGATACTTCCAAGTATTCACATCTTTCTTGGATTTAGATCAATTCTACTGAATATTGTCAACAGAAAATAATTGAAAAAACTAAAAGCAATGTTTTCCAATGAAAAATGGAAACCACCTATATGTCAGAGTGCGCATAGTGTGACTATTTGAACACAACCTTGGAGTCAAAATACAGTAAGCCAGAGTTTGTGTTTCAAAATGTGATTTATATAAGGAATATATACATACATGTACTAGACACATTCAGGCAATCAATCATCAACTACAGCACATACGCACACACAGAGAGATGGACACCCTCACAGAGTCTCTCTCTATATACAGCCTCTTAAAGTCGTATCAGCCCCAAAACATTGTTGACTCATTCCCTGCTTATATCATTGAAGGTTGGTCAGCTCTTAAAGTATTTCCCCTGACATATAGGACATTGTCACTGTTCCATTGGTGATGTTCAGTACTTGTGTTGAGACTATATAACATCTGTGAATACAAATCTTCTCTAGAACCATCAAGACTAAAAGCTGTTGAGGCACTCTTACATGGATTAATCTTATCCTTAATAAGAATAGTTAATATAAATTCCAAATTATTTCTTATAAAGACTAGGAAAAAATATCCTAAATAACAGATTTTTCAGACTTTAAGTAGCAACAGCATTTAGACTTGTATATCATTCCACATTGCTTTCCAGCACTGTCTAAACAGTTTACAGATTCAGCATTATTGCCCCCAACAATCCTCATTTGATGAATTTCTGAAGGCTGGAAGACTGAGTCAACCTTGAGCCAATCAGGATCAAACTCTTGGCAATGGACAGAGTCAGCCTGCAATACTGCATTCTAACCACTACGGCTCCTGTAGGCTATATTTAAACATAAGTGGACTTAATTAGTACATGGAATATTTGGCACAGAACTGTATAAAAATATTATTAAAGTCCCAATTACTAGAGGTTGCATATCTTTTGCATATTTGCCTATCAGAGTAGTGTCATTGACATAGGGCAAGTAATTGGTGTTTCTTCTTCCACTTTTAAAACCCATGCTCATCTTCTAACCCAGCTTTCCTTAATTTAGCATGTAGACTGAATACATAAGAAGAGTTTACAGCATGGTTTCACTCCCTTGCATTGTCTATATCAGTAATCAGTTTTACAATTACAACAAATATAGCCTCTAAGAATGTGTATCTGTGAAGAAACCAATGGTAAGTCAAGCCAATATGCTAAACTTTTAGGGAATGTAGCAGTGGTGCAGTGGTTGGGTTCCGGCTCCCATTGCAACCGATACGCTGCAACAGGTCTGGGCGTCCACCACGTGCACATGTGCAGCACGCGCATGCATACCCACTGCCCGCGATGCTCCAGCTGCTCAGCAGAGCGTCACACATGTGCTGTAACCCCGTGCACATGCGCAAATGCCCCAGTCAGTTCAAATAGAGGTACGGAGAGCAGGCAGGTGGGTGGCCCTTCTGGAGCACGTACTGGAACCTGCTGCTCCCTGCTGCTCCCAGCAGGTACGGTATACCCGTACCAGGGCGTACCGGTCCCTATCCCACCACTGCAGTGGTGAAATTCAATTTTTTTAACTACCGGTTCTGTGGGCGTGGCTTGGTGGGCATGGTGTGGTGTGGCTTGAAGGGCATGACTTGATAGGCGTGGCAGGACAAGGATACTGCAAAATCTCCATTCCCACCCTATTCTGGGGCTACCCAAAGGTGGCATTTGCCGGTTCTCTGAACTACTCAAAATTTCCGCCACCGGTTCTCCAGGACCTGCTAGATTTCATCCCTGACGTGTAGTCATCCTGATGATGACAAAATGCAGGGCCAAGAATGGGCAACAAGCAACCATTGCCCAGACTAATGGGACCTAACTTATGAAAGCATACTCCTGTTCAAAATTAATAAAGTAGCCCTACAGTATCAGTAAAAACAGTTTGATAATGGAACCAGTAACCCAGAAGTTGTATTGAGTGGAGGCTAGACCAGTGAGGGCGAACCTTTTTCGCCTCGGGTGCCAAAAGCACTTCCTGAAGCCTCCGAGGGAGAAAAACAGCCCAACTCGCAACCAGAAGTCCGTTCCTGAACTTCCGGTTTGCACATTGGGTTTTTTTTGCCCTCCGGAGGCTTCAGGAGGCTTCCCTAAACCTCTGGAGGAAGAAAAACGCCCCACATACAAACCGGAAGTCCGTTCCCGAACGTCCGGTTTGCGTGTTAGGTTGTTTTTCGCCCTCCAGAGGCTTCAGGGAAGCCTCTAGAGGGCAAAAAATAGCCAAAAAATGAAGGTTGAACTCAGCTGACCAGCGCATCCATGCGTGCTGGAGCTGGCAGGGCAATGCCTCCCGTGCCCTAAGAAACGGCTCATGTGCCAGCTGTGGCACGCGTGCCATAGGATTACCATCACGGGGCTAGACAATAAACTGTCTGGCTTCCATATGAACACAGTTTCTGAGTAATTTCAATTGAGATTTTTGCATTGAACAGGCTGGACTAGATGGCCTAAATGTCTCCTTCCATCTGTACGAAAAAGATGAGTGACTTCAAGTTAGTCTTAATTCAACAACTGCCTGGAGAAGTCCTTCCAGATTTCTTGGCAAGATTTTTAAAAATGGTTTGCTTTTGCCTTCTTGTTAAGGCTGAGAGAAAATGGGAGGACCAAGGTCATCCAGCTGGCTTTGTGCCTGAGGCAGGGTTGGAATTCATAGTCACCTTTTTTCTGGCCTGGTACTTTTAACCATTACATCAAATTGGCTCTCTGCCTACCTTTACATTAGAAAATTCTTTAGAAAAACGTTCAAGCTGGTTCTAAATGCCTTCCTTATTAGATCAATGATGTTTTCTTGTTTGTATGACTCCCACGGCTTTATAATAGGTGAAAGAGTATACTTTTTTCCCAGGAAATTAATTAAGGCATTGAAAAATCTGTTCTATAAAATCTTTTACCATGTATACAGTATTTGCCTTAAACCTAAATTTATGCCTCTGTGACCATTACAGAATTCTGCCTATAGCCGTATTTCATTTTGTATTTTCTCCTTAATCTCAGCAGGCAATATTATGCGGTACCGTGTTTCAAAACTGCCCCTGCCCCCAATAGAAAGGTTCAGAATGATGCTGAAATTAGGATAGACGTGCCACTGAAATAAATGTAAACATAAATAAATCAAACACAGATGGCTTGACTCTTATGGCTTATAATTAATAATGAAGAATGGAAGGATATAACACTAGGTTTCAAGGTGATGTCATGTTTACAGTATATTTTTAAGTAATTTATGTTTGGTATAAATTGAAAACATTCTCTCTGCTGAATGGCAGCTAATAGAGATCTAGCATAATGCAATTTTTATGACAATAGTTCAAGTAGCTTGAAATATAATATTTCTGCAGATTGGCTCAGTAATAATCAGTGCAGTCATTAATAAACCTAAACATTTATAAATCAGCTATTATACTTTCTGTAAAGTGTTATATATATTGTAGGGCCGCTGTGAAATTAATATGGCAAACAGATGAAATTGCACTTTACAAAAAATGGTTATGCATACTAGCATGATTGAAAACGATTTTAATAAAAGGAAATATATGTAGCTCAGGGTGAACTGTTGAATCCTTGTCGAGTTGGTAAGGAACACTTGGGTACTATGGGTTTATTTTCAATATACTTTGAGTTTCTAATTTTGCATTATTTCTTCTGCTGAGAATATCCAGGAAGGATTATATTGTTGTTTATTTTTGTGTGATTTCACCTTTTCGTGGCTAAGTCATTGAGGTTCTTTTGATCAGGTCATCCAGTTTCTTTATTAGGTTGTTATTTACTGGGAGGTAGGTCTCTTTATCCTCCAGTAATTCTTTGGCTTTTTGTATGTATTATGTTTTGTCCCTGATAACCATGATTTGGCATTTGTCTGCTGGGGGGATGGTGATGGTTTGATTCTTCTTTAGCTTTTTTAAGGGCTGCTCTGTCCTCTGCTTATAGCCCAACCCTTGCTCAAGCAGGAAACCCAAGACCATTTCAGGCAAAAGGTACTCCAATCGCTTCTTAAAAACCTCCAGTGTTTTTCTGGTCTATGGTATGATGTTTGCCTTATGTTTCTTGTCTCCAATGGGCAAGTCCTATGGCTTTAAATGCTACTTCTAAGGCTTCAGAGAATTCTGATAGCATCATCTGTGTGCGGCCTTTTATGAGGATATTGGGTTTTCAGTTTCAGTTTTTTCAGTTTGGTTTATTTGTATGCCGCCCTTCTCCAGGAAGGACTCAGGGCGGCGAACAACTCAAAGGGGAAAGGGACATAAACAACAGTCACATAATTAAAATACCACGAAAATCACACAGCCATACCAGTCGAGAGGGGAGGGGAACTCATCAACCCAGGCCTGCCGGCACAGCCAGATTTGACTGGCTTTCCGAAGGCCTGAAGAGAGTGAGGGTCCGGATCTCCGCGGGGAGTTCATTCCAAAGGGCCGGAGCTGCTACAGAGAAGGCCCTCCCCCGGGTAGTAGCCAGATGGCATTGGCTGGTGGACGGAACCTGGAGGAGGGCCGGCCCGTGTGATCTGACGGGTCTTGGGAGGTAATTGGCAGCAGGCGGTCTCTCAAGTACCCAGGTCCAATACCATTTTGCAATGGATAGTGGACAACCACCCAATTGTGCTTGTGTAGTTTATCCAACTGCATCGTCATTCATTGCCATATACCAAAAGCATCTCAGAAACAACCAGCACACTATTATAAGCATTGGCATCAACATGGCACATAACAAAACTAAATCTGCCCAAACATCTACGTAAATAAAATAAAAAAACTCAATAGCCCAAGGGGAAAAATACAAGAGCCATTTACCACTGGGTGTCAAACTTGTGCTGTCACATTGTCGTGACTGGTGTGGCCAGCGTGTGATGCGTCTGGTCCATGGGCCGCGGGTTTGACACCCCAATCTACAACATACAGTGTAAGAATTGTAACACTTCCAACACAGGAAGGTCCAATTCTGAAGGAAAGGAAACGAAGGAAATAACATAACTGTAAGTGTGCATATATAAAATCAGGTGTATGGGAAACCATATCTTCTAAATCAGGAGTGTCAAACTGGCGGCACGTAGACCAGATGCGTCACACACAGGGCACGCTTAGCCCAACTGTGCGAAGGGAAAAAAACGTCGCAAAATATCACGTGATGGGAACATGACGCATGAGTTTGACACTCGTATTCTAAATGACTGCCCATTTCCCACCAGAATTAAACAAGAGCAGAAATAACAATCCTTTAGCTAACTTAAATCAAAAATAGTATCAATACCTATATTGTTGAAGAAAATGTTAGGTTTTGGCTCATGAAATAGGTCTTCCTAGGAGTGTAGAATTGTTTAGCAAACTAAATAGCGAAAGACCTGAAACGGAAAGGCCAGTAGCCTGTAATTTATAACTCATATTACAATAACAGTTTGAAAAATGAGAATGAGCTATGGTTGCTTATACTTGAGAACATAAACTTATTTATTGAACTCTTTGAAAAGTATATTATTCTTTGTTATGTAAACCTTTTTCCTTCCCTTATTTTCTATAAAAAAGGTAACCATAGCAATAGCTCCTTGCTTTTCCAATTTGACCTGCAACATGTTTCTTGTCAATAACACACTAATATACTGAAAGACTGTACAAACAGTAACTTGAGAATGACCCTGTAGAAAAAATTGTACTGAAAAATTCAAAGGACACAACATTTTCAAAACCATTTTTTCCCCTTAGAATTCTCTACTTGATTCAGGAATAGCTTAATGTAACAGCTTTACTTTGGTTAAATTGACCTTAAAAAGTAATTTTTGAAGGAAGAGTTCCAACTCTATGAATCTATTTGTCATAACAGTTCTTACTTCAAAAGAAACAGTGTGATCAATAGAACTTTATGTATGTATGCTGTTTTATTTTTAAATGTAATAAAGTAAAAGATTAGAATGAAAATGTAGATCAAATGTTTTGTTTTTTCTTTTGTCTCTTTAGTGAAGGTAGACATACTACTCATCGGGTCTTCTGGGACCTCACTTCCTCTGTCTTCCATCCTTCCATCCTTTTCCAGATATATTTTATCCATTTTCTTCAGCAGTGGTTAAATGCAGCACTGCAGGCCACTTCAGCTGACTGTCATCTGCAGTTCAGCGGTTCAAAATCTCACCAGCTCAAGGTTGACTCAGCCTTCCATCCTTCCGAGGTGGGTGAAATGAGGACCCGGATTGTTGTTGGGGGCGATATGCTGACTCTGTAAACCGCTTAGAGAGGGCTGAAAGCCCTATGAAGCGGTATATAAGTCTAACTGCTATTGCTATTGCTATAGTTATCTAATATAATGTATCAGGTATCTAGTGTGATACATCAACTCTTACTTGACCTAATATTCAGGTTGCCTGAGCTCCCCTCCCCCATTGAATTATACCATACCATTCCCCCCTGGTCTATGCTGTTTTTTTTACTCTAGCATTTTTCTATAATAGCTCGAGAATTATTATGGTTGAAATACTTCAAACATGACTAGTGTGTAAGCAATTCGGTGGCCAAGTTTGCAGATTATACTAAAGTATTAAGAATGGTAAAAAGTGATTGTGAAGAGCTTGGAAAAACCTCAGTTTCAGGTGAGGCACACAAGGGCAGAAGTATTAATATTACATATAAGCATTGTAATCTGAGCTATTTGTAATTAACCCAGAAAATGCAGATCCCTGAACATCTCATTGTCCTCATGCAAAACTAATCAGAGGTCAGGATGCCACAATCTGGTTGGGATCTGGTGAAACAGACTGGCTGCAGGTCAGCAGACATGTAAAACAAAGCGTATAATCTCTTTAGTCATTCAAACTATATTCTGAATATATATTGGGGGAAGATGGATTTCAAGAAGACAGGCAAGATTTTCACATTGGAGGAAGAAACATCAAGAACCTGTGTTATTCTGATGACAGGGTACTGGCAGCTGAAAATATAAACGATATGGAAGCTCTAGTAATGAAATACAAGAAGGGCGGAGAAAAAGAAATGGAGTTAAGATTAAATATAAAGACGATCACTAATAATGAACATATACGACAACCAGGGTCAGAATTGAGAGTGAATGAATTAAAGCAGTGGATAATATCTGCCTTTTAGGATCAGCTATTACTGATCCGTGTAGAAGTTAGCAGTTAAGAAATCCTCTGCTCACAATAGCATCCCTTATGCCACCAGGCTCGAAATTTTGCGCTTGGACAACCTGGAACTACTCTGCTTATGCTCTGACCTAAACATAGTACACAAAATTGTCTGCTACAGTGTCCTACCTGTCAACGACTACTTCAGCTTCAACCTCAATAATACAAGAGCAAACAATCGATACAAACTCAAGGTTAACCACTCCAAACTCGATTGCAGATAATACGATTTCAGCAACAGAGTGGCCAACGCCTGGAATGCTCTACCTATCTCTGTTGTTACATCCTCAAACTCCCATAGCTCCAACCGTAAACTGTCTACCGTGGACCACACCCCATTTCTAAGTGGTCCGTAAAGGGGGGGGGGGTACATAGGCACACCAGCGGGCCTACCATCCCTGTCCTACTGTCCCCATTTATTTGTACTCATTTCCTTTGTTCATGTCCATGTTTATACTTAAACCTGTTATCTTATATATGTTTGACAAACTAACTAACTAAATAAAATAAAATAAGTACAGTGCAGGAGTAACAATGATATTCAGGTGCTCGGATGTGTCTATAACTATAAAGATCAATACCATGTAGGCAATGGCTTTCTCTACGATATTCTATGGAATTGAACTTAAGGACGATGGAAAGTCTATTAACACTTTTGAACTTTGGTATTGGAAAAGACTTTTGAGAATACCATGGATAGCCAAAAAAACAAATAGATCACTGAAAAATGTCAGCCAGACCTCTCAGTCAAGGCACAAATGACTAGTGTCCATGGAGATTCTCATTCATCCAGGTCATGGTTCTCCCAAAGGTGCTTTTTCAAGAGGCAACTGGACTTTCTGGTTTTTTCAAAGAAGCAAAACATTTAAAAAAAAAAATCAGAAAGTCCAGTTGCCTCTTGAAAAAGCGCCTTTTGGACACAAATGACTAAGAACAAATGATCAAAGTCAAGGCATATCATACTGTTGGAAGAAATGTCCTTCTGGGTTCGGCTCCAAGTGGGGAAAAAGACACTGGAGACATGGAGGCTGCTTGGAAAGATGGCTTATTGGTGGACAGCACCACATGGCTTGAGTACTGAACAGAAAAGGTGATTGCATGCTTCAATGTTGGTGGAGAAAAGAGAAGGCAGGACTGAGATGCTGAGTCCCTGGTTTTATGCCCTTTCTGGCCTTTGATCTTGATCTTGTAGTCTGATTGGTTGTCAGACTCCCATGGGACCATACAGGAGCAACGTTCTAGGCTGCGTTTTGAATCCAGAGTTGGTTGAGTTCTCAGATGCATGTGGTGAGTTGGGTAAAGTGCCAATATTATCATGCCTTAATCCCATCTCCCTGGAGTTGAAGGGGAGAACTCTTTATTATGTAAAGGGACTGGCTTGGCCTTCTTAATGGCCCATTGACAAAGTGGGTGGAGGCAGGAAGCTACAGGGAGCTATTCTCTCTTTATAAAACATTTGTCTTCCTTTTCACATCCAGAGAAATATAATATTCTGCCTTTTCAATATTTCCTACGATATTTCATTTTTCTGGGAGAGAACCGGTGTGAACTTTCCACAATATAAATGCTTAACTCTTGGAAAGGTGGAAGTAAAGAGAAGGAAAGGACCAACATCACTGCAAATGTACTTCATTACAATGACAATGTTTGCACCATGGGAAGACTTGAAGGACCAGGTTAGGGACAGAGTGTCCTAGAAGAAAATTCAGTGGTCAGGAAGAGTTGGCCCCAAACTGATGGAATATTACCATAATCATTGATTAAAGCAAAGCAATCTGCACTGGGGTCAAAGTTTAGTTTTACTTGATGTTGCAGCAAACTATGATGTAATGAATTAGAGAAGAGATGGATTTTTTTTAATATTTCTGTTCTCTTTATGGGTTTCCTTTAAGCTGTTATTTGGCCTTTGTAGGAACTGAAGGCTGAACTAGAAAGCTTTTGGTGTAATACAGCTATCCGCATTTAACCAACATTCAATTGCCAGCTTGATTAGAATCTGTACATGATGAGAGTATCTTGTTCTTAATCTCAGTGGCAAAATTACTTTGACTGGTTCTGCCCAGTATTGATGGAATCCCAAAGTCCCTTAAAGAAGTAAGAGATTTTGCAGCGAAAATAAATTAAAAACCAAAATAAAACTCTCTCATCTAGATCACTGATTGATGCAAGCTAACTTTTTAAGTTGCTGTAATAACACTGACAAATATAATACCTGATTTTCCCTTTTGTGTGCTTTTATAGAGCTGAAACTTTTCAGAGCAAGATGAAATTTGAAATGTGACAAAAGCAACCCAAATTATAATGATAAAAATAACGAGAATATAATAGGTACAAGGTAAAAATAAGAAGACCTGCAATTATAATGTCAATGTAGTGATAATATAGTTTCTGGGGGGAAGGCACAGGGAATTAATGTGCAGCAAATGTTTTCAATAAAGCTATTAACTTGACAGGTTGGAAGCATAGCATAGCATAAAATTAGCAGAAATGTGGGACAAAGGATAATACTGCATGGTCAACAATTGTAATGGTATGTGGGCAAACCTGGGAGATTGGTTGAAGAGAGGCTGTCTAGAGAACAGTCATTAAGGAATATGGCATAGCCTTCTGCTGGATAGTAGGTAGAGCAAGAGGCTAGAAGGGAAGAGTCTTTCAGATTTGAAAGCTTGATATCAGCCTTACCAGGTAAAACAGACAGAAAACACAATCAGGTGAGCTATTTCTATTTATTGTAAAGCTACATTAATAGACTCCGCACATCTAAAAGTAAAAATCTCCCACCATCTCATTTACAACCTGAGAATTAGACAAGATCCCTTCCGAACTTTTTAGTCCACCTATTTGTATAAAAAATGGACCAAATTTTCAAATCTGTATTGAATTTATTCTATAAACTTATTAAGACCTAGGATGGAGGAGAGATTCAACTGATTGGACTTTGACCATTTGACTTCTAAATAAAGCCAGTGTCTTTTAAAATCTTCAACTTGTCCTTTTAAATCTCAGTACAATCCCAGTATTGGTTCAAGTTAGATTCAATTCATTTAATCTGAACTTTGATTGACACCGACTTAATGGCACATAATCAGCTCTTTGCAACTATGTAAGTAGATTTTCTCCATGATGGTCTGTTTCTTAACCTGATCTTTCAGGTCTTCCAAAGTTGGGCTTTGTATATACAAACAATTATTGTATTCTGGGGAAATGTAATCAATTATTATACCTAATGGGTCTTTAGAAATACCACTGAGAAACCCAGCCCATACGTTGTGAACTGCAAAGGAAAAAAAATCAATTTCTGTGACAAATTGGATGGTTTTCACTGTTTTCACAGTGTAAATTAACTATTTTTTTCATTGCGAGTGGATTGTCCCCATACAAGTTATGGTTTCATGCTTTGGCTTTTCTTGTTTTTATATTTTTTATTAAAGTTTTACAATAGAACATAAAACTATCACAAATAAACAAAGAGCAAAAAAGGAAAGAAAAGAAAGACAGAAAAGATTAAATATGCAGAAAGAGACAATAGAAAAAAGAAATAAAAAAAGAAGCTTCCAATTTCTTCTGCTGCAAATATAAATGCACTTCCAGTATTAACTCTCATTTCATAGTCTTATTTGGAGCTCCACATCTTACTTTCACATCTGACTGAAATGAAATATGTTTTTCATTATATTTACATCCTCCTGTCTTGATATGCTTTTCTCTAGAGCTGCAGAGAACAACTAAAGTACAAAAGGTTGAGAAAGTTATTGGCTATGTTGATTAAAGAAGTTGGTGCAGAGCTTTACAGAAATGGCCATATTATTGCAAAGTACATAGAAGCTGACATATTGAGATTGCAGTCTGTTTGCTTAGTTAAACTTTCATGTAGTGTACTGAATGAGAATTACAACCTAAACAGTATAAGACATTTGGACAAATTATGCTATGAGCATGGACCATTCTATTTTTCACTTTCTTTATGGAGTTTATATTTAGACCTGTAGTTGCTGTTCTACCAAAGGGGTCAAAGATGGTTACAATATTATACACAAACATAGAAAGGTTAGTTCCTTGTTGGGTCCAAATGTATAAAAGCAAACTACGGTAAAAAGGAAATGTGGTAGGTAAGAGTGAAAGAAAAAGCAAGAGATTATGAAGTTATGAAGGAAAATATAGCAGCTGTTTTTTCAGGTCACTTCAAAAGGTCCTTGGTGCTCTCTGAACTTGATTGTTTTCTTGCAGATGTTTCATTACCCTAACTAGGTAACATCATCAGTGCAAGTAAGTTACTATTAATGGGTCATATTTAAAACAGTACCTCCCTTTATCTTTATAGCCAAGTGGCTGCATTCAGTCTAATTTAGTGGTTCCCAACTTGGGGCCCACGCCCCATAGCAGGGCAATTTGATTTTTAATCAGGGCAATTTGAACCTTGTTTAAACCAAGTTAATGGCCTTTTAGGCTTCCTCCATGTGAGTAGAGTTCACTTTTTGATTAAAGTAAGAATTACTGTATTTTTCGGAGTATAAGAATGCTCCGAAGTATAAGACACACCTAGCTTTTGGGAACAAAACAAGAGAAAAATATCTCTCTCTGCTTCCCAGCAATTTGTTTCCCTGTAACAAACAGCAAACAGTACAGACAATATACACTGTAGTGTTATATTTCATTTCATTTATCATTTTATTATTTTATCATTTTATTGACATTTATAGGCCGCCCTTTTCCCTAAAGGGATTCAGGGCGGCTTACATTTCATAGGAGGGGAGTGTAAGACAGGACACAAAAGAAATGTGAATAAAGGAAAATAACCAATAAAACACTACATTCATTTGACATTCGGGCGGGGCGAGATTAGGATCTTATCCCCAGGCCTGACGGGATAGCCAGATCTTGAGGGCTGTGCGGAAGGTCTGGACGGTGGTGAGGGTGCGAATCTCCACGGGGAGATCGTTCCAAAGCGTCGGAGCTGCAACCGAGAAGGCTCTCCTCCGCGTAGTCGCCAGTCGGCACTGACTGGCGGATGGAATTCGAAGGAGGCCTACTCTATGTGATCTGATGGGACGAAGGGAGGTAATTGGCAGAAGGCGGTCTCTCAAATAGTCAGATCCACTACCATGAAGGGCTTTATGAATGGTGAGTAGCACCTTGAAGCACACCCGGAGATCAACAGGTAGCCAGCGCAGCTCACGGAGGATCGGTGTTATGTGGGCGAACCGCGGTGCGCCCACAATCACTCGCGCAGCTGCGTTCTGGACTAGCTGAAGTCGCCGGATGCTCTTCAAGGGCAGCCCCATGTAGAGCACATTGCAGTATTCCAGCCTAGAGATCACAGACTATACTTGTACAGATACTGTTAAAATCAATGTGCTTTCTGGAAGTATAGTTATTCTCTGCTATTTAAAAGATAGCACTTTTTAAAACAATAGCACTGGGCCTCTTCAGATCAAGCATTTATTTTAAAAAACTTCTTCATTTTGTTAAGTTGTCTAGAATAATAATAAAGCAGTCTTTAAAAAATAAGTCTAATAATTTGAACATTCTGTGGCATTTATAGTTGTTGACTTACCTCCTTGCAGCAAACAGCCTGATTAGCATAAGAAAAAAAACCTGACTCTGGCTCCCAGCAATTTGCCTTGTTTCACTTTCAATTTCTCCTGATCATCAGCTGTTTCAGGCTGCAGGGATTGCTATAACCTATTGAAGCCTGCAAGCCCCCGTTTGCTGCAAACAGATAAATTGCTGAGCAGCAGAGGCCAGAGTGGGACTACATTCAGTGTATAAGACTCACCCAAAGTTTCACACTCTTTTAGGGGGGGGAAAGGTGCGTCTTATACTCTGAAAAATATGGTATATGTGGGTGGGGAGTCATTGGAGGTAATAAATAATACTAATGGCTAAGAGGCCTTAGCCATGAAAGCCATTTGGGTGACTTTGGGCCACTCATTCTTACAGTCACTTTTCCTATAACAATCACCCTCGTCAAAAGGGTGGTTGTTGTAGGGAAAATAAGAGGAAGAAGGTGTGTTGAATATGTTTGCTGTCTTGACTTATTTTCAAAAAATAATAAGGGCAGGAAATAAAACAAACAAACAAACTTATTTAGACTGTGAAATGTCATAGAATATGCTGATTCAGGACTTTCTTAAGATAATTTATCAGCATAGGAAAAGATCAAGATTGTTCAATGTTTGGTACATACAAATCCTGACAAAGTAGCTTTCTGTGAAACATTTACAGAAATTTTTATATTTCACCTTAGCAGGGGAGTACTTATATCTCAGTACAGTGCACTTATGTAGAACTGCTCTACCCTGGGAAAAATCTAGAGTTGAAGTCAGGAACCTACGTAATATTTGGTTTAGGGTATTAGGTTGCTGGCATGAACCTACCTAATACGGTTTGCACCTCTGCGGTTCATATTCAAAAATCATAACATTGCTATTCCTGTTTGGTCATTTTTAATTGTTTTACAGATAGCTTCATTTGAAGCATTGCCCAAATCTTTTTCTCTAGACTTGGCTCCCAAATCTTCTGTCAAACTCGCCACATCACATTGTCGTCTCGTGACGTTTCATGACATTTTCCCCATTCGTGGAGTGAGAGTGAGCGTGGCCTGCATGTGATGCATCTAGCCCGCAGGCCGCCAGTTTGACACCTCTGCTCTAGAGTATTCAAAGTAGTTTTATGCAAGGACATTGCTACCCTTATCAACAGTAGCGGGATTCAACCAATGTAACAACCAATTTGTTGAGCGTACACTTTGCTTCGCTTGCGTGGGTGCACAGTGCATTTGAAAACTTACCTTCTACTGCAGCCCTGGTGCAAAACAACTGGGGCGCGGCAATCCGCTCTGCCGTGCCTCTCAGCTGGGCTTGAGAAAAGGTAATACAGGTGAGTATAGCACAGGGGCAAGCGGGTGGGCAGGCCCAGCTGAAAGTTGGGGTGAACCAGTTCACTCCCAGCTGATAGTTGGAGCTACCGGTTCACCAAATCTATTTGAAGAGTCTTATGAGAAAGTTCTGACTCCCTGCCACCAGGGAGTGTCATGTTCTTTCATTAACATGCTTGTTCACTTTCTAGCAGCTTAACATGGTTTTTAGGTTTCGTATCTAACAAGCATGAGATTGTTTTGAGATGATTGCAATAACATGAACTTGAACGTATGTGATCCAGTATGGGTAGATAATCATTAAAGAATTATTTTAATTGAATTAGAAAAAGGAGCTAGGAGAATGGCCTGCTTTTAGTAGAAATATCAAGTGTGCACATTTAATATGATCATGGAAGCAAGGATTTTATTTAAAAAATAATTCCTGCAATATTATGTTTTTGTTGCCTTCTGAATTTTGGGAGGAATGCTCTTTATTTTAATGTGTACCTTAAGTTTAAGAACTTGCTTTGATAATTCAATTGAAGTAGAAAGGTTTAGGGAGAAAACCAGACAATGGTATTTAGTTACATTTGAAAGTTTTATAGTAGGTTGTTTGCCATAATCGCCATTCAAATTATTAAGTGATAAAGGTTAATGCGTGTTTATTGATTACTAGAAATAACTACAAAACATACCTTGCTAAGATTTATATTCTTTAATTTGTTTCCGAATAATGAACAGTGAATTGAAATGTTCTTCCGCTCTACAATCTAAAATATTGGCTCGAGGTGTTGTATCTATTTGCACACATAAAAGCCAATTTTCAGCATTTCTTCACACACTTGAAAAGTGAGTTATACGTCTGTCAGTCAGATTATTTCACTCCATCTGGATTAAAAGACTGTAGATTGAATTGGGCATTCAAGAATGCAAGTTGTCCAGTTTTAAAGACAAGAACCTTCTTTCCAGTAACCTGTAAAATTGTACAATTCTTTCCTGAAACAATCTAGATTTTTTTTTTAAGGAATAGGCATATCCAGGTATTTTATGACATACTGATATTTGACAGCACAGCTTTATTTTAGACAGATATATGAATAGTGAATGGCTCCAGGGAAAGAGCTAGAGAGAGACTGTGAGTGGATGGACTTGACGAAAGATGAAATCTTTAAAGAATAAAAAATAGTATATGGATGCAATGGTAGCAGTTTGCTACCATTGCTTAGTGTCGGTCTGAATTAGTTTTTCGTTTTCTTATGTTTCTTTTAGTTTCTTCGGTTTATTTTTTCTTATACCTATTCTGCTCCTAGCATTTCTAGGCCAAGATAGAATAGCATAATATGTACATACTGATTAGTGTATGTTGGGTTCAAAATGGATCCATCAGCCAGTGTTCTGTGCTAGCCCCTTTCCTCCTCTGTTAGTTTTCTTTTTATTTTTGCACGACTTTTCTCATCAGTACTGTGTTTTATATATTGTTTTGGGCAAGATTAAATATAAACTGGAATATTAGTAAAATTAAGGGAATCACGTAGTTTAGGACAATTGCTTCTATGTAATATAAAAGGGACATGGTGGCTCAGTGGCTAAGATGCTGAGCTTGTCGATCAGAAAGGTTTGGCAGTTCGGCGGTTCGAATCCCTACTGCATAACGGAGTGAGTTCCCATTACTTGTTCCAGCTTCTGCCAATTTAGATGTTTGAAAGCATGTAAAAAAGCAAGTAGAAAAATAGGACCACTTTGGTGAGAAGATAACAGCGTTCTGTGCACCTTCAACGTTTAGTCATACTGGCCACATGACCACAGAGACATCTTCCGACAACACTGGCTCTTCAGCTTTGAAACGGAGATGAACACCGCCACCTTCATTTGGGAACAACTACCACATATGTTTGAGGGGAACCTTTTCTTTTACCTAATGTAATGGTACCTTTTCATAGATCTAGGCTAATTAATATCAGTGTGTGGGTGA
Organism: Thamnophis elegans; assembly: GCF_009769535.1. Classification (NCBI taxonomy): domain Eukaryota; kingdom Metazoa; phylum Chordata; class Lepidosauria; order Squamata; family Natricidae; genus Thamnophis; species Thamnophis elegans. Next base: position 20,026,158 of record NC_045549.1, on the reverse strand, counting down.
GATGTTTTAAGTATTGCCAAATTAAGTATTTTGGTTTTATACTGCTGATATTCCTGATAAAGGCAGGGACTAAGTTAAGAGATGAGTTGTGCTGTGTAATTGAAACCTGTATTTCAAAGCTGATTGCTGTGGATAAACAATATGAAAATAAAATAAAATATTATAGTAAAATATTTACTGGGAAATATGACATCTCACAATTTAATTAGAACATTTTAAAAATTTAATTTTAAATTATTTAAAATGTTATAGGCACAATTTATACTTTTTAAAGTTAATTTAAGCAATCTCAGTTCTTAATATTGTCATTTGAATACGAGTCATGATTCCATTAGGATTACATTTAAAACTGTCTATAATCATCACTTTCCACTGACTAATTACATAATATTTTGCTGTAAAAAATAGTCAAATTTACAAAAAGACAGAAGAGTGTTAAATCGGAAGATAATTTTGTAATAAACTAAGTTATACTGTTAACATGATTGTAATTATACTCCTGAAGCATTTCAGAAATCAGCATTCTGCTGCTTCTGAATAAAACAGCAATTAACTTAAAAACCTTTCTTGCCCTGAAGGAATGAAAAATTACATTTCATAGTACAGTACCATGTGGATTTGAATTTACCTCTTCCACTCTCATGTGAAAAAACTACATTATATGCTTGCTGATATTGCCATAGATTGACCTTAATGGAAAAAGTTGACTTTTTCTAATATCATATCTTGAAACTGCTCAGGGAATGTAAAATATTGCAAGATGGTTTTTATATGACTATTAGTTATTTAAATAAACATCTGTCTCAAAAATTGTTACTGCTAGCTATTAGGTGAATCTTGATATCATTCTAAGTGGTATGCTTGTCCATTCTAATGTTCTTTTATAACTTATTCATAATAGGGTTGTTGATATTTCCAAAGGCTATTTTAATTTATTCTTCATCAAGTAAATATCAGTGTTATAAAATAACCTTCCTTTCTAATCACAGTATCTTATCTTGTGCTATGGGTTAGGAGACAATATAAAAACCCATCCGTCCTGTTTTTAACTCTGCTGATAATTTTCTGCTCTGCAGTATCTTTAGATACACCAGCACGATACTACTGGGTGCCCTTCAAGTTGCTCTCTGAAAATTTGGGGAGTTCTAGTCAAAACAGAACTGAAAGCTGTACTTTGGAGATACTGTATGCAGCATGCTTAATCAATCAGACTGACCCAAGATGTATAGCACCTTAAAGTAGCTGCAAGCACTCAGTGGAGAGGCTAATTGTATGCTTAACTCCAATGCCACCACATAAAATTAGAGTTCTGCTTTATCTTTGGCATTGCAAAGGATTAAGAAGTGGGGAACATTTTATTAATGCTCCAGTACTGTTACTGCTGTAGAGAATTGCTCGATTTGGTTACAGAGTTGTGGTAGATATTTGGAGTGTACCAGAGGTGGTATTTAGCCAGTTTGGACTGGTTTGCCCATCAGCCTTGCTTCTTTGCTTCATAACTGATAATAATATAACAAGTCTTTGACTATTCTAAAATTTTAAATCTAATAAAATGGGAGGTAGTTAACAATGCAACTTGCTCAGTTTAAAGTTTCACTTTGGTACAATTGTACCAACCACAGTAATTCTAGGAAGTGCTTCATAGCAATTGTCACCCATTAAAGAGATTAGATGTATCTGAATGCCATTTGTCTGTGAAACACTATTCTTTTTTACATTCCTCTTGTTTGGTTTCTTGCTATAACTATTTATACAGCAAAAATGTCAGTGAAGTCACAGTTTGCTGTTTATATATTGACTTTATTCCTGCAATGGCCTGCTGGGTTGGCTGTATTGACTCAGCTGGTTGAAAACATTTGCAATTGATCCTGCTTTTCCATTGCTTTATCTTTCTTTCAAAGGAAGTCACTTAGGGACAAGAAGACACTTCATTGTAAAGGAGAACATCATTATTGTTCTGCAATTTAAGTCTTTAAACAGTGCAGAGAAAGTAGTGATTGTGAGCCTAATATACATGGCCTGAATGTTTTTCTTGATTGCTAAATGGTTTCCTTTTGCTCTTAGAACAGCGTAATAATACTTTGATTGAATGGGGGGACTTAAAGAGTTCTCCCGAGTTCCATAAATCACAAAATGCCTTCTTCAAACTGTGAACACTTTCCGCTGCAAAGTATATGCCAGAAAATGGCTTACAATATTCTATTCGGTGGTTTTCTGGGGTGCTTTGATGTAATTTTGTAGTAAATTGTTTTTATTTAAAACATTCAAATGAAAGTTTGGGAGAAGTTGAAATTACATCAATTTGATTATGACAAAGTAGACAAGAAAACAACCATTTTCAAGCCATAACAACAACAAAATGCTGCCTTTTTAAATTAATTTCAAAAATCCTGTGTTAGCATCATTAACTACAAAGCAAAATCTTTTCACTAAACTTTCTATTGGATGTTAGTAACAAGTCTCTTTTTACTGATGTTATTTTTATACCAGCTTTAATTCTGACTATCAACACTATTAAAGATGTGGTAAAAATAGGATTTATTTTGATCAGGCCTAATTTTAAAAATTCATAGCGGTTAAAACTGTATGTGCTGAGAAAAAGAATACTGCTCCCCAGTAGTTTCAGGAAGTTTCAAAAGAATTGTATGTTATCAATATAATTTTAGTGCTATTATTATTTATTGACATTGAACATTTTAATGCAATAACATAACCAGTCCAGTATTCAACGTCAAAGTTCTGGAACAATTTAAATGCTCTGCTTTTTATGATATCTGTTAGGAATATAATTTAACTGTTGGGTTGGCAATATATAAATCATGTAACAATGCTATACCTGTTTCCTTAAATCATACTGTAAAATGTGATTGGTTGCTATTTTCCTCAATTGGCCATAAGAGGGAGCCAGAATGACTGTTAGCTCTCTGTTAGATGCTGGGCTGATCTGATCTAAGTGTTTTGAAAGCTGGCTGTTAGAAAGTGCCGTGAGCTATTGTAAGTTTTGCAACTGCTAGCAAACTTTGACTACCGGACTTGTATGATTATGGATTATGTTATTTGAATTATCCCTTAACTGAAAGACATTGATGACTGACTGTCTTATCCGTGTATGACTTGGACTGTTTTATGGACTCTGATACCTCTATTTCCATGAAAGTAAAAGCCTATTTAAACTGCAGTGTCTCTGTATGCTGGTTTGTGTGTTCTCCAATACAACTCTCACAACGCTTCTCTGAATGCACTCGCTCTCCCAACGGGGAGCTTACCTAATAATATCCATGAATATATGGCAAGTTGGGTCAAGCAGATCTGATTCCTCTGTAACTTTGCAAATTTGCAAATGTCAGGGGAAAGTACAGATTTCCCTTCATACTGCATTTAACCCTCAAATCTATTTCCAGGATAGCTGATTTGTACTAGAATTGCTTGCTTTTCTTGGGGTCTGGATGCCGTTGAACTGAGCTCCTTGCCTTGACTTCTCCTTTCTCTCCCCCCCCCCCGACATAAACTACCTTAAACTGGGAGAAGATACCTTTGTTATGTCCTGTTCTGATCAATTAACCTGATACTATACTGTATTTAATTCTACCTGCTTACTTTTCTTGTTTTATTTTTGATGAGACAGGAATCAGTAACAGATAGTTTCTTCTCTTAGTCATATAAACTGAGTATTCTTCCAGTTCCCATATTTCTATATTCTCAGATGTCTGATTCATTGTAGATTTGATTGCTCTGAAATCATTGTGAATTAACCACTTCCAGCTTTGGATTATGAAAATCTCTATTTTTATGTATTTATTGTTACATAGATCATTGCTGTTGCATTGCCTTGTGTTATTCCAGACTGATGGATGGATGGATGGATGGATGGATCAAAATGAGATGGCAAGAATAAATTAGATTTAATATGGATTCCTTAGAGAAATGATCCTTTACAAAAGAATAAAAATGTTAAATGTTTTGCTTCTAGACTTTTGCTTAATGTAAATATAGGTCACATGAAATTAGAATTTGAACAACACTGCTTCACATTATATGAAGCCCTCCCCCCCTCAATCAAATGCAAGATACAGCACAGCCCTAAAAATATTGTCTCTTTCCCCCTCATTTATCCATCTTTCATAATTTCAAAACATTTTGCTTTATGCCACAGAGCTGTGCAGTAGTAGTACTAAAATTTGCCATACCTGACAGCAGATGACTACGGCAAATGGCATTGTTTATAATCCAATTTGTAAAACAAGTTAAAATAGATGAGTCTGCTGAGGACAAGTACCAGGGATTGCCAATACCAGTGCTCTGTTGATATTTGGAATCAGATTAGTTTGAAGGCCTAATTCACTAAGCAACAAATATGTTCTTGTGATTGTCATTTAATGACCAGAGAACAGGAAATGAGGCAGATTACCTACAGCAGGCTCCCATGTATGTTTGCTGTTCATTGGAACTTTTAAAATAATATACACATACAGACATGCACATACACTACACATATATTTGTGTGTTCATGTGTGTATGCCTGTGTGTGTTCCATTTTTTACATAGCATAAACTTGAAAGAAAGAATAGACTGTAAATGTAGAGAAAGAAAGAAGTTCATATTGCTTTTTATGTACCGTATTTTCACGACTATAAGCCGCACTGAAAATCCTAAAATTTGATCAAAAACCGGCAGTGCGGCTTATAACCCGGTGCGCTTTATATATGGAAAAAGATCGAAAATCTCTCCCTCCCGATTTTACGCTCAAACTTGAAGCTCGCAAGCGAATGACTGCGCGCAGGCACGCACACGTCCCTCGGGTCTCTCCCTCTCAGTTTTACGCTCAAACTGGAAGCTCTCCCACACGTCCCTCGGGTCTCTCCCTCTCAATTTTACGCTCAAACTGGAAGCTCTCCCACATGTCCCTCGGGTCTCTCCCTCTCAATGTTTGCGAGAGCTTCCAGTTTGAGCGTAAAATTGAGAGGGAGAGACCAGAGGGACGTGTGCAAGAGCTTCCAGTTTGAGCATAAAATCGAGAGGGAGATTCAGATTCAGTTCGTGGGAGATATTTGGTGCGCTTCTTTGAAAATCTCCCTCCCAATTCTGCCCAACGCCTCCCCGACCTTACTGGACGAACTGTGCGGGGGGTGTGTGTATCATGTAGTGCGGAGTGCGAGGAGTGGCAGATGTTGCAAAAAAAAACGTGCGGCTTATAACCCGGTGTGCTTTATATTTGAAAAAAGTTTGAAAAATTAATGTTAACTGATACTGCGGCTTATAATCCGGTGCGGCTTATGGTCGTGAAAATACGGTAACTTTGTTTACAGATTTTATGTATCCAGAATTCTATAGTTTTATACTTTTTTTTTAGTTACTGCAAATGATAATCAGCCTGACGTACAAAATGAGATGTTCTCCAGCTGGTTATATATCATAAGGTCAATACATGAAATTCCTAATATACTTGTATTAGTTAGCAACCAAAGAATATTCACAATCTGACGGGTTTTTTGCTAACAGTTTGTAACATAGTGTAGTGAAAGCATAGATGAAATTTTAATTAGCAGTACATTGGCTTTAATTGAATTTTTGAATGTTTGAGAGTATTTCTGTAAATAATGATATGCTGTGCCTTTTTTTTTTTGCATTGCTTTGATTCTCAAAGCCTTAGGGTGCCACATTAAATCTAAAGCAGAGTAATGAAGACAATTGAGACAATAGATGCTTGGCTTCCTATGCTCCTTTATGTTTTATGATTAAATTACAATCTATCATTCAGGATTAATGAGCTAATCCTGGGAGCCATTTCTGCATTTAAAAGGACCATAGGGTATAATCTAACACTGTCATTAGTTGTATTGTATTGGAATCACAAACTTTAATACTATGCCATTTTCCAGTATAAAGTGAGATGAGCTCTTGCTAATGATGATCAACTCTGGTCATGTTATCTCTTGGGGAGAGAAGGTTGATGAGATACATTTGCCAATCATTGTTGGGTTCTATTATATTTCATAATTTATCCTCTTATCTATCAAAACTGCAAATGCCAGAATTCCTGTAGTATGAACAATTGGTACAAATTGTGTTAATATGTGTTCTGCAGGTAACAATCCTACCATAGTTGGGCTGCAAAATGAAAAAAGAGAAGCATACCTTTTATGTATAGGGTGATCTAGTCTCCAGGATGATATAGTGCAGGGGTGTCAAACTCAATTTTATTGAGGGCCCTCTGCCAGTGAAAACAGAGCTTGAGGGGCTGTATGTGCCCCCCCCAGGGCCTCGTTTTTGGCTAGGATCGCCTCCTGTAGCTCTCTGCCAGTGAAAATGAAGTTTGGGGGGGGGGAAAGCTGCACATGGCCCCCCTGAACTCTGTTTTTGCTGGCAGAGGGATGCAGGAGGCAGTCCCGGCTGAAAATGGAGCCTGGGAGGGGTCCTCCCAAGCTCCGTTTTCACTGGCAGAGGCACTATATGTTGGTCCTTCACTGTTACCAGGGCGGCACCAGGGACCAGATCTAAGCACCCCATGGGCCGAATCCAGCCCACGGGTCTTGAGTTTGACACCCCTGATCTAGTGTTAAGATGCTGGCCAAGTAGCATTATAATCACTGCTAACAATGAATTGTACTTGGCTTAAGCTGAGTAAATGTTGGCTAATATTTTGACCCAACTAACATGTAAAGAAATTATATGTGCAAGCATAAACCAGCATCAAGAATGCTGGGAAAATGTTTCCAGCAATGTTGTATCTAATCTGCTGTCAGTAGTTAGCACATTCCTTTGCATTTACAGAAATACAGAGTTGACTATAAATATTCTTGTTTTGATTTGCCAAAAGTACCAATCAAAACCCTTTGATTTACACAAGAAAGGTTACTAGCTAACACATGGAGTCTAAGGAGAAAGACCTTGCATTTCTAGCAGGAAACATTCTGTGCTACTATGAAATATGAACGTGATGGAAGGCCGAGTCCCAGGAAAATTTATTGCTTCCTCGGCAGCTGGTCTATTTAGCCCTGCCAATCATTTCCTCTCCTTTCAGTTCTGCAAATGCATGTAGCACTGTTGATTTCCTACTGTCCAAACACCCTCTTGAAGTGTTTTGCTCAGGAGTAAGTAAGTAAACTTCTTTACCATAATGCATTTCACAAATGAAGTACATTATAGAGTTCCGTGGGAATATTTTTTTTCTGCACTACATTTATAGATTTATTAAAATTTCTAAAGGTAGTCCTCAACCTATGACCACAATTGAGTCCCAAATTTCCGTTGCCAAGCAAGAAAGTTGTTAAGTGAGTTTTGCTGTATTTTTACAGCCTTTCTTACCACTGTTGTTAAGTGAATCACTGCAGTTGTTAAGTTACTAACGTGGTTGTTAAGTGAATTTGGCTACCTCATTCACTTTATTTGTCAGAAGTGACCCTTGTCACATGACCCTGGGACACTGCAAGTTGCCAAGCATCCAAATTTTGATCACACTATTATGGGGATAAAAGATAGATTTATAGATAGATGATAGATAGATAGATAGATAGATAGATAGATAGATAGATAGATAGATGATAGATAGATAGATAGATAGATAGATAGATAGATAGATAGATAGATAGATAGTTGTAAGTATGAAAAACAGGTCATAAGTCACATTTTTCAGTGTCATTGTAACTTCAAATGGTCGCTAAATGTGAGGTGGTTGCTCTTGGTTTGTCCCAGATTGGGCAAACTGGTAGTAGTAGCGGAGCAAGGCTCCCCCCACCCATCTGGATAGCGTTGCGCACAGGAACACGCCCGAACCGGTAGTAAAAATATTAGAAATCCACCACTGCACTAAACGAATGGTTGTAAGTCAAGGACTACTGTATTAAGTTTGTTCTCAGTATCCCAGTCCTATGGACAAGAAACAAATAGTGAATTCAATAGTATTTATTCTCAGGTAAATTGATAGCAATAGTACTTAGACTTATATACCACTTCACATTAATGAAACAATTTACAGTATGGTTCATATTCAATATGTTCAAATACCTATAAATTTTTGTAGAGCTAATTTTTAAAGCAGGAACAATATCATCATCATCATAGTCTTTATTGTCATTGTACATCATGTATACAATGAAATAGTATAGCATATACTTATCATTTATTCCCTCAATTTAGCATGGACCGTTTGTGTTCATAAATAAATAATGATTAATATTGGATTTTATAAATCTGTCCAGCAGTAAGATTTTTTCGGGTCCTATTTAAGTATTTGGATGAGTCTTTCAATATATATGAAAAGGATCATGGACATTTCCCCCCATACATTGGGAAAAAATACATTTGGCCACGTACATTTAACCATGTATGTGGCAAAACTCATTGTAGCCATTTGTTTGTGTCTAGCAAATCTTCTAGAGCATGAAAAGTCTGCTGTTCTCTGAAAAAAAATAAGCCTAAAAGGTATCTTACAATAACTATAATTATAAATAATAATTGCTGCCAAAGTGCTATCATTTTTATAAAACAGAACTACAGTAAAATAAATTGGTATGCAGCAATATGACTTAAATTACCTAATTTCCAAAGGGACATTACTCTTCATACATATTCAGGGCATGTAATAAAAATTGTAACACTATGTTTCCTGTGGGAATGCAACTGAAAGGCAAGCAGATCTTAGTTTCCACATGACACGATTAGGAAATAATTAAACTAATTATCAGTGCAGATAATGCAGTTTGAAAGTGAAGAAAATCTAAAGATGAGCTTTTGATATGAGCTCTCCTTCATGAGATGATGCATTCTGTGTTGTTGTTGAGCTAAACGCTGGCATAGACAAAATGCTACAATGTGGTGTACACTACCTACTTTTGATTGGCAATGTATGTTACTCTCAGATTAATTTCTTTTCTGGAACCACAATGTCATTCTGATTTTTTTGAAACTGTAATAGAGAATGAGTGGAAATGAAAATATAGAGGGAGCCAAGAAAGAATGATTAAAGGACAGTTTTCTACATGTCGGAGGTAAAGGTTCCCATCGTGTATACGTGCTAGTCGTTCCTGACTCAAGGGGGCGGTGCCAAAGAGCCAGCACTGTCCGAAGACGTTCTCTGTGGTCATGTGGCCGGTATGACTAAATGCCAAAGGCGCATGGAATGCTGTTACCTTCCCACATATTTGGGCTTCCTATTTTTCTACTTGCATTTTTACGTGCTTTCGAATGGCTAGGTTGGCAGAAGCTGGGACAAGTAACGGGAGTTCACTCCATTATGTGGCGCTAGGGATTTGAACCGCTGAGCTGCTGACCTTTCTGATCAACAAGCTCAACATCTTAGCCACTGAGTCACTGTGTCCACCGTGTATGGGCCTCTCTACTTTCAGAAATGAGGTGCTAGGTGAATAGCATATTCAGTCTTTCCTGTTCTTTCCAGAGAAGAACTTGAGCAAGTAAATATTGCTGATAGATGAATCATAATAGGAAGAAGAGGCTAATAATATATTGGAGGGAAAACAGTATTAGGTGATTTTTATGTTAAATAATCACAGCCTAAAATAAGTATATAAGAGAAATATAGGGTTGACATTTATTTTGGTAGCGATGTATTTGTTTGCCAGATAACATCTATATTTTTTTTCAGATTTCAGGTTTGCATTTTATCAGTTTTAAGTTATGTCACACTGTACTTGTCCAATGAACTTTAGGATTCAATAATTCGCTTGAACTATTTTAGTAAATGTCACCTGCTCTGAAACGAAAGGATCTCAAATGATTAGCACCGTGCATTAAATGCTTTTAATCCTTAAATGGTGAAATCTCTGGCAGAAAATCTCTTCGGTTTAGTTAGATCTTTAGTAGGTGTACTGATGTGGGGAAAAGACTTTGGGTGACAGGGCAAAGAGATACTACCTAAGGTATGATCACATAAGAGACGGCATATCTTATGAGCTACGGTAGCACAGTGATTAGTACTGCAGAGTGCAGTACTGCAGGCTACTTCTGCTGACTGCCAGCTGCCTGCAATTTGGCAGTTCAAATCTCACTGGCTGAAGGTTGACGCAGCCTTCCATTCTTCCGAGGTGGGTAAAAATGAGGACCCAAAATGTTGGGGGCAATATGCTGACTGCTTAGAAAGAGCTGTAAAGCGGTATATAAGTGCTATTGCTATTGCTATTTCTGTCTGCAACATAGTTCCCCACACTTTTTCATAATCAGTAAGCTAATTCCACTGTTCAGGTTGGTGAATTTTCATTGACTAAGAAAAGACCTTAAATATGAATGTACGGCAAGCAGAAAACAACTATGTCTAGAATTTTACAGGATAATTTCCATGAGTTAATCAGGCCAATAACACTATAAAAACCAGATTTGGAACCTCTGTAGAAATAAAGTGATAAGTAAATTTTAGTTCTAGTGTATGTCATTTTATGTTTTAAATTACAAAATCTCCAATTACACTTAATAGAAACTACATTCCTATCAATTACTGATCTGCCAGATAATTCAGGATTACTTGGTAAACAATTAAATCATTGTTTTTTCCCCTACTCATGTATCTACTTGTTGACATTTATATTTTACCAGTCTTCTGTGAAACTCAAGATGATGCACAAAGTGGTCTCAAGGGCCGTAGTTCTCAATCCAGAGTGCAGATTTGCTTAATTTCAAGAAACTATTTGCCTTCAGTCTAAACTTTTTGAAATCATATGAAATGGAAGGATCATAAGTAAATGATAGAACATGTTTTGGAGCATAAGATTTGGGTAATATATTTTGTGACCTTGGCTTGTCATTACCAATCAAAGCAAACAATTGTAGATCAGTGGGTGTTTCAGAAATGTGTTTCTGAAAACCTGGATATAGAAATGAGTTCCTATTGGTAATTAAATTTATCTAGATATACACATATAATAATGATGCATTATTACAGAAGCTGTTTGGTTACTTAGGTTTGACAAAAATGTCAATAAACTTATCTTCCATGGAATGAAGCACCAGAATCACATTGAATAAGTAATTATAGCCACTGTAATATTTATTATCTTAAATCTACATGCTGTAGTCACTTTCCTACATTGTGAAGCTGTTCTGATAAATTTTGGCTCATTTCATTGTTTCCATTATCCATTATCATTTTATTAATTGTGAAAAATATCTATTAACTTTTAATTGTGCCACAGGTATAGAAAATAGGTAAGACTGCTCATATAAAAATTGGTTATATGTGTTCTTTAAATGTCCTATCTGGTGTCAACTAAAATGCTTGGGATTACCTTTTTTCTACTAAATGGGCTAAATTGTAAGAGTGGGAACAATTAACAGTCCATTTAAACTGGCTTTGTTCCACTGATTTCAACAGTATGGTTCCTTTGTGAGTCATTTGTGATTAAATCTTTTTGTGTAATATTAAGAAATCTTCCCATTCAGACTCTTAAAAGAAAGTAATTCCATTTCAGTGCTCTCCATTGCTAGTCTGTGTCATTCTTAAAAGAATTTGACTTTGATCATAACAATGGCTGTGTTTTTAAGGTCAAGAGCTTAGGCATCTCCATTCTTTCCACTTTCTGAGAACTGGACCTTGAGATAGTGAAGTAAATGAAAAGCAAGTATTATATTCATATTTACAATTGAAAACCCTGAACAAAATCCAAGTCAAGAGTAGCTTTGATATCATGCTTCAATAGCATGATAATCACACTTCCATCTAGGTTCTAGAATCAATATCAGCTGATTAGTGCAGCTTATTTCTTTTTCATCTGTGCAAAGAAGTATATCAACTGAGTTAATATACATCTGGGAGGAAGTCAGCACGATTATCAAAATCTCTGAAGTTTTACATAAGTCATGTGTCCAACAATGGCAATACTTTTTTCTTTTAAAAAATGCACTACGAAATCTGTAGTTGTTGAAGTTACCGGATGTAATTGAGAAATGGCAATGCATTTGAAATTCTACCAAAGTGCTGCATTTGGATCATTTTGGTAAGAACTAACACATGACCTTGAAAGAAGAATGTATCAGTTATTTCCTAAGACAAAAGCAAAGATGATATTTTTTTTGAAACAAAACAAGATGGTCTTCATTAAACATGGATATGAGGGCTCCTCATATATATTTTCCAATACCAGAATAAACATTTTGATCAGTATTTTTTTCTTGAACAAGAATAATTTAGGCAAGAAAGAGGATAGAAACAAAACTAATAGTCTCGAATTTCACAGACAAAAGCGAAGATGGCTTTAGGTTTTCAGATACTGCTTAAAATGGTCAATGGATTCCTAATTATATGGCAAAGGCCATATTTTCCATATTTCTGAGAATTTTAGCTTTTCCATTCTCTTTAATTTTTATTTCCTTCAAATCGATGTTTGCCATTGTGTTTGAAGAGGACCTTGACATCAATCAGGTTGTGGGCTGTCCACGATGTATCTGCAGATGGCTGGTAAAGCCTATAAGGGCATGAAATCTTCTACCACATGTTGGGCAGACATGTGTGGGCACCATTGTTGCAGCATTTGCCGCTCTGGCTTTGCGGAGTGCTCGCTTCTCTTGTGCTATGGTTGTTCTTCTGTCCTCAGATGCCTGGCAGCCTTGGTGGATCAGCATGTGGCATGTCGCTCGATCTTGTGCCAGGGTTTCCCAGGAAGTCGTGTCAATTTCCAGGGACTTGAAGGAGGCTTTGTATCACTTCCTTTGTCCCCCTTGCGATTGCTTTCCTTGAAACAGCTCACCATAGAGGAGGTGTTTGGGGATGCAATGGTCCGGCAGCCTGCAGATTTATTACTGGAGAATTACTGCAGAAATGAATAGCAGTATTCTTTACTAAAATTAAACGATTTACATTTGCTTTAACTAGGTTATATTATTTTCTCAGAACTGAATAATCTGAACCCCTAAGGGTATATATAATTCTTCATGTGACTTTTGATGAATTGAATGAATCCAGGAATCATTACCAAATAATAAGGCATTAATAGAAAACAATCATATAGTTACAGGAATATTTTTCAACAGAATAATTCCTGATACCACCCCAGTGTAATATTAGCATTAATATGGATGCTTAACACCATGTGTGACATAGAGCACTGAGCTGTCGATCCAGAATGTGGATGCATTCAGTGTGCGGTTTAGAATGAATTGAGATTGGGAATTATTGAATATTTTAGCTAGTCGGTTTGCTGACTGTTTTGTGGGGTTTGTCAAGTGCGTCCCTGGATGGTATGGGTTGCTTTGGGGAGATCAAGTTTAATAGCAGAGGAGTGGATGTGTGAATAGAATGGCAAAGAACAATAAGGGAGGGGGCTCCCACAGTGTCCCTCATGGGTTAAAAAATTCTAAATTAGAGGAAAAATGGAAATCAAAGTACTGATGGAACAAAGGGAGATTAATTTTGTTTTATTATTATTTTCAATTTCATTTACATGCCATCCATATCAGTGTCTAGAATGACTAGGGGAAAAGGGCTAGATTATTTTGAAGGATGGGAAACTGAACATCAGAGTCCAGTTCCCATTTCTGATACTCTGTCCTCAAAAGTTTTTCTCATTCTAGACGAGATACAAACATGTACAAAGGAATTCATTTACAAAGGCATTTACTTAATCATACTATCACAAACAATGGCAGGCAGAGTGTGCTCAAAACTGCATGTTTTGAGCACTCCCAAATTTCTTTAAAACTTGCCTACAAGACCCTTCTTGTAACCGAAGTCCAAAGCAGCAGACAGAAGTGTCATTGGACAGAGCCCAATGGTCTCAGTATCATAGGCAGATCATTGACTGCTCTGGAGTCTGAGGATATCTGTTTCCACAGGCAGGAGTCAGGACACAAATCAAGAGTTTCCTAGAGATGGATCACTTGTTCCCACAAGGAAATTAGGTTACATCTTGAGACGTTATCTTTTCTGAGCATGGGACTATAGGCAACTCCAAGGTCTGCAAAGCCCTCAAAGTCAGATATGATTGGACTGGTCTAATTAATAAGGGAGGACAACGGTAATTTTAAAATTCAAAACATGAACATTGCAAAGCACTTAGTAACATTGGTGGTGTGCAGGAATGTGACTCAACAGGATAATCAATAATCTTAGCCTGTGCAATGAAAATAAATCCTAGAGAACTGATTGGGAGAATAATACAAAAAGCATTATGCACAAAACAAGTAGGCGTCACTGTGCAAAGCACAAAATATCATGTTATACTTACCCTAGCTCAGGGGTGGGTTTCTGTACCGGTTGGTACCGGTTGCTTTGTGTGCACACATGCCGCATGTTGCTCACACACATGCACAGTTGACTGTAATTTGTTCTGCACATGCGCAGAAACATGCCATCAATGGCAGAAAAGACCGGGGAACTGGTTCGGGGATGTGGCCAGCCTGGGTCACTGCCGGTTCTGCGACCCAGGCCGAATCCCGCTACCAGTTCGGCCGAATTGAGAGCAACGCACCTCTGCCCTAGCTGGTTTGTCTTAGATAATATGGACATTTCAAGACTGGGCCATTTTTCCTTGTGGAGAGATGCCTTGCTCCTGAGAGTTTGTTGCCTAGCTGTTAATTTTGCAGTTGCATGTAGGAAGAGTTCTTTGGGAGTAGTTCTTTTTAATTAATATAAAAAAGTGCCAACAATTAGATGATGTCCATATTCTCTGCTCAAGGATATTATTCTTTATCATATTCAGACTTTTTTTGGCATTCCCCATTTTTCTTTATTTATTTCCTGGGATCGCAGAAGAACTCAGTTAGTAGGTCACACCCCAGTTTTGCTTAAATGAAAAAAGAGGAACATGAGTAGGAATGATACTCATTTGATTGCATAGCCACTGGCAAACCTTAATTGCTATACTTTCAAAGATTATATTTTGTTATAATTATCCTAGGTTAAATTCCAGTGGGGAACTCTATTATAGCATGAAAAATTGTAAAAAATCTGCCACTCTTATTATTAGTTTCAATTTATAATGGACTTTTTCATAATAGGTAATCAGGAATCTAGCTTTGTAAGTATTAAGGAACTTAGTAGACCATAAAATCTGATAGTCTTCACTACATTGTGGCTTTTCTCTCCTGAAACAAGACTAGATGGGTATACATGCCATCATTTTCATGCAACTCTCCCCTTTTTCCATTATTATTTCCTTTGATAGAATTTCTTACATTCCATACTGATATTAAATATGTTTAAAAATCTTCCTGATTATGTGCTCTTGGTAACAAACGAACGTTCAAAGGATGTCTTAATATTTACATACTCCTTTGTTACCATTCTTAATTTTGCTGTCCAGTCAGATGTCAAATAATTACAATAATAGCATTTCAGACAAGTTATGTCAGCCTTATGCATACCATTAATGCATTAATGTGTCAAAACAACAGTGAATGACACAGCTCCAGGCAGTCTTAAAAGCTACTAATGGCTGCCCCACTCCAAGGAATTGATTTGCAAGCAACCCTAAAGCTATAAAACTTTCTCACTGATATATGGTTTCACAAGCTTTGTACTTACGAGTCACCTCACTTTTGGCAGATAGCTAATAGTTGCTTTAATATGAAAGCCATCCACAGAAACAACATGCTTCATTTTGCCCTCTTAGACAATTAGTAATGAATGTCACTAGTAAAAAGACATCCCTTGTCAAATTCAAATATGCTTTTCTGGTATTTCGCAAGACAAAATCAGATTTACAAAGATGTTGATATTATAAAGTTTTCTGTATTTGTATTAATTAAGTTCAGTTTATTGGATAACCAAGCAGAGTTAAACCATTTGTAATATTAAAGCATTGAAATAACAAGATAAAGCACAGTATGAGAAAAATTGGTACTCATTGTTAATTGGTTCCGGTAGATGCGACAAGTACTAAAAAGGACAAGTGCCAAACCAACCCCAAGACTTAACATGTGATATTTTGTTTCGACTAGGAAGGACTTCTTTTTCCTCTATCCGGTATTTTCCCAGCATGATTGACTTCCTGTCTGTCCTCTGCAGCCATCTCCCTCCTCCTAGCATGGCTGACTTCCTGTCCATTTTCCATTGTCCCCATTTTCTTATCACAGTGTTTCAAGTACCAAAGAAATGATGAGTACCAGGACATTTTTGTGTCAAAATGTGTCAAGTACCAAATTTGACAAATTTTGAAGCAGTCAAGTACTGAGATGCCACTACAATGTTTACTACAGATTACAAAGTTAATAAGCTACCAATTGAACTGCCATTAATTTTAAAAATTTCTAGTATTGGAAAACACTTTCTTAATACATTGAATCTGTAACAGCTGTAACGTATTATCTTTAAATTAATATTATCAATTAAACTTGAATGTATTAACTCTTTTCCAGATGATAAGCGGTCATCTTTGTCAGAAAGAAATCGATCAGATTTGAGAGCTTTGCATTATGTAACACCACAGGATAGGCATCCTGTTGACACTTGATTCTCTAGACCCGGACTATGTATACCAGGGGTAGTCAACCTTTTTATACCTACCGCCCACTTTTGTATCTCTGTTAGTAGTAAAATTTTCTAACCACCCACCGGTTCCACAGTAATAGTAATTTATAAAGTAGGGAAGTAACTTTACTTTATAAAATTTATAAAGCAGAGTTACAGCAAATCCCTACCACCCACCATGAAAGCTGGAACGCCCACTAGTGGGCAGTAGGGACTAGGTTGACTACCACTGATGTCAACTCTCATTCAAATGTCTCAGTATTAATGAACTGCAATCCCTTCTGCTGATAAATCATTGGGGAATATAGGAGACTAGAATAATTAGGTAGCTTCACCACCTTGAGTTGACCAAATGTAAAGGTGGTATAAAAATCTCATCATTATCACCCCTAATTTAAATATCACACATAGATTTGCTGATTAGAACATAGAATAATAGAGTTGAAAAGGACTTTGGAGGTTTCTGGTCTTACTCCCTGCTCAAGAAGGAGCCGCTATACACGTGATGGCAAACCTATGGCACAAGTGCCACAGGTGGTATGCAGAGCCATCTCTGCGGTCATGACAGCTGTTGCCCTAGCCCAGCTCCACTGTGCATATGCGCATGTCTTGGCTTCCAGGTTGGTGCAAGAGGCCTTCCAGACCCAAAACAGGACGTGTGGGCACATGTGCATGCATTGCATTATGGGTGTGGGTGCACGTACCCGCTATCGCACATGTGCATGCACACTTTTGGAACGCAATGAGAAAAAGGTTAGCCATCACTGCCCTATACCATTTCAGACAAATGGCTGTCCAGTCTCTTTTTGAAAGCCTCCAGTGATGGAGCACCCCAAACTTCTGAAGGCAAGCAATTCCATTGTTCCTCCGCTGTTCTGTTCTTCACTGTTCTTCGGTTCTTCTATTCAGGCCACATGTGAGCCATAACTCAACGGAGCAGGCATGACAATTATGAATGCAGCCCCACAAGGAAATATGAGATGGGATTAAAGAGGAGGATATAAGCCGGACAGCAATTAAATGTTTACTGTTTACTATTTTCTATGGCCTACTTGGAATTGTAATATTTGGGTGGCATGTGTTCTGAACTCTAAGCTCTAGATTCACTCTGCCTGAGTCTTCATAATCCTTCTGCTTCTGAAATATAGTTTCCAATTAAATTTGGACTTATTTTGGATTTCAGAAGCAGAGCCAGGATAATTTAAAAAGAAAGAAAGAAAAACCCCTACTATATAATTCCAAGTTCAGTGTTCCATCTAAGGTGTGAATACATTTAGTTAATACTTTCTCCGAGGCAGCTTTAATTCTCTCAGCTCCATAAACAGTAGAATTTCAAGTGCTATACTTCATTTTCAGTTGGGTTTTGCTTTCAAAGGTGCTGAAAATATAATTGAAAAAATCAAATTAAAAGTGCTAATTGTTTCTCTGCTATTCTCTTGATGCTATGTATGCTGTTGGGAAAGATTGCTTCTTCACTATTAAAGAAATTTGTCATTATCTGAATCTATATCCCAGAATCAGTAACTTATGATAAAATGACAAGCATAAAAGAAAAAAAAAAGATGGAATTAATGTAAGGGGGTTTTTTTCATTTCAAGAATTGCTGACAATTTGTAGATACTTATCAGCTCAGTTCATTCAACCTTTAAATTGTCTCTCATGTTGTACATAGCTCACATACTGTATGATCAGTAAAATTGTACCGTAGTTGTGTATAATATTTGGGAGAGAATATTATTTTATCTGCTTCTAAATACATGGACTCAGCCTATTGAAATGCATGTAATATAATAATAGATTTCCACTCTGCTCCTGAAGGTGGTCATAGACCATGGAAACACTACAGAAGCATTCAGGCAATCATTTCATTTCAGGAAACAGTTGAGGTTTATGAATTGCATTTTGAATTCATATAGTGCTTATTGCTATATTGTATGCTACAACAGAGGCATCAAGCAATCATTTAATATTCTGTGCAAATCATTCCTATTCATTATGCAATAGGAGAGAATCTCAACTTATTTCCTGTAATTTCTCTAAGGTCTATAAAAGTTTTAATATATTTAAAAATAGTGCAGTGCAGTTTCTTTAAAAAAAAATACTAATGCAAGGAAACAAAAAGTTCTGGGTAGAAACCTGAAGGAAGTGGGAGGGCCAAGTTATGCCTATTTATTGATTCCTGTTGGAAGATATGTTGTAGAATAGTCATTGAAAAGAAAGAGCAATATTGAAAACAAACAGTCAGCTACAAAGAGGATGCCGACAGGAGCGATTTGGGTTGTTTGATCATGGGATGTGTTTCCATGATGATGCCGGGCAATATCCTTTTCCAGAACTGGGAAGAATTTGTTTGGAATGTACCTTATACACTTGATTTTGAATGAAAAATCTCTGGAAGAAATAAGCGAATTCAGAAAATACATTAGGACTGCGTCTGGATCAATGTTTCCAGGATGTGAAAACACCCAATATGGAAAGGAATAGTTCAAACTACTTAACTTTCCGAGATGGCGGATGTGGCACAGTGGTTAGAGTGCAGTGCTGGAAACTACTTCAGCTGACTGCTAGCTGCAGCTCTGCAGTTCAAATCCCACCAGGCTCAAGGTTGACTCAGCCTTCCATCCTTCTGAGGTGGGTAAAATGAAGACCCAGATGGTTGGGGGCAATAGGCTGACTCTAAACCGCTTAGAGAGGGCTGTAAAAAGCACTATAAAGTGGCATATAAGTGTAAGTGCTATTGCTATTTCACTCCCTATCAAACACCGATAGAAATCAGAGGAAGGAGGTGAACCAGCACAAAACTATGCATCCCCAACCCCAGGTCTGAAGCCAACTCAAAAGGATACTGTGGTCAATAGTATTGAAAGCTGTCGGGGTCAAGAAAAGTTGGAATGAACGCTCTATCTCCATCTTGCTCCTGTTACTCTAAAAGCAAGACAAATGCCATATCTGAGCCTGAAATCTGCCTGTAAAAGGTCCAGATAATCTACTAGTATCTCATCCAGGAATTTTTGTAGCTGCAGTTACCTTTGTAGTTACCTTCTCAACATGCCATGAGTTTTCATGGGTAAGAGGACACTTGAAACTGGGGCTCCCCAGACCTTATCCAACACCCTTGTCACTATACCACCCTAGATATGGATGGAGAGATTAAAGAAGATGAACTTTGCAGATATATGCAGACTCTATTTGACGAAATAAAACATTTTTAAAAGACCGAAACATCCAGTAACATTGAGAAGAGGTTCAAACAGACATGCCCCCAATTCACTGAAATATAAGGAGGAGGAGGAGAAGGTATAGCACAGTCAGATGTTCAAGTTTCTGTTGTCCTAGCCCCGTGATGGCGAACCTATGGCACGCATGCCACAGGTGGCACACAGAGCCATGTTTGCCGGCATGGCAGCCCTAGCCTTCCCAAATTTGTGGTTGGGTCGTTGGGTCGTTTTTCGCACAGGGGGTGTTGCACACGCATGCGGGGGCAGTGGTATTGCGCACGCATGCACAGGTGGGTGGGCATGTGTGCACACGCTATAGAGAAATAGAGAAGCACCAAGTGGCTGGTTTTGGAACACCTTTAGAAAAAGGTTAGCCATTACTGTCCTAGCCAGTCTGTCCTATGATGAAAGAAAGGGACCAAAAGCACCATGCAATTTCTGTTGCAGAATGTATAGATCCCTAGGATATCTGTAATCAAGCTCAAAATATAAAGAAAGTGGCATTTCAAGAAAGCAAAGCCTGTGTGTCCTCCCTACACAGAGACAGTGCAATAGATGAAACAGAAGGGATCAAAATATTTTTGAAATGTCAGATTTTTTTCTTATATAATTGCGCAGGGCGTGTGCACAATCCAAGTGCCATTCGTTTGTTTATTTATTGAGATAGTTATTACCCAGCCTTTTCATCATGTCCTCAATTTCTGGTAATTAAACTCTGAAGATGAACAAATATGTAAAGTCTTATTTTAATTGTTTACATGACAGAAGGGGTATGAATGAGGCTCCTGACTGAACCAATATACTCAGCTTCCATCTGCATTCTTCTGCAAGTCAAATTGAACAGTTTGTCTTCCCAATAGTAAGAAGATATCACCAACCTATGTTTGAGAGACCTTAAAAGCCTATTTCTGTAATTACAGTATGGTTGCAAATATGAATAATAGACCTTTATCCAAGGCAGTATATTTTATTTCATAAAGCTGATGAAGCATTGGGACAAAATAATAGCTCTGTTGGGGAGGGTTGGAGATAATTTGATTTATGAAGGCCAATTCAGTCTTATGTTCACCTCCCAAAAACCAAACCAAACCCTGTGGATATTTGTATAGTAGTAGAAGAATAGATTTGTGTATATGTAGGGGAATGAAGTAGAGCATGGCCAAAAGAAACATTAATATGTATACACTTTTTTTGCCTTCTATTTTAAATAATGCTCAATGAAAAAAAAATTAAACAATGTTAAATTTAAATACCAAAACCATTTTTGCAGCTAGCAGAATTGCATAGCCGAAGGCTACAGTTTCAGAAAGGCTACATCTTGCATCCTTTTGAATTTTCATGAACTGCTTTTTGATTGGCTGCAATTTAATAGGAATGTAGACTATTGTACTGACAAAAGGATCTTGGTGTCGCTGCAGAATCCATTGTATGTGTTACCATTATGCCGCAGAAAGCTTATAATTAACTAATAACCTTTATCTAAAGAGAGTTTGTGTGCGTATGAAAAAGTAAATTTCAGGACCCCTACTGTTTCACGAGATGATGTTTTGTATGAACTCATTAATTTGAGAATACTGGTTTTCAAATATATTCTATTTAAAGCTGAAGGCCAATATGTTTTTTTTTGTTTGCATATTAGCATCAAACTTCCACAAAATAATGAATAAATCATATAGCATCACATAGCAAACAATTTAAATATTTGGGTGGGTGGAGTGATTTAGCTCATGAGGGGCAATTCAAGGTTTCACTGGACTTTTTAATGTGCTTTTGTATAAACTGGTATGCAAAATCTTTCTGCTTTATTCAATAATTAGTTTGGATAAGTTATGACACGTGTGAAACCCAAGGGCTGGTTCCTTTCAAAATAAATTTGAAAGCTACTGGAACTTAAACTTGAGTCAAAAGTAAGACTTTGGAAGAAGTTTGAATCACTTGTTTATAGGACAGCTGGTAGTCGATTTTACTGATTCGCTGAACTGCGCGAAATCATAACAACTGGTTTGCCTGAACCGGTCCAAACCAGCTGAATCCCACCCTCTGAGACTGGCCCAGCTGAAAAAAGAGATTGGGAGCATGTTTTCGCTGGCAGAGGCACCGTGGGCTGATCCTTCACTGTTTCCAGTCCCATGGGCCAGAACTAAGCACCCCACAGGCCGAATCTGGCCCCCGGGCCTTGAGTTTGGTATCCCTGCTCTAGATGCTAGTGACCCTCATTCAGTAGCTTGAAAAAATATTTTTTCCTCTCTTGGACTATCCTATGATTCCCCTCAAACAATTGTGATCTTCTGATTATTCTTGAAGAAATTTAATAAAAGCAAATAGGTACAACTGCTACAGACTATTAACAAAAGTATTAATGCTTTATCCTATGCACCTTCAGTCAAGTGAACAGAATAAAAATATATTTGATCTATCCTAAAGTTGTCCCCCCCCCCAAAAAAAAACAGAATTTTTATTAAGTTTCAAATTGTATTTATTGTTGGCCATCTTGAATGTCCTATAACTAGGAATAACTGAGACAACAATAATAATGGTTACTGGAAATAAGCTAATGAAATTCCTTTGCATTTTTCTCCTTATTTATAGTTTTTTGTTCCAATTTGCAATTCTAAGCCAGTTTTTCACTCTGAATATATAGCTATAGGCCACACTCTCTAATTTATGTAAAACACTAATTTGGGGAACCTTTGATTCATTGTTGATTTTTCTAATGTACAGTTTTTTGCTGACTGGTTCTGTATGATTTTGTTGTGTGCATATTCGACAACAGATTTTATCCCACGTTTTACTCACTTTTAGAGGAGAGTAGCTACCATTGCTTTTATACAGATATGGACTGTTATTCAGGGCATTTCGGTCTAATGTTTGGATTATGCGTAACATCAAGGCAATTGTTTTTGCACCTATGCTCTGTTCTTCAGAGAAGCACATGCTCTCAGTGTACATAAAGTAAATATAAAATTGAGTACATTCATCAAGAATCATAAGAAACAACACTTAGTGATAGTCATAGGTTACTATAAGCAAATCATACTAGGAAACAAATAAAACAATATAAATTGTAAAAATACAAGCAATATGATTATAGTCATAAGTGTGAAGAGTTAGGTACTAGGAAAGAGGTAGGTACTAGGAAGGAAGAGAAGAATAATAGTAATACAGTCTTAGTAGATAATTTGACAGTTGTGGGAATTTGTTGTTTAGCAGAGTGATGGTATTCGGGGGGAAACTGTCGTCGTGTCTAGTTGTTCTGGTGTGCAGTGCCCGAAAGCATCGTTTTGAGGGTAGAAGTTGAAACAATTTATGTCCAGGATGTGAGGGGTCTGTAGATATTTTCACAGCCCTCTTTTTGATTCATGCAGTATACAGGTCCTCAATGGAAGGCAGGTTGGTAGCAATTGTTTTTTCTGCAGTTCTAATTATCTGTTGAAGTCTGAGATGATCGGCAACCAACATTCTTTTGTCAAAAATGTATACTTATTATAAAATCAGGACATACTCTGTTTACAAATATTATATCCTTGCAAGAAAAATATATATATGAAGTGGTACTTTGGCTACTAATTTTCATTAAGAGCCAAGGTGGCGCAGTGGTTAAATGCAGCACTGCAGGCTACTGCTAGATCAGCAGGTCAGCGGTTCAAATCTCACCGGAATGTACCTTATACACTTGATTTTGAATGAAAAATCTCTGGAAGAAATAAGCGAATTCAGAAAATACATTAGGACTGCGTCTGGATCAATGTTTCCAGGATGTGAAAACACCCAATATGGAAAGGAATAGTTCAAACTACTTAACTTTCCGAGATGGCGGATGTGGCACAGTGGTTAGAGTGCAGTGCTGGAAACTACTTCAGCTGACTGCTAGCTGCAGCTCTGCAGTTCAAATCTCACCGGCTCAGGGTTGACTCAGCCTTCCATCCTTCCGAGGTGGGTAAAATGAGGACCCAGATTGTTGGGGGCAATATGCTGACTCTCTGTAAACCGCTTAGAGAGGCCTGAAAGGCCTATGAAGCGGTATATAAGTCTACTGCTATTGCTATATTGCTATTGCTATTATGCTTAAATTATTTTGCTGCCAATTCATTAAAAATATGAACCTGAATAACTCATATAAATTCACATTTCTTTGGAAGAGTGCTTACTAGAAGCCTACAGGGTTCTAATAATAATGTGTTGATGCAAATAAATAAATAACTGAGTTGTTGTTATGGGTATATACCAATTAACTCTCAAGAGGTATAGTCTCACAATTATTTTATGTATTCACTAATGTTACTGTATCTTATTGTCAAACAAATTATTAATTTAAAAATGATTCTATTTTTCCTGCATTCTAGAAGTTTGTTAGACTTCCATGTATAAGGTTAACTTTCTTTTACAAATAATGTTTCCCCCCTCAAAAAAACTTTCTCATATTCCTATCACAATGCATGTTTTTAAATTTTCCACAGCTCAGTCCACTTTTAAGGGATACTGTCTTGAAGAGAACATACAATGTTTCATTAAATAATCCAGTTATGATACGAGTGAGAAGTGCCATCTTTAAATCTGCAAGAGACAGAGAAGACCTTTTTTGTACATCTGATCAACAGGACTCCAAAATGTGAGTATGGCAGCCTTCTGCTTCTTTGTTTATTGATGTAGCTGATACCATCTCAAGACAATTTATTCTGTGAAGGAGCTTCCATCTGCCTCACTTCTTTCCCAATGCTCCCATTTTCTTCAACCACACAAATGTCATCGCTATGGGTGGTTCTCTATGTATGTTCACAATTGAGACCAGAATTTTTCTTTTTAAGCAGCCAGTTGTTAAGGGAGTCATGCAGAGGTGGGTTGCTCCTGGTTCGGCCCGTTTCGGATGAACCGGCGGTGGCCCGCCTGGACGCTTCTGCACATGCGCAGAAGTGTAGTGCGCGAGCGTGAGCATGAGCGAACCGCTAGTGCCGGGATTTGCAACCCACCTCTGGAGTCATGCCCAATTTTACATTTTTTTTTGCCATGGTTGCTAAGTGAATCACTGCACTGTAAATATGAAGACTCGTCATAAGTCATTGTTTTCAGTGTCATAGTAACTTTAAACAGTCACTAAAGAAATGGTTGTTACGGGTTAACAAAATCAGAAATGAGGAGGTGATAAGCTGCCCGGGAAAGCCAAGGAAATCATGAAAACCATAAAAAAGTGAAAGTTAGAATATTTTAGACAAGTGATGCGACACCCAGAAAAAATACGGAATACTTCACTTAATCCTCCAAGGAAAGTTTGAAGGCAAATGAGATCCAGGCAAAAGAAGAACATCATGGCTTCCAAATCTGAGGGACTGGTTTGGACAAAACTCAGCACCACTTTTTCGTGTGGCTGTTCCGCTGTTGACATAAATGGGATCACCAACATGATCTCCAATGTCCGATGATGGATATGGCACAAGAAGAAAGAAATGGTTGTAAGTTGAGATCTATCTGTATTGTTCTGCATGGATAAGGAAGGGTGCTGGCTAATGGTGGAGCAGAAAATGTGATTCTCCAGATAATAACCTGCTCTCTTTGGTGATGGTGTGAAGGGTTAGGGTTATTTATGAAGTGCTGTGGCCACCAGGAGTCAAGATGGTCTTGAAGTATTTTTAAAAAACTTCAAATAAATAGAGGAATAGCTTTTCAGTGGCTTACAACTCAAGAAAATACAATGGGGCTCTACATGGGGCTGCCCCTGAAGAGTGTTCGGAGACTACAGTTGGTCCAGAATGCAGCCGCGCGAGCGATATCGGGTGTACCTAGATACACCCATGTTACACCTATCCTCCGCGAGCTGCACTGGCTTCCCATCGGTCTCCGGACGCGCTTCAAGGTGTTGGTTGTCACCTTTAAAGCCCTACATGGCCTAGGACCTGGATATCTGCGGGACCGCCTCCTGCCACATACCTCCCAATGACCTATAAGATCTCACAGGCTGGGCCTCCTCCGGGTGCCATCGACCGGGCAATGCCGGCTGGCGACCACTCGGGGGAGGGCTTTCTCTGTAGCTGCTCCGGCCCTGTGGAACGATCTGCCTGCGGACATCCGGACCCTTCCCACTCTCTCGGCCTTCCGAAAAGCCACTAAAACCTGGCTGTTCCGGCAGGCCTGGGGCTGTTGACCCCATAATGAGGTCTAGCCCCATCTAGGATTGAGTGTATGGTGTGTTGTTTTTAAATCTATCTTTTCTTTTTCCTATATTTTAGTTTTTATTTTATACTTGTATTTGTAAGCCACCCGGAGTCCTACGGGATTGGGCGGCATATAAATTTTATTAAATTCAAATTCAAAATTCAATTCAATTTACTAATGTGAGAGCAGCATAATAATTTTGCTTTGTAATTACTTAAGACAAAGATTCTGAGACTATTATATGGAAAAGGAAAATATCATAATTTTGAAAATCAGTGTTAAAAAGTATTTTCATACAGTCTTTTAAATATCTAACTAAGGTTGGGCTTTTGAGATATGTAAGTACGATAACAAAGAAGAAGGAACAAAATGCTCCTTCTCATCTAGAAAAGGTCACTGCGGAAAACCATGTTAAATGTTCAATCCTTTTTGTTATGTCTCTTTGCAGGCAGAATGAAACTTCCGTATCTGATAATAAGTGATACCATTGAAACGTCTGTTGTAAAGAAAACCGTGATTTAATGTCTTTCTTGCATCAACTGCTGAAGAACAAAACACTGACTTGCACTCTTCAGAAATACAATATCTATTCTGAGAAGATATTTTTTGTTTCCAAACTTTTCTTGATAACAAATGCTATCATATTATTTTTTTCTACATTCCTGATATGTATTCTTGTGTATCTTCAAGAATTAATAAAGAAACCTAAAGGCAATATTCCCTTTTAAATTTATTATTCGAGTGTAGGCATATTGTAGTTTTGGATACATAATTTTTTTAATTTATTAAATTTATAAGCCACGTAACCAGAGATGGGTTGCTCCCAGTTCGGCCTGGCCCGGGTGAACTGGTAGTGGTGGCGGTGGGAGCCTCTGCCCACCCACCTGGACACTTCTGCGCATGTGCAGAAACATCACACATGCATGCGAGCAAACCAGTAGTAAAAAAAATGGCAACCCACCACTGTACTTAACCCTATTTAGACTGGGCAGAATACCACATTAAATCATATTAAAATGAACAAGGATGTGAGGGCAATCTATCTGTGACATCTTTCTTCCCACAGAGTACCAGAGTTGATTCAGTTGACCTAGTTGGCTAGGTTGGAATCCCCTTCCTCCCTCATGGCTCTGTGTGCCTCCTTCCTCAAGTGGCACGTTTGATGGAAGAGGACAACCATGCCAGGTAGAATAAGTGTACCAATCTCCAGTCAAGGGTATACAATAGCTGTGGTTTCCTGCTAGGACCTCCAAACAAATTCAAAAGAAAAACAGGCATTTAGGAAAAATATCCCCACAAATTCAAAATGAGCAATATAACACATAAGATGCGACATCTACTCAAGCCCAAAGTTTGGGGAACAGCAGATTTAAAGCACCCTTTGAACAAAGTTAGGGTGAGGGGGCGAACAAATGTTTCTGGGGGAATGTTGTTTCACAGAGGAGGTATTGGAGGCTTTCAAAAACGGGAAAAATATCTGGGGAAGAGTTTATTGAAATTGGATTTGTCCATTATTGCGTCGATTGACAAAAACTGTTTCATAGCTTTAGGTGTGTTCATATATTCATACTCTGTTTCCCTGAAAATAAGACCTCCCCGATAATAAGCCCAATCGGGCTTTTGTGCTCATGCACTAAAATAAGCCCCTCCCCTGAAAATAAGCCCTCCCCAAAAATATTGCAACACAGCAGCATCCATGAGGTGACCACGCTTGCCACCTCCTGTACCTCAAAAATAATAAGGCCTCCCCAAAAATAAGGCCAACCACTTATTTTGGGGGACAAAAGAAAATAAGACCCTGTCTTATTTTCGGGGAACCATGGTATATCAAACTCAATTAAATCTTGAAAGTACAAATTGGCTCTTATCTCTAAATCAGTGAATAGCCAGTCCAGATTTACCCAATGCAAATGAGTACCATTTTAACAATGCTTAAAAGATCTAATATTCTTGTGAAAGTGATTGCTCAATGTGAGAGTATTGCCTTCTTGAAATCAGACACAGCATTGGAGTCACCAGATGCTACATTTAGAATATAAATGAAGGGATTTAAGTTTGAATGCAAATTACCACTAGCCGGCATATACAATAATGTGTTCAGGTTCTATAATAGTAGAACTAATTACCATGACACTGTTTTGAAGAAAACAGTTTCTAGCACTTAACAAGGTGTTCGTAGCAATGCAGGATTCATAAGGGATCAACCACGCAATCTGTTACTGTTGGGCCTTTCTCTCTCCTAGTTTAATGATGAATGAAACTTAATATTTAAATAGGCTGTCAACTGATACAGAAATGAAAACTATTAAAGAAAGAGTTGAAATTGCGAAATCTGCATAATTAGTATTCTTGAAAGGAGACTCAAAATGAGTTTTATGTAGACAATATACAGATGTAAGTGCTAGCCTTAACCAAGCACAAAAGCTAACTACCAATTAAAAAGCATACTGAATCTATCATTACTACAGTCAGCAGTCAAGTGCCTTAAACTCACTGTAATCCTACTGATAACTTTTTTTTATCACATACTAATAAAGAACTACTACATCACAATCAATTATGAGTCATTCACAGTAATATTAGAGGTATGTTGCCGGCAAAATGTGACAGCCTCTATGCATTCACATGCAAATTCCATTTTAATTAATTAAAACATTTATGTGCAACTGGCAAATTACACCATGACAAGTATGAAATGTTATCTTATTTCAATGTAACTATGTTAAGACATGGAATGAAGTTTAAAAAGATACGTCAGGATGTTAAGAAGGAAATGGTTTACATATAAATTACAACAAAGAAAAAATATATTGAAATTACAGGAGGAAGAACTGTATTAACAGATAACATGTCCATGCAAAAAACATTTCATCAATATTATTCCAGTGTGCAAAAAGTAAATGACATTAAATGGTGTTTTTTTTTAATCAGGGCAACCTGGTCTATCTAAATATGGGACGGAACATACTGCTTCCGCTTAATCTCTCCCCTGGTATAACCTACAAAGCCAGGAGAGCCCGTGGTTTAGAGGTTAATACATCTACCTAATATGTAAGTAACCCAAGTGAGAATCCCAGAAGGGTATGGCTAGCTGACAAGAGCTAAATAGCTTGAAATAGATCTACAGTAGTCTCCCTTTATTTCTTTGTTGGTGAATATAAATTTAACACAAAAATAATTTGTCACAAAAGTGACTGCCTGCAAAGGTTCCTGGATTGGGGCTGAAAAACGAAAGTGGAAGCAGTATGCTCCATCCCATATTTGGGTAGACCAAGTTGCCCTGATAAAAAACACTTAAGTTTAAGCTATTACAAAGATTAAAGCATGAAAGGTGCCTGAACCAGATGGATTATCAGGTATTATATGTTTTGAGGATGATTTTTTGCAATCTTTACAAAACATGGTGAACTCTTATCTACATAAAGGAAAGATGCCAGAGAATTGAAAGAGGCCAATAGAGTACTAATAACCAAAGTGGGACAGAATTTGACTTTGACAAGAAACTATAGGTCAATATCATTATTGAATAATAAATACAAGTTGTTTACAACTATTCTTATTGATACTGAAAATAATTTTGCAAGAACATATTCATGAGGATGAATATGGGGTTATACCCAGAGGTGGCATTCAGCAGGTTCTGAGCAGTTCTGGAGAACCGGTAGCGGAAATGACTGGCCCCACCCCCATCTATTCTCTGCCTCCTGAGTCCCAGCTGATCGGGAGGGAATGGGGATTTTGCAGGAATCTTCCCTTGGAGTATGATGGGAATGGAGATTTTATAGTATCCTTCCCCTGCCAGGCCACCAAGCCACACCCACCATGCCATGCCCACCATGCCACGCCCACAACCAGTAGTAAAAAAATTTGAATCCCACCACTGTTTTTACCTAATGGATAAGTAAAAGACAATACTAGAAATGTGGATATTTTGGAATATTTGAAGTAACATAATGAAAAATAATCTGCATCAATTTTCTTAGATGCAGAGACGATCTTTGATCATTTTAACTGGTCTTTCTTGTTCAAAGTTTTAGAAGATATGAATTTTGGAGAGAACTTTGTAAAATGGGTAACACTGATTATTTTTTTTAATGGAAATTCCCTAGCATTCTGAACTTCAGTCAAAACCTCTGCTGTTTAAAAGCAAAAATTATACCCTCCAATTTGTGCCATTGAAATAGAATCTTTGTTCTATTTTAATCTATCAGTAAAAGAAAAAAAAATACTGTTCTGTCTAATGCAGGGTTCTAATAGGAATTTCTTTTAAGAACTATTATAATTGTTATCAATCTTCAGATTTATATTAAAAATCTTCAATCAGGAAATACTCTATTCTTAAAATTCTTGAAAAAGAAGGATTATAACACAAGCAATTGAAATGTAAGGGAATAGTGACAACATTATAATTAATTTAATTGTCAACACCATTTGTGATATGGTAGAAGAGTTAACTACTGTGTATAATTAGTAGATAATGTTATGTTTTTTCCACCTCAGTTATTTAACTTTTCTAAACCAAGAACACACCTTAAAAACTGACAGAAAACTACATTCATCACACCCTTCCCACGGTTATAATTATGAATTACAGCAGGCAGCACATCATAGCATATACTGTGCTGGTAAGTGTCATCTTTGAAAAAGGGAAGAAAAATCCTAAACCCACAGACTTGCCCTTGTTTTAAAAGTAAAACCAACTATTTTTTTTATTTCAATCACATATTTGCACAGTGAAAGTCACATTCTCAAACTGTTTCTTCTATAAAGCTTAATTTGTAAAGCCAGTGCATCATCTAGTTTTGATGACAGGTGATAACATCTACGTAGCACTGGCTTTTCTTCATTGCTAAAACATTTTGTTCTCTAAGGATATAATCCTAGTAAGTGGAGAAAAAAGTTCTGTTGACCTCATTTGGATTTATGTCTCAGTATATAGGCCTTGAAGTCTGCTATGATGTTGTTTTGAAAGCTTCAAAATCCTACTTAATAAAATAGTTATAGAACATACTGCGAATGTTAAAAACATAGCAAAACAACAACAACAACATAAGCACAAACATGCACACACATTCATATATGGCCCTTAATTACTGTGCCTCATAAAGTGACTATTCACAGTTACAACAATAATGAAAAAATGCAGGTAGACCTTGACTCACAAGCACAATTGTTGCTAAGTGAGACAGTTGTTAAGTGAGTTTTCCCCGATTTTACAATCTTTCTTGCCCCGTTGAATTGCTGCACTTGTTAAATTAGTAACATGGTTGTTAAGTGAATCTGGCTCCCCCAATGATTTTGCTTCTCAGAAAGTCACTAAAGGTGATCATATGACCCTGCGATACTACAACCATCATAAATAAGAGTCAGTTGCCAACAGCCATGAGATACGACCGGTACGCCCCAGTACGGGCGTACCTGTGCCTGCTGGGAGCACCAGGTACCGTTCTGGTATAGTGCTCTGGAGGGTACACCTGCCCGCCCGCTCTCCTTACCTCTATTTCAGCCGATCAGGACATTTGTGCATGCGCACAGTGTATGGCATCTGCATGATGCTCCACCAAGCAGCTGGAGCATTGCAGGCAGTGGGTACGCATGCGCGTGCTGCTCGCGCGTGCTGTGCACATACACCTGGTGGGTGCCTGGCCCCATTGCACTGTACCGGTTCGGAATCCACCGCTGGTTGCCAAGCATCTAAATTTTGATCACATGACCATGGGGATGCTGCAACCGTGGGGTTGTCATAAGTGTGAACATCAGTCATAATGGCACTTTTTTCAGTGCCATTGTAACTTTTGTTACTTGAGGGTTACCTTTAAATGTATGACCAATTCTCACATTTACAAGTTTCACAGGTCAGCAAAGCAAAGCAGAACTGAAGTAAGAGCACAAGCACAGTCATGATCGCACCCAGAGAAAGTTTCACGTAACAACCGAGTTGCCAGTCCCCCAAAAGTGCTAACTTGCAAGTTAAGAAACTCAGCTCTGTGGCTTCCAGTGGAAAAATGGTGGTTTTAGCCATGAATACAGAATAAATAGAATACAGAATAACAGAGTTAGAAAGGACTTGGTAGGTCATCTAGTCCAACCCACATGCTCAAGCATTTCTGACACATGGCTGTTCGATCTCTCTTGAAAGCCTCCAGTGATGAAGCACCCACAACTTCTGAAGGCAACTTCTGTTCCATTGGTTGGTTGTTCTCACTGTCAGAAAATTTATCCTCATTTCTAGATTGAATGTCTCCTTGGTCAGTTTCCATCCATTATTCCTTGTCTGGCTTTCAGGTGCTTTGGAAAATAGCTTGACCCCTTCGTCTCTGTGGCAGCCCCTCAAATATTGGAACACTGCTATCATGTCACCTTGGTCCTTCTCAAATACTTCACATATATGAGTGTTGTGGCCCAGCAGGAGCCGTTGGAGCTGCAAACAGACTCTGCCAGCGAGGGGCCTTATGAGTCGGCTCTTAATAGGTGGAGGACCCTGGCCAGGGTTCCAACTCCGAGCAGAGTGCAGAGAGGCTGGTTGGCCACCAGGAGGCGCCTGAGGCATGGAGCAGCGGTGAAAGCCAAAGGGAGCGTGCTCCGGACGTCAGGCCTTCCAGCAGTGACAAAAAGACAAGGGAGGTGGTCCTGTATGCCCGGCAATGCCGGGCAGATGGACGTAGAGAACAGCTATGCAGATACAAAAGATAATTGAACCAAAATGGTTGTAATTAGGCTCCTCTCAAGATAGTATTTAAAGAGAGACTCTGGGAGGAGTCTGGTTTGCAGGATTCAACTTAATTCTTAACGCTGGAGAAGCTGTTATCTGTATCTGTCAAAGTCTGAGTTGCTGCCAAGGTTCTTATCTGTTTGTATTGCTTGGGCTTTCAGCCACCAAGATTTATGTTTCCTGCTAATAAAGTGCTGTGGCATTCCAGTTAAGCTTGTCTTGGCATTCGTTACTGGACAGAGGAGGGGGTCAGAACATATGAGTAAATGAGCAAATATAAAAATGGCTTCCTAAACCGATTTTAGATTATATTTACTGTTGTAGGAATAAAAGACAAGATTCTTTGATGGACTTTTCCTTTCCTCTCTTCCTCACTGCATTAACTGCCTTTCATTGGTTCTTTGTTGTCGTACAATGTTCTGCTAAATTAAAATTGGGATTAAATGCATAGAATTTATATACCTGTCATTCCTTAAAGTAATTATTCTCCACTCTGGAATGATCACCGAATGAAACAGGAAGAACATTTTTTTTTTTTGTGGGAGTAAACTTTGCTTTGACCTTCCCTTCATTTGCTCAATTTTTGGTAGAGATTTCCTTTTCAGTTGCCCAGTGTTTGAAATTTGGTCAATCCACAGGCATTTGGATCAGCATTTATGAGCATCTAATCTTTTGCTCATGGGACAGAAAGGCTGAGTGGTTGTTTCCAGGGTAATTCTTCAGCTGTTATCTTCGGCCTCCAGGATTAGTGTGCTGCTGGGTAAGCATGCAGCTAAGAGATATAAAACATCCATTAGGAATATAGCCCCCAAATTAATTTGGACCTGGTGATTTACATGGATATACAGGAGATGTAAAATTTGCATCCATTGTAATGTGTTTTCTATTGCAAACCTCCTACCAATAAAAAAATATCAGACCTAATATGTTTTTCGAGTCATTGGGATTTCACTGTATATTCCTTGATACCGAAGAAAAGAATAGAAGATGCTATTGTTCATTGACAAGTGAATTTCAGCTGAAAATTAGAATAGAATAGAATAACATAGTTGGAAGGGACCTTGGAGGTCTTCTAGTCCAACCCTCTGCTTAGGCTGGAAACCCTACACCACTTCAGACAAATGGTTATCCAACATCTTCTTGAAAACTTCCAGTGTTGGAGCATTCACAACTTCTGCAGGCAAGTTGTTCCACTGAGTAATTGTTCTGTCGAGAAACTTCCCCTTAGTTGCTTCTCTCCTTGATTAGTTTCCACCCATGGCTTCTTGTTCTATCCTCAGGTGCTCTGGAGAATAGCTTGACTCCCTCTTTTTTGTGGCAGCCCCTGAGATATCAGAACACTGCTATCATGTCTCCCTAGTCCTTCTTTTCATTAAACTAGACATACCCAGTTCCTGCAACCGTTATTCATATATTTTAGTCTCCAGTCCCCTAACCATCTTTGTTGCTCTTCTCTGCACTCTTTCTAGAGTCTCCACATCTTTTTTATCTCCTGGCAACCAAAACTGGATGCAGTATTCCAAGTGTGGCCTTACCAAGGCATTATAAAGTGGCATTAAAAACACTTCATGTGATCTTGATTCTATCTCTCTTTGGAGTCTCTGTGCTCCTTTCACTTTATTTCAGAAGTATTTGAGTTTAGAAAGAAGACACTGTTGTTTTTGCTGGTTTTTGATGCTCCTGACCCTGAATCACATTGGTCAACTCTATCTACACTTCCATCAGCCACAACATTCTGAGATTTCAATTATCTTAAAGTTCTGGAAAATGTTATTTATGAATAATTAAGTCATCTGGGATGTCTTTTGTGTGAACAAAATTGCTCCAGATTTTTCTTCCCCTTTTACCTTGTCTTTCACTGCTCAGTTATAAATGGTGTACGAGAAAGACCTTGGGAGACGGGGCCCAAAGTTGCTACCTGGGGAGCGGTCAGATAAGAGACAGCATAGCCCATGATGTGTGGACTTTAACTCCCAGAATTCCCCAGCCAGCATTGCCCATGGCTACATAGTGAGTGAAGCAACAGACTCAGAAAGGATCCTCAAAAGGCTTTTGTGCCATAAAGGTAACAATAGGAGAGTTTTATTTTTAGACTTGCAAGATTCTATCAATGCAGCTTCAAAAAAAAAAAAAGATATAGTTTAATTGGCCACATTTCCTGTCTGGCCTACCTGGAAAGGCTGACCTGTTGTGTTGAGGCTCAATGTCAGGGTAATGATGATCTAATAGCTTACTGTAATGCTGTAATAATGATGCAATAGTAGTAATGAGTCAGCAGGGTTATTTGATTCTTTACCACTTTAAGAGACTGTATTATAAGAGAGACCTGGTTGGGGCGTATCTCTCGCTCTTCATGTGTGCTTCTGTGCTATAGTTGATGATTGCCTGACTTTGGCTAGTACGCTTATATATATATTCCTTGTAGATAAACCACTACCATATTTTTCGGAGTATAAGATGCACCTTTTTCCCTCAAAAAAGAGGGTGAAAATCTGGGTGCATCTTTTACACTGAATACAGCATTTTTGGCCTCCCGAAACCCTGCCCCTCTTTGCAAAATGGCCGTGCATAGCCTTTAGAAGGTTTCCAGAGTGGCCCTGGGGTCTGGAGAGAGCAAAAATGAGCAAAAAAGGGGCTGGTTTTTGTTTGTCCCTCCCCACAGCCCCCAGGAGCACTCTACAAGCCTCCTTAAGGCTATGCATGCCCCTCTCTTTTTGACAAAAAATGGGCCCATTTTTGCATAAACCGAGCCATTTTTGGGAGGTCTGCAGAGTGCAAAACCTTTTTTAAAAAATTGCCTCTTCAAAATCTTGGTGCATCTTATACTCCAGTGCCTCTTATACTCCGAAAAATATGGTATTTGAAAAGACAAACCTCTGTTTACTGTATTTTGCTCCTGGGCTGTCTCAAAATAGTCATACTGTGCGCACTCTGACACTCAAAGTATACAAAATTGCATTTAAAAGAGGAAGGGAAGTTTATGCTTTCAATAATTATGATAACGAAAATGGAACAGAAAGAGTCGAAGCTTTACTTAACTGGGAGATTAAAAGGGGCTTCTTCAGTGCTGGACTAACAGTAAAGGCACAGAAACATGAACAAAAATAAATGTGTGGTGCATTCATCTCTTGGGAAAGTGATTGGAGATGATATGCACAATTTTGTCCCTGCTTTAAATCAGGCCAGTAGAGGAAGAAGACTTCCCTACTGCATCACTTTTTCCTTCCACTTTGCAGCAAAGAAACCTTTTTTCACAATGAACCCTGCGAAGAAGAGGTCACGCAGTTTTACCGCTGTCATTTTACCCCAGCGACAACTTGCTGGAGTGAAAGTGAGTTCAAAGTGTCAGCTATCCAAATCATATTACTCTTCCTCATCTAGACTTCCGTTTGGTCCCTGCCCATCTCTGAACTGCATAAGGCTGTCTAATGGACACTTAGACTAATTATGGCTAACCTATTATCCTAGCTTAAGCACCAATTTTATCCACCCATTAGTGAGAGGAAGGATGAATTTTTATGCTTTTTGTGAGAGAAGGCAATTTGCCAGTTTTCCATTAGAACCCTTGGGACTGAAACATATGTACACATCCAAGCAGTTTATAATACATAATATAATATAATGAGGGTCATTTTCCATCTCAATCTCCCTGATTTCTATCTATACACATAAAGCTGAGGCATATACAATACAATATGCAAAAGACAGCATTCATTTCAAGAGCTGATACATATTGATATCCAAAGTTGTAACAACGTAGTCCTCGACTTACAATAGTTCACTTAGTGACCGTTCAAAGTTACTACCACACTGAAAAAAGCGACTCATGACCCTTTTTCACACTTACAACCGTTGCAGCACCCCCTTGGTCATGTGATCAATATTGGGATGCTTGGCAACAGGTTCATAGTTATGATGGTTGCAGCGTCCCGGATTCATGTGATTTCCTTTTGTGACCTTCGGACAAGCAAAGTCAATGGGGAATCCAGATTCACTTAGCAACAATGTTATTAACTTAACAGCGGCAATGATTCACTTAACAACTGTGGCATGAAAGGTCTTAAAATGTGAGAAAACTTAACAAACGTTCCAGTTAGCAATGTTTGGGGCTCAATTGTGCTTGTAAGCCGAGCACTACCTGTATTTACATCTATTTGTGACACCACAGTAGTTTAATTTTTCTGGGAAGATGATTGCTCTAGTGCAGAGGTGTTAAACTGGATATCTTCAAGAGCCGGATCAAAGTTTCAAAGTTTCAAAGTTTAATGAATTTATATGCCGCCCAATCCCGAAGGACTCCAGGCGGCTTACATAAAAACAACTCTGAAAAGAATACTGAAAATTAAAATAGAGAGGGAAAGCGGTTAAAAAACACATCATGCACTCAATCTTAATGGGGTTGGACCTCATTCATGAGGTCAACAGCCCCAGGCCTGCCGGAATAGCCAGGTCTTAGTAGACTTTCGGAAGGCTGAGAGAGTGGGGAGGGTCCGGATCTCTGGGGGTAGATCGTTCCATAGGGCCGGGGCAGCTACAGAGAAGGCCCTCCCGGAGGAGCCGCCAGATGACATTGTCTAGTCGACGGCACCTGGAGAAGGCCCATCCTGTGTGATCTTATCGGACGCTGGGAGGTATGTGGCAGAAGACGGTCTCGTAGATATCCGGGTCCTAAGCCATGTAGGGCTTTAAAGGATCAGCATTGTATTTCTCCTCTGTGGGCTGGTTGGGGGAGGGATGGGAGGAGATGTATGGACATCTCCTGCAGCACCTGCCACCCAAAACGGGGCACGGGGGGAGCCCCACATGGTGCCCCTGTGGCCCTTTTTGGCCGGCAGGGTATTGCAGGAGGCCATCTGTTTTGGCTGCCAGAGGCACAGTGGGCCAGTCCTTTGCTATTTCTAGGCCGGCCCTGTGTGCCATATTTAACCACCCCGCAGGCGGATTCAGCCCGCGGGCCTTGAGTTTAACACCTCTGCTCTAGTGGGAGAGACTGTGATGGAATTGGGCAAGGATAACATATTTTAAATTCATAAAATCTGTGAAAATTCAGCATATCTGGCAGTTATAATTAAATAATAATAATTTAGGAAACAATCTTAAATTCCCGTGAAAAGCGATAATGCTATGGTTATTTTTTCTATAGGCAGAGACCCCTTTAATATAACCAAAGATACATTTGTGGACCTTTGATCACTAGGCATACCATTGTGAAAACTCATTTTTTTCCAGGTTCTTGACAAGAAGAATGACTGTTTAAGTCCATAATGTCTGTACATATTTTTGGTTTCTGGTAAAGAACTATTTTTAGGTTTTATTCCATTCATTTCTTTTAGGTATTGTGATTAATTTAACAACAACAACAACAACAACAATTCTGATTTCCTGATAGGATCAATATTGAACACTTTCTGTTATGACATCTACTTTTTTATAGAATGAAGTGTGAATTTTTCAATAATATTTACTCCTTTATTTCCTTTCTGCCACAAAGTACATTCATAATGAGTTTAATTAAGTGCAAATGAATGCTAGCCTATAATGTTACAAAAGGTTGCTATGCACCGATAAATCATAATTAAATGTTTTTAGGCTAATAGTAGGAGCAATTTACAGTTAGGCTGCTTCCAACAAATGTTAATTGTTGCTTTAACTGACAAATATTCTCAATTAAAAGGCCAACAAATCTGAAACCTATTTTTAAAAACCACTGGGGTATATACTTCTTGAATGAACAGCATGCTCTTTATTCACCAGGAGCTATTCAAAAAAGGGGAAATCCTTGATGGCAGCTTCCCTGGCTTTAAGCTGAAGAGGCTGGATTCAGTGTGACACATTTGCTGATTACTATGGTGAAAAGTGTTTTTTTTTTAACATGCCCTGAATTGTTAAGAAAACATGACCTCTTCCCAGAAAATGGTACCAACTGGATACAAAAATAATGAACAAGGACAAAGTGGTCAGACATGAAGCTTTGGATATCTGAACTTCAAGGTTTATTAATATACATTATATTTACTAATATATGTTCTGACCTGAGCTTAGCGCACAAGATAATCTGCCATAACGTCCTACCAGTTGATGACTACTTTCACTTCAACTGCAATAACACAAGGGCTATCCATAGATACAAACTAAATGTAATCCGTTTGAATCTTGATTGCGGGAAAAACTATTTCAGCAATAGAATAGTAAATGTGTGGAACACCATACCTGATCCTGTTGTTCGTTCCTCTAATCCCCTACTTTTTATCTTAAGCTGTCTACGTGGAGCTTACACATTTCTTAAGAGGTCCCTAAGGGGGCGTGCATAAGCGCACCAGCGTGCCTACCGTCCCTGTCCTACTGTCCCATTTATACGTACTCTTTTTATGTGTTTATGGCTATGTTTTGCTTATTTATATCAGTTTATTTGTGCCATTATTTCCAAAGTTTTGTGGGTTTTCATCCTTTCAGGGAGATGATTGAAGGGCAAGATAGGCACCTTGAAATTTATATCCCCAAGGCTGAAAATGCTAGGGTTCTGGTAATGATTTATCAATAGGGATGGGTTGCTGCCGGTTTTACTACTGGTTCACAACCCACGTGCAATGCACACGCACCAGACACATACTGCACACGCTGTTCAATGTAAATTGTTCTTTGTGCATGCACAAAACAATTTACAGTGTATTGCTCCTGCGCAGTCACTAAAAACCAAAATGGTGGCGGCCCAACAGTGGCAAGGGAACCAGTTCGGGAGTGTGGCAGGCCTGGGTCGCTGCTGGTTCTGCGACCCAGGCCTGAATTCCAATACCAGTTCAGCCGAACCGGGCCGAACCAGAAGCAACCCAGCTCTGTATATCAACTGCCATAGTCATCTGTAAACTTCCACTGATGTGAGAAAGCTTTAGATAAATGTGGATGGAAGTGAGGAAAAGTTATAGATACTTTACAGACCAATTTTTGTGTTATGTAATACAGTTTAATTTAATACAGTTTAATAATTACAGTTGGGTAATATGTGCTTGGAAAGGAATGCAAGGAAGTAATTGTTCTTTTATTTCCTTTGCTACATTGCTTTCTAGATGAGAATAAATATGATAATAACTTTAAAGATAAGCTATTCCTGCTTATTTCATTCTCAAACTCATTTTCCCCAGATTTTCACCTGTTATTTGGTTGAACCAAATTTCTGGACCCATCCCCTATTGAAAGAAAAGAAAAGAAAAGAAAAGAAAGAAAGAAAGAAAGAAAGAAAGAAAAGAAAAGAAAGAAAGAAAGAAAGAAAGAAAGAAAATTACTCACTTTGTTGCAACACCTGAGTGAATAAGGGATCAATAAATAAAAGTATGTTTTGGTGGTCTAGATTGTTTACCAAAAAAACAACAACCCCTAGGTATATTAGATTTCAAAATGCTGGTTGCTAGTTTTTCATTTAACATTATCCAACCATCCTTCTCTGAATATTTCAGGTTTTGCAATGTCATTTTCTTAGTTTGATCAATTTAAACTAGGTCTGAGCTTCAGCAGGCCAATTTAAAAATTAAAGAAAGAAACATTTCTTATGTAAGATACTACGAATCCTTGGGTTCTTAAATAATAAATTACAAATGTACAGAAATAGGGAAGGGAATAAAAATGTCTCACAGAGAGTTTTCATATGACTTGTTGCCCACAGAAGTTCCTTCCCAATTCTATTTGTTTTTCAATCCAATTATTATCATTGGATTCCAGCTGAATGAACGAGGACTTATTTTTGAGTACATGTGTATAAAATAGCACCAACAGTTGTTTGAAAAAACAGTTAAACGATAGGATTGGGCTTTAGCAAAGCCAGTTTTTCCAGTGTAAGCCAGAAAATCCAGTTTATTTTCTTGCCCTGAAATTTCAGAATTATCCTATTTCTTTATTAAAAGGATAATTTTTCTTTTAGCTTTTGTCCAAATAATTCTGAATCACATCAGTTTGAACATGCGTAATGAGTGAATCAAGACACAGTTGAGTGAGCCTCTTCTGTTGAACATATTCATATTTGTAATATATTGGGTCATTCAATTATTTATTGATTAGGCATGTCTATGAGCCACTTTTGTGACATAATTACAGTTGTTGTTGTTGTTAGTTGCGAAGTCGTGTACAACCCATCGCGACCCCATGGACAACATTCCTCCAGGCCTTCCTATCGTCTACCATCCTCTGGAGTCCATTTAAGCTCACGCCAACTGCTTCAATGACTCCATCCAGCCATCTCATTCTCTGTCATCCCTTTCTTCTTTTGCCCTCAATCTTTCCCAGCATTAGGCTCTTCTCCAGTGAGTCTTTCCTTCTCATTAGGTGGCCAAAGTATTTGAGTTTCATCTTCAGGATCTGGCCTTCTAAAGAGCAGTCAGAGTTGATCTCTTCTACGACTGACTGGTTTGATAATTACAGTAGAAATGCATATTCCTGACCCAGCTGTTCTTTCTTTTATCAGTACAAAAAGGGACAAACAATGTTCTAAGGAATTGTATGCATCCACACCAATCAGGGATTAAGATTAGGTTTAAGGCTTTCTAAAAACTTTAGGTTCAACTCCTGAGCCCCCCAAAGTTCACAGAAATGCAATCTGATAATGTTACTGAAGAAAAAAAATATTGAATGCATGGAAAATAATCATACTAAATGTATTTAATTTCCAGACCGATTTGGCTAGTATCTCAGAGCACTTTAAAGATGAACTGATTTATTATTGTGGAAACTCTTTGGATTATAATACACTTTACATGATACATGGATTATAGAGAAACTCTTTAATTTAATAGATTTTTCTCTCTAACCCCTCTTATTCCATGCTTTTGGTTTTATTCATTCCTAGTATTTAAAGGACAAGTGTGGCTTTAGATGCTCACAAGCAAACACAGACACACAAAGATTTTACAACCTGATGGAAAGAATTAAGAATAATTTTAGATGTGCTATTGGACTGATTGTTATCAGTATTTATTGTCCCTTTTCCACTGAAGTTTTCAAAGCATCTACTAAAACAATCAGATGGAAACAAGACTTTAAAAGAATAACATTAAATTTGTATGCTATCCATCTCGTCAAGAGGCAATCCTAGGTGGCTTAAAACTAATACGTGGCTTCATGTGGTAAAGTTTATGCACTGAATCTAATACATTAACTATAATCCTAAATCATCAATATTAATCTTTGGAGATTAAGACTCCACCTCCAAACCATGTGCATCTTGCTTTCTTCCCTTTCATCTTTGATGACTTTAGTCAATTTTAATGTTAGTATTTATTATTTTAATATTTTATTGTTTTTACTTGATTGTAAGTCACCTGAAGTCACCTCTTAGCGAGATGGATGGCATTCAAAATGAAACAAACAAATAATAAGTAAATAAATAAATGTATGTTCCAGAGGTGGTATTCAGCAGGTTCTGACCAGTTCTGGTGAACCTGTAGCAGAAATTTTGAGTAGTTCAGAGAACCGGTAAATACCACCTCTGACTGGTTCTGCTCCCATCTATTCTCTGCCACCTGAGTCCCAGCTGATCAGGAGGGAATGGGGATTTTGCAGGAATCTTCCCCTAGAGTGGGGTGGGAATGGAGATTTTACAGTATCCTTCCCCTGCCATGCCCATCAAGCTGCGCCCACTGAGCCATGCCATGCCATGCCTATCAAGCCATGCCCACAGAACCAGTGGAAAAAAAAATTGAATCCCACCACTGGTATGTTCATATTCTGAAGCCTCCTCTTTCCATTTTTGCAATGTTTTTTGCAGTAGGTCTAGCTGTTTTTTGAAAATGCTCCAGAATTGAAAAAGAAAGAAAGAAACTTTTGATTAAATTGGCCATGGAATTACCTGAATACCATCCAATTATCATACAAGAGGAAAGATATTTTCTAGGGATGCTCTTTTTAAGGTCTTTACATTATTATTGTCCCAGGCACTATGAACTGTTCTTGGTGGGTTTTTTTTCAAAGCCATATGTGGCTGTTCATTTACTTTCTCTTCAAATGTATGCTATTATTGCTAATGTTTCTAGTTTTATTTTTCTTTTGCTGTGATGTGTTTTTATTCTCATTAGGGTTAACTTAATCTTATATTTTATATTTGTACACCACTTTGAAAACATTAGTTCTTGGCTGCTTACACATTCATGAATCAGTATTATTAAGGGGGAAAATGTCTAATGTACTCCCTGTAAAACCCAATAATTATGAATTTAAAAGGACTTTAAATGTGTTGAGATATTGTAACATACTGAAGTTCCTTCTCGGAGTCCATAAGTGAAATAACATTATTAAATATATCTACTATCATCCTCCATTCTGACTAACTATAGGACGATATTTGTAATTGCTAATACCAACGGGAGCCATTCTTAAAGCAGACATATAAATACTTATGAAATAGATAATTGCAGTGTTTAAGAAGGAGAATGGCATAATCTAGAGCAGAAAAAAGGGATAAAAACTCCTCAACTCCTATAATGTGAATTCAGACCAATGCATCTGTGGTATTATTCCGAATTATGCTGAAAGCAAGCTAAATACTATCATTTGGCCAAGCACTTTAGCATTTAGCTGCCTCTCTTTGAAACTGAAAACTTGCATTATTATTATAATGCTTCCCTGACTGAGGGAGGTTTTATTCATGGATGCCTTACAGATGGGTCAGTCCTTTTCAAAGTATTCTTCCACTTGTGTTCAAATCATCCTAGATTATAACTCTGTGGGCCCGTATGGATCACATCCAATACAGTAATGCTAAAAACGACCCTGCGAAAGTTCTTCCCCTGTGTTTTTCCAACCTTATTTTTATACTGTTTGAGAATATCATTGAAATTTAATTAAATCAAATCTTTAAATTAAATGTGCAATTTAATAAATTATTACTATTATTTGTCGGGATTTTTTAAGCTTCATTTAACAGTGGTGATGGAAGAGAGGGCAACTGCTACTATTGCTATGGTCTGGTGCACCTCTTTCAATAACTCTGAATGATAGATAAACCAAAAGAACGTCTAGAATGTTGAGTCTATACGATGGGTACACACACACACAAAATGGCTGACATGAAACTTTTGTCTGTTCTCAAAATGGCCACCATCAAGGTCACAGTACGGTATACCAATTTATCAGAAGGTGGACTAGCTTGTTCAACATGTTCTGTACAAGCTCAGAGGCATTCCTATATATAAACATGATTGTGCTTTTCTTTGTAGCATGCTCACTTTATTTTTCTTTAATTAAACCGCTCTTTAAAAGTCAAATGGGAAAGAGAGCCCGGGAGGCACTGAAAGAAGTGATTGGAGCATACTGTTGCCTCCTGCAACCTGAAAATTCTCTAGCTGCTCATACTTCTTGTTGTATAGTAAAAGTTAGTCCTCGCTGTTATGAATGACAGCTCGGCAGCAGCCAGGCGCGTCTTAGCCAATCAGACGCGCCTGTCAGTTGCCGGGCGAGTCTGAGGAACTATAAAAGGCAGACTCGTTCAAACTGTCAGTTGTTCAGCACCAGAGCAGACGAACACTCCAGTCCAGCTGGAGCTGCTTCTCTGCCTCTCTCTCTACACAGATCATCCTTCTGTTGCTACATTGTTAAACCAGCACCCTGCCTGGTTGTTACCTGTTACTGTTACAAGTTGTGTTAAAATAAATTGGTTACAGAGTTACCGGACACGAGCCTCTGTCTCATTCCTGAAGATATAATACTGGCGACGAGGACTGGGGACCTGTAACCAGAAGAAAAAGGAACCAAC
This sequence comes from Thamnophis elegans, assembly GCF_009769535.1. NCBI lineage: Eukaryota > Metazoa > Chordata > Lepidosauria > Squamata > Natricidae > Thamnophis > Thamnophis elegans. The sequence continues at coordinate 19,981,936 of NC_045549.1, read as the reverse complement.
TGCCACTTCTCCAACCAACTGCTATGGCCGGAATGCCAATGTTTGCCCCTTTTGGGGTTGGAGGTGAAACCTGGGAGGCATTTCTTGAACGGTTTGAATGCTTTTTAATCGCTAACAACCGTCAAGGTCAGTCTCAAGCGAGGAAATGTGGGTTCTTCCTTACGGCTTGTGGCCCAGAAATCTTTGCCACCGCAAGGTCCTTTGCCGCCCCTAGAGCAGTGTACGACCTCACCTGGCAAGAACTAACAGACGGATTGCAGGCATACTACGCACCTACTCCATCTCAAATAGCCAGACGCTTCGCTTACCGCAGGCGAGTCCAAAAGCCTGCAGAAATGGTAAATCAATTTTTGCAAGCCTTGAGAGTTGCTGCAGCGCAGTGTGAGTTCCCAGATCTTGAGGCAAATCTCGCAGAGCAATTCGTCTGTGGCCTAAAGGATATTTTTCTCAGGCGTAGACTTTTGGGCAAGCCTAAGGTCACATTAGCTTATGCCATAGACGAGGCTCGCGCTGCGGAGTTGGCAGATTCATCCTCCAATGAAATAGAACGCTACCTCGCGCAGATGACGGTTGCTGGAGGGTTACCTGCCACTCAAGCCTCAACCGTTCCAACTCCTCCTCCGCTCCAGCAGCCAACGTACATTACAAATCTAATTGATGAGCTAGCCCCCCTGCCTGACTATCTACAACAACTTCAAGTAGATAGACTTGGAGCACAACCCCGCCGTCAGCAGCCTCGACAGAGTCAAGCCATCAGCCGTTTCCCTTCAAACTCCTCTGCTTGCATTGGCTGTGGTGGAGCGCACGCCCGGGCTAATTGCCCCTTCAAGGCAGCGGTTTGCCGCCGCTGCGGAAAGAAAGGACATTTAGCACATGTCTGCAAGGCTTCACTTCCTACTCCTTCTGCAGCAATCGAGCCACCTCCTCCATATGGTCCTCCTCCACCCCCGCCGAAGAGCTCGCAGCAGCGGAAACCTGCTCAGCGTCAAGACGAATGCTTTAACATCAATCAAGCTTCTTCGTCCCTGCATGACACCTCCATCAACTCATCCTCACAGGGTACGGACAAAATCAATATTAAAATACTGATTGAAGGGAAGCCGTGTCAGATGGAAGTGGACTCCGGCTCATCAAAATCCCTTCTTTCTTGGGACACTTTTTCTATGTTGTGCCCCCACGTGAAACGTTGTCACTTGTCACCCCTTAACGCAATTTTAACAGACTATCAAGGATCCCATATCTCTATCCTAGGTTCATATGCCTTGAGGGTTTCTTATGGCAAGTTTTGCGCTGTTTTACCTGCTTTAATTGTTCAGAAACCTTTACCAGCAATTCTGGGGTTGGAATGGTTTTCTCCCTTGGGTATCTCCCTTCAGGGGATTCATTCTACTGCGGACACGCCCCCAGACATAGCAGCAGTCTTGTCAGACTATGCTGATATCTTTGATGGCCAGCTAGGCCATTACAAAGGCAGCCCCATATCCCTTAGCTTGGACCCCCAGGTTGCACCAATCAGACTGAAGGCCCGCAGGGTGCCCTTTGCATTAAGGCCAAAGGTTGAAGCTGAGCTCGATAAGCTCGTGGCGCAGGGCATACTGGAGCCCGTCGACCACTCACCTTGGGAGACCCCCATTGTGATTGCGGTGAAGGCCGACGGCTCCATTAGGATCTGCGCCGACTATAAGTCGACCATCAACCTTGGCCTTCAGGCAAACCCCTATCCAGTCCCTGTTGTACAGCACCTGCTCCATTCCTTGGGGCAGGGCCGTATTTTCGCTAAACTGGATATGGCGCAGGCCTACCAGCAACTCCCTGTGGATGACGATGCGGTGGCTGCCCAAACCATCGTCACCCACCGGGGGGCTTTCCGTTGTCGCCGCCTTCAATTCGGCGTTTCCGTTGCCCCGGGGATTTTCCAGAGCCTCATGGAACGTCTGCTCCATGGGCTCCCTGGAGTGGTACCTTACTTTGATGACGTCCTGATCGCTGCTGACAGCCGCTCAGACCTCATCAAAGTACTGAGGAAAGTCCTCGACCGTTTCAGGGGCGCGGGTCTTAAATTTAAACGCAGCAAATGTTTCTTTGCTGTGCCCCAAGTGGATTTCCTGGGCTTCACAATTGATGCCCAGGGAATTCATCCTACCCCTTCTAAATTGGCAGCTATCAGGAACGCTCCCACTCCTACTACAAAGGCGCAGCTCCAATCGTTCCTGGGGCTTCTAAATTTCTATGCACCTTTCATCCCTCACAAGGCATCACTAGCCGAGCCGCTACATCGGTTGCTCGACCGATCCGCGCCTTGGCAATGGGGCAGCCGCGAAGCGCATGCATTCGCGGCTGTCAAATCCCTGCTGACGTCAGAGGCAGTCTTAGTGCAATATAGCGACAAGATGCCCCTGACTCTAGCATGTGATGCCTCCCCCGTCGGTTTGGGGGCTGTTCTGAGTCACGTCCTGCCCAACGGCTCAGAAGCCCCCATAGCTTTTTATTCCAGAACACTGTCCTCGGCTGAGAGGAACTACAGCCAGATTGACAAGGAGGCTCTGGCTGCAGTGTCTGGAATCAAAAAGTTTCACGACTACCTATACGGGCGGCACTTCACCCTATTCACAGACCATAAGCCACTCCTTGGGCTACTGGCTGGTGATAGACCGACCCCTCCTATCCTGTCCCCAAGGATGACCCGCTGGACGGAGTTCTTAGCGGCGTATTCTTACGCCCTGTGCTACCGTCCGGGCAAGCAAATAGGGCATGCAGATGCCCTTAGTCGCTGCCCTCTTCCGGACACGGAAGATCAAGCGGTTCCTTGCCGTTCTGTTCTGGCAATTGCTCAGTTAGAATTGCCATTGACTTCTACCGATGTGGCCGCCTACTCTCAGTCTGACCCCACACTGTCACAGCTATTGAACTGGGTCCTGAGAGGCTGGCCTGCGGGTGAGTTACCACCTCAGTTCAAGCACTTCAAGAACAGACAGTGGGAGCTTTCTATACATTCAGGCTGCCTACTGTGGGGCGACCGTGTGGTCATCCCAACGGTCCTCCGACAACAGATTCTGCAACGTCTCCATGAAAGTCACCCCGGAGTAAGCAGAATGAAGGCCCTTGCTCGCAGTTTCGTTTGGTGGCCAGGGTTAGATGCAGAGATCGAAGCCTGGGTCGCCAAATGCGAAACCTGCCAGCAGTCCCGACCATCTCCTCCTTCCTCTCCCTCCCGGGAATGGGAGATGCCTCGGGGTCCCTGGTCTAGAATACATATAGATTTCGCTGGCCCCTTTCACGGCCAGACTTTCCTTATAGTTGTGGACGCGTATTCTCGATGGGTGGAAGTATTGCTCATGCACTCCACTACATCTGACAGTACTGTGCGAGCCTTGCGACGATTGTTCGCAATCCACGGGTTGCCGGACACAGTAGTGTCCGACAACGGCCCGCAATTCACGTCTACAATGTTCCAAACATACCTGGCCGAGCAAGGGGTCCGCCACGCGCTGGTTGCCCCTTACCACCCGGCCAGCAATGGCCGAGCGGAAAGGGCGGTTAGATCTGCCAAGGAGGCTTTGGGCCATCTAAACCGTGGAGACTGGCAGGCAAGGGTGGATGCTTACTTATTGGCACAGCACTCCACACCTTGCCCCCTGACACAGAAAAGCCCCGCGGAGATGTTGATGGGCAGGCGCCTGCGGACCACCCTGGATAGATTGCATCCCGTCTATTCAGGAATTCAGTCTGGCAACCTGGGGCCTCCAACCCCCTCCCGCACTTTTACGCCTGGGGACCTGGTTTGGGCTAGAAACTATGGAGGAGAGACGAGATGGGTGCCTGCAATTATAACCGAAATAACAGGGCCCGTTTCCTACAGGATTCGAGTTTCAGATGGATCAACCTGGAGAAGACACCTGGATCAATTGAGACAACGACGGTCATCAGAAAATGATTCTCAAGCTGACACGCAAGGTCCTGGCTTAACCGTTTCTCAGCCAGACCTGAACCCGCAACCGCAGTTAAATAACCACAACTCTCCAGCCTTCTCCAATCCAGGCCAGCCTAGCTCAGTATCACAGCCCAGCAGTGCTTCTCAATCCGGAGTTGAAAACCCCAACCCATTACGTTTAGGCCAACATAGACCTAGCCTTCCCCTTCCAGAGGCCGCCTACCGGCCTAGTCATAAGCCGTCAACATCCTCGGCCGCGCCCCCTTCGCCCAGCTTACCATTCAGTGGGAGTCATCCATTCAGGGTTCCTCTGCCATCAGACGTCACCTGGAGCTTCACTCCCCGAGGGGAGGAGCTCAGACAGGGACATCAATGCGATGATCTGCCTGCAATGCAATTGCAGCGTTCGGGGCGTGTCCGCCGTTCTCCTGTATACTTACAAGACTACGCGTGCGCAAACATCACGCATGCGCACAGCTGGGGGGGAAGAAGTGTTGTATAGTAAAAGTTAGTCCTCGCTGTTACGAATGACAGCCCGGCAGCAGCCAGGCGCGTCTTAGCCAATCAGACGCGCCTGTCAGTTGCCGGGCGAGTCTGAGGAACTATAAAAGGCAGACTCGTTCAAACTGTCAGTTGTTCAGCACCAGAGCAGACGAACACTCCAGTCCAGCTGGAGCTGCTTCTCTGCCTCTCTCTCTACACAGATCATCCTTCTGTTGCTACATTGTTAAACCAGCACCCTGCCTGGTTGTTACCTGTTACTGTTACAAGTTGTGTTAAAATAAATTGGTTACAGAGTTACCGGACACGAGCCTCTGTCTCATTCCTGAAGATATAATACTTCTCCATCTGAAAAAAAAATACTTTCATGGTGCAAATCTTGGGATGCAATGAAGGATAGGAAGAAAGAGAGGATGCAAACCAAGGGTAAACATACAACAAAATTAAGATTTCCCACATCCGTAGACCATCTTATAATTAAATAGGAGGAAGAAAGCCAGATTCTACACAAAATTGTCTTCCTCTTTGAGAGAATGTTCAAAAAGTAAAAAAATTGGAACTTTGATGTCATATTATGTTGATGGGAGCAAGATTATTTTAGGCACGAAAATTGAAGGACACTTTGATTCCTACAATGGATGGATGGCTGCAAAAGTTGATGGAGACAGCAGAGATGTCTAAATCGATTGCTTTGATTAAAGAACAAAAACACAATTACTTTTGTTTCTACTTGGAAACCGCTTTTGGACTTTGTGCTTGAGCTGGAGGAAAATGAAACTTCGATTTTGGGTTTTGCCGATTAGATAGCTTTTTGTTACAAAAATGGCTAGGTTATGTAAAAGTAGAAAGTTGAGGTTTGATGGTATTATCTTTTTTTACTGCAGTAAAGGAAGTCAGAAGTCAATGTCTTTTCTTTCTTTCCCCCCCTTTCTCCACACTTTTCCCTTGCCTTCTCCCTGATTTGCATTCATGTCTTTATGCTAAATTGCCGTTTCTCTCTAAAAATGTTGAGAACTTTGGTGGCATTTTACATCTGTTTACATTTTACATCCCCCAAACAATCCACCCATGTTTTTTTTACTCACGAATTTAAAGTTAGCATACGGTTTTCAGTTCTGCTCTTTTAATACAATTGGTTTCTGCTCTGGAAGAGATGCAAGTCAGAAACAATAACTTCCAACTTCTGCTGGAACTTGTGTTTGTTGTTAACTCCAATGCCTGTGTAGAGCATTGATACTATAACAGACAAAAATGAATTCAAAGGATTTATTTTATGTTTTACACCAGTCATAAGTTCCCCTTCCAAATGCCAATAAAAGAGACCATTTGTAGCTCAGGGTTGAAATGATGGGTCTTTGGTGTTGTCTGAGCTTGATTTTTTTTTCTTGCAGATATGTTTTCTTACAGGCAAGCTATTGCATTGCTCGTTCCACTTATTATGTTTCTTCCATTGTGGAATCTGCTAATTTAGCCTTGAGATGAATTAAACAAACAGGAGATAAACAGGACAAACTCTTAATTAATCGAGTAGATTACCCTGATGGTAGCATTTTTTCCTTGTACAATGGCTAGGTTATGTAAAAGTAGAAAGTTGAGGTTTGATGGTATTATCTTATTTTACTGAAGTAAAGGAAGTCAGAAGTCAATGCCTTTGTGCTTCTAAGTTCAATACAAGATTTAATGTATAAAGCTGGAACAGCTTATGATGGCATGCCTATTTATATATTAATACCACTTTATAATGCCTTGGTAAGGCCACACTCGGAACACTGCATTCAGTTCTGGTCGCTACGATGTAGAAAAGATGTGGAGACTCTGGAAAGAGTGCAGAGAAGAGCAACAAAGATGATTCGGGGACTGGAGACTAAAACATATGAAGAAAAGTTGCAGGAACTGGGTATGTCTAATTTAATGAAAAGAAGGACTAGGGGAGACCTGATAACAGTGTTCCAATATCTCAGGGGTTGCCACAAAGAAGAGGGAGTCAAACTATTCTCCAAAGCACCTGAGGTTAGAACAAGAAGCAATGGGAAACTAATCAAGGAGAGAAGCAACTTAGAACTGAGGAGAAATTTCCTGACAGTGAGAACAATTAATCAGTAGAAAGCTTGCCTCCAGAGGTTGTGAATGCCCCAACACTGGAAGTCTTTAAGAAGATGTTGGATAGCCATTTATCTGAAACAGTATAGAGTTTCCTGCTTAGGTAGGGAGTTGGACTAGAAGACCTCCATGGTCCCTTCCAACTCTGCTATTGTATTGTATTGTATATTCTTTAACCATGCTTACTTTGATATCTTTCTTGTGAAAGCTTGAAAAGTAAGCGAGGGTTGTTACCCAAGTGTTGTTGTGTGGATATAATATGAACAGTAGTTCTAGTCAAATGGAAAAATATGTTTTTCTCTTCCATCGATATTTTGGCAAATCATTTGTGATCAAGACCTTGTTCGTTTTGACTGACTGCCTCATCAACTCTAATGTTCTCTCAGTGGTATGGACAACATTTGGCCGCAGACAGCATGAAACAAAGGAAGAAAACATGGGGCTCACCAATGTTAATGAAGATTTATTCCAGAATGACATTTGATCAGAACTGCTGGGTGAATTCTAAGATTTCATTAGTTAAAGACAGAGAGGCGTCTGTCTGATTAAAAAGTGGGAAAAAACCAGTAGGGGGCTCCCATAAATTACCACAGCTCAATTAGGTGCAGACAGTTTAGTGAGTGTTTATTACCGGCAGAAATGACGATTTTTCCAATTAGATTAAAAGGTTTGGAAAACAACAATTCTAGTGCTTAGTGATTTAAACCCTTTGGTGGAATAATGCATTGTGAGAAACAGCATTGATTAAAAGCAAACTGATAAGTTATTTGGGCTGCCTTCTTGTTTAGCAATGGAGCGCCTGCTGCTGCAGAACAATTTACCTCTCATGATCAATGCGTGGACTTGGCTAATTTTCTCCTTGGCCTGAAGATTTATATAAATGTAAAGGGCAGCTAAATCACTGTGGAAAATACCAACATGATTTATCTGAGGTAATCATGAAGGAAGCAGAGCTGCATAAATCATAGCCAATGTATCCCTGCCCCACTGAGCCCTTCAGGCTGGCATCTCTGCCCCAGACATGGGTTGGTGGGAAAAAAAAATATCAGAAGGAATCTTCATTCTAGGGGCCCAGAGCTAGACATGAAAGAGACACTCAATCAAAAGTGGGAGTTTATTGGGTGTTTCTGAAGCAATTACTCTCTGTCTCCAGAAGTGAGTAACGTCATTCAGAGTTGGCTGAAATTCCACCATTTAAGTGTCTTTCTTGTATTACTACTATTTCCAGTGTTGTTGTTGTTAGTTGCGAAGTCATGTCCGACCCATCGTGACCCCAAGGACAATGTTCCTCCAGGTCTTCATGTCCTTTACCATCCTCTGGATTCCATTTAAGCTCATGCTGACGGCTTCAGTGACTCCATCCAGCCACCTCATTCTCTGTCGTCCCCTTCTTCTTTCGCCCTCAATCTTTCCCAGCATTAGGTTCTTCTCCAGTGAGTCCTTCCTTCTCATTAGGTGGCCAAAGTATTTGAGTTTCATCTTCAAGATCTGGCCTTCTAAAGAGCAGTCAGGGTTGATCTCCTAATACACACACAGACAGTCTGTGTGTATGTATATGTACTGTACATGGAATCATGTGTTGATTTTGACCTTGAACTACTCACTATTGTTTATTTATAGCGTGGTTCCTAGCACAAAACTCAAATAGGTCCTGAGTCCAGTGGTATCCTCCTTCTGTAACACATCTTCCAATTGCTCTAATCTCATGGGAAAAGGAAGAAGAGATTTGGACTTGGATAAGGAAAGAAAGAAAAAAGAATGATAGCTACATTTGTCATGCATCGTATTTGACAGATCTCTTTCATGCTTGTATCCCACAAGCACTTCAGCTAAAAAATTTGGGGAGAGCCCAGTTATTTATTCTATCTAAAGTCCTATATTTTCTTGACACAAAGGGGATCTTAAACCACACATTTACCAAGCATTAAATCTGGTTTTTGGAACAAGTAAGCACAAATGCTTCTGGCACAGGCATAAGCATGATGTGAAGGCATCAGTAATTTACCACTGTTGCTTCTCAGGAAACTGATATTTCGAGCTGCCCCAGAGGGAAGATAACTTTTAGCAGAACCCTTCCTTACCTTGCATCTTGTCAAGGCATAGCCATAGAATGTCTAAACTCTGCATCTACTCATGAAAGGTGCATAGGAGCATCCCTGCATAAACAAGGATTCAGAATGACTATTGGAATGGGCTAGCACCATCTATCATCATCTCCTACTTTCTATGCTCACTGACCTGGTCCCACATCTCCAACTTTGAAATTTGGAAAGGCAACTCTAAAGAAGATTTCTACAAGCTTTACTGGGGTTCATGATTGTTCTGACCTAGGCTTCCCCAGCAGCACGAAGCCGAGTCCTCGTCCCGATAAACCCCTTTTAATTAATTTACAGTGAATTCCTCTCCAGTAAAGTCTTTCCTCTCCCACAATCTTTCAAGATAGTTCACAATTACCGACCTTTATCAGGCTTGGAGAGTGGCCAGGCCAATATCTTTCAGACACTGCAATGCTTGGAAAGAATGCAGGAATGAACTAATTGTCTCCTGCAAACACCCCTCTCCTTTTGCTCCTCTTTTATTCCCTATGGGAGGGGCCATTCACCATCCACCTGTGGCCTTACTCCCAAGTTGACCCTTATTCCTTAGCTGTTCCCTTCATCTGGCAGCTCTGCATATGTGCACACTTTGATCAGGCTCCAGCTGTTCTTCTGCCTCACTGATGTCTGACTCCAAAGGCAGCTGATAACTGTCAGACAGCCCTGGCCCCTTCTCTGCCTCCAATGCAGAGCCCACATCAGAGCCTTCCCCAGACTCCAGGATTGGCCCATGTTCCTCCCCAACCTCCTCACTGTCTGAGTCTGTTGCCACCTTTGCTGGCCACTGGCGGGCCACCACAATGATTGCCACAAGAGTTGGAAGGGACCTTGGAGGTCTTCTAGTCCAACCACCTGCCTAGGCAGGAAACCCTATACCGTTTCACACAAATGGCTATCCAACATCTTCTTAAAGGCTTCCAGTGTTGGGGCATTCACAACTTCTGGAGGCAAGCTGTTCCACTGATTAATTGTTCTCACTGTCAGGAAATTTCTCCTCAGTTCTAAGTTGCTTCTCTCCTTGATTAGTTTCCACCCATTGCTTCTTGTTCTACGCTCAGGTGCCTTGGAGAATAGTTTGACTCCCTCTTCTTTGTGGCAACCCCTGAGATATTGGAACACTGCTATCATGTCTCCCCTAGTCCTTCTTTCTATTAAACTAGACATACCCAGTTCCTGCAACGGTTCTTCATATGTTTTAGTCTCCAGTCCCTGAATCATCTTTGTTGCTCTTCTCTGCACTCTTTCTACAGCTTTTCTACATTGTGGCGACCAGAACTGAATGCAGTATTCCAAGTGTGGCCTTATCAAGGCATTATAAAGTGGTATTAACACTTCATGTGATCTTGATTCTATCCCTCTGTTTATGCAGCCTAGAATTCTGTTGGCTTTTTTGGCAGCTGCTGCACACTGCTGGCTCATATTTAAATGGTTGTCCACTAGAACTCCAAGATCCCTTTCACAGTTACTACTGTTGAGCAAAGTATCACCTTTACTGTACCTGTGCATTTCGTTTTTGTTGCCTAAATGTGTTCAGAGGAGCAAAGAGCAAATAACATTAAGATCTTGTCATTCAGCATGGGAAAGTCTTTAGGACAGAACCAGCAAGCATGGACCTCACCTCACCTTGGCACTTAAGCATTAACTAGGCAACTAACAAACTTCCTCCCCTAATCTAAGCCAATATTTTGACACTGACTGTCAGCAGTTTTCCAACATTTAATTACAACCATCCAGGGATGGCGACTCGTTGTCAGATGTACTCAGGCAGATTCTGGACAGCTATCAGTCAGATAAACTTTCATTTGAATTCAGGCTGTGAGCAGAGTAGCATTTGGCCTAAGTGGCCCCTTACAGCTACGCTTCTATAAAATATCTCAACAGAGCTATTTATTTTCATGCATTATAATGAAGTGGGAAGAGAGGAAACAGATGGATTGTAGTTCCTTGTTTTACACATCTGTTGTGATACACGAAATGACCCATTTGTTCCATGTCCAAGACCAGTCTATTTACAGTAGCTCATAGGTTTTGCATCCCCAAACTCATTTGCACAAGCAGAAGCAAATAAAAACTGCAGTTATTATTTATTTTTGTCATGCCGTGTTCTTATCCTGCATGATTATTTGTCTGAGTGCCAAATACGATAAAAGAAACGATTTCCCCCAAAATTGCCTTGGTGTACCCTTTAAAAAAGTGATTTGATATTGGAACTTAACATTTCCTATATCAAATCTTCGCAGATACAAGAAGTTCTGGAGAATCTCCATGCTGCTGGGTCAATGCATTTTTATGCTTTCCTAAATTAGTGTCTTGTGCAATTATCAGCTTATTATATAATGAAGTCATCGAGTAATAATAACAACAACAATAAAAAAGCATTCAGGCTGACTTGAGGTACTGGGAATTAAGGGATCATGTATCCTTTTCACAGCTAACTGTTGTGGCCCAGCAGGAGCCATTGGAGCTGCCACCAGACTACAACAGTGAGGGGCCCTCTGAGTCGGCTTTGAAGGATGTGGAGGACCCTGGACAGGGCCGACTCCGAGCAGGGCGCAGAGAGGCTGGTTGGCCACCAGGAGGCGCCTGAGCCTTGGACCAGTGGGGAGGAGACAAGGGAGTGTGATCTGGACATCAGCAGTGAGTTGTTCCTGGATACCCGGCACCGGAGAGCTAATAGGCATAAGGAACAGTTGCGCAGTTACAGGAGGTAATTGCACTCAGCTGGTGGTAATTAGGCTCCTCTCCAGACTATAAAAGGAATGATTGTGCACACGCCCCTTTTGCAGAAGTCAACGCATTAACTAATGTTGGAGAACAGTATTGTGAGCTTGGCAGGCTGCCAAGGCTTATCTGTGCCGGTTTGCTGCCAAGGTCCTGTCTGTCTGTTAATAAATTCCGTAAAGTATCTTTGGCTTGGAGTGTTTTGGTGTGGGATGAGGGGGGTCAGAACAGCTAACCATATACATATTCAACACCAGATGTTTGAGACAAAGGGAAAACCCAATCTCTTTTCAGCATCTGTAAAATCTATCAGCGACAAAGGTATGACTAGGCAGAAAAAAACACAGTAACTTCCAGAGGCTGTGTGGGCGGCAATCAGAGTAGCCAAAAAGTTGAAATCAGGTATTTGTGCTGAAATTGCAACTTTTCTAACATTTTGCAACTCACACATCTCAAATGTTTGTCACTTCATTACAGGTACTGCCCATTTAGTAGGATGTGAGCAGTGGTATATGAGCTTGCAAGTTAGTTTTTGAATTAAGGATTAAGGAGTTAATGGGGAGTATGGGTAGTCCTCAACCCACAACAACAGTTTATTTAGTGACCGCTCAAGGCAGTGGTGGGATGATTTTTTTTACTACCGGTACTGTGGGCGTGGCTTGGTGGGCGTGGTGTGGCTTGGTGGGTGTGGCAGGGGAAGGTTACTGCAAAATCCCCATTTCCTCCCGATCTGCTGGGACTCGGGAGGTAGGGAATAGATGGGGGTGGGGCCAGTCAGAGGTGGTATTTCCCGGTTCTCCGAACTACTCAAAATTTCCGCTACCAGTTTTCCAGAACTGGTCAGAACCTGCTGAATACCACCTCTGGTTCAAGATTACAACAGCAAAAAAGTGACTTATGACCATTTTCCACACTTTGTAGCATCCCCATGATCGTGTGATCAAAATTCAGAGGCTTGGCAACTGGTTCATACTTATGACCGTTGCTGTGTCCCAAAGTCGTGTGATCATTTTTTGCAACTGTTTGACGATCAAAATCAATGGGGCAACCAGATTCATTCAACAACCATGTAACTACCTTATCAACTGAAGTGATTCACTTAACAACTGCAGCAAGAAAGATAGTAAAAGGTGGAAAACTCACTTAACAAATGTCTCACTCAACAACCAAAATTTGGGGTTCAATTGTGATTGCAGGTCGAAGACCACCTGTACTACATGCACCGCAAATACAATTAAGGTTGATAAATGCGCGTGTGTGTGTAGATGATATATGAATGTGGCAATTGAGCAAAACCACAGTGGGGGGTAGAAGTGGTAACTAGGGCATGTGGAACGCAGCAGTGGGATTCACTTATTTTCCCTACTGATTTGCAAAGTTGAGTCTGCGTATGCGCACCGCCTTATGCACATGCACAGTGCTCTCACATTATGTCAGGGTTGGTGGGCGGAGCCTCCCGCGGCTGCTGCTGCCAGTTCGCCCAAACCAGAGAGAAGCAGCTGAATACCACCTCTGATGGAAGGTTATGACGTAAGAGGACAAAATAGTATAGCATAAAGCAAAGAAAAGAAAGAGAAATAGCTATATTGTGTCCCGGTAATTGTGAAACTAAGAGAAAGGGCTTGATGAAGACGTTATGGAATTAATGAATTGATGCATGGAAGTGATGTAACTTCAATTATTAATAAAATGGTGAAAGTGGGTATCAAAAAGTATGCATTGGTTCATCTAGTTGTTGTGGGTACACATGAAAGTAGGAAGCCACCATATGTTACATTCTAGTTTCATGCTGTGAAAATATCACACAACATTCTGAATGAATGCAACTCTAGAAGGAAAAATATGTATTTTGTTAAGTGACTTGAATGGATCAGTGGAAACAGATGTGGAAATACAGAAAAAGTAATAAAGCTGTTCAGGGGCCACAAAAATGACAGGGATGGTCCTTTTGGTGAATATCTGCCAAAGTCTAATTGTTTCAAGTACATGTTTTAAGCACATTCATCAATATACATGAAAAAGGAATGAATGTAAATGTATGAGCTGAGAGAGATTGATTGATCCAAGTTTCTCGGTAGCCAAATGGATGTCTTGAACAAGTTTCCCCTTGCTCAACAGCTTAACTGCTATATATAACTACCATTAATGTACAAATTATCGGCACATTTTCACTGTTTTCCCTTTAGAACTCAGAAAGTAATGGAGTGGAACAGGAGTAGGTTGCTCCAGTCGTTACTGTTGGTTCAGTGCGTGCACAATTTGTTCCATGCATGTGCGCAGTTGCCTGTAAATAGGTCTGCGCATGCGCAGAAGATTAAAAATGCCCAAAAACATGCTGTGGCGACTGGGGAACCGGTTCGGGGGTGTGGGAGCCGTTCCTACCGATTCGACGACCCAGTCGCAATTTCCACTACTGGTTCACCCAAACCGGTGCAAACCAGTAGCAACCTACCTCTGGAACGGAATCAAACATTAGGTCCATAAAATTAAAAAGAAAAAAGAAATACAGCTGATGAATTTGACTCTTGCCTCAGCCCTTCCATTCCCCATTGTGTTCGATTTTATCAAGGAACCCTTCTAAGCAACTCCTTTTATGGAACAATGGCACTTTTTAATTTAGGTTTTTTTTTAAGCATCAGGTTAGAGAGAAGCTTTTTCCCGATACAAAGGCACTCTTCCACTGCAGCTCTTTGATATACCTTCCCCGCTAATCTAAATGTGGTAATAAATCACATTTTCTTTTGGCTTCGCGTATTGATGTGAGTAGACAGCAATTCCGTTAGCTTCGGAAGGTTATTATTTTATTTCAGTTTTTTCAATAAAAAAAAACAGCCTGTGAATAGTCCTCAACCTGACGGTCTGATTGTGTGTCCTGCTCAGCTAAGCAAACTGAGCAAGTGTAACTGTTTTAGCAAGACAATTTGCTGAAAATTCTGAGCCATGCTATACAATTGCCATACTATAGAACAGCTGGATTTACTGTTAAGGGCCTACAAAAATTTCAGTCAGGGTAAAACTAATCAAGGACGTGACATTAAACTTTCTTGCTTTTTTTTTTTAAAGTTTGTGTTCCACTCATAATTAACTGGATCTTTGCCTATGAAGCAGCCAATATTTGATTCCCCATCCCATGCTTCTTTGAAGAGACCCAATAGAATGGGCTGAAGCTAAAGTCTCCTTTAATGGCACTGTGAAAACCTGAGGCATCTGGGAAATGTAGCAGTGCACTAAATTTGATCTATATCATCCTCGTCTCCTTTTTATGATGCCATAATTAGGGGTGGGATTGAAAAAATTGGGCAACCAGTTCTCTGCCCGGTTGTTGGGTGGGCATGGCCATGGGGCGTGGCCTCCTTGGCCTCCTCACTGGGGGGGGGTTCACCCTCCCCAGGTTGCAGGGGTTCTCCTCGAGCCTCCGGGAAGACAAAAATGACCTCCCGCAGATTCCGAAGGCCCCCTGGAGGCTGGAAATGGCCCTGTTTATGGACTTCTGGAACTTCCAGTAGGCCCATTTTTCACCCTCCCCAGGCTCGGGAGGTTTTGCTCAAGCCTCCAGGAGGGCAAAAACGGTCTCCCCCAGGTTCTGGAGGCCCTCCAGAAGCTGGAAATGGCCCTATTTCTGGACTTCCGGTAGGTCCGTTTTTCACCCTCCCAGAGCCTCCGTGTGTGCCCTGTACTTTCCTGGGATGATAAATGGGCCACGTGGAGACTCCTGGAAGGGAGTCGGGCAAGCAGGTCCTTGCAACAACCGTTTCAGCGAACCAGATGCAAATTAGCATCCAGTTCACCTGAACCAGTGCAAACCGGATGAATTCCACTCCTACCCATAATCCTTTGTGGGGTGGAGTCTGAGCAACTGAATGGAGCAGAGTATTTACTGGCAGGATGCCCTTCCTGTTGCCAATGCAGAATTTTATTCAGCAGATCAATTCTCATTGTGCCCAGAGAGAAATAACTGCCTCTACCTAGGATCGAACTCACAGTCAATAACGACCTCCACCTCTAGGCCACCATACTACTCTACTGGATTTGATCCATATGATGCCACTAATATCCTATGAAAATGATGGTGGTCATTCTTTTCATTACTATTATGCATGTTTTAGGGAAGGAGAAAGCAAGGAAGGGGATAAGGGATGAAAAGACACCCAAACACCCTCATTTGGAATCATGAAGGAGGCAATTAAACTGAAATCTGGAAATTGTCCTGTGTTCCTAGTTAAACGTGGAGGAAGATCTGCTTAATTTGGAACCAAATGAACCAAATGTATGACTTATCCAAATAAAATCCAATTCTCCATAAACTCAGTGCATAAACTCACCAAATACACCCAAGGTGAGTTTATGCCCAATCGACACCAGCAACACATAAGGTAAAAGGTAAAGGTTCCCCTCAAACATATGTGCTAGTCATTCCTGACTCCAGGGGGCAGTGCTCATCTCCATTTCAAAGCTGAAGAGCCAGCGCTGTCCGAAGACATCTCCGTGGTCATATGGCCGGCATCACTAAACACTGAAGGAGAACGGAACGCTGTTACCTTCCCACCAAAGGTGGTCCCTATTTTTCGACTTGCATTTTTACATGCTTTCGAACTGCTAGATTGGCAGAAGCTGGGACAAGTAACAGGAGCTCCCTCCGTTACATGGGGATTCGCATTGCTGAACTGCCGACCTTTCTGATTGACAAGCTCAGCATCTCAGCCATTGAGCCACCCCACCCCACCGGGAGCAACATATAGCCATATCAATTTTATATCAGCTGGTTTTCCTTGTTTTGGGAAGTGGCAGAAAATAAACTAATGAGAAATTGTATATCAATGGTTGGCATAATACTAGTAAAACCAACCATGCAGATAATAAGAGACATATTCTGTTTTCTTCATATGTAGCTTTAATTACATTCATGATCCTACAGTTGCATACAAAAGCATTGAAGGTGGCAGATCATTTCCATGGTCTCCATCTGCAGCATATATTAACAGATAGTGCCTATTAGAGGAAAAAAA
Source organism: Thamnophis elegans (assembly GCF_009769535.1). NCBI lineage: Eukaryota > Metazoa > Chordata > Lepidosauria > Squamata > Natricidae > Thamnophis > Thamnophis elegans. The sequence goes on along the minus strand of NC_045549.1, from coordinate 19,965,581 downwards.
GATGCTTAGAGTAATGCCTGAACTATGCTTTGATTCAACAGCTCTTGACTAACTTGGAAAGCCTCTACTGCTTTTTGCAAGCTTTATGCAAAAACCAATTGCATCAATTGGTTCTTTTCTTCACACATGTCCATTCGACACCAAGGAAAGTAATCCTTTCTTACAAGATACTGTTGTGATGTTAGAATACATCTCTTTGCTTTATGTTTACATCACTTCACCACTATAATTCATAGTGCATGCTAAATAACCCCATTAAGTGGAAGTAGGAAAAGTGACAAGCCATTTATGGATTATGTGAAAGTAATTGAAGAGGGTGATGGGACAGCTCCTTTATTTAATTTAGCTTTAAACCATGGAAGATGTGTGTGTGTGTGTGTAATATTTCTCAGGTCATTTAATTTATATATCTTTGAGAGGCTGACACACATAATGGAGTTTTGCTGCAACTTAAACACTGGTTTATTTTAGAAGAATATTATTTATTTATTTGCTTAATCTACTCTACAGGAGTTGAATCTCATGGGTTTTTGGGCTCAAAATAAACACAGGGTGTTGAAATGTATCTGACATTCCATAAGGATATGGTTGTAATAGTAGGAGAATTGTGTCTCCCCCTGTACCCATTCATGATTATGTATTAAAATCAAACACAACATGGCAACAGAGACTGGAGGGTTCAGAAAACTGAATTTTTAAACCCAGAGAACGTATTTCCCATTTTCCCATGTTCAGTTTTCCTTTGCTTTACAGACGTGTGAATGTCACCAATGCAAACATTGGTGACAAAGTTACTTTTTCATCACTCTTGTCATGTGAATGGGTGCTATATAAGTCAATCACTAAGCAAGGATATATGCTGGGGGGAAAGGGAATAAATGATTAGCGCAACTTCTAGTATGACAGAGCAAACTTGCAATGAAAAGCCAACAAAAATGGTCTCACAATAAAGCCACAACATTTGTCTAAGGAACCTGCCATAACATTGTCCTTCTGTGGTTGTTCTGTTCCCTTCCGAACCCCCAATTTCACGGTTTACGGAGTTTTATTCAAGTTTATCAACCCTCACACAATCCCACTACAAAAGTTGGCTTCTGAACGCACTTCAATTCTTTCACATTTACCATATTTCTAGATGTTTGTGTCATCTGCATATAGATAAAATTTAGTCAGTGAGAAAGAAATCTCTCTTGATATATGGTATAATAAATATAGAAGGGAACATAAATATAAAATGGTGAAAAATTACTATGTAAGTGCAAGGCTTCATGTTTTTATACTCCCACGCTATCTCATTACAACCCAGTCGTTTTTAAAAAGCCAACGTCTTCCATATATAGATTTGTAGACTGTTTCCCATGCTATATGATTCGTAATTATCTGTCATTTATCTACTGGAAAAGTTCCTTTCCTGCCATTCTTCAGAAGCAAAATGCTTCCTTATTCATGTATATCCCTGCATTTCGAACATGAATATATATTGAATTCTGAATCAAGGACAGTATCTCTTGGGCGGCTGGGGTTTATACTTAAAATCCACATTTCAAAGAGCGATCTGGGCCAGCTTAAAAAAAAATAGATGGGCCATGACATGATCTTTATTTATTTTTTAATTTAATTTAAAACAAATGTAATTAAATACAGATGATGTAGTTAATCTCAATATATTTACTATATATACTTGTATACTAGCCCATCTGAATCCTTTTAAGTCAAATAATTTCTTTGAAGATTTGTGCAGCCTGGATGGGCAGGAGGTAGGCAAGCAGGGAAACAGGCAGACAGGCAAATGGGGATAGGTTTGGCAAATAAAAACTAAGAAGTTTTGTACAGATTTTAAAATCCATAAGCGGATATGTTTTCAAACATCTTTGCTAGCAAATGCCACTTGTAATACATTTGATACAGGTTCTCCTTATATGTAGTAGTCATTGTCAATTTGTAATTTCTCTCCCAAAGTTTTTGCCATTTATCTAATTCTATAGTATATCCAAACTTTTTGCCCATACTATCATGTAACAACTGAAATCTTGACCAGAAGTTGCTCCCTTAAAAAAATCAGTGCTTGGAGTATGGAATAATGTGCTTGGACTTTTAAAAGAATGCCGAGGTTTAATTGTGGATGTGTGCTATTTTTTTCAATATGATTACTGTCAAGATCTGAACCCCTTGGGTTATGACTTGAGATGTGGAACTGTCACAATAAAACTGCAAAAACTTTGTGGAGGCACCGCTTCTTTTGATTTATTGTTTTCAGCTTTAAGGCATTTCTGATTTTGTTCTCACACATGAAACGCAGCAGAGATGCCCAATCGTTTTTGAGTTGGCAGGCACAGTGGGAGATCTTGGAATACTAAATACTAATAGGTGCAGCCAGGACAAAAGTCAAATCTGATGCCATGTGATTTATATTTAAATGTAATAAAATGTCAATAGGTTTAATCGAATTATTCTCTGGTTATATGGTCAACAATTTTCCCTTTCTGTCACATTAAAAACTGTAACTTGGAAACAACATTTGGAAGTTCTTCAGGGGAAGAAACATACGGATCTCTTTCAGGTTTTTTCTTTTTCCTTTTTCCTTGATTTGATGATGTTGGTTCTGATTTATGGTCAGGAGAAGAAGGAAGGGAGAAAGGGGTAAGATATAATATATCATCCATGTAGTGATTAAGTTGATGGTCTAATCACTCTGCCTCAAAATGGGAGATGAAAAAAATCTACCAATTAACCCACATTGAATCCATGTGGTAGATTAGTTCTTAACAGAAAGGTAGTCCTTGACTTATAACAGTTCTTTTAGTGACCGTTCAAAGTTAGAGCGGTGCTGGCAAGAGTGACTTTTGATCATTTTTCACACAACCATGCAGCATCTCTATGATCACGTGATCAAAATTCAGCCACCTGGCAACTGGCTCATATTTATGACAGTGTCCTGGAGTCATGTGATCCTCCTTTCCAATCTTCTGACAAGCAAAGTCACTAGGGAATCCAGATTCACTTAATGTTACTAACTTAAGAACTGCAGTGTGTCAGGGTTCCAAGTTTTACGCCCATAGCAAACAGAACTCCAAGGCAGGTAGGAAAGAATAGTTTTATTGGACATATCATATTGGCACAGGCTCATGAAAACCAACTCTGAATGTTCCTGCGGTTTTCACATAATTAAAAGTAAAAGTTTCCCCCCTTCCTCACATGATCCAATCAAAGTGCATCCGGGTTGCCTAGTAACTTCACTCCTCCTCTCTCTGACCACCTGTGGCAATGTCCTTGGTCCCCAAGGGAAAGTATTTTGTTTTGACTGCAAAACCCCGGCTATTTCTATTCCCCCCTCCATATTCTTCAGCTCCAATGTGGCAACACTTGAAGCCTCAAAATGGCCTTGCTCAGGTCAGCTTCAGGATTGACATAGTGATTCACTTAACAATTGTGGCAAGAAAAGTTTTATTGGACATATCATATTGGCACAGGCTCGTGAAAACTGACTCTGAATGTTCCTGCGGTTTTCACATAATTAAAAGTAAAAGTTTCCCCCCTTCCTCACATGATCCAATCAAAGTGTTATCTGGGTTGCCTGGTAACTTCACTCCTCCTCTCTCTGACCACCTGTGGAAATGTCCTTGGTCCCCAAGGGAAAGTATTTTGTTTTGACTACAAAACCCCAGCTATTTTTATTTCCCCTTCTTATTCTTCAGCTCCAGTGTGGCAACACTGAAGCTTCAAAATGGCCTCGCTAAGAAAAGTCATACACTGGAGTAAATTCTACTTAACAAATATCTCACTCAGCAACAGAAATTTTGGGCTCAATTGTGATCATAAGTTGAGGACTACTGTATAAAAAGTTCCTCATGCTGTGGTGGATTGATTTGGATTGATATATTCCTGCTTACTTTCTGTTTTTCCCCAAACTAAATTGAAGTAAAAAATGCCTTATGTTCATGTAATTTTATTGGCAACTGTACACAAGTAATTTTTGACTGTCATGTTCTGAGAGCTGTTTTATTTTACAGTATAACTCACATACAGTATGCCCTGGTTGACTCCCATTCAGATACTAACCAGGTCTGATCTTGTTGGTTGTTTGAAGACAGATAGCTTCTGCACTACATTAAAACAGCTGCAAAAGGGAGAAATGCACAGAAGAAAGTATAGGACCAAGTTAAAATCTTACTTCTTGATTTAACAGTTTTCTAATGTAGAAAGTCAGCATCTACCCTCCAGAAGAATGAAATATTTTGGAAAATATTTAAAAGGCAGAACATTTCTCTAAAAGAGAAATGGAGAAACATGCTCTTAAAGGCAGAAATTAGATTTAGTCTTTCTTAATAGCCTCCAGGAGATTTTGTGCCCATTAAGAAAGATTGGGCCAACTATTCAGAATCCAGTCCCAGTTTCCCTGCCCCAAGCAGAAACTTAGGAGGCCAGCTTTTAGAAATGCAGATTTGGCAATCCATTCAGAAAGATTGGGTTGGGCAGAAACTCTAGATAAGCAACAAACAAAAGGTTGACAAAATTAGCTCCGACAAACACCTAGGATTTGCATTTCCTCTTTTGCCTATAAAGCCAGATATGACCCCTGCATGACAGCCATAGGAATCTGACAACAGCCAATAGAATATAAACAGATAGGTCCTTGCACAGGAACAGGAAGCTCAAATACAAATCCCAAAAGAAGGTATAAAAACCACCCACTCTCAACTCCATGTGTTCAGCTGCGCCAGGACCGTGTGCTTGATGATTCTGCTTCATCATTAAACCATCTTTCCAATCAGCCTCCATGTTTTTAGTATCTTTCTCCCAGCTTGGAACCGAACCAGATCAGGAGTGAATTCCTCCAGGTTCAGCCCGGTTCGACTGAACTGATAGGAACGATTGTCCTTGGTTCTGCGAACTGGTAGTAAAAAAAAGCTTCCAAGTATCACGTGGCTCAGCTGTGAGCCGCGCAATCGTTGGAAGATTTCCCCCCGCTTTTTAAAGTATTTCCCCCCTACCAGTTGAGGTGAACCGGCAGGGAAAAAAATGCTTTAAAAAGCTAAAAAAATAGCTGAAAGTGAAAGAAAGAGTTGGCCACGCCCAGTCAGTCATGTGGCAGTCCCCCCAAGCCATGCCCACAGAACTGGTGGGGGGAAAATTAGATTTCACCACTGAACTAGATGGATATTTCTTTCAACATTAATCATAGGCAGAGTTTTTCCTTTGCATGCTATCTTTGATCAAGGTCTTGAGCTGCAACCTACTGCATTTTTCGGAATATAAGACACACCAGAGTATAAGACACACCAAGATTTTGAAGAGGCAAATTAAAAAAAAGTTTTTGCACTCTGCAGACCTCCCAAAAACAGCCCCATTTTTTGACAAAAAAACACAGCCCTTTTTACAGAGTGCTCCTGGGGGCTGTGGGGGCAAAAATGAGAAAAAAATGACCCATTTTTTGCTCATTTTTGCCCTCCCGAGCCCCCAGGAGGGCTCTGGAAGCCTCCTAAAAGCTATGCATGGCCATTTTTACAAAGGGGGTTGGGTTTTGGGAGGCCAAAAATGCTGTATTCAGTGTATAAGACGCACCCAGATTTTCACCCTCTTTTTTGAGGGAAAAAGGTGTGTCTTATGCTCCGAAAAATATGATACTTTGCAGGCATATTGGATTACATTCTCCAAAAAAGATAAAGAAAACAGAAGGGCTTTGTTAAGGATGCTCAAATCCAAGTAATGCAAACCTTCAGCCCAACTCCCACAATGATAATTTAAAGAGAAGAATACAAAAACCCTAGGAGAAAGACGTTTAACAGATCCACTCCTAAGATGATCACCATCTAATATGAAAAGCCGTTACTTGATTTGTGAGTCAATCTCTGTGGGTGATATATCATCCCCATTTAGGGAAATGATGCGCTATGAAAATGCATTATTTTAAAAAAGCACGCAGAATGGCTGAATACCAATCTCCGCGTGTGAACGGCATAAGGATTCTCAAATCTACCCAACGTCTGATGATTTCTGGGTGTTTTTCATTTGCTTGGCTGCTTAAGCAAGCATTTTAAATGGAAATGCACTTGACATTTTTTGTGTGACTAGTGTAATCAAACAGCATTAGAATTCAGCGGATGTCGCCGAGGATGATTAAACAAATTTCTCACTCATTCAAATTTCTTCTTAATGGGAAAACAGAGGAAAAGTCTTGCTGATGGAAATGATCCCCAGATGGAAAATGATGTCTCAAAATAAGTACAGACACGAATGCTTATTTTCCTTCCATTAACATATGCGTAAGAGAATACCCGTACTAGTTTTTTTAAAATGTTTACGATCAATTAATTCCTGAAGTTTAGCCATGGCTTAAGAAAAAAACAACACAACTCAATTGCAGATTGGTCCATTCCCAGTCTCCTCACAAATAAAGTGTGAGGAAGAGAAGAAGGATGAGAAGAAAACATTTTTTGTGTCAAAATTAAAGCCTTAATATCTTTTCCTCATAAGGATATAGGTACATGTTCTGACCCCCCCTCGTCCCACACCAAAGCACGCCGAGCCAAATATACTTTAAGGAATTTATTAACAGACCAACAGGTCCTTGGCAGCAAACCAGCACAGACAAGCCTTGGCAGCAATCCAGCACAGACAAGCCTTGGCAGCAATCCAGCACAGACAAGCCTTGGCAGCAATCCAGCCTGCCAAGCTAGCCACAAAAGTTCTCCAACTTTTAGTCAATGCGTTGACTCCTGCAACGGGGCGTGTGCACAAGCAGTCCTCTTATAGTCTTGAGAGAAGCCTAATTACCACCAGCTGAGTGCAATTATCTCCTGTAACTGTGCAACTGTTCCTTACGCCTATCAGCTCTTCAGTGCCGGGCATCGAGGAACAATTCCCTTGGCTCCTCCCCACTGCTCCAATGCTCAGGCGCCTCCTGGTGGCCAACCAGCCTCTCTGCACCCTGTCCAGGGTCCTCCACATCCTCCAGAGTCGACTCATAGGACCCCTCGCTGTCGGAGTCTGATGGTAGCTCCAACAGCTCCTGCTGGGCCACAACAGGTACATATATAACTTTTTCCCACTGAACCTAAGAACTGTGCTTAAATGCTGATATTGGGTACAGAACATTGTTATTAAAGAATCCTGGAATACTTCACTGATCTGCAGTATTTTACAATATCCTTTGGAGCAGGGCCCATGGGTCGGATGCGTCACACGCTGGCCACGTCAACCCCCGGTTTAGTGAAAGGGAGAAAAGTCCTGCTATGTCATGTAACGCCGCCATAACGACATGAGTTTGACACCCCTGCCCTAGATAACTCTAACAAAGGAGTATGGCTTTGTGTTATATCTAAAAAATTAGGCACTGTTTTTGCAGCAAATGAATCCAACAACAGCATATATCCCCTGAAAGAAATCTCCAAGCAGTGGTTTTATCCAGTGGTAGAATTCAGCCAGTTTGCACCACTTTGGGGGAACCAGTTGTTAACTTTCTGAGCAGTTTGGTGAACTGGTTATTGGAAGAAATCATTAGGGCAGAGAACCGATTGTTAAATTATTTGAATCTCACCATTGATCTTATCCCCTTTGAAGCAAAATAAATGTCCCTGTTTTGTTGAAAGTTGGCTGTTTCTAAATTGTTGGAGGGGCAAAAAAATAATTGAGCAGCATCTGGGAGCCTGCTATACATATATTAAGTTGGTTTGCGAAGCTTTTTTAAAAGTGTAGGAGATTTGCTAATTAAGATAACTTTATGGTCCGATATGCTTCTCACCTTTTGGTGATGTATATGTCCAATTCAGGTATTCTTAAAATGGTGAACATTCTAAGCAAGCTCTACCTCTTAGTGTTAACTTCAATTGTTTCAGCTCTTTCCAGACAACAATTTGTGGCCATTGGCTTCCACGCCAACAATTATCCAGCAGAGTTCTGACTTACGGGGAAATATATACATGTACACTAATGCTAGAAGACTTTGTTCCTTTAGACTCTAATCACAGAAGTTGTGATTAGCAACACATATAGGGAAGGAGTCTCTCATAGCTAAATATAGCTTTTAAAGCTGTGGATTTAGTAGCTTTCTTTGGAATCAGCCAAGGTTATTTTAAGGGACACAGTGGCTCAGTGGCTGCTGAGCTTGTCGATCAGAAAGGTTGGCAGTTTGGCAGTTCGAATCCTAGCGCCACGTAACGGAGTGAGCTCCTGCTACTTGTCTCAGCTTCTGCCAACCTAGCAGTTCAAAAGCATTTAAAAATGCAAGTAGAAAAATATGAACCACCTTTGTTGGGAAGGTAACAGCGTTCTGTGCGCCCTTGGCATTTAGTCATGCCGGACACATGACTACGGAGACATATTTGGACAGTTCTGGCTCTTTGGCTTTGAAACAGAGATGAGCACCTCCCCCTAGAGTCGGGAATGACTAGGACATGTGTGAGGGGAACCTTTATCTTTATTTTTCTAAGCTATGTTTAAATTCTTGGTACTACATCGACTTATAGTAGGTAGAAGCATCATAAATATTGATTATTCACCTGAGACACATATCATACAAAATATCCTTTTACTCACTCTGGAAAGACTGATATAATTATGAGGATAAATGAGAGAGAATTAGCGATCCTAACTGAGGAAGACAAATGTGATCTGATAGGCTTCACTGAAACCTAATGAGCTACCTGATACTCATGATTGTATGTAACAATGGAAGGGTACTTAAAAAAAAAAAGAAGCAGACATAGCAAGAGTCCAGCTATCCACTCTATATAGAGTAAGATATTCAGAAAGCAGAGTAAAGAAATCCCATTAGAAGTCGTTTCTCTGAGAGTTTATTGTAAAACTAGGCAGGCCAAATAAACAAACAAGGCTTTTCTGGATTAGATGAACAGTCTTTCAAAGACATATGTCATTATAATGGAGGATTTCTACTATCCTGACATCTGCTGGGAATCTCACTCTGCCAAGACTAAATTATTATTCTTGTTTTCCTGACAACTTCATTTGTCCAAAGATGGACAAGAGAGAGGAACGCGTGGAAGAAATAAAGGTGACTATAACTTTGGGAAAGTAATCACGTTATCCTTGTAATATCCGAGAAAAGAGAACGGAGAAGAGTCACATCTGGGTACTGAACCTCAGGTCAGTGAATTTGCATGAAGTCCTAGACAAAAAGTATTATCCAATCACTTGAATTCTGAAGAAATGCCCGGGGTCCAGGAAGGATGAGAAATTCTACAGAATGTGACCCTGAACACAGAGTTGCAAATCATCAGCAGGAAGAATGCAAGGTATTCTTCAGAAATTATAATAACTCTGTCAAGTACAAGGGTAAAGTTCAGAATGAGCTGAGGCTTTCAAGCAATACCACTCAAAAAAAGAAAAAAAATGTTTTGGGATATGTTAAAAAAATAAATCTATTGTTAGGAGAATGTTATGAACTAGTTATAGATCAGTGGTGGGTTCCGACTGGTATGGCCCTGTATGGCCGTACCAATACTAGTCGGGAGCAACAGCTAGCATACCAGTATGGTGGCTCGTTTGGCCCGCCCGCCTGCCCGCATTCTGTACCTGTTTTTGAAGCAACCGGGTCAATTATGCACGCGGCCTCCGATGAGCAGCTGGGTGTTTCAGGGGTGGTGGAGTGTGCATGCATGTACAGCGCATGTCCGGTGCATGTGCAGTGCACGAACAGACCACGAGCAGCGTACCAATAGCGACGGTAAGAGCAACCCACCACTGTTATAGATTACAATAGAAAGGAAAAGTTGCAAACTATAGGAAGAGCTGGGCTATTGTACATTTTTATCAATGACTTTGGTGAGAAATTCAGGGGAATATTAAGTTTGCAAAGGACCTAAAGCTGAGATTCAAGAAGATCTGGTTAGGTTTGAGCATGGGCTGAAATAAATAGAATTGAATTTAATTAGGAGAAAGAGAAAGTTTTGCATCTGAACTAGAACAAAATATAAGGCCCAAGTACTGTATAACATGTGAGAGATTGGGCTTTGTACCAGTAGATGTGAAAGTGTACTGTCAGGCACAAGATAATAGAATTCTTTATTGGCCTGCTTAATGATGTAGAGATGTTGCAAAGATGATATTTATGTTTTTTAAAAATGGAGAAAAGCTGCTTAATAAAAATATTTTTAAAAAAGGGGAAAAGTTTAAGAAATTAGAAAATAATCATAAAACTGAAAAATTAACAAGGGTTAATGTAAGATGGACTATATATAAAATAGTACTGAACAAGATATGTAAAAGAAACATATGTACATAGAAGGCTATAAGATGTATTGTATGGAAATAAGAACATGGGAAGATTAATAGAAATATAAGAAATATAAGTATAAATAACTATAGGAGTAGATGAAAAATGTATATATATAAAATATAAAATATATATGTATATGTATATATATGTGTATACACACACACACACACACACATACACACACACACACAAACACATCCGTAGATTTTCACGGTTGTATGTATGCTGGTCTTGTTGTATTCAGGTCTTTTCCCATGTAAGTTTGAGATTGCCTTGCCAAAATTTCAGCGAGGTCTCACTTGCCATCTTCAGGCTGGGTTTAGGGCTCAAAGTGTGATCGGAGCTGCCGTCTTTCTATAAATCTTGCTGTGTGTGTGTGTGGAGTGCTGGCTTTGTTTCAGTAAGTGGAATGATTGGTTGTGTGGTTGTATCATAATTGGTAGATTGGTGCTGATTGGTGCTGGCTGTGTGTCTATTGTTGTTTCGTGTTGTAATATCCTGGGCGATGGGTGGGGCCAACATCTTAAGAAACCCCAAAGACAAAATCCAGCTAGAAAACCAAGGAGTCTACGAAATACCATGCAAAATCTGCCCTGCAACATTCATAGGACAAACGAACAGGAGAATAAATGCATGCATCACAGAACATAAGAACGCAGTAAGAAAAAAAGAAAAAAAACTTCCTCCCTTTTCCAGCACCTTAAAGCTACAGGACATGAAATTAATTTTGAAAGAACCAGGTTAATCTTCAAAACAGAACACTTCAACAGGAGAATAATTATGGAAGTTATCGAAATAGAGAAACACCCCCACAACATGAATAAACATGATGATACCTCCCACCTACCAGACCTCTGGAAACCAGCCCTAGTCAACAAATGAGCCCCACGCACCCACCACCCAAGCCGTGACAACACGAAACAACAATAAATCTATGAAACAACAATAAATCTACGAAAACAATATGTTTGTTTTCGTAGATTTTCATGGGTGTATGTATGCTGGTCTTGTTGTATTCAGGTCTTTTCCCGTGTAAGATTGAGATTGTCTTTGCAACGTTTTGGTGAGGTCTCACTCGCCATCTTCAGGCTAGAGAGATAGATAGACAGACAGACAGATATAGAGATAGAGATAGATAGATAGATAGATAGATAGATAGATAGATAGATAGATAGAGCTAGAGCTAGAGCTAGAGCTAGAGCTAGAGCTAGAGCTAGAGCTAGAGCTAGAGCTAGAGCTAGAGCTAGAGCTAGAGCTAGAGCTAGAGCTAGAGATGATAGATAGATAGATAGATAGATAGATAGATAGATAGATAGAGCTAGAGATGATAGATAGATAGATAGATAGATAGATAGATAGATAGATAGATAGATAGATAGAGCTAGAGCTAGAGCTAGAGCTAGAGCTAGAGCTAGAGCTAGAGCTAGAGCTAGAGCTAGAGCTAGAGATGATAGATAGATAGATAGATAGATAGATAGATAGATAGATAGATAGATAGATAGATGGACAGACAGAGATAGAGATATATAAAAGTATATACGTATGGATGAAAGGAGTAAAATGGATGCTTAACAACGTAGAAATGTTGCAAAGATTATATTTATGTTTGAAAAAATGGGGAAAAACTGTCTAATAAAATATTTTTTTTAAAAAAGAATTCTTTATTGGCCAAGTGTGATTGGACACACAAGGAATTTGTCTTTGGTACATATGTTCTTAGTGTACATAAGGAGAATAAAATACATTCATCAAGAATAAAAAGAGACAACATTTAGTGATAGTCAAGGTTACTAATAAGCTAAATCGTACTACAAAACAAATAAAACAATATAAATTGAAAGATACAAACAACATGGTTATAGCCATAAGTGGGAAGAGATAGATACTAGGAAGGAAGAGAAGAATAATAGTAATACTGTCTTATTAAATTATTGTCAGTGTTGTGGGAATTAGTTGTTAAGCAGAGGGATGGCATTGAGGAAAACTGTCCTTGTGCCCAGTTGTTCTGGTGTGCAGTGCCCTATGGTGTCGTTTTGAGGGCATAAGTTGAAACAATTTATGTCCAAGATGTGAGGGGCCTGTAGATATTTCCACAGCCCTCTTTTTGACTCCTGCAGTATACAGTAAACATGATCAACATTGTGATACAGCTATAAAAAGGCATACAATCAGTCCTTGTTTAATGATCACAATTGAATTGAATTGAATTGAATTTTATTATTTGTATGCTGCCCTTCTCCGGGAAGGACTCAGGGCGGCGAACAATTCAAAAAGGGAAAAGGGGGAACATAAAAACAGAATACAGATAATTAAAATCAGCAAGAATCACGCAACCATACAAGTCGAGAGGGGAGGGAACTTATCAACCCCAGGCCTGCCGGCAAAGCCAGGTTTTGACGGCTTTTCGGAAGGCCTGGAGAGAGGTGAGGGTCCGAATCCCTGCGGGGAGTTCGTTCCAGAGGGCCGGAGCTGCCACAGAGAAGGCCCTCCCCCGGGTAGTAGCCAGGTGGCATTGGCTAGTAGACGGAACCTGGAGGAGCCCAACCCTGTGTGATCTAATGGTTCTTTGGGAGGTAATTGGCAGCAGGCGGTCTCTCAATTGTTACTCGCAACTTGGTCATTAAGTGACACAGTCACTAAGAAAAGCTGCAACTATGCTTATGTTCCTACTTTAGCTTTCTTTTGCTTTGCAGACTTGTGATATTGGTCATAAAGATACTTTTTCATCACTGTTGTACTTCAGGAATGGTTGCTAACTGTGTCAGTCACTAGACAAAGATTACCTATAATTTCTTAAGGTATATTAATAAGAGATATAGGCAGTTCTCACTTAATGAAAGTTGCTTAGTGAATGTTCAATATTAGGGACCCCAAAACAGTTACTTATGACCTGTCTCCAAATGTATCATTGCTGCCCTTCTGGTGGTCCTGCAATCACATTTTTGGGTGCTTGGCAACCAGTTTGTCATGTCCTTTGGCCATGTGACCATGAATTGCAATGTTTTTGCCAATTTCCAAATGTATTTTTGCGCATTTCTGGCAAACATGCCCATTTGAGAGAATGAATTCGCTTAATGACCATGTGGTTTGGTTAAAGATCACATAATTCACTTAACCTGCAGTGATTCACTTTACGACATCTGTAAAAATGGTTGTAGAATTGAATCAGAGTGCACGGTAACCTGCTTAGCAATTGTAACGACCTACCATGGACATTCTGGACTCAGTTGTGGTCTTTAAGCAAGGACTATCTGTAGAATCCCAAATATAGGAACTAATTATTCAATTCTGTTCTGCCCTGACCAGATCACATTGGGAGTGCTCTGCCCAATTCTGAACACCACGCTTCAAAATTATAGTGCTATGAACAAGTTCATAGGAGGGTTACTAAGATGGTCAAGAATCCATAAATTAAGTTCTGTGATGAATGGTCAAAGGATGTGGAAATGCTTTGCCTGCAAAAAAGGCAGCAGAGGGCAGATATGAAAGCAGTCTTCAAAAGTCTGAAGGGTTCTTACACAGTCGAAAGAGGGGACTTATCCTCCATTGTCCAAAGGCCAGGGTGAAAATCAGTGGGCTAACTAAATGTCTATGGAGCTTCTCAAGCCACCCAGGTCATGGTGGTCCCAAAGGTGCTTTCTTTCAAGAAGCAACTGGATTTTGTTTTTTCTTTGAAGACATTTCACTTCTCATCGAAGAAGCTCCTTCAGTTAAGAAGGTTAACATTACAATGAAAGAAGCTTGATTTAGACCTCAGGATGAATTTCCTGACTGTATGGACTATCAGTAAATAGAACAAGCTGCCAGTGGTGGGTTGCAGGTGGTACGCCCCGGTACAGGCATACCGGAGCCTGCCTGGAGCACTGGATACTGTTCCAGTACAGTGCTCCGGAGGACCCACCTGCCCGCCCAAGCTCCTTACCTGTCTTTTAAGGCTTCCGCGCTTCCGGGCATGCACATGGCATGTATAGCTCCTGTGTGATGCTTTGCAGAGCAACTGGAGCATTATGGAGGCTCACGGAGGCGCTATGATGCATGGACACATTGCGCGCGTCCCTGAGGACGCCGCTGGGCCCGTTCCAACTGTACCGGTTGGAACGGGATGCAGAACCCACCACTGGAAGCTGCCTTCATGATATGGTGAGTTCTGTTTTACTTCTGCATGCTCAAAGCTGTTGCGATGAATCCTGCACTAAGCAAGGTTTTGGATTAAATAATCTCTAACTTTATGATTCTAGGACTGTGAAGGCGAAACTATGGCATGTGTGTTGGAAGTGGCATGCAGAGCCATCTCTCTGGGAATGCCAGCTGTCGTCTGTTGCTCTTCTGGGTTCTGACGCGCACATGCGCACATGCAAAGGAGTGCTGGAAACGGGAAGAGCAGTTCCTTAGCATGCATGTGTGCGCCAGGAAGCTGAGCTTCCGGTTTCTAGCATGCTCATGCGTACCAGCCAGTTGGTCTTTGTGTGAGCAGAAACTGCAAGACCAGGTGACCCGAGCTCACGTGCATGCTGGAAACCACAAGCTCAGCTTCCCAATGTGCATATGCACACCGGGGAACTGCTCTTCCAGTTTCTGCCACTGCCTCACGTGCGAATCGGGGAGATGCTCTTTTGGTTTCTGCCATTTCCCCCACCCTGCGCATGCTCCCATTTCGGCACTCAGTGCCAAAATGGTTCGCCAACACTGCTCTAGGACCTCCTGTCACAGTTTACCCCACTGTTGTTTGCTCTTATTCAACAATGCTGAAAGTGTTCCTAATCTCCACCACAAATCTGCTTCTTTGTAATTTAAACCCCTGATTTCTTGTTCAATCTTCGAGAACAACTACGAAGCATTTCCCCGTTTTCTGTATGAGAAGCTGTTAATGTACTTGAAGATAGTTCTCAGGGGAGCAGGGAGCAATTCAATTCCTATAAAGCCTTAGACAGCATTCAGGCTTCTGAAGAATCATGAAACTTTAAAAACCCAACATGTTTAAAGACTACCATGGCGGGCTAGAAGATTTAAGAGAATACTCAATTTTGGATCTCATACTGTAATTCCCATAATCCCAAATCAGCATGGCCACTTTTTAAGAACAGTCGAACACTGGAACATCAAACAACGCTAGTTCAGCAGCAATATCTCACTCTAAGGTTTGATTCCCCTATAATTTAAAAGCTAAAGTTATATAATCTTCAGATGATTGATGCCTCCTGTACTGGACCCATTCTTCTGAATGGAAATCTTCTGCCTAAATGCTTCTCCCGCATTTCCTCTCAATGACTACTCAATCTCTCTTAATGTTTCTGTAATTTTCAAAACAATTGAAAAGCACAGGCTGTATTAGTCCATCCCTGACACCTTAGTAGCTCTCAGCGAAACAGCAAAGGTGAAAACAGAGTAAGGTTCTGGTTGAAAGGTTATGGCTGAAGGTGAAATCTGCTCTCAAGTGACTCTAAGAGAAATGTGCGCCATACCTCAAATAACTGAATGAGTCCATCAGGCAATTATATGGTTCGGCAGTTTTTTGAATCTTGTATTAGATACCCACTGGACAGGCTTTTCCCCACAGGAGTTGTTCCAGTCAAGGACATGATTACACAATGTATTCTCTGTGTGTGAAAATGAAAATGCTGATGAAAGGCCATATTGATGGTGTCACTGAAGTAGAATAAGATAGTTCCGAAATGCAGGAACAGGGAG
Source organism: Thamnophis elegans (assembly GCF_009769535.1). Classification (NCBI taxonomy): domain Eukaryota; kingdom Metazoa; phylum Chordata; class Lepidosauria; order Squamata; family Natricidae; genus Thamnophis; species Thamnophis elegans. Next base: position 19,949,659 of record NC_045549.1, on the reverse strand, counting down.
AGGAGCAGCCAAATGGACAAGAAAGAACCAGAGTTAAAAGTTTAAAAACTCACCATATGAAGCCACTACTAATGCCATTTTCTCACGGTTTATATCTCTTTTTATGGATATGTACAAGTGCAGCAGAACTGTACCATCTGCACCAGTATAGCAGAAACTGGAGAAGAGATTATTAAAGGGGAACCCCCTTAAATATGGTAGTTCGAAAGCTGTATCATTAAGAGAAAAAAAAAAATTTAAAGCCCAAAATAATTTATCAATAAAGTCCCAGATTATTGGAATACAGACTTTGGTTCAAAATCATTATAACAATAAAAGCAGTTCCATAATCAAGTCAGTTGCAAAGAACTGAGGGACTCTCTGTAGCTAGAAATCTTAAGATAGATAATTCAAGCGATTTCAGAGTTAATTGGTGTTGAATTTTTTAAAAGCGCTCAATTTTCCAACACAATAAACTAGGCTGGAACTTACTGGATCCATCTAAAAATGCTGCAGATTAAATAAAAATTTAGGGAATCAGGCCTGGATGGATTTAGCCACTGTGTTATATCGGTTATGGTTTATGGCTTTATTGTTGTTATTGTTAGTTGTGAAGTCGTGTCCGACTCATCGTGACCCCATGGACTACGTTCCTCCAGGCCTTCCTGTCCTCTACCATCCTCTGGAGTCCATTTAAGCTCACACCTACTGCTTCAGTGACTCCACCCAGCCACCTCATTCTCTGTCATCTCTTTCTTCTTTTCCCCTCCATCTTTCCCAGCATGAGGGTCTTCTCCAGTGAGTCCTTCCTTCTCATTAGGTGGCCAAAGTATTGGAGTTTCATCTTCAAGATTTAGCCTTATAAAAAGCAGTTGGGGTTGATCTCCTCTAGGACCGACTGGTTTGATGGCCTTGTAGTCCAAGGGACTCGCAGGAGTCTTCTCCAGCACCATAGTTCAAAGGCCCCAATTCTTTGGCGCTCAGCCTTTCTTATGGTCCAACTTTCACAGCCATACATTGCAACTGGGAAAACCATAGCCTTGACTATGCACACTTTTGTTGGCAGGGTGATGTCTCCTCTTTTTAGTATGCTGTCTAGATTTGCCATAGCTTTCCATCCCAAGAGCAAGCGTCTTTTAATTTCTTGACTGCATTCCCCATCTGTGGTGATCTTGGAGCCCAGGAAAATAAAATCTGTCACTGCCTCCATTTCTTCTCCATCTATTTCTTCATCATTTCTTCCCCATTCCCCCAAACAGCTGTGATTTATTCAATAAATCATTGCTAACCAAAGTCTGGCTTATAACAGGGTGAGAAGCTAGTCTCTCTGTATATTTGTTACAATTACTTTGCACAAGAGGGCAGTGGAACTGCTATGGTATTTTCATTCCTCACGATGGAGCAATGAAGCTTGTATGAGCGCACACTGCAAAGTGCCAGAAGGAGCCGCATTCAACTCACTGTCATTCTCCATTTTCGGCCTCAAGTCTGTTAATGCCAAAAAACTCACTCCAAAAAACCCTCTTGCTTACGAGGTCAAAAATCTTGACTAATCTTGACTAAATCAGCTGCTTCCTTTGTTCCTTATTGTAAGGTTGCTCTTAAAAACAGCAACAACAATGCTGTATCGCTTTGGAAAGTGCTGGTTTAAATAGAAGAGAGAGAAAAGGAGATGGAGAGGTTGAGCTTTAATTAAAACCAGCTTAGAGAGTCTGACTTGCCGTAAAGGCTGAATGTATCTACCCAACACATATTTTTCTTGTCAGCATAAACCACTACAGTAAATCCTTTGCTGTGTTTGCAACATCTTGAAAGAGGGAGCTGGTGCTTTGCTGTATTGCTTCAAAAATGGCTCAGCTTTGCTTTCCCCTTCTTTTCAAGTGCACCGCTGTGAGGTTTTTTTCCTGCCCCTTCTTCTTTTTAAAGAGGAGAAAAATGATCGTGCATAACTTTGTATGCTTTAATAGTGTCTGTTTTAAGATGACAAAGCAGAAAACGACATCGGGGAGATCTGTTATACCTTGTACCGAATTGCATATGAAGTACCTTGTCACTTGTTGTACAAATTTGACATCATTTTGACATTAAAAGCTGCTGCTTTTAAATTCAGAGGTGTCCATAAGGGACGTAAGAAGAACAAGATGGTGGCTGTGTGGCCGCACGAACCAAGCCCACCCCACAAGTTTCTGATACTATATGCTACAACAATAAAGTAATATCTTGTTCAACAAGAAGAGCTGCGGTGGCGCAGTGGTTAGAGTGCAGTACAGCAGGCTTCTTCTGCTGATCACCGGCAGCCTGCAGTTTGGCAGATCGAATCTCACCAGGCTCAAGGTTGACTCAGCCTTCCGTCCTTCCGAGGTTGGTAAAATGAGGACCCAAATTGCTGGGAGGGGGGCAATATGCTGACTCGGTAAAGTGCTTTGGGCTGTAAAGCACTATGAAGCGGTATATATAAGTCCCATTGTTATTGCTATTTCTAGAATGGCTACAGTGTATATTTTGCCACCTGGATTTTATTTGAAAGACTGACAGTACCTCAGAATAAGGCAAAATCTTAACATCCGGGCACGCCTTAGGTGGGGCATTAATCATTCAGATTGAAAAGGGAAACAAGTAACTTTGGAAGCGCAACTCAGAACGCTTCAAGGCGCTAGTCGTCACTTATAAAGCCCTTCATGGTATTGGACCTGGGTACTTGAGAGACTGCCTGCTGCCAATCACCTCCACTAGACCGATTAGATCCCACAGATTAGGCCTCCTCCGAATTCCATCCGCCGGCCAGTGCCGACTGGCGACTACCTGGAGGAGAGCCTTCTCTGTGGCTGCTCCGACCCTCTGGAATGAACTCCCCATGGAGATTCGAACCCTCATCACCCTCCAGGCCTTCCGCAAAGCCCTTAAAACCTGGCTGTTCCGACAGGCCTGGGGCTAAAGAGCTGTTGCCCCCGTCTCGAATGGTATGACTGTTGTGTGTTTTTAAATTATGCATTGTTATGTTTCGTCTTTTATTTTCTGTCTGTACCCCCCTTCCCTGATTTGAATTGTGAGCCGCCCTGAGTCCCCTTCGGGGGAAAAGGGCAGCATATAAATATAATAAAAATCAAATATAATCAAATCAAATCAAATCAAATCACTACCATATTACTTTAACTCTACTGTTATCAGCTCAAATAGCATTTCCTGCTGCAAAACAAGTCATCTGCCAAGGTCCAGTTAGGCCACACCAATTCAGTCTTTTCAGCTTTCCACTACCAGGTATTCTAAAGCACCATCAAAACACCATCAAAACAGCCTATCTCAGGGGTATCAAACTGGCAGCCAGCGGGCCGGGTTCATCACACACAGGCCAGCTCCGCAAATGGGAAAACCGTTGGGCAAACATCATGTGACGGCAATGTGATGTGGCAAGTTTGACACCCGTGCCCAGTTGATTTGTTTACCCCTGCAAACACACAGCTGGACTGGCTGTGTTAAGAGTAACATGAAAATCTTAAAAATAATTATAAATGTGCTGCCATATGAAGTGAGCTTGTTACTTAATACCCACCTCTAGCATGCCGAATTCTCTTTTCTTTCTCACCTCTTTTTCTTCTAGCCCTCAACTAACTTTCCATTGGCTTGTAGTATGTTCAGGTCAGTGGTGGGATTCAATTTTTTTTTACTACCGGTGGGCGTGGCTTGGTGTGGCATGGTGTGGCTTGGTGGGCGTGGCAGGGGAAGGATACTGTAAAATCTCCATTTCCTCCCCACTCCAGGGGAAGGTTACTGCAAAATCCATATTCCCTCCCGATCGGCTGGGACTCAGGAGGCAGAGAATAGATGGGGACGGGGCCAGTCAGAGGTGGTATTTAGCAGTTCTCTGAACTACTCAAAATTTCTACTACTGGTTCTCCAGAACTGGTCAGAACCTGCTGAATATCACCACTTGCTCAGTTTCTATTGACCTATTATGCATTCCTCTGCCTCCATTTGCCCCCCGATCTTTGGGTTTTTAATTCAAAGGATTTCATGTACTTCAGCAGATCTTGGTGTTTTGCTGATGGCAAAATTCCAGCCGATATCTTTTGTCTATATCCTGGTTTGGTGTGACATTTTATTATTTATTTATTAGAGTTATGTTATCCCTTTCCTTCAAGAACTCAAGACAACCTACATAAGAGCCGAGGTGGCGCAGTGGTTAAATGCAGCACTTCAGGCTACTTCAGCTGACTGCAGTTCTGCAGTTCGGCTGTTCAAATCTCACTGGCTCAGGGTTGACTCAGCCTTCCATCCTTCCGAGGTGGGTAAAATGAGGACCCGGATTGTTGTTGGGGGCAATATGCTGACTCTGTAAACCGCTTAGAGAGAGCTGAAAGACCTATGAAGCGGTATATAAGTGTAACTGCTATTGCTATTGCTTTAACATTCCCTCCCCACATGACCCTCACGTGAGATGGATAAGATCTGAGAGATTCTGATTGCCCAAAACCCATCCAGTGAGATTCTATTTGCTGAGCAATAGTTGAATCATGACTCCCTGGTACACTATCATTAAACCATACTGGCTTTCATTTTAGTTCTGTGTCCAGGTTCCAGCAACATGCTTAACTATATCTAGCTCCCCTTTTCAGGGTTACCTGCCTACTGAATGTCTGGTACTTCTGCTCCCCAGTTTCTCATGTATCTTTTTTTTGGAATGGTGCCATCTAGGTTGCCTTTCCATATGCCAAATTATTCTAATGTTGATGTAGTCCTTGCTGTTTTCAAATAAGTGTACTTTGTAAAATATACAGTTTAGTAATGAGTGTCTCAAGAGGGCTCCCTTTGAATTTAAGAAGGAAATGGTGTGAAAGTTAATTACCTGAACTAAGAATCTACATTCTCCCTTCAGCAGCCCAGGATGATGATCAAAAGCAATCAGTACTTTGTTTTCTGGCAACCATTTGGCCTTCCTCTGTGGCATTTGATGTAATTAGGGCCTCTCCTCTCTGTCATTAAAAGACAAATTGTTTGTAAACCACTAGCCTTAGAGTACAACACTCTGTCTTCAGCCTTTTATCATAATTGTAATTCCAAGATTCAAGGAAACCTCCTAAACTGGGAAATGGGAGCTAATTACACAGTTAATTGCTTGATAATGAATTGCTTCAGCTCTTGAAGTAATGTGGCACTTACTAGGTTCTCCTTGGTTTCCTTTAGAGGACTTGGGATCAATGGTGGAATAGAAGACATCTTCCTTAAAGATGCTTCTTTGCTTTTGTGATATACATCAGCCAGATAGGCAGCTATAGAAATCAAATCAATAAATAAACAAACAAACAAAAGAACCCATTCCATGTTACCGGTGGAGTTCTATCTTTGACTTGGCGTGTGAACTAGTGAACAGGAAGAACTTAACTAGACATGTTGTGGTTCAATTGTACTGAAAATAGTATTTTAGACATATATTGCTTCACAGTACTTTACAGCCCAATCTAAGCAGTTTACAGAGTCAGCATATTGCCCCCAACCAACTGGGTCCTCATTTTACCCACCTCGGGAGGATGGAAGGCTGAGACAACTGTGAGCCTGGTGAGATTCGAACTGCCAAATTGCAATCATCCAGCAGTCAGCAAAAGTAGACTGTCATGCTGCATTCTAACCACTGTGCCAAAAACAGATTATAATGAGAGTAATGTTAGCAAAAGGCTCACTTGGATAGTTTCAGAAGTGCAGATATCCTTCTATTGTTTCTATATAATAACAATAATAATACCCAACTTCTGCTTATCCCAGGCCCTTGGGAAGGTCTCAACAGGTGGTTAAAATGCCCAATCCAGTATAAACAGCTGGCTGATTATACAAGAAACTATAATTTGGACCAACCTTCCTCCCCAAGAAAAGTAATGACTATTCATTTTGCATTTTATTCCCATAGTAATCTTGCTAGATTAACCATGTCCTGTAGAAATGGAGGCAGAGATTCACTTCAGGTATAAAAAAATCTGTTGAAGAAGAAGAAAAGCATACATTGGCTGATTATGTAAAAGACAATCAAGAACAAGCATTTATGCTAGTTAAAAATTGAAATTGAATGTATAGGAAACAAAATATGAATATCAAAATAATGTTAAAAGAATAAACAAAATTCTGGCAAGGAAAAACATCACATGGTCCATTTCTACAAAAGATTGAGGGGAAAGTGGATAAAGATAAAACCCGGCAATGGCTTAGAATTGAAACATGAAAAAAGAAACTGAAGGCTTGATTTTGGCTTCTCAACAGCAATGAAGGCCAGGATTGAAAAATCATCAGATTCAACATCCACCTTGTGCAAAGATTGTGCAAATTGATTATAAACACTTGTCAAAATGATCCACTGGAACATCTGTAAAAATGATCATGTGCCAGTAATGAAAAACTGACATAATGAAATATTGGAAAATATAGTTGAAAAAGTAAATGAGATCTGTATACTACACTATACCTTTTTACCAATATTTGCACGTCTTAAATTTTCTTCGATTTCCTATTTTTAGTAAACATTTTATCAAAAGACACTAATATATCTACTTCCTTTTATTATGTTATTCAAGCCTATCAACCTTATCACATGCCAATTCACATAAAATAAGGTTTATTTCTCATGTTCATACATTTCTCAGTGATCTGTTGAAAAGATAAAATCCATACTTTATTTTCCATTTCTCAAATTTTGGTCATTATTATGGTCCCTACTCTTTGAATCAAAATTTAATCAAATACTTTTCTGGATAGACCTAAGACTCTTACCCTTTATCGTTTTTGCTTGCAACCTCTCCTACTTTACATAGAGAAACATTAATTGTATTTTTTCAAATGTCAAGTGTAGATGGATTTTCAGTCGCATATTAAATAAATTACACAGATACTCTCGGAAGAAGTCACATTAATATTTTAACATTTCTCCACTTGCGCAACCTATGTCTGCAACCTTGCCTCTTTTTCAACATCCTTGTAGCACTTATAGCTTATTTTCCATGCGTGTGATGAGGAGCCATCATCAGGAGTAGTTTTCCAACAGCTTCCAGGCTGAGAGATTGTCCTTCTCAGTTGGAAGGCAACAGGAAGAGAAAATAGATTCTCTTCAGGCAGCTCTCCCCAATCTGGGCCATATGCATAGACTTCAACTTCCAAAAGTCCCAAGCCAGCATGGACATTGCTTAGAATTCTGACATTGAAGCTGGTACATATGAATGATGTGGAGTTGGGAAAAGTATTCTCAGGATTTACTGAGGTTAAACTGTAAATGGTTTAAGTTAATTAAAGACTGCTAGAAACATCCAGCTGAATCAGACCAAAGATTAGCTAAACCAGCACTGCAGAATCATCTTATGATCCAGATGAATTTGTAAAGTTCATAAATAGGCCACCCATTTCCTCTGCCACCTCCAACAAGCTCTAAAACCCTACATTTTTAAATGAAAGGCCACAAACATTAACATTTACCAGCCCTAAATCTTCTTGTCTCAGACACAGAAACTAAATGTTCATGAGAAAACATGCACTTTTTTTCTGAAGAGTGTTCGAAGACTACAGTTGGTCCAGAATGCAGCAGCGCGAGTGATAATGAGTGTACCTAGATACACCCATGTTACACCTATCCTCCGTGAGCTGCACTGGCTTCCCATTGGTCTCCGGACCCACTTCAAGGTGCTAGTCGTTACTTGTAAAGCCCTACATGGTATTGGACCTGTCTACCTGAGAGACCGCCTCCTGCCATTCACCTCCCAACGACCAATAAGATCGCACAGGTTGGGCCTCCTCCGGGTGCCATCGACCGGACAGTGCCGGCTGGCGACCCCCCGGGGGAGGGCCTTGTCTGCAGCTGCACCGGCCCTGTGGAACAATCTACCCACAGAGATCCAGACCCTTACCACTCTCCCAGCCTTCCGTAAAGTGACCAAGACCTGGCTGTCCCTGGCTGTTGATTAATTTCCAGCCCCACTTGATTGAATGGATGGTGTATTGGTTTTTAATATTGTATCTTTTCTTAATCTTCTAAATGCTTTTATTTTTTGCTGTGAGCTGCCCAGAGTCCCTATGGGAGTGGGCGGCATACAAATTTTATTAAAGTTGAAAGTTTTTTTTTATTAAAGTTTTCATGAAGACACAACATCACCTTGCTGGAGATAGGAACATTGGGATGTAGCAGAAGGTGTTGAATGGAAGCTTGAATTTGGGAAATGTAAGATCTCTTCTCAGATTTAGTTGTGGAATTTTCAGGACAAATAGGAATCCAGGAAAGGAAGCAGAGGATTTAAAATAGCCAGAAGTCATATTTACTGTTTATTTCTATTTTAATATAGTTATTAATGCCTCGGGATCTCATATTTCTTTATCTAGTTAAGAAAACGGTTTTAACTCAGCTTTTGATTCAGAGTATGCCTGAAGATGTGAAGTTTCTTTTAGAATCCTCTTTCTGCATATTAATTTGGAATTTCTTTGTAGCAGAGTTTTCTCTGTTTGAAACAGGTTTGCTGTAAGATTTTATTTATTTATTTCAATTAAAGTTCCTTTTCCATCACTGTATATTATTTGAAAAGCTCTGCAATTTATCTTTCACCCTTGAGAGTTTTGCATTTTAATATTTCAAGTTAAAAGGCATTTTACATCCTTTTTCTTTTCTTTTTTTAAAAAAATAATAATTTATTTTTATTTATCTCTTGTGAGATTAGTTTATCTCCTGAGTGTAGGGCAAAAACAAGAGCTGATTCTTCCAACCACATGCTTCAGAGAAATAGAGCCAGCAGCTGATACTACTGGAATTATTTTGCTTTATAAACTTTTCGCTTTAAAAAGGCAACACACGATGTGCAGACTTTATCTTTCTCACACATGAAGGTTAGGGGAAGGCTGCCAACTAATGTGCTCTCTAGAAGATAGGTGGTATGTCAGGAACTGCTACGCTGCTACCCCAAAGCAAGAGGTGAACCAGTGTATGAAGATGTAGAGGACTTCCAAGAGAGGGGATATGAAACCTCCAACCTTCCATATTGCAGGCTCAAATGTATCCTACTGTGGGAAGCCACCCCTAGAAGAATGAAATATTTTGAGGAATATTAAAAAAGGCAGGATAAAAAAAATATTTCCCCTCAAAGACAAATAAACAAATATTAAAGAAGACAGAAACTCAGATCCCCAGCTTCCTGCCCCTGAGCAGATACTGAGCTGCAGCTTATAGAAATGCAGATTTGTAATCCATTACTTCCTGCAGCAAAGTCTGAACAAAAGCAGAATGATAGGATTAGCCCTCACTCAAGAACCAAACCAGGGCAGAGCCATTAAGCCATAATAGGGATTGCCCAACAGCCTTTCAGAACACATGATGCCTCTTCATTGCATCATCTCAGCAGTCCAAACTTCAACCAAACCTGGGAGCTCAGGCAACCTATAGAGCCAGCTGTGACCTCTACATAATCCATACGACAACCAATAGAGTACATGTTCTTGCACAGGAACAGGAAGCTCAAGTTCAAAGCCCAAGGGAAGGTATAAATCCCCCCCCTCTCCATGTTGTCAGCTACCCAGAATCTCACATGCTTGGTTGTTCTGCTTCATCAATAAATGGACCCTCTTTCCAATCAGCCTCCAGCCTCCATTTTGTCTCCAGTGCCTTTCTCCCAGCTTGGAACTGGACCTGGATATTTTTTGCAACATTACCATAATCCCACCCCAAATGAAATCAATTCTAAAATATCTTAAGACTAGGGTAATAAAAAATCAGATTTGTTCCAGAAGGAGAGAAAATTTACAAGAAATTCTAACATATATTTTCATAAGCAGTTTTATAAAGGGCTTTCTGTCTAAATTTTAGTTGATTCTGCAGCTGGTTTCTTGACCTTGCATAGCATTGCTCCTTTTTCTGTTTTTGACACAGTACATCAAGGAGGGTGGGTTTTTTATTTTAGTTTTTCATTGAGTTTACCATTTACATTTTACTTACAAATCCTTGATCCCGAGCCTCAGGATGACTTTGACATGTGACCTTTGCGGCATTTTTACAGGTCTCTTTGAGTCAGAGTGAGTTTGCAGGAGAGGAACAAAAAGTAAAGAGGCTTCAAATCAGGCTTAACTATTCAAGGGAAGTGTTGTTTCTCGAGACCTAGATCTCAAAATGGACGCCTAACATCAAAATCGTCATCAAACAAGCAAAACAAAGAATATTCTTTCTGCGCCAACTCAGGAAGCTCAACCTGCCCAAGGAGCTGTTGATTTTGTTCTACAGAGGAATTATTGAGTCTGTCATCTGCACCTCTATAACTGTCTGGTTTGGTTCTGCAACCCAACAAGACAGACACAGACTTCAGAGGATAATCAGAACTGCAGAAAAAATAATTACTGCCAACCTGCCTTCCATTGAGGACCTGTATAATGGACAAGACAAAAAGAGGATCATGAAAATATTTACAAACCCCTCACATCCTGAACATAAATTGTTTCAACTCCTACCCTCAAAATGATGCTATAGAGCACTGCACACCAAGACAACTAGACACAAGAACAGTTTTTTTCCTGAATACCATCACTCTGCAAAACAAAATAATTCTCTCACCACTATCAAGCTATTCACTAAGGCTGTATTACTGTTCCTATTGGTCTTCTCATTGTTCCTATCACCCATCTCCTCCCACTTATGACTGCAGGACTGTAACTTTGTTGCTTGTATCCTTACGATTGATATTGATATTGATTGTTCCCTGATTGCTTATTTGTACCCTATGACTATCATTAAGTGCTGTACCTTATGATTCTTGATGAATATATCTTGTCTTTTTAAGTACACTGAGAGCATATGCACAAAAGACAAATTCCTTATGTGTCCAATCACACTTGGCCAATAAAGAATTCTATGTTTTATGTTCTATGTTCCATAAATTCCACATTTCTGTTTGAAAAGGGGAACTTGAAAAAATTGGATTTGGCTTGAAGTTTCCCATTGCCAACAATTAAAGATAGAAAAAGGTGATCACATTACAAGAGATGGATTTCTGAAACTTTTGCATCACATTTCACCAATGAAGTACTGAAGACTTTTTGTTTGTTTTACTAGTGGAATAGGTTGACATAAGCAGATGTGCAGTAGCTGGGTTTTCCCAGGGGTTAATTATCTAGTTAGTAAAAGACCTTGAGTGATGGCATATTGACAACAAAATCATTCTAAATTGCTTCTGATATTCTATTGCAGAACTCTGCATCTTTCTCATGATCAGGCCACAGACTGCGTATTCCTTCTCCATCTGGAGGATCACAGGGACAGCACCAGAAATGTGATTGTTATCAGTGTTGGGACAGCTTATATGGTACTTTTTATGGACTTTAAGGAGAGGAAAGGAGAGTTGGCTACAGTGTGTGTGTTTTTGTGTGTGTATGTGTGTGTGTGTGTGTAACTCAATTTCATTGAGGGCGGCATCAGGGTTGTGTTTAAACTCAGGTAGGGTGGGGGGCATGGCCAGGGTAAGTGTGGCCATCGCAACATCACTTGTGTGATCAAATGCCACGTTTGCTAGTACCTTGTTTTGCTAGCAATCTGTCAGTGAAAATGGAGTTCGTGAGGGCTGCGTGTGGCCCTCCTTGACTCCATTTTAGGCTGCAACGGCCTTCTGAAGCTCTCTGCTAGTGAAAACAGAGCTTGGGTGGGTCACACACAGCCCTCATCGTGCTCCATTTCTGCTGGCAGAGGGCTGCAGGAGGCTGTGGCAGTCAAAAATGAATCCCGGGAGGGCCACATGCGCCTTCCCCACCTCCATTTTCGCTGGCAGAGGCACCGCGGACTGGTCCTTCACTCTTTCCAGGGTGATCACGCAGGTCAGAGATAAGCATCACATGGGGTGGACCCTGTGGGCGTTCAGTTTGACACCCATGGGCTACATAGTTTTCATTTCTCCCATTAAAGTGTCAAATTTAATCAGTGTAAATTAGGGCTCATTTTGATGGTTTGGGTAGAATTCTAAGGATAGAAAAGAAGATATACATTTCATAGGGACCTCCTGCTTCCATTTCCAAGTGTAGTTATACTGCTGGAAAACAGCCATTTTGCTGCCAAGTTCTGATAATGTATCCTTGGGAAGCTGGGTCCTGCTTGTGACCTGTAGGCTACAGGTTCATCAGCCATGCCAAGAAAGCACTTCTCCTATTTCTTTATCCTAATATAATTCATAAACATTACATTAAACAAGAAGAGAGGATTTTTTGCAAGCAAACTTTATCCCGAACAGCGTACATCAGATTTCAATTGTCTCAGTTAATGATCAGTCCATTTCTAAATCTGGAAGCTCTAATTTAAGAGAAAAAAAAATTCAATATGTGCTTGGAGAAGTTGGAATGACATGCCTAGGAGACATAATTAAAATGTTTAGCTACAGCCTTGTCTTGCTTCAATTGAGCTGGTCTTTTGCATTTTGCACAGTACAGATAATGCTTATTTTTTCCTAGGGGAAAAAAAAACAGATTTTTTTTTTTTAGTTTGCAGAGCCCCAAGAAATCCCTAGTGGGGGATTCTATGCAGCTTCTAAAAGGTTATTCCTTCTGTTTATCTAAATGTTATCAGCTCTCCAAGGAGATCACCGAGTGATACTGCCTGGTGAGAAAGCTGAAATCATTTAAATGTGGGAAAGTTTCTAGGAATAAATCCGAAACACACTGCTTCTTTGTAGTGTAACTAGTTCCTTAAGAAAAGAATTAAGTGATTAAGCAATCCTTATTAAGCCAAAGTGCCTTTTTTGAACCAGTAATGGTTTTGAAAGTATTATTCAACTGGTGAAAATATCCCATGATTAAATGACAGAAGAGTGGGATTATTCACCCAGGAACTTTCTTTTAGACATCAATAGCATCATCAAACACTGACATCCATAGTTCCATAGAAGAGTAGAATAACAGAATAGCAGAGATGGAGGTTCCACCACAAAACTGCGGTAGACAAAGCGCGCACCGACGAAAGCGCGTACGTGACGTCATCACAGCGCGACGAAAACAGCGCGACGATCGCGCTGTGATCAATAAATGTAAAAATAAAGTGAAAACCTTACCCTAACCCCCCAAACCTAACCCTAAACCTAACCCTAAACCTAACCCTTAACCTAACCCTAAATCTAGGGAGCCAAGGTGGCGCAGTGGTTAAATGCAGCACTGCAGGCTACTGCTAGATCAGCAGGTCAGCGGTTCAAATCTCACCGGCTCAGGGTTGACTCAGCCTTCCATCCTCCCGAGGTGGGTAAAATGAGGACCCAGATTGTTGGGGGCAATATGCTGACTCTCTGTAAACCGCTTAGAGAGGCCTGATAGGCCTATGAAGCGGTATATAAGTCTACTGCTATTGCTAACCCTAAACGTAACCGTTAACCTAATGCTAAACCTAACGCTAACCCTTAACGTAACGCTAAATGTAACCCTAACGCTCTAAACCTAACCCTAACCCTTAACCTAACCCTAACCCTAACCCTAACCCTAACCCTAACCCTTACCTTTATGTGAATCGGCTTGCTTTAATTTTATTTTTATTTCAATTTTTAATTTTTTTCGTCGCGCTGTGATGACGTCAAATGCGCGCTTTCGTCGAGCGCGCTTTTGTGGACCATGGTTTTGATGGGTCACGGAGATGGAAGGGACCTTGGAGGTCTTCTAGTCCAATCCCCAGCTCAAGCAGGAGACCCTATACCAGGAGTATCAAACTGAAGATCCAGCCAGCAGGGTGCTTAGATGTGGCCTGTGGGGCCGCCATGGAAACAGTGAAGGACTGGCCCATGATGTCTCTGCCATCAAAAATGGAGCTCACGAGGGCCATACACAGCCCTTCCGAGCTCTGTTTTTGCTGGCAGAGGGTTGCAGGTGGTCATTCCAGCCAAAAATGGACTTTGTGATGATGGTGTATGCTCCCTCCCTAAGCTCAAAATTTTCTGACAGAGGGTTGCAGAAGGCTCTCCATCTTAAACAGAGCTTGCGTGGGCCACGTGCAGCCCCCCTTGAGTTCTGTTTTCACTGGCAGAGGGTTGCAGGAGGCCATCATAGCTGAAAATGGACACAGCCCCCCTGAGCTCCATTTTCACTGGCAGAGGATTGCAGGAGGCTGTCGCAGCCTAAAACAGAGCTTGGGAACCTGTTTTCGCTGGCAGAGCTCTCAGGACACCACAGATGCCCCGCAACACGAGTGGCATCATACTGGCCATGCCCATCCTGACTCCCTGAAGTCAAACACAACCTGGATGCGACCCTCAATGAAATTGAGTTTGACACCCCTGCCCTATACCATTCCAGACAAGTGACTGTCCAGTCTCTTCTTAAAAGCCTCCAATGATGGACCACCCACAACTTCTGAAGGCAAGCTATTCCACTGGTTTATTGTTCTCACTGTCAGGAAATTTCTCCTTAGTTCTAGATTACTTCTCTCCTGGTTAGTTCCCACCATTGCTTTTTGTCTTGCTTCTGGTGCTTTGGAAAATCGGTTAAACCTTCTCTCCTTTGTGGCAGCCCCTCAAATATTGGAACACTGCTATCATGTCGCAACGTTGGTGTACTGCTTAAACACTTCAACCTTTTGGTTCCATTTTGTGCATTATCTCCAATCCTGGACACCATAGTTTATGAAGGTGTATGACAAGCTATCAACTGCACCTTGAGCAGAAACCATGAGACCAGGAGAACTCCTGGAATGCTTCTTTTTCAGCTACTGTTTCATTCCAACAGTTTTTTCTTTCTTATAAGAGTAGTTATGTAAAATAGCTCAATTGACTGGATGGAGTTAGTTTAACTCCGTCAACACCTCAAGATCAATTTTATGCTACTTGACCATATTTTCCACGTGGTCTTGTTTCTACATTAGTCCCCATACTGACCCAGTGAAGCATATTATGGGAACATAGTTACATATAACACACAGTAGTCTTGTGAGAATAGCATTTATGTACAAAAGGGAAGTTACAAGACAGATGGCTGAGAAGTATTTTCCATAGTTACATATGGCATAAATGATGGGTATGAATTCCAGTTAATTAGATTTCATTTAAATTTAAAGAAAACTCTCTGATAATAAGATCTGCACAATAGTGGAACAGTCTCTCTAGTGGAAATTATGGACTGTCCATCTCTGAAGGTTTTAAGAAGTGGCTGGACCGCCACTTCTCACAGATAGTTTAATTGGTTTTCTTCTAGATTACAGATGATTAAATTCAATGATACTTGTGATTCTCTTCAAGTCTACAATTTGAACATAAATATTAATATCATAAATTTATTCCTACAACTGGGGGAGTGAGACGGGGGCAGGGGGAAGAGGAACTGTCAGGGTTCCAAATAGCATCCAAAATTAAATCAGAGTCTGAGGCAAAGCATTGCTCAAAGTTCCGATTTATTAAGAGAGCCATGTTGGCAAATCTGGGAAAACCCAAATCTGAAAGCTTCCTACTTTTCCCCACCCAGTTGAAAGTTCAAGATCTTGCCCCCACACCCATAAGTCCATCCCATGGTCCAATTGTCCACTCCCATGCTGGCAGTTCAACCCATCCAGTTCTGGTCAGGTGCAGAGGTGCAAAGATAAAGGATGATCTTGGCTTTCTAGAAAGAATTTTGTTATGGCTACATATCATCTAACTCCGTACAATCCCCCCTCCCATTTTCCCACAATAGAAACAGGCCTGACAGGAACAGTTTCAAAACTCAGTAGAGGTTTGATTATATGCTAGATAGCTCTCATGAATGGTTGTGGGATCTATCCAATTCCTATTATTCATCCTCATTGATTAGGTGGACCAAATTATTTTAGTTTTCCTGATATTATAACGAACTGCATAATGTGTGCTTGTTTCTCCATGATATGAAATATGCTGTAGATATTTTGGTTGTTGCGTCTGGTGAGCAATTGCTCTATTTCACAAAATGCCCCTGTACATTACTGTTTTAGATACATCACTGCTTTAACAATTTGCAGAACACATTTGAAATTTTTAAAAGTATATGTCAAATTTCCTTGAAGGCAGATGGCTTTCTGGCATTTTGAAAGCACAATATTTATTTTGAAATGGCTATTTAAATTTTCTCTTTTTACTATACAGACTACTATTATGGAAGTAAAACATGCCAAAATCATATCAAAATGTTACATTTATTTAGCATGGAATAACATAACTTGTAAATTGTGTAATAGTTCTATATATCAGAATATAAATATAAGAATGAATTCAGTAAGCTTTTCATTTTGTATACATTTGAAATGGTATTGGCATGCATTCCTCTTCTTTCTTCTTTATAAACTAATATTAGCTATTCTTATCATACATTTGACAACTATTTATGAATAAATTACTCCCAAACCATATAACAGTCTTGTGTATATTTTCCTGGAAATGATTAATGTATAGAAGGTGAAACAATATCTGGAATATGTCTGCAATGCAATAGCTGTTTGAGCTTTTATGGAATATTTCCTAAAGTATCTAATTATTTATTTTATGATCCTTCCTTGCTCTTTGTTCCATTAACATGGTGTCATTATAGGTTTCCTGGAGAAGTGACAATTATTTCAAAATGAGGCCATGGGCATCATGATGTCATAATGCAAATGAGACATGTACTGGCATCTGTTTACAACTCTATATAATTTGCATTATGTAAGTGATGACATCATAAGCACAATGTTGCTCCTGCATATGCTATCTATATATGTGTCACCTGATAATCAGGTCAATGTCAGAGTAATTAATATAGGTTTCTTTCTATCTATTGCATTACCTGTTAAGTTTCTTCTTCTCCAAATCCTTTTCATTTTCCCTCACCTATGATCAGAGCTTGATTTAGGCACAGGTAGCAAGTTGGATTTAGGCACAGGTAGCAAGCTCTGTAGCTTAAGGCTGCACAGTCCAGAGGGGTATTTCAAAATTTCAGATTTTTTTAAAAAAATGTATTACCATTTTATTGTAATTTCCATTGATGAAAGTCTTCATAAATGAAAGCTTCTGTGTGGCTCACATGTTTCTGCTTAATGAAGATGTGCTTGTTTCTTCATGCATCCAAAGCTGTTCGGTGATCTCTTTCTCACCCAACATCATGAGTTTTCTCATGCATCTTGGTGTTATTCCTATGAAATCCAGTTGTTACATAGCCTTATGCGAGCACCAGTGGTGGGTTCCGGCAGGTACGGCCCAGTATGGCCGTACTGGTAGTAGTCGGGGGCAGCGGCCACCCTACCGGTATGATGGCTCATTTGGTCCACCCGCTCGCCCTTGTTCCATACCTGATTTTAAGGCAACCAGGTCAATTGCACACTCGCACACAACAGGTGCCTGCGCAACCTCTGATGAGCAGGTGGGTGTTGCAGGGGCGGTGGAGTGCGCATGCATGTGCAGCACATGTCCGGCACATGCACAGCACATGTCCGGCACATGCACAGCAAATGTCCGGCACATGCACAGGGCACATCCAGTGTGTGCACAGCGCATATCTGGCCTGTGCATGAACGGACCACGAGCAGCATACTGGTAGCGAAGATAAGAACAACCCACCACTGGCAAGTACCATATACACTCTCTATGTAGCTTAGAGCCTCAGTATGTCTGTGACCAGATGCCTTTTCTTGGTGATTTTCTCTATTTTGATTTAGCCTGACTAGGTGACTCAGCGGCTAAGACACAGCTCGTTGGTCAGAAAAATCAGCAGTTCGAATCCCTAGTACAGGTCTCCTGCGTTAGCAGGGGGTTGGACTAGATGACCTCCAAGGTCCCTTCCAACTCTGTTACTGTTTACTGGTGCCTCCTTTAACCTATGAAAAGCTTCCTTTCCTCTTCTACCCTGAGAATAATTTGAAAAGCAGCTTCTTTTCATCCAGTTAAAAATAAAAGGTGAGGAAATTCAGAAAAACAACCCTCAGCAAACTTTATTAGAAATACAGGAGAATGTTTGTGGCTCAGGATTGACATGAGGGTCCTTGGTGCTCCCTGAGCTTGCTTGTTTTCTTGCAGACGTTTAATTACCCTAATTAGGTAACATCATCAATGCTAGTCCTAGCACTGCTGATGTTACCTAGTTAGGGGTAATGAAACATCTGCAATCCCCCCCCTCCCCCCCAAAAAACCAAGCAAGCTCAGAGAGCACCCTTGTTTCTTATTAGAAGAACTCTTATCTAGAGTTCTTTAGTAGAGAGCCTGGGTGATAACTTTGGAGAAAGAATCCAGAAGCCATTAGGAAAAACCAGGTGCAGAAGAAACTTCTGTTAACTCCAGAGAGGAAAGAGAGTATTACAAAGAGTTTGAGGCTACCCTTTACCCTGACTCCCTGGAGTTGGGAGGAAAGGGAAGACATAGGCAGACTTGCAAGATTCTGTATTACAATCTATTTCAATAATGAATAGTTCTAGTTCTCCCCGTGGAGTCAGTTTCCTGATCTAGTCTACTTTATAGCTTGGCATCTTTTCTCCTTCTTCCTAATAAAGTATATGCAACATGATCATTTGTGCTATACTGATAATCTTTTCAGTCTTATCTTTTAAGCTACAGTTCAACATTAATCCCCATAATACCAGACTCGGACACTGGATTGCTTGTCCCTGCTGAGCATCGGTCTTCAGTGGAATGGATGGTCATTATATGCTTTGAACTGCCCAATTCGCTCCCATCATTAGCCTGATGCCAAATGAACCCATCTTTCGGTTCAGTGGTTATGCATGAACAGTTGCTACACGGAATTATTTTATTTGGGGGATCGATACTGCACTCAAAAAAACCACTGTTTATTTATATGAATTTGGTAACTGATCAAAGTACTAGTACAACCATGGAGAAGTAAATATGCCTCTCTCTCCCTCCCTCCCTCCCTCCCCCCTCTCTCTCTCCTTTCTATTTTATCTGGTCTATTGACATACCTAGAGAATATGCAGTGTGACATTTTAAAGTCTAACTAATTTATTAGTATGTACTGTTTTATGGTTTACAGGCCACTTCATCTGAAGTATCCTGCAGTCCATGAAACGCTACGTGATAAAATTTTGTAGCAAGGCTCTTCGATATAATTAGTAATACTAATAAACTCATGTTGGGATATTGCTATAGTATAAATTTATGCTACAATTTACAACAATATCATAAAGCATTGCAATTTGTATCGTATGTCTCATATCAACTAAAGTTCTCATTGTATTTATCTGTTTGCCTGTTTTAACCCTCAAGTTAGCCCAAATAGTGCATTTTTGAATCAAGGTTCTGAATAGAATAGAATAGAATAGAATGGAATGGGATAGAATAGAATAGAATTCTTTATTGGGCAAGTGTGATTGGACACACAAGGAATTTGTCTTTGGTGCATATGCTCTTAGTGTACATAAAAGAACAAAAATACATTCATCAAGAATCATAAGGTACAACACTTAGTGATAGTCATAGGTTACTAATAAGCAATCAGAACATACTATGAAACAAATGAAACAATATAAATTGTAAAGATACAACCAACATGGTTATAATCATAAGTGATAAGAGAAGGTACTAGGACCTTCAGCCATAGAAACTCACTAGATGACTTCTTACCCCAACCTACCTCTGGAGTCATTACTGTGATGAAAAACGGGAAGATGGAGTGCTAAATATTATGCTTTGATCTCCTAAAGAAAACGCCAAAATGTAAAACATGTACACATAGAAGTAAATAATAATAATATGTGGTGTGATATATTGGGCACTTTCTGCAACAATGGGCCCGACTGTAGGCAAGACTGAATGATGGGATATAAAATGTTTATATCCAGCTGCTCATCATAATCTCTAAGGTACCTGACAACATAATCCAAAGCACAATATATAAAAACAATGGATATGCTCCATAAATTCCCTACATTGGGGCAAAACCTTCCATCTACTCAATCATTTTACTTCAACAGTTGAGGGTCACTTTGAAGAGAACTTCTATTGTTTTAGGAGTCTCCAGATTCTTGCAGCCTTGTTATAATAGCCTTTCAGCTGCTGTTAAATGTCTATGTTAAAGGAAGCCGTATTGTATGTATCTCTAAACAACTATAATTCCCAGAATTAATCATTCTAATTGGGAAAAAAACTAACCTTCAGTCAATAGGGGGAATTCAATTTTTTTTACTACCGGTTCTGTGGGCGTGGTGTGGCTTGGTGGGC
Source organism: Thamnophis elegans (assembly GCF_009769535.1). Classification (NCBI taxonomy): domain Eukaryota; kingdom Metazoa; phylum Chordata; class Lepidosauria; order Squamata; family Natricidae; genus Thamnophis; species Thamnophis elegans. The sequence continues at coordinate 19,929,572 of NC_045549.1, read as the reverse complement.
GTGGCAGGGGAGGGAACGATACTGCAAAATCCCCATTCCTCCCTTCTCCCCTAACCTGCTTTCCAGCTCTGTTCTGTGCAGGGAACAAAGAAGACCCAGCCAATCAGCTGGGACTCTGATTAGCTGGGACCCGGGAGACAGCGAATAGATGGGGTGTGGCCAGTCAGAAGTAGTATTTGCCGGTTTTCTGAACTACTCAAAGTGTCCATTACTGGTTCACTAGAACCAGTCAGAACCAGCTGAATACCGCCTCTGCCTTCAGTTCAGATAGTGGACAGGCACTAGATTGAGAGAAGGGCCTGCAGAACATCCTCTATTAATTGCTATTAGAAAAACCATAATGGCACAGGCTCTCATTCCCCAGTGGTATGCCATTCTGGAAAAAAAAGTGAGTACAGAAAATGTTTTATCAGAGTTGAAATTGTGCATAAATATTTATAGGGGCCCTTAGCATACAAAAGAAAGGTGTGAAACAGCAAAGTGGCACTTGAAGAGAGAGAATTAATTCCTTCAGATGCTCCCAGTTCATATTTCTTTGCATGAAGTGATTTTCGGGAGGTAGCAGCACTTTCAATTATGCACGATATTGTGATTAGATGGGTTAGATGTAGTGAAGCAGGGAGGGATGGCAAGAGGAACCCCTGGGTTTTGCCTCAAGATGCAGTGAGAGTCCCAATTCATTAAATTACCTTAATAAGTTTGAACGACTTCTGATTCACAGAAGAGGTAGTCAGAGCAAGCGCTTTCGACACGCACACAGAAAGGTCAAATAATAATAATAGTGGTACTAATCATTCCTGAAATGAAATATCGATTCACCAGAGTATTTATCAGCTGTAGGAGCAAGGCAAGGAATTGTTATATTTGGTAAAAAAATTTTTAAAAGAGTATGCGATGAGTATTATTACATCTGTAGCATCACTGGTGCCTATGGTAATTTATAAGACATCTGCAAATGCAGCGAAGGGAATCCTGATATACACTGGCTGCTAATAAAGAGAGAAGCAAAGAGAAAAACAAGGTGAGACTCATGATTAGTTTAGGACGTGGGCAGCCTAGGGCATTAGGGCTCCGTTCTTTTCGTGGCTCTGGAATCGTGCCAACTATTTTGAGGCAACTTTTTAAAAGTTGTAATGTAAACCTGAAAGAGGTTGAAACGTTAAGTTTTGCAAAAATTCCTAAATCTGTGTGAAGCAAGAGTCAGGAACCCAGTGCTGTTACATAGGGAATGGCGGCAAGTCCATCAAGAGGTACCTGATTGCCCCCAAATAAATTGCTAAAATGTGATTACTGAGGTCTGTGAATAGCTTGCTAGCTTCTACTAAATCCCATAAAATGTAGGCAGTCTTATGGTGATTTAAGTTTAAATTTAGGTTTAAATTTAAGGTCTTCGGCAGTCACGAACATAAGCCTAAGATTGAATATCAGGCTTGTCAGATGTACATTTTTTCTATCCTCCTCTACGGAGGGAGAATTGGTTTCTGACAGAAAGCCACTTAAAGAGACTAGAAGCATCTGAAATGTGGATTTACAGGTGGCTGTTACGTATAAGCTGGGATGACAAAATCACAAATGAAGAGATGTTAAGCCGCCTGGAAAAGCCAATGGAGATAATCAGAACCATTAACAAGCGAAAGTTAGAATATTTCGGACATGCGATGCGACCCCGAAAATACGTCATACTTCATTTAATCCTCCAGGGAAAGATTGAGGCAATGAGGTCCAGCAGAGAAGAAGAACATCATGGCTTCAGAATCTAAGGGACTGGTTGGACAAAACTCAGCAGCATTTTTTTCGTTTGTGGTGGTTGATAAAAATAGGATTGTCAACATGATTGTCAACATGATTGCCAACAATCTGATGACAGATACGGCACGATAAGAAGTCTTAAGTGAAACTTTCATTGATTTTTTTTTACGGGTCAATTTATCCTGAGTGCCAGGATTGGTTTCTGACCTCTATCCTAACTCAAATCTACTCTTGAAAACTCCCCTTCCCCACGTACTTGGATTAATAACGTACAATTTATATTGATATTGTTTCCCGATTGCTTATATGTACCTTATGACTATCATTAAGTGTTGTACCTTATGATTCTTGACGAATGTATCTTTTCATGTCTTTTAATGTACACTGATAGCATATGCACCAAAGACAAATTCCTTGTGTGTCCAATCACACTTTGCCAATAAGAATTCTATTCTATTCTATTCTATTCTATTCTATTCTATTCTATTCTATTCTATTCTATTCTATTCTATTCTATTCTATTCTATTCTATTCCATTCCATTCTATTCTATTCTATTTAATCCTCAGTCCAAGATCGAACTTTCTACTGAAGCAGGTCTAGCTATGATCTATGTTTTTTTTTTTCAAGCAGAAAAAAAATGGAAAGACAGACTTATGTGGGTAAGTATGATTAGCAATTGTTCAGTGCTTGCTATCACTTGTAAATTAAGGTCTCAGTATAAGAAAAGCGGAATGAGGAAATATTTAAATCATAAGCCGGAATCGAAAAGGAAATGTTGAAATTTCTGCTAAGGTTTTAAAGCAAGTACTTGAGGTTTTCAAGATCACATAAAGACAAATTTCAATATAATATGGAAGGCTAAAAGATGTGTAAATCAGCAGAACACACAGAAACAAATTGATTCAAAAAGAACTAAATTTAACCTTGACTTCTTGAAATGTGAATTTACATATAGTATCCAGAATGATAAGCCTGTCTAACTTGAGTTGGCTATATTCTTATATTAGGATCTCTTAATTAAAATAATGGGTAAGTATAAGATTATGTATGTTTATGTTTAATTAATGTACACATGTCCAGTTCCTGAAGCATTATACAGGTAACCTTTGAAGTCCACAATTGGGACTAGAATTTTCATTGTAAGTCACTGCAGATGTAAGTGGAAATTACCACATGACCACACCTGCTGTAACCAATATTTTTTTATTTGAGGTTGTAATCAAGTCACCAGAGTCTTAAGTCGAAACATACAGTTTTAAATGCAAATCCCGCTTAACCAATGGTGGTTTTTTGCTGGCAAGAAAGTCATAAATCATGATCATGTGATTGTGGGATGCTGCAACCTGTCTTAAATGTGAGCTGGTTGCCAAGTGCTAGAAGTGTAATTGTGTAACTGGCCAAGGCAATGGCCATAAGTTTGAGTTTAGGTTATAACTGATGTTTTTTTCCATAGCCATCAACAACTTGAACCATTGTTAAGCAAAGTCAAGGGCTACCTGTAATGGGATCATACTTATTGTTATGCTACCTTTCCTAGACTGCAAACTCAAAGATTTACTAGATGGCAGTAAAGAGTACAATATATAAGCAGCACTGACTCTTTGCTGCTATCTAGTGGACACCCCATTTTTGCTGCCCATCTATGATATTACATATTCACAATTCTCGGTATCTAATCTAGAGCAAAGTGTTCAAAAATCCAACGTGATACAGCCTTACATTCACATCGGATAGCGAAAACGTTACTGCCACATTTTAATATGAGAAACTGACTTTGAAAATACATCTTTTAAACTAAAACGACACACAAAAACTGATTATAGTTAGAAGAACACATCTGAATGGTATTCATGGATTTAAAGCTAAGACTTCTGAACTTGTCAATCAGAAAGTTCGGCAGTTGGCAGTTGAATCCCTAGTACCGCATAATGGAGTGAGCTTACTTACTTACTTGTCCCAGCTTCTGCCAACATGCAGTTTGAAAGCAAGTAAAAAATGCAAGTAGAAAAATAGGAACCCCCTTTGGTGGGAAGGTAACAGCGTTCCATGTATCTTCAGTGTTTAATCATGCCGGCCACATGCCCACGGAGATATCTTTGGTCAACGCTGGCTGTTTCAGTTTTAAAATGGAGATGAGCACCGCCCCCTAGAGTCAGGAACGACTAGCACATATGGCAAAGGGAATCTTTACCTTTATGAAATGAAAGAAAGGAAAAATTGACAGATCTTTTTATTTCTGACACATCATAGCTGCAAATATTTGATTTGCACCAGCTTTATCCACTGTCCTTATTTATTTATTATTTTTAATTTGGCAGAGGGTTGCTAACAAGTCTTTCAAGACCCTATTTTGAAAAGGCAACAAATCTGACCTTTGCGCTGTATCTTTTGTAATAAGTGTACATTAAGTGTACATGAAAAATATATAAAACATTTCGTCTATCGATCTTTCAGAATTAATTTAGTGATTCTTGTTTAGCCCACTGAATGATTAGCGTCCTTTCTCCCGAACACCCCCACCCCACGAGTCTTTCAAGTAAGGGAAACTGAGACCCTCCCCTCCCACTCTCCATCCCACAAAATCTCATTAAGAGATGCGTCATGGTTCACATCCCAGGCAGGTGTAGAAAGGATCAATTTACAGCAAGGGTCCACAGAGCAGAAATTGATGGAGGATATGGAAATTCAATTCCTTTGAAAATATACGTGCTCTTTATGATGAAAAGGTGAGGCCAAATGGATGCATGGTTGAAAGAGAACTTGGTGGGGCCTTCTTTCTCTCCCCCCTTCCCAGTATGTAGAGATCCTATCTAGTGTTCCAAATCTGGAAACATAAGATAGTTTCGTCATTCTCGTGAAGGTTAGACAACAACCTGCCAAAGTGCAAAAATCCATATTCTGAAAACAAAACTAGAAACCCAGGCCATTGAAACCAATCTGTCCTTCATTTATCTAAAGGAAAATGGATTTAGTGGGATTGAGAATACAGAATGAAAATATCTGGAAAAGGAAGACTTTTTAAAAAAGAAAAGAAAAGAAACACTGCTCAGGGAAAAGGTTTTAATCAGAAGATGCATTTATTATTTATTCATCTCCTTTTAATAAAAAGTTATTAAAACATATCTGCTTCTAGGCAAGGGTAGAAGTGCTAGTCGTTCCCAACTCTAGGGGCATTGCTCATCTCCGTTACAAAGCTGAAGAGCCAGCACTGTCTGAAGACATCTCTGTGGTCATGTGGCCAGCATGACTAAACTCCGAGGAAGCATGGAACGCTGTTACCTTCCCACCAAAGTGGTCCTTATTTTTCTACTTGCATTTTTTACATGCTTTTGAACTGCTAGGTTGAAAAGAAGTTGGACAAGTAACAGGAGCTCACTCTGTTATGCAGCGCTAGGGATTCCAGCCGCCAAACTGCCGAACTTTCTGATTGACAAGCTCAGCCTCTTAGCCACTGAGCCACCGCATCCCTTCATCTGCTTCTAAATGAGTACAATTAAATTTCCTAACTAATAAATCCAACAAATAAGTCTGATTGCTCCCAACTGTTTCACTTTTATTCTTTACAGTTCTTATTTTTTTATTTTTTCATCCCACTTAATTTTAACTCAAGGTGGTGAACATACTGTACTTAAATACAGGCAGTCCTGGATTTACGACCTCAATTGAGCCCGAAATTTCTGTTGGTAAGGCGACGTTTGTTAAGTGAATTTTGCCCAATTTTATGGCCTTTCTTGTCACAATTGTTAAGTGAATGGTTAAGTTGGTCACATGGTTGTTAAGTGAATCTGGCTTCTCCATTGACTTTGCTTGTCAGAAGGTCGCAAAAGGTGACCACATGACCCTGGGAAATGTCATAAATATGAGTCAGGTGTCAAGCATCTGAATTTTGATCACATGACCACTGAGAATGCTGCAATAATCCTTGTTGTGTGAACAAGGGTCATAAGTCACTTTTTTCATGTTTTATTTGTTTTATTTACACTACTTTCCATTTTCATCAAACAGTGTGTGATCAGGGCACAGTTATTTAAACAGTCATAATCCACATATTTGTCATTATATTTGTCACAATAATGTTATTAGTATAGCTATATATTAATATAATTGCAATAATACATGACATCTTCATCATCAAATTCTCTCCACATTAACATTTCCTCTTTTTACCAACAGATGAAGAGATACTAAAACAAAAAACAAAAAAAACTAGATGTGCAGAGATGAATAGGTTGACATTGGAATTAAGGATAAAGAGGAATTGGTGTACTTCAAGACATGGGGAAGATTTTATGATTTGCTAGAGAAAGCAGCTAGAAAAGAAAGTAAGGAGAAGATACAGAACCTAGACGATGAACTATTAAATGAGAAAGGGGGAGAAGAGGGGGAAAATAGAAAAGAAAATACTAAATATACAAGTATATATTCAAGAGCGAGATATAAAGGGGGAAAACATAGTTAGGATAGATTAGCAAAGGTAAGGGAATAAGAAATGATACAGAAAAAGAGAGAGAGGAGGAGAGAATGAGAGGAAGAGGAGGGAAGGAAGAAAGAAGTAGGGAGAGGAGGGTGGGAGGGAGAGAAAGAGAGAGGTAGGAGGGGAAGAGGAAGAGTAGGAGTAGGGGAGAGGTAAGAGAAAAGGAAGGGAAAGGAGAGAGGAAGGAAGTAGAGGAGGGAGGGAGAAAAGAATGGGAAAATAAGGTGGTGTTACAACAGGCGGAAGAGATGGTAAATAAAGCAACCCAAACTGTATTATTATAACCTATTATAAGAATGACAAATGTAAAGAAGAATAACAATTATGTGAATGTATACCTACAATAGTATGTAAGAGATTAAAACATAAAAATGTTGGGGAAAAAATTCCTTTTAAATCTCCTCCTTTTTAACGGATTCTATTGTCTGACCATGATAAAATACATCCCATGTCAAAAATATTCAGTTTCTTTATTTTAATAATGAGTGTTAGTCTGTCCATTTCTGCACATTCTAGTATTTTCTTAATTACATTCTCATCTGATGGAATCTCATCATTTTTCCATGTTGTGCAAATACAATTCTGGCTGCTGTTAGTATACAAAAACATTTTTGAGCACTGAACTGGTAGTAATGCCGGCAGGAACCTACCCCTACTTCAGTCAGTCACTAAATGAAATGTTGTAAGTTGAGGACTACCTGAATTTCTTCTTCTTCCTATTTTCTCATCAACAGACCTGTGAGGTAGGTTGGGCCGACAGAGTGACTGGTCCAAGTTACCCAGCTGATATTCATACCTCTAAAGTTGGACTAGAACTCACCATCTCCTGGTTTCTAGGGCAGGATCTTAACCACTAAACCAAAATGGTATAGTGCAATAACTGTATTATTTTATAATTTTTTTCTTTTCCCAACTTCATACTATTAACTAACAACCTCCTGCCAACCTCTGCTGAAAAATGTGACTTTCTAGCATACTGAGAGAATATAGCTGCAGAATTTCTAACATTAATTAATTAACATCTACAAGCCAGAAAAAGCTTGTAAAGATTGTGATACTTAAATCATGCACGTGCATTGTTTATTTGATTGTAGATTGGAAAAAGCAGACTTTTCTTTATTTTATCTTTATCTTTTTTCTAGCCACAATTAAGGCAGAACTGCAAGACCTGAGAATCTGCACATAATGACCTCGTCTCCTTCTCCTTTACTTGGTTTCCTGTTTTTTAAATTGGGGAACATCAGTGCATATGTCAAAGGTTGAGTAGATTTGATAATGGTGGCAGCCTGCTGCCCCATGGCAGGAAATAAATATTTTTTATTTCTCTATGTCATCTTGGTACCAATGAAGACTACTTAGAGATAACTTGCTAGGAAATTGCCATTGTGATCATTATGGTGTTTCACCTCCTCGCTGTCTGAGAACATGTTGACATGCTATTCATTGACATGGCAGTGGCCTGACAGTTGCAGACACTATATTTCAGTGTATCAATACCAACAGGTGTGATGAAACTCTAGAGAGATATGTGAGATGTCAAAATGTCCCCTATTAGTCACACTGAGAGGCTCTCTTGTTGAAGCATGCCTCTTCCCTTGCTGCTCGAACTAAAGCAATACATTCTGTAGGAAAGATGATAGATACTCAACCAGCAGCATCTATGACTATTTATAATACATGACTTGGAAAAGCTAAAGCAGCCATAACCACAGTGACTGATGGTCTTCTCCATCTGGATATGGTAAGGGGTTGATAAAATACGATGCTTAGATTTTCTCTCTTTTCTATATGATATACTTTCAATATAGGAAAAATGGGAGATGAACTATCCATTAACCAGACTACTCAATGTAGGATGTACTGTATATTACATAAATAATTTCAGTCCCAGCTTTGCAGTTGAATCTATATCAAAACAGATCCTGAGATTTATGGAAGTGCATTGGAATGTATTTCTTACATAAAAAGAGAAAACCATAAAGATGTTCCGATTTTACAAGGACTGGTGAACTATGTTTTCCATAAGAAATGCATACAACAGTGGTCTATCATTAGTCTGGAATTCATTTAAATCTTACAGACTTGGCTCAGAAATCACTTTAAAGAGAAACTGATTTTCTGGGTGATTTATGCGTTGAGTACAATAAGGATTTAAGTCAATTCCTAATAATAGGAGGTGACTGGGGTGGTGACTTTGAGACAATTATTCTCTCAGTCTAACTTTTTTCTCAATTTTCTCCAATTGTTGTGGAAAACAAGAATTCATTGTACAATACTTGGAAGACAAATCAGAAATCTATCGAACGGATGAATAAATGAACAAACGAAGCATAGAGAGAATGTAGCTGGAGAATTTCTAACATACTGAGCATATCAGTATGATATGGTATGATGATTAACTACTGTATACTGGAGTAAACTTTAAGATCAATCGTAAGGGATGATAACTTTTTGGTTCTATTTTTAAAAACTATAAAATATTCTGCAAATTATAGGCAGCTAACCAAATTTCACTCAGTGGATAATGCATTCATTAAATAAACCAAGGTAATTGACCCTCCCCTAGTTTCCCACTAGTTTATTTTCCTTTGTATGTTATATTCTGATAAATTAATAAAGATTTCAAAGATTCAGAAAAGGTAACTGGCTTTTTTAGTAGTAAGTGACCATATTTAGACATTGAGATATTCATAATTTCTCTTATATCAGGGATGTCAAACTTACGTTATCATGGCAGCATCACGTGACATATTTTGCTCCCCCCCTTCGCTAAACTGGGCGTGGCCAGTGCGTGATGCATTCGGCTCGTGGGCTGCGAGTTTGACAGCCCTGTGTTATATCAATTCTACTAGAAGTTTAATTTTAACTCTTAAATAAACCATAAACACAGGCCTTTGCCTTTTAAAAGATGATTAAAATTACAATTAATATTAGAATTAAGCCCTTTACTATTTGTAAGCAGCTCTAAAATTTCCTCAATCCATCAAGGTGCTTTAGACTTGAAGAAGACACAGTGAAAGGCATCTCCTCTCCTCGTGTCTGAGAGAACATTGTTGTTAACTATAAACATTCTAAAATTGTTTTAGAGGCTGTTGTTGCCTCTAAACTGAGTGCTATGCAATCTTTTTACAACCACACACACCCAAATACATATAAAACCCTGCTTGACTCAGAGTAGACAGGCTTTTAAAACAAGGCCATCTGGGGGCACATGATGATGCAACCAAAACTCCACCAGGATTTTTGATGCCTTGCAGGGGTAGGATTCAGCTGTTAATTTCACATCTGGTTCACTGAACCAGTAGTTACAAGGAATGCGTGGCCCTGCCCAACACACTCCCCTCCCAGGAGTCTCCACGCAGCCCGCTCAGGGAAGCGCAGGGTCCGCGTGGAGGCTCTAGCAGGGTGAAAAACCAGCCTCCTGGAAGTTTCAGATGTCCAGAAATGGGCCTGTTTCCGGCCTTCGGAGGGCCTCTGGAGCCATGGGGAGGCTCTTTTCACCCTCCCATAGGCTCAAGGAAATACACCCCCCCGACCTGGTGCAGGAGGCTCAGTAGGCCATGGCCAACATGGCCACGCCCACCCAGCAACGGGGCAGAGAACTGGTTGCTAACATTTTTCAATCCCACCCCTGATGCCTTGTTGTTAGCCACTGTCTTGACCATTTTCATCAAACCTCTGGTCCTAGATATTTTTCTACAACAGGCCTGCCTTTCTTAGGACTACTCCCCCCGCCCCCCTTTCCTTGTTGTTTCAGTTCCAGAAAGCAGCAGAAATGCAAAGTTATCATTCTTTCTGACTGAGAAAAACACCATAACATCTATTTTGTGAAGTGTTGCAGAGTGGGATTAATATTAATAAATCCAACTGTCAAAACCAACTACAGTTTAGCAGGGCTGTAAAAAATAACTTTAAAGATACTTATTTTAATGTAATCATGGTATAATTAAAATAGCATTACTGAACAATTATACTCATTAGAATAATGATTATAATACAAAGGTTGTTAATATTTTAATAGCATTTTAGTGTGCAGAATTCATATCTCTTTCATCCGACATATGCAACACATTTGCATCTAGAATCACTTTAGATAAATAGAAATAGCAAATGTAAGATCCATAATTATTGTAAACAAAGGATTGTAATCAGATGCTTATGAACATAACTGGTGAATCTTTCCAGATTCCTGCTTTATATGATTTTAATCTGATTTCCATTTTTAAAGAATAGTAATAATAATTCCACAGCATGGCCCTATCTTTATTTGGGGTTTATGTGCTCTAAGGAAGGTAAGAGCTATGCCAGAGGTTCAACTACAGTAGTAATGGCTAACCTTTTTGTCCTCGCGCGCACAACAGCGTGTGCGTGTGTGTCCACACCCATAATACAATGTATGCAGTGGTGGGTTTCAAAAATTGTTCGAACCTACTCTGTGGGTGTGGCCTCCTTTGTGGGAGTGGCTTCCCACCCATGTAACTGGATGGGAGTGGCTTGCCGCCCATGTGACCGGATATGAAGATGCTGACGACACTTGTCAGAACCACCTTAAATTACCTCACACACAGCACTGGCATGCATAAGAATATTATGTAAACTTGTTTTTTTAAAGGCATCTTTGGTTTGCGTTAAAACAACTTCAACACACGCAATGTTCTGATTGCACCACAAACGCAGTAGTCATCCTTACCTTTCACAGAGGCACTGAGTTTTATAAATATGAGCATGATAGTGTAGAATAATCATATCCAAGGACCAGTGGTGGGTTTCAAAAATTTTTGGAACCTCTTCTGTAGGTGTGGCCTGCTTTCCACTGGTAGAACCTCTTCTAACCAGTTCAGTAGATTTGACGAACCGGTTCTACCGAATAGGTGCAAACTGGTAGGAACCCACCTCTGAATGTGTAATGCCCCCTGCACCCCCTGTGTATGCATGCATGTCCCCCCCATGACCCATTTTGGGCCTAGCAGGGCTCCCTGAAACCTCCTGGGACCAAAAATGGGGCATGGGGGTGGGCGCACCCCCCTTCATTTTCCCCGTGCATACCTACGCTGTTACAGGAGTTATGTCTGCCTTGTATGCAGCTTCATTCCTCTCTAGCATTCATCTCCATTGTTCAGTGATGCATTTCCTGCCTCCCTAGGATTTACCTCTATGTGCTCCTGTGAGCCACTTCCTGTTGGATGTATATTGATGGCTTGTAGAGTGTTTTGCAGAGACCCGAAAATCAGCTGGCCGGTGGTGCATGCTTGGTGGAGTTCAACTGGGGCTTGCGTGCCACCAGAGAGGCCTCCTTTTTTGCGCATTGAACTGAGAGTATTGCTAGCAGTGACCCACCCCTAGAAAGATTTGATAGGAGGGCAAAAATTCCACGTCCAGTCTAAACATCTGGGGGACTATGCAACAAACCATAATGTCAAATATAAATAGCTGTCAGGCGGCCCGCGCGCTGTCCTGGCTGTGTCGGCAGGCCTGGGGTTGATGAGCTCCCTTCCCCTCTTGACAGGTGTGGTTGTTGGTCATTTTAAATGTCTGTCTTGTATTTGTATGTGCCCCTTCCCGTTTGAGTTGTTTGCCGCCCTGAGTCCCTTTAGGGAATAGGGCGGCATATAAATAAAATAAAACTTCAAACTTCAAACTTCAATAATGGGTTTTTAAGCTTTGAAACCTGTTTCCAGAAATTTCCCCTGGGACTTTGAAAAACTATGCTAACATTCCAAAAAAAGAGGAGGAAAAGAAAAAGAAAAATAGTAGCAGTCCATGCTTGCTTCTACCATCTTCATGCTTGTCCAGAAAAAAACAAAACAAAGTAACACAAACAAGAGATGTGTACAGAATATAATACGATAGTCAGCCTGAACAGTTGTGTTTTGATAAATGAGTGTTTCCTTTTTGACCATACTGATAGTGGTAACTATTTTATAAGAATGTTTTAAATGTTAGCTTAAAATGAAGATGAGCAAACTTGTTTGGCTGTGACCGCTCCTAAGTGTTAGATTACAGGAGCATGGTTGCGATATGGGTTATTGTCATTATACGAGTCTCTTTCAAGTGTGAAAGATTTCCAGAAAAAATGGAGCAGCGTGGGATCGCTTCTGGTTGGATAGAGCAATCCATTTCACAACCAAAGCAGCTGTTTGGAATGTGAAATGGGGCATTTTAAGCTTGACAAGTTTTGAAACCAAACATTTTTGTAGCGTGAATTCTTCCCTTAAGAAGACAACATTGTGATCTCACCTATTTCCATGATACTACATTCTCTAAGACCGAGAGGTGTTTTTTTTAAAAAAAAAATGTCTCACAAAAATATTGCCTACTACCAGAGGTGGGTTCCTGCCAATTTAATAACCTGTTTGGTGATTGCGTGCTTTGTGTGCATGTACAGTTTTAAGAAAACTTACCTTCCATGTTACTGCTGGAGAGTAACACAACTGAGGTGCGGCAATCCACTCTGCTGTGTGAATCAGCTGAGAAGATATAGGTCAGTAAAGCACAAGGGCGACCAGCCGGGCCCACCTGATCGTCGGAGCAAACCGGTTTGCTCCCAGCTGATCGTCAGAGCTACTGGTTCATCCGAACTAGTCTGAACTGGTAGAATCCCCCCCCCCCGCCTACTACTACCAATTCTTATGAGAAGATCAGAAGGAAAAGTTGGGGAAAATTGCCTGCTTGACAGCTGTTAGAGAACACCGGTAAAACAAGAGTCGTAATCTGAACAGTTTTAATAGTAGTGTGATATAGTCAAATTGGAGCTTCAATTCCTGGAAGGATGTTCCATTGGACATTATGATCTGCAAGGTTTTGTTTTTCTCTAGTTCAGTGGGATATGTAAGGAGGCAGGTTAAGAATCCCATGGATATGGAATCTGTGGTCACAGAACTCTTCTACCAGATTTTTAATATTTAAACATTCCATTTTCTAAAGGGAATCTTAATTCAATTTCTAGTAATTTAGAAAAATCCCAAAGCAGTTGTTAGAACTTTTGGCTCTCTAGTTCCCCACAAATTAAAATTCCATCAGAAAGAACCCTGGCATCAGGCATTGCAACTGGTCTCTACCTCCAGAAAATGATTTATTAACTAGAGTTCAGCTGCTTTGTGCTTTTGTTACAGCTGACAAAAAGCATGTTTAAGCATGTTAAATTAGCTTAATGTGGTAAACAGAAATGAGGGCCAGGAAAGGTTGAACTTGCTGCCAAGGCATGCTATTTCTTTGTGCTGGGCATAAGAAATAGTTAATCTGACCCAAAAGAAGAGAAACATATGCTGTAGCAGATAAGGTGCTTGAAATGAATGGGTCTGTCTGCTATTGTTCAACATTCTTTGATATGTAAGCAAGAAAAAGTGGATTCTTAACAAAAAAAACGAAACCAAACCCAAAAGTATAATCAGATGGAATAGGAGGAAAACTAACAAGCTTCTCCATTATCCAAAGAATCAAGAAATAAGATACATCTGAAGGGTTGACATCTGCACAGTGAGAACCCAACAGAAAAATGAGGGGAGGGTGGGATGATGTCACCTTATCTGATGTTGTTTCAGAGTCATGTGTGCAATGTGCCCTTCATGGAAATGTGACCATCAGATACATCTGGGATCAAGCAATATAAAATAATCTCACCAACAAGCCAGCTCAGAGAGGATTTTGGTTTCTTGGTCTAGCCAACGAATGAGAGGATAAAGGGTAGCAGGTAATTTTTTTGCCAAGTGTCACTCTTTCTCTGCGTTTCATCTGCATTTCCTGCATCAGATCTCTCTCCTTCTGTCCTGGCTACTTTTACAGAGGCATGATAGGAGAGCATTTTAACAAACTGCATCGCTGTTTGGTTTGGTGGCAGCGGTGTCTCAGATAGAAAGCCCATACAGAGAATGGTAAGGAGAGCCGAGAAGATTATAGGAAGCTTGCTTCCTGCTATTCAGGATACTGCTTATAAATGCTATGTGTTTAGAACCCAAAGCATTGTTAGAGACCCTACACGCCCACTTCATGGTCTCTTTCTGTTGCTCCCCTCTGGAAGGAGGTTTCAAAGTATTTCTAGCAGATTCCGTAACCGCTTTGTTCCCTACGCCATCCGCCTGGTCAACTCACAAGATTCGTTTCTCTTGCCCGGTACATGTATACATCTGAACTAGACTGTGGTGTTTCTCTGTGTCATATAATATATGTGGGTATTTTAAAGTACAAGGCGTGAGGTAAAATTCAACGTCTTTATTAACAGGCAACAGCAACGAACAGGTTCAGAACACGGACAGCGCGCGGGCCGCCTGACAGCTATTTATATTTGACAGCTGTCAGGCGGCTGGCCAATCAGTGGTTAGTCATTTTCCCGCCAGCTGGCAGGCGCGCCTGGGCCAATCAGGAGCCTTCGACTCTGGCCCCGCCTGCCGGCTGCGTCGGGAGGATGCAACAGGTATATGCATAATTTTGTATTTATTTATTTATTTTATCACATTTATGTAGTGTATATTGGAGGTGGGGACACTTTGAGAGCTGTATGCAGCGAAATTTCATTTTAATGTATGCCGATTAGTGTACATTCAAAATGACAATAAAGTTATTCTAAGTCTAAATTCTACGTCTAAGTATCTTAAAATGGTGTAATTTACATTTGAAAATGATTTGTGAAGATCACAAAAATATCATGTGTTCTATTAAGAGTAAGAGAGTTTCTTCACGGTTCTTTTGGACTGACTATCCAGCCTGTATCTCATTTCAACCCATGTTCAGGCTGAAGATCTGAAGGGCAGCTGCACTTAAGTTTATATGAACCTGAGTCTAGGCCTTTGCCTGATACAAATAAAACTGGAACCCAGAATGGGCTTTTAGTTCAAGTGAACACAAATTCAATTGCCTTTCACACCTGCTACCTGATGCTGGAGGCTGGAGAGAAGAAGCACAGAGTTACATTTGTGCCCTACTCTTTCACAGTTTGTACATCCTAATTTGAACTGGATTATAGTCAGTTCAGGAAGTGCTCTGAAGAAGTGTTATTGAGCCAGGAGCATTTTTGTTATGGAAAGAGAGGGAGCAACATTCACTTGATTCCAAAAGCATTTTTCTGGACACTTTGAACACAAGAATGGTTTAAGATAAGATAACTTTATTGTCATTTTTTTTACTGCGAGCATATCAGCCCCCATTAAAAATGAAATTATGTTGCCTGATTTCAAGGGAAAGTGTATATCTTCCCAAACACATACATATACATATATGTCAGAGTTTGTTGCAAAATTTAAATCAGACAGCACACACCAATGACTGATTCAGCTGGATTCGTTCACTTCTTTTTATGCATAAGAATAGATGAATAAATGTACAATACCAACAGGTGATTCTTCCAAGTAAACAAGACAGGAGAGTTACAGGCAAACACAAGCAGTTACTTTCATATCAGCAGAGAAGCCCAGACAGGCTGCTAGTTTACTTCTCAGAGCAGCAGACTGCTTAATACAGCTAAGTCACGCCCAGACTTCTTATTTAAGTTTCTGTTTCCAATTCTCTGCACAGACTCAGATCTGTTTAAACTCTCATTGGCTGACTTAGTTGCTATGTCTATTCATTGGCTGACCTTGTTCCCATGTCTCTCCCAGTCATGAATATTCTAACAATATACATATACATATGCATACACTCCCCCCCACACACAATGTCAATATATATATATATATATATATATATATATATATATATATATGTGTGTGTGTGTGTGTGTGTGTGTGTGTGTGTGTGTGTGTGTGTGTGTGTGTGTGTGTGTGTGTGAGAGAGAGAGAGAGAGAGAGAGAGAGAGAGAGACTGTCCATTTTGAATACATAGCGGAAAGAGGAAACTTGAGAGTTTACAAGGTTGATACTACATGGAACTGTTCTGTCTAGAACTGAATCTAGATGTTCCCACAAAGCCTCCTCCCAGAAGGAAAACAGGTCATGACGAGGATGTGTAGGGATACCAGACAATACCCCGGACCATGCTCAAGCATCGCTTATGTGCTACGTCCTGGATAGAAGGAAGTGAACTGCCAATTATCTTTTCTACCATCCTTACCACTCTCTGCACCGTTTTCCTGTCTGAAGCAGTAATGCTTCCAAACCAGATAGCAATGCAATGTCTTTTTCAGTTTCTTCTTCGACAATTTAATTTGAATATATATATATTTAGCCCTTTGATGCTTCTATGGCCATTTGCTATCCTCTGAGATCTATGCTTGGTTTTAAACACGTTGCAGCTAATGAGAATGAAACCTTAGATATACTCGTGTGTCTCTATTATGTATTTTGTTAAATCCAGAAAAAAGATATAACTTTTTCTGATTTATCCCCAGCTCTTTTTAAGGCAAACACCCAGCTACAAATTTCTGTTTAAATCCATGAAATCATTTCAGAGAGCAAAAACATTGTGAGGGAACTAAGGCTTAATGTATGGCCAGTGTCCTTCATAATCACAGGCCATTATCATTTTACAGACTGATATTAACAGGAATGGTAAAACCTATTACAACTGGGGGAAAAAGCCATTAGCCTCTGTCTATCTCATGATCAAAAGAATAAAGTCAGTTGCTCTCAGCAGTCAGTTGTCAGTTTCCATTTGCCCCTGAATCAAAGACAGCTCAAGGCAAAGTCCACACATTTAACTTTTCTATTTTTAATAGATTGTCTCGTTTTACATTTGCAACTCAATCATTTGCTATGTACTAGAGAGCTGCAAGTAGGTTGTAAACAATAGAGAATATTGTCTTTAAAAAAATCCAGAAGCCCAGGGAAAAAAAGATGGGTGGTGCATTTAGTACGTAAAGAGTCTCACAGCATAAAGACAAGAATGAACCCTAACCATGGGGGAAAATAAGTTCACAACTACTCTCATGGCTATTCTGAAGTTTTCCCTGCATTTCTTGGGAGTAAATCTGATTTTGGGGTGTTAGAATAGTTTTCGTTGAAACTGGTGAAGTCATATTTTGATGCTTTGACCTGTGAAAGATGAAAATTAACCATGACCAGGGTCAGTAATTCTGTAAGAGCAATATGGATTCCTTTGCATATGAACAGTGGTGGCAGGGGTGGGTTTCAAAAATTGTTCGAACCACCTCTGTGGGCGTGGCCTCCTTTGTGGGAGTGGCTTGCCGCCCATGTGACCGGATGGGAGTGGCTTGCCGCCCATGTGACCGGATGGGAGTGGCTTGCCGCCCATGTGACCGGATGGGAGTGGCCTGCCGCCCATGTGACCTGGTGGGAGTGGCCAAGACGATGTTATTACTAGATATTACTAATTACTAGATATTATTAATATTACTAGATCATTATTAATGCATAGATAACTGTGGGACATTACACACCCACCCACACCCACAAACTATGACAGTGCTAGGAAAACACCAAAAAAATAAAAATCCCCCCCCCCAAAAGAAAGACTGCCAATGAAACCAGTTTTTTTTCCCTAAGCCTAAGAACAGGAAAGACAAAGTCACTGGAATAAAAACCATCAAGGCAATGTGGAAAATTATAAAGGACAGGCACTCACAGAACCATCAACCACCTCAGAATTACCTAAACAAGTAAGGTGACCAGATTTTCAGATTGGTAAAGAGGGACACCATTGACCGGGGGGGGGGGGGGAAGCTAGGCCGCAGCAGTTACTGCCAGCCCGCGACCTCGCTAGGGACGTCTGGTCACCTTAATTATATACATCCTCTCTCTCTCTATCCATCCATCTGTCTGTCTATCTGCCTGCCTATCTAGTTATGGTATCCCTCTCCCTCTTTCCCCTCTCTCTTTCTCCATCCATCTATCTGCTTGCCTACCTATCTCTCTCTCTTTCTCTCTATCCATCCGTCTATCTGCCTGCCTATCTGTCTATCTAGTTATGGTCTCTCTCTCTCTCTCCCTCTCCCTCCCTCATTATCATCTATCTCAGTGTTTCTCCATGCCCACAACAATAAAAACAAAACAAAACAAAAAGAAAAAAACCCATCATCACATATAGCATGTCGTTTGGTTACAAGTGTTTTAACATTTATCATTCTTATACATTTATTATTTCATTTAATAGGTTATAATATACAGTTTGGGTTGCTTTGTTTACCATCCCTTCCTCCTGTTATAACACCACCTTATTTTCCCTTTCTTTTCTCCCTTCATCCTTTCTCTACTTTCTTCCTTCCTGCTCTCCTTTCCCTTCCTTCTTCCTGTACCTTTCTCCTACTCCTGCTCTTCCTCATCCCCTTCCTACCCTCTCTCCTCCTCTTTCTCTCCTTTCCATCCTCCTCTCCTTACCTCTTTCTTTTCACCCTCCCTCCCTTCTCTACTTTCCTCCTTCTTCCTCTCCTTCCACTTCCTTCTTCCCTTCCCTTTCTCCTACTCCTGCTCTTCCTCTTCCCCTTTCTACCCTCTCTCCCCCTCTTTCTCTCCTTTCCATCCTCCTCTCCTTACCTCTTTCTTCTTTCCCCCATCTTCCTTTCATTCTCTCCTCCTTTCTCCCTTTCTCCCAACTCCCTTTCTGGGAGTTGAAGTCCACACACTTTCAAGTCTCCAAGGTGGAGAAAGACTGATCTATCTAATTAATATAATTATTTCTCCCTCTCTTTTTCACTCTCTTTCCAGCGCACACACGCAAATGCATAGGGCAGCCCACCTCACACACAGGTAACTCCGGGCGGCTTGCGGGAAGAGGACAGCCTACCACTCACCCACGCGGGGGGGGGGGGGGGCAGGATTTCCCCAAGAAAAGTTAACTTTCCTGCGAAAGGGGCCGGCAGCCTCTCAGCTCTTCCCGGCTGGGAAGACCTCCCCCCACTTCCACTCCTGCGACCCTCCTCCCGCCTCCTCGGAGCTTCAAGCAAGCTAACTGGGAAGGCTGGGGAAGAAGAAGAAACGGAGGCGCGAGGTCAGCGGTCCTTGGGGGCGCGGCGGGAGCCTGCAAAAGCGCTCCTTTCCCGGCTCTGCTGCCATTGCTGCTGCTGCGGGCGGAAGGGGAGGAGGAGGAGGAAGAAGATAAAGCGGCGGGGCGGTCCCTGCAGCCGCCGACACGGGAAAGGTGCGCTTTGACAGGGCTCCCACAGCCCTGCCAAAGCGCCCATTTCCCGGCTCGGCTGCCGTTGCTGCTGCTCATGGCAGAAGGGGAAGAGGAGGAGGAGGAAGAGAAAGCAGCGGGGCGGTCCCTGCAGCCACCGACGCGGGAAAGGTGCGCTTTGACAGGGCTCCCACAGCCCTGCTAAAACGCCCCTTTCCCAGCTCGGCTGCTGTTGCTGCTGCTCATGGCAGAAGGGGAAGAGGAGGAGGAGGAAGAGAAAGCGGCGGGGCGGTCCCTGCAGCCCCCGACGCGGGAAAGGTGCGCTTTGACAGGGCTTCCACAGCCCTGCTAAAGTGCCCCTTTCCCAGCTCGGCTGCCGTTGCTGCTGCTCATGGCAGAAGGGGAAGAGGAGGAGGAGGAAGAGAAAGTGGCGGGGCGGTCCCTGCAGCCGCCGACGCGGGAAAGGTGCGCTTTGACAGGGCTTCCACAGCCCTGCTAAAGCGCCCCTTTCCCAGCTTGGCTGCTGTTGCTGCTGCTCATGGCAGAAGGGGAAGAGGAGGAGGAGGAGGAAGAGAAAGCGGCGGGGCGGTCCCTGCAGCCGCCGATGCGGGAAAGGTGCACTTTGACAGGGCTTCCTCTCCGGAGAGGCATTTTTTAAAAAGAAAAACCCTGCAGGCACCCAGCGACAGGGGCTAGGAACCCGGAAGTTAATTACTTCCGGGTTCACTGACGAACCGGATCGCAAGAACCGGTGCGAACCGGGAGGAACCCACCCCTGAGTGGTGGGTTGCAGGCAGTACACCCCAGTACGTGTGTACCGGAGGCAACCTGGAGCACTGGATACTGTTCCGGTATGGTGCTGTGGAGGCTCCACCCGCCCGCCTGAGTACCTTACTGGAGTTTAAAGGCTTTTGCGCTTCTGCACAGGTGCATGGCATGTACAGCGTCTGTGCGACGCTCTGCGGAACAGCTGAAGCATCGCGGAGTGTTGCAGATGCGCTTGGATGCATGTGTGTGCTATGCGCATATGCACATGCACATGCACTGTGCGTGTCCTTGAGAATGCCGCCGGGCTCTTTCCAACCGTACCAGTTTGAACGGGATTTGAAACCCACCACTGCATATGAGATACCCTATAACTAAACCATCCCATGGAACATTTAAATCTTGCGCACCAGATTTGGACAGTGAGGAGGTTGGGAAGGCTATGATGAAGGCTCTGTGTTGGAGGCAAAGAGGGGGGCTGAGCTGTATGCCAGTTATCAGCTGCCTTCAGAGTCAGACATTGCTGAGACAGACAAACAGCTGGAGCCTGTTCCCAGTGTACGCAGGGACAGAGTTGCCAGATGAAGAGAACAGCTAAAGAACAGGGGTCAACTTGGAGTAAGGCCATAAGTGGACAATGAATGGCCCCTCCCAGGGGAAATACAAGAGTAGTAAAAGGGGAGTGGAGTTTGCAGGAAACAATTAGTTTGCTTAATTGGTTCGTGACTCCCTGAGACTCCTTGCCAAGTTTTGGAGGTATCAAGCCTGCCAGCTCTCCAAGCCAGATAAGGTCTGTGACTGTAAATCCTCCCTTGAAAGACTTTACTGGATGTGAATGAGCAGAATTCACAGTCAATTAATAAAAGGGTTTTTTGTCGGGAGAAGGAGTTGCTTCATGCTCTTGGGAAACTAGGTCAGAACAAATCCAGTGTCATGTTCTCTTCCGAGTCTGACCCGTTGCACCCATTTCTTTATTTTGGAAACAAGTAGGGCAAGGCGGAACTGAAAGATGTTTTGCTCATTCCTTTGTCTCGGTACAGAGCAATCTGAGAAAATGAGTAATTACATGAAAGAACATTGAATCACTTGAAGGACCTTTGCATCCAACACATTGTTTTACTCTGAAATTTTCTTTGGGGAGGAGAAGAGTAAGAATGTTCTAACATTTGTTGTAACTCATTTGTTATGTTTTTGTTTTTGAACAGTAAAGTTCTGGAGGAAAGAATAGATTTCCCCCTTCTCTCTCTCTATCTTTAGCTTGCTTTGTTTTTGTCAGCTTCCCAGCTGGCAAGCCTGGCATTGTGACATGGTATGTCAGGTTGTATCAGTCACATTGTTCTACATGACATCACAGATCAGGAGGGGATGTGGCTGATGAAAGGTGATCATGTCACATCATAGTACAAGATTACAGCTGGGGAATGGAGAATGCTTTCCTGGAGCTATTGCTTAAAGAGACCAAAGACTTATTTGTGTGACTATGTGTGGGTGGGTGCACATCTGTACATGCACCTAGAAGAATGAGTAACCGCAATCCTTCTTCCCTTGTTTTACCTTGGAAAGTTTTGTCAGCTTGTCTTGCTCAAATTATATTTGGTTCAAGAGTTTTCAATCCTCTTCCAGAAATTCTGAAGGCTTAAGGTGCTGTGTTTGTCTCTGTATATTTCTGAAACACAGATACCAATCAACTGAATTCAAGATTTTTGCAGTCTGTATGCCAGCCCAGTCCAAAGGAAAAGAAGTAGCAGTCAGAATTCAGAAATACTCTGCGGACTTACACTTGGTAGAAGAGCAATTAGGTTGCAGGGAGTTGTCTACATCTACAAAGATCAGAATCATGCAAACAACAGGGGTTTTTTTTGGGGGGGGGGTGACACTCTATGGAAGCAAAAGTTGGATTTACCAAAGCAGAGTAGAAAAAGAATCAATGCTTTTGAAGTTTGATGTTGGAAGAGAATCCCAAGACTGCCATGGAAAGCATACAAAACAAAAACATGGAACCAGAATTATCACTCGAGGCAGAGAGCAAATGATACAAAGACCTGCTATCTGGAGAAGTGTATCATACTAGGAAAGGCAGAAGGAAAGAGAAGAAGACTCCACTGCCATGGCAACTCCACTGTGCTGTACAGTAGAAGCCATTTTACAGCAGCATAGTATAAGCCATTTTAAGGCACAACAGTCTGTGTCTTAACAGAACACCACACACTCCAAGGAGTGTTAGGGGTGTCTTACCCTCACAGTACTTGTTTCCAGAGAGTAAGTTATCTGTGTACCAAGTTTGGTTGAAATTGTTCGAGGCGTTCCAGAGTTATGCTGGTACATAAACACACACAAATAGCCATTTTGATAGATAGATCTTATAATTTTATGTACAAATATATCAGTTTGACACAAAATCTAGATTCAAGATATCTAGTGTTCTTCCTTGGCCATAAAAAAATCTTGAGACAACCCCTTGTTCTACATGGTGTGGATGTTTTAAAATCAGGTCATCATTCTTCATTCCATTATACTATCCTGCATGGAAACTCTAAACATTCTGCTTGCCAAGAATTCACTATTTTTGCTTTGACCGGTTTAATGGCACGAGTCAACAAAATCATTGTCTCTTCCCTTTCCATGGAACTTTCTTCTTCCACTGTATTTTTTAATGTCTTCGTCATCATCACCATCCCTGAATATATGTGATGGAAAGTGATGATCTGTGGCCAGTTTCCCCCTAGAGAGCTGCAGCAAAAAAACTAAGCTAATTCATCCCAAGCTATAACCATATTTCTGGATCAACCAATATGTCTGGCAGATGAATCTTTTAACACTTCAGTAGATTGGCATGAGTGGGATTTGAAGCTTCATCCTAAAGCTTTCCTTTGCCATTCTCTCTCTCCCTCTCT
This sequence comes from Thamnophis elegans, assembly GCF_009769535.1. Taxonomy (NCBI): domain Eukaryota; kingdom Metazoa; phylum Chordata; class Lepidosauria; order Squamata; family Natricidae; genus Thamnophis; species Thamnophis elegans. Next base: position 19,906,689 of record NC_045549.1, on the reverse strand, counting down.
CTCTCCCTCCCCCCATCTTTCCCGCTCTCTCTTCCGCGATGGCTTCTGTTTTTCTGCTTGATTGCACTCGCCGCCTTCCTACTGCCCCTGGGGGAATTGCCCTCTTATTACCACAATTACAATCTGTACACATTTCATTAAACTAATATTGCTTCGCGCAGGCTTTCTCTGCCGAAGTGCACAGCTGGAGGCCCATTCCTTTTCCTCAGCTTAAACACTTTGACAGGTTAAGAAAGCTATTATGGCTGAATAACAGGTGTTGCAAAACAATGTGCATTTGATGCTTAAATGAGAGAGCTTCTTTATTGACTGCCTTTATTGCAGCTAAGACTCTCCTTTTTCAAGATGACTGGATTTTTATTGGTTTTTACTGCTTTTTAAAGTGTATTCTGTTGTTTCAGAATGAGTCCAGAGTGACTCTTTGCCATTATTTGTTATTCCAATGGCCTTTGTTTTATTTGTGCTGTTTGAGGGGGTGGGAGAGGAAGGAATATAGACATATTATATCCAGGTGTGTTTTTATCAGTATACCAAAAAGATTTTAATTTGGTTCAGACTTGCATTGGTGCAGAGCATTTCCAGTTTATGCGCTACTCCCGGATGGGGAATCAATGAGGCAAAGCTGTTAGATTGGCGCAGCTTATTATTTCTAACCAGATTTGATTCACTTCCAGACTCCCCTAGTGTGACTCATGTCTATGTATGTAGATTTATAGCTCTGCCATACTAAATGTGCCCTGGGCCATGTGATCTATACGACGGAGGTGCAGAAATGAGGTTGATGTGTTGGAAACAATTCAGAAGGCAGCTCTAGCAAAGGGGTAGCAGAGTAATAATGTAGAATGCAGCTTCAGCTTTCTGAAAAAGGGGAAGGCTGAATATATTGAATGCCTTCGGATTTTTCTCTGTGTGGGTGCACAGAGGAAAGCTACCTCAATAGGAGTCTTTTTCACATACAAAAATGTAATGATGGGGAGGGCAATCTAGATTAGGACTCTATCAATAGACAAAGTTTCACAGGTCCCTGGAGACTTCGCTGAAGTGATATATATTTTTTCCTTATATTTGAATAATAAGACGTCTACATGTACTATGTGTGGAATATCTAGTTTAATTTCAGGCACACAGATTTTTGTGAGTGAAGTTTGGATAAGCATTGATGGATGTGGCCAAATCCATCTCGTTTTCATGTTACATTCAATGACAGACTGTCTCTGAATTAGGTGCTTCCAGGCTTATATAATTGGGAGTGTTCTCAGTAAATGAAACGTGGATGGAAAGTGTCTCTTCAATATCAGGTGGGAAAAGCAGGGAAGAGAAAGCCAGATACATGGCTTTATTCTATTCCACATGAATCAATGAAGAATAATACGATTGGAATGTTAATCTAGTTTCTCTATATCAGGGATGGTGAACCTTTTCGGCACTGAGTGTCGAAAAGGGAGCATGGGCATGCATGTACTTTGCACTTTGCACACGCTCGCCTGGGCCGCAACCTGGAAGAAGAGCTGCCCAGGGGGCATGAGCGTGCTGGAAAATGAACCTCCAGTTTCTGACGCGTGCATATGTGCCGACCAGACAGTCTTCTGGTTACTGTGCACGCGATGATCAGCTGACTGGTGCTCATGCTTATGCCGGAAATGTAAGACCAACTCTTCCAGTTTACGGCATTGCCACATGCACAAAGGGCAGCTGATCATCGCACATGCATGTGCACCAGAAACCGGAAGAGGACTGGATGATGCCACGCATGCCAGGCAAATGACTCCATGTGTCACTTCGGGCATGCGTACCATAGGTTCGCCATCATGGTTCTATGTGTTCCAAATATCTATCATATCTCCCTCCCTCCCCCACTTTCTCTATATAGATAGATGATATAGATATAGATATAGATATAGATGTGGATATGGATATGGATATGGATATGGATATGGATATGGATATGGATATGGATATGGATATGGATATGGATATGGATATGGATATAGATAGATAGATAGATAGATAGATAGATAGATAGATAGATAGATATGGATATGATATGGATATGATATGATATAAATATGGATATGGCTATGGATATGGATATGGCTATGGATATAGATAAATAAGATACATAGATAGATATGGATATGATATGATATGATATGATATGGATATGGATATGGATATGGATACACACACACACACACACACACACAGACGTATATATATAATTTTAAGAAGGGGCTTATCAATTACATAGTCATTCTCAGTGTTAAATTAGGAATGATGATACACAATATCATGTTGTGGGCTGTCAGACTTCTGAATGGAAAAGAACTTTACAACAACAAAGTACGATTGACTTGCGGGGCTGGCATGATATGCAATAAATTTACACGGTGCAGTAGGATTGTGTGTTTGTTAGTACCGTGTTTCCCTGAAAATAAGACTTATTTTATTTTGATCCCCAAATAAGCACTTGGCCATATTTTCAGGGAGTTCTTATTATTTTTGAGGTGCAGGAGGCTGTGAGTGTGGTCACCTCATGGCTGCAATATTTTCAGGGAGGGCTTATTTTTGAGGAGGGCTTATTTTAGCACATGTGCTCAAAAGCCGAATTGAGTTTATTATCTGGGGAGGTCTTATTTTCAGAGAAACAGGGTAGGATTCACTGGGTTAGGGATTTTCTGTCTTTCACTGTGAGTTGGGTTGGGTTGAGTTGGGGGGTACACAAAGGGAGGCTCAGCCAATCTCATTATACACATGTTGTATTCTGACAATAAAGGTTTGAATTGAATTGAACAGTGGTGGCGAAGAGATATTTTAACATATGATTTTTTAATGGATTAAATACTATTCCCAGAAAGGCACTTGCTTCACATCTTAATTAGGAAATGCACTGCCAAATTACAGCCACACTGCTGTCTCATATATGTAATCTTCAGTCAATGGCTCCAATGATGGCTGGTAAACTGCCATAGCAAATCATAGGAGTGTTTGGCTAAGTTCAACTGCAAGACTTTTCCTTGAGAAACTCTCTACTGAGAATGGATTAAATCTGGCACAGCCTGGATTATGATTCATATGAGTTCTCTGAGTTACTCGAAGCAAAAGAGGCAATAAATCTAAATATATTCATGATTTGTATAAAAGGTCATAGAGAAACATGAACTAATCTTGACACTGAGAAAAAACAGAAGTTACTTTCTTTGTCTCTCTGTCTCTCTGTCTCTCTACTAACCAGTGATAAGGAGAGAGGTCTGCTGAATGGATGGGCATATGGTTCCACTTATATCATAACTTATGGTTTCCATTTGTCTGTTTGCTCTTTGTCGTAGCTTTTACTAGCTCTCGACTATCTTTGTTTCTTCTAATTGCTTAATATGAAATACACAGAATATAGATCAGGATTTCCTGTCAGATCACTTGATTATTTGAATTAAATCAGCAAATGTTTCTGACACAGTTTTGCTAACAGTGAAAGCCTGGCTTTTTCTAAAGTAGCCTTTGGAATCTTTGAATTAGGCTAGAATAGAATAACAGAGTTGGAAGGGACCTTGGAGGTCTTCTAGTCCAACCCCCTGCCTGGGCAAGAAACCCTGTAGTGGAAGTTCAGCTGAGCTGCTGATTCAGTTCTACAGAGGAATTATTGAGTCTGTCATCTGCACCTCCATAACTGTCTGTTTTGGCTCTGCAACCAAACAAGACAAACACAGACTTCAACGGATAATTAGAACTTCAGAAAAAAACAATTGCTACCAACCTGCCTTCCATCGAGGCCCTGTATACTGCCCGAGTCAAAAAGAGGGCTGTGAAAATATTTATCGACCCCTCACATTCTGGACATAAATTGTTTCAACTTCTACCCTCAAAATGACACAGTTAAGCCATCACTCTGCTTAACAACTAATTCCCACATCACTGTCAATAATTTACCAATAATGTATTACTATTATTCTTATCTTCCTTCCTAGTATCTATCTCTCCCAACTTATTATAACCATGTCGCTTGTATCTTTCAATTTATACTGTTTTTACCTGTTTCCTGATACAATTTGATAGCTTATTAGTAACCTTGACTATCAATAAGTGTTGTATCTTTTTATTTTTGATGAATGTACTTTATTTTCCTTATGTACACTGAGAGCATATGCACCAAAGAAAAAAAATCCTTGTGTGTTCAATCACATTTGGCCAATAAAGAATTCTATTCTGTTCTATTGTACTCTATTCTGCTCTGTTCTATTCTGTTCTGTTCTGCTCTGCTCTGCTCTGCTCTACTCTGTTCTGTTCTGTTCAGTTCTGTTCTGTTCTGCTCTGCTCTGCTCTACTCTGTTTTGTTCTGTTTTGTTCTATTCTATTGCCTGAAGAACACACAAATCTGGTCCTTGGAATATCACTGGGACAGGGAGGATTACATTATTCTACTTGAGTACAGACTGCCAGTCAAAACTCAGGGTAGTCCCAAAGGTGCTTTTTTCAGGAAGCGAATGGATTTTTGAAGATATTTTGCTTCTCATCCAAGAAGCTTCTTCAGCTCTGACAGGATGGTGGGGAATGGAAGGATGTATACTCCCTGCATGTGCGCATGTGCGAGGAAGATGGCTGCCTGAGCTTTTCGCTCGGGGTTTGAGGAGAAAGGAAACCTCGAAAAATCGACCCTCTTCTGTAGCCAGACTACTGAAGGGCGAAGCCTGGGTAAGAGGATCCTGAGAGGGTGCTGGAAAAACGAGCACCTGGAAAAACGCTGTTCGGACGGCTTTGGGCGACGCGGTATCGGGCGGTGCTGAGAAGCCTGCAGGCGGACTCCCCCCCTACAGACGGCGTGGGCGGCGGCTTCCAGCTGACGGACCGCCGCAGCTTGCCTTCCTTGTGAGAAGCAGCGGAGCCGCTGGAACGTGAAGCCTCCCCTCCCTCCTCTTGTGGACGGTGGTTTCTAGCGGATGGCAGTTCCAGCGCTGTGTTAGATTGCCGCGGTCCTGCCTTTGTTCTGCGTGGCGCCGTTGGGCCTTTGAACTGGACGCCCCCCCCCCCTTTCCACCCTCCATCGTGGATGCAGCGCTCAGCTTTGGACCCAGATTGTCATGGTCCTATTTTGTTCATGCTGCTGAGACGCTGGGTGTGCTGTCCTCAAGGGGGTTGGTGAGTTGTTCCTGAGACGCCGTGGGCCGAAAGGTTAGGCTCGTTGCTGTTATTGCTGCCGACCCAAACGCACCCCCCCCTTCCATCTCACCCTTTGAACTTCTGACTATCATGGCCTGCCTTTTGGCTCATGTTGCTGTTGCCGCTGCTATCCGTGGCTGCTTTAGGAGCCCCCATTTTAGACGCTTGACTGTCCTTGCCTTTCGACCGGCTTTACCCCCACCTTTACCCTCAAGACCAACATTTTGGAATAAGCTGGGATATTTGAATTCACCTCCGGCCTTGCTGAGACTCCCAGCCATTTTCCTGTATACCATCCTGCACTTTAATTTTGCAGAAAGAAGAAGGCAGGGGACGAATAGGACATGGACAGGGGGCCTGCTTGGCACCTTCTCTCAACTGACACTAACCCTCTAACTATTTCAAACTTTTTAAACTCTTGGGCTTTGCCCCCTTTTGCTGGACTCCACAGAGGAGAAGTTCAAAAACATTAAGTTTCTCCTCTCTTGCGCAATTTTTTAAATTGGTATGTTGAGTGTATGGGAGTTGGCTGGAATTGAATGAATGGCCCACTTTTAGTAATTGTTACCTTTGTATTTTATATGTTTTAATATTTTACGTGGGAACTGTTAGTGTGGATAACTGAGAATGTGTGACTCGGAGGACCTGCTGGGGAAGGCGAGGGGTACCGGGGTGGTTGGGGGGACCATGGACATGGGAGTGGGTCGGAGCATAGCGGTCGTGATAGGGAGAGGCAGATATGGCGGGGACCTTAGGGCTGGCCATTACCGGGGAAGGAGGGTTCGCTACATCACAGAGATCCCTCCTTCCGGCCCTAGGAGTCCCACTCCAAGACCAGATGGCGCGAGTAGTCAGGACCCTGGTCTCAGGCTGTTGTCGCTAAATGCCAGGTCTGTTGTTCACAAAGCTCCCCTCGTCCGGGACTTAATTGTTGACGAGAGGGCAGACCTGGCATGTATTACTGAAACCTGGCTGGGCACAGAAGGAGGAGTCCCCCTTGTAGAGATGTGCCCAGAGGGATTTCAGGTGCTTCATCAGCCGAGAGCCCAGGGAAGGGGTGGCGGTGTGGCTATTGTAATCCGGGAGTCTCTGTTATCTCGTAGGGTCCCTGCTCCGGAGCTTGTCGGGTGTGAGTCTCTGCTGATAAAGTTGGACCTCAAGGGTCAAGTGGGTTTGCTGCTAACGTACCTGCCTCCCAACTGCGTTGCAGCATCCCTCCCCTCGCTCCTCGAGTCAGTAGCCGAGCTGGCAGTTGAGTTCCCCAGGCTTATAGTTCTGGGGGATTTCAATCTGCCATCGCTCGGTGAACGCTCTGATGGGGCGCAGGAGTTCATGGCTTCCATGACAGCCATGGGCTTGACCCAAGTAATTCGGGGCCCAACCCACGCAGCGGGTCACATGCTCGACCTCGTATTTCTCTCGGAGCAGTGGATGTGTGATCTTGGTCTGAGGGGTAATGAGATCCTACCCCTGTCGTGGTCAGACCACTGCCTACTGAGGCTTGACTTCCGGAGGCCAAACCCCCACCGTAGGGAGGAGGAACCGACCAGATGGTTCCGCCCCAGGCGACTCATGGACCCGTTGAGGTTCCAGACGGAGCTTGGGGTTATTCCTGATACTCTCACCCACAGTTCGGCGGAGACTCTGGCTGCCGCCTGGTACTCGGCGGCGTCGGAGTCTCTCGACCGGATTGCGCCACTACGGCCCCTCCGGGTCAGTGGATCCCGGAGACCTCCCTGGTTTACCGAGGAGCTCCGGGAGAAGAAACGCCGGAGGAGGTGCCTAGAGCACCAGTGGAGGTCCGATAGGTCCGAGGCGAACCGAGCACTCTTAACTACCTGCACCAAGGACTATGTCCGAGCACTAAGAACTGCAAAAAGATCATATATTTCAGCCTTGGTTGCGTCCGCCGAGTCACGCCCAGCCGCCCTGTTTAGGATAACCCGCTCCCTCCTCAATAGGAGGGATGCGGGAGACCCCTTGCAGGGTAGGGCTGAGGATTATGCTCAATTCTTGGCGGACAAAGTAGCTCGGTTTCGATCGGACTTGGACTCCACCGCAGTAGATCCAGCTGAGACACAGGAGGATCACTTGCCACACCAGTTCTGGGTTGAGTTCCAGGACGTTGCCTCTGGGGATGTGGACAGGGCCATTCGAGCTGTAAGTGCCTCCACTTGTATTCTGGACCCGTGTCCCTCCTGGCTGGTTGCCAACAGCAGGGAGGTGACACATGGCTGGATCCAGGCGGTTGTCACCGCCTCCCTTCGGGAGGGGCACTTCCCCGCCGTACTTAAAACGGCGGTGGTGAGACCCCTCCTGAAGAAACCATCGTTAGATCCAGCCATTTTAAACAAATTTCGTCCTGTCTCCAACCTTCCCTTTATCGGGAAGGTTGTCGAGAAGGTGGTGGCCTTTCAGCTCCAACGGGCCTTGGAGGAAGCTAGCTATCTTGACCCCTTCCAGTCCGGCTTCAGACCTGGTTACAGCACAGAAACCGCTTTGGTCGCATTGACCGATGATCTCTGGAGGGCCAGAGATGGAGGCTATGCGTCCATCCTGGTTCTCCTTGACCTCTCAGCGGCTTTCGATACCATCGACCATGGTATCCTTCTGCGACGACTGCGGGAGGTGGGAGTGGGAGGCACTGTTTTGCGGTGGTTCTCCTCCTACCTCTCGGACAGGTCGCAGTCGGTGTTGGTCGGGGGGCAGAGATCGTCCCTGAGGCCCCTAACGTGTGGGGTGCCACAGGGTTCGGTCTTATCCCCCCTACTATTTAACATATACATGAAACCGCTGGGCGAGATCATTCGGAGGCACGGGATAAAATACCACCAATATGCGGACGATACGCAATTGTATCTGTCCGCCCCGTGCCAACTCAATGAAGCGGTGGACGTGATGAACCGGGGTCTGGAGGCCGTTAAGAACTGGATGAGTGCTAACAAACTGGTACTCAACCCGGACAAGACCGAGTGGCTGCTGTGCTTCCCCCCCAATAATTTGGCTAATATACCAACGCTTAGGCTGGGGGGTCAAATTTTATACCCCTCAGATAGGGTCCGCAACTTAGGAGTCCTCCTGGACCCACAGCTGACTTTTGATCACCAGCTGTCAGCTGTGACCAGGGGGGCATTTGCCCAGGTTCGCCTGGTCCGCCAGTTGCGGCCCTACCTAGACCGGGGGGCTCTCACAACAGTCACTCGAGCCCTTGTGATCTCTAGACTGGAATACTGCAATGGGCTCTACATGGGGTTGCCCTTGAAGTGCATCCGGCGACTGCAGCTAGTCCAGAATGCAGCCGCGCGAGTGATAGTGGGCGCACCGCGGTTCGCCCACGTTACACCTGTCCTCCGCGAGCTGCACTGGCTACCTGTTGGTCTCCGGGTGCGCTTCAGGGTACTGATGACCACCTTTAAAGCACTCCATGGTAGTGGATCTGAGTACCTGAGAGACCGCCTTCTGCCGATTACTTCCCTAAATCGACCAATTAGATCGCACAGACTGGGCCTCCTCCGAATCCCATCTGCCAGTCAATGCCGACTGGCGACCACACGGAGGAGAGCCTTTTCTGTTGCTGCTCCGACCCTGTGGAACGAGCTCCCCATGGAGATCCGTACCCTCACCACTATCCAGACCTTCCGCGCAGCCCTCAAGATCTGGCTCTCCCAGCAGGCCTGGGGATAGGCTTCCAATTCACCCGCCCGAGTGTTTGATTGTTGAATGAAAGTTGTGTTTTACTATTTTTTCTTTGTTCACATATTGTTTTGTTTTTGACCTTGCACCCCCCCTCCCCCCCCCCCCCTGTGGTTGTAAGCCGCCCTGAGTCCCCTCAGGGAAAAGGGCGGCATATAAATCCCAATAAACTACAAACTACAAACTGCAGGCAGCTGGTCATTTACATCCTTTTAGAGAGTTGTACTCTAAATTTAGGGTGCTGTGCTAGATGGAGAAACAGCTTAGGATAGCATATTTTCCTATTTTATCACTTTTGGGCTGCTCTTTGAAAATTATGTTTCTCAGTCTCCTATTTCCCGTTGTCTATAGGATTATTCTTCCATCGCCTTTCCCTCAGTCATTGCCTTCTGTAAGATCTGAATATCTCTCTTCTTGAAGAGATCCAGACTTTCCTGGGAAGCAAGGCCTGGCAATGGTGATCATTACTTTTTCTTCATTACCTTTCCATCTATTTTTTGTTAGTCATTTCTTTTCCTGCCTTCTCCCTAGCTCCCCAACCATTGTGGTGCATCTCATCAAAATGTGTCACTACCTAGCAGGAGGTCTTCTTCAGACAGATGATGGAAAGGGCATAAGTCAGATAATGCATTTTCTATCTCTGTGTGAGTTTGTTTCTTCTCTTTAACAAGGAGAACTGGTTGTGGTTGACCTAAATCTAATTCCTGGGTCAGGAAGGATGATATCTGCAGGGTTGCTTATTATGGAAAATAAAGTCTATTTGTTTGTGGGTGGCCAAAGGATGGAAGGTTGGATGAATAAAAACCTTGAAACGGAGTGAAAAGAATAGATGGAGTGGATGAATGGTTAGCTGCTTTTCAAATACACTTAGCAATAGCACTTAGACTTATATACCACTTCACAGTGCTTTACAGCCCTCCCTAAGTGTTTGTAAAGAGTCAGCATATTGCACAAATGATCTGGGTCCTCATTTTACCAACCTCGGAAGGATGGGAGATTGAGGCAACCTTGAGCCATTCATAATAGAAGTGCTGGCAGTCGGCAGAGTTATCCAGCAGTACTGCATTCTAACCACTCTGTCATCATGGGAAGAATAAAGTGGAGTGGAGTGGAGTGGAGTGGAGTAGAGTGGAATGGAATGGAATGGATTAGAATAGAATAGAATAGAATAGAATAGAATAGAATAGAACAGAACAGAATAGAATAATATTGGTCAAGTGTGATTGGACAGACAAGGAATATGTCTCATGCATAACAACAACAACAGCAGCAGCAGCAACAACAACAATAAAACAACCACAGTAAATACCTAAGGATATTTACTATATGGGTAAATATCCCTAGATATAAGACAGTACAGTGGTAATTAAATATTCAGCAGCATGATGGCACAATTCATTGGCATTACTTATTTATTGTCATTGAGTGCAAAAAGAAAAGGAAGAATAACTTCTTATTTCAGCCACTACTACTCTTTTGCCATTGTACAGGATTAGAATCCCAAGGCTCAGGAGAAACTTTTTACAGACTTTGTAGTAGAAGTAAGTGAAGGCTAATATGAACAATAACAAAAAAGTTATTTGACCCTTAAAATGGATTTCAGGCTTCCTGCCTGAAGGAATCTTGAACACAAATGTTCTTCGTATCAGCTGCTGATACTCTGAAATATTTTATTGTAGAGGCTGACTTGATAGGATCAAACCAACCTAAGACAATGAAATGGCCTATTTCACAACACAGTACCCTCTTTATGAAGGTATCTTCTCCTGGAGATTATTTTAAAGGTAAAGCAGGATGATCTTAGAGAACCATGCCTTTAAACAAATTTTAGAGCCTGCATTTAATGGACTACTGCAGGGGTGTAAAACTCAAGGCCCATGGGCCGCATCTGGCCCATAGGATGCTTAGATCTGGTCCGCGGGGTCACCCTGGAAACAGCAAAGGACCGGCCCGCTGTGCCTCTGCCAGCAAAAATGGAGCTCGGGGGGGGGCATGCATTTTCACTGGCAAAGGGCTGCAGGAGGCTGTCACAGCCAAAAATGGGGCCTGCAGGCACCCCCCCAGCTTTGTTTTTGCTGGCAGAGGGCTGCAGGAGGCTATCACGGCAGAAAACAGAGCTCAGGAACCTGTTTTCGCTGTCAGAGCACTCAGGCCAGCATAGCCATCCATGAGATGAATGACATATACATATATCTATATCCAGGGGTGGGTTTCAACCGGTTCACGGCGGTCCCTGCGAACCGGTTGGTTAGCGAACCCAGAAGAAAGTAACTTCTGGGAACGGCGAAGGGCCCACTCGCCCGCCCGCGATCCTTACCCGGTTTTGACGAGTTCTGCGCTTCCACGCATGCGCAGGACACATACAGTGCCTGCGCAATCCTCCAGGAGCAGCTGGAGCATCGCACAGACGCTAGTACGCATGCGTGCGCCGCACATGTGCACGCACACACCGCACGCGCGCACGAGGATGCCGCCGGCCCCGTTCCAACCGAACCGGTTGGAATGGGGCGAGAAACCCACCCCTGCCTATATCCCAGTACATATACGTATACATATAAATGTACATGCACATGTACACATACACGTATACACATACATATGTATTGCTCCACTTGTTTTCAGAAAAAAATCATCGTATCTAAGTGGACTTATTTGCTCTTTCTGCTGAATGAGACTTTGGCTTTTTGCCCAGAGGGCTGCCTGGATGGCACTGTGGACATTGGTGCTTTGATGTTGTCCATTAGCACTTAAGCCCTGGGATAGAATACAGATCCAAAGGTCACTGGGTCACTGACCTGTCCCCCAGGGTGAGATGTGTTGCCACCGTATTTAATGTAATTGCCTGTATCTATTTCAATTAGTACATAGACATTTTAATGCAAATCTCTCTCTTGGGTTTCTTTGATGTTGTATTTCACTTTTCCCCCTCTCATTTCTAAGTGATATTCTAAACACTGATATTTTCCCTCCTATTCTCAATGATCTCTCTATAGGTGCCATGGTGAGGGTATAATACCAAAAAAGGAGTATTTATTACCAGTAAGAAGGTTGCATGCTTTTTCTGCTGCTTTTATAACAGTCATCTCTCATTAAAGTACATTTCTGACCTAGATCACCAGGCTATCATTTCTTTTCAATCATAAATGAATTTCCAGGGCAAAATGACATTCTAAAAATAGATTAAAACCTGTCACAATTAGTTCCAGAGAAACTGCAAGTTGTATAGTCATTATCTTACTTTCTGTTCATGCTATTATCCTTCCTCTGGATTATTATTGGCATATGGTCAGGCTGTCATGACGGAGTCCAATTAAAATTATATATCATTGGCGTTTTCCCTTCATATGTGCAAACTTTTCCGTCAGACAGGGAATCCCTTTGATAACACTGATGTCCGTTACTTGGCATTTAATTTCCTGACAAATCCATCATGAATAATTTGCCATTGGGAACCCTTTGTCTCAATATGACTATAAAAAAAAACATTGCGGGCTCTGAGACTTTTGTCGTGAACTTTAACACAGAGATGATTATTTTTTTAGATGTGTAATTCTGAATCATTAGGTTTCATGTTCATCCCCCCCTTTAAAATAACAAAAACTAAAACAAACAAACCCCCCACAAGGAAACCCTGAACATGCAATGTTAGTTTTCTGGTTTTTTCCCCCCTTAAAAACAATGCATGCAATTCTAAAAACAATACTTTTATCACCATTTATTGGAATATAAGGTTTAGGTTTAGGTTTCATTTTATTTATATGCCGCCCTATTCCCAGCGGGACTCAGGGCGGCGCACAAACCCAAGGAGGGAAAGGGAAACACAAAAACTACAAATGCAGGCATTTAAAAACAGCCAACAGCCACACAATCGAGAGGGGAAGGGAACTCATCGACCCCAGGCCTGCTGACACAACCAGGTTTTAACGGCTTTTCGGAAGGCCTGGAGAGAGGTGAGGGTCCGAATCTCTGCGGGGAGTTCGTTCCAAAGCGCCGGAGCTGCCACAGAGAAGGCCCTCCCCTGGGTAGTAGCCAGATGACATTGGCTAGTAGACAGAACCCGGAGGAGGCCCGCCCTGTGTGATCTAATGGGTACTTGGGAGGTAATTGGCAGCAGGCAGTCTCTCAAGTACCCAGGTGGGCTTCAAAATTTTTGGCAATAGGTTCTCTGCCTGGTTGCTGGATGGGCATGACCATGGTGGGCATGGCCTAGTCAGTTGCCTGCCCCACAGCAGGTGGGGCCGGGGGAGACAGGGATGTTTTCGCCCTCCTAGGGCTCTGGATGCTCTCTGGAGGCCAGAAACAGGTCTATTTCCAGCCTTCCAGAACTTCCAGGAGACCATTTTTTTGCCCTCCCTGGGCTCCGGATGCTTTCCTCGAGCCTCTGGGAGGGCAAAAATGGCATCCCAGGGCTCTGTTGACTCTCGTTTTTCTTTCACCCTGAGGCTCCATGCAGGCCTTGCACTAACTTGGCATCCAAAACAGACCACGTGGAGACTCCTGGGAATGATGGGGTGGGCGGGCCAGCCAGGAGTGGGATTTGGGGGTTTGGCGAGCTGTGCAGAGTCTTACCTGAATCTGGCCAAACTCTGTTACTGTTTTACAGAAATGTGCAATTTTCCCCAACTTTGGAGAAAATTTCCAAAATGTCTAATCCAGAATTCAGTTATATTCTTGAGGAAAAAGAGAATCAGAATTAAGGAAAGAGCCCCTCTCTTTTTGCTCTTCTGTCTGGCATGGCAGGAAAATCCAGCCATCCTGGTTTATTCAGTCAATTGTAGGGGAAAAAAACAAGCTATGATTTGTATGATCTATGAATCAAGGTCAAAACTTGGGATGCTTTGAAAATGTAGTAGACTGACTGGTGAAATCATTCCATTGTATTTATTGTGGCATAGCCTTTCTTGGACCAGAGTCTATAACTGAGGCACTTCCAAGTCATTTATCATCACACGAGGAGGCATAAAATTGCTATCTCCTGATAATAATGTTCGTAAAGTAGGAATCTTCCATGCTGATACATCCTTTGTCTTTTCCTCCATGCTCATTTGTAAATGCTAAAGAGTTTTTCTCTTTGGCTAATTCCCTTCTGAAGCTTCTAGCTATTAATTTTTCTTTAAACTCGCTTTTATAGTTTTTAAATCCTTTTTTTTCTGAAGAAAGCACTAAATACCAGTGTCTCAGAAGACAACTGTTAGAACACACATGTGACTGACCTTCCGATTTATCATGCATAATTGCATAGTTTTTAATTGCAGTTTGTTAAGCTCCACAGTCAGCTTAGGCATTCAGCAGAACAATTAAAGGCCAGATCCTCAGTCAATGAAAAATTGGCTAGAACTTCACATCTGAGAAGTGCAAAAAAAAATAATACTAGAATGATTTACACTCAAGCTTGCTCTATGTTGGCCTTCTAGCATTCAATTTAAAGTAACTGCAAATTACTTCTGTTTAGACAATTTTTAACAAGGCTTCTCTTTTCAAAAAATTAATGAGCCTCTTTTCATAAGACACAAAGTAGGCAAAATAGAAAAGGTTTGGGAAAATTATCCATTGTGGTTGAAATGACAGTTTTGAAACCAAGAAAGAACGCACCAAACAACCCCCCCTCTCTTTAGGATTGTGTGGGTTTAGATTGGGCAGAGGACTAGGAATTCAAAATAAAATGCAAGCAATTATAAACAATCATGTTCTGTCTCTTGAACACTGCAAGCAAGTTATCCCCAGGGGGTGCCAGCTTTCTCGTCAGTCCAATTATTTTAAATCCATTGTTTCATTTGGAATAGATTCCACAGCACAAATGGTAGCCCCTTGTCTGCGATCCATTCAATTAAAACCATCCGGAATAGATTTTGCAGGCCTACTGCGTCTTGTCCAATCTTATCACTCAAGGAAGAATAACCTTGGAGACTCACATGCAACCCAGAATGGCTGTCAGGTGGTTTGAACATGTTGCCCCTTCCCAGGGTTCCTTGGTGGCTTCCTTCCCTGTGTCTTTTCCAGCCAATGGCAGGCATTTTCTCAGCAGTGCTCAAGTTGACTTGTGCCAAGAAGGCTTATGGCTGTGGAATAAGGTGGCAGCTGTCACAGCATGGACAGTTGGTTTGAGATCAGGGTGGCAAGATGGATTGGATTTGTAGCAGTTGGGGTAGCAGTGAAGTATGACCACTATTATTGACCAGCAGATGCCAGTTTCTACCCTGACAGTTATTACATTTGACAGACATTTCACCCAAGTGCACAACTAGCTACGTCTTTAAAGATGCTCTTTACATCCCCTGTGAAGATTTCTCTGTACCCGCAGAAAGGAAATATTTAGTGGTTTAAGTAACAGAAAGAAGAAACGCCTGGGCCACAAAAACTTACTAATAGGGTTATTTTCTGTTGCTAATATACTATTTAATATGCTTGCTCCTAGGGTGGAAAGCTATGGCAAATCTAGACAGCATACTAAAAAGCAGAGACATCACCCTGCCAAAAAAAATTGTGTATAGTCAAGGCTATGGTTTTCCCAATTGCAATACATGGCTGTGAAAGTTGGGCCATAAGAATGGCTGAGCGCCAAAGAGTTGAGGTCTTTGAACTATGGTGCTAGAGAAGACTCCTGCAAGTCCCTTGGACTGCAAAGCAATCAAACTGGTCAGTCCTAGAGGAGATCAACCCTGACTGCTCTTTAGAAGGCCAGATCCTGAAGATGAAACTCCAATACTTTGGCCACCTAATGAGAAGGAAGGACTCACTGGAGAAGAGCCTAATGCTGGGAACGATTGAGGGCAAAAGAAGAAGGGGCAACAGAAAATGAGGTGACTGGATGGAATCACTGAAGCAGTTGGCGTGACCTTAAATGAACTCCAGAGAATGGTAGAGGACAGGAAGGCCTGGAGGAACATTGTCCATGGTGTCAAGATGGGTCGGACATGACTTTGCAGCTACCAATAACAACAATATGCTATTTTACAAGAGGTGACACATAAGAAATGGACCTCTGGCAAATGAATTTGATCAATGTGGAAAGTGAGAAGTTAGGACTATGTGTATTCATAGCATGAGAAATTATGATTGCATTCCCTGTTTATTTTTTCTTCCTAAAAGCTTGTACAAGAGAATTTGGGTCATGATTGTGCACTGGATTGGCCACATCTTTGTAAAGGATCTTCTAGAGTTGTATTTGGAATGAAAGGGGGGTTTTGACTGAGAAAAAGGCAAGTATTGTTTTTCCTCGATACTTAAATACAGTTAGGCTTTCATTCACCCACACTCACATTCTAGGATTCATGTAAAATATCAATTCAATGTTACAATAAATTCTCAAGTTTCTTAACATCATGACATATCTCTCATTTTTCACAAGATTATTTTTTAATGTTCAATTTACAACTTCCCTTTAAAAATGTCGATTTCAAATTTGGATTGATTTTTTTAAAAATCCTCTTTGATCTATTTTAGTTTGAAATGTGTTGCTGTTCTTGTGAACTACCATAAACACTACAACAGAGCTATTTTTGCAGATTTTCCCATTTTCAGTTGAGCCACCAAAACCACATGGATTTATCTACAAGCATCCATTCTTCTTCACTGCAGTAACATCAACATGAAGGAACACACATTGTGATGTAATGATGCACATTCTTCCCTTTTGTATTGCCAGCACTGCATCATACACAAGTTTCGAAACGGATAAAGTTGCATCATGATATTGTGATACCAATCCCTTGGTAACAAGGTCATCCGTAGATTGCTAGTTTTTGGACTCTACGTATCTGTGGAAGGAAACTGGAGAAGGGATCTCTGATTCCGTAAAGCTACTATGTCCTGGCTGTTCCGGCAGGCTGGGGGCTGTTAAAGCACCCAGCCCCGTTTTAATTGTGACTGTTGTGGATTTTAAAATTTGTTTGTATTGTCTTATTTATTCCCTCCCCTGTTTATTGTGAGCCCCCCGGAGTCCTTCGGGAGTGGGCGGCATACAAAACCAATAAACCTAACCTAACCTAACCTGATGAAAAGGACTGGAAAGCCAAATATGGAAAGAGATATCAGAATGGCCTTGAATTATTCGGATCCTTAAATAGTTTGCTACTAACATTCAGAGAGAACCAGTGCAAATATTAATTAGAAAAGAATATTAATAAGAAAAGAAAATGTGTTGAACTCTAGAAACCCAAGGTGTTGTAGTATTGTGTAAGAAGGGATGTTTTAATCTAGTGAGTTGGAGTAAAGGAAGATAACCTTTATTATGGTCTTTGACACCCCCCCTCTGTGTGTGTGTGTGTGTGTGTGTGTTTTACTACAATAGAACCTTGCAAGTTTCCCTGCTCCCTGCCTTTATCCTAAGACCAAGTGCGGAAATGGGAGCATGCAGGTGTGGGCAGGGGAATGGCAGAAACTGGAAAAGCAGTTTCCTGGCACGCATGTGCACACCGGGAAGCTGAGCTTCCGGTTTCTGGTGTGTGCAGGCACATCAATCACCTGGTATTCCAGTTTCTGGCGCACATACGTGCCCGAAGAGCAGCTGGCTGGCGTGCATGCGTGTGCCAGAAACCAGAAGCTCAGCTTCCCAGTGCACGTATGCGCACCAGGGAGCTACTCTTCTGATTTCTGGCACTCCTGCATGCGCAAAGACCAGCTGGCCAGAACCCTGAAGAGCAACAGGCAATGGCTGACGTGCCCAGAAAAATGGCTCAGCATGCTACTTCCGGCATGTGTGCCATAAGTTTGCCATCATGGTACTAAGAGAAGTAGAAATGATCACATTTGAGATGTTGTGTCAAATTACATTTCTGCTTTGGATTCATATTTCTGCTATCTGCCCATTTTCTTGCCTATGGATTTCCCAGCTCCCACTTTTCCTCAAGGTTATTCTCATGGCCCATTATAGTTTATTTTGCTTTTTATTGCTACATATATGTATTGTTTTATTTTGGGTTTGTAAATCATCCAATTATGGAGAAAATACTTCTATGTGATCTCTAGGAATAGAAAACAACTTAATGGCACAGCATTTGGCTTTAAGGTGGGTGACTATTGTAATGTTTTAAATAAATAAATGATGTGATTGCTGGAGAATGGTGGGAGTAAAACCCCAAAACTAGATCTAGAAGATGAAAGGGGAATATGTGAAACAAAGCAAGAAAAATATAAGGAAAAAAATGATTGCAAATGAAAGGCAAATGTATGCAAGCCTTGAAGTTGAATAATGAATACTTTTGCAGAGAGAAGGAGCTGATGAAAAAGATGCCATGTCCTTTGAGAAAACAGCAATTGGGGAATAAATTGATTACACAAGCACCTGATGCAAAAGATTTCTTTATAGTTGACTTCAAGGAAGCTGGTAATAATAGAAGAGTTGAAAAATAAGGAAGTACTCTTTAGTCCAATCTTCTCAAAGTAGTGCTATCCACATTTGTTGCAACTAGTTTCAGAATTCTAGTGGATGGGGATTCAGAGAATTGTAGTATTGGTAACGTGTAATATTGTAGTATTTGTCATATGTGTAATATTGTAGTATTTGTAATATGTGTAAATGTAGTATTTGTTATATATGTAAATGTAAAATAGTATTTGTAATATGTGTAATATATCTTCAGGACTGCCAATGTATAAACCACCAAGTTTGAAAAGGCTGTTTTGATACTTCAATGGATAGAATGGTTTTGGGACTTTTATTTACTTCGGTCAGCATGAAAGACCAGGTCCACACATAGCAATAGCAATAGCAGTTAGACTTATATACCGCTTCATAGGGCTTTCAGCCCTCTCTAAGCGGTTTACAGAGTCAGCATATTGCCCCCAACAAACAATCCTGGTACTCATTTTACCCATCTCGGAAGGATGGAAGGCTGAGTCAACCCTGAGCCGGTGAGATTTGAACAGCCGAACTGCAGAACTGTAGTCAGCTGAAGTAACCTGCAGTGCTGCATTTAACTACTGCGCCACCTCAGCTCTTTTGTGTATTCATAGCATGAGAAATTATGCTGATGTTTCAATTAATTGAATTCTCCGTTGATGTTTCAATTAAATTAAATTCTCCATTGCTAAAAACTAATGCATAGGAATCTTCTCAACTAAGGACTGGCACTTACTAAAAGTTAGATAAGGGGTCAACTCCAGAGTTGGGTTGCTGCCAGTTCACCCCAGATCAGGCGAACCGGTAGTGGCAGTGGCAGTGGCAAGAGGTTCCGCCCACCCACCCAAACACTTCTGCACATGTGCAGAATCTTTGTGTGAGCATCTGAGCGCGTAAGCATGCACTCACGAACGAACTGGTAGTAAAATAAATTGCAGTCAACCACTGGTCAACTCCATTCAAGGGGGGGATGGATTTAGTTCTTTTGTGCTTACATAGGGATTTTAGGCAGATTCCCCTTTTCACTCAGTACCCAGGTTCTGCCAGCTCTTCTACATTTTAGACATTTTAAACCCACTCATCAAATAGATTTTAGACAATTTACAAAGAATCATTATAAACCAATAAAAAAAATAGGATAAAAATGGAAAAAGTAAGTGAATGCCCTATTGCATGCAGAAACTAAAAACAGTAGCATAAAATCATCACCACAATATTAAAACAACTTAGAGAAAGCAAGGAGAACATGACTTCTGGAATTTCCCACAAGCTATTATTACAGATATAGATAGGGATAGGAATAGGAATAGGGATGTGGTGGCTTGGTGGCTAAGACGCTGAGCTTGTCGATCAGAAAGGTTGGCAGTTCAGCGGTTTGAATCCCTAGTGCTGCGTAACAGAGTGAACTCCCTTTACTTGTCATAGCTTCTGCCAACCTAGCAGTTCGAAAGCATGTAAAAATGCAAGTAGAAAAATAGGGACCACCTTCGTGGGAAGGTAACAGTGCTCCATGCGCATTTGGCATTTAGTCATGCCAGTCACATGACTACGGAGACGCCTTCGGACAGCACTGGCTCTTTGGCTTTGAAATGGAGATGAGCATCGCCCCCTAGAATTGGGAATGACTAGCACATACCTGCGAGGGGAACCTTTAGCTTTACTAAAGTTGAGATGATGCACTCATGTTTGCTATTATCATTTCAGAAGGACATCATGTCTAATAAATGCCATTCAATGGATATAATATTCAATGGAAAGGCCCAGTAGAACAATAAATATTTTTCTTTAATTCCTAGTTTACTTTTTTCCACCAAGGTGACCTAAGGAGTCTCTGGCCCACTACAAGGCATGAATGTGTAACAAATTGGCTGCAGATATTTATGTCACCCAGAAAATCTTATTGCTCAGATGCCACCACATGCTGTAATACCCTTTTTAATTGCATAGCCAAGGTGATTGTGCTAAGAGGCATTCCTCCCATCTGCTGAAAATTAAGTAAACGTACTGTACTTTTCCTGCTGGATGGTTTACTGTGACCCAGCAATGAATTGGGCACTGTGAAAGTCCTTACAGCTTTTAATATGTAAAAGTTTCACGATAACTTTTTGTGAATTGCACACCATGGTTGTTCCTCTCACCCAGCAATTGCTTGTTCTGACCCAGCTCCCCAAACACGACAAACCCTCTCTGGTTAAATAAATGATTCCTTTATTAGGAGCGCCAGCAGCCCCGGCAAAAAGTCTTCCTCTCATAGCAGGCTAACAAGTCTGTCCAGCAGGGAGATGAATAGTTGTCTGCCACATTTATTCATCTCCGCCCCCTGCCTTTTATCTCCAGAGTTAGGGTGGGGCTTCACTAGCAGCGGTGGCTCTTCCATCCCAAAGATCAGCCCACAGATTTCCACTGCTCTCCTCTCCTCTGCCTTCTGCGCATCTCCATGTCAGGCAGTGGACCCAGCTGTTCCTCCTCTTCCTCATCAGCCACCTCCAGATATGGGGGCTGTTGACTCTCCATCTGAGGACTGTTCAGAGGTGGGTTGTTGCTGGCTCAGCCTGGTTCGACTGAACCAGTAGTGGAATTCAGGTCTGGGTCGCAGAGACCCAGGCCTGCCACGCCCCTGAACTGGTTCCCTCACTGCTGCTTGGTCGCCATCATCTTGGCTTTTAGTAACTGCGTGTGCGGAGTTCACTGTAAATTGTTCTGTGCATGCAAACAGAACAATTTACATTGAACGGTGCACATTGTGCATGCAGGTTGCACATGGGTTGCGAACTGGCAGTAACACCAGCAGTAATGACTGATGGATGGTCAGCCTCTACCTCTGTCTCTCTCTCTCTCTCTCTCTCACCTCTATTCCCTCTTCCCTCTCGGGGCTCTCAGATTGCCTTGATGCTGGCCCTGACTCCCACACCACCTCCTCATCTGATTTGGCTGCTGGAGGGGCCAGTGGCAGACAGCCAACAACATTGCTATGTAAAATGGGCAGAAGGGGCAGGATTTGGAAGATTTTGAGAACTTCCTTCCAGAGTGGTCCATAATATGCAGGTAGTCCTCAACTTATGAACACAATTGAGCCAAAATTTCTGTTGTTAAGTGAGAAATTCGTTAAGTGAGTTTTACCCCATTTTATGACTGTTGTTGCCACAGTTGTTCACTGAATCACTGCAGTTGATAAGTTAATAACCTGGTTGCTATGTGAATCTGGCTTCTCCATTGACCTTGCTGGTCAGAAGGTTGCAAAAGGGACCACATGAGCTTGGGAACAGCAACGGCCATAAGTATGAACCTGTCGCCAAGTATCTGAATTTTGATCACATGATCATGGGGTAGCTGAAAAGGTTGTAACTGTGCAAAATGGCCACGAATCACATTTTTAAAGCCGTTGTTACTTTGAACCAGTGGTGGGTTCTGGATCCCGGTGCAACCGATACAGTCAACGGGGCCCGGCGTCCGCCATATGAACGCATGCAGCACACACGCACATGGGCACAGTGCTCGCATGCGTCCTTACTTCCTAAGGTGCTCTGCGATGCCTCCGTGATGCTCCAGCTGTTTGGCGGAGCATCACGCACTCGCAGTATGCTCCGTGCGCATCCGTGGAAGCACCGAAGAGCTCAAATACTGGTAAGGAGCTCGGGCGGGCAGGTGGGCCCTCCAGAGCACCATATTGGAATGGTACCTGGTGCTCCAGGCAGGCATTGGTACGTTCATACCGGGATGTACCGGTAGTAACCCACCACTGCTTTGAACGGTCATTAAATAAACTGTTGCAAGTTGAGGACTATCTGTATACATGTCCCCTACAACAACATAGGGTTTCCTATGTGTTCTATTTGAGAAGAAAAGAACAAACGATATTCCCCATCTACAATTCTAGAGATGCCCGAAATATTCCAGTTACAACAACTTGTGGGGTGGGTGGGATCTTTTTGTTGGATTTTTTTTATCTCCCAGGACATGGCTAGTTCCATTGACCCAACACCACCAGTAGCGACAACAACCTTTTTTGGAAGGGAGTGGGACATTAGAGTCACGGAAGGAAACAGTCTTTTTTCCCCACAAAATTTCCTTTTTCATCGTTTTTTCATACTATTTAAATGGGAGGCACAGTACATATGCTGATGGTTTCTCTATGGCTTATTTAATTTGGGGAGGGCCTTTTAAGGGAAGAACATACGGTATATATACTATTATTTATTATTCAGTTCCACTTTGCATTGTCGAACAGTATCAAACTGTGCGGATGATTATGGGCTGATTGGCTTATATTTGCTATGACAAGGTAAAGATCATTGAGTGAGACTGGCAATTAAGAGCAGCATGAGAATTATCTAGCTTCCGTTCTCTCACAATGATCTATCAGCTGGGGGGGAGGGGTGTACACAATGGACTGAACTTCGGTTTTAAAGTTCATTCTTGTAGGAGACCAATATTTCATCAGGGAAAACAGCAACATAGATGCTGCTGCTTGGGTGTCTAATCTATGTTTAGATTTTTTTCAAGAGGCAACTGGACTTTCTTTGAACACGTTTCACTTCTCATCCAAGGAGTTCCTTCAGCTCTGACTGGATGGTGGAGGGAATGAAAGGAATGGAAGGATCCAGTGGTGGGATTCAGCCAGTCTGCACCTATTCGGGAGAACTGGTTGTTAACTTTCTAAGCAGTTTGGAGAACCAGTTGTTGGAAGAAATCTCATTTTGTTTTTTTCTCCACTGTACAGGGCTAATCCTGTAAGGAAGGCAGGAAGGAAACATTCTGGTGTTGTTTCTAGCCTAATATTTATGGCCCTATTGGCAGAAATTGCCTCTCCGATTAACCCTTATTACATTGTAACAGCTAAGGTGAAGCGCCCATCGGCGTAAGTGACGTTGATTTGTCCACGCCCACATGGTCACATGACCACTGACCCATGCCTACCCAGCTGGCCATTAGGGCAGAAAGCTGGTTGTTAAGTTATTTGAATCCCACCATTGGAAGGATCTCCACCATCCAGTCAGAGCTGAAGAAGCTTCTTGGATGAGAAGCAAACCATCTTCAAAGAAAAAAACCAGTTGGAAAAAAAAGCACTTTGGGGACAACCATGATCTGGATGACTGAGAATCTCCATAGACAAATCTATTTTGCAGCAAAAACCAAATAGCCCCAGAGGGCAATGCCCAGAAACCAGATGAGGGAAAGGCCGACAGCAGATTTAGATGGCTGGTAAGAACTGAGAAGATCCCAATCTAGGTTATCAAAGGCTTTCTGAGCGTCGACAAAGATTAATGCGAGTTGTTTCTCGGATCTTGTTTGATAGAATTCCAGGGTATCAATTATTATTCTTGTATTGTTTCTAATATGTCTTTTTGGGAGAAAGCCGTTTTGATCCGAATGGATACTCTGATTTAATATTATTTTTAGTCTTTCCGCCAATATTGATACAAAGATTTTGTAATCTGCATTTAACAGGGATATGGGTCTATAATTTTGGACCTTGCTACTGTCCGCCTCTTCCTTTGGTATTAGGGTAATGTAGGCTTCCCCCCATGATTTTGGGACCCTACCATTTTGCAATGTATCATTACATAGTTCTAATAATTTGTCTTCTATGGTATTTTGAAGTTTTTTATATATTTCCGACGGGAGCCCATCCGGCCCAGGTGTTTTATTGTTTTTTTGTTTTTGAATGGCCTTTTTCAGTTCTTCTTGTGTGATTTCTTTATCGAGCATCTCTCTCATCTCCTCCGACAAGACTGGAAGCTTCTGCTTTATAAGGTATTTTCTAATGTCCTGTTCATTAATTTCGTCTTGTTTATATAGTTTCCTATAATAGTTCTGTACTATCTTTTTCTTTTCTCCTATTTCTTGTTTCAGATTCCCCTCCTCGTCATACAGTTGTTTAATAATTCTTTTGACCTTCTCCTTTCTTATTTTGTGGGCCAACCATCTCCCAGTTTTATTTGCATGTTCAAAATAATTCTGCTTCATTTTCTTAATGTTTTGTGCTATTTCCTCTTGGGAGATCAAATTTATTTGGTGTTTAATTAACTCTCCTTTTTCCCTGTGTCTACTATTTTCTGGCTCTTTCTGGGTCAGCAGTTCCGTCTCTCTTAGTTCTTTGTTCAGTGTATTAAGTTTTTCCCTGTGCATTTTGTTTCTTCTTATTATATAGGCTATGGAAATTCCCCTCACAACTGCCTTCATCGTGTCCCAAACATTTTGTATTGAGGTCTGCTCTTTACCGTTTTCTTTAAAGAAGTAGCCCAGTTCCTTTTCTATTTGTTGTACAAATTGTTTCTCTTGTAGTATGTTCTGGTTTAATGTCCACCTAGCTTTTATCCTTGCCTTCCCTTTCCATTGCCATAAGACTGGGTGATGATCGGCCCACTTGTTGGTTATTATTTCAATATTTACAGTATCCATGAGTAGCTCCGAGTTTGACCAAACCATGTCGATACGGGACCATGAATTATGTGGATGGGAGTAAAACGTGTACTGTTGCATCTTGTCATTCATTGCTCGCCAGACATCATAAAGATCTAAATCCTTCACCATATTTACATAGGCAGACGGTAGTTTCCTTCTTGTGCTTTTCTTGTGGGTACCCTTATAGTCCATCTTACCATCTGCTATAGCGTTGAAATCCCCTAGAATACATATATTTTGCCACTCTATTTCATTTATCCTCTTATATAGATTAATATAAAATCTCTCTTGTTTTTGATTTGGGGCATAGATTCCAACTAGTAAATTTTTTTTTCCCACCATTAATTATCTCCACCATTAATACCCTACCACCTTTGTCTGCATATATTAATTTGGGGTTCAACCATTCTTTTATATACATCACAATTCCTCTTTTTCTGGTTTGTGCTGACGAGCAGAATGTTTTACCTAGTTTTGGACAGACCAACAGGTTATTGTATTTTTCTTTAATGTGGGTTTCCTGAAGACAGATTACATCTAACTTTTGTTTCACTAGATCCAACAGTACTCGTTTTCTTTTGGAAGTTATGTTAAGACCATTTACATTAGCTGATAGTACATTCGTTTCCCATTCTTCAATTCCCTTACACGTTATTCGCTTTGAGGGCACCTTTGGATCGAGTCTCGATGGGTGACCTTGCTCTCGAATCTTCTCTGCCATATCTCTCTCGTTCTCTGGCCTCTCCTGGCCCCCGCCCCTCTGGTTGAGTTTCAATTATAGTGTCCCCCTGTCTTAAAAGTCCTTCTTTATTAAATCTCTCATCGTCTGCTAGTAAAAGTTCCTGGAATTCTTGAGCTTTCGCCAAGGTATCTATTCGGTATTTCTTTTCCCTCCATGTTATCAACATTCCTTCTGGAAGGAGCCATCTGAACTGAATTCTGTCTCTGTTTAAACGTGTGGAGAGGAAGTTGTATTTCCTTCTCTTCTCTCTGACTCTCCGTGGAGTCTGTTTTAAGATGAGAATTTCTTTACCTTTGTATGTTAGAGAGTCCCCTCTTATTGTACTTAGAATGTCCTCTCTCAGCTGTCTTCTCAACACCCTCACATGGATCTCCCTCGGAAGCCGGTGGCGTCTCGCGAAGCCTGTATTGACTCTATAGGCTTCGTCCAGATCATTAATAACCTCTTTTTTCGGCCTGCCGAGGACTAATCCCAGGATTTCTCCAATCAGCTCCCGGAGGTTTTCATCTTTTGCTTCCTCCACGTTTTGTAGTCTTAAATAATATGCTGATCGCTCTAATTCTAGCTGGAGGATGGCCTCCTCCAGGCTTGAGCTTATAGATTCCAGATTGTCCTCCACTTTGTCTATCCTTTTTTCCACTATTTCCGTTCTCCCCTTAACATTTTGAATTTCCTGCTCATTTTTCAGCAGCGCTGTTTGTATTACTCCTATACGTTCCTCAATTTTTCCCATATTGTTTCTTACTTCACACATTTCATTCTTTACTCCCTCCAGGCCTTTGGCGACACTTTCCCCCATCTTCAATATTGTCTCTTGTAGGGAGTCCATTGTTACTTCCTGGTCTTGCAGGGTTGGGGCTGCCTTATCTCCCGTTTGCCTGCCCTCAGGGGACTTTTCCCTCACCGGGGTAGATAGGGGAGTTTGCTTTTTACTCCCTTTAATTAAGGTTACTGTTTTCGTTGCCATTTGCTTTAATTCAGCTCTTCCCCTATAAGGTGTAAGTCTAGTACCTTCTGAGTGCTGCTTAAGTAGTTATACAGAGCCCGGGGTACATACAGGGTAATTAAGCTGGAGCAGGGCTGTGAAATATAGGCTCAGTTAATTCTATAGTATCTGGGAGAGTCAGGAAGAGAAACGTTTCAGCGTGATACGACAGGGTGCAGGAGAGGCCAGAAAGTATTTAGAACTCACCCATCAATCTCTTCCTGTTGTCAGTGTAGTGTTTTCCTTCTGCTGTCTCTGGCTGTAATATGACACCGGGTACTTCAAACCCTTGTGATTAAACTTCTTTCCTTTTTCCCAGGCAGGCAAATCCAGCTTCTCTTCTTCGTCTCGTCCTCTGTTAATCCTCAAATTTAACTAGTCCAAAGCCTGTCTTCTTCTATTCACAACGTCAATCAGCTTTCACAAAAGTTCACTGTTTGTATTTAATAGCCGCTGCAGATAAATGCGCCCACACACGTATCTGTATTTATTGCAGTAAAGTTGTTTATCTTTTAGGTTTAGGCTTTTAAGTCAGATCTTGTGATTACCGTCATTTGGTCTGCTATATATTCCCTGCAGCTGTCTCTCCCTTCCTTATTAGTGGCTGGCAGTCACGCCTTCTGGTCGGCCATTAATCAGCCGACCTCTTTTGCACGAACTCTGAGGGAGCCTCTTGCTTCGTGGGAGGAGATCGCCTTTCACCCTCCACTGCACAGAGGTTTCCCCTCTCCAAAGGTCCTCGCACCTCGAAGGGACCTTGCCTATTACGGCCACGCTCGTGGAAAGACCGGGCGAACCGAACAGAGAGTCTGTCAGCAGCCCGTTCCAGCGTGACGCCAGACCGGAAGATCCCTATCACAGCCACTCTCAGACTAGTTGGTGACACACTGTACATTGTTTACATGGGAAGACTTGTATGGACAGAAGATGGGAAGCAACACTTTAACAATGTTTCGGGTTGCCTCAGAAGTGAACCGGAGATATGATGAAAATCAGGACATGTACCTAAAAAATGGCTATTGAAGACTATTCATTATGTGATTTCGGGGAAGATGACAAGGAATTCTAAATATGGCCTACTAAGAAAGCAAGAATCAGGCACATGCACGATAGGTGATTCCTCTTCAAGGATCCTGGCCATATCTTCAGGCAGTACAAACTGGAAAAGGTGTTACATGATGATGTAAACATGCCAGCTTGCAGTCACATATTAACAGATTCTGTTGATTGGAAATTGTGAAGCTAAAGCAAAACACAGCCCACTTTTTAGAGCAGTGTTTCTCAACCTCTTGGCAACTCTAAGATGGAAACTGTGAGTTCTAGTCCTACCTTAGACATGAAGCAGATAGGCTCACTCTCCAGTTAAAAAATAAAGGGGAATCAGAATATTGTGAAGTTTGGAATAGATTTTATTATTGGTATAAGACAAGGTGACAAGAATGGAACAAATTGTAAATAATGTGATTGGATAGAAGGATAGATAATGTATTAATCAGGCTAATAGCTAATGGACGAGATTATCTGTATATAATGTGATTGTAATGGCTTCGCTGTGCTGAACTATTTTAAATGTAAAAACAATAAATATATATATATATATTAAAAAGACATGAAAGTGGGTTGGGTGGTTTTGAGCCAATCACTCTCCCTCAGCTTAATTTACCTCATAGGTTTGTTATTAGTTAATTTTTTAAACTTATATCCTGCCCATCTCCCTTGAAGGTGACTCTGGGGTGTCTTGTTATAGCAATAGCAGTTAGACTTATATACCGCTTCACAGGGCTTTCAGCCTGCTCTAAGCAGTTTACAGAGTCAGCATATTGTCCCCAACAACAATCCGGGTCTTCATTTTACCCACCCTGGAAGGATGGAAGGCTGAGTCAACCCTGAGCCGGTGAGATTTGAACAGCCGAACTGCAGAACTGTAGTCAGCTGAAGTAGCCTGCAGTGCTGCATTTAACCACTGTGCCACCTCGGCTCTTATGGGGAAGATAGGAGGAAGAAGAAAATTTTTGAATGCTCTTCACCTTGAATTAGGGACATGGTGGCTCAGTGGCCAAGATGCTGAGCTTGTCAATCAGAAAGGTTGGCAGTTCGGCGGTTCGAATCCCTAGTGCCGCATAATGGCGTGAGCTCCCATTACTTGTCCCAGCTTCTGCCAACCTAGCAGTTTGAAAGCACGTAAAAATGCAAGTAGAAAAATAGGGACCACCTTGGTAGGAAGGTAACAGTGTTCCATGCGCCTTTGGTGTTTAGTCATGCCGACCACATGACCATGGAGACGTCTTCAGACAGTGCTGGCTCTTTGGCTTTGAAACGGAGATGAGCACCGCCCCCTAGAGTCGGGAATGTCTAGCACATATGTGCAAGGAGAACCTTTGCCTTTATCTTACCACCTTGAATTATTTGTAAAAATATTAAAGTCAGGTTTAAAAAGTATTTTAAAAAATACTAATAAACAGAAAATAAATTCACCACAGACAAGTTCAAAGTTTTTCATTTAGGGAAAAATATCAAATATATAGGTACTATCTGGTTTGGTGGTACTTGTAAATATGACCTTGAAATTGTAGCTAGCGACAAACTGAATATGAATCAACAGTGTGAAACAATTGCAAAAAAAAAAGGCAAGCAAATTTTAGCCTGCATATAATATAAAAGCTGCATCAACAAAAATACAGTTTTCAAATCATGAGAAGTAATTATTCCACTTGGTTCTGCAAACTGCACCCTCAGTCCATTTCTTGGTATTATATTCTGAGAAGATTGAAGGAGAGAATGAGTAGCTGCCAGAGACTGGAAATGGAGTTCCACAAGAAAAAATTATATCCATACCTAGTATGGATATGTGAAAATTTGTCTGAATAAGTATCTCCTAGAAGGAGGACATGATCTAGAACATAAGGACTCCCTGTGGGTTTTACTCTACTAGTCATTGCCAATTATAGGAGGTGATGCTCATCTCCGTTTCAAGGACTATTAATCCAGCATTATCCAAAGACATTTTTGTTATCATGTGGCCAACATTATGTCATGGAACTCTTATCTTCCCATCCAAGTGGTACCTATTCATCTACTTTGTTGAGACTCTAGAAAGAGTGCAGGGAAGAGCAACAAAGATGATTAGGGGAGTGGAGGCTAAAACATGAAGAACAGTTGCTGGAATTGGTTATGTTTAGATTAGTGAAAAGAAGGCCTAGGGGAGACGTGATAGCAGTGTTCCAATATCTCAGGGGCTGCCACAAAGAAGAGGGAGTCAAACTATTATCCAAAGTACCTGAGGGTAGGACAAGAAGCAAAGAGTGGAAACTAATCAAGGAGAGAAGGAACTTAGAACTGAGGAGAAATTTCCTGACAGTTAGAACAATTAATTATAGTGGAACAACTTGCCTCTAGAAGTTGTAAATGCTCAAACACTGGAAGTTTTTAAGAAGATGCTGGATAACCATTTGTCTGAAGTGGTGCATGGTTTCCTGCCTAAGCAGTGTTTTTCAACCTTTTTTGTGCAAAGGCACACTTTTTTCATGAAAAAAATCACGAGGCACACCACCATTAGAAAATGTTAAAAAAATTTAACCCTGTACCTATATTGACTATATATAAAGTAATTTTCCCACGGCACACCTTACACTATGTCACGGCACACTAGTGTGCCGTGGCACAGTGGTTGAAAAACACTGAACTAGAAGACCTCCAAGATCCCTTCCAACTCAGTTATTCTATTCTATTTGCAGTTGCATGCTTTCAAACTGCTAAGTAGGTAGGACAGCAACATGAACTCACCCCATCGTGTGACACTTGAATCTCAAACCTGGGTTTCCCAGGTTACCAGCATCCTAATTACTGAGCCATTATGCCACCCCTAATGACTTCATAGAAAACAATTTTATTTATTTATCAACACTCTATACCACCGATCTCACCTGCATGACTTTGGGCAGCCTTAAGTTATAAGAAGACAGGTCCAAATGTGAAAGTTGGTAAACATGTCCTAATGGTAAGATGAGTCTGAAGTCAATGTGATAGTTTCACCTTTGCTGTATATGTTCCAGCAGAGGCTGATCAACCTTTGGTAGGAATTAGTTAATTTGGATTGCTTCATCAAACAGGTGGCTGCCTGCTTGATTTTTTCCCAACCTGGTGGTTCTGTCATTCTGATCCTATCCATATGGAAGAAAACCAAAATCCTCCCCTTAGCAATTGGATATCACTGTGTTTTTGCCTCAGGAGTTATTGCTCATTGGCAGAAGATGTGTTTTGCATGAAAGTTTCTAGTTTCACTGGTAGCATCTCCAGGTCGGGATGGAAAACGACCATGCCTAGAATCTTGATGAACCACTGCCGATCAACGTGGACACTGCCAAATTAATTGGACCAACAGTGTGACTCGTTATAAGATAAATTTCTTATGTTTTTGTAAATATAGATGTTCTGAATACTGTAGTTGTTTTGACTGGCTAAACAGTATTAAAACTTGTTCTTCATGAATTGATTGTGTTTCTTTTAAAAGATAGATGATCAAATAAACTCCATATTTCATTTGCATTTAATGAACTAATCAGTACATTGTAGTGATTATTCATTTAAAGATTTCTGCTATAGAATTATAGAATGGTGCTATATTCATTTTCTTGTATACCATGTATTTTCATCTTCTGCTATATGCAAAAAGACAATCACCATAATTACTTTTTAGTCTCGAGGGAATTTGAGTAATTCCCAAGACCTCCTGAACTTCAGAAAGTCAAAAACCAAATTGACAGGAAAACATACAGTACCTGATAGCAGGAATACCACATTCTCATTTTAAGTTAACCATTGAAATGTTTAAGTAGATACCAAACAAAACCCCTCCAATGTGTTCTACTTTTTCCGATTTTTGCTTGCAGGGATTTTGATGGCCTCAAAGTTGAAAGTAGTCAGTTCTAACTTTATTTTCAGCCTCTGCAAATAAATCACCCCCATTTCCTTGTTTGACGTAGGCAATTTATCCTGTGCAAAGGAACTCAGTTGAGTTCATGGCGAATTACTTTGGAGTAAATATGTATGGTACATCAGCTATAAAATACAATCCTATGAAATTTGTCAGAAATTAATGCCATAGAATCTATTTTATTTTCCAAGGAACAATATTTGAAAGGTCACAGCCTTAATTTTTTATATAGGGAGTCAGCTTCCTATGGTGCCTTCTGAAAATGGTTAGGACTAGTGGTGGGCTGCAACCGGTTTAACAACCGGTTCAGTGATCATGCGCTTGTGCGCGTGCCTTACGCACTTGCGTGCAGTGTTCGAAATACAGCAGTTTGAAGCTCAGCTACTTATCTTCTAAGGCAGCCCCAGTAAGTAGAACAGCGGAGGAGCGGAAATCAGTGGAGGTGTGGGAATCAGATGAGCAAGAAAGAAGGAAATATAGGACAGGAGAGGGGCACAGGTGGGAGGGGCCAGCTGATCATTGGAACTACCGGTTTGCCTCAACCGGTCCAAACTGGCAGGAGCCCACCACTGGCTAGGATCAGTATTTTGGAATTTCCAGCCAAAATGACTGCTGATTGTAACACTGCTACCGAATGCCTTTTATTTCCCATTTAATTTTTGCTTTATTAACTCCATGTTTGGTCGGTACCAAACATGACTGTGCTGGGAATACTGATGCCTAATGGATTTGATCTGTGCCACATAATTTATTACGTTTGTTTTCTGGAAACAGCTGGCTAAAATCCTCAAATTTCTTAAACGGAACAGAAAGAAATGGTGATTGAAAGAAAACAAACAAACAAAAAAAAGGGGGTAACCAAATGAATTAAACAGTTTTAGGCATCCCGGAGTAGAGAGAGAGAGCTTTAATAATATTCTAAGAATGTTGGTATTATTATTTCTCACAATTTTGTTTTTGAACAAAATAATATTTAAGATTTTCATTATACATTAAATACATACTCTCTCTCTTTATATATCTGTATCTATATATGTAAATATATATAAATATATACACACACATACAAACACACATACACTTACACACACACACACACACACATATATACATACACACACACATAAAAATCTATATACGGATTGGCTGAACTGGTAATAGCGGCTGAACTGGTAGTGGTGGCAGTGGGAGGCTCCGCCCATCCACCCGGATGCTTCTGCGTATGCACAGATACATCGCATGCGCGTCCGCGAGACCATACCCGAACCGGTAGTAAAAAAAATTGGCAACCCACCTCACACACACAAACACACACACATCTTTTAAAAAATTAAATTATATATATCAGCACACTAAAATTCTGTGTGGCTGAAACCTCTTTTAGTTTTGACCCTTACTTTCTTTCTATTCCTTCTCCAGATGTCAACTCTTTCAATATAAGGTTCTTTTTTTTTTAAGGAATAAATTGCAGTTCAAAAAGGAGAGAATTGAGGAAAAACACTTCAGGGCTTCTTAGAAAAACCTTTGTTTTTACAACAGTTGTTATTTTTCAATTGACATTTTAGTTAAGTGGTGTGAAAAAGCACATACCGAACCTTCCAGGACCTGCTAGCCATTAAATAAAAAGATTTTCCTTTTCCTCTAAACAGCTTAATATAGACAGAAACCCCCATTCCTCCCTTCCCTCTTATCTTAATGCTAGCCGCACGCGTAAGGTAAGGCTAACATAAAGTAAAAATCAAAAGTCATAAAGTTGGAAAGCCTACGGCAATCACAATCTTGCCAAGGCCAGAAGATGCCTATTTGTATTTTTTTAATAGCTTCTGGGGAGTGTGGCTGACATTACTGTGATATAGCTGTATTACTGGAGGAAGCAGACCTAAAACATCTGGCCTTTTTGGTGTTTGAAAGGGACTGATATCTGGAGAAGGGGTAAGAACAAAGTAAGTGTTAAACCTAGAAGAGGTTTCAGCCAGTGGTGGGTTGCCAATGTTTTTTTACTGCTGGTTTGGGCATGCTCCTGCGCATGCACAATGCTTCTGCACATGTGCAGAAGCATCTGGGTGGGTGGGTGGGCAGAGCCTCCCGCTGCCGCTACTACCAGTTCACCCAATCCAGCCGAACCAGGAGCAATCCACCTCTGGTTTTAGCCTGGCAGAAGTTTAGTGTGCTGATTTGAACTCTTAAAATAACATGAGAAGATAGAAATTTTTCACCACTCTAGTAGAAGAGAATATATACAGCTCAGGGTTAAACTGTGGAGTTGTTGGTGCACCCTTTATATAAAAACAGTCCCATATGTCATAATTTAAGATACAGTTGAGCAATTCCAATTTTTCAACTCTGAACAATGGAACACATGTTTAATTCATCGATGAATAGTTTTCATGGTGTTCTCTGAACTTGTTTGTTTGTTGGAAGATTTTTCATTACTCAACTAGGCAACATCATCAGTATAAGTGTGTGTGTGTGTGTGTGTATTGTTCCCTATTTATATACAGTAGCTTGCTCTGCTACTTCTGATGGGATTGATCTTTTTTCCTGAGTAGTACCTTAATTAGGGTATTGTGTTCTTTTTTTTAATTTGTCTGGAGTTAATCTGTGCTTTTCTGAATGTTGGTTGCTGGAGAGGATTTGTTCTGGTCTTTTACTTCCTTCTTAGCTTTTTGGTGTCTTTTTTGAATAATGTCTAAATATGGTTTATTTCTATGTGTCTATTTACCATTGCATTTTGTTGTTAAGAGCCTGTTGAAAAACTTTTGGCCCATAAATAGCAATTAGCAGTTAAACTTATATACTGCTCCATAGTGCTTTATAGCACTCTCCAAGCGGTTTACAATATCAGCATATCACCCTCAACAAGCTGGGTCATCATTTTAGGATGGAAGGCTGAATCAATTTTGAGCCTGTCAGAATCAGACTCCAGACTGTGGGCAGAGTTAGCCTGCAATACTGTATTTTAACCACTGCACCACCAGGGCTTCTAAACAGAGCTAGGAAGCTGCACAAAATCTGCAAGTTCCCTGCTCCTTCTGTGCCAAGGCTATATGTCTTATTGGCCTTAAAAAAAGCTTTGCTCTATTAGGTTTATCAAGAGAAAGGTCATGATAAACAGCCTTACACAAGCAAAACTGGGGAGTATGGAATTTCACTACTCATTCACTACTCAATGTCTGCATAATGGCAGAGAAGGGGGGAGAATAGGTGGTTTGACAGAGGGCGGAACTGTTGCTTCTCTAGGCAAAGAGAGGGTAGAGGGTTAGCCATATGTCCAAACCTGACAGAGTACCCATTCCTCTCTGCCTTCATAAGCTCACTACCTTACACAAGGAAGCTAAATTTATGATTCTCCTTTACTGGTATGAATAGCACACCATTTGGGGCAGGGGTGTCAAACTCAATTTGGGTACCATCAGGGTTGTGTTTGACTTCGGGTATCTGGAGTGGGTACGGCCAGGGTATTGTGGATGCTCTGCCAGCAAAAACAGAGCTCGGGAGTGCTGTGGTAGGGTCATCCCAAGCTCCATTTTCACTGGCAGAGGCACTATGGGTCGACCATTCGCTGTTTCCAAGGCAGCCCTGAGGGCCAGATGTAAGCACCCAGCAGACTGGATCTGGTCCGCAACCTTGAGTTTGACACCCCTGATCTGGGGCGCTTTGTATACTGCCTGGGACACTGGATCGAAGAACAAAATTTGACAACCTCAGTCAAGCCAGGACACAGAATAAGCCAGGTCATGTACTGCCCCAATTCATAATCACTTCTGATTTGAACTAGAGTTAAAAAACAATGAACAGTTCATCAGGGACTTTCAATCTCTCGTCTAGACATTATTTTCTAGATTACCGCATTTCACTGATTTACTTCATTTCTGTAAGAAATGATTTCTTCTCCAAAAGAAAATCTGGAACCCTTTAAATAATTAAATGAAACAGATCTATTTTTCACATCTTTACCAGTAGGTTTTTTCTAAAAAAAGCACTTTGGGTATATTAGTAAGAAGCCCAAACTCTATCAAGATTGGCATGCATCATTAACAGTGTTACTCAAGTCTATGCAGTTTGCAATAGAATGCTAATGTATCAGAGCAGGCCATTAGGTCTCTTAATTAAGCCATTTCTC
Source organism: Thamnophis elegans (assembly GCF_009769535.1). Classification (NCBI taxonomy): domain Eukaryota; kingdom Metazoa; phylum Chordata; class Lepidosauria; order Squamata; family Natricidae; genus Thamnophis; species Thamnophis elegans. The sequence goes on along the minus strand of NC_045549.1, from coordinate 19,871,317 downwards.
TCTTGCGCTTTAAAAAAAGTGCAAGTTGGATATTGACTTAAAAATTCATTTATTTCTTTTGCCTTGTGAACTCCCTCATCTCTTAAAACCGAGGCCAAGGGTCTCTACAGAATGCCTCACTTGTCCTTCATTTATTTATTTGATGCCTTCTGCCCTGGTTATCCAACCTGTTGCTTGAAAATTCAACATACATGGCTTTGAAGAAGATTAAGAGTTTAAAGTCTAAATGGAGATAAAGCAAATATATGCCAGGTTTATATGAAAACACACACACACACACACACACACACAAACACACACACAAACAGACAAACTCACACATTCGGTTAAATTTCCTGGACTGTATATCTGTTTTTGCAGGGTTCCATTGTACTGGAGAATTTTCATCCAGTCTCCAATGGATTACAGCAACATGGTCTATATGGGGGCTGCCCTTGAAACCCATTCTAAAATGCAGTGGTATGGACAATTATGGGCATATCTTGTCAGACCCATGAGACAGCTTTGCTTTGTAAGCTGCACTGATTACCAGTAGCTTCTGGGTGCAATTCAAGATGCTGCTTATTACTATAAAGCACTTCATGGTATTGGACCATCTGTGTTCTGTGGCTTCTGTCCAGCCTGTACAATTGGCAGAAGGGCGGGGGGGGGGATGACTCAAATCCAACCCATTAAATAATGCGACCTGATGGGACCCAGGAAGCATGCCTTCTCTTTCACAGCACTTGCCCTCTGATTTACCATCTCCTTCCCAATATGTTTGGCCTCCACCCTGGCTGAGGTTTGGTCTTCCAGGCCTTCTTTCAGACTCTTGAAAACCAGGCCTTTTCTCCAAACTTTGTATTAGGGTGGATTCCTTGTGTTTGATTGTTTATTAATAATGACGAATGTATCTTGTCTTTTTATGTACACTGAGAGTATATGCACCAAAGACAAATTCCTTGTGTGTCCAATCAGACTTGGCCAATAAAGAATCCTATTCTACTCTACTCTACTCTACTCTACTCTACTCTACTCTACTCTACTCTACTCTACTCTACTCTACTCTACTCTATTCTATTTTCTATTCTATTAATAGTTGTGTTTATTTTAGAATTTGGGTTCATTAAATTATATTGTATGAGTGTTTTTATTTGCAGTTTGGTAAGCCAACTCATTGAATGTCTCTGGGTGTTTCACAGCATAATGAATGCACAACATAAATTAGAAACAAAAATTCTTCTTAAATCAGTACAAATAGACACAATAACACTCTCAATCATTCCACCTTAATAGTTCTGTAATTACTGCTACTTCTATTCTCCTTTTTGTTTGAAAATTTTGAAAAATCATTGAAGACATTTTTTTTTCAAAATAAGAAGAAAGCTGGTTTGCACATCTGTTGTCCAGCTGAGCTGGTGGCAGACTCGGACAGTGAGGAGGTTGGGGAGGAATATGGGCCAGTCCTGGAGTCTGGGAAAGGCTCTGATGAAGGCTCTGTGTTGGAGGCAGAGATGAAGCCAGGGCCATTCGACAGTTATCAGCTGCCTTTGGAGTCGGAGATAAGTGATGCTGAAGAACAGCTGGAGCCTGTTCCTGATGTGCACATGTGCAGAGCTGTCAGGAGAAGGGAACAGTAAGGAACAAAGGTCGACTCTGAAGTAAAGGCACAAGTGGATGCTGAATGGCCCTTCCCATAGGGAATAAATAGGAGCAAAAATCGAGTGGTGTTTGGAGGAGACAATTAATTCGCTTATTATTGTGAAGATTTCTTATCTGAGTTCATGTCTCACAGACACTCCTTGCCAGGTATTTCATTTTACAGCATTACGACTGGAAGCTTGGCTGGCTACTATCCAAGGACTGATAAGATCTGTTTTGCAATTAAACCTTGAAAGGCTTATTGCCGGGGTTTTTATGGGGAAAAATGGTTTTTTTGGGGGGACAAGGAGTCTGTGTCGTAATTCTGTTAAATCTGGGTCAGAACAAGACACATCTTGGGGCAGTACCAGGGGTGGGTTCCTGCCAGTTCTAACCTCTTCTATAGAAGAGGTTGCACAAATTTACCGTGTCGTTTAGAACCAGTTCCAGCTCCCTCCCCCCACCCATCCACACATCATCAAGATGAAGAGCGAGAGGAGGAATTCTGGGAGTTGAAGTCCACAAGTCTTAAAGCTGTCAAGTTTGAACACCCCTGGGTTTTTTTTCTAAAAGGTTAGGGGTGAAGGGTCTTGTAACTTGACAGCTTTAAGACTTGGCCGCTTCAATACCAGAGTTCCTGAGCCAACATTTTGATTGCTAAGCAAGAGCGTTGTTAAGTGAGTTTCACCACATTTTACAAGTTGGCCATGCCCACCTGGTCACATGGCTGGCAAGTCACTCCCACAAAGCAGGCCACACCTACAGAAGAGGTTAAAAAAAAGAGAAGCCCACAACTGGGCAGTACCCACATAATTCCTTCTCATCTTGCTTGAGTTAAGGAGTGCAGGTTTCACCTGAGGTAGGCAGTCTTGTCATTCAATCTGTATTATCTTGGGACTATAGTTTGTACCTACTATAGCTTCTGAATCACCTTCAAGCCCATATAGATTACATTATAGTAATCCAACTGTAAGTAATAAACAAAAAACTCTTGTGACATACAATTATGCCATTAACAGGAATAAACAATCCACAGGAACTACAGAATGATTTAAAATACTAGTGTTCATGAATGCACATGAAATAAGAGAAGATGCAAATGATTGAAAAATTGCAGCAAACCATGCCTGCTCCAGGAATGTTACTAACATTAGAAATATTCCTACTGAAACTGGATTACAAGTAGAATAAGGCTTATGGAACAATGAAGAAAATCATCGGAAATATTCTGCTCATCCTTAGAGTTAGAGAGGAAACAATTACTTCTAAGTTTTTTAAAGTAAATCTGATGTAAGCCTTCCAAAACCCCACAGTAGTCCAGAGATTGTCTTAGTCAGAATGGAAGTTGCTACACTTTAATAGTGCAGATAAAGCACTATTAAACCCAAACTTCTACATATTAAATATTGCCTTAAGAATTAACTTGATTTAAGAGTGAATTTCGTCATGCATGAAATTCCATTGTTTGTTGGATACGTTATCCAAGTTTGATCTCCACTAACTTTTAGTAGCAATCCAATCCCCTAAGGCTGTGTTTTTCAAACCTTGGCAACTTTAAGATGCTGGGGAATTCTGGGAGTTGAAGCCCACATCTTAATGTTGCTGAGATCTAACACCATGGCCAGAGAAGTATCTATTGTATCTGAAGTCCCTCCTGACAAATAGGAACATGTCTTTCCTTCCTAACAATTTACAAGATTTTATGATCCAGTTCATGGCCACATGAATGCCATAAAGATGAAATGTTCTGTGAAGCTTCATAAAATGGCATGAATTCCATTCCATTTCTTTCCGTCTTTTGACAGGCAGGCTCAGCTCAGCTAACGGCATTCCAAATGCTGCCAAATGTTTGCTATTTTGGGAGCTTTTGGGGAAATGCATGTCACTACTTACCTCTATCCTCCACTCTAAACAATTCATCGCTCACAGTGAAAATGGATGCTTGGTTAGTTTTTACCACACGAACTCATAAATGTAAATTTTTTGCATGTTCTGCCAATATTCTTGGCTTTTGGAACTAAGAATTAAAGTCCTTACGTGATACCTAACAATTTTCTTATAACGTGTTATTGTTGATATATAAATTATAGCAATCCTACTATGTACAGGGAGGGAGAGGTTGGATTTTTAAAAACCATATTCCGCCTTATTGAAAAATATATGCACATATTTACACAACCTTAAATAGTTTTGACTTCAGATTGCTTGCTTACTCTTTTTCAACGCATATTCTTTTAAAAAAATATATATTTTTATTGTTTACATATAAATATATTGAATAGAGTACAATTGTCCTGGTGTTCCACTCGCCATGAAACAAAGGTAAAAACAAAACAACATATACCGTATTTTTCGGAATATAAGACGCACCGGAGTATAAGATGCACCAAGGTTTTGAAGAGGCAAATTAAAAAAAAGTTTTTGCACTCTGCAAACGTCCCCAAAATGGCCTGTTTTTCTACAAAAAAGGCATGAATAGCCTTTACGGGGATTGCAGAGTGCTCCTGGGGGGGCAGGGGGCCAAAAATGAGCAAAAAACACCCAGTTTTTCGTGAAGGGGCCATATTTCATAAAAAGGGGGACATGGAAAGCCTTTTGGTGGACATAAATGCGAGAAGCAGTGGCGCGCGACACAGCGGTGGGGACAGAGGAGGTGGGGGGGCCGAGGGGGCGGAGCGTGGTGTGCCCTTCCAAGCACAGTAGCTGCTATTTTTCTCAATATATAGAAAACTATGTATGAAGTATATATTATATTCTGAATCATGGCAATGATTAAGAGCAGGAACATTGAAGCCGAAACATTGTTCTTAAGGCTTTTAAGTCCAAGCCTTAAAAACAAATGCATCCAAAGCCATTATTGAGAAAACAGCAACAGGTAGCAAATTCTGAGGAGCTGAAGGAACAGTGGACAACTTAGCAGTTGCAAGATTACATAGACCAGAGATGGCTAACCTTTTTGTTATTGTGTGCCGAAACTGTGCACGTGCCCACACCTATTATGCAATGCATTAGTGACACCCCTTCCCCTGGACATGTGTGTCCCTCCTGCTCCCCCCTCCCGTCACACATGCATGCACGACCCTCCAAATACCTAGCCTTTTGGGCCTAGCAGGCCTTCCTGAAGCCTCCTGGGACCAAAAATGGAGCACGGGGGGCATTGTGCATGCACAAACATCTCCCACATGCGCCCCGCCCCGTGCATGTGGGAGATGTGACCCGAAAATCAGCTGGCTGATGGGAGAAGCATGCACACATGCACGGTGTAGCTGAGCTGAGGTGACAGCTTGTGTGCCAGCAGAGAGGACTCCATGTGCCACCTGTGGCACACGTGCCATATGTTTGCCATCACGGGCATAAACTGACTACTACCAATGGCATGACAAAGTAGCAACAATGATCCACTGGACTAACTCAAGAAATAATATTTGCCTTCAAGTAACAACTGTTTGGAGCACAAAATAGATAAGTAGAAAATGAAGAAGCTAAAGTACTCTGTGACTTTAGAATTGAGACGGACAAGCACCTGCCACATAAAAACCCAGACTTAAACATTGATAAGAAAAATATTTAAAAAAAAGTCTGGATAGTAGATGTGGCAGTATTTGGAGACAGTAGAAGAGAAAAAAATGGATATAATCACAAATCTAAAAGTAATTCCTTCTCAATCCTATGGAATTTAGAGATTGGAGGAATATACAAGAGAGCCTCTGAAGATGATTTTGGTAGATGGGCAGTGTCATAATGTAGGAAAGCAATTTTTTGGAGTTTATATGGGGCACAAGTCTTTCAGTGTGTGAGGGAGATTTTTTAATCCCGTAGTGCTCAGAATTTTTTTTAGCAGATGCTCTCTGTGTTATTAATCATCTTTCCTTTGCTGCTTTCTTCAAGGTAACTTGAAACATGTTTCAACCATCTGCCATTTCCCAACATGTCAGATATGGCATTCTCACATTACATCTCAGGGTAAACCTGGATTACAAACATTTCTGTGGAAATTATCTGGAAATTAAATTTGAGGCATAAGGGAAGACCTCAGAATAGGAGGATGAAAGTGTAGCACTGCCAATAATGGGCTCCATTAGAAGTGTTTACTGTTAAATCTAGGGCATGAAATGAGATATTATGAGCTCTTATATATTCTTCGTTCATTTTCTAGCTGATCAGAAACTGCATTTGCTTTGCTATTGAGACGCAATGATATAGCAAGGCCCTATTATGGGCTGCTGAATGATCCCAGTGTTATATAGCTGACATTGTTAAGTCTGATTCTTTGTCACTGAATTACTGATTATATCAAAGTATTCCTGGAGTGCTAATAATGCAGTCATTTATAAAAGAATAACTGAATTGGGACTATGAACAGGAACCATAGTTATATTGGGCCACAGTGAAAAAGGTATGGTTGATACTTTTATTAAAAAATTAAAATACCCTCAAGATAAACTCAGTTCTGATAACTATATCGATACAATTTTCTTGGCACTGTTTATGGAGGTGGTTTGACATGACTTCTTTTGGATAAATGCCACTATTTGCAGAGTTATCTGTATTTACCTTATTATTTACCCTATTTTTAAATCATGCTTATATAAATTTTAAAACATTACCAATGAAAATACACACATGTATTTTAAATACATACATGTATTTTAAATGTATGTATGTATGTATGTATGTACGTACGTATGTATGTTATGGGTTTCCCTTCTTTATTTTTTTGTTTTTTTACATATCAAATGTAAAAAATTAAAAAGAGCTTGGTTTCTATGGGGACATAATTCCAAGCAAAACATATCTTTAGGTTGAATTGTGGCTCTTCTTTTATCCAAACTAGAAAAATATGACTGAAAGAAATTTTGTAAATAAATAAAAATACCAAAATGTACCCTCATCTTTACCTGAGCTTTTAAGGGAAATGTAAAGAGATCAGCTATTATTTAAACATACTTTGTTTTTGGTTCAAGAAAATAGACCTTTTTAATGTATTGCCTTAGGAGAAAAGGCAGAGCCTGCAGGCAGAGTCAAAACACGAATCAGCCTGAAATCATTAAGTTTTTACAAATCATTTAGGTCCAATCCCTCTTAAATTCTAATGACTCTTATCTAGCACGAATTTACTGCTGACTAGATGACTAGATTCTTGTATACAGGTATAAGCCATTAATCTTCTAAGTAGAACTTAATGTGGGGTCCTAACATAACATTGTCTGCTTTATACATTTATGTAATATGTGAGGACTTGTAAGCTTGTATCAAAACCTTACTGCTTAAAGGATGGAACATTAGTAATGAACAAAAATAAGCCATATTTTTATATTTGACACTATCAGAGCTATCTTCGTATTCAATGCAGGAAGACAAATTATAGTATCCCCTGCAGAGTGCGATCCATCCAGGAAAGGTGTTGCTCACCTCTCCTTTAGTCATTGGTTCTATAGTTTGCTAGAGTATGAATATTCATAGACTGGAATAGACAGGTCAGCCAATGAGGGCTGTTTGGAAACTGAAACAGTATTTGCTGGAGACAGCTATGAGCCTGGGCACTGCAGCTCTGAGTCTGTGCTGAGTTCCAAACTAGTCTGCTGCTCTGTTCTGAAACTGAAACTATTTTCTCCTCTGCCTGTGTTTGTTTGCATTTACTGCCACGTTGGAAAACCTGCTTTTGGTATTGTACATTAACTTCATGTGTTATATTATATATAAAGAGAAGTTAATGAATCCTGCTGAATCAGTTACCTGTGTGTGCTTTTTGGATGTGATTGCTGCTGCAAACTCTGACATAGTTGAATTATTGTTATCATTTTTCCTTTACATTCAGTGAATCTGGTGACTTAAAGCCATTACTTTATGTCTAGAAGTCTTGAATGATGTAAGTGTAAGTCTGAACCTTTTTTTCTTTTTCTGGTCATCCCTTCATCAGATACTTGAAATGTGCTATCGTACGTCCCAATTCTTACAACCATGGGTTTTTTGGGGGGAAGGGGATGGGAATTTCAGCTGTTAAAATCCTTGATTATAATTTATAACTAACAACTTAAATATTTTTTTAAAAAAGATTAAAAATGCAAGGAGACATGAATAATATAGAAAAAGACTCATCTATAGTGGAAGATTCATATAATTTGATATTGAATTCATTGTATGGTTCAGCAAATGGCAGTATCAAATGCTAAAGACAAAAAATACTGCCCTCCATGAACAGGGTTTCCTGCCTGAGCTAGAAGGATTGGACTAGAAGACTTCCAAGGTCTAGTTGGACTAGAAGACCTCCAAGGTCCCTTCCAGCTCTGTTATTCTGTTATTCACAACAATATTCCATTTGGCAAGTAAGAGCAATCCTTTCATTCTGCTTCAATATATCTTCTGTTCCTGATATAATAACTGAAAAAGTGCTTTGTTTGAAGTTAGGGATAGTCTCTCTGGACAAGATCAAAGAATTTTCTACTCCATTCCTGGGACCTCCTACTAGATGCTAATTGAAAGTTCATCATATTTCAAATGAGTAAATATGGAAACTATTTGGACATGTTGTTAAAAATGATGCATTGTAATGACTTTGTTTCCTGCAAAATGATTTTTGGGTACCTCTCTGTTATTCCTGCAATTACTTTTCATTTCCATTTAGGTGACATCTAAGAATAGTCCCCATTAAGAATAGGAGATAGTTCAATAGGAGATAGTTCAAGGAGCCTTTTAACTTAATTTCCATTTTTCCATTCAAATTATTTTGCATTACATTTTGAAAAATCTGTTTTTTGTCTGTTATAGTCTAACAGACAAAAAACAGATTTTTCAAAGTGTAATGCAAAATAATTTGAATGGAAAAATGGAAATGTCCAGTACAGCCTTTTTCATGCCACATGAAAGAACGTGACATGACCTTTTCAAGACACATGCCATTTGTTTTATCAGGGAAGCAATTTTCTGATAAGAATATAAAAAGCAAGGGAAAGAGAGAGCAAAGATTGCTTAGATTTTCCTAATCAACTAACGATAAAGCCTTTTTCAGAAAAAGAAAAAAAATGAAGAGAGAGGGAGAAAATAAATTGTTCATAATCAAAACGTTATCCCAGGACTGTATTTTTAATTACAGCCACTCAGATGCCTTCAAAAGTGGGATTAGATCCAATCCAAGGGTGGAATTCAGCCGGCTCGGACTGGTTCAGATGAACTGGTAGCTCCGACAATCAGCTGAGAGCGAACTGGTTCGCTCTGACGATCAGGTGGCCCCTCCTGCCCTCCCCTGTGCTATACTAAGCTATATTTCCTTTGTTTGAAGCCTAGGTGATAGGCATGGCAGAGTGGAGTGCTGTACCTCAGTTGTTTTACTCACTGGGGCTGCAGTAGAAAGTACATTTTTGAGTTGTTTTCAAACCCACTGTATGTACACAGAGCACACACTCAGTGAACCAGTTGTTACACCGGTTGAATCCTACCACTGATCCAATCCCAATAAGAACGATTTCTTCTTATATTATTGTACCAACCACTGAGATCCATTAATGTCATCTAGGGAGAAAATGAAGTCCAGGACTTTCTGAAATGTTTAAATGTCTGAAATCCTCATGAGCAGCCAAGACATGAGCATACATATGTTCATGCCCTCCATAACTACTTATAGTTATAGGGCTACAGTGGTGCAGAGGTTAGAAGGCAGTACTGCAGGCTACTTCTGCTGACTGCCGGCTGCCTACAATTTGGCAGTTCGAATCTCACCAGGCTCAAGGTTGACTCAGCCTTCCATGATTTGAGATTGGTAAAATAAGGACTGAGGTTGTTGGGGACAATATGCTGATTCTGTAAACTGCTTAGATTGGGCTGTAAAGCACTGCAAAGCAGTATAAGTGTAAGTGCTATTGCTAAATGCAGTAAATCGATAGAGGACTTTAGCCTACCTATGCTATCTGATTTTATCTGGCTTTTGTGTTCATTAATATTTCTCTATCCTTCTATCTCCATCCATTAGATTTTTGTCTAGCTAATTCAATTTTTCAAAAACAGTTATTCTTTTTTGTTTTTCTAACTCCAAAGAAAGATGGAATAAAATTATTTGTAAAGAGAGCCAATATAATGCAATGGTTAAGCTGATGGAGTGGCATCACAATCCAGAGACCTAGTTTCAAGACCATACTCAACCATGGATGGTGTCTAGGTAACTTTGAACAAGTCACATGTCTCAGCCCTTCTTGCCTTGCAGGAAGGTTAGTCTAGGGAAAATGGGAGGGGCAAGCATTGTCTATAATGCTTTGAGCTTCTGAAAAAATGGTAGAATATAAATCTAACAACAAATAGATACAATGCAATGCCTATAGGGTTTCCTGATACAGCTGTCTATTGAGAAGTACACAACATTCACTACAATATTAGAACAATTCTGCTTTTGTACATTCTCTTCTAAAGTGTCTTATGCAAATCTTACATTTTCTGGAACCGGAATCCAATTAATTGTTGTAAAGCATTCTGGTCTCCAAACTGGTTTTGGGGTTTTTTTTGGAAAGAAGGAACCCACTTAATTCACATAAAGAATCATTTAGGATTCTTCCTCCATCCCCTTCTTTACTCTCTTGGAGGGATGGGATGCTTTTAATCTGTAATAAAAATAATATTATGGACTTAATGGGATTGATTTTATCTTCTTTGCGCTTCACATCAGGAAAATCTATATAATTAAAGATGGGTCCTGTATATAAATTTAGGGTATTTAAATGTCTAAAGCTACTTAATAGCTCACTACTCTACAATTCATATTGTGTGGTTGTAGTAATGTTAAGGTCATATTCCTAAAAATACCTATTGTGGTTCAAGCTATTGAATGTGAGCATTCTTTTTTTAATGGTTATACTCTATCTGTCTGTCTGTCTGTCTGTCTGCCTGCCTGCCTGCCTGCCTGCCTGTCCGTCCATCCATCCTGTCTGTCCGTCTGTCCGTCCATCCATCCATCCATCCATCCATCCATCCATCTATCTTCTTTTTTACGTATTTGACATTAGTAAAATAATATTGCAACTTGGGTCCCAATTTTGGATGGATAAATTTAAAATTAATGAACTAAACCCTAGAGATGTGTGAAATCTGATCCTATTTTATATGGATCAACAATTTGATTTGGAATATCAATTCAATTTTCTTTTAAAATGTCTTTCTGAAAGCATCCCATTTGAAAACTTTTGTAACCTGCCGAACTGATTTGGGGATTCAATCTGTTCCAACTCAAAAATTGGTTAAAGCCTGAAGATGCAATGGAACTGCCTCTTCAAATTGGAACTCTAAATCAAAGTTTTCCATACTCCTGATAAATTACCAATTAGGGCACACAATATGATTTATTGGTTTTCACCCATCGATACCAATTCTGTGATCTGACTTTGGAAGGATAAGTTGTAAATCAAATTACCCATAATGCCTCTTAGTCAACTTCCATAACTGTCTCTTTGATAGATTGGAAAATTCCAATCTTGGTAAAATCCAACAATTTCAAGGACTCATGTTCTAAATCTGAATCTGAAAGCTTCTTGGTCACATTCTGACCCAGAGAGATTCAACAGCTCAATAATAGAGAAGGATTTGTTTCTGGTAATTAAAAATAAAGAAACCAGATAAGCAAGAAGCATAGATTCTTTTTTAGTTTGGCATCCAGTTATTCTGTTGTTAGTAAAGTTCTAGGCATTTTGGAATGCCGCATACATTGAAATATTCCAAATTGGGCTCAAGATTGCTATAAAGATAGATTTAAAGAGAAAAACAGTGTTCCTTAGTTATGTCATGTTAGGGACAAACATTTTAAGTCTGCATTAATTTTACATAGAACCACTATTTTCTCTGTTCTTTTTCATCTACACCAGGGGTGTCAAACTCACATCATCATGGCATTGTCATGTGACGTATCGGGACTTCCTCCCGATAGGCAGGGCCAGCACATGATGCATCTGGCCTTCGGGCCACAGATTTGACACCCCTGATCTACACACTGATACAAAATTTTTGAAAATGAAAATCCATATATGCTTAACTTTTATTTATAATGTATACTACATACCGCATTTTTCAGAGTATAAGACGCACCTTTTTCCCTCAAAAAAGAGGGTGAAAATCTTGGTGCATCTTATTCACTGAATACAGCATTTTTGACCTCCTGAAACCCCATCCCCTTTGCAAAAATGGCTGCGCATGATCTTTAGGAGGTTTCCAGAGTGCTTCTGGGGACTGGGGAGGGCCAAAATGAGTGAAAAATGGGCCATTTGTTTTGCTCATTTTGCCCCCCAGCCCCCAGGAGCATTCTACAAGCCTCCTAAAGGCTATGCATGCCCTTTTTTGACAAAAAATGGGCCCATTTTTGTGAAAAACACGCCTTTTTTGAGAGGTCTGCAAAGTGCAAAAACTTTTTTTTTTATTTGCCTCTTCAAAATCTTGGTGCGTCTTATACTCCGATGCGTCTTATATTCTGAAAAATACGGTATTACTTTAGCATAAAATGTATGAAAAAAAGTTAGAAACAGAAGTGGGTTCCTACCAGTTCGCACCTATTCGGTAGAACCGGTTCGTCAAATCTACCAAACCGGTTAGAAGAGGTTCCACCAGTGGACCCGGAAAGCAGGCCACACCTACAGAAGAGGTTCCAAAAGTTTTTGAAACCCACCACTGGTCCTTGGATATGATTATTCTACACTATCATGCTCATATTTATAAAACTCAGTGCCTCTGTGAAAGGTAAGGATGACTACTCCGTTTGTGGTGCAATCAGAACATTGCGTGTGTTGAAGTTGTTTTAATGCAAACCAAAGATGCCTTTTAAAAAACAAGTTTACATCATATTCTTATGCATGCCAGCGCTGTGTGTGAGGTAATTTAAGGTGGTTCTGACAAGTGTCGTCGGCATCTTCATATCCGGTCACATGGGCGGCAAGCCACTCCCATCCGGTAACATGGGCAGCAAGCCACTCCCACAAAGGAGGCCACACCCACAGAGTAGGTTCGAACAATTTTTGAAACCCACCACTGGTTAGAAACTACGTTAAAATATCTGGATAAGTACCAGACTGGATTTTTAACTCTCTTCTGTAAGCCATTAATTCAGAATAGTGTGAATTGGCTCAATGTGCAAACTAAATAAATTAATAAAATGTCCTTGCTTTATAAACATTATTTATTCCAGACAGTGAGCCTTCTGTTCACTTTCTTTCTGTCTGATTGAACACAGATTATTTGGAACGGATGAGATTTAACCTTCTTATTTGTAATTTTACCTCACAGTGATTTTAATGGATCATATATGTATATAACTAAGCCCAAATCCAATTCAATGAACCAAAAAGACCAAAAGACATGAATATAAAATCTCCAGAGCCAAATCTCAAATAACGATGAAAGAAGAATTTTTTTAATATTTTTTTTTTATTTTTTTGTTACATAAACAACACATACCCACAACAGAACAGAACAAAAAACAAAACAGAGAAAAAAAACCACAAGTATATGTTATAAAAAAGTTTATCAGCTGGTTACAACAAGTTTTTGTGCATCTCTTCCATTAATCCATATTAATTCAAATATCTTAACTCAAATGTTTACCATATTAACATTGTCATACCTCCACTTTTAGTTGACTACAATTGTTTAAACATCCTTCATCCTTAACTATACCAAAAATTTAATCCATAACCACATGCTGGCATTTCATTTACTTGTTTATAAAATCCTCCATTAACATCAAATCCTCATATCCTGTTTTAGCTAAACATCCATAATATTTAATACCAAAAATTTCATCCTCCATGTATATAATTTATTATCATTCTCCTTTCTTTATTGAATTATATCGTATATCATAGCATTTTCCCCATATTAGTTAAGATTTAACTGTATATAGTTTTATTTTATTTTTTATAATAATTATTATTGTTATTAATAATCTTTATATATAGCCCAAATACATTTCTAACCTTCCCTTCTCATATCCAATTATTACTTATCATATCAACTCAACATCATGAAAGAAGAATTTTGTACTTGGTCTTCAAAATTCAGATGACTGCTAGATGGAAGTAAAGTGTTAGGATTTTCTATATCCATTAATCCCTTCTAGTGGCTGACTGACTTTTGTAGACCATGCAAGGTTTCTCTAGATCAGAAGTGTTAAAGTTGATTTCATTGAGGGCCACATCAGGGTTATATTTGACCTCGGGGGTGGGAGGGGTGGATGGGCGTGGCCAGCTCAATGCCACTTGAGTCAGGGTTGCCTGTGGCGGCCTGTGCATTCTGCCAGTGAAAACGGGTTCCTGAGCTCTGTTTTCGGCTGTGATGGCCTCCTGTAATGCTCTCCCAGTGAAAATGGAGCTCGGGAGGGGTGCATGTGGCCCTCACAAGCTCGATTTTCATTGGCAGAGGCACTGCAGGCCAGTCCTTTGCTGTTTCCAGGGCAGCCCCGTGGGCCAGATCTAAGCACCCCATGGGCCGGATCTGGCCCCTGGGCCTTGACTTTGGCACCTCTGCTCTAGAAAAACGAAGTCTAGTGATTTTCAGGAAATTGAAGATTTGCTGAAGGGGGAATCCTACCTTTATCAAAGCAAGGATTTTAAAACACTGCGTCATAGATGGAGTTTTTGAAAAAAAGGAACAATGTCTTCCTATCAAATGGTTACAATTTAAACAATGTTTTCTTGCCATAAAATGTACGGTTCTACTTCATGCGTCCTTACTGGCTTTTGGGGATGGTTTACAGCAAGCATTTTCAGTGCAAGAAGATTTTTTGTGGTAATGGAAGATGAAAGCTTTTCCAAAGGGAAGATTTTTCAGGTGGCTGAAGCATTTCATAATCCCTCCGTGTAAATACAGGTTTAAGCATATGTTCTAAGAGTGTAAACTGTCAGATCTTTTGATATATATTGACTATGGGTTATTGATGGTTTTATTCTCTGCTATTAATTTTAATTAATTGGCATTTTCTGATGCTTCTAGAGCAGCCACCTTCCTCCAATTTGTTTTGATTTCCTCAAGCAAAAGAACGGGATCTTGATTTTAACTATTTGAGGAAGATGTTGGATAAAACAATAAGGTGTCCATTAGTCAAATTGGTACTTAAAACTCATGATAAATGATGAACAAAAGAAGCTTAGCGGTATGTCAAGCCTTCTAAATTCTGTATTTTTGCATCCAGATCTTGAAAAATAATTAAAAATGAAGCAAGAAGGAAGTTGGAAGTCACAGCCCTCGCAAGGCTATGTAATTAACCTAAAGGAGGAAATACTGGTCGGGACATCAAAAAGAGAACAGAAGAGCTTTTGGCTCCACCCTTTATCTTCTGTGAGGTAGAATTGAATTCATGGACCTTTGTATTTTAGATCATTAGTTATAGTGTCTGTGGGGCTGCTGCCAGTTCAGACCAATTCAGATGAACTGGTAGTTCTAAAGATCAGCTGGCCCCACCCACCCACCCACCACCCTATCCTGTCCTATATTTCCTTCTTTCTGCTCAGCTGATTCACGCACCTCCACTGATTTCTGCTCCTCCACTGTTCTACTTACCGGGGCTGCCTTAGAAGGTAAGCAGCTGAGCTTCAAATTGCTGCATTTTGAACATTGCTCGCAAGCGTGTTAGGCGTGTGTGTGTTCACCAAACCGGTTGTTAAACCAGTTGCAGCCCACCACTGTTTTAGGAGCTATTTGGGTCCTAATGCTCCAATGATGTCCCAGGAGATAATATGTAGAACAGGATCTTTCTACTGAATCATTGTACGAATAATTACGGTTAAGAAAAAGAGAAAGAAAAAAGCAAGAAAAAAGAGAAAATATAGAATAATGACTTCTGCCTTTCTTTCTATGGAGCAGTTACCATCTTACTCTTTCTTCTTCCTCACCTCCCCCTCTTTTCATTAATTCCCTTCGCTTTACCTTTTAGCAATAGCAATAGCACTTTGACTTATATCAGGGGTGGGTTCCTGTACCGGTTGGTACCAGTTTGCTTTGTTCGCGGATGCGCAATTGACTTTAAATTGTTCTGTGCATGCACAGAAACATGCTGGCAATGGCAGAAGAGACAGGGGAACCAATTCAGGGGCGTGGCCAGCCTGGGTTGCTGCCGGAACTGTGACCCAGGCCAAATCACCACTACCAGTTTGGCTGAACCAGGCCGAACCAGGAGCAACCCACCTCTGACTTATATACTGCTTCACAGCCCTCTCTAAGCAGTTTACAGAGTCAGCATATTGCCCCCAACAATCTGGCTCCTCATTTAACGACCTCAGAAGGATGTTGAGTTGGTGAAATTTGAACTGCCAATTGTAATCAGCCAGTAGTCAGCAGAAGTTGATTGCAATACTGCATTCTGCACCATCACAGGTCAACTCCTTAACCCTTTAGTCCCAAAATCTGCAAATCATCAATTCAGTCTTCTCTTCTTTTAACAAAAAGTCCACGTAATGTATCTATTCTTTCAGAAAAGTCCTCTGCTGGTTTTAAAGGTTTTATTCGACTTGTATGCCGCCTTATTCCCAAGGGACTCAGGGCGGCTAACAAAACCAAGGAGGGGGGGGGGAGGACGATACAAAAAGGAAAACCACAACAAAAGCAAACAACAGTACAAAACAGTCTAAAAGGTCTCAACACTCATACCCATTCGAGTAGGGGATGGGACTCAGCAGCCCCAGGCCTGCTGGAACAGCCAGGTCTTGACGGCTTTACGGAAAGCCTGAAGGGTGGTGAGGGTCCGAATCTCCACGGGGAGATCGTTCCAAAGGTTCTATGGACAAATTTTTTGAAAGCTGCATTTGCCCAATTAGCAATTTAAATTCCAATAGATTAGGCAGTGGAATGATGACAGATCCACCAGCTATACAATGATGACAATCCTAAAAGGCACAAGGCATTCAAGACATATGGGGACAGTGTTTAATAAAGGCCAAATAAATAGGGGTTGTTGTTAGTTGTGAAGTTGTGTCTGATCCATTGCGACCCCATGGACAACGTTCCTCCTCTCCTCTACCATCCCCATCTACCAATAAATAGGGATTATCTCTAGAAAATAGATAATGAGGGGGAATAATTTATTAAAAAGTAATTAGTCAGTTGAATAAAATCAGTGTGCTATTACACATATATTAGGAATTCAGCTTTCAGCACATGAAAATACCTGTGACATCAACAGGTTAAAAAAACATCTGAACGAGCAGAAATTTAAGATCTGGCAGTAGGAAGAAAAAAAATATTTTTTGAAAAAAAACAACTACAGTACATTTAGAGTGATTGGTACTTAATTGGTAGACTCTGTCAGTCAGAAGTGGAGATAATTATGATATCTTGAAGAAGGTTTCATCCATTGCAAGGCAGTCAAGAGAATGCATGCTGGTAAAAACCAAGAAAAAATGGTAATTTGCAACAAAATTAAATGAGGCACTCTGGGATTCTGTTTCAGGAGAAAAGAAAATAGAAAAGGAAAAAGAAGTAAAAGAAGAAATACAAATGAGCCTCAGTTTTAACCCATTGATGCTTGTTTAATTGTAGAATTAAATGTTAAATGGTTTGCAAGATGAAATTAGACTACTGAGCCTTTAAGAGAACTGCGGAAAGAGCTTGCCCTACAACTCAAAGATATGTTCATTCAGCTGCAATGGATCCATTAAGCAGTGTGTTCCATTCTCCCAAAGGTGCTTTTTCAAGAGGCAACTGAACTTTCTGGTTTTTCTTTGAAGACGTTTCCCTTCTCATCCAAGAAACTTCTTCAGCTCTATCAGAGCTTCTTGGATGAGAAGCGAAACGTCTTCAAGGAAAAAACAAGAAAGCTTGAAAAAGCACTTTTGGGACAACCATGACTTGGATGATTGAGAATCTCCATAGACAGTTTGTTCCATTGTATTTATAAATGATTTGTGGTGCATGTTTGCATACAAGTGCCACCTGCCTTTCAGAGGTGGGATTCAGCCATTTCAGACCGGTTCGGGTGAATTTGTTCACTCCGACAATCAGGTTGGCTCGCCCTTGCACTTTACTTACCTGTTGTGGCCCAGCAGGTGCCGTTGGAGCTGCCACCAGACTCCGACAGCGAGGGGCCCTCTGACAGCTCTGGAGGATGTGGAAGACCCTGGACAGGGTTCTGACTCCGAACAGGGTGCAGAGAGGCTGGTTGGCCACCAGGAGGCACCTGAGTCTTGGGCCAGTGGGGAAGAGACAAGGGAGAGTGAACTGGAGGCCAGTAGTGAGTTGTTCCTGGATGCACGCCATCGAAGAGCTTCTAGGCGTCAGGAACAATTACGCAATTACAGGAGGTGATTGTACTCAGCTGGTGGTCATTAGGCTCCTCTCCAGACTATAAAAAGCTACTTGTGCACACGCCCCTCTTTGCAGAAGTCAACGCAGGATTAAATATCGGAGGACAGTACTGGGAGCTTGGCAGGCTGTATTGCTGCCAAGCCTTCTTTGTGTTTATTGCTGCCTGAGTTTGTCTGAGTTGCTGCCAAGGTCCTTATCTGTTCGTTTTGCTTGGCTTTCAGCCACCGAGGTTTTGGTGTCTTGTTATTAAAGGACGTTCCATTTAAGCTTGTCTCGGCATTCGTTACTGGATGGAGGAGGGAGTCAGAACACTTACCTATATCCTCTCAGCTAATTGGCACTGCGGAGTGGATTGTCGTGCCTCAGCTGTGTTACTCCCCAAGAAGAAATATGGAAGGTAAATTTTGGTAAAACCACGCATGCGTGTGCAGTGTACGTCAGGAACTGGAAACTCACCAAACTGGTTGTTAAACCGGCAGGTTCCCACCACTGCTGCCTTGTGTGTAAGAGGGATGGTTTCCCCAGGCCTTACCCATGGAGGAGAAAGTACGGTTCAGAATGTTCAGAGGTTTCATTTCATTCTAAAAGAAATAAATTAAAAATTAATCCCAAGATTTATTTCAGTTGTCCACACCACTTAGTGAGCTATTGATTTAAGCTGAACAAAAAACAACAACAGAGAAACAATTACACTGATATAGGAAGCAGTAAAAAGGACATAGGTGAAGGAAAGAGAAAGATCATTTTACATTCCTGAACCTCTTTTAAGGACCCAACATTAATGATATCCTTAATTGAAGGAACAGAATGTGGAAAATGCATTAAATTAACAAATGAAGAAAACATAACATCTTTGAGTCAGGTTCAATTCCAGGTGACTTTGTAGACAAGCCCATGTAGGTAAATGCAGCGGTGAAATCCTCTGAAATCTGCTACCGGTTCGGTGAGTTTGCTACCGAGTGCACGTTTTGCATACGCATGTGAACTTTGCGCACATGCATGCGTGAAGCGCACTCGCAAAGCGCTAAAAAAGGAACATTTTGAAGCCTTCCGAGTCTGGGGGGGGGATCCGCTGTGCCACATGATTTAGATTAGCTAGAAAGCAGGAAATCTGATGATTCTAGCTAGAGTAAATCTCACGTCACAGCTGATCGTCATCCAGCTGTTCATTGGAAATACTGGTTCGCCCGAACAGATAGCATTTTTTACTACTACCAGTCCGAACTGGTAGCATTTCATCCCTGGGTAAATGGGAACAACAATGCAGAATTGGTTTGCTATTTGTTTCGACTGGCATGTTTTTTCAACTTCCCAGGCAAGCCTGCAGCCCCGGGGTGGTCTCCTAGCAACCTTTTCAACCAGATCTAACTTTGCTTAGCTTTTTGAGATCTTTTCAATCCGATCTATCTTTGCTTAGCTTTTTGAGATTACCATACTAATTAAAGTTATATAAAGATAAGTCAAGATAAGTAAGAAACCAAAGAAAAGAAAACAAGTATATTAAGGTTCTTCCCCCCTAAAGATTATGCCAAATGAGTAGAAACAGTGGCACTGATAGGATTATACCACCAGGTGGAGGTCCAGGATAACACATCCCAAAGGGCCCCCTAAATATTAATATGTATATCTCACACCCCACATTATATTAGTCTATAGAAGAAATGATAATACTTTGTCACATCGTAAAAAAGACCATTCGCGAAGACTACAGTTGCCAAATGTAACTTCTGCTCTGCTCTACCGGATACTCAAAAGTTGCTCTTTATCAAAAACACAGAGCCACTGCTCTGTAACTCTAGTACACTTTGTGGTTGGGGAGGATGGACAACAGAGGAAAGTGGCTTGATAGTCAAAGAAGAGAAAAGTAGCTGAGGAAGATGGTAAAAGCTGCTCATATGACTTAGTGGAGGGAAGACTGGAATGGCTTGGCCAGGCCAAGCATTGGAATAAAGAATGGGCAAACCAAGAAGGGAAACCTCCCAAAGACCTATTAGATCCCACAGAGTAGGCCTCCTCTGAATCCCATCTGCCGGCCAGTGTTGGCTGGCAACTCCCCAGGGGAGGGCCTTCTCTGTGGCTGCTCTGGCCCTCTGGAACCATCTCCCCGTTGAGATCCGGACCCTCACCACCCTTCCGGCTTTCCGCAAAGCAATTAAGACCTGGCTGTTCCGGCAGGCCTGGGGCTGTTGAATTTCCAGCCCCATCCGAGGGTATGACTGTTGTTGTTTTTTAAATATGTTTGTCTTTTTATTTTTTATTCTGTACCCCCTTCCCTTTTTGATTGTTAGCGAGCCCTGAGTCTCTCGGGAATAGGGCGGCATACAAACTGAATCAATCAATCAATCAATAAATCAAACTTAAGAATGGAAGACTAACTTAGTCAGATTCCATTAAACTTAACATCACTGTGTAAAAGACTAAAAGGTAACAACTGAAATATGATATCACTATCTTATATGGGCTTTAAACATTCAATCATTCAATCATTCAATCATTCAATCATTCAATCATTCAATCATTCAATCATTCAATCATTCAATCATTCAATCAATCATTCAATCATTCAATCATTCAATCATTCAATCATTCAATCATTCAATCATTCAATCATTCAATCATTCAATCATTCAATCATTCAATCAAAACATTTATATAGTCACCCATCTTTCAACCAACTCTGGGCAGCTCCCAATCAAACCTCTGGACAGGCCTAAGTTATTTAATAGTCAAGACTTACCACGTTTTTCCCAAAATAACATAAGGTCTTATTTTCTTTTGACCCCTGAAATAAGCACTTGGCCTTATTTTTGGGAAGGTCTTATTATTTTTGAGGTGCAGGAGGTGGTGAGTATTGTCACCTCATGGCTGCTGCTATGTTGTAATATTTTAGAGAAGGGCTTATTTTGGGGGGGAGGGCATATTTCAGGGTTCCACCACAAAACTGCGTTCGACTAAAGGGCGCTCGACGAAACCGCATAGCTGACGTCATCACAGCGCGATAACAGCGCGGAGAAAAAAGCATGCTGTAAAAGCTAAACCTAAAATTAACCCCTAAACCTAAACGTAACCCCCCTAAACCTAATCCTAAACTTAACCCTAAACCTAACCCTTAACCTAACCCTAAACCTAACCCTAACCCTTAACCTAACCCTAACCCTAAACCTAAACCTAACCCTTAACCTAACCCTAAACCTAACCCTAAACCTAACCCTAAACCTAACCCTAAACCTAACCCTAAACCTAACCCTAAACCTAACCCTAAACCTAACCCTTACCTTAACTTGAATCGGCTTGCTTTCAAAGCGCTATTTAAAGCGCCCTTCTTTCTCCGCGCTCGCTGTTGTCGCCCTGCTGATGACGTCAGTGATGCAGTTTAATCGGGCGCGCGTTAGTCGAGCGCGGTTTTGTCGTGCCACGATATTTCAGCACATGCACTCAAAAGCCTAATTGGGCTTATTATCCAGGAGGTCTTATTTTCGGGAAAACAGGGTAGTATTTTCTGTATTTGTAGCCATTCAGAAAGCTTTTACACACATTATATTAGCATAGCACAGATAAAGGTTTAATGTGGCTGTCTTTCTCCTTTTCATTCTTACTAGAATGCTTAGTAGCATTCAGGAAGGCTTTTATAAGAGGAAGCTTTTAAATAATATCCTCTCTTGCTTACAATCTCAATTATGGTGGTTTAATGTTCAACTGCTTCCTATTGATTTTAAGTTACTTAAGACTTATGACATCAAAATTAATACACATATTTTGACTTGACATTACAAGCACCATAGGAATAGCTGGAATAATCAACATTCCAACAACTTGTTCTTTTATCCAGAACTAATTGACCAGTTACCAGTGAGATGAACCTGGGTGGGCTAAATTTAATTACATTTCCAGGATCTTACTGCTCTAGTAAAATGCTATTCTCTTTCCTACACACACACACACACACACACACATGCAAATATATGTGTCCCAGGGTAATGGTGCAAGATCCAATCTGGGTTCGTAATTGGCATGGCAGGTTTTGAGCTTTGGACTCATGCAGCTCTGAAGATGGGCTTCTAGTTGCTGCCAACTGTAAGGGGCACTACTCATCTCTGTTTCAAGGCCATTGAGCCAGCCTGAAGACTTTTCCACAATTATGTGGCCAGTCTAATGCCATGGAATGCTGTTACCTTCCCATTGAAGTGGTACCTATTTATTTACTTCAGGGGTGCTTAAATCTGGCCCATGGGGCTGACCTGGAAATAGCAAAGGATCAGCCTGCAATGCCTGTGGCAGCCAAAATGGGGCACTGGGGAGGCCTACCATGGCGCCACATCCCGTTTTGGCTGACAAAGTGCTGCAGGAGGCTGTTGAGGCTAAAAACAATGTGTATGTGTGTGTGGGGGGGTGAGCCCCCCCCCCCCGGTGCCCCACTTTGGCCAGCAAAATGCTGCAGGAGGCTGTCCGGGCTGAAAATGGGACATAGGGAGCCGCGTGTGACCCCCCTATGCCCCGTTTTGGCCACTAGGGTGCTGGAGGAGTCATCCTGTCTCCCCCCTCCCCCCCTGGTTGGCCTGCAGAGGAGAACTACAATGCTGATCCGGCCCTCAAAGAAGTACAGTTTGACACCACTATTTGCATTTACATGTTTTTGAACAGCTAGGTGGGCGGGAGGTGAGACAAGTAATGGAAGCTTACCCTATCTCATGGCACTCAGATCTCGAGTCTGGACTGCCAGCTTTCCAGCTGACCAGCTCAGTGTCTTAACCATTGAGCCACCGCGCCATCCTCCTACATCTATGCACATTCATAAAAAAGGGAGAGTAAGATGAAAAGGCAATTGTGGTAAAGAAAGGTATTCCTTAATGATGTAAACCTGTGGCATAGAACATACACAATATGTGCATTTCCTGGAATGCTACTGAAATGGTTACAACTTTTATTAATCACTCGGGGCCAATTGTGATAGTTCAATGGACCAATAAGCTTTCATTACAAGCATCCCTTAAAAAAAACAAATTCAAGTTTCTAAGCGTATACTTGGAATTTCTAACATTCAGGGAGTCCTCAACTTACAACCATTAATTTAATGACCATTTCGAGTTACGACGCCAAAAAAGTGACATGACCAGTTTTCACATTTACAACCCTTGCAGCATTCCCATTGTGACGTAGTCAACACTTGGCAATTGGCATGTATTTATGATGGTTGCAGTGTCCTGGAGTCTTATGATCACCTTTTGCAACCTTCTCACAAGTGAAGTCAATGGGGAAATCATATTCATTTAACAATTGTGTTGCTAACAACACCTGCAGAGCCACGGTGCAGTGGTGCAGTGGTTAGAGTGCAGTACTGCAGCCTATTTCTACTGACTGCTGGCTGCCTGCAATTTGGCAATTCAAATCACACCAGGCTCAAGGATGACTCAGTCTTCCATCCTTCTAATGTCAGTAAAATGAGGACCCAGATTGTTGGGGGCAATATGCTGACTCTGTAAACTGCTTAGAGCGGGTTGTAAAGCACTGTAAAGCAGGTAGACCATAACTTACTACTAGATAATGTAGAAGAATGTGGGTTAGACAGCATCACCACCAGTTGGATTCGTAACTGGCTGACCAAACCGCACTCAACATGTAGTCCTCAATGGAACTGCATCTACATGGAGGGAAGTATGCAGTGGAGTACCCCAAGGCTCTGTTTTAGGCCCAGTACTCTTCAATATCTTCATCAATGATTTGGATGAGGGAATAAATGGGGAACTCATCAAATTTGCAGATGACACCAAGCTGGCAGAAAAAGCCAACACTTCAGAAGATAGGCTTAAGATACAGAAAGATCTTGACAAAATTTGAACATTAGGCATTATCTAATAAAATGAAATTCAATGGTGAAGAGAATATGGTTCTATATTTAGGCAAGAAAAATGAAATGCACAGGTACAGTATAAGTGGTACCTTGCTTAATAGTAGTAACTGTGAGAGAGATCTTGGAATCCTAGTGGACAACCATTTAAATATGAGCCAGCAGTGTGCAGCAGCTGCCAAAAAAGCCAACACAGTTCTAGGCTACATAAACAGAGGGATAGAATCAAGATCACATGAAGTGATAATACCATTTTAAAATGCCTTGGTAAGGTCACACTTGGAATACTGCATCCACTTTTGTTTGCCACGATGTAGAAAAGATGTGGAGACTCTAGAAAGAGTGCAGAGAAGCGCAACAAAGATGATTCGGGGACTGGAGACTAAAACATATGAAGAACGGTTGCAGGAACTGGGTATGTCTAGTTTAATAGAAAGAAGGACTAGGTGAGACATGATAGCAGTGTTCCAATATCTCAGGGGTTGCCACAAAGAAGAGGGAGTCAAACTATTCTCCAAGGCACCTGAGGGTAGAACAAGAAGCAATGGGTGGAAACTAATCAAGGAGAGAAGCAACTTAGAACTAAGGAGAAATTTCCTGACAGTTAGAACAATTAATCAGTGGAACAGCTTGCCTCCAGAAGTTGTGAATGCCCCAACACTGGAAGTGTTTAAGAAGATGTTGGATAGCCATTTGTCTGGAATGGTATAGGGTTTCCTGCCTAGGCAGGGGGTTGGAGTAGAATACCTTCAAGGTCCCTTCCAACTCTGCTATTGTATTGTAGAGTATATAAGTCTATTGCTATTCATTTAACAACTGTGGCAAGCAAGGCCATAAAATGGGGCAAAGTTTACTTAACAACCGTCTTGCTTAGCAATGGAAATTTTGCATTATATTGTGGTTGTAAATGAAGGACTACCTGTATTCATAGCACTGCCAGCTCAAAGGCAAAAGAGTGCATTATTCAAAACCTTACTTAATCAGTTTTCTAGGATTACTGGATGTTAGTGTTTATTTATTATCTATTTATTTTAAGTTCACCCTACTCCCTCAGAGATTTGTTTCCATTTCAAAGACTTTTGCTAATACTCTTATCCCCCAGTGCTAAGCCAAACACTCAGATGTTTCAAAAAGTCAAGGAAATGGAGAATGGTGAAAGATATCCTGCAAATTAAGGACTTCTTTCAGTAACTTTAATATCAAAGAATATGTTTAAAGTAAGACCCTGACATTTGCCACAATCTGGTCTATTCTTTCTGTCTTTCTCTCCATTATAATCAATATCTGATTTAAATCCAAGAATCAAACTTGATATTGCTAAATTAATATGTATCATTCAAGACTCAAAGAGCAATAATATTTTTTTAGGGAGTGACAGGAAGGTTGAGAAAAAGATGGCATTCTAGTTTGCAAATTGTCCAGAAAATAACCTATAGAAAAATTGTACTAAACTAGGATAGAAACTAAGATCTGAGAAGATTTACAAGAGTCCAGAACGCAAATAAAGCAATCACAAAACATTATCCCTTTGAATCACACCAACTACACAGGGATGGGATTCTACCAGTTTGGACCAGTTTGGGTGAACTTGTAGTTCTAAAGATCATCTGGGAGCGAACTAATTCACTCCCACAAGCAAGTGGGCCCGCCCACCTCTGTGCTTTGCCTACCATTATCTTCTCAGCTGAGTCGTGTGGCAGAGTGGATTGCCGCGCGTCAGCTGTTTTCCTTCCCAAGCAGCAATCTGGAAGGTAAGTCTCCTCTAAACTGCGCATCTGTGTGAAGTGCGCTGTCAGCAGATCAGTTGTTAAACCAGTAGGATACCACTTACTGACCACAACCAACATACTGAAAAACAAGGTCCATATAGAGCAATCTTCAGAAGCCAGAAAAAGACAACTTCCAAAAGATAGCTTCCATAGATAGATTCCATAATCAGGAACCAAAAGCTTTTTGTGAGAGAAGTGTGTTTAATGACCCTAAAGTCACTAAAAAGAGAACACATGAATTTCATAGAAGCTGTTTGATTGTGTCTGTGTGTGTTTGTGTGTGTGAGAGAGCAAGTGAGTGAGCAAGAGAGCATGAAAATTTTGGGATGATATGTGTTATTGACAATCATAACAGTTCATTGACAATCAGTAGTTCCATGTTGGCTGTTTTCTATTTATTAATTACATTTATAATTCACCCTTCCTCTTAGAAGTATCTTATGAGAGCAAACCTTACTGCATCCTTGAAGAATTCCTTGAAATAGGTTAAGTTGAGAGGTAGTGATAAATCCAAGGTTACTTCCGAGTTATCTTGAATAGATAGGATTTAACTTGGTGCCTATGAGGAAAAGTTAAAATATCTTCATATTTGTATTGCCAGATTCAATTCAATTTGTAAGTCACTGCTTTGCACCAGAGTCCTTCAGGACTATCGATCTCCATGTCTATTCAGAATGTTAACTTCTTCAGAAACTCATTCCAGATGCTCCAAAGATAAACTCTCAAGTGGCCTCAACGACTCTCTAAAAGAATGCAAATGGCTAGCTATCTGTAAGGAATATAAATCCTTCCATTCCCCACCATCCAGTCATAGCTTTTTGGATGAGGTTTCTTGGATGAGAAGTTAAATGTCTTCAAAGAAAAAACAAGAAAGTCCAGTTGCCACCTGAAAAAATATTTTTGGGACAACCATGATTTGGATGACTGAGAATCTCCATAGGCACCAATTGAATAAAATCCACCTGACAGTGACAGCAGCAGGGTCTTTTCAGTGATGGCACCCCGACTGTGGGCAGTGCTTTACTGGTTGGTGTTATTTTGACTCCAGACAATGAACTTTTTGCTTCTTTCAATCTTTGTTTCTTTTCACTTTGGTTTTTTTTAAAAGTCCCTGTGATAATTAGTTTTTATGTTGTATTCATAAACCAGCTATATTTTATTTTAAAGATTTGCATGGTTGCCCATTTGGAAGCACAACTCTGGGTATGTCTGTATTTGGTTTCATTAGCTGGGCTGAGAACTTTCTTTTAGAAAAATTCCCATATATGTTTTAAAAAGGAAATGATCTTTGACTGCAGTGAAAGATTCTTGTAAGCCAGGTGGGATTTTAGGAAGCCTGAGGTCATATGCTAGAAATACATATTGTATTACCTCCGTATCCCAGTTGGCTGTTCCATGAATAGTAACAATAATGCAAAGAACTGATTAATTCTGCCTGTAGGATTTCAGAGTTTTGACTCAATAATGAAAGAACCGCCTTGCAACTCATAAAACATCCAGCTGAGGCCATTTTAGTCCACCTGTAATAATTAGATAGTCACCTTCTCATGGATGCCAAACCATAAATTTCTTGTGTCAGAATAATAACAGGAAATAAAGATAAGCAATTAGCTGATTTGCCTAGAATCTTCTAAAGGGAGATGAACTTTAGTGACAGATAAATGACAGCAGTGAAACATCTAATTTCATGCAAATACATATTCAGTTCAGTTTTGTAGAGGGATAAAGCAACAATGGGAAAACACGTATAAGCCGCTAGATGAAGTTTGTGATCAGAACCTTTCAAGGTGAGAGCACAACATGAAGGCGAGCATTGTGTCCAGATGATGACAAATGACTAGAGGACAATGGACAGAGATGTTTAAAGGCAGCCAACCAGTTGTTCATCTTCATGAAGAAAAAGTGCCAGGAACTCAGCAAAGCCTGAGGGGATAAAAACTGGAACTAAATTAATTAACCTCTCCTACACAGATCCGCAGTTTTCCCCCCTCCAGCAGCTCCAAGATGTAAGCTCAGAAATTAGTTTACCCATAAGCCTCCCCATCGTTAAATATATTGCACAGTATTTTTTTTCCTTGAAAAAAATAATAATGAAATGCAGCTAAATTTAATGCTTTTTGTGAAGCATTGAAAATTGGCTCCTACCCCAGGCTCTCAGGCCTCCCCTACAAGCTAGGTGAGGTGATTTATAGGGTATCATTGATGAGGTTATGGTCCTTGCTTAGGCCATGATGTGTCTGGTTGGTGCTGATGTTTTTAACGGTTGTTTCTATCTTGGGTTGTTGATTTTCTTTTTTTGCTTATTAGCATGATAGGGAATATTCATTCATTCAAATTAAATGTATATATGAATGAATATATGCATATATGCCCATGTATCTTATATATGTAAAATACGCTCATCTATCTTCCTGACTGTTTAATTATCAGGAAATGTTATTGGATAACAAGTCAAATACACCTTGCTTTGCTTCTACCTTTTTTTGATGATGGTGAGAAAAGAGGTCATGGGAAGGTAAGCCAGGGAAGGACCACTTCAGGTGACCCTTTTCTCCTTGCAACTTTACCACAACTTTACTTCCAAGCAGCCTGTATCCTAAGCTGCAGATGAGGAATAAACAGTCTCCACCCCTCTAGATAGGGGTGTTAGCGGGGAAGAAAAAATTATTTATTTGGCTTGTCAAACAAGTACAAGATAACAGGTGGGAGTATAGACATGAAGAAAGGAAATGAGTACAAATAAATGGGGACAGTAGGACAGGGACGATAGGCACGCTGGTGCGCTTATGCACGCCCCCTTACGGAGCTCTTAGGAATGGGGTGAAGTCTGAGATTGTCTGAGTTTGAGATTGAAGCTATGTGGGTTTGAGGCGTAACAACGGAGTCAGGTAGAGCATTCCAGGCATTGACCACTCTGTTGCTGAAGTGGGCATTTTCTGCAATCGAGTTTGGAGCTGTTTACCTTGAGTTTGTATCTATTGTTTGCCCATGTATTATTGTGGTTGAAGTTGAAAGCTGAAAATGAAAGAAGTGTGTAAACGAGAGTCCAGGTTGAAGGGTTGGTTCCTAGTATATCTTCCCCTAGCAGGAAAAAAAAAACACTGGAAGTTGCTCTTTAGTGGACCTCCCCTTTCTCTATAGTAGAAGAAAAGAAGACCTCCTATATATAGGGATGGAAAAAGTTTTTAAAAGGAGGGAAGAGAAATGTGGCAGAGAATGGCTGTGCTGATGCCAATTCCCTGATTTCATTGAACGATTATCCTCTGGGTTGAGAAAAGATCTGCAAGTTGTTTACTTGAAAGTTGTAAACTACTATGTTTACTGTTATTGGCTCCAAGAAGGTGTTTGTTACTCCTCTTTTCTTTGCTGAGCTTCTTAGTGTGGATAGGACACCCATTTTGTTTTAACACAGGCTAATAGCATTTTTGTGTTGCTGCATGGAAGTACCTTCAATCTCAAGGATACAGAAACTACACATTGCCTCATTTCTGCATTTTTCTGGGGACAGATTTTCCTTGCGGCTTCTAACATGCCTGCCATAATGCAATTTACCTGGGACCTTCATCTATGAGCAAGTTTCTAAATATGAGATGAAATGTGTAGAGACCTGACATTTATTGCCATGCCTAGTGTGAAATCTGACAGAGGGATGGTGGCTGCCCTTGATATTATCAGAAATCACCAAAAATAATCTCCCCTTCTAGATGAATCTTACTCCCTACCTAGAGTTTGGAAGATTGGGGAGAAATATGTGTGTGTGTGTGTGTGTGTGTGTGTGTGTGTGTAAACTACAGAAGAAGCCAAATGTCACAACTCATAGCAATGCAGTATCAAAACTGTTTTTATCAGTACCAACCTGTCACTACCAACCCTGACCACTCTTTATAAGGCCAGATCCTGAAGATGAAACTCAAATACTTTGGCCACCCAATGAGAAGGAAGGACTCCCTGGAGAAGAGCCTCATGCTGGGAAAGATTGAGGGCAAAAGAAGAAGGGGACGACAGAGAATGAGGTGGCTGGATGGAGTCACCGAAGCAGTTGGTGTGAACTAAAATGGACCCCAGAGGATGGTAGAGGACAGGAAGGCGCTGTTGTCCATGGGGTCGCGATGGGTCGGACATGACTTCGCAACTAACAACAATAAAGCCATAAACCATATCTAATATAACACAGTGGTTAGATTAATCCAAGTGTGATTTCATAAATATTTATTTAATCCGCAGCATTTTTAGATGTATCCAGTAAGTTCCAGCCTAGTTTTAGTGTGGTGGACTATTGAGACACAACTTCACAACTAAGAACAACAACCTGTCAACCTAATTCATAAGTTTGTTAAGAAGTCAAAATGAGAGACGAAAAAGAAAAAAAAACCCCATGCAGACTGATCTGAGAATACGAAGATAAAAAATATTAATGCAGTCACTAAAATAATTTAATGAAGGCCTTTGAAGACTGTCAAAACATCAGCAAGTTAGAAAGTACAGGATTTGCTTTTCAGATGATTCTCACCTTCATGCATGTTAAACATGTACAGCAACCTAGAGTTTATTAGGAGTGCATGTTATTTACATCTCGGAAGTCTTCGGAAGCTGCCCGTTGTTACTTTATTGAAAACAAGAAGAGGGAATATTAAGTCTGCTATCCATTCAGTGGAGCTCTTTTTCCCCTCCGTACATTTTCTTCTGCAGTAGTTCAAGGTCACAGGAGTTACAAAGACAAATAGGAGACAGCATAAGCAGAGACAAGAAGAAGGAGGCGGTTGCCAAGAGAGCCAGGGGAGCTTTTTTATGCAATGCACAGAATGACATGTTATTTATTATTTTCCTATTAGCGACACTATTTAAAGTGAAAGGACGGAGTCCCGGCCCTTCCAGAAGCTGGGTTTAGCTGAAAAAGATTGCATACGGTTCCTCTGCCCCTTGTTCTAACGACAGCAAGGAAAGTTGCAACATATGCTACTTGAAAGCCTGACCCTGAATTACAAGGTTATTATGCTTTCTTGGGGCTTAGAGGAAATTTTTCCCACTGGAATCCAGTGAACTAAAGAGAATGAGAGAGTAACCTCTGGCAGTTCTACAATTAATCTTTGATGCATCAATTAATCTGGCTGTGTGTGTTAGCAGAAATCATTTCTGCTTACTTTCCATTCTCTCTCCCTAGCCTATTATTTTGCTGTTTGTTCGTTTTGGATTACGATGTTCACCAGACCATCTACAGGAATCAGTTCAGCTGGTCAATGGGACTTTTCCCTTTGAACAAATCATTGGGTTTAATTATGCTGATGTTACATAAACTATCCCCCACACCCTGTACCCATGCATACAGGGTGTGAAACATTCCCACTCTGCCTCAGTTTCTGGAGCCAGTGAAACAAGGCCAAGAATCAGAGCACTGGGAGAGCTGACAGTGTGTTTTGCCTCCAACTGACAAAATGGATGTTATGGAATTTAACAGATCTTAATTTGGGCTGGATTGTGTACCAGATGTTCTATGTGCATCAAATTGCATTATCAGCTAATACTTCTGAGTGCTTGTGCAATGTTTCCTCCCATTATATAATTATCCCACAACCCTAGCACTTATGTAAAACATCTGCACATTTCTGGATGCACGGAAGAAACAAAGATGTATGTGCATATCAGGGGTGGGTTCCTGCCAGTTCTAACCTCTTCTATAGAAGAGGTTCCACAAATCTACCGTGCTGTTTAGAATCGGTTCCAGATCCCTCTCCCCACCCGTCCGCACCACCCTTGCCCCGCCTGCCGCTCACTGATTGGCTGGCTCACCAATCGCCCCGCCCACCTCTAAGAGTCCTATCTAAACCTTAAAGTCTTAAAGCTGTCAAGTTTGAACACCCCTGGAGGTTTTCTTTCTAAATGGTTAGAGGTTCAAGAGTCTTGTAACTTGATAGCTTTAAGACTTACACACTTCAATGCCAGAGTTCCTGAACCAACATGACTGGAGGAGGAATTCTGGGAGTTGAAGTCCACAAGTCTTAAAGCTGTCAAGTTTGAACACTCATGGGGTTTTTTTTTCTAAAGGGTTAGGGATGCAAGGGTCTTGTAACTTGACAGCTTTAAGATTTGCGTGCTTCAAATGCCAGAATTTCTGAGCCAACATTTTGGTTGCTAAGCAAGAGCGTTGTTAAGTGAGTTTCATCACATTTTACAAGTTGGCCACGCCCACCCAGTCACATGGCCAGCAAGCCACTCCCACCTGGTCACATGGGTGGCAAGCCACTCCCACAAAGCAGGCCACACCTACAGAAGAGGTTCTAAAAAATTTTGAAACCCACCACTGGTGCATATGATATGTGGATGTGGATTGGATATTTTCCCATTGCAATCAGAGGTGATATTCAGCCGATTCGGACAGTTTCACCTGCCCCGGCTCTATGTTATCCTATTTAGGGACTTTTTTTGGCCAGGCACATGCACGGACAGCATTCATGCGAGCAAAGTGCATGTGTGGATGGGGCGCATGCGAGCATAGTGAATATGCATGCACACACATACACACATTTGCGAACCGGTAGGGAAGGTAAGTGAAAACCACCCCTGATTGCAATGAATGGGGAGAAGAGATGGTCAGTCTTAACCTGAATGCTTTTAACAGTATAAAACTGAAAACTATATTTAATGTGGGACCTGACCAGCATAGAATAGAATGAAACTGCTACTTCTGACAAGCTGTAGATGATATTATTTAAACATCTTAATGTGAGATTCATCTTTTTTTTGTAGCTATGCCATGGTGGTGGCTTATATTCTGCTTTGATAAATTATAATTTGAAGACTGATTTCATAAATACTTTTATTAAGTATGTACTTTGCTTTATGAGGTGCACTAACTTCTAAAGATGATTAGGGGACTGGAGGCTAAAACATATAAAGAACAGTCGCTGGAATTGGGTATGTCTAGTTTAATGAAAAGAAGGACTAGAGGAGACATGATAGCAAGGTCCTGATATCTCAGGGGCTACCACAAAGAAGAGGGAGTCAAGCTGCTCTCCAAAGCACCTGAGGATAAAACAAGAAACAATGTATGGAAACTAATCAAGGAGAAGCAACCTAGAACTAAGGGGACATTTTCTGACAGTTCCTAATCAGTGGAACAACTTGCCTCCAGAAGTTGACCCAATATTGGGGTCTTTTTGGAAAGCTCTTAACAGTTGTCTGGGAGATTGAAAGGGTAGTTGAGCCCCTGAGATCTTGTTAATTTACCCTTGATTAGCTTATCATTGGTTCCACTAGAAGCCACTAGAATATAAATTGAGAGCAAGCTCCACTCTCTACTATCACTGATGATGTTACCTTGCTTATCTGCAAGAAAACAACCAAGTCCAGAGAGTACCAAGGACCCATCACTTTTCATCTAGGCTTTGGAAATCAATTTCTTAAAGACAGACCTGGAAGTTATAAACCAAAATGCTCCCATAGATAGATAGCTATAGCTATAGATATAGGGGTGGGTTTTTGCCGAGATTACTGCCGGTTTGGTGCGCGTCTGTGTGCAGTTGCCCATAAATAGGTCTGCACATGTGCAGAACTTTTTAAAAGGTCCCAAAAAGATGTTGCGGTGACCGGGGAACTGATTCGGGGGTGTGGCGAGCATGCCGTCCCTAACGGTTCGGAGACCCAGTCACTATTTCCACTACTGATTCCACTGAACCAGTGCAAATCAGTAGGAACCCACCTCTGTATAGATAGATATAGATAGAGAGATGGGAGATAGTTAGTTAGTTAGTTAGTTAGTTAGTTAGTTAGTTAGTTAGTTAGTTAGATAGATAGACAGACAGACAGACAGACAGACAGACAGACAGACAGACAGACAGACATGGGGAGATAGAGATAGATAGATAGGGAGATAGAGATAGAGAGATAGATATAGAGATAGAGATATGGGGAGATAGAGAGATAAATAGATATAGAGAGATATAGAGATAAAGATAGAGATAGAGATAGATAAATAGATAGATAGATATAGTGATAGATGGGGAGATAGAGATAGATAGAGATAGAGACAGACAGAAAGACAGACAGACAGACATAGAAATAGATAGATATTCCAGACCTATAATTTGGTAGTGATGGTGGTGGTGGGAACAGATGGGGATCAGCTGAATTTGGAGATCCTATTGTGAACAACCATATAACATGACTGCCATGGTGAGAAACATTTGTTCAAAAACATGCCTTCTTTGATGGACCCAGCCATTATCAAACAACATCTATTATCAAATAATCTCAAGAAATGCTTCTCTGGCATACTTCCTGCCCCGTGCATTTCCCCCACCGCTTTAGGATGGAAGGTCAAGGCAGCACATTCACAAACGTAACCTATTTATGTTTTAAAAATAGCTGTGTGACATATTTTTGAAAATAAAGATGATTTGAGAAGACAGCACTTGGTATTCTAGAAGGCCTTTTCTCCATTGATTTTTTCAAAGCTGAAAATATTTTTGGAAACATTGAAGTCAACTAACACAGGAAGGCTTGCCAAACATCAAGGAAGATGTCTATTGGAGTTTCTGTACACATGGACACCATCTTATGAACACCCCTTTTCTCAATTTATATCTCTGTGGGACTCTCTGTCTACTGATACCCACATTTGTGCATTGATAGATATGATAGAAACTTTATATGCACAGATGCTTGTTCCCTGCCTGTGAATGGTGAGAAATATGGAATGCACTGAATTTTGGAGCAGAAGGAAAGAACACCAGGGGATTATTCTCTAGTTCACTTGATTTTTACCTGATGATTTACAGAGTATGCAAATTAAGAGACAACCACAGAAGGTACGTTTAATGACATCTTAATGCATCACAGGATTTATGACAAGGCACGAATCGCTTGTGCACTCAACCATTGGTAGCAGATGCTGCAGTAACTCTACTTAATACTTAGAAGCAAAGTAAAGCATATTTTTTTTTTCATACAAATGTTTATGAAACATTAATAAGAATAATATGCACCATTCAGCATTGAACATACCATGTGAAATGGTCTCCTATAAATATTTATAAGCAGGCATTTTTTGGTCTTCTGATTTCCAGCAGAAGCGTCCTCCCCACCCACCCATCCCTCGCTATCTTTCTTCCTCCTTCCCCTCCCTTGGTGAGCTTTACTCTCCCAAAAATGAAGCTGGGAAGTAGGCAATTATAGCACTATCATACACAAACGTTATGGAGGGAAGTTATTTCTGACAGCCAAAATATTGCTATTTGCATGCTTAGTATTAGTGTCTAGTACCTAGTATTAGGGAATGACATACTGGAAACTTCTCATTCCCCCCATTTTTTTAAACCATGGTTATATAAGGTCATTGCTATGCAGATGGATAAAATTAATGGGCTTCATTAAATGCATGGATTGCAGGCTCTTCTTTTTGCAGTCTTGTAGGTTTCTGTATAACAACACTATAGGAAATACGCTGTTTCCCTCATGGATAATTGAAAGGTTCGAATTAGCCGTTCACCACTGCCAATTGTAGACCTTTGGGGAAAGACTGTGTGTTTTCAGCACACACCACACAAATCTACACTCCAATTTTACTGTACATTTGATCTACCACTCAGGAACACTTACAGTCTTATTTTACTTGCTAAATAGAGCAGCAAGGCTTTTTCCAACATGTGACTTTCATTAAGGAAGTATCATTTCTATTCACACTTGTATAGTGTTTCTCTTAATGATTCTTACCCACCACGAACTAAACCTTTCACAGGAGACTGGATATAGGCAGTTCTTCCCTTGCCATTTAAAAATTAAGGCCTCCCCCTCCTCTAATTGCTCTTTGTTAGTCAAGTTTTATCTTCAGCGGTTCTGAGCTAGGCAGAAACTGTCAAATGAATCAAGTTGGTAAGTTTACTTTAGATAAAGGATCCTCACTCCTTTGAGAAATCTGACCGTTATTCCCAGAAGAAACAAAGGATTTAGTGAAGTGCAACGCAGTGGTAGATGTGACCTTAAATGCCTGAAATAACATAAAATGATAATTTTATCTCCTGGGAGACTTGGAGTTTTATAATACCCAGAGATGTAAAAATCACTCTCCATCTAGGCAGTTTAACTACTGGTACCTGTGCTAGTTAGGACACACACACATAGACATACACACACAAGGAATTTTTTATTTTTGCAACTTTTCTTAACTTACACATTTGGTTGTTGATGTACTGCAAACCTCCTGAGCATCTTTAATGTAATTGTTTCTGATGCAGGCTTTCCACTGAAAATATCTGCAGTGCGGGCTCTTTTAAATGTCACTAATTGTAATGCATGCATTTTTAATATGCTGTCTCTCTTTCTCTTGTTCCTCAAGTTTCTGAAATATGCATTGTTTTTCAGATGTATCATTCTTCATGCAAATTATGGACTAGAAGAGAAAAATATCAGTAGAATCTGCTTAGCGTTATCAGCTATGTATTACAATATGTAGAATAATGGAGTTGGAAGGGACCATATTCTATATTTTATACAATATAGAATAATGGAGTTGGAAGGGACCTTGGAAGTCTTCTAACCCAATCCCCTGCTCAAGTAGGAGACCCTATACCATTTCAGACAAATGCTTGTCCAGTCTTTTTTTGAAAATGTCCAGTGATGGAGTATCCACAACTTTTGAAGGCAAGCTGTTTCATTGTCCCAAAGGTGCTTTTTCAAGAGGCAACTAGACTTTCTTGTTTTTCTTTGAAGACATTTTGCTTCTCCTCCAAGAAGCTTCTTCAGCTGAAGAAGAAACACAAGAAAGTCCCGTTGCCTCTTGAAAAAGCATCTTGGGACAGTCATGGCCTGGGTGACTGGGAATCTGCATAAAGATTCAGCTGTTTCATTGGTTGATTGTTCTCACCATTTGGAAATTTCTCCTTACTTCTAGGTTGTTTCTCTTCTTGAATAGTTTCCATCAATTCTTTCTCATCTTTCCTTTTGGTGCTCTGGAAAATAGTTTGACACCCCCCCCCATCTCTGTAGGAGCCCCTCAAATATTGGAACCCTGCTATCATGTCTTTCCTAGTCCTTCTTTTCATTAGACTAGACATACCCAACTCCTGTAATTGTTCTTTGTATGTTTTAGCCTCAAGTATTGGCAGAATCCATTCTGAAAAAGTCACTAAGATGAGATAGGGGGCTATATAAATTAAACAAATAAATATATTTGGCAAAGACATGCATAGAAGCTCTTTTTCCCACTATTACAGTTTATCGTGATATTCCACCTCTCTCCTATTCCACCCCCCTTCCCCACAACTGCCCAGCACTAATTTAGAAAGAAGTTCATTGCTTCATTGTGTAACTCATGCTTTGGATATATGAATTCATATATTCATATATAATTCTGGTAGTTCCATGGCAAAGAGTTTTGAGTATCTCTGATAGGAATAAATTCTTCTTGAAGGCATCCTGTAAACATATTCAAGGTGACAAAGCAAAGATAGACAATTCCTTTGTTCTGATTTAATAAAAGCATTTTATTTCATCTTAAACTGCAATTTTGCAAGCACTGTTGTACTCAAAAATAGGACCTGTTGTACTGTACCTTATTTATTGTTAAATTTGGACAAGCTGATGGGAGCAGAATAAGCAGCCACAAGCCAATATGCTGCAAAGAGAGTAAGTAATTGCATGTTGACTTTTGGAGTATAGTATACCTATATCTATAGTATAGTATAGTCAAGGCTGTGGTTTTCCCAGTTATAATGTATGGCAGTGAAAGATGGACCATAAGGGAGGCTGAGTGCCAAAGAATTGAGGTCTTTGAACTATGGTGTTGGAGAAGACTCCTGCAAATCCCTTGGACTGCAAAGTGATTAAATAGGTCAATCTTAGAGGAGATCAACCCTGACTGCTCTTTAGAAGGTCAGATCCTGAAGATGAAACTCAAATACTTTGGTCACCTATTGAGAAGGAAAGACTCACTGGAGAAGAGTCTAATGGCAAAAGAAGAAGGGGACGGTAGAGAAGGAGGTGGCTAGATGGAGTCACTGAAACAGTCGGTGTGAGCCTAAATGGACTCCAGGGGATAATAGAGGACAGGAGAAGAATGTTGTCCATGGGGTCACGATGGGTTGGACATGACTTTGTAACTAACAACAACAACAACGAATACCTTTCTTCAACCAAGATGCCAAAGAATTGAGATTTATTTTTGTGGAGGACACTAATCCAATATGAGGACCTCGTAGTGTGATTTAAAGACGACTGCTAAAACTCCAAAATCTAGTTAAAACTTCCAATTGAAAATGCCAAAAATGGAAATCTTGGGTGATTTCTTGGAAATCTTATGAAATTTCAGTGATCTTGCATACTGGAAGTCTTTGAATTAAATCTTCCCACAATTTGACCATGCAATTATTTTAGAAATGATTTAATGTTGTTTGGAAGAGGGGTGGCTAGATAAATGTCTTAAACAAATAAAACAAGTGAATTACATCATCTCATAAAAGAGGTGTCTGCTTTCTTCCTCATTTTTGAAGTGCCAGGTTTCTTTCAAATTTCTATTGATGGTACTGTATTTCTAGTATTTTGTTTTTTACTAGAAATGTGGAGAACATTACCACTGGCATTGTTGCTTTCAAAAGTGACATATCTTTTTTTAATCCATTCAGACGTGTCTGTGCCTGAGTCCTTCTTTGAAGAGTATGGACAGGAGGTATCTCAAAGGTCTTTAGAAAATGCATATTCTACCGATCACAGATTTGATTCACATTTTCTTCTGTTTTGGAAGAAAATCTGGAAGTAATTTTTCCTTCAAATCACATGATAATGGATAGAAAAAATGGTGGAGAAATGTTTTCATGACACTTCTCAGAATCTCTCCATTGGGCTGCTGTTTTATTGCTGAACATTATTACTACTACCACCACTACTACTCCTCCATTAGTAGCTCCTCTGAGAGCATTTCTGTGTAAGAGAAAGTATAATTAAAAATACCTCCAAAGAAGAATAAGGGAATTGGGGGCTAATAAATTCTTAGTCTAAAGAAAAAATGCTGGTTTCTTCTATTGCCTACATATAATGCCATGTTAATTCAATTCATATTTGCAACTTAGTTTTAGGCTGGCTAAGCTGGTTCCAAAATTCTTCCTTATTTGGGCCAAAATATGGATGGATGTATCTCTGCCTGTATTTAAAACATATTTCTATTTCTCCTCAGTCAAAATTGTTTTCTTAGACTTACAATTTAAAACATTTTAAACTATAGATGAATAGTGACAAGAGTAACCATCAGCCAAAACAATGTAATAATAAAACAATAAAAATAAAGGATAGCTACATATCTCAAGGAAAATTTCTGAAAAAATTTCTGAAAAAACAGCAGGGAGGGGGGAATCAGTGCATTTTCTACATTTAGCTATGCAAATCTCTAAAATGTGTGGATTTGCTTTTACTATGGTAGCTGTTTTAATAGGTTGAGTCAGTATTGGTTGGAGTAAGGGGTCCTATAGGTCCCAAACCATAAAGGGTGATTTAAAAAAAGCTCTTTCTGGAAACTGATTGACAAGCAGTACATAGGTCACAAAAATGTATTGTATGCGCTCAACACTGGAAATGTGGGCATTTGGAACCCATTGTTGTCTTTCAGGGCAGCTCCAAATGGAGCATATTACAATGATGATATTAAAAGTTATTGAGTGGTCCAATGACTAGCAGGGGTGTAACTACTTGACTGAGGTCACAACATCCAAGAGAGCAGCCAATGATAGCTACGTCTCCACATCTTGCTGAACCAACTGAAAAGGGGTCAAGATGATTTACTTATGGTAGGACACTGCAAAGTTGATCTGCCACTGCCAGCTCAGGAAAATGGATGTTTGGAGATTATCTGATAGTGTGAAGAGTAAGGAAGTTGATCTAGAACCTCTAGGGTGTCAAACTCGATCATGTCACCTGACGTATCATGACGGTTTTTGCCTTTGCGGAGCCAGGGTGGGTGTGGCTTGCACATGACGCATCTGGCCTGCGGGTCACCAATTTGACACCCTGATCTAGGAGATCTAGATAAGATGATCTAGAAGATCTAGATAACATATATAACCTCAGTTACCTAAGCCACAAGAGGTAAAACATATTTGACAGTCTTTGAAACAGGCTAAGGCAGAAATTGACAACTGAATGATGAGAAGGTATAATGCAATCAGACTTTCAAATTTCAAGTTTCTATAGCCAATCACAACAAAATGTTTCACCTTTCCTGGGTAATTGATTTCTTGAACTTGTCTACCCCTCCCATCTGAAGCAATATTCATCAATTGATCTGGGGAGAAAACAAGAGAGACTCTGTAGAGATAATCCCCCTTTTGTAGGTGACTGGATTCCCCACCAGCTACAATCTGTTGACTGGATGTGTGTATGTTGGTTTCCTCCCCTCCCCATACCTCCTTACCGGCTGTAGGTAATCTAGTGGCAACTATCCCCAGCCTATCTCCTTGGATTTGGGATGCACAAGACTCTTTTGCAAGTATAAACATGCTGGCTCCCAAGCTTGCAAGCCAGATAGCCAAGTTCCATTGCCATTCAACCATAGGCTTATCTTCAGGAGTTGTGGGTGCTCCAACATTGGAGATTTTTTAACCACTTGTCTGAAATGGTATAAGATCTCCTGCTTTGGCTGGGAGCTGGGCTAGAAGACCTCCAATGACTCTGTTATTCTATTATTCTGTTATAGCCCAAAGATGAAAAGTATAGAATGAGTGAGACCAATAACTAGAATTGATGCTAGTAAACTCAGAAAGTCTTAATCTGTGAGGGAATCTGATGTCAACTCAGGTCATGTCACTAAAATCTGAGCATCTTCCATCCAACACTTACATATCCAAACAATGTGTTTTTTGTCTCTCATGCCAGCACCAGTATCATCACCAATAGCCAATAATACAATAAAACTTTTTATTATTATTATTATTATTATTATTATTATTATTATTATTGTACAATTGTATCACAGCGGCCAGTTGTTTCGCCGGATTTGGCATTGGTTACTAGTCGGGCCCCACCCAGGGGCCTAGGACGTCGTAACGTATTTTCGTAATATGCGTGCAGATCCAAGCAGTGCGGCTTTTTGCATTTGACTGATGGTGATTTTGTCAATTTTTAACTGTTTTAAATGTATTCCAGTGCTTTTGGAATAGCACCCAGTGTGCCAATTACCACTGGAATTACCACTGCTGGTTTGTGCCATAGTCGTTGAATTTCGATTTTTAAGTCCTGGTATCTTGCGATTTTTTCATGTTCCTTCTCGGCGACCCTGCTATCACCTGGTATTGCGATGTCTATGATTGTGACCTTATTTTTCTCAACCAGTGTGATGTCTGGTGTATTATGCGCCAGTATTTTGTCCGTTTGTATACGGAAATCCCACAAGATCTTGACCATCTGATTTTCGGTGACTTTTTCAGGCTGATGTTCCCACCAGTTGTTGCTGTTTTAATATTATAATTTTTGCACTAAATTCCAATGGATCATTTGTGCTACTGAATTGTGCCGCAATTTATAATCAGTCTGCGTGATTTTTTTACAGCAGCTGAGTATGTGATTATTATCATTATTATTAGTATGTGATTATCACATTATTATCAGTATGTGATTATCACATTATTATTATTATTATTATTATTATTATTATTATTATTATTATTATTCAGTTAGACTTATATATCGCTTCATAGGGCTTTCAGCCCTCTCTAAGCAGTTTACAGAGTCAGCATATTGCCCCCACAGTCTGGGTCCTCATTTCACCCACCTCGGAAGAATGGAAGGCTGAGTCAACCTTGAGCCGGTGAGATTTGAACCGCTGAACTGCAGATAGCAGTCAGCTGAAGTGGCCTGCAGTACTGCACTCTAACCACTGTGCCACCTCGGCTCCAACAGTCAAGTACTATCCTAAAACAACCCATCAATTGGCTAAATATCAGGGGTGAAATCTTCCCGATATGGCCCGGTTCGGCTGAACCAGTAGAGATGATTGGAATCAATTCTCGGTGGCAAAAATCCCTGGCGGCCCCACCCACACCCGCTTGGTCGCCTGTCACCCACCCACTCAATCCGAACGTTTCTCCCTCCATTCACAGCAGAGCTGCTGCAGCCTGTCCCTTTAAAATAGACCCAGGGAGGGAGGGGGTGGGGGGACCATAAAGGGAGCAGCAGCTCCGCTGTGAACAGAGGGAGAATGTTCGGATTCTCTCTGCCACAGAATTCAATGTTAAATGCAGCAGAGACAATCCAAACATTTCTCCCTCTGTTCACACCAGAGCTGCTTCAGCCTCTCCCTTTAAGGTACTTTGACCGCCAGGAGGGAAGGGGCCAGTGGGGACCATAAAGGGAGCAGCAGCTCTGCTGTGAATGGACTCAGACACACATTTTTCCTACCAGGTTCTGTGGGCATGGCTTGGTGGTGGTGACATGTGACTGAGTGGGCGTGGCCATGAGTGACATTGAATTGGCCACACTCACTCAATCACCGGACCCCACCACCAAGCCACGGCCGCAGAACTGGTAATAAAAAAAAAATTGAATTTCACCACTGCTAAATATTCACCATTCAATGTTCTCCCTCTCTCACAAACAAGAAATGCAAAAAACCCTAAACAGGGATAAACAAGATTGGAGGGGCTAAGTAGAGATATGCTCTAACTTTGGAGACCATCTCTTTTTGAAGCCGTGGAGCAAAATGGTTTTGCAAAGACCATTTGAAGGGAGTGTCTGAAAGTACCCTATTTTTTGGAGTATAAGACACACCTTTTTCCCTCAAAAAAGAGGCTGAAAATCTGGGTGCATCTTATACACTGAATACAGCATTTTTTTGGCTTCTGAAACCCTGCCTCTTCACCAAAATGTCTGTGCAGAGCTTGTAGGAGGCTTTCAGAGAGCTCCTGAGGGCTGGAGAGGGCAGAAATGAGCAAAGAATGGGCCATTTTCTGCTCAAAATTGCCCCCTCCAGCCCCCAGGAGCACTCTATAAGCTTCCCAATGGCCTTTTTTTGACAAAAATGGCCCCCCTTTTGCAAAAAAATGGGCCGGTTTTTGCTCCTTTCCCCCCAGGAACACTCTACAAGCCCCCTAAGGGCTATTCATGCCCTTTTTTTTTGAAAAACGGGCCCATTTTTGCAAAAAATGGGACATTTTGGGGAGGTTTGCAGGGTGCAAAAACTTTTTTTTAAATTTGCCTCTTCAAAACCTTAGTGCGTCTTATACTCTGAAAAATACGGTAAATTATGTTTGGGAAGGGGAAGAAAACTCACCATTCCTGAAAATGAACTCAGCTGTCACTTGACAGATATAGTTATACCTCTTTGTTTTCCCCTCCTACTTCCCACCACTGAAATTGCTGAAAGGAGATCTATCTCATTTTTTTTGGCCAGTTATAGATTCTGTTTAGATGGAGTGGTGTGATGGCCTAGAGACGGAGCTCTCGCCTCACAATCAGGAGGCTGTGAGTTCAATCCTAGGTAGAGGCAGGGCACACACTCTCTATGGGCACACTGAGAATATATCTGCTGAATAAAACTTTGCATTGGCCACAGGAAGGGCAATAAACATTCAGCTGCACTTAGTTGCCCAGATTCTCCCCGCAAGACATTATGGGGTTGTTAAAAGAGGATGGTGATAGATTCTGTTTAGATATGGTCAGTGGTGGGTTTCAATTTTTTTTAGAATCTATTCTGTAGGTGTGGCCTTTTTTGTGGGAATGGCTTGGTGATCATGTGACCAGGTGGGAATAGCTTGGCAGTCATGTGACTGAGTGGGAGCGACCTGGCAGTTATGTGACTGGGTGGGAGTGGCCAAGTCAATGTCACTGAATTCTTTGCCCCAAAGAAAAGAAGACATAAAAAAGGAAATTTATTATTTTGTGCACTTACTACTTAAATAAGAATAAAATAAGTATACAAAACAATAAAACAGCTACTTACAGAGGAAATATGGCTATCCTTGCTGGTCTTCAACATTACTGACCACCTTATACACACACGCACTTCCAGCCCCTCTTCCTCTTCCTTCTTCCTGGATTCACTCAAAGTTTTAAAAACTCACAGCCTGTGCACATGCACACACTTCCAGTCCCTCTACCTCTTCCCTCTTCCTGGATTCACTCAGACGTTTTTAAAAGAGTGGAAGAGTGTGTATGTGTGCACAGGCTGTGAGTTTTCAAAACGTCTGAGTGAATCCAGTAAGAGGGAAGAGGCAGAAGGACAGGAAGTGTGTGTGCTGTGCCAAGGCTGTGAGTTTTAAAAATGTCTGAATGAATCTAGCAAGAGGGAAGAGGCAGAGGGGCTGGAAGAGTGTGTGCAGTGCATAGGCTGTGAGTTTTAAAGACGTCTGAGTGAATCCAGGAAGAGGGAAGAGGCAGAGGGGCTGAAAGTGTGTGTTCCTATAGTATCTTCCAGCCCCTCTGCCTCTTCCCTCTTCCTGGATTCACTCAGACATTTTTTAAAACCCACAGCCTTTGCACATGCACACACTCTTCTAGCAGCCCTTCTGCCTCTTCCCTCTTCCCCAACATCCTATCCCCCACCCCAGCCACTCACCAGTTCTTTCTTCTTCTGGTTCTTTTTCTGAGAACTTTTCGGCAGCATGGTGCGGATGAGCGGGGCGAATGAAAGAGTGAATGAGGGGAGGAGAGGGAGTGTTCCGGTATGGAGCCTCCTGACCAACAGGTACATTTCATCATCTGGTACCGGTTGAAACTCACCCTTGGATATGGTGCATATACACTGTATATCTATGTGAGAGGAACTTCATCCTGGCTGCAACTTTTTCATAAAGCAATAACATGGTTCTTTTTAAGCAATAAACAAGGACTTGGATGCTTTTCTTTTTTTAACATTCCTGTACAACCAACTGAAAAAGAAGGTAGCCTTAGCCAGACATGCAGCTCATGGAAAGGTCAATAAATCTTCTTCCCACCCCGTATAATAATCACTGCAACAACAACAACAACAACAACAACAACAACAACAACAAAAAGCACCAACAGGTCATTATATATGTCTCATGTTGCGCAGGGGCTAGATAACATTTTGAAGAGACTTGTGACATGGATAAAATGCCAACCTATAGAATTAAACATTTTTGGTATATGTCTTTAGTTTGTTTCTGATCTCACTGGAGTTTTAGGCAAACAATAAGGAAAAAAAAGACAATTATGTGGGTTTTTTTCCTGAGCCCCTGCATCTCTCACAGTTAACACGAATATTCCTCCCTTTGTTCTCCAAACTCCAAATCTACCTTTCCCATGCTCTTCCTAACTCAATTC
This sequence comes from Thamnophis elegans, assembly GCF_009769535.1. Classification (NCBI taxonomy): domain Eukaryota; kingdom Metazoa; phylum Chordata; class Lepidosauria; order Squamata; family Natricidae; genus Thamnophis; species Thamnophis elegans. Next base: position 19,826,566 of record NC_045549.1, on the reverse strand, counting down.
CTATTTTTCATTGAGGAAAACATAGACTAAAGCTAATCATCTAACTTGAAACAAGATCAAAGCTTTGGAGAATAGATTGGAAATAGCAGGCTTGGAGGCTTAAGGCATGTAAATTAATTGATATTTTCTTTCTTTCTTTCTTTTTTATTAGGATGATTTATCCAGTGATTTCATTAACCTCAGACCTCATCTAAGCACACCTCCTAAAAACCTTCTGCCTTCTTCTGAATGATGATCTCTATTCCCTAATGGCAGCAGGAGGAGATGATTAGGTCATGGGAGACAAGACGATATGTGGTTATTTCGCTTCTCAGTAGCCGTCGTAATGGAAAAGTGCAATTAAATTTAATTAAACAGGTTTAATGAACAAAATGTTAATACAGTATCAGTTTATTATTACAATCAGGCCTTAATGTGTATTTGGTTTAATTGATTCAAGGCTGTTGTAAACCTCCATTCTGTCTAGATATGCAGCTTTGTGGCAAGATTCAGCCTCTCTTTCAACTGCTCAGAGGAAAATGGTGAGGGGCTTCATTGCTGGCAACCAAATGAGTCTTTTCCCATGTAAGATTGAGATTGTATTGGCAACGTTTCAGTGAGGTCTCACTCGCCATCTTCAGGCGAGTGAGACCTCGCTGAAATGTTGCCAATATCAACTCAATCTTACATGGGAAAAGACCTGAATACAACAAGACCAGCATACCTATATCCGTGAAAATCTACGAAAACACACACACACACAGACATATATACACACGCACACACACACCATTCCAAAGTGGGCCAAACTGTTCATCCAGACAATCAGACCTGCAAACATGGCATTTTATTTATGACATCTTAGAGATTAATCATCAAAATGTAGTTACAGAGGGATAGTATTTCGCTTGCTATTTTAAAATGTCCAGAATAGAAGAGCAAAAATATCAGAAAGAAAAAAATGTGACCCAAAGTGAGTTTTGTGAATATCTGAACCGGTAGTGGCATACCAGCCTGGGTCATAGAACCGGTAGTGACTGTTGGCTGGCCACGCCCCAACTGGCCTGCCCACTCAGACACTCACTCTGCCTCACCTTTGCCATGTGCACCCACTGCCTCCTCCTGCCTACACATAGGTTAAGCATTGCGGCGGAGACAGGGCAGATAGATAGATAGATAGATAGATAGATAGATAGATAGATAGATAGATAGATAGATAGATAGATAGAGATAGAGATAGAGATAGAGATAGAGATAGAGATAGAGATAGAGATAGAGATAGAGATAGAGATAGAGATAGAGATAGAGATAGAGATAGAGATAGAGATAGAGATAGAGATAGAGATAGAGATAGAGATATATGTTTGTTGGCTTGTTTGTTTGTTTGTTTGTTTGTATGAATGTATGTACTGTGTTTCCCCGAAATTATGTCATGTCCTGATAATAAGGCCATGCCACATTTTTCTGGTGGGCAAAAATATAAGCCCTCCCCTGCAAATTAGCCCCCTGGACAACCCCCTACCTCCGGCCAGGCAGAGCGGCGCTCACCAACCTAGAGGTATCCTGAAGGTGCCAAGCTGCTGGAAACGGGGGGGCGGGGGAGGCAAAGGTGATCGCATTGCTTAGTGCCTTCGGGATATCGCTAGGTTGGTGAGTGGCTCTGTGCCCAGCTGAAGAGGGGAGTTGCCTGGGTGGCTGCTCTCTTGCGAGTGAGCTCCCAAAGAGCCGGGCACAGTCTCATGGATGAATGGCTGTGTTGCACAATCGCAGCAGCACAACACAGCAGCCATGAAACGACCATACTCATGAGCAGCCACCTGACAAACTCCCTCTCCAGCCGTGCAGAGCGCCACTCACTGCCGTTTCGAAGGCGCCAAGCCACGGAAGCTGGATGGTGGCAAACAGGCCCTTATGTGGCTTGGTGATACCCCTAGGTCAGTGAATGGCGCTGTGCCAACTGGAAAGGGGGTTTGTCGGGTGGCTGCTCATGAGTGTGGTCGCTTCACGGCTGCTGTGTTGTGCTGCTTCAACAGTGCAACATAGCCATTCACCCATGAGGCTGTGCCTGGCTCTTTGGGAGCCCGCTCGCAAGAGAGCAGCCACCCGGCAACCCCAAACAATAAACCCTCCCCTCATAATAAGACCCAAGCTATATATTGTGTATAAAAAGATAATAAGACCCTGTCTTATTTTGGGGGAAACATGTTATATATAAAGATATAGATGTATGTATGTATGTATGTATGTATGTATGTATATAAAGGTTCCCCTCACAAATATGTGCCAGTCGTTCCCAACTCTAGGGGGCGGTGCTCATCTCTATTTCAAAGCCGAAGAGCCAGCGCTGTCGGAAGATGTCTCCGTGCTCATGTGGCCAGCATAACTAAATGCCGAAGGTGCACGGAACGCTGTTACATTCTCACCAAAGGTGGTCCCTATTTTTCTACTTGCAGTTTTACATGCTTTCGAAATGCTAGGTTGGCAAAAGCTGGGATAAGAATCCCCAGCACTCCATTATGCAATACTAGGGATTCGATCTGCCAAACTGCTGATCTTTCTGATCAACAAGCTCAGTGTCTTAGCCACTGAGCCACCATATGTGTGTGTGTGTGTGTGTATGTATATATGTATGTATGTACACACATACACACACACACACTTAAACATTCCATTTTTCTTTTCTATTCCATCTAATAAAAGATGGGAAAATATCCTTTCTAGATAGAATTGAGTCTCCCTGCCTATTACTTAACAGACTTCAATGGTCTTGGCTGGTTAATATTTCATTTGTAACTTAATAATTGATAATAATAGAATGCTCTTTCACTAAAATGGTATTTTGATAATCTATAGTTAACATCACCATCATATTCTATAGTTAGCATCATCATCATTCATGAATATCTAGGACATCTCTAGTTAGCTACAAACTCTTTTTCCTTAAAATAAGTGTGCAATGTTGTTATTATAAAACAGTATCTAAATCATATTGTTGCAGTAGAATATTGTTATACCATTAATCATAGTAACTATTACTATTGTTTTGTACAAATTCCATAGGCAAGGCATTGCTTTATTTGATGTAAATACTCTAACAGTTATGGGAACTGGGAAATCCAATATTCTCCAAATATTTCTGAACTACTGTGCCATGAAGCCTCAGGTAATATGATAAAGGGTAGAGATTGTGGGATTTATAATCCATCAACATCTGGGAGGTTATAGTTCCTCAACCATAAAGTAGATGCATGGCTTCCCCTACTCTACTTTAAAGATTTAAAGTTTTAAATGACATGGGAACCAGATAACTGAAGAAATCCACTTTCTCTTTTGGAGACATTTATTCAAGGGCCTTCAAATGAATTTATCCACTTCTTTGCAAGTGGGCATATTCATCCTGTGACATTGGAATACATACATGGATTTTCAGTGACTGATCAAAAACTTAAGATGAAAAGTTCTTCTGTAGAAGAATGATAAAGTGAGTTATGGAAATCTATGCTCTTGTCAAAACTGATTTCATAATTTGGGTTAAAATCATATGAATGAGTTTGTACCATATACACAGTTTCAGATTTTTCCAATACAAAACTAAAATATTTAATCTCTTTATGATATGTTCAATGTGCCAATTTTCTTACATTATGCATAAATTGTTGCCTTTTAAAATGTCAGTTCATAATTTATAGCTTGACTCATAATGATTACATTTTTAATTACTGCACAATCATTTGATTTTAATATTGACTTATTTTATGATGACTTATTTTTTTTAAAAAGCTGACATGAGATATTTGAATATGCAGATTTATATCAATATTGTTGGCTAGTGAGTAGAAGCCTACACATGTCAAGGTTCAGAAACATTGTCCGATGTAGTGTGTATGTGTATTTATGTATATATACGTATACGTATACGTATACGTATACATATATGTATATGTATGTATATTGTATGTGTGCATGTATTCATGCATATGTATATAATGTGTGTGTGTATTTAACCATAAGAACTAATACAGTTTTTATTAGTGTATAATAATATACACTAATTATTTATGTTTATAATATAATTATTATAGAATGAAATAGAATGAAATAAGAAACAGAAAGGGAGAGAAAAAGCTAAAGGTGGACAAAGAAATGAATAGAATAGAATGAAAAGATACAAAGCAAGTATAAAGAAGAGGCTTCTAATCTCCTTCACACATATATTTTAATCTTTCTCTCTAATCTTACCTTATGAGATTCCTCTTTCTATTGTGTGTCCTGTCTACCATCAAAACTATAAATCTTAAGTCCAATATTTTTCTTTATATAAAAAGTCCATAAAGGGCTTCCAGTCACCAATAAATGTAGTCATTGCGTTTCCTCTAATTAAATAAGTCTATTTAGCCATTTCATCAAGTCCTGCCATCTTCACCAACTATTTCTCCACCTTAGATACGTATATTGTCATACCTTTTTGTCTTTGTGCGTACAATAACTCACTGCAGTTATATATATAAAAACTACTTTATGGCTCTTTTTTAAAACTGTTTATTCATTCAGTCCCAAGAAGAACAGTTCTGGTTTCAATTGAGGCCTAATGTAGTATTATTCTGGAACATTTTGGAAAATGTAAATAACAGCTTGCAGATACAGGTGTTTGTGTCGGAGGAGAAAGAAAGGGCAAACTTCAACGCTGATAGGTTCTACAGGTGCTGCTGATTTAGTGACTGACTCAGTTACTAAAGTGATGACCATATAACTTTAGGAGTTACTAAAGTGATGACAATATAACTGTTCTGACCTAGGCTTCCTGAGAAAGCATAAATCACAATCTTAGACCCCCAAACCCTCTTTTGTTTAAAGGGCTATGAATTCTGGTCATTCACAGCCCATAATGTTTAACAAACAGGACTTCTCAGAGCTTGAACCGACTAGATGAACTAATTGCCTTACTTACAAGCCTTACTCCCGAGTCGCCCTTTTTGTCTTCTGTTCTTGCCTTCTGGCAGCTTTGTGCATACGGACACTGGGAACAGGTCACACTGTTCTTCTGCCTCACTGATGTTAGACTCTGGAGGCTCCGGAGGCAGCATGTAACTACTAGATGGCCCTAGCCCCCTCTCTGCCTCCAATGCAGAGCCCTCATCTGAGCCTTCCACAGACTCCAGGACTGGCCCATGTTCCTCCCCAACCTCCTCACTGTCTGACTCTGCTGCCAGCTCTGCAGGCACAGGAGGACCACAACTATAACTTTAGGAGTAATGCTTACACCAGGGATGTCAAACTCGTGTCATCATGGCATCATAACATGATGTATCACAACTATTTCCCCTTATGCTAAATCAGGTGTGGGCATGGCCAGAATGTGAAGCATTCGGCCTGCGGCCCAAGACTTTGACACCCTGATCTACATTGACAATCATTACAGTGTCTCTCTGAGTCACATGTTCCAATTGTGGCCACTAAATAGGGACTATTTGTACTGGTCCATGCAGTTACATATTGTTGCTGAAGTTGGCGGGGCAAGCGGGGGCCATTGGGGTGGTTGGGGGAATTATGCCCACGGGAGAGAGTCGGAGCATTGCGGTCATAACAGGGAGAGGCAGATATGGCGGGGACTTTAGGGCTGGCCATCATAGGGGAAGGAGGGTTCGCTATATTGCAGAGATCCCTCCTTCCGGCCCTACGAGTCCCACTCCAAGGTCAGATGGCGTGAGCGATCAGGACCCTGGTCTCAGGCTGCTGTCGCTAAATGCCAGGTCTGTTATCCATAAGGCTCCCCTCGTCCGGGACTTGATTGTAGACGAGGGGGCAGACCTGGCATGTATTACTGAAACATGGCTGGGCACGGAGGGAGGAGTCCCCCTCGTAGAGCTGTGCCCAGACGGGTTTCAGGTGCTTCATCAGCCGAGAGCCCAGGGAAGGGGTGGCGGTGTGGCTATTGTAGCCCGGGAGTCTTTAGCTCCTCGTAGGATCCCTGCTCCGGAGCTTGTCGGGTGTGAGTCCCTGCTAGTGAAGTTGGACCTCAAGGGTCAAGCGGGTTTGCTGCTAACGTACCTGCCTCCCAACTGCGTTGCAGCGGCCCTCCCTGCGCTCCTCGAGTCAATAGCCGAGCTAGCAGTTGAGTTCCCTAGACTAATGGTTCTGGGGGACTTCAATTTGCCTTCGCTCGGTGAACACTCTGATGGAGCGCAGGAGTTCATGGCCTCCATGACAGCCATGGGCCTGACCCAGGTAATTCGAGGCCCTACCCACTTGGCAGGACATACACTCGACCTCGTATTCCTCTCGGAGCAGTGGAGTTATGATCTTGGTCTGAGGGGAAATGAGATCATTCCCCTGTCGTGGTCAGACCACTACCTACTGAGGTTAGACTTCCGGAGGCCAAACCCCCACCGTAGGGAGGAGGAACCGACCAGGTGGTTCCGCCCCAGGCGACTGATGGACCCTGTTAGGTTCCAGACGGAGCTTGGGGTCATTCCAGATGCTCTCGCCCACAGTTCGGCGGAGACTATTGCTGCGGCCTGGCACTCGGCGGCATCAGAGTCTCTAGACCGAATTGCGCCACTACGGCCCCTCCGGGTCAGCGGCTCGCGGAGACCCCCTTGGTTCACCGAGGAGCTCCGCGAGATAAAGCGCCGGAGGAGACGCCTAGAGCACCGGTGGAGATCCGACAGGTCCGTATCGAACCGAGCACTGTTGACAGCTTGCACCAAGGAGTATATTTGGGCATTGAGAACCGCCAAAAGATCACACATTGCCTCCTTGGTAGCGTCCGCCGAGTCTCGCCCAGCCGCCCTGTTTAGGATAACCCGCTCCCTCCTAAATAGGAGGGAGACGGGGAACCCCCTGCAGGGTAAGGCTGAGGAATATAGTCAGTTCTTGGCGGACAAAATTGCTCGGTTTCGATCGGAACTGGACTCCACCCCTGCAGATCCAGCCGGGACACAGGGGAATAACTTGGTAGACCATCTCTGGGTTGAGTTTCAGGATGTTGCCTCTGGGGATGTGGACAAGGCTATGCGAGCTGTGAGTTCCTCCACCTGCATACTGGACCCGTGTCCCTCTTGGCTGACTGCCAACAGCAGAGAGGTGACACGAGGCTGGATCCAGGCGGTTGTTACCGCCTCTCTTCGGGAGGGACACCTCCCCACCACGCTTAAGGCGGCGGTGGTGAGGCCCCTCCTGAAGAAACCGTCCTTGGATCCAGCAGTTCTTAACAACTATCGTCCAGTCTCCAACCTCCCCTTTCTGGGGAAGGTTGTTGAAAAGGTGGTGGCCTTACAGCTTCAGCGTACCTTGGAGGAAGCTAACTACCTTGACCCCTTCCAGTCTGGCTTCAGGCCCGGTTACAGCACTGAAACCGCTTTGGTCGCATTGACCGATGATCTCTGGAGAGCCAGAGATGGAGGCTATGCGTCCATCCTGGTTCTCCTCGACCTCTCAGCGGCTTTCGATACCATCGACCATGGTATCCTTCTGCGACGACTACGGGAGGTGGGGGTGGGCGGCACTGTTTTACAGTGGTTCTCCTCCTACCTCTCGGACAGGTCGCAGTCGGTGTTGGTGGGGAGGGAGAGATCGTCCCCGAGGCCCCTAACCTATGGGGTGCCGCAGGGTTCGGTTCTGTCCCCCCTGCTATTTAACATATACATGAAACCGCTGGGCGAGATCATTCGAAGGCACGGGATAAAATACCACCAGTATGCGGACGATACTCAGTTGTATCTGTCCGCCCCGTGCCAACTCAATGAAGCGGTGGACGTGATGAACCGGGGCCTTGAGGCTGTTAAAGACTGGATGAGAGCTAACAAACTGGTACTCAACCCAGACAAGACCGAGTGGCTGTTGTGTTTTCCTCCCAAAAATTTGGCTACCGTTCCACCTATCAGGCTGGGGGGGGCAAAATTTATTCCCCTCAGATAGGGTCCGCAACTTGGGAGTCCTCCTGGATCCACAGCTGAGTTTTGACCACCATTTGTCGGCTGTGACCAGGGGGGCATTTGCCCAGGTTCGCCTGGTGCGCCAGTTGCGGCCCTACCTGAACCGGGAGGCTCTCACAACAGTCACTCGAGCCCTTGTGATCTCTAGGCTGGAATACTGCAATGTGCTCTACATGGGGCTGCCCTTGAAGAGCATCCGGCGACTTCAGCTAGTCCAGAACGCGGCCGCGCGAGTGATCATGGGCGCACCACGGTTCGCCCATATAACACCAATCCTCCGTGAGCTGCGCTGGCTACCTGTTGATCGTCGGGTGCACTTCAAGGTCTTACTTACCACCTATAAAGCGCTCCATGGTAGTGGATCTGACTATTTGAGAGACCGCCTCCTGCCAATTACCTCCCTGCGTCCCATCAGATCGCACAGAGTAGGCCTCCTCCGAATTCCATCCGCCAGTCAGTGCCGACTGGCGACTACGCGGAGGAGAGCCTTCTCAGTTGCTGCTCCGACATTATGGAACAACCTCCCCGTGGAGATCCGTACCCTCACCACAGTCCAGGCCTTCCGCACAGCCCTTAAGAACTGGCTATCCCGTCAGGCCTGGGGATAGGATTACTCTCGCCCCGCCCGAATGTTGAGTGAATGTTGTGTTTTTATGATCAATTTTCTTTTAATCACGATTCTTTTCTTTTTAAGTCTTGTCTTGCACTCCCTTCCCTTCACTGTTGTAAGCCGCCCTGAGTCCCCTCAGGGAAAAGGGCGGCATATAAATTTCCAATAAAATCTAAAAAAAATCTAAATCTAAGTTGGACCCTTCAGTATTAATGACAAAGCCAAGCTACAATCCAGAGAAGTAACAGCGTGTACAAATAGGAATATACAGTATTTAGCTCACATGGAATGGTAGAATTTTATTTACTGTTAACTAAAACATAGTATAGGGAAATTGTTACTTCAGTAGCCTGTGTCTTCAGCAGTGAGAACAATTGAAAAAGCCTAGGTGAGCAAAGTTTATCCATGATTTTCTATCTTTTCTACAAAATTTGCTGTACATAGTTCTACGTATGTGCCCTCTGGAAATAGATGGCAAAGTTCATAGGCAAGGAGGCGAGATCTTTGGGGAATTACATCTCATTCACTAACAGTTAAGCTACTTCAACACCTCATGCCCAGAACACTCTTCTAATCTTCAAAAGAGAAAATAGTGCCGAAGCGTGCTTACGGTAAAAGAAAATGTGACATGGAGGCCTCTGCACCTTTAAATCAATCCTGAAAATGCATTTTATTGTTCTTATTGATTGATTAAACAAGCCCGGGCTCTTGCACCATATCTTGATTACCTTGGTATAAATAGTCATTCTGGCAGACTTGTTAGACTCAAGTCTTTTGAAAAATTCAGTAAAACAAGCAACAGGACTCTGGACTCTTAAGTTTTGGCTGATCACTAGAAAATAGCAATGCTTACATGTTGGGATTTACGTTGGGAACAAATCAGCCCTTCCAAAAATAAAATAAAATCTACCAGTAAGCCAGTATCTGAAATTGTTGCTGCTTCTGCAGATCTCATTCCTGTATGTTTCTAACGAGTCCGAAATGCTGATTGTGGGAAACTGTTCTATTTCATATTAAGAATGATATAGAACAGGGTGTCAAACTCAATGGCCACAGGCCAGATCTGGCCCATGGGGTGCTTAGATCTGGCCCAGGAGGCCACCCTGGATATAATGATGAACTTCTACAGTGCCTCTGCCAGAGAAAACAGAGCTTGGGAGGCCTGCATAGGTTGCAGGAGGCCATTGCAGCCGAAAACAGACCTTGTGATGGTTGTGTGCAGCCCTCCTGAGCTCTGTTTTCACTGGCAGAGGGTTGCAGGAGGCTGTCACAGCCAGAAATGGAGCTCGCAATGACCACACACATCCCTCCTGGGCTCCGTTTTTGGTGGCAAAGGGTTGCAGGAGGCTGTCACAGCCAGAAACGGAGCTTGGGAGTCCATTTTGCTGGAAGAGCACTTGGGCCATCACAGGCGCCCCTGACACAAGTGACAATCAGGCTGGCTACACCCACCCTGGCCATAACCACCCTGGTCCCCTGAGGTTAAACACAACCCTGATGCAGTCCTCAATGAAATCAAGTTTGACACTCCTGACATAGAACATAGGGTTGGAAGGGACTTTGAAGGTCTTCCAGTCCAATCCCCTGCTCAAGCAGGACACCCCGTACCATTTCATACAAATGTTTGTCCAGTTTCTTCTTGAAAATCTCCAGTGACGGAGTGCCCAAAAGTTCAGAAGTCAAGCTGTTCTACTGGTTAACTGCTGTAACTGTCAGGAAACTTTTCCTTAGTTCTAGGTTGCTTCTCTCCTTGATTAGTTTCCATTGCTTCTTGTTCTGCCTTCAGATGCGTGGACCCTGTGTACAGAAAGTCTAGTTGGAACAAAATAAATAAATAAAAATGGTATTAAATGAAGCAAAAATGATCTTTAGGAATGAAGATTGGAGAGACTCTTCCCTCCTGAGCTTTCCCAATGCGGATAACCAAAATAAGAAGTTTAGCTTTAATTGACTGTAATTCTCTGCACTTGGTTTTTATGTAGCCACAGGCTTATAGGTCTGCAGTTGTATTTTTCTGTTAGTTCATTCAAGCGTGGAATTTTATGACCGTGCTAAGAATCTGTCAATTATTTAAACCTAGAGAATATATGCCCTTAGCGGAGGCTAGAGATTCAGGGCTTTGTAATGCTAGTTCCTTATCTCTCTCCATCCTTTCACAGTAAAATACAAAATCAACACGTTAGAATAACAATTACTGCCTTGGCACCCCTCCCCTTCCAAATATCAAAGCTGCTGTATTACGTTTCAAAGAATGTTTTGTAGTGACTTTCCACTTTGAATGATACTCGACTTTCCCTTTAAAAAAAAATTATTCTGCATCCTTATCAGTTGTAAAGCAATTATTTCTGCATTTCAGATCTGTGAATACACAGAAACTATCTTTCTATAAAAGGCCTATGAAATGCTGAAGGCCTTGCTTTTTGTTAATTTAAATGTAGAAGAGTCAGTGTAATCTGCTAGTTGAAGAATTAAAGTGTTTTTTTTACACTTGTTGACTCTTTGGGGGGGGTGTGAGTTTTGCACCCCAACTCCTATAATTCCCAGCTTTGTGTTTACCCTGGAAACGTCTCTGAGCCACAGGATGATAACCCCGTCAGGGACTGGAGTCTAGATTGTGTGACACCCCCTCCCCCAAAGTGGACAGAGGCCTGACAGAGTTTTCTGTTGAGTTCAACTTGTAGATAAAACCACATAGAGGTTTTTGGGCCTAATTAGAGCTGAATTTGCCTTTTCCTCAATGTTAATTTACTGGATTTTGAAGCTTAGTTTCCCTGAAAGGAGCTTAATCAGCTGGATCCAGGGCAGGCAAAGAAATGGCTTATTAATGCCCAATCTTTGAACTGGTCTGACACCCAATCTCCAGGAGAACTGTGGTTTCAGTTGCCTGTGATTTGCACCTCACACGGTGTCTGTTGGGACTCTTTGTAAAAATGGAGGATAGCATCCTTCCCTCAGGGATTATAGCTTCAAATATTATTTCATAAGTTGCATTTGTTGGTTATTAAGTTTCATTTTTAGGCATTTCAGTCCCAGAACACCTAAGCCAGTTTAATAACCTACCAATTTCAAGGCTTCGGTCCAATTGGTGCTGTACGGGACCCTTGTTTGTAATACTAGTTTAATCAAACTGCCTAATGAGACACTAATTCCATTTTTAAAGGTGATTATGCATAAACATAAAGATGAACATTCCAATGTTTTTTTTTTTGAAATTGTATTCTACCCAAAGCAGTATGAATGAGAACCATATTTACATATGTACCTATATCTCTTCAAGTAGCAAGTTTACAGCTGTGGAGACAGTGGTGGGATTTAGCCGGCGTGCACCTATTCGGGAGAACCAGTTGTTAACTTTCTAAGCAGTTCGGAGAATTGGTTGTTGGAAGAAATCTCATTTAGTTTTTTTCCACTCTACAGGGCTAATCCTGTAAGGAAGGCAGGAAGGAAACATTCTGGTGTTGTTTCTAGCCTAATCTTTATTGCCCTGCCTCTCTGGTTAACCCTTATTACATTATAACAGCTAAGGCAAAGCGCCCATCAATGTGAGTGATGTTGAGTTGGCCATGCCCACCCAGTCACATGACCATAGAGCCACCCCTACCCAGCTGGTCATTAGATCAGAGAACCGGTTGTTAAATTATTTGAATCCTACCACTGTTTGGAGATATATTTATACACCTATAGAGTTATACCTGTTAATGTGCACAGATTTTCTCAGATAGATGGCAGCTCTTTTCAGGCTTTAATACTAATGCTACATTCAGATCTCATTTATAATGCATCTATTTCCACTCATGACAAATTAGCATATCATGCTTCAACCCCTGACCACACAGATCACAGAAATGCCAAGTAATGGCATGGAATACTTTAACTTCAAACAGTAAATTAATATCACACTGAATTGCAAAAGCTCAAACAAAAACAAACAAACCTTCACCGAGATTCAAAGGACAGAGAACAAGAATTAAATAAAATCTAAGTATGATCGTGTGCAAGATAGAAAAAAAAATCTTATTAAAATGCAAATATTATTCAGATAAGAACATTCATTTGAACCCGGACAACAGAATGAAAAAGGTAAGAAGTCCGGGCATCTGCAATTAGGCTCCATATTTCAAAAATAATTCATCTAAAAAGAAAAAACACATTAATTCAATAACCAATAATGCAAATGGTTAAAATTGTTTTTTCCTTGAGAACAAATCAGTCTAGTCAGCGACAAGCAGCCACTGTTGTCCACTAAGTAATTTCATGATAGGGGTGAGAAAAAGAATCAGCCACCTCTGCACAGATTCAAAATCAAGAGCGACAGAAAAAGCCAAGGGGTCATAGTCACATATGTTGCTCAGGTAAGGGGCAATTCAAGACTCAGGAGATAGAAATCAGGTAAAAGGAAAAGGAATATAAGCTGCAGAATTCTGTCTTGGGTTGAGAAGCAGATTCTAAAACTAACAATGATAAGTCTGGTGTTGACTTTACTGACCAAAACCATCAGCAACCTATGTAGATAAGATCCTTGAAGCAAGTATTTAATTTTAAAGTGGAACAAAATTTCCATTGACCATAAGCAGGTCCTACAAATGAATATTGTTTAGCATAGTGTCAGTTCCATGTCCAAAATTCTGGAATTTTTACCATCATCCTGAAATCAGAAGGTGAATTCCCTGCAGAAATATGATTGAGCAGGTCCAGAGGTACTTCACGAGAAGAGTACCCTACTCCTCTACTCACAATAGAATCCCTTATGCCACCAGGCTCAAAATTTTGGGTTTGGATAATCTGGAACTGCACTGTCTGTGATATGATCTAAGCACAGTACACAAAATTGTCTGTTACAATGTCTTACCTGTCAATGACTTCTTCAGGTTGAACCTCAATAATACATGAGCAAACAATCGATACAAACTCAAAGTAAACTGTTCCAAACTTGATTGCAGAAAATACAACTTCAGCAACAGAGCTGTCAACGCCTGGAATGCTCTACCTGACTCCGCTGTTACATCCTCACACTCACAGCTTCAACCTTAAACTGTCTACTGTGGACCTCACCCCATTCCTAAGAAGTCCATAAAGGGGGCGTGCATAAGTGCACCAGCGTGCCTACTGTCCCTGCCCTACTGTCCCCATTTATTTGCATTCATTTCTTTCATTCATGCCCATGTTTATATATAGACCTGCCATCTTGTACTAGTTTGACAAACTAATAAATACAAAATACAAATACAGAACTTCACAGACTTCTGAGATGGCAAAATGTGAGATACCAATAGCTTTCTAGGCAGGGTGCAATTGACCCTGTAAAGTAAAGATTGTGTCTTGAAGGCATAGAGTGGAAAAGTGGTGAAGACGTTAAAGTGCATGATTCAAATTTCTGAGGACTCTAGAACCAGCCTTATGAGTAGACCAGGCAGGAAACATTAGCAGATGAGCTAAATCCATTTTATTGTAAAGCTACATGGAGAAATCTTGCAAGAATGAAACTACATCTTTCCATCCCTTCCTGCCCAAGTCTCATTTACATCCTCCAAAACTAAAGATGCTCTCTTCTGGGCTCTTGCCTTGTCCACATTCCTGCTCTGGGCTCAGTTACCTTTTATCTAATTATTACCTTGGTTGCATCTCTTTGCTATATTTCCCAAGGTCATTCTCACATACCAACACATCTAGATTGAGATTTTTCCTATCACAAAGCATTTTACATTGTACAACAGTAATGGCTAACCTTTTTGTCATTGCATGCTGAAAGCACACCCACACAATAGCACACACCTGTGCACCTGCACCCATAATGCAATGCATGTGTGATACCCCCCTGCATGTCCCACTCCCTTTCCCATGCAAACGTGACACCCCCCCACATGCGTGCGTGTCTCCTGTATATGCCCCACCCAGTGCGCATGCGCAGCAGAGACCTGAAAATCAGCTGGCCAGCGGGAGGCGTGCACAAATGCGCAGTAGTGCTGAGTTGTGGCGATGGCTTGTGTGCCCATAGAGAGGGCTATGCGTGTTACTTGTGGCACACGTGCCATAGGTTTGCCATCACGGTTGTAGGAGATAAATCTTATTCATTCCCTACATTTTAGTACAGGAAGTAGCAACATCTGTCCCTCTGGATACTTCTGAACCAAAGCTTTCAGGCATCCTATGCAATAATTCTAATGGTGAAAGAGGCTTGAAGTTGAAATTCAGCAATATCTAAAAGGACACATGTATTACCTCCTCTGCTCTTGCAGGTGTGAAAAACAATGTTCCTGCAAGTTTTTGTGTCTCACAGAGTGTTAGTTATACTGAAATTTTTCAATTTGATTCTCTCATTACATAAGCTTCCAGTATGCTTCCAAGTGCAATTCAGTGTCCTGATTATCACCTTTTAAGCTGTAGGAGTCACAGGGCTCAGTGACTTTCAGAACCATCTATTTCCAAGAATCCATTCCTATGTCACCAGATCCAACAGGGTCAGCATAATCAAGGTCTCCTCTATCAAACAGTATCATCTTGTAGTATTGAAAGATACACCTTCCCATAGCACCATCTGCCCCATTGAAGATTTGGACAGGTCAATCCTCTTGGCTTTCTTCCCAGATGTTAGGACCAGGTTACTACAGGAGCTGAATACATCTGTTTGTACTATGAATTTCTTAAGTGATTCCTTGCTTTTTGTATTAGTTTATTTGTATTGGTTTAATTTGAACTTCATTTTTTAAAAAAATCTTGTTTATATATTGACTTGACTTGCTAGCTGACCCGAGTTGTGTCCTTAATATAGATAGCCTTACAAACCTTCTGAATAAACAAACAGATGTAAACAATTGTACAATAATCAAGTTTGAACTTACACTTTGCACGACCACTGTTCTCTGTACAGACCACTGTACTGCACAAGTCAAAAAGAGGGCAGTGAAAATATTTACCCACCCCTTGCATCCTGGACATAAATTGTTTCAACACTTACCTTCAAACCAACGCTATAGAGCACTGCACACCAGAACAATTAGACACAAGAACAGTTTTTTCCCCAAACATCATCACTCTGCTAAAGAAATAATTCCCTCAACACTGTCAAACTATTCACTAAGTCTGCATTACTACTAATCTTCTCATCGTTCCTATCACCTATCTCCTCCCACCTATGACTGTATGACTGTAACTTTGTTGCTTGTATCCTTATAATTTATTTTGATTGTTTCCTAGTATGATTTGATTGCTTATTTGTACCCTATGACTATCATTAAGTGTTGTACCTTATGATTCTTGATGAATGTATCTTGCCTTTTTATGTACACTCAGAGCATCTGCACCAAAGACAAATTCCTTGTGTGTCCAAACGCACTTGGCCAATAAAGAATTCTATACATTCTCGATTCTCAATAGTATCAATGTCTAAATTGACATGCAGGATTTATTACTAAAGTAAAGAGTGTCACACTTTTGACCTACCACCATGTAATGTTGGCAAGACTTACGCAAGAAATTATGGAGAAAGACAGCAAGGAATGAATGTTGGGTCTTAAAGTAAATTGCCTCTGCAGTCATTGGTGTTTCTTGTGCTATCTTCTCTCAAACTGAGCATCACTCTCATTAACCTGCAAATAGCTGACAATGCATGTTTTAATTCAGCTGGACACAAGTGTGAAAAATGCAATGGCCACAGTCCATGTATATTTGTGAATAATCAATCATCCCCTCTAATGTGCACATAGTGGGAATTTGCATCTCTTCCAAATATAAGAAATTAAAGTGTCCAGCTAGTTTAGTTGGGTCTGGGTGTATATTGTAATGTGATGCACAACTAAATTTTCATCACTTCTATGTATAGAACTGAACAACATGTTGACAATGTAAATCCTGCCTCCAAGAATAAGCCAAGTGGAGAAGAAAGGCATGGTGTCCACAAAACTGCGGGGCTCCATCCACTCTTTCTAACATCTGTTCTCACAATGCCTTCCTGGAGTTTTAAAAGAAAGAATTGCTTCTTTCTAGAAGAAAAGATACCAGCTTGGCCTGGGCAGGCAAAAGTTCTCTTACCACACATGTCCTCTGACCGTAATGGTTTTATAATTTGTATTTATATTTTCTCCTCGCCAGTAATTCAGTTGCAGAGGCTTTGTGCATGAGGCTAATAAAATTATCACACCAAGTATATTTAAAGGCCTTTCGAACGACCCATTATCATACTGTATAAACTTCTGTCAGAATAAATGGGTAGTGATGATGAACTGTGCCTCGCTTCTGGCTCAGGGGTGGGCTGGGGGAGGGAGAGAGAGAAAGAGAGAGAAAAGCAAAGCAACAGCAGCAGACTTTTCTCATTTTACCAAAGGCAGAGCTGATGAAATGGCTCTCTGTACCTGCCTATGAAAGGCTTATAGTCCAAATATCATTCCATTCGTTTTCATTACTGAGATGGCTGGGCCTACACAACCAATTGTACCAATTGAAATGCAGCAGTAAATCCAATTAGACAGGAGAGCTAGATTTTGCTTCCCCCTTTGCTAGGCAACATTAAAGGTGGCCTAATGGAACTCAAAGTAGTCATTCCAGATTTACAACTGAGCTAAGCAGGGTCAGCATTTTGAAGAGTGACAGCCATGCACAATGCTTTATATGCAGACCTGTGCCAATGATGCCGTGGAAAACCAAAAACCAAGTCCATGTCCTGTCAGGCAGGGCTCATGCTCACTTCCTCTTTAGTCCAACATAGCAATAGCACTTAGATTTACTGTATCTACCGCTTTACCAGTGGTAAAATTCATTTTTTTTTTACTACTGGTTCTGTGGGCATGGCTTGGTGGGCGTGGCGGGAGAAGGATACTGCAAAATCTCCATTCCCTCCCCACTCCAGGGGAAGGTTACTGCAAAATCTCCATTCCCACTCCACTCCAGATTACTGCAAAATCTCCATTCCCACCCCACTATGGGGCCAGCCAGAGATGACATTTTCCGGTTCTCCAAACTACTCAATATTTCTGCTACCAGTTCTCCAAACTACTCAAAATATCCACTACAAAATATGTGCTACTGATTCTCCAGAATCTGTCAGAACTGCTGGATTTCACTCCTGCACTTTACAGTGCTTTACAGCCCTCTCTAAGTGGTTTAAAGAGTCAGCATATTGCCCCCAACAATTTAATTCTCATTTTACCCACCTCAGAAGGATGGAAGGCTGAGTCAACAGAATTAAATCCCATCTACTGTTTTTGATGATATGAATGCACAATGTCATGCTCAACCCATCCTGGCCTCTCTTTTCTTGCTCTGAATCAAAATTAGTTTATTCCAACCAGGGATGGGATTCAAAAAACTGGTTCTCTGCCAAGTTTCTGGGTGGATGTGGCCATGGTGGGTGTGGCCTAATCAGCCTCCTGTACCATAGTGGTGGGTAGGGTGGCATTTGTGGCTTCCTCAGGCTCTGGAGCGTTTCCTCAAGCCTCTGAGAGGGCGAAAACAGCTTTTCCTGGTCTCCGGAGGCCCTCTGGAGGCTGGAAACAGGCCCATTTCCAGATTTCCAGAACTTCTGGGAGGCTCATTTTTTGCCCTCCCAAAGCCTCCATGCGGGCCCTGCACTTACCTGGCATCCAAAATGGGCCATGTGGAGACTCCTGGGAGGGGCAGGGCCAGTCAGATGTAAAATTAGCATCCGGTTTGCCTGAACCATCCCCAACTGGCTGAATCCCACGCCTGATTCCAACCCGTATTGCCCCAAGTTGTGTAATCTGTGATCCTTCACTTCATTGCAGCCAATGCTTCCACACCAATATGTTTTCTGTGATGGGTAAGTCCTTTCCTCTTTGGGCTCTAATCACTGCCCTCCACAGATCTTTTGTGGGCTGCAAGATAGTGAAATGTGAACCTTTTTTTTTCTTTGTTTGTTGTTTAATCAACCCATAAGTGAACTGATGGAGTGGTGGCTCTTTTAATGTAAATGTACCTAGGTATATTTAATGTAAATATAATCTACGTGGAACCTTTATTTAGAAGGGACGCAGTGGTTCAGTGGCTAAGACGCTGAGCTTGTCAATCAGAAAAGTCGGCAGCTTGGCGGTTCGAATCCCTAGTGCCATGTAACGGAGTGAGCTCCCGTTATGTGTCCTAGCTTCTCCCAATCTAACAGTTCGAAAGCATGTAAAAATGCAAGTAGAAAAATAGGGGCCACCTTTGGTGGGAAGGTAACAGTGGCAACCAAGACAATCTTAATTCTTGTTAACTGCAAGCATGGATCCATGTAACATCTTTATTAACAATATGAAAGTGGTTTACCATTGCCTTATAATCTATTTCTCACCTGACTTTATAGCAATAAAATGTTATGGGCCTCTAACCATTCTTAAACAATAGAAATGATTGGTGAAATCTAGTGTCTACATTTACCTTTAAAAAGTGAAAAGTAAGTGCAAAAATAAAGAAGGGACTTTTTATCATTTATGGTGGGCATGTGATAAAGTAAAAAAAAAAAATTGGAGTATGATTCGCACTCTAATACAGAAAATCCTGAAAATGAAATAGAAAGAAACTAGAATTTTGCTTTTGGGACTAATGGAAAAAGAACTGGAGAAAAAAATTGGAACTTTGTTAGCATATATGTTGACAGAGTAAAACTACTGTATGAACAAAAATGGAAAGACACTTTGATACCTACCACGGAAGAATGGTTGCAGAAGTTGATGGGAGTTGGCTGAAATGGCAAAACTGACTATTCTGATTAAAGAAAAGAACATACCGTATATACTCGAGTATAGGCCGACCCGAATATAAGCCGAGGCACCTAATTTTACCACAAAAAACTGGAAAAGTTATTGACTCGAGTATAAGCCTAGGGTGGGAAATGCAGCAGCTACCGGTAAATTTCAAAAATAAAAATAGATACCAATAATGTTTTTGAATATTTATTTCAAAGAAAAACAGTAAACTAGCGGTGTATTCAATGAAATACTTCACTCACCTCATGATGCTGATGTCCCGCTGTGATGATGATGTCCCGTGCAGCCGCGGGAGCGATGTCCCGCCTCCTATGACACACGGCACAGTGATTCCTATCATTGGATCACTGTACCAGAGGAGGTGGGACATCGCTATGTGGCTGCTTGCCATAACAAGGAGGAGGTGGGACATCGTTGCAGAGCGGCAGGAGGGGGAGGAAGGGGAATCGTAAGACAGCCCTGCATTACATTAGAACGTGAGGAGGGGGGATGGTGCGGTGCGCGCTGCGCGGCAAACTGACACAGAGGGAGGGGAAACTCACAGGGGCACTGGGCCATTCACGAGTGTCACCCAGCGGCATGGCCCCGCCCCTTTTTCTCCTCCATTTCGGGCAAATTTTTCACTGACTCGAGTATAAGCCGAGGCGGCTTTTTTCAGCCCAAAAAGTGGGCTGAAAAACTAGGCTTATACTCGAGTATATACAGTAAGTACTTTTGTTTCCATGTGGAAAGTACTTCTGATTTTTGTGCTTGATGTGGAAAAGAACGAAATTTTGATTTTGCATTTTACATATTTGACTGACAGACCTTTATAGAAATGGCTTGTTCATACTATTATGGAAAAACAAAAGGCTGTGATTTGATGCTAATGGCTTATTTGTTGCTTGTATCCTTACGATTTATATTGCTATTGATTGTTTCCTGATTGTTTATTTGTATCCTATGATTATCACTAAGTGTTGTACCTTATGATTCTTAATGAATGTATCTTGTCTTTTTATGTACACCGAGAGCATCAAAGACAAATTCCTTGTGTGTCCAATCACACTTGGCCAATAAAGAATTCTATTCTATTCAGAGGTGGGTTCCTACCAGTTCGCACCAGTTCGGTAGAACCGGTTCGTCAAATCTACCGAACCGGTTAGAAGAGGTTCCACCAGTGGACCCGGAAAGCAGGCCACACCTACAGAAGAGGTTCCAAAATTTTTTGAAACCCACCATTGACACACACACACACACACACACACACACACACACACACACACACAGAGAGAGAGAGAGAGAGAGAGAGAGAGAGAGAGAGAGAAAGAAAGAAAAAAAGAAAGAAAACGTGAGAGAGAGATGAAAGAAAAAAAGGAAAAAGGGACAGAGAGCAAAAGGAAGGAGAGAGACAGAGACAGAGAGAGAGAGAGGAAGAAAGAAAGAAAGAAAGAAAGAAAAAAAGAAAAAAGAAAGAAAAAGTGAGAGAGATGAAAGAAAAAAAGGAAAAAGGGACAGAGAGACAAAAGGAAGGAAGGAGAGAGAGAGAAAGAGAGAGAGAGAGAGAGAGAGAGAGAGAGAGAGAGAGCACATGGCCGGCAAGCCACTCCCACCAGGTCACATGGCTGGCAAGCCACTCCCACAAAGGAGGCCACACCCACAGAGTAGGTTCGAAATTTTTTTGCAACCCACCACTGATTCTATTCTATTCTATTCTATTCTATTCTATTCTATTCTATTCTATTCTATTCTATTGCAGCAGAGAGAGTTGGGAGTCAATGCTTCATTATCTTTTCTTTTCCCTACTTTCCCTCACTTTTCTTTCCCCTCCCTCCTCACTGCTCTTTTATTTACTTTTGTATTTTGCATGTTATAATACTTTATAAAAATGTTTTTTTAAAGTGAAAATGTCGAGGAGGGGAGCAGATGGAATCACAGGCACTATTCTTGAAAATTAGTTTCTGGTAGTAGGTTATGCTACTCATGATACTCATGGTCTAAGTGAATAACCTTTCCCATCAGTCATTTTACAGGAAGATGCCAAATGCATGCTCTAAATTCCCATTATGGCTCACACTCCCAAAGATTGGAGACTTGTAGTCAGTCAGTAGTGGGCTCCAATGGACAAATAGTTTGATTTGGCACAAAGCAGCTTCCTGCCAAGAGGTGGCTAACCGATTGAAATGTCACTTTTGCAGCAACGTGAGCGAAGCTGGATGTGTGACTAAGGATGGCAGATGTACGTAATTGGCTTCCTACCACAGAAGAGCTCTCCAGAATGATTACGTGAAGAGGCAAGAGGGTTGGAGCAAATGATAAGGCAAGGGACAGGCATGTGTACATCAGCTGCTGATGCAGGCTATCAAAATCTGAAAACAAAGCCAACAACAATAACTGTATTCAATAGCAAGTCGAGCAAGGCGGGATCATTATGTGTTCAGTCGGGGGGGGGGGGGGGTAAGGTGCTTCTGTAAAGCAACTCAGCGTCCTTTATTTGACCTAATTTGGTTTTAGCATAACTGGACTTGTTTCCAGATGCCATTCATAGCTGTTCATGGTGGCTGCTGCAGTCAGAGGCACACTAAGAATGCATTTGGAGGCACTCATGACAACATGCCTCATTAATTCACAAGCAGTTGCCATGAGTCTCTTGCCAAAACTACAGCTCTTCAGTTAAAAGACTTTTAATAAAATACATATTTTTTAAAAAGTTAAATCCCACCTTTCTTATTTCCCCTTGGCTTCGGTCTCATCTCCTTCAATCAATCTTTTCATGAGACGGAAACTTCAAAAGGTATTGGTGATACAAAAAAGAAGAAGAAGAAAGAGCGTTTTTGGAGAAGCACGAAGAGAGGCACTGTTGCCAAAGTCATTTCAGCTGGCAGGAATGTTGGCATCTCCCTTTCCCTCCCTGCAGATTTTCACTGACTGATCACCTACATCTGTCCACTACTCCATTGCCATTTTTTCTGTGTATTTGAGGAGCAGACAGGTGGTAGCCTTGAGGCAAACTTTAGCTGAATGAAAATTGGGTCCCTTTTCCCCTTCTGAAAGTCTGGACTGGATCCAACAATTTAAGTGAAATTGAGCCCTTTTGTATTTCACCTTTACCGTTAGAAGAGTAACAAGAAGCAAGCAAATACACAAAAATCTGAAAATCCTAATGGAGTCAACAGATTGCAGCCACCCCCAGCTCTTTCAAATCATAGGTTAGCAGTCAGCCTTCTAAATCCTGAATGATTTTAATCTGACTTAATCAATAACACTAATAAAACATCTATTGAATTTGAACTTGTTTTTTCCCCACTTGCTTGTTTTGTTTAATTCTGCCAACTATTATAAATATTCAAACTTCATTGCAACAGGCAAGTTATTGGTATGTCATTAGTGAATTCACCTGATTCATTGGGGCTCTGGCAGGAGTGTCAAGCTCGATTTCATTGAGGGCCGCATCAGGGTTGTGTTTGACCTCAGGGGCCGGGGTGGGCATGGCCAGCTCAATGTCACTCATGTCAGGTGCACCTGTGGTGGCCTGAGTGCTTTACCAGAAAAAACAGACTCCCCAGCTTTTTTTCAGCTGTGATGGCCTTCTGCAACCCCTGCCAGTGAAAATGGAGCCTGGGAGGGCCACACGCAGCCCCTCCCTAGCTCTGTTTTCATTGGCAGAAGAACTGTGGGCCAGTCCTTCACTGTTTCCAGGGAAGCACCACGGGCCAGATCTAAGCACCCCATTGGCCCACGGACCTTGAGTTTGACACCCCTGGGCTATGGGTTCAAAGCCTTCAACAGTGACTTTTGCTTCTATTACAAACTAAGAAGGATATTCATGCTGGAAGTTCAGTCATCACCTTGACACAAGAAGAATTGACTAGATCATTTGCCTGCCCTCTGTACCTTCCCTGTCAATGTCAATGTCAATGTCAAGGAAATGTGGATCCTATACATCCTATCTTTCCTTCTCTCTTGAGAGTTACAATGTTTTCTGCATGGGGTACCTTTGAAAAGTATCCGGAAGCTTCAATTTGTACAAAATGCAGCAGCCCACACTGTTTTGTGCAAGTTTAGATTTGCATGTGTCAACTGGTGCATTGGCTGCCAATTTGCTTCTGGTTCCAATTCAAGATGCTGGTTGACACCTTTAAAGCCCTATATGGACTCTCTTTTCTCAGTTACATCAACCTGACCCACCAGATGCTGTGGGTCCTCTTTCCCAAGAACGTCCACCTAGTGATACAATGAAGAAGGGCTTTCTCCATGGCAGCTCTTACCCTGTGAAACATCATCCCTGCAGAAATAAGATTGGTCCCCACCTTGGCACACTTTTGAAAGGCCCTGAAGGATAGATTTTACTTGCGGGCCTGGGAATTCCAGGATGATATGGTGCCCAACAAGTGATTTGTTGCCAGGAGTGGTGTTTCATTAGGTTTTGTATTGGGGTTTTATTTTTGTAAGCCAGGGAGTCACCTTGAGTAAGTTGGATGGAGTCACCATGGGTAAGTTGGATGAAGTCACCATGAGTAAGTTGGGTGGCCATATAAATTAATCAACAAACAAACAAATGAATAAATAGTGCAAAACATATAGAAAATGCCTGAATGTGTTTCCAACCAACATCTCATCTTCTCCTCTTACTCAGTGACCAATTTATGCTAAGTCCACATGTTGCTCAAGGGCGGATTGCTGCCAGATTTATTACCAGTTTGCAACATGTTCAATGTAAATTGCACTAAAATCCAAAATGGCGGCAGCCCAGCAGCAGCGAGGGAACTGGTGTGGGGGCATGGCAGGCCTGGATTGCTGCTGGTTCTGTCCGAACCGGGCTGAACCAGTAGCAAACCACCTCTGATGTTGCTATGCCCTAGGATTCAGAAGTCTCCTAATTGAAGGCAACATGTAGTCCCTGTAAACAATCCTTATTGAATAGGCTAACACAAAATTCATTTTCCTTTGTGCCTTCAATTTGTGCCTTCAATCCTGCTGCGGATACATTATATTTTTAGGTGACCCAATTGTTTAAATGATGTAATTGATCTATAGCTTTTATCTTATTGTTTTCTTGTGCTTTATATTTTACAACAAAATTTGGAAGTCTGAAGGACAATGAAATTCAGTAAATAAAGCAAAGTATGTGAGTTTAGGGGATATGTCATTTATAATGGAAACTAGCACACACACACACTTCAGGGTAAACAGAATCTGCATATACAGATTGTAATTGTTTTACATATTACAAAAAGGATGGTTGGAAAAGTTTGAGCTTCTGGCTCAGTCCTAAGCCTCAATACCTGGCTTCATTCAGTGCCCAAAGCCACAACCTGTTATCCCAAAGGCTACATCGGAATCCCAAATGTATGTCATATACAGTGCTTTGGTTCAGTGGTGGGTTGCTCTTACCATCACTACCGGTATGCTTCTTTGTGTACTGTTCGTGCACGCGTCAGACATGCACTGTTCATGCATGAGCAATCCACCACACCTGGGACACCCAGCTGCTCATCAGAAGTCACACAGGCACCGCACGCCGTGAGCACGTGCGCAATTGGCCCGGCTGCTTCAAAAACAGGTATGGAACGCAGGTGGGTGGGTGGGCCAAATGAACCACCGTACAGGTACAATGGCTGCTACTACTACCAGTATGGCCATACCAGGCAGTACCGGTTGGAATTCACCACTGCTTTGGTTCCATCTAAACTACAATTGTCAAAAATCACCAAGATTCCAATAAAAGCTTCCTATCATTTCAAGGTGAAAAAGTAACATAAAGTATAAGTGTATGTGAAAAGTGAAACTTCAGGAACATGTCCCCATCAGTGGTGGGATTCAAAAAAAATTACTACCAGTTTTGTGGGCGTGGCTGATGGGTGTGGTGTGGCTTGGGGGATTCAGAGTCAGAGGTGGCATTTACCAGTTCTCTGAACTACTCCGAACTACTCAAAATTTCTGCTACTGGTTCTCCAGAACTGGTCAGAACTTGCTGAATATCACCTCTGGTGCCCATTCCCTCAAAGAAAGGGACACCCCCTGAAAATGTTGATGTGTGGAACTATATTGGTAAGGACCTCACTACTTATTGCACCCAAAAAGCCCCCTAAAGTTTGTCTGTTTCTAAACTAACCCATCTCTGTGTCTGTCCATATCTCTGTCTCTGTCCCTATGTCATGGTTCCACGTAATAAATCCATAGCAAAAAAGAGTCCGAGGCAGGTAGATTCCTCAAATAATATTTTTATTGGAATTATCATATTGGCACATATGGTGAAAACCGACTCGGAAGTCTCCCCAGTTTTCACCTAATTAAACGTTTTTCTACTATCTCAAAACAATCAGTCACATGGCCCAATCATGGTGCGGATTGGCAGCCAGGTAGCATCATTCTGCCTTTTTCCGACCAGGTGTGAGAATGTCCTTAGTTCCCAAGAGAAAATTTCTTTTTTTTGGCTACAGATCTCAGTTCCTCCCTCCTTATCGCTCAGCTCCAGTGTGGCAAAATGGCTTCAGTCAGGTCAGTTTCGGGGTTGACACCGTCTCCCTTTCCTCTGTCTTTCTCTTTTTGTCTGGAAACCCTAATGAGGAGACTGAGATTGCCCACTTAGCATGCAGAAGTGAGTCTGGTTCAATTTGGACTGGAAATTTTAACCTAAGCCTTTCCACTTCTAGATTAGCGTCCTAATCACTGCTTTGCATATTTTCTATGCAAAACTAGGAAAAATGCCCATCCTTATGGAGGATACTCCTTTTAAAAACTATATAGACATTTTCTGCTGCCAAATTTAATTTAAAAATAAAGAAATACTTGCCAGGAATAAATTAGTTAACATTTGTTACTCTGGCAGGAAACTTGTATGTAAATAGACATTAGCTCATAGATCACTTTTTCTAGCTGTGAAATATTTAAATGCCATTTAGGTCACAAGAGGGATCATAGAATAGAATAGAATTTTATTATTTGTATGCCGCCCTTCTCCGGGAGGACTCAGGGTGGCGAACAATTCAAGGGGGAAAAAGGGGAACATAAAAAACAAAATACAAATAATAAAAGTAAACAACAGTCGCACAACCATACATGTCGAGAGGGGAGGGAACTCATCACCCCCAGGCCTGCCGGCAAAGCCAGGTTTTGACGGCTTTTTGGAAGGCCTGGAGAGAGGTGAGGGTCCGAATCCCTGCGGGAGCTCATTCCAGAGGGCTGGAGCTGCCACAGAGAAGGCCCTCCCCTGGGTAATAGCCAGGTGGCATTGGCTGGTAGATGGCACCCAGAGGAGGCCAACCCTGTGAGATCTAATGGGTCTGTGGGAGGTAATCATATTCTATGTGTGTCCAAGATGCGGCAAGTAAAGGAGATCCGGTATTTAGTATCCAGGGCTGCTATTGGTGGGAGCAAATGCTTTCAAGGGGCAATGCAATCAGGAATTTTCACTGAATTTTTCTCAAGGTGGGCTGCTGGGGATTTGTACGGGTTCAGGTGATCTTCTAGCAAAGATTCTGCACAGTTCACCCAACCCCAAAGTCCCACTCCTGGTTCATTATTTATCAGTCAGGCATATAGAATGAGCCTTTCTGGGAATATTTTTTTATTTGTGGGGGGGAGGCATTTGGTTGCTTCCCACAGAGGGAAGGGAGAAAGCAAACAAGCAAGAAAAGCAGCAAAGCAATTTAGGGCTAGAAGGCTACTCAGAGGTCATCTAGTCCAACCCCCTGCTGCAGCAGGAAACCTTAGATTGTCTGGATTATTTTGGTGCCTCTAACTGAGACAAAAATTTCCAGAAAGGAGAAGGAGTTTACTAGGACAAGGCTGCCATGCAGAGGAAGGCAGAGATAGTCTTATGACTTATGACTATAATTGAGCCCAAAATTTTGGTTGCTAAGAGTGCAAAGTGTGTTGTTAAGTGAGCTTCACCACATTTTACCCAATCCATGACAACTACTGGTGAGTGACAGCAAGTTGGCCACACCCACCCAGTCACATGATCACTAAGCCATACCGAAAAAATAGGCCACACCCACAGAATAGGTAGTCAAAATGTTTGAAACCCACCCCTGGTGCACATATGTGCATGTTGCATGGAAACTTTACTCACTTAATTTTCACCTTAAACATTGAGATTAAAACTATATTAGAATTGGCTCCACAAGGGGTACAAGTAGAATGGTGGTCTTATTTACAGATACAATCAAGGTTTGCACAGGACAGGAAGAAGGAAGGTATTGCTAAAGATTACACAGTGTTAGATAAACTTTTGATAGAGACAGAAAACAAGTTGATCAAAGTGCTTTATAGATTTTTATTGGAATATAAACTCGAGGAAGAACATGTCAAAGAAACTATGGTCGTCTGGGTGAAAATTTGTGGTTATAATGTGGAATTGGCTAAGTGGGAAAAACTTTGGATACTTAATCGGAAGCTAACATTGGCTATGGCGCATAAAGAAAATCTTTATAAGATGTTCTACAGATGGCATCTCCTCCCAGCATGGTTCTCCAAAATGTTTAAAAATCTGCCCCCAAATTGTTGGAAGTGTAAAAAAACACCAGGCACTTTTTATCATATGTGGTGGACATGCAATGAGGCAAAAAGATATTGGAAAATGATTCAATCATGGTTGGAACAAATGGTGGGAGACCAAATTTTGTTTAAACCAGAATTTTTTCTCCTAGGCATAATCCCGGAGGGATTTAAGAAAAATGTACTCTATCTAATTATACATGTACTAACTGTGGCGCACATATCTTTTGCGCAGTATTGGAAAAAAGAAAATACACCATCAGAGCTAGATATAATCAGAAAGGTTGGCCTGTGCGGAAGCAGATGGGCTCACTCTTGAACTTAAAAACAAAGGGGAATCAGAATATTTTGAAGTCTGGAACAGATTTTATGATTGGTATAAGACAGTGACGTGCGGTGAGATTCATGGCCAGTGAGGCAAGCGCAAAAGCCCCGCCAAAGCCCTGGTGCCGCGTCTGCCATAGAGCTCTATGGCGGACGGCGCCGGGACTTTAAAGTCCTGCCGCCGGTGCCTGCCGCCACTTTAAAGCCCTGCCACCGCAGCCATGATTCCCCCCTCCCCAGCCAGCCAGCCCGCCCAGCCCATTCCTCCCCTCACCACCTCTGTGTCCAACAGGCCAGGCGTCTCGCGTTTATGACAGACATAAACACGAGACACCTGGCCTGTTGGACACAGTGGCGACAACGTCCCTGCCGCGCTCCACCACCTCGCCCCCCAAAAGAAACACACGCACACACGTACACACACAAATTCCTCACAAAAAATTACAAATTAAATTATCGTTTTGAATCCCCCCTCCCTCCGTCCGATCCACATACCTTTTCCAGCTGTGGATTTCAACTCTCCTCTTGTCCGCCCGCCATGATGAAAATATTAAAAAAATAAATAAAAAAGCAACTTTCTTAGGCAAGGTAGCCAAGGCATGATTTGCTGCTTCCAGATCAGGAGAATCACGTGCCTCCTTTGCATAAGGAATTTTCTGCCTTTTAACCCTTGCTTAACTCTGAGCAAGCGTTAAAAGGTGAAAAATTCCTTATGCAAAGGAGGCCCATAGTTCTCTCGCCTCCCCCTACAGTTAGCACTAAGCAGACTCAGAGTCACTGTGACTCTGGAGTCTGGCAGCAACTACCTTAGCCTTTTTAATTTTTTTAAAAAAAATTTCTTTTCCTCATGACACTGGTGAGGCCCCGTCTCCCCTGCCTCCCCTGACTGCATGTCCCTGGTATAAGACAAGGTGACAAGACTGGAACAAACTGTATATATTGTGATTGGACAGAAGGATAGATAATGCACTAAGTAGGCTAATAGTTAATGGTTAAGACTAATTGTGTATAATGTGAATGTATGGTCACTTCGACTATGTGGTATTGTTTTAAATGTAAAAATAATAAAAAAGATTTAAAAAATTGAGAAAAAAACTTTCAATTTGCAGTGAAAATTTGACTGAAGCATTTTGAAGTTCTCACGTCTAGTTCCATATTCTTGTATAAGGCATACTTAGATAAAGTTCCAAAGGATCTTCCGTGTCTGATCTGGAAATAAAAGCTAACCAAATCTAATTTTCTATCATGCCACTCTTCTTTTTACACAGAGGAATGTGAAGAGGAGGAAATGTGATATATGACATTTGTTTCCATGTTTTCTTCCTTTGATCAAAGCTTGTTGCTTTTGTAGCCAAGCAGAACATTAATTCTGATCAAAAGGTTTCATAAAGCACTTGAGACTAAAAGCACTTTCCAGTAAGGAATGAGGTGTTTCTCTTCTATCTCACATGTTCCATTGTGTATCTCATATGCATATTTTTAATGATCTGAAAGACAAACTGTACTTTGCCAGATTTAAAAATAGAAAATAAAATGTTTACTTCCTCTTCCCTTCTATAACTGTATTTTGCAGTCATAGTCTAGCAGTTTATTCTAACTAAAGTTCCTGGGAGTTTTGCCAAGCAACCATGAAATAAAAAATCAATTTAACAACTGCATGGTGTCAGATAGTAATCAAAATCCATTTTGTTTCGTTAGAAAACAAAGCAACAAAAAATAGATGCCATTATTTTAAGAATTATTGTCATTTAAATGTGATTCCTTAAAACATCATCTTTGCTTCGGATTCATGCAGAATACTGAAGAATGGGCTTTTTTAATTATGTGCATTTTCCAAATCATTTTCCAAGTGCCTACAGCTTTAGTATTTAACAAAATATATAGCTTATCCTTAAGATTCTCAAATGAACAAAAATAAGATTGAGTTGCACATTACAAAAAAACAGCGTATCTCAAATATATTTATTATTTATTACTTTACGCTACTTAATAAGCAGAGGTTAGAATCTTGGGAAACATATCGTAACTGGAAGGAGATGAAAGGTGTTGTGACCTGCGGAGTTGACGGCAGACTCGGACAGTGAGGAGGCCAGTCCTGGAGTCTGGGGAAGGCTCTGATGAGTGCTCTCTGTCAGAGGCAGAGAGGGAGCCAGGGCTCTCCGACAGTTATCAGCTACCTTTGGAGTCGGAGATAAGTGGGACTGAAGAACAGCTGGAGCCTGTTCCCGATGTGCGCATGCACAGAGTTGTCAGTAGAAGGGAAAAGTTAAGGAACAGAGATCGACTTGGGAGTAAAGATACAAGGGGACGCTGAATGGCCCCTCCTATAGAAAATAAATAGGAGTAAAAGGGGAGTGGTGTTTGCGGGAGACAATTCATATAAAGATTTGCTTATCTGGGAGACTCCTTGCCTCTGGAAGCTATCGGCCTGGCAACTATTCAGGGACTGATAAGATCTGTCGCAGTAGTGGGTTCCAGATCCTATTGCAACTGGTATGGTTGCAACAGGGCCTGGCATCCGCCACATGCACATGCACAGCATGTGTGCACACGAGCACAGTTTGCGCATGGATCCTTACCTCTTGCAACACCTTCGTGATGCTCCAGCTGCTTGGTGGAGCATCGCACAGATGCCATGCACTCGGTGCATGTGCGCAGAAGCACAGAAGACCCCAAATACAGGTAAGGAGATCAGGCGGGCGGGTGGGCCCTCCGGAGCAGCGTACCGGAACAGTATCCAGTGCTCCGGGCAGGCACCCGTACGCCCATACTGGAGTGTGCCGCCTGCAACCCACCACTGGTCTGTGGTTGCAATTTACCCTTGAAAGACTGTTTGCCAGGACTTTGGTGGATGTGAATGCTAGGAATTCACATTAGCCAAATGAAAAGAGGTTTTTTTTTTTCAGGATAGAGAGTCTGTTTTGTGATTTGTTAAAGCCTAGGTCATAAAAAAAATGGTAGATGAGATTACATTGAGCAATCAGAAGAGAAAGTGAGAAAAGGTATTTACTTCAGTGTAAATTTCTGGTCTGGGGGCACTAACAAATCCTTTTCCGCCTAGTACCACATGTAAAATAGCCCAAATTTTTTCCAAATAAAAATTTGGAGAATTTTAAAAGATTCTTGAAAGGAGAAAGTTTCCATAGTCCCACATTTTACAGATAATCACATTTCTGATTATTTAGTGTTCCTCAATGACATCTGCATATGAGGGTCCAAATAGGCAAGATGGGGTGTTGTGAAGTAAGTCCTGCTCATTTTCAATATGTGTGCAACTTATATGCCGAAAGAGTAGAACTTGCCTTACAATGTTTCATCAGCCCATTTTGTCCATTTTATATTCCCTTCCCCCCCCCCCCCCCCTGTAGATACTGTTCATCTTTGATTGTCATTTTAGGGTTTCCACCTCTGAGCTGCACAAATCTAGAGTTTTTTTCTACAAATCTTTGCTTTTATCCAGTGGTTGACAAAATCCTAAAGTCCTAGTCCATGTTAGGCATCATTGAAGCAAATATCTATATTTATATTTATAAATATCTATAGGGACGCAGTGGCTCAGTGGCTAAGACGCTGAGTTTGTCGATCAGAAAGTTTGGCAGTTCAGCAGTTCGAATCCCTAGTGCCGCGTAACGGAGTGAGCTTCCATTACCTGTTCCAACTTCTGCCAACCTAGCAGTTCGAAAGCATGTAAAAATGCAAGTAGAAAAATAGGAACCACTTTTAGTGCGAAGGTAACAGCATTCCATGCACCTTCGGCATTTAGTCATGCCAGCCACATGACCACAGAAACCTCTTGGGACAGTGCTGGCTCTTCAGCTTTGAACTGGAGATGAGCACCGCCCCCTAGAGTTGGAAATGACTAGCACATATGTGTGAGGTGAACCTTTACCTTTACCTTTAAGCAAATATCAGTTCAGGAGAAAAACATATTTGGTATCCTAAAGAATGTTAAAGAATTATAGTTTTCTTAAAATATAACAAAGAAGAACCAGCTTGGGGTAGTGGTTAAGGTGCCAAACTAGAACTTGAGAGTTATTGTAGACGAGCAGGTAAGCTGAAGGGCAGAGTTAAGCACATCATCAACTTAGATCCTTGCACTCCCACAAACGCTTTAAATCCAACTCCTTCTGAATTCCATTGACTCTGGTGTCAGTTTACTGTTGAACTTTAGTTGAACAGATTCTTGTGTATAGGCTTGAAGAAATCTTCTATGCTGCAAACTTATGAATGGCCCTGATTCTTTGTGCCTGACATTAATCATACCCTTCACTCCATCCTCAGCTCTGCCTGCTGTTCTCCCAAACTATTATACCTTAGGCACAAAGCCAACTGAATGACCTTGGACCAGTCATTCTTTCCCAGCCCTAGGAAAAAAGAAATGGCAAACCATTTCTGAAAATCTGCTGAGAGTTGTCAAGGAAGCCACCAAGAGTCATAAGAGTCTTAAAGGCAGAAAATATAATAATTGTCTATTTATTCTTGCTCTATTTATTAGAGCAAACTAAATCTTAGCACCCAGAACAGTTTAAAAGCTATAGCCCAAGATCACAAAAACATTTTCAAGGTGCTTTCCTTTTATTAAGACTTGTTCACAAAGAGGTCCACCTGATCGGAATTAAAGGAAGTTAATTTCTTTAGGCAGTAGTGATCAATGATAGTTTTTCCATCTTGCATAGTAAACTCTGGTTCCAACTCTTATTTATTTCTTTTTTCCCATTTGTTTCTGTTTAAATATATGAATTGTACCATGTGCTATGAACAACAAGGACTACGGCTTAGCTGAATATTAATGAGAAATGACTCCGGAGATCAACATTTAAATAGAAGAAGTGCTGAAACTACAGAAGACTTAAATTCAAACTCTTGCGGTACACTTGTTGGAAAAAAAAATGTTGGCAAAGAATATATAGATAGATCAGTGCTCCTCAATCTTGGGAACTTTGAAATATGTACTTGGGATGGATGTGCTGAGTGGAAAATTCTAAGAATTTAAATCTACCCATCTGGATTTATCTGGTTGGGGAACACTGACTTAGTGGGAAAGATCATGAAGGTTAACTTCCTATTCACCTTCAATAATTTTGAATAAGCCTTGGAATACTAGGATTCTACATTATGAAAAGAGCCTATACTACACTACAGTCGCTCTCTATAATTTGTAAATGTAAAATTAAAAGTTAGCAACCAAATTCAGCTTTTAGAATTTGATTTATTCTATTATAAATAATTTCCTAAAATTCTTAATACCTAAACTGCAAGCATGGTAACATTTTATGTGCAAACCTCTATATTGAAATGGTTAGATTAAAAAGAAGGCTTGTAGGTGGAAAGGGCATGGCTGAAAATTCATTGCTTTGATAAATGTGATAATTAAGGGAAGTGAAGGTGTGCTGGAGTGTTGAGCTTCATCACACTTTCATGAACTCAGAGTAAATTTGATAATGACTTTCCTCGAATTATTCAAGATTTATAAGAAAGTGAACACCCAATAATCTGCCCTATATAACTCATATTGCAAGCAAGTGCAACTAGAAGTCATGCTTTTGAACATCATCGCTTTCCACCACTAATCATCTTATTTATTTATTTATTTATTTATTTATTTATTTATTTATTTATTTATTTATTTATTTATTTATTTATTTATTTATTTATTTATTTAGTTTGTCACTCATGTGCAAGATAACAGGAATAAGAATAAACATGAATAAGAATACAGGGAATGGATACAAATAAATAGGGGCAGTAGGACAGGGAGGTTGGGCACGCTGGTGTGCTTAT
Source organism: Thamnophis elegans (assembly GCF_009769535.1). Lineage (NCBI taxonomy): Eukaryota > Metazoa > Chordata > Lepidosauria > Squamata > Natricidae > Thamnophis > Thamnophis elegans. The sequence continues at coordinate 19,792,760 of NC_045549.1, read as the reverse complement.
GCATGCCCCCTTTACCGACCTCTTAAGAATGGGGAGAGGCCAACAGTAAACAGTTTAAGATTAAAGTTATGAGGTTTTGAGTATGTAACAACAGAGTCAGGTAGTGCATTCCAGGGGTTCACCGACAAAAGGGCGAACGACAAAACCACGCCCGACTAAACCGCATCACTGACGTCAGCAACAGGGCGACAACAGCGCGGAGACAGAAGCGCGCTGTAAAAGTAACCCTAAACCTAAACCTAACCCTTAACCTAACCCTAACCCTAACCCTAACCCTTACCTTAAGTTAAATCGGCTTTCTTTCTCCGCGCTATTGTAAAGCGCCCTTCTTTCTCTGCGCTGGCTGTTGTCGCCGCGTTGATGATGTCAGCGACGCGGTTTAGTTGGGCGCGGTTTTGACGTTTGCCCTTTTGTCGGGTCACGCATTCCAGGCATTGACCACTGTTGCTGAAGTCATATTTTCTGCAATTGAGTTTGGAGCGGTTTACCTTGACTTTGTATCTATTGTGTGCTTGTGTTTTATTGCGGTTGAAGCTGAAGTAGTCATTGGATTCCCAATATTGAGGAAAAAATAATAATAACCTGTCTACACAACCTGACAGAAAAGCAAAACTTGCTGGCAGCTTGCAGTGAGAAAACACCAAAATACAACCCAAACTGAAGCTCTAAGCTGCAGTATGAAATCTCAGCAGCAAGAAATAAACTTTATATCAGAAGATGCTCTCCAAGGTCTTTAAATTTCACCTACAATATCATGGTCTCTGATAGGGCATCATACGGATTACAGGATTTTGGGATTTTTTTTTTTGTGTCCGTCCAAAGGCTCAATTTCGGTGGACGAAATCCAGCCGCGCAGCTTTTTTTAAATTCTACTCATATAAAAACCCAAAGGTGTTAAGTTTTCAACACAGAAACCTTGGTATCAGAACAGATACAGGCCTGCTGGGAATGTCTAGGGGATGACCCGTGTGAAAAGCTGGAGATGCTCCTTTTCTTCCCCTCTCCCAACAGGAGATTAGCAGACATCAAGATCTTTGGGCTCCAAGGGTTTTCAAAGAAGCTTCCTACTGAGATGGAAATTTGAAACAACTGGCAGCGAACAAAAGCTGCTTATCAACATGCAGGAAAATAACGTAATAAGATTAAATTGTTCACAGTTTTTGAAGTGTGTCCAGTCCTGAACACTTTTTATTGCTAGACTTAGAGGGGGGTATGAAGTTGGCTGGTAGCACACTTAAAAAAAACAAACTCAATTAATATAATTTAGCCTGGAGAAGAAAACCAAGGAAGCACATGATTTGTTGTTCCTCTTTTATTCGCTGGCTGCTGGCTTTTTGTGATCTGATGGACGCCATTTTGCTAGGAATGTTTGTCGGTAACTGCTTCTCGGAGTTCTTGTCAGCTCGTGCTGGTATCCTTAGTAATAGCACCTCTTCTTTTAGCCAAGCATCAGGGTCTTCTCAATTCACTCTTTCTTTGTCTTGCATGTCAAAGATATTTAAGCTTTAACTTTATTGTCAGGGGTTCCAGTGAGTGGTTTGCTTTTACTTCATCTAATATTAAAATAATGTTTTATTCCTTTGATCTGAGGAGTTCTCAACAATTTACTGCAGCACCACCACAATTCAACAACATCATTTTTTCTTCATTTAGCCTATCCGATGGGCCCAGATTTCACAGCCGTATATTACAACTGAGAAAAATCATGGTTTTGAAAACATGTAACCTTTTTAAGGGACGCTGTGGCTCAGTGGCTGAGACACTGAGCTTGTCGAAGTTTGAAGTTTTATTTTATTTATATGCCGCCCTATTCCCTAAAAGGGACTCAGGGCAGCGAACAACTCCAACGGGAAGGGGAGCATGCAAATACAAAATAGACATTTAAAATAACCAACAACCACACCACGATCAGAAACGCTGGCAGTTCGGTGGTTCAAATCCCCAATTACTGAGCTCCCATTACTTGTCCTAGCTTCTGCCAATCTAGCAGTTTGAAAGCAGGTAAAAAATGCAAGAAGAAAAACAGGAACCATCTTTGGTGGGAAGGTAACAGTGTTCCATGAGCCTTTGGCATTTAGTCATGCTGGCCACATGACCACGGAGACGTCTTCAGACAGCGCTGACTCTTCAGTTTTGAAATGGAGATGAGCACTGCCTCCTAGAGTTGGGGATGAATAGCACATATGTGGGAGGAGAACCTTTTACCTTTAACATTTGCTGGCAGTGTGGTGATTCTGTACTTTATAATTTGTCAAGGACTGTCATAGTCTTTCTTGGGTGATTGGTCTTTTTCTAAATAGTTGGTTTCTATTTCATGGTTCCTGCAATCATTCCTGTGAATACTTGAACTTAGGAAAAAAAACATGATTTATTGCTTTAACGTCTTCTCCAAATAAGTGTCTTCTCCACTTATTTGTATGAGTTGGTTTTTGCCTATTGAGATAATCTTACTTATTTTAATCCAAACAGCAGATTAGCTTTGCATTCTTTATGCTCACCTTCAACAAGAGGTTAAGCCTTTTCCATTTCAAGCAATCAAAATAGTATTATTCTATAAATGTAAATAACAACAATACAATCACTGTGTACCATGGGTAAGAAATATTAACTATCTCATTAAAAATGTTATTATATCCTCACAATATAATTCCTTGACAATTTAAGATCTGGAGGTTAAATCCAATTATTAATCAGAACAAAAATTCTTGTTTAAAGAATTAAAAGCAGCTGTATTATATCAAATATTATCTTATCCAGCCAAAGTCTTATGGCTTTAGGACTGAGTGGTCTAGTATACCTAGGAACTTATAAATAAATCAAGAAGGAGCTATCTCCTGTCCCTACTTTTTAATAAGAGGTATGCTATTGAGTCACATGATGACTGTATTTAAGTCTTACAGATCTCAATCATTGGTAAGCCTATCATTTGCTTGCTGATGAAGAAGGCATTTAAAGTAATCGAAGAGGGAACCAGAAATGTCACAGATAACAGTAAATTTATTTCAAAACAGTCACCTTAGAGTGAATAAAACATGTTTCAGATCCATATTTCATCAGCTTAATTAATTATTTGTCTAGAATTATATGTTTTCCCCAACCCTTCTCTGACCCAATGTGATCTCAATTTAATTTAAAAGGTGGTGTAATCCATGGTTTTTTCCACCATTCACTTCTGTATTTCCCTACGAGGCTTCAACATGGAAAATATTATTTTTGACCCACTGAGAAAAACAAAAACTAAGCATAAAAAAAATAAAATAAAATGGATCCCTCTCTTGGTTCCCATAAAGTCTTTTTATTGTCTTGTCCATTTTGGCAGGGGAATTTTTGTAAGGAAGGAAAACAGGTTCTGTGTTTGTGTGGGTGGGTGAATGGGTGGGTGGATGAGTGAAAGCGGTGGGTGGGTGGGAAGAACGAAGGGCCTATGATCCATTTAGAAATAGGTTGTATCTGGAGTGCTGTTAAAAGCTTTTTAAACAAGAGTTCCTAAATGATTTGATTTTCTAGCTGCTGACACTGCTCTCCAGATTAGAAGCTGTTGCCTTCTATCGAAATTAAAAAAAAAATTGAACCTGCTTTGTGCCACATATGTCAAGAGCAAAAACATTTTTCAGGAAAAATATGACTTGACTTATAAAAGCAGATAGCAAATGAAATGTCCACATTTCCAATTTATTATCCTTTCTCTTCTAATTTTTTGGAAGGAATGGGGGTACAATACCCTAATAATGGAGTTACACAGTATATAGGATATTGGTATGAATATGTGTATGCCCATCGAGAGGCGATCAGCTTCACTGCTAGCCCATCATGATGTTTATTATATTTACTCACATATTAGTTTTTCACCAATGTAAACTATGAAATGACCCGAACAGTTTGAGAACATGTATTTTTTTTTAAACAGGGATGTTATTATCCACTTTTAATGTCAGTATTTTTTTAAATATATTGTAAAAAGTGATGTCTATTGCTGGTCTGTGACCTTAATAAAAATATATTCTATTCTATTTATGTATGCCCATGATTATAAGAAATGTTATTTTAGAAATGTTATTATTTTATTTTTCCCCTTAAAGATTTTAGTTTGTTTTTCAATTGAATTGTACAGCTTATATGTTATATTAAAGATGGGAAAAAAATTCTTCTTGGTCTGATTTTTCCCCACATCTATCTATCTATCTATCTATCTATCTATCTATCTATCTATCTATCTATCTATCTATCTATCTATCTATCTATCTATCTATCTACCTACCTACCTACCTACCTACCTACCTACCTACCTACCTACCTACCTACCTATCTATCTATCTATCTATCTATCTATCTATCTATCTATCATCTATCTATATCTCTCTATATCTCTATCTCTATCTCTATCTCTATCTCTATCTCTATCTCTATATCTATCTATCTATCTATCTATCTATCTATCTATCTATCTATCTATCTATCTATAGATAGGGAGAAAACCCGAATAACTAGAGACATACATACATACATACATACATATATACATATATACATACACACACACACACACACACACACACACACACACCTGGTATGCCCAAATGTGGGAGGCAGCATACTGCTTCCCTTTTCTGTCTATCGGTTCACTCTGGGAGCCATCCAGGCAGAAAGCCATTTTTTATGTTGTCTTGTTACATTTGTGTTATTTATTTATTTATTTATCAGCACAAATGCAACACACACACACACACATATACTGTATATATTCATTCTATGTTTGCGTACACACACAGAAATGAACACACATGTATGAAAAATATATATAAAATGCCTAAGGTTGTCCGTTGCTTCCCAAACCTGCTCCCACAATGCAAAAAGAGAAAGGCTGTGTTAAATTTTTCATTATTTTATTCCATTTCAGATCCAATTAGATGAAGGTGCTCCATCACTTTCACGAGCATATTTGCTACAACATCAGCTGCTGCAGATTAATCAGCCCTTTCCCTCTTTCTATTCAGCAGACACTGGTGTTAAATCATATGGGTTCCCCAAAAAGGGGATGAAAAAGTGATACAAGAAATGGATGCAAATGAACAGCAAGGGAACTCCCTTTGTGCGATTACAGTAGGAGATTATTAGAGTGGGGGGCTTCCAATCTATTCCTCTGCCCCAAAGGCTTGGAAATGCATCAAGTGGCTGTCACACATCTGTCTTCATTGCCTAACCAAAGGAGACAGGACTATATGCCTCCCGCTGCTTTAATGTGCGGTTGCCACTTTACATCACTGAGTCAGCAGCTTTGAATTCTGGCTTTGGGCAACAGCCTCCTTGCGCTGAACTTTCAAAACTTAATAGGATAGTAGATTGTGAAGCGACTGCTTTATCATCTCTGTCTGCTTTTCTAGAACTGAAAGCTGGTGTCCCATTTCTCTACCTTTTTGGGAGTTCAAACAAAATGAGATCATAAAGAGTGGAGATATTGTGTCTAAAGGCATGTGATTTATGAGGAATGTCTGTGAGAATGCTACCATTCCCATGGTTGAAAGAGATGCCAGTTGGCATTAAGCAGCATGTTGCTTGCTTCACTCTTGTCTGTGATTTCTATTTAAAGCTGTTCCAACTATATTAGCTTATTCTCCTGGTGTTTTTGTCATCATATGTAGATAGCAATAGCCCTTAGACTTGTATACTGCTTTACAGTGCTCTACAGCCCTCTCTAAGCAGTTTACAGAGTCAGCATATTGCCCCCAACAATTTGGGTCCCCATTTTACCCACCTCAGAAGGATGGAAGGCTGAGTCAACCTGGAGCCTGGTGAGATTCGAACTGCCAAATTGCAGGCAGTCGGCAGCCAGCAGAAGTAGCCTGCAGTTCTGCATTCTAACCACTGCACCACCACTGGCTCTTATAAGTTGACACCCCTTCTTCTTCGTGGCAGTCCATCAAATATTGGAACACTGCTAGTATGTCACTCCTAGTCCTTCTTTTCACTAGAGTAGACAGACCCAATTTCTGCAACCATTCTTCACGTATTTTAGCCTCCACCCCCCTAATCATCTTAGAGAAATAGTAAGTAGCTCAAAGTCACACTATGAATTTCTGTGGCTAAGTGGGATGTAAACCTTATTCTTCCCAATTTTAGTTCAAGATCCTAACCATTTTATCACAATTAGGTTTGAAACCAGTGCTTGGTAAAATAAACATATATTGCTCATTTGTAAATGGAAAAATATTCAGTTGAAACAGCTTAAGATAAAATATGTCTCCCCATCTTTCTTAATAGCTGCCAAATTCTAGTTATGCTTTTTCTTATACATGCTCTGACATATCCATGTTAACATCAGATGTTTGAATTTAATTATTTGTTGAAATGTACATTTTCTAGAAATGGAAGACATTAAAGTATGCTTAAACATTACATGTGGAGGAAAGCAAAATTAAAATTTGTTTATCCACTGTCTAGAACATGCAAATTTAACTCATAAAAATAAAGGTGTAACTTTGCACATTCAAAACACTGTTGTCCTGCTTTCTAACTTAAACTTTAAAAGGTTTATGGCAGACAGGCAGGAACAGGAGATAAGAACGCATATTGAAATTGACTAATACAGATCAGTTATAATTTTGCATGGTTTTATTTTTGATAGGATTCTGTAAAATTTGCTGTGTGGGAGAAAGAGAATTATCCAAAGATAATTATTGGTAGTGAACATGACTCGAAAAGGTGGACATTTCCCTTATTCTCAGAACATGCTTCACTGGCCAAGGAAAGAATTTGTATACTGTAGAAACATTTAAAATATTCCTTTGAGTCAATTAGATTTATGGATTATATTTATCTCCAGAGAGGTCTCTTCTTTTCACAGAGGTCAAAATGAATTCTTCATTCAAAGTAGATTTATAGGACAAGCATTGTGCTTGCATTGATTGGCATAGCTGTTGGAAAATAAAGTTTACTTGATATGGTGATATCTCTCTGTAGCTTGAAAAAGAATCTATGCAGACCGAAAGAAAGAAAGAAAGAAAGACACTACTCAATAAATACTAAGGAAAAGGATAACACAGTGTTTCTAATTCTCTTTACACTTTTAAATTAAATATGATAGTCATGCTCCAACGAATGTCTTAATACTGTGATTTTCCTAAAAGAATTATTACACTCTGTGAATTCTTATTTCTAGAAAGGTAAATGTTTGCATGGTGGCTGCAGTGCAATGTTCTATGATACCAAAATCGATATTAAAAATGCAAATACCTTTGTAAATAAGCAGACTTGTGATAAACAAATACCCCTTTCTCACAGAACAGATTAATGAGCTGAATGGTAAATTCATCTACTAATGTGGTGTAACTTAGTGTGAAAAGAGAGATAAGTGGTAGGTGACACCATGGTGTTCAGGAAACAACAACAACAAAGCCGGAAGACCACCTGGTGAAGAAGTACCGTGGTTAATATAATCCTGTCTTGTCAATCAAGTGCAATTTTTGTAACACCTTATTAATGGATCATAATTGGCAGCTCATTTGAAAATTCAGTAACTGGTACAAATGCTCCAGTCATGATAGCAATATAAAATATGTTGCTGCTATATCTAGTAATTTAACCAATTGGATCAGTATTCTATGTTGGTCAATGTCTGAAGCAAAAGTTTTTTAAACAGTATTTAACATAACATTTTGTACAAAGTTTGTTATCTCTATCTCTATCCTTGGTAGGATGGTGCAGGAAAACGTATGAATTATGGATTCCTTCAAAAACCAATTCCCCATATAGCTCACCTATGGCCATCATCTGGCTGTTGTGCTTTGACAGACAGGAATATTTTTTTCTTTAGAAAAAAAATCATACCACAGAAAGTACCAATAGATTTATATCATCGGTATCTTTGGCTAGGATCAACAGTTCCACCTATTTCCATGTATATCAGGGGTCTTCAACTAGCATCTCTTTGTCTGGATGCGTCGCACACAGGCCATGCCCACCCCAGCTCTACAAATGTGAAAAGCATCGCAAAACGTCACATGACGGCAACATGACACGGCGAGTTTGACACCTGTGATATATATGCTTAAAGACTGCAGTATACAAATCCTTCCTCCCATAAATCTCATGGATAGTCATCATCACTATTCCTAACCACTTGTTAATGGCTACTGATGAAGGCTGAATTGTTTCTTTCTTCCTTTTTCATTTTTATTTAATGTGGATCTTCACTAGATTTTATATAATGGAGAATAAAGATCTACTAAATCCATCAACAGACTTCAAAAGGATCTCGGCACAAAATCTTTTGCTTCTGATCTAGTCTTTTTAGGTTTTATGTAAAGCAGAATGATAGGCCATGGTATGGGTATGGGACAGGGCTTGTAGACTTGTAGGGTGATGGTATGAGTATGGGACAGGGTTTGTAGACTGTGGTCCTAGGCATTTTCCCTTCACCCATCTGCTGCTGGATTGTATCATTGCTGACATGGTCGAGAAGAGAGACACCTAATGACTAATGGAGCAATCACATTTCCCTGCTCAGCAGTTTCTGTTGGTTGGCAAGACTTGGTGTCATTCAGTGTTAGTGGCCGAACCATCATTTTATACACTTTTGATTTAGATGGTTGGCATCAGAGGTGGTATTCAGCCAGGTCTGACTGGTTCTGGCAAACCGGTAGCGGAAATTTTGAGTAGTTCAGTGAACAGGCAAATACCACCTCTGGCTCCTCCCCCATCTATTTGCTGCCTCCCACGTCCCAACTGATTGGCTGGGTCTTCTTCTGTTGAATGGAGCTGGAAAGCTGGTTAGTGGGGTGGGGAGGGAATGGAGATTTTACAGTATCCTTATCCTGCCACACTCGCCAAGCAACGCCATGCCACGCCATGTCCACATAATAGTAAATAAATTTGAATCCCACCACTGATTGGCATACATGTATTACAGAGCACTCCAGCAATCTCTTTCTTTATACAAATGCACATTTATATGCAAACTAGTCCCTACTCTAATGCAGGCACAAATAGGAGATTAACCAGCTGCTGTGATAAAGAAAGACTTTGGTCTAATGCTTTATACTGTTTAATGAAAAAAAGAACCAGTGGTGACATGATAGCAGTGTTCCAATATTTGAAGGGCTGCCACAAATAAGATGGGGGACCTATTCTCCAAAGCACTGGAGGAAAAAACAAGGAGCAATGGATGGAAACCAATCAAGGAGAGAACCAACCTAGAACTAAGGAGGCATTTCCTGACAGTAAGAATAATTAATCAGTAAGTTAGAAGACCTCCAAGTTCCCTTCCAATTCTGTCATTCTGTTATTCCCATGTTCAATCTCTGGATTTTCAATGAATGATCACAAATAGAAAAGCTTGGAAAAACTTCAGCTTAATGCACTGCAGAGCACAGCTGCTGTCCTCCAAGAGAGGCAAGTTGCAATAAGCTAGTCATCATAACAGCAATCTGAATGCACAAGGATTTGTTTGAATTTCTTACTGATGTATATTCTTTACTCCACCCTCTTCTGTAAGTATAAATGCCCCATGAAAAGAGAATAAGTTTTAGGTGTTAGTGAAGACTAAGCAATATACATTGCTCTAGTTTGGGTCTATATTTGAAGCTGTGTATACTGAAACCTTTGTCAAAGTCATGTTTGCAGGATTTCTGCAGCTGCATTCCCACTGGATGCAGTAGAATATTTTTGTACAAAATGTTTAAGATCTAGGAAGGCATATTTACACAAAATGTATTTTCTCCCACCTCAGTCTATGCAATTATGAACTCTGAACTGCTGATGAATATTCCTATTTGTCCTGATTTCTGAGGGTCTGTATGGGATGGAGAACCAGCAGCAAGTGCAACCACTGGTAGAAACCCGCTGAGCTTCTGATGGGTCGCTGGCTAAGATCACCTTTAGACTGGCTACACCCAAATTATTCTGCTGAATTACCCTTGGATTCTAGCAGCAAAATTAAAACCTTTAGCATAGGGGATCGAGTTTATGCCCACAACTATGCTGGGGGGCTCTCTGAATGCCTGACAAAATTGCAGAAATCACCAGACCTCACTCTTACAAATTGGAGGTTTAAGGTTTAAGGTTTATTAACATTTGTATGCCGCCCACTCCTTAGAGACTCTGGGCGGCTTACAGATAAAATAGGGGACATATATAAAAAATTAAAAAGAAAACAATCATTAAAATTATACAACATGCATACAGCTTAGAGTGGGGCTGGATAAAATCAACAGCCCCAGGCCTGCCGGAACAGCCAGGTCTTAGTAGCTTTACGGAAGGCCGGAAGAGTAGTAAGGGTCCGTATCTCTACGGGGAGATCGTTCCATAGGGCCAGAGCAGCTACAGAGAAGGCCCTCCCCCGGGGAGCTGCCAACCGACATTGACCGGCCAATGGAACCCGGAAGGAGGCCCAATCTGTGTGATCTTATTGGTCTCTGGGAGGTAAATGGCAGGAGGCGGTATCTCAGGTAACCAGGTCCTAAACCATGTAGGGCTTTAAAAGTAACGACTAGCACCTTGAAGCATGTCCTGAGACCAATGGGAGCCAGTGCAGCTCGCAGAGGATAGGTGTAACGTGGGTGTACCTAGGCACCCCCACAATCGCTCACGCGGCTGCATTCTGGACCAACTGCAGTCTTTGAACACTTAGCTCGAGGATGGTAGAATTTGGAGGTGGCACATTGACCAACTCCGAGGCCGCCTCCTCCAATCCAATCTTAGGCAACCAGAGGTAACTCTTGCACGAGTTAGCCAAGGCCCTACCCAAAAGGAGCAAACATTCACTCCTTCCACAGACAACTCAAGTCCGAAGGTACTGGGTTACTTACCTGGTGGAGTTGCAGGGCCACAGCGAGTTCTGAGCGAACTGGCTCTAGAAACTCCAGCTGTGCCCTGTGGAAAGTTCCAGGAGCTTCCACCAGGCGAGGCCAGAGAGTCAACAGGTCCGACTGACCTGATTGAAGTTCCAGCACCAACTGAACTGCACAGGTTAGCGAGGGTATGTAGAAAAACTGCCTACCTACATGAGTACGTTACCAGCCGGGTCAGCCCAACTAAGAGGGGAGAGGTGTTACATACTGACAGCCAGTATTGTAAGTTCCACCAAGGTCCTCCGATCCGGCGGGAAAATACTCAATGGTGATTGGCTAAGACATTTGACAGCACCCTATAAAAGGGAATGCTGTCAAACAGAAGGTTTCTGGGTTGTACATAGTTTGCACTAATAAAGAGCTATTGTTACTAGCCTGAGTCTGCCTCTTCCATATACCCGATATAACATATATTATTATTATTTTGAATCCTGCTGAATCAGTTACTGTGCTTTCTGGATGTGATTGCTGCTGCAAACTCTGACCAGTTTCAGCACTTACTGCAACCTGATTCAGCACAGCTGATTGGTGGGTGGATCAGACTGCCGGAATACCCCCAATCAGCTGTTCCAGGCTGCAGGGATTGCCACAGACCATATCACTGCCTCCATACCTCGCATTTTGTGGGGTGGGTGGTGGTGGTGCTACATTCGGTATATAAGACACACCCAAATTTTCACCCTCTTTTTTGGGGGAAAAAGGTGCATCTTATACTGCGAAAAATACAGTAATTACCTCTAAAGTATGAAATGATGTCATTACTAGAGGCAGTTTGTTCCTCTCTTGAACAGTTTGTTCCTTTAATGCTGAATTAAAAATAATATTTTTTGCCATCTACATATATGACTTTTAACAAGAGCAACAGACAACAAATCTGTTTTATCTTTTGTGTGGCAGCCCTTCAGATGTTTTATCTTGACTTCTCAAGGCTAATTTTGTTTTTGTTTTTCCTTTCCAAATTAATTGTTTTTATTATGTAGTATAAAAGAAACACTTTATGGGATACAAATAGTATAAAATTAACAGTAGTGTTTATTATACAATAGAAACTCAAAGTTATAAACATTGTGAAGATTAAAGTGAATTAATGTTTTCATTATAGAAAATTTATATCAATGTTAAATATGAAAACTCCATTTTTCAACTGTTCCTGTATCCTGCACGAGTCAAAAAGAGGGCTGTGAAAATATCTACTGACCCCTCAATCCTGGACATAAATTGTTTCAACTTCTACTCTCAAAACGATGCTATAGGGCATTGCACCAGAAAACTAGACACAAGAACAGTTTTTCCCTGAATGCCATCAGTCTGCTAAACAACTAATCCCCACAACACTGTCAAATTATCTACTAAGACATTATTACTATTATTATTCTCTTCTTTCCTAGTACCTATCTCTTTCCTAGTACCTATCTCTTTCCACTTATGACTATAAGCATGTGGCTTGTATGTTTAAAATTTATATTGTTTTATTTGTTTCCTAGTATAATTTGATTGCTTATTAGTAACCTATGACTATCACTAAGTGTTGTATCTTATGATTCTTGATGAATGCATTCTATTTTATTTTTCTTTATGTACACTGAAGTATACGCACCAGGCAATTCCTTGTGTGTCTAATCACATTTGGCCAATAAATAATTCTATTCTATTCTATTCTATTCTATATGAGAGATCCATTTTTCAACTGTTCCTCTTTAAATTCCCCCGCCCTTTAAATACCATCAGTTGTTCTCATTTTGAACATTCTTATTCTGCAATGTATTCCAATTTTGAAGCACCTTCCTTTTTATGTTCTAATTTTAATAAGAAAATATCAAAAATTGGATTATGCCTCATTTGCCATAGTTTTCATTATGTAGTTACATCTGGGATTTTTGAAAACATCACCTTGGTAGGAAACACAGGAATTGAAAGAGAGCTGAAGGAATGACTCCTCATTGTCTCAATGTTTTTTCTTAAGATTCAATTTGTGTTTGTGAGAGTTTCATCATTTCAGGAGGCAGCAGAAATATTTTGCTCTATTTCTAATAACCATTTTACTATTCTGGTTAATATATTATTGTTTCCATTGTTTGTTTTGACTTTCAGAAATTTAGATGTTTTAATTATCTAACAACAAAGTAGCAACATGAAGTCTGGGATATTCCCCTGAAGGGAAACACTTGAAATCTTTTTTCACAAACTGTTGTTCTTCATGCATCTCTTTGGGATCTTGGTCTTCTAGTCACTAGGAAAACACCAATTTTATGTATAGAGAGTTTTCTCATTCCAATGTAATAAGCATCTACCTGCAAGTGGAAAATGGTTCCCTCATCACAAGTTGACCTCTCCTTAGGCAACATTTTATTTCTACAAGAGGCATATAACACAATCACTTAATAAGTTGCTTTAGTGGTGGCCCCAAATAGTCAGCAGACTTGATGAAATGTAGTGATAAGACATTGGAATAATAGTTAAGATGAACACAAGATCTCTTACAGTAGAAACCAACGATAAGAAAAAAATAACATTAGAGCAAATGTTATATATTTCCATTCCAATCCTCCATATGTGACAAGCAAAGCAGAATTTTCTGGTTCTTCCTTGCTTTCTAGAATGTGTTCCTTTCTTTGTTTCACAGTGTGAAGAACATTTGCTCTTTTTATCCCAGCTAAGAACAGCAGATTTTGCCTTCTTCTCATGCTATTACTAGAACTAATAGTAGTATCATTGATAAACTTAGTTGGATATTGTCAATAACTGTGCAATGGATGACTCTGGCAGTGGGAGGGTCTCCAACTTGGAAATTCTGAGGTTGGAAACTTGTTCAAGACAAGGATCTATCATTGGGAATGGCTCCTAAAAATTAATATACCAGTAGTGGTTTGACTTGATTATTGAAAAAGCAAAACCACATTAATTCCTTGTTCGGCACAGCACCTTTTATAAATTGCAATAAAGAAAAAAGGCTCTGTGATGGAATTCGCTTGTCTTCCTTTATTTTTTGAATAATTACTTGGAAACAACATATATGCCAAACAACCCAAAACTTGAAATATCTGTACATGCTGAATTATTTAAGGAGAATAAATAACAAATGAGGATTTGTTATTTATTCTGTGGATACCAGTGATATATAAAGACAGACCCTTAGATACCCAGATACAGAGAGAGGGGGGGAGAGAGAGAGGGAGGGAGAGGAAAGAGAATGGGGAAGGAGAGAGAGGGAGAGAGGGAGGGAGGGAGAGGGAGGAGAGAGAGGGGGAGAGGCAGAGAGAGAGGGAGGGAGGGAGGGAGGGAGAGGAAAGAGACTGGGGAGGAGAGAGGGAGATATGGAGGGAGAGGAGGAGAGGCAGAGAGAGAGAGAGGGAGGGAGGGAAAGAAGAGAGAGAGGGGGGGAGACTCAAAAACCACTGATTTTGATTTATACCGATTAGTAGGTGGCATCATGAGTTTGGATTTATCCTGTTTGGGATTCATTACACAGACAGATCTTACACATTACACATTTTCAACCCAAAGAACTATATAAAGAGAGAGAAATATATAAAGGGCAGATTATATTTCCATCCAATGCTTCCATGTGGAACACCATAACTGAGAAATAGGAAGGATGTTGACAAAAATATTGAGTGGACATGATTGGGACAAGATATATTAATATAGTAGATACTGGGGAAACTGACAAGGTTCAATGTATCCTGTAATAAAAGCCTGTTGTGAAATTTGGACCAGCAAACTGAAAACCTGAAGCAGACTGAAGTTCTCTGCTGAAATTTATTCAGGAAACAGCAGGAAGAGCCCAGGACTTTTTAACTGAAATGCTTCCACCGGCATTGTATGTATTGTCTGAATAATCAATTGGTGTTCTGCAAAGGAGAAATCATTAGCTGCTTTTCAATCTTCATGAGTGGGTATGTGCCATGGATCACAATAGACCATCAGTTCATTTATCTGAATTTCACTAAGTGGTTGAAACAATGCCATTCTTCCCATCATGAAGTCCATTGGTTTCCAATGATACCTGGCAAATAGATGCGATGGTTTGTAGAGATGTTGTTTCTGGAAAAGTAGACACATACTGAAAAGCAAGTCTATGCTTGTACTCATCTAACGGATGCCAATTTTAAGCTGCTATGCAATTTAGGCTGCTTTCCTAAACATGAATGTATAAGACTATATTTTGTTATTATTTTTTGATTCAATGGGATTGAATTTTCAATTGTATTGTAAATACGCAACAAAAGCAGTATAATGTTTTATGTCCCACCCAAGTAGGCTTCTTGGATGAGAAGTGAAACGTCTTGAAAGAAAAACCAGAAAGTCCAGTTGCCTCTTGAAAAAGCACCTTTGGGAAATGGTATAGGATTTCTTGCTAGGGGGTTGGGCTAGAAGACCTCCAAGGTCCCTTCCAACTCCATTATTCTGTTATTCCAAGTTGTCTCCCGGACTGAACAATCCTGACTTGCGTTGTGAATAGTTCGTTATCATACCAGTGGCTGCGAGAGATGACTGATACGAGAAGCTCCTTTCAGACTAGTGAAAGAGGTTCCTACCTCTTCCCAGCCTCTTAACATGGCAAAGACCAGAGGTGGTTCCTACCAGTTTCGCACCAGTTCGGTAGAACCGGTTCATCAAATCTACCGAACCGGTTAGAAGATGTTCCACCAGTGGACCCGGGAAAGCAGGCCACACCTACAGAAGAGGTTCCAAAAATGTTTGAAACCCCCCCCCTCTCTCTCTCTCTCTCTCTCTCTCACACACACACACACAGGACTCACACATAGAGAGAAAGAGAAAGAGAAAAAAAGGAAGAAATAAATAAATAAATAAAATCCCCCTACTATTCAACATCTACATGAAACCGCTGGGAGAGATCATCCGCAGGCACGGGATTAGATACCATCAATATGCGGACGATACTCAATTGTATCTGTCCGCCCCGTGCCAACTCAATGAAGCGGTAGACGTGATGAGCCGGGGCCTTGAGGCCGTTATGGACTGGATGAGGGTTAACAAGCTTGTGCTCAACCCAGAAAGACCGAGTGGCTGTTGTGTTTCCCTCCCAAAGATTTGGCTACTATTCCACCACTCAGGCTGGGGGGTCAAATTTTATACCCCTCAGAGAGGGTTCGCAACTTGGGAGTCCTCCTGGATCCACAGCTGTCATTTGACCACCACTTGACGGCTGTGACCAGGGGGGCATTCGCCCAGGTTCGCCTGGTGCGCCAGTTGCGACCCTACCTGAATCGGGAGGCTCTCACAACAGTCACTCGGGCCCTTGTGACCTCTAGGCTGGAATACTGCAATGTGCTCTACATGGGGCTGCCCTTGAGGAGCATCCGGCGACTTCAGCTAGTGCAGAATGCAGCCGCGCGAGTGATCGCGGGTGCACCCCGATTCACCCGCATTACACCTATCCTCCGCGAGCTGCGCTGGCTACCTGTTGATCTCCGGATGCGCTTCAAGGTGCTATTAATCACCCATAAAGCCCTACATGGCAGTGGATCTGGATACTTGAGAGACCGCCTTCTGCCAATTACATCCCTGCGACCGATAAGATCCCATAGATTAGGCCTCCTCCGTATTCCATCGGCCAGCCAATGTCGGCTGGCAACTACAAGGAGGAGGGCCTTCTCAGCAGTAGCCCCGACCCTTTGGAACGAGCTCCCCGTGGAGATTCGTACCCTCTCCACCGTCCAAGCCTTCCGCATAGCCTTGAAGAACTGGCTCGCCCGTCAGGCCTGGGGATAGGATAGTTACCCCTCCCGAATGATGAATGTATGTTGCTTGCTATTTTATTACTTGTTTGTCCTAATGTCTGTATTTCCCCTTCCCAGTTTTTGTGTGAGCCGCCCTGAGTCCCCTCAGGGAAAAGGGCGGCCTACAAATTCTAATAAATTCTAATAAATTCTAAATTCTAAATTCTAATAAAAAAAGAAAAAAGAAAGAAAAAGTGAGAGAGAGATGAAAGAAAAAAAGGAAAAGGGACAGAGAGACAAAAGGATGGAGAGAGAGAGAGAGAGAGAGAGAGAGAGAGAGAGAGAGAGAGAGAGAGAGAGGGAGGGAGAGAAAACACATGGCCGGCAAGCCACTTCCACCAGGTCACATGGCTGGCAAGCCACTCCCACGACGGAGGCCACACTCATAGAGTAGGTTTGAAATTTTTTTGAAACCCACCACTGGCAAAGACCCACTGTGAAGACCTGCAGTGGGAAAGAGTCCAAATCATTTCTTCCAATAGCGGGAAAAAGCTGAGATAAACCATCACCTTCAGCTTTCACTTCTGTACTGCTTTGGTTTATACTCTGTGTAGAATCCTGTCAGCACACATTGATGGACTTCCAGGCAGATTGACTTCAGCAAAGCTACGTGTCAATTTGAAGCCACTTAAGCTGGAAGTCTTTGGGCCAATAATGGGATCCCCCCACCCCCAAGGTTTCTTATTCTTCACTTTCTGGCTGAAAGCAATTTGAGGTTATACAGTTTACTTCCCTGAATCAAACTGAATATCCTCCCCACCCCCCGAGAAATGAATGATGTTGCTATCATGGCCCGAATAGCTTTGTTAAAGCAAATCTATGTGACTTCAAACTGGCCTATTTTGCATGCTTGATTTACCAGGTTAACTCCTGTCATTTTTGACTAAAAGAATCAACTTGAAGGGAATGGAAAAATGAGAAACCTCTGCTTAAGTCCCTGCTCATATAAATTTGTCTTCCATAATCTTCCATCACATGGAGAATTAAACTTTAGTGACAGAGCACATTCTTTGCCATATAGTCCTGGGAGGAACTGCACAATTGATGAAGTGCCAGATTGCAGAAGGAAGAAGGAATTTGAACTACCTCCTTTCTCTTTCTAAAAACAAAAAAAGGAAGGAATGCCACAACGGCCCACTTACATGTAAAACTCAGAGGATTATTCACTCAGCAACTAACACCAAGAAAAGGTTAGCGGTCCAAATCAGAGGGATGCTGGGGAAAGGATGCAAACCACACCCACTTTTAGACAGGTGTGCAATTCATCTACAAAAGGGTCTGGTTCACAATGCTCTGTTCTGAACTAGGCTTCCCACAAACCATGAAGCAGACTCCTTGTCCCGACAAAAAACCCTTTTTATTAAGTTACTGTGAATTCCTCTCATTCACATCCAGCAAAGGGTGAATTTACAGTCACAGACCTTATCTGGCTCGGAGAGCTGCCAGGTCAATATCTTCAAAACTTGGCAAGGAATCTCAGAGAGTCACGAACCAGTTACGTGAAGTAAATTGTCTCCTGCAAACTCCACTCCCCTTTCGCTCCTCTTTTATTCCCTGTGGGAGGGACATTTACTGTGCCTTACTCCCAAGTCAACCCTTGTTCCTTAGCTGTTTCCTTCATCTGGCAACTCCATATGCACACTGGGAACAGGCTCCAGCTGTTTGTCTGCCTCTGCCTCACTGATGTCTGACTCTGAAGGTCGCCGATAAATGTCACACAGCCATGGCCCCATCTCTGCCTCCAACACAAAGCCCTCATTTGAGCTTTCCCCAGACTCCAGGACTGGCCCATTTTCCTCCCCAACCTCTTCACTATCTGAATCTGCTGCCAGCTCTGCTGGTGGGCCACAACATGCTCCACTACCATTGTGCCGATTTTGATGGCCCACTATGCAAATACTGTTGAAAAAAATGTAACAAGTTCATGTGTTTGGAAAAAGGATACACACACTAGGGTAAGGGACATGGGCCACTAGTAATCAGTTAACTCAGTGTTTCTCAACCTTGGCGACTTTAAGTCCTATGGACTTCAACTCCCAGAATCCCCCAGCCAGCATAGCTGGCTGGGGAATTCTGGGAGTTGAAGTCCACAGGACTTAAAGTCGCCAAGGTTGAGAAACACTGAGTTAAACAAAACAAAAATTCAGAATCTGCTTTCTTTATCATCCAACAAAGACAATAGAAAAGGGAGCCACAATATGTTCTTGGTTGTCTTCATTATGTTTGATGGATTCGATGTGCAGTTGCCTCGATTTGCAACCATTCATTTAGTGACCGTTCAAAATGACAACAGCACTGAAAAAGGGACTTATGAACATTTTTTCACACTTATGACCACTGCAATATCCCCATGGTCATATGATCAAAATTCAGGTGCTGGGCAACTGACTCATATTTATGATGATTTCAGTGCCTTGGGGTCATACGATCAGCTTCTGTGACCTTCTGACAAGCGAAAGTCAATGGGGAAACCAGATTCGCTTAACAACTGTGTCACTATCCTAACTTAACAACTGTGGCAAGAAAGGTCACAAAAATGGAATAAAACCAGGGGTGAAATGCTACCGGTTTAGATTGGTTCGCCCGAACCAATAGTAAAAAATGCTACCGGTTCACCCGAACTGGTAGTTAAAAAATGCTACTGGTTTGGGCGAACCCGTATTTCCAACGATCAGCTGTGACACGGGATTTATATTAGCTAAAATCCTGTGGATTCCCCACCTGCTGTTCTACTTACCTTTGCAGGCATGCTAGGTAGCAGGCTCCGCCCACCCGCCCAGATGTCATCACATCATTTTTTTACACTCTGCGCATGCAGGGTCCTGCGCCCGCGCAGAGGTGGCACTTGCACTCACATTTGCGAACCGGTAGCGAAAGTAAGTTGATTTCACCCCTGGATAAAACTCACTTAGTAAATGTTTCACTTAGCAAGAGAAATTTTGGGCTCAATTGTGGTCGTAAGTCGAGGATGACCTGTACTATGGTCCCATTTCAGCATTAAAAAAATTCCACTTGAAATTAAAACCACACACAGTTTCTGCTCTGCCTGCTCAAACTAAAACTCTGGATTCCTAGAATTTTTAATCTTCCTTGACATGAATAATATGTCTACCTACTGCAATGACCCGACGGATCCTTGACGAGCAGAATGGCTCTAGGAGATATTTGAGAAGTACCAAAGGTGATTCTTTTAAAATGTCACTTCAAACTAAGGACTATATTTATAGCCCACGATAAATATTTGTAATTTCAATGTGTTGCTTTCCAGAAAAATGTATTTCACGGCTTTTTCTATTTGAAGAAGTCTTTCTTTGAAAACACCGTTTCCTTCTCAGAACAAGTTGTAGATGTTGTGGCATTTGCTCTGGCCAAATGATTTCCATAAAGAAAGCAGGATGCAACAAAAGGGAATGTGTATATCAAGATTAATGCATCTAACATTTTGGTGTACAGTAAATAACTGCCATTCTGTAGACTTTTAAGTTATTGGAAAGAAAATCTCTGTTAAGAAGAACACACAACAAATTTAAATTACCTGTTCAGTATGGGTAATCTGCTTTCCTGTGATTTTTTTTTTAAATGTAGCTATGTAACCATTTTTCCTGGCCTTATTGATTTTGCGTGTCATTTTGTACAGTGATATAATGCAGCTGAGTACATGGGCCCACACACATACATGCGCAGAAAGGAGCAAAAGCTGGCATCGTTTGTCATCTTGAACCACAGTCTCTGCTTTTAGTGTGCAGGATTTCAAGGGGAGTGATATTTTCAATCTAAATGCCAAGCATGACGGCAATAGAAAGAGACAGATCAGGGAGAGAGAAAGGTATTTGCTCCAAATACCAAAGGTTTAAGTTGTAAAAGTGGGGTATGACCTTTACTTCCTTGCATTGTTCACTTGCACACACTATAATGGACTATAAATAACAAATAGTTTATGTAAAGTTATAACTCTTGATTGGTCCAACGAGCAGATTGGCTTGTTTCTGTTCTGCATCTCAAGAATGGTCAAAACTACACAGAGATCATTTTCAGATGAAGTAAAGCTGTCCTTTGTTTAACTCTTTAGTGGGTAACAAGGGAAGCAGGAAGGAAAGAATATGATGAGGACAATTAGAAATAAGATGGATGGATTTAGTTATAGTGGTGAGTGGAAGATCTGAAACACCAGATATGGAATAGAGCTTCATGGAGAAAATCTATCTATGTGGTCACTAGGAGTAAAAAGGAGGCTAGATGAATCAAAAGTTGGAACTAAGATTGCCGGGAGAAATATAAACAATCTCAGATATGCAGATGATACCACTCTAAGGGCAGAAAACGAAGAGGAGCTAAAGAGCCTCTTGATGCGGATGGAGAAGAGAGTGCAAAAGTTGACTTGAAACTCAACATTAAGAAATCTAAGATCTTGGCATCTGACCCTCTCAATTACTGGCAAATAGATGGGGAAGAAATGGAGATAGTGACAGATTTTATTTTTCTGGGCTCCAAGATCACTGCAGATGGGGACTGCAGCCAAGAAATTAAAAGATGCTTGCTCCTGGGTAGGAAAGCTATGGCAAATCTAGACAGCATACTAAAAAGCAGAGACATCACCCAGCCAACAAAAGTGTGTATAGTCAAGGCTATGATTTTTCCAGTTGCAATGTATGGCTGTGAAAATTGGACCATAAGAAAGACTGAGCGCCAAAGAATTGAAACCTTTGAACTATGGTGCTGGAGAAGACTCCTGCGAGACCCTTGGACTACAAGGGAATCAAACTGATCAGTCCTAGAGGAGATCAACCCTGATTGCTCTTTAGACGCCTAGATCCTGAATACTTTGGCCACCTACTTTGGTCACTGGAGAAGAGCCTAATGCTGGGAAAGATTGAGAGCAAAAGAAGAAGGGACAACAGAGAATGAGGGGGCTGGATGGAGTCACTGAAGCAGTAGGCATGAGCTTGAATGGACTCCAGAGGATGGTAGAGAACAGGGTTGGACACAACTTTACAACTAACAACAAAAAGGAGTAAAAAATGAGTTGATAGAACATAATCAAGAAAAGCTGAGTAGAAAAGGTGGATCCTTTGAGACCTATTTTTAATGATGCTCTTTCCTCAAAAGGTAACGTCTCCCTTGAGAAGAGTTTGATTTCTAGTGATAAGTTACATCTATGTAGCTTTTGTGCTAACAGTATGGAATTATTATTACTTGTTCTGGGATTTTTTTATTCCACAGACTAACCTGAGATTTCTTGCTTGTTTCTTATCTAGCTAATAACTATTAACATTGTTTAAGCATTACCCTGTTTAGTATTTCTGAGCATGGATGAAATGAGCTGGGTGCTATGATTCACTTAAAATCAATTGAACTATTAGTTGATTATTGGTAGAAGGGGATTCAATGAGTGGGATTAAACAGATACACTTTGAATTTATTTTAATGTTTTGATATTGTAGGTTCTGCTGATTTATGTAAATAACAGGATGATTACACTGATATTGTATTACACATTTTAAGTAGCATGAAATAAAGTGTTTCTTGTTTGTTATTAAGGGGCAAATTTGAAGTATCATCAGTGATTTGTCAGTGGCTTCTTGAAAGTTTTTTATTATGCTAAAACACTTTTAACAAGAAATACTTTATTCCATTCTTCCTGAAATCTGAGTAAGATGGCTAATATGTTCATTTACTATTTTTATATGTGTCGCCAGAGTCTGGAATTGTGCATAAGTTAGGAAAGAGGTTTTTTAAAAAAAACAATTGCATAATGTTTTTTTTTAAAAAAATCTGAATTGGTTCCCTAGATTTGTAATTTGCTGTGCTTGGAATGCTGACCTTTATAAAAAGAGAAAATGGAAAAAGGATAGAATAAGGTATATAATTAAATAATGTGAAATCATTTTTCTTTATAAAATAGGCTCTATTTTTTAAAAAAAGCAACTTTCTTTAAATGATTAATTCTGTATTTGTTTGATGCTGTTGGTATCTTTTTCAACATCAATAATGATAATGTCTCTTTTCATTTGTAATATACTTCTTTTGTTGATATAATTTACTGCCTAATTTTATGTACTTACTTTTGGTAATTTTTCTGCATGGAAAAATTGTCCTAAATAATAACAACACTACAGAAAAGCAACAGACCATATCCCAAAAAGAAAAGAAAAACAAGAAAACAAGTGTAATCCCTTTACACTTGTGACAAAATGAAACTTTATGTAAATCTGATCTGGACTTGAACAATTGCCACTGTATGCATCTGCTAGACTTCTGATTTTGTCCCCCAACCCTATGGCTATATATTTAACTGTGTTGTTTTAATTCACCATTTTAATATGAGTTATAATGAAGGATAACAGAATAACAGAGTTGGAAGTGCCTTTAGAGGTATTCTAATCCAACCCTCTGCTCACATAGGAAACCTATACCCTTCTAGTTTCAGACAAATGGTTGTCCAATCTCTTCTTAAAAACTTCCAGTGTTGGAGCACCCACAATTTCTGGAGGCAGGTCATTTCACTGCTTAAATGTCCTAGATACCAGGAAATTTCTCCTTAGTTCTAGGTTGCTTCTCTCCTTGATTAGTTTCCATCCTTTGCTTCTTGTTCTGCCTTCAGGTACTTTGGAGAATAGTTTGACCCCCTCTTCTTTGTGGCAATCCCTGGGATATTGGAACACTGCTATCATGTCTCCCCTACTCCTTCTTTTCATTAAACTAGACATACCCAGTTCCTGCAACCGTTCTTCATATGTTTCATCCTCCAGTCCCCTAATCATCTTTGTTGCTCTTCTCTGCACTCTTTCTAGAGTCTCAACATCTTTTTTACATTGTGGTGACCAAAACCAAGTGCAATAGTGGTGGGTTCCAGGAGGCACGCCCTGGTACGGGAGTACCAGTGGCAGCTGGGAGCAGCGGCCACCGTACCGGAATGGTGTTTTGGAGGGTCCGCCCACCTGCTTGTGTTCCTTACCTGTATTTAAGCCAACCGCATGCTCGCGCAGGGTACAATGCCTGCATGACCTCTGCCAAGCAGCTGGAGCATCGCAGGGCGGTGGTTGCCCATGTGTATGCAGCATGTGTGCCCGAGATGGACGCCTGGCCCTGTCGCAGCGTACCAGTTGTGACAGGATGCGGAACTCACCACTGGGTTGGGTCTTCTCAAATATGATGATGATGATGATTATGATGATGATGATGATGATGGTGGTGGTGGCCATTTACAAATATTTACTATAATTACATAAAAATAACAACATGACTTACGTGTTTGCTTCATCTGCTTTCCAAGCATTAAAGTCCAACTTCAAAACCACAGCTTTACCTTTTATGATTTTTGGCTTGGGCAGGCCTTTAAATTAGAGACACGATCAAATAAAATACTGTCTATTGTAAAGCAGGATACATGCCCACATATTCAGGGATAAATATTCTGACTGAGACCTGGGAGTTTAAATGGAATGAGATAAATGGAACATAAGCTTGTGAAACTATAGAAGTGGCTTTGTAAGGAATGTGATACAGGATTAGTGATGGCACTATCTGCTTTAAAAGTCTGTTTGCTGCCTTCTGTGCCTTTTTATCTATTTTCAAATAACTTGTAATATTGCAAAGGCCAGGTTTTTCATTACGGGGAAATAGACCTATAAAAATGCTACTTCTTTTGAGGGAAAAGGTGAATCTCTCTTTTTTGGGTGGGGGGTAATAATTCTGTAGATTTATAAAAAGGTAGTAACCAACCAGTTTTGCTGTATTTAAAAGAATTAGCTGGGAATCAAATTGTCTATGAAATATAACTTCATGTTTTGAATCAATTAATTTTCTAAATTGTTTAGGAAAGAAGAGAATTTTGCACATTAGGGAACGCTCTGCTGTTCCTGGCTCCAGATGCCATTTGATCAGGAGTGGGTTCCTGACGGTTTTACTACCGGTTTGCAACCCCTGAACACTTGCGCTGTTCAATGTAAATTGTTTTTTTGTCCATGTGCAGAACAATTTACAGTGAACTTCGCACGTGCAGTCACTAAAAATCAAAATGGCGGTGCCCTAGCAGCGGCTAGGAAACTGGTTCGGTGGCGTGGCAGGCCTGGGTCACTGCCAGTGTGACCGAGGCCTAATTCCACTACTGGTTCAGCTGAACCAGGCCGAACTGGGAGCAACCGGGAGCATTAGATGTGTTGTTGCTCCTGCCAGCTATCTTAGTCAGTTGGAGTCAGCAAACCACTGGAAAGCATTTTCGCTCGCATGGTGCCATGTGCTTCTATTGGCCACCCTGTATGGCAATTATAAAAGGATACTATTGGTGGGAAGAATCTGTTCCTGTGGCTCAGAGAGGTGGAGATTGTAGGTCACATGTTCCTTAGATGCTCCTTTTACACAGAGATTAGGAAGAAACATATTCTGCCAATAGCTGCTAGGTATCCTGGCTGTTTCGACACTAGTGACTGCTTAAGGATGAACAGTCCATAACTATAGCGCAGGTGGCTAGATTCTGAGCACTGGGGATTCGTTGCAAACATGTGTTTTTTCCACCATGGTTATGTTATATAACAAATGTGGCAAACCCTTTGCACTACTTAGTCCTTTCCCTTTTAGCGTTGAACCTACAACGGGCCACACAATTTATAGATTGTAATTTTACTATAGGTAGACCATGTATAATTGACAGGCTGGATATTATTATAGATTTTACTGGTTATTTATTATGTAATACTAGAATTTTTAATTGTATATTTACTGAGCATTTTTATTTGTTCTGGTCTCTGGTCTAAGACTGTAATAAATTGATTGATTGATTGATTGATTGATTGATTTTGCACATGTCACAACCCAAAATGGAAAAGTATGGAAGAAGATCCGGAGCATTAAAAAAATAGAGCATTTATTACAAATAAATAATGATTAAGTTTAAGTATACGGTAAAACTCAGATAAGGGTGGATTTTCATTCTCCAGGCTTGTGGGTTGTTTCCAAACTTTTTGTTACCAGAGTAAGTAACATCTTCAGTGTAGCTTAGGGGACTCCCCTAAACTCCACTGAAGATGTTATCTAGCATGGTAATGAAACGTTCAGAAACCAATCCATAAGCTCAGAGAACCCTCATCCTACACCGAAACTACAGATATTTGTCATCATTGCAAAACTCAGATACTTGAAATTCACTATTGGAGTAGCCAGATTTTCTTAGCAATTCACTTTTCTTCTTCAATTCATTCTTTGACCCCAGCATAGGTTTTTTTCCCCCTGATTAAGTGTCATGAAGCGATGGCACTACTTGGATACATTTGGAGGTCATTTAGATAGTGACCTCTTGGATATATATTCTCTCCAGAATCATCTATTCACAATGATCTGTTTTCACCTTGGCTTAGTCACATGAAGCAGAAATGAAACTTTCAATATATATAAATACATAAATAAATAACCTGTATGTTCTAAAATTTCTACCTTCAGCTTATAACTAAAACAAAACAAAAAATAAAACAGTGTTGCAACAAAAAATATAGGAAAATATATCCCTTAAATAATTCACGGAGTTGTATCAAACCATCTCAAAAAGAAAAGCAACATGAACATATTCCAGAAAGGCAGAAGTGAAATTTTTCGAATGAGATAACAAGATTTTTATTTATTTTAATGCCTTAATTTTTCCCTAGGATCCATTATAAATATACCTCACATATGTAGTCACATCAAAATGAAATTAAATTCAATTAAAACATCTTTGGCTAGTAGGAATATTAAATTATCAGACCCCCTGCAGTTTAAAACTAAATAACAAGAGATTTTGTGGCATCAAAGAGATCTTTTGCTATGAGCTTTGTTAAGTGTCTGTGAATAGGAATTACAAAAAAATGTTGCCCTTTTGCTAGTGCATTCAGGTGATTCAAAGGAGAGGACAATAAACCTTGATGCAATGCAATTATGGTTTCATTTGATGCCACATCACTCTTGACATTCATAGATCCAGAACTAGCAAAATAATCAGTTGCACCACTACTATACAACACACAGCACAACCTACATAAACCAAAACACTAAGACTGAAATACTCAGAATCACAGACTTCATCAACCTTTGTGTCACTGCCTATTTTCAGTGTGATGGACAAATACTCCCAAAATACAGCTCCCCTCCCCACCCAAGAAAATCAGAAGAATATTCATGGGATCACATCTCTCAGGATTCACAATAGAGACCATGATACAATGACTAGAACCTATTGGCCTCCCAGATATACAACCAAAAGTATGGATCCATTATGTAGTTGACTACTTAATGATAATTTTAAAAAAGGAGCAACTAGAAGACACACCAGAAACACATTTTTGAGGGAATACAATTCACAAGGGAAGAAAAAAAATAACAACTGTCTTCCTTGAATAGCCTCCTCAGCAGAGGAAACAATGACAAATTAGAAAACCAAGCCTATCTGAAAACAACTCACACTTAACTAACTGGTCTACTACCGAAGTAACAAAACAACCTCCTTCAAGAGAAGCTGTGTAAGAACATTAGTCAGATAAGCAGAAACTGATTGTTGTAACCTGGAATGTCAGAAAGAGGAAACAGTTCATCCATACAACTTCTTCCGACATTCCAAAATTGCTATACAGACATCTTTATCCTGAAGTTCCTGATCACATTACCTGCTATAGCACAACCAATACAAGTTATTGAAAGGATAACACTCCCAACATCAAAAATATATCAGAAAAAAAACCCCAACAGACTATTAAAGCCACACAGTATTACCATAGAACACAAACCAAGTAAAGCCCTCTAAAACATCTTAAGTAAATCAAAAGACCCAGTAGGCCAAGAAGAAAAAAGCAGGAGTCATCTACAACATATGTATGCATACAATCACTATGCATTTTGGCACAAGACTAGCAAAGCACACCAAATAAATACCAGCTAACAGTCAAAAGAACAAGATGAAAAATCCTTAACCTTCCAAAATGGACAAAGTTAACCACAGTTTCAACTGGGAAATTATCATTTTCGATCAAGCCAAACCTAAACACGTTAGGGAATTCCAGGAATCTTGGCATTCATTGAAATCAGCAATAGCAAGGTTCCAATAGCCACATAGAGATAAATGCACCATTCAAAAGATGCAAGAAAAAAAGCGTGGGAAGGAAACACAGATTTTAAGATGTTTTGAGGGAATTGCTGAGGCTCTAACTTGAGACTCAGATCCTTGTTTCTGGTTGCCAAATCCTGCTTTACAGATAAGGTTGCCAAGATCCCAAGTTCCATTACTGTTCAGTTTATTACTCTTTGGACATTAATTGTTGCATTAAAACTACACTTTTTTATATCGATACAAATAGCACTTGGACTTATATACCATTTCATAGTGCTTTACAGCAATCTCTAAGCAGTTCACAGTATATCATGTGTCAGTATATTGTCCCCAACAATCTGGGCCATCATTTTACCAATCTTGGAAGGATAGAAAGCTGAGTCCACCTTGGACAGGTAAGAATGAAACTGCTAACAGTGAGTTGAATTAACCTGCAATACTGCATTTTAACCACTATGCCACCACGGCTCTTGTAAGTGTTTCATTGAGGTTTTTTTCTTTCCCATTTAGTGCTACACTTCAGTATGTCTAAAACAGAAGTAAATTTAGTAGAAATAATAAACAGTTCTCAAGAAAGTTTCTGTGGCCGCCATTTCAGCTTTACTCATGGAGGCCTGATGAAATAGCATGGGTTTGCAAAGGAAAGGAGTGATTGCTATACATGAATATATCATAAGTAGCTATCAATATCCAGCTCAAGAATCCAAATAAAACTCCAGGTTTCCATTTCTGAAAATTTTACTGTTCCATTTCTGAAAATCTTACTCTTTATTGAATACACTGTATGATAATAAGCAAAACTACCAGTAACTGAGATTCCCAGACACCATTTCATAGACTTAAACAATAATTTCCCCAGCCAAACCCCCTAACCTCTTACGTAGTCCATGTAGACAAGTTTAGTTTATTATAGGAACCGTCTGCTTCAATTCCACACCTCCTACAATGTCCTTGAAAAGGTTTCAGGCTGTCTCAGTCTTCAGTGGAATCATTAAGGTTTCATTTCTCCATCTAATTCTAACCCATTCTAAAGCAACACCTCCTTCTCCTTACTCTAATGGTAAGTTTAAAAGACGAGGCACGTAGTTTCCAAGTTTCATAATTGGCAGCAGCTTCATGAAGAACACTAATTCATACAAAAACACTGATAGGTTTCCAGATATTGGTGCCTCCTTCGGCTTGTTTCCAGCTATTTCAGCCTTTAATGGCAGGAAATATTTATGCAACTTTCAGTTGCCGATATTTGGTCCTAGAAAAACATGACAGTCCTTTTATGCTAGGTTTTCTAGCATTCAGACATGTTCAGGACAAATCATTTTCCATTAATGTCAATGTTACACTTGCAAGTCTTCTTTTCCGGAATGGTGGCTTCAAAGCTGCTTGGTCATATCAAGGTCAATGTTTTACTCCTTCTCTAGACTAATTCTCATTTCAGAACTGGTATCCTCTTCACAAAGCCACATCTGGAACCTGACCAGTATGAGCAGTTAAAAAAAACTGTAAATGAGACAGAGCTGGCTCAAATCATAGGCCTGATTCTCTAAATACTAAGATTTTTTTTAATAGAGGGACAAGATGTGTTTTTGTTTTTGAAATCCTTTGAGGGACATCAACCAGATATAATTAAGCAGCTGAAAAGCTATTTTTAATTTGTCACTGAGTAGTATGCTTATCTTAGGGAAAAAAATAATAGTCCTAATTCCCATTAGGATTTCTTATGAATGTTAATATATTGTGCTATCATCTGCTATGGTTAGACATGAAGCAGAATCTTTATCCAGTATCTAGGTAAGGAAAATAGCATTTGAATATGTAATTCATGTTAAGAAGTGAATAAACCATGGAAATAAGCATTTCTAAAAATTCCTTTTATTTCAGTCCTAATTCTTGACACATATTTCACTGTTTACATTTCCCTAGTTACTGCCTGTCCTGGTTGTAGCTAATTAACCATTCTATTGAATTAATTAAAACTTACTTTTCAACAATGACACTTAAATTAATATGCTTTAAACACTCAACTGACATCTTGCAACCTTTATTGTTCCTCCTATTCACACTAGTCTTCTTGTCAGTACTTATTTTTCAAAGCTCCTTTTCATTCATTTGTCCCCTGCTTGCAAATAAGTTTTACATAAAGTGTGTCTATCTTTCCTATAAAAATCATAAAAACTGATCTATCTATCTCCCTTCCACCCACCCACCCTCCCTCCCTTCCTTCCTTTTCTTCCTTCCTTCCTCTTTAACTGAATAGATAAATGCCAATTGAAAAAATTCTACCCATGTACTTACAGTATATCATATAAAGCATTTGATAGTAACCTGTTATTATTTCTTAGGATTATTCCAAATGTCCTCTCTTGCCTCTGTTTTGGATCTGCTTATATTAAGACATTTCAGAATATTCAGATTTTCATCTCCAACTCCAGCTCTTCAGATGAAACTCCAATTGCAACTTTCTCCACTGTCTCCATGACTCCTCCGCTTTACAACACATTTTTTTTACATTTTTCTAATACTTAATTGATCTTTACTTTGGACATATTATGCATATTATGAGCCGAGGTGGTGGAGTGGTTAGGGTGCAGTACTGCAGGCCACTTCAGCTGACTGTTATCTGCAGTTCAGCGGTTCTAATCTCATTGGCTCAAGGTTGACTCAGCGTTCCATCCTTCCGAAGTGGGTGAAATGAGGACCCAAACTGTGGGGGCGATATGCTGACTCTGTAAACCGCTTAGAGAGGGCTGAAAGCCCTATGAAGCGGTATATAAGTCTAACTGCTATTGCTATTGCTAAATATCTAGGTCTCTGGAGAAGACTCTAATGCTGGAAAACTGGAAGGAAATAATAGAAGGCAACCATCATTAAGGTGGATGGACTTAGTTATAATAACAATGTGTATCATATTGGGAGAGCTGAAAAAAACCAGGTTTGGGTCAGATCATCAAGGAGCAAATCTATGTATATGATCACTAAGAGCCAATACTGACTTGACACATGATCAGTAAATCCATCCATCACTCAGTTGTCTTAGATTAGGGATGTCAAACTCATGAGCTGCGGGCCGGATCTGGTGCACAGGATGCTTAGATCTGACCCAATGGGCCAACCTGGAAACAGTGAAGGACCGGCTCGCAGTGCCTCCGGCAGTGAAAACAAAGCAGGAGGCCCTCACGGCTGAAAATGGAGCTTGGGAGCCCATTTTCGCTGGCAGAGCGCTTGGGCCACCACAGGTGCCACTGGCACGAGTGACGTCGAGCTGTCCATGTCCACCCTGGCCATGCCTATCCCAGCCCATCAAGGTCAAACACAGCCCTGATGTGGCCCTCAATGAAATAGAGTTTGACACCCCTGTCTTAGATATAGTTCACCTCACACGGTTGGTCCAAGGCCAGCTGATTGTCTGTAACTTGATGAGCCTTAAAAAGAACAAAAGATAATAGAAAATTTCCTTCCTGAGGTCCTATCTTCCTATCAGAACATATTGTCTCAGTGAGAAACTTGGCATAGCAGGAATCTGTTTTTTTTCCCTTTATTCAAAGTTGTTCTTTTAGGAGTCACTAGATTTCTTTCACTACAAATCCTAAGATTAGCATATATTAGAAATATACTTTTATCGTATATTTCATTGAGTCTGAAAATTTTATGTGATTCTTATATGGTATGTTTACATCCCTTTTCTGTTTAAAGAGGGTTTTCTCCTTTGTAAGAAAGTTTGATGGAACATCCAAAATAACCCAATTATATTATAGGGATTTTTTTTAAAAAAAAGTAAAGTGAAAAAAATATTCAGCGGTTGGTGTGCTGTCACAAATTTCTGAAAATCCAGAACTACAACTTTAAGACCACTTTGCAAATAATATGCAATTAGAGTTATAGCTATCAGGCTAACATTATTTTCCTGTGCAGTATGGATGTGGTTTTTAGTGACTTTTCCTTATAGTGAGCCTTGAGCTTCACATTTCTTCAAAAAGCATGTTTTAAAACAAGCCGCAATTTGCACTTCCTTCTTCAAGAAAAATGTGACAGACAGCCCTACTTAGGCTGCAATTTGAGAGGGTCTGTTTCCAGTACATTACCTTAAGTCATTTCAAAGTACAAAGTGACAGAAGTCAAATTAATCCAATGTATGCTGAAAGAAAGGACCTATTATACATCTGAACGTAATACACAAAAATGGGTGTATTTTTTAATATAATATTAATCTTTAGTATGTCTGTTCATTCACTGACATATTCAATACAAAACAATGATGGTGCAAAATAGAATCATTGCTCTGTGTCAATACACCTTCCAGTAGACTAAGGAAAACTATGATGATTTAAAGTAAATGGGTAAAAAGAACAGAAAACAGAGAACCTTTTAAGTGTGAAACTGGCCATTTTGCAGGATCCAATCTGGGTCTTCTGAGCTTTTGATCTTGTGCTGGATCTATCCTCAGGGAACTTCTCTGTAGCAGGGTGTGCTAGAAGTTTCCTGAGGTTGGGCTCCAGCATGAGTCCAAAATTTTAGAAGACTAAACCTCTGGTCCTGGTGATGACCCAGATTGGAGCCAAGGTGGCGCAGTGGTTAAATGCAGCACTGCAGGCTACTGCTAGATCAGCAGTTCAGCGGTTCAAATCTCACCGGCTCAGGGTTGACTCAGCCTTCCATCCTTCCAAGGTGGGTAAAATGAGGACCCAGATTGTTGGGGGCAATATGCTGTCTCTCTGTAAACCGCTTAGAGAGGGCTGAAAGCCCTATGAAGCGGTATATAAGTCTACTGCTATTGGATTCCTGCAAAATTATCCTGGGACATACTGTACTTTTTGGAGCTCCGAAGTATAAGACGCACCTAGCTTTTGGGGAGGAAAACAAGGGAAAAATATCTGCCTCCCAGCAATTTGCCTTCTTGCAACAAACAGCGAACAGTATGGAAAATATTCATTGTTTGCAGTGTTATATTTCAGATTACACTTGTACAGATGTTGTTAAAATTGATGTACTTTCTGGAAGTATAGTTATTCTCTGTTATTTAAAAGAATAGCATTTTTTAAAACAATAACACTGGGCCACTTCAGATCAAGCATTTATTTTAAAAAGCTTCTTCATTTTGTTAAGTTGTCTAGAATAATAATAAAGCAGTCTTTAAAAAAGAAGTCTAATAATTTTAACATTCTATAGGCATTTATAGTTGTTGACTTACTTCCTTGCAGCAAACAGCTTGATTAGCACAAGAAAAAATATATCTGCCTGAGGCGTTGTCCTAGCAGCTGGCCAGCATGCATGACTTTAGCCTTTTTTAAGGCCATTTTTAGTTCTCCCCAGTCTCCAGAGGCTTTATAGGAGCCTGGGAGGGCAAAAACAGCCTCCCCCACCCCCTGGAGGCCCTCCGGAGGCTTCAGGAGCTTCCCTAAAGCCTCCGGAGCACAAAAATTGGCCCTACGGGCAAACCAGAAGTTCAGGAATGGACTTCCGGTTTGCTCGTATGGTCGTTTTTCGTCCTCTGGAGCCTTCAGGAAAGCCTCTGGAAGGCTTAAACTGGCCCTACGAGCAAACCGGAAGTCCGTCCCAAACTTTCGGTTTGCCCATAGGGCTGTTTTTTTGCACTCCGGAGGCTTCGGGGAAGCTCCTGAAGCCTCCAGAGGGCCTGGGGGGGGGAAGGGGAGGTTGTTTTTGCCCTCCTCAGGCTTCTATAAAGCCTCTGGAGCCTGGGGAGGGTGAAAAAACCATGCAAAAAATGGGAGGAACACCTGTCATATGCGCATGCATGCTGGGGTGGTGGTGTCGCACATTGCATTCTGAGTATGGCATGCCCACGCATGACCCCCTGTGCTCCCCCCACTTATGGCAAGCGAACCAAAAAAGGTTCGCCATAACTGCTATAGCCTATTGAAACCTCTGCAAGCCCCCATTTGCTGCAAAGAGGTAAATTGCTGGGAGGCAGAGGCCAAAGGGTTGGGGCCGGTGGGTTGGTGGGGCTACATTCAGTGTATAGGATGCACCCACATTTTCACCATCTATTAGGGGGGGGAGGTGTGTCCATCTTCAGGCTGGGTTTTGGGCTTAAAGCGTGGTCAAAGCTGCCATCTTTCTATAAATCTTGGTGGAGTTTGTGGAGTGCTGGCTTTGTTTCAGTAAGTGGAATGATTGGTTGTATGATTGTATCATGATTGGTAGATTGGTGCTGATTTTCTTTTATAGGAAGACAGCAGCTCCGAGCACACTTTAAGGCCAAAACCCAGCCTGAAGATGGTGAGTGAGACCTTGCCGAAACATTGCCAAGACAATCTCAATCTTACATGGAAAAAGACCCGAAAACAACAAGACCAGCATACCTAAACCCGTGAAAATCTATGAACACACACACACACACACACACACACACACACACTTCTTTGCACTCATGAATTCTTTCTAACTGATGTGCTATGGATATTTTAAAAAAGGTGAAGGAGTCCCTTCAGATTTTACTTTGCAAGACATTGCTGATTATAGAGCACAAGTGTCAAACATGCTGCATCATGTTGCCATCATGTGATGTTTCGCAGGGCTGGGGTAAGCATGACCTGCATGTGATACATCTGGCCTATGGGCCACAAGTTTGACACCCTTGTTATAGGGGGTGGTGTTCTTTTCCATTTCAAGATCATTGAGGCAGCTCTGTCCAAAGATATTTCCATGGCCGTGTGGTCAGCATGATGTCACGGAGCGCTGCTATCTTTCCACTTTAGTGGTACCTATTTATCTACTCACATTTGCATGCTTTCAAACTGCTAGGTTGGCAGGAGCAGGGGTGAGGGCAGGAGCTCACCCATCATATGCACTCAATTCTTGAATCCAAACTGCCAGCTTTCCAGTTGACAACCACTGAGCCACCACACCATCCCTATGGATATATTCTGTATTAAAAAAAAATGTCCTTCTAGACTTTCTTATTAATAAACCAAGCCCCAGAAGTGTTCATGACTCCACAAGGTTTATTGCAAATCAAAATTAAAACAAATTCATCTGACATCCACTCTGCTTAGATGACAAAATGATACATTTGAAGGGAAAAAGAAATGACTGAATGTGAAATGACCTGTTCACAAGAGGACTATGATGGCACTAGAGTTTAGGCAGTTGCAAATAGATTGCTTCTAATCCCTAGAAACTTTCTTTGTTTAATCTTCCTCCTATTTTCATGAATATTTGGTATCTAGGAGAATGGGAGAGAATGGAGGAAATTATTTGAGTGAAGAATTTGTGACAGGTTTAATTAAAATTAAAAGAGATAAAAAATATAAAAGGGGATCAAAAGTGAAATGTTGCAGCAACCTCTGAATCATAAACGCTACTAAGGATATTAAGAATCGTACTTCCAACTCAACTATCCTGAAGCTGTGAGAGACTTAATACCTCCTTCAATTACAGTGTTTTATGACTTATACTGAGTGACTTTGTCCAGTCTGGTGCTTACATAGGCACCAAAATGTCTGGGAGCATTCAGGAGAAAACAGTAAGCTAAACATTTCCATCAAGGTCAATGGCTCTAATCATTCCATCTGCCCAGGAGCTGAAAGTTTGTGGACTGCTCAGCAGAGATGGTTGTTGACTGTAGGCCAACAAAAACTAATCTTGTATCAACAAATGTAATCAGACACCCCATTGTGATAATGAATCCATCACACATTTCATTAGTTGAGAACATTGTTTTTTTTTTTCTTTTCTGTTTTTTTAGGGGAATAGTTTTCTTTTCTTCCAAAGTTTTAAGCATGTTACTTGATCTGTTGCTAACAATGGTTACCACACAGACTTCCTTTCCTCCCTTGGACTTTCACAGCCCCTCAAGCTGCCTACACATGTACATATAAAACATATTGCCTGAATATTCAGAAAAGGATGTGACATTTCTAAAACATAACATTTTGATAAGACTTTAGGGACTCCATGGGGATGGAAAATTGGGAATTTCTCGACAGAATTCTTATACATAAAATAAAAAAGTGGATTTAGAAATGGAGCGTGAAGCTTAGTATTCAATTTGTTAACACGTCCACAGCAATGCAATCCCTGTCCAATTGTACATTGCATGGATTGTGTTTTTTTTTTTAGTTTAATGTTGAAATTAAAGTAAACAAACAAATGAATTTTGGTCTGACTATAAGATTTCGGTTACTGACATATTGAATTGTATGTCTTTGATTCCCCCTACCCCCTATTATCCATGCTCTCAGCTTGTAGAGGGAGATAAGAAGAAAAAAAATGAATTGACAGAAGTCCCTAACTAAATTATAAGGAGATGGGAAATCCATATTTGCATCAATGTTATAGTTTTAATTGCAATATTAATTGCTGGACTATGCTTCATGTTGCTGCAATTATCCTGATGTATGTCCCTGAAATATCTACACCTTGATGAATACAGAAAAAATTGGACAGGCACATAGTAAAGTTGAAAAAAAATGTAAACATATTCCAAATAACTTTGGCATGCATTTGGTTGGGTTTAATTTAGACCACGTTTTAGGTTAGGTGAATTATACTGTGGTTCCAAGCTTAATAAAACAAACATAAATCAAAAACAAATATAAATCTCTCCAAGCTTCATTCCAATGTTGCTCTACATGACTTCTAGTTTACATCTTTTTCCACATTGTAAAATATTGGTCTAGAAGTATATCATATTAAGCCAAACTCAATGATCTTTTTCTTTTTTTAAAAAAGGAGAGAGCTGGTGGTTTAGTAAAATGAATCAATGCACTCCCATTATTTCACTTCCTCCAAAATAATGTGTTTGAAAAAATGGCAGTCCATTTCAGTCAGGTGATTTGTTGTGTTACTAATACAGTGGTGTTGCCTGATGACCTTTTCACAATCTTCAGAGCAGGGATGAAATCCAGCAGAATCCGCTACCGGTTCTGGAGAACCGGTAGTGGAAATTTTGAGTAGTGCAGACAACCAGCAAATGCCACCTCAGGCTGGCCCCAGAGTGGGGCGGAAATGGAGATTTTGCAGTATCTTTCCCCTGCCATGCCCACCAAGCCACACCACACCCACAGAAATGGTAGTAAAAATTTTGAATTTCACCATTGCTTCAGAGGGTCCAAACATCACATCTCTTTCAAAAGAATACTTTACATTTTGTACCTTTGGCTATCTAAATAGAAAGAAAAAGAAAAAGAGAAAAATGCTTTTCTCTCATATAGCCAGTTCAGTTACCAGAAACAGTGGGAATGGCTTATCAATTTTATAAAACATATCCAAGGGCCCAGAAGTGACATCTTCAATCTATGTGACTGCCAGAGACCTAGTTTCACTAATAAACTTGGGCGTTTGGTTATGCTTGGAGAACAGATAAGAGGATGCTTACAGATTCATGCCTTTAGAGGTAGTGCCAGATTAAAACTCTAAAGAGACAGATTAAGCTGCAAAGTCACAGTTCCCCAAAGACACTGAGGCCAAGTGTCCAGTTTTAAGCCCAAAGCCCATAAACCTCTTTGCAGCTCCCTGGCTGTTTTGCAGGGACTGGTTGAAAAACAAAAGTCTTGGTGTACAAAAGGGATTTTCAAAACCAGGCCAGATTTGAGCAAAGCTCTTCTTCATACATATAGACTTAAGGAAACAGAGATTTTTAAGGAATTTAAGGAGTTATGCAAACAGCAGAGGATTTCTTGGGAAAGGGTAATACTAAATAACAGATTAGCAATATAATTCAACACATGACCAGACACACACACACAGAGACACAGACACAGACACAGAATATAACACACACACACACCAGGGGTGGGTTCCTGCCAGTTCTAACCTCTTCTATAGAAGAGGTTCCACAAATCTACAGTGCTGTTTAGAACCGGTTCCAGCTCCCTCTCCCCACCTGTCAGCACATCATCAAGATGAAGAGCGAGAGAAGGAATTCTGGGAGTTGAAGTCCACAAGTCTTAAAGCTGAAAGATTTGAACACCCCTGGGTTTTTTTC
This sequence comes from Thamnophis elegans, assembly GCF_009769535.1. Lineage (NCBI taxonomy): Eukaryota > Metazoa > Chordata > Lepidosauria > Squamata > Natricidae > Thamnophis > Thamnophis elegans. The sequence goes on along the minus strand of NC_045549.1, from coordinate 19,755,158 downwards.
TAAAAGGTTAGGGGTGCAAGGGTCTTGTAACTTGACAGCTTTAAGACTTGCATGCTTCAAATGCCAGAGTTTCTGAGCCAACATTTTAGTTGTTAAGCAAGAGCGTTGTTAAGTGAGTTTCACCACATTTTACAAGTTGGTCATGCCCACCCAGTCACATGACTGCCAAGCCACTCCTACTCAGTCACATGGCTGGCAAGCCACTCCCACCTAGTCACATGGCCGGCAAGCCACCCCTACAAAGCAGGGCACACCTACAGAAGAGATTCTAAAAATTTTTGAAACCCACCACTGACTCTCTCTCTCTCTCTCTCTCACACACACACACACACACACACACACACACACACACACAGAATTTAACTTGAATCTGATTTCTTAGCATAAACGAGGTAGAAAGCATTGGACAACATACATATTTTCTCCAAAGTTTTCTAGCTCATTTATGCAGTAATATCCAAATTCTCATTGAATTAAAAATGTTTAAATGGCAGCATCTAAAGCAGTACATTATTTTTATTATTATTATTATTATTATTATTATTATTATTATTATTATTATTATTATCATCACCATCCACTTCTATTGGATAAGTTGTATTTAAAATTTATTTTTATTATTTGGCTGTGCTCTGAACTGGAAGTGTGAGAAAATAGATTGATTTCCTGGACCTCCCTCACATTCAGGCTGATGGCACTTAAAATCGCCAGCTGTTTTGGTCAGTGCTGTTTTTCAGCAAACTAAATTTGCAAACCAAGAAAATACTTGGATTGCAAAGAAATGGCTGCTTGGGCTGAGGAGCATAAATCTGACTTTCTGATTCAGGTGACACAGTAAAAAAAAGTACATTTATCTACATATCTTAGTTGATAGGTGACTGAAACAATATATAGCGGGGGTGTCAAACCAAAGGCCTGAGGGCCAGATCCAGCTCATGGAGTGCTTAGATCCAGCCCATGTGGCCACCCTGGAAAGAGCAAAGGATCGGCCTCTGGTGTCTCTGCCAATGAAATTGGGCTCCCAATCTCTGTTTTTAACTGGGATGGCCTCCTGAAACCCTCAGCCAGCAAAAATGCAGCTCAGGGGGGCTGCATGCGGCCCTCCCCAGCTCCACTTTCATTGGCAAAGGGTTGCAGGAGGCTACCCCAGCCAAAAACGGAAATTGGAAGCCCATTTTTACTGGCAGAGCATTTGGACCATCGTAGACACCCCAGACACAAGTGACGTCAAACTGGCCATGCTTACCCTGGCAATGCCGCCCCGACCCCCTGAGATCAAACACAACACGTCCTTCAATGAAATCGAGTTCAACACCCCTGATATATAGGATTGTAATGATGAGAAATCAGATTCAAGTTACAAATGTCTTGATAGTAAGACCAGTTTGACTGCAACCAATTTTCTATCAAGGGTGGACAACCGTCTGTCACAGATGATTTCATTTAGATTTTAGCAGGCTAGAAGTACTTGTGGGTCCAAAATGACTCTTCCAGCTCTATTGCTCTTGGATTTTAAGAAGAAAACAAAGGACACATATAGTTTGTAATATGTAACATGTCTCCATCAATATGCATCCAATTCATATAAATACTAGATTTTATAAAATTATGACTTGTTGCTCCTTGGCTTGTCCCTATTTTCTGCTTTTTTTTTTTTTGAAAATGTGAAAAATTAATAAGTCCTTGTGACTGTATATTCTTCATATGCAGAATAAAAATGAAGACTAAAAAAGGATTAAGCTCTCAAGTAAATAGTACAGAGACAAATTAAAAGGTCTTCATTTTGAAATTGAAATCAAATGTACTGTACAGGTTTAAGGCATGGCACGACAAAACCGCGGTCCACTAAAGCGCTCCCGATTAAAGCGCGTCGCTGACATCATCAGCAGCACGACAACAGCGACCGCGGAGAAAAAAGGGCGCTTTAAAAAGCGCTTTGAAAGCAAGCCGATTCACATTAAGGTAAGGGTTAGGTTTAGGGTTAGGTTTAGGGTTAGGTTAAGGGTTAGGGTTAGGTTTAGGGTTAGGTTAAGCGTTAGGGTTAGGTTTAGGGTTAGGTTAAGGGTTAGTGTTAGGTTTAGCGTTAGGTTAAGGGTTAGGTTTAGGGTTAGGTTTAGGGTTAGGTTAAGGGTTAGGTTTAGGGTTAGGTTTAGGGTTAGGTTTAGGATTAGGTTTCGGGGGGTTAGGTTTAGGTTTAGAGGTTAATTTTAGCTTTAGCGCTCACAGCGTGCTTTTTTTGTCGCGCTGTGATGACGTCAGGTACGCGGTTTCGTCGAGCGCGCTTTAGTCGAACGCGGTTTTGTGGTGGAACCGGTTTAAGGTACGTAGACAATATCTGACTTTCTAGTTGTGAAAAAATCTTTCAAAACAATAGTTTATTATAAGATAAGCAAAAAAGCATGGTAGTTTAAAACCAAGAAAAGCAAAATATTTATCTTATTCTTTGTTGGTCAGATCACTCTGTGAGTTTAAATTTATAAATCTGGAACAGCTTCAGAGAAGGACAATGTAGATAATCAGGGAAGTAGGATTGAAATGCAATGAAAAGAAATTGAAATCAATGGGCCATGGTAAGCCTTGACTAAGGATGACCACGGGAGAATTTTTGAAATACATGAAATAATCTCACACAGAAGAAGATCAGGACTGATTCTCCTTATTTCGATAACACTGGATCTGAAATAGCAACATCACTTAGATTTATATACTGCTTCATGATGCTTTATATCCCTCTCTACATGGTTTACAGAGCCAGCATATTGCCCCCAACAATCTGGATCCTCATTTTACTGACCTCGGAAGGGTGGAAGGCTGAGTAAATCTTGAGCCAGTCAGAATCGAACTTCTCACAGTTGGCAGAATTAGCCCTCAATATTACATTCTAACCACTGTGCCACCATGGCTAAATAAAGTACTTAGTTTATGGGATGACAAATTTTGATTGAATATTAGAAAATAATTCCTAGCAATAAGAGCAGTTTATACATGAACACAATTAGAGAAATATGGTGGCATCTTCTTCACTAGATAAGATCAAGAGGAAGCTAGATAGCTATCTCTCTGAGGAGCTTTAATTTGGTTTTTTGTATTGGGGAAGGTGGTGAAACACAATGAATTTAGTGATCTATCCAACTCTATGACTTGATGACTCTGTGTGTCAACCTGCAAAATGACTTCAGCTGAAGCCATTCTTTCTCATGCTTACTTCTTTTTTGTTTCTTGGTTGTCACTCATGGGGGGGGGATGGGGGAAACTTAGGAATTTGGTGCCTCAGCTGCTAGTCAAAACATCCAACAGCTGGCGTGTGAACCAAGGTCATGTCAATGGACACCTGTCAGAGCTGAGCGGGAACCTATGCCTGATCTGATTGGCCCATGTGACCTAAAAGACACAGGGGAGAGGAGAATCCTATTATTTCAACTATCCCTAAGTGCGGGAACTATTTAGAGCTAGCTTCACCTTTCTAATTGCCAACATGATGTACTCAATAAAGGACTTTCTGAATCTAACCCAAGTGTCAGAGTTCTGACTTCCCTGAGTTCATTGATCAGAACGATGACACCGTGAATAGATAGAAAGCCCCTTTAGACAGAAGGCTCTTTATATATTTATTGACAATTTAAAATAAGGTATCTTATATTATACTTGCAACAAAAAAATTGTATGCATATTTTAAAAGCTAAAGATATGTGTGAATAATAAGTACACTGTGAAATCACAGATATTTACAAAAAAACCACTAAAGGATCAATCATTAATAGATATGTGGTTTAAAAAAAATGGGAAAATCAATCTGCCATTCATTGAATCAAAGTTCTATGAGATAAAACCATCAAAGGGCAGGAATTCTACACAGAACCTTTTTGATAATAACTCTGCTGGTTGACCTTTTTCTTGTTCTACTTTTAATGAGCAGGAACAATTGCTTTGTATCATCAAAATTTTCCCAGGGCATATTTTGTCATTCACTTCTTTCAATCCCGAATTCATGATTTTTGGTCCTATGTTTTAGGAGATCTTTTATGATGCATGTGTATTTAGCAAAGAATGAGTGTAATCAATAATCAATCACCAATATAATAGAATAATCTGAATAAGAGGATTTCAGGAAAGGTTAGCGAGAAATCATATCAGAATTTGATGAGGCCTCTACAGAAGAGGTTTTTTTAAAAAATACAAGTGATTCCCCAGATCATTAAGAAAAACTTATTATGAATTATTATTAATACTAAGTGTGATACATTTGTTGTATCTTAGAGGTTTTGAATCTTTTGGAAGGAAATTTTTTTCAAAAATCACCCTAAGAACTGAGAATCCATTTGAATTTTTGTTGGGAGAGTAGAGTTTAATTTATTTTTATATATGGTAAAGGTATCTTGTTTCCACAATACAGAACTAGGCAGTAAAGATGATGGTGTTAGCGGAGATGGAAAAAAATAACTATTTTAATTAAAGAGAGAATTTATTTAGTTTTGTTTCTACTTGAAAATCACTTCTGGACTTTTTGCTCAACATGGGGGAAAAATAAAGTTTTGATTTTAGATTTTGATGATTAGTATGATTTTGTAGTTATAGAAATAGCCTGAAATGTTATGAAACATCAAGCAAAATGTTTATAGATATGCTATTTTTTAAATCTACTGCACTAAAGAAAGTCAGAAGTCTTTACTTTTAAAAATCTCTTTGCACTTTTTGCTTTTTCTATTTTTTCTAACTTTTGTTTTGTCTATATTTTTATTTTACTATGAAATACCATAAAATTATTATATAAAAAAATACCTTGTGATGTTCTGTTATCCATTTTTTCATCATTCTGAAACCTTTCTGAGTGCTCATATTTCACACATGAAAAAAAGACTAATGGGAGAATTTCCTTCATAAAGTTTTCCTTTAGAATTTAATTAAAGAATGAGAAGTCACGGAAGTTGCAGTTCCCTGGAAAGATTGTTCAGCAAAAAGCAATACATTCACACATTGCTTCTGGCTTATTTCTTTTAAAAAAAAATGGAAATCATTCATGAGAATACCCCCAAAATGTAGTTCTCTTCTATATTTCTGAAGCAATCCATCTTTCATTTAAATGAATGTCTAGAAAAATGACAAAAAATGCTGATTTTATATATGTTTGCATGTATCTGTCTGCATTATATGAATTATTACATGCCATGAGGATAATAACTGGACAATTCCATTGCTTCATAAATTGTCTGACCTATGATTGAAATATTTTTTCTATTTAATTTGACTTTTTTGAATTGCATCATAGTAGAAATACATTAAATCTCAAAGAATCTATTCAGTCATTCATGTACAACACAAATATATATTTTGTTATTATATTACATTGCAACGTAGGCTACACTTTATAATGTTTGTCTTACTTAACCTTAAATCATAGCTTTATTATACAAGTGTCAGTCTATACACTGGCCATGGTAAGATTATTATAGTTAACAATATATAGAAAATAAATACATATTTGTATATCACCTCATCATAATAATGTTGGGCATTATACAATACATCAAACCCATAAAACCCTAGAGCATCTCAAAAAGTCTAAAAAGAACAAAGCAATACCAGTAATTGAAGGATGTTAATTAATTAGCACAGTATGAGATCTGAAGGTCTATTAGAAAAAAAAATGGTTTTAAGAGCCTGTTTAATGAGGATAGAGACTAATCAAATTTCTGGAGATAATATGTTTCATATTGTAGAGGCTACTACTGAAAACTCCAATGCCTTTTGATCCAATCCTCCCCACTGAATCACTTGTGAAGGTAGGACTTTTGATATTTGGGCTGGATGCACAGAATCATTATTGGTAATGATGGTTTGTGGCCTATCTAGTCCCACACCACAGAGGGCTTTCTAGGCAATAACCAGCAGAATAAATTAGTCCTGGAAGTCTTCACCATGCCACAACAGACATTAGTTGTTCTACTTGGTTTATTTTGCAAAATCCAAACTCTTTGTAGAAACCTGCTTGTATAGCTTACAATAACTTTTCTTCCTAATATATTTGAAAATTCATATGTACATGAGAGAACAGCGAGTATTCAAAAACAGCTTTGCTGTTACAAAACTTATGATGCATTGCAAATGGGAACAAAATATGGATGTGTCAGAACATTGTCATGATTTTTGCTTCTGGGAAAGAAAAATAGAATGTAGTGAATGATCCACCCATTTAATAAAGTTTCATTACATATTTTCTTCTGCCAAAAGCTATTTTTGAAAGAACTTTTTTTCTGTTCTGAAGAGGACAGCAAGAATTAAAACTACAGAAGAAAGACAAGCTTCATCCTCTGTAACAGAGCAGCATTCTAGACTCTTAAAGAACTTTCATTTGATCTTGCAGCCTCAGGCATTTATAAAATGTGTGGAACAGGAGTTGGAGGTTGGAATTTTCAACAAGAATTTCAACCAGAATCAGAATTTTCTGCTACATGTTGAAAAACTCCAGTGTTCAGAGACCTTGAGAGATTTTACCTTGGCATCTCAAGTTGGAGCATTTGCACCAAGTTAAATAGTATCAGAGGGATGCGGTGGCCCAGTGGCTAAGACACTGAGCTTGTCGATCACAAACGTTGGCAGTTTGGTGGTTCGAATCCCTAGCACTGTGTAACGGAGTAAGCTCCCATTACTTGTCCCAGCTTCTGTCAACTTAGCAGTTTGAAAGCGTGTAAAAATGCAAGTAGAAAAATAGGAAACACCTTAGGTGGGAAGGTAACAGTGTTCCATGTGCCTTCGGCATTTAGTCATGTCCACCACAGGACCACAGAGACATCTTCGGACACCGCTGGCTCATTGGCTTTGAAACAGAGATGACCACCGCCCCCTAGAGTCAGGAATGACTAGCACATATGTGTGAGGAGAACATTTACATTTTTAAATGGTATCATGGATCTTGTTCATGGCCTAATCTTGGAACTTACTTGAGAGAGAGCTGTCCAGTTTTGGCCCATTTTATTTGGAAGAAGCATGAAGGTTCTGCTTTCTACCAAATCCAGTATAAATAGGGGAAAAAAAATCCAAGCTTTCTGTCTTGTCAACAAAATAGTACACTGTCTTCTTTGCAACTGAAGCCCTCATCCTTTCTAGCTTTCTAGGGAAACCTGCAAATCTAAACTCAAATATGGTGAGGCACATCCTATTATTGTGCATTGGCACAATTTTACACAATGTTGATTTGAGCCAAATTAAAAATGGAAACATGGTAGCTGAAATAAATAGGTGACTGAATTTTTTGTGACATATACACAAACTTTATTCCTGTTGTCCTTCAGAAACTGTATGGATATTAGCAATTTTAAACAAGAAAACAAAGATGGTACTTTTTCCTCTCCTTTAAACTTGGCTGATTAAAGTCATCTCTATGATTTAAGATAGAGGAAATTCTTCCTCCAATTCTCTTCCAGGAGCCATAAGAATTCAGAGAAGTAATTAAACAAGTTGGCTCATGCTGGTTAAAGCGCCTGTGGAGAGATCAAATCCCATTCTATTTTATATCTCAGGCAATTACAGAGCAACATGTTAAAAGTTTAGAAATATAGATAGATGATTTTTTTTAAAGTGCATTGTTGTTGCAATTGAGTGATTTTCAATGCTCCTACTAATCCTATTCTTTTATGCCAGTAATAGCAATTGATTCATTATGGTTAATATTGAGAACAGAACAGAATAGGAATGGGAACAGGGATGGGATGGGAAGGAACGGGATGGGATGGGACAGGAATTTGTGTCTGGTGCAGAAGCTCTCAACAAAGTAATAATAATCACAATAAGAGAGGGGTAGTAGAAAAGATGAAAAGGATAAAAATAATACTACAACCACACCACATGGGTAAATATACTTAGATGTAAAACAATACTGTGAGGATTAGGTGTTCAGCAATTATGACACAAGGGAAACAACTGTGTCCAGTTGTTTTGGCATGCAATGTCCTGTATGAGCATCCTGATGGGAGGATTTGAAACAGTTTATGGCTAGGATATGATAGGTCTGTAGATATTTTCTGAGCCCTCCTTCTGACCAATGAAATGTACAGGTATTCTATGGAAGGCAATGTTTTTTTTCTGCAATTTTAAGTTGAAGTCTGTACCTGTCCCCTTTAGTTGCTGTATCATATGAATATGAATGAAGTGGACAACATCATTTAAGTGGCTAAAAGAATAAGTAAAACAGACAGGATATTGGACATATTAAGGGAGTCAAACAGTTCCAAATATTAAAACAACAAATATTCATTTTTTTCTGATTTCTATAGTGCTTGTGAAAAAATTAGTATCAGACATACATCCACACATTACAAGATTTATTTATCCCTTTCATTGTGTTCTTTCCTTGGTTTATAAAATACTTTTATTTTTAGTTTCATTAGATGATGGAAAATTCCAAATAGCAACTGTGAAATAATTTTCAGAATTTTGTTTAAGCAGCAAGAGCTGATGCCTCTTTTGTACAACTGAAACACACTGTAGTTTATGCAAATACCATTGAATTTTTCTTCAGTTTTACTTTCCTGGCAACTATATCAATCCATTGCCATGATAGTAAATAGCAATACACAACATGCTTATGTTTCACAATACTTGACAAACAATTTTGGAGAAAGATTATTGCCAATGAGCTACTTTTTAATTGTGTGCTTGTGTGTGTGTGTGTGTTTATTAAAATTTTTTTTAAAGTAAAGTTAAAATCTAAGAATCTCTTTCCTATACTTTATTTAACATTAGTTCATTCTTACTGTAAGAGATTTAAAAAAAGGATTAAATGAATGTATTTTGAAGTATAGATTTTTTATTGAAAATTTTGAAAAAAAAACATTTACAAATGTTTACTCACCTCCCCCTACCCTCCCCCCCAACCCCCCCAACCTTCCCCCCCCCGACTTCCCAGAACCAATACAGGGTATAAATCTTTAACAAAAATATTCTAAAATAAACTTTAAAAAAAGTTAATATCATCTTTCATTTGAGCTTTAACTCCTCTTTGCTAGGCTAGCTCTAAACAGATTCTGTCATTCCTTGTTTCTTCAGTCATAAGCTATTTGGAATTTCTTAGTCCCATATTTATTTTGAGTATAGTCAATCCATCTTCTCCACTCCAATTTATACCTCTCATTGGAATGGTCCTTGAGATATGCTGATATTTTAGCCATCTCTGCTTTGTTACTTTTAATGTCCATTCTTGAATAGTAGGCAAATCTTCCTTCTTCCAGTATTGCGCCACCAAGTATAGATTTTTAAATGAGAAAATTCAGCAAGTGTGTAAGTGACACTGGGTTTATTGTTGTAAATTCTAAATAAGAGATAACAGTTTACTTTACTAGCTGTTTCAACAGCTAACAGCTTAGCTAAGCTAAAAAATCTATATAGTTAGAGTTGTGATATAATTTAAGACAAGAAGCTAAATCCATTCCAGTCCTGGTAGTGGAACAATATGACCTTCCTACTACCCTTCATTGATATCATGAAATCATAACTAGTCCTTGCAATGGCAAACCATTTTGAAATATCTTTGTGCCCTGCCCGTAGTTTATATGGACACGGACAATGAATTGCAAGCGAATACTTCTTCAGAAAAGACACACATCACCAAGAAAATGTTTTGTTCCCATTGGAGGGGTTTTTTTTTGGGGGGGGGGCTTCTGTCATCTCCAGGCTTCTGGGATTTCATTGCAGCATCATGCTGGCATGATTAGGCAAATAATGTCTCCCAAAACCATGGAAGATCATGAGATTTTGTCACCATGATTTGCACATAAAAATATGGAGAACAGGGATGCAGTGGCTCACTTGCTAAGATGCTGAGCTTGTCGATCAGAAAGGTCAGCAGTTTGGTGGTTCGAATCCCTAGCACTGTATAATGGAGTGAGCTCCCATTACTTGTCCTAGCTTCTGCCAACCTAGCAGTTCAAAAGCACATGAAATGCAAGTAGAAAACTAGGTACCACCTTTGGAGGGAAGGTTCGGGAAGCATTCTGTGCACCTTCACTGTTTAGTCATGCTGGCCACGTGACCACGGAGATATCTTTGGACAGTGCTAGCTCTTCATCTTTGAAAATAAGATGAGCACCACCCCCTAGAGTTGGGAATGAGTAGCACACACGTGCGAGGGGAACCTTTACCTTTATGGAGATATTTCTTTTTTTATGAAAGCAGTATGTGCTTTAGATTCAGACCTGAGGAGGCTGGCTCAAATTTTCATTTTCTGGAGAGCAAGAGAGAAAAAAAGTCAATTGACTGGCAAGTCTCTCTGATCATCGATTGGTCAAACAGGGCAAAAATTGCTTGGTTTGTGGTTTTCTGCAAAATCTGTTTGATTGTTGATATGTAGAGAATGCACATAGGGTCCCCCCACTCAGACTAGTTCAGGGGTGTCAAATTGGCGGCCCATTGGCCACATGCCTCACATGCAGGCCATGCCCACCCCAGCTCCATAAATGGGAAAAACATTATGAAACATCACATGGCAGCAACATGATGTGACGAGTTTGACACCTGTGATCTAGAATCTCTTAGTTGCAAGGTGACGTATCAATGTGGTTGCCTGTGACATTGTAGGATAAAAAGAGTGGCTGTTGCAATCAAGGCATTAAATGAAACACCATTAAATAGCTCATAGCATCATAAACATATTTCACTTTTGAATCATAGAATCATAAATTGAAAGCAATCTTGGAGAAAATACATGGCCTCTCTCAAACTCAAATATTCATTCCCTTTGCGAAAGTTTGAGTAGGCTTTGATTTGGCTGATAAACCATCTTGTACTGCATTAGGTTACTTAATTATTGATTGATTAATTATAGTTATGACCTTGTACTGCTCTTGATTATCTTAGCCTGCTTGTACTGTATATGTTGTAGTTCATGTAGGGCTAATGCTTCTAGAAATTTCTGTAAAGCAAGCAAGAGAGTAACTTACTCTTGACTTTTGTATTTCTGTCTGATCTATAGAAAAGATGAAGGTCAGAAGGTTGCAAAAGGTAATCACATGACTCTAGGACATGGCAACAGTCATAAATACAGTATGAACCAGGTGTCAAACATCTGAATGTAAATCACCTGACTGCGGGGATGCTGCAACAGTCATAAGTGTGAATGAAGTGGGTTCAAAGATTTGTATGAACTTTTATGAGATCCCCCTCCTCCTGTTCCTCTTGTGTCTCACTTTATCTCCAGAAGGGGATGAGAGTATGATAAAGGGAGAGAGAGAAGGATGTGGATAAGGATGGGAATAATGGTGAGGACAAGAAGAAATGATGTTGAATTGATTGCAGAAATAAAAAATAAACAGAAAAAGAAGCCCCAGTGTGCCTGCTTTATTGAGCATTATACATGACAAATCAAGAAATTCATTAAAAAGCTGAAGCCCTTCACAGAAGCTCTCTAAATTCAGCTTTGAAGAACTAGTAAAAAAAATATGTGAGAACATTCTGTGTCAGAACCATTACTGATTACAGAGCATCTCAACACAAATCAGAAAATATCCCCTGTAAAGAAATAGGAAAAAGGAGAGTCATAGCATAAGAAGTTGAATTTTGAAAGATAGCTGAACACTGCAAATGTAATGGTAGAATATATGTTGCACTGAGAGGTCAGCTAGTCTGTGGAATTCTGAAATAAAGCATTAAAAAGGAGCCAGATTTGAAATCACTATTACCATGGAAACTGCTGCTAGAGATACTATAGAACATCAGTTCTGAATAAAAGCAAATGTAAATAAATGTGACAACAAAAGCAGAGAATAACAGGTGAAATTCAACTGGGCTATCATTGTGGCAAAGGTTCACAAATACCATCTCAACATAGTTTTAAAGAAAATCCAATAGAGTTGGATGCATATAGAGAGTTTGTTACTTGGAGCAAAGCAAACTGTTTGCTAAAAATAAGCAAGCAAACCAATATTTAAAAAGGAATACACGGTGAATATTATAAATGAAACAATTCATCATAAAAGTGAAATAGGAATAGTCAAATCAGAAATTCATACTATAAAAGATAAAATGAAAACAGCAACATAGTTCAGACCACAATTAAAAGACAAAGTTTTGTAAATGCAATTGCTCACAGCTTTAGTCAAGAAGGCCTCACACAGGTTGACGTCATATGTTAGTTGTGCCCATCAGGGGTGCTGCCGGCATTACTGCCAGTTCGGCACGCAAAAAAGTTTTTCGTGCCATGTGAGCATTTGCACCTAAAAAGGTCTGTGCCTGCTCAAAACATTAAAAAATAAATAAAAAATATACATTTCTGCAAAGAAAATTGTTCTGCGCATGCGCACAACTGAAAATCAAAGTGGTGCCGCCGTAGCAGAACCAGTTTGAAGGCACGGCAGGCCTGGGTCACTGCCAGTTCCAGCGACTCAGGCTGCCAAATTACAACCTGTTCAGCCGAACCAGTCCGAACTGGTAGGAACCCACCTTTGGTGCCCATTCTTGGATTGGGAAGGTTCAGAAAGTCACTTGCACCTCGCTTATCTCCACAGTAGACTACTGTAATCTAAGCTATCTGGGGCTGGCCGTGAAAATCACTCAGAAACACTTAGTACATCGCCACTTGGTCCAGAATGAAGAGGCATGGAATGTGATGGGTATGTGGCATGAATATGTGTCCCTTTAGCTTTGTGACTTGTGCAGGCTCTCAGTTGACTTCCAGGTGTAATTCAAGATGCTGGTTATTGCGCGCGCGCACACACACACACACACACACACACACACACACACATATGGAAGTAGTGAACTTCCTCCCATATTTGGGCATACCGGGGGTTGTAACTTTAAATAGATACCTTTCTCCCTGGCTCAGCTGATAAGGAGAAGAACCTTGTGGCTTAATGGTTAACACATCTGCCTAAGATGCAATACAGCACAGGTACTAATCCCAGTAAGGGTATGGCTAGCTAATGAGAGCTAAATAGCTTGAAATAGATCTATACTAGTCTCCCTTTATTTATTTATCAACACAAATAGAACGCATACACACACACACACACACACACACACAATCTGAAAACATCAACTCCATCAACTAATCAAGATGTTACAACACAGCCAACCAATCTGTCTGCAGCAACAGAGCCAGCACTCCACACACACACACCAGTATTTATAGTGGGACAGCAGCTCCGATCATGCTTTGTTCGCACAGGCACAAAGCCGAAGGCACCAGCCTGAAGATGACGAGTGGGACCTCTTCGAAACATTGCCAAGATACTCTCAATCTTACACGGGAAAAGATCCTAATACACCAAAACCTGACCCAGGCCTGCCGTGCATAGATGTACTTGTGAAAATCTACAAAAATCTACGAAAACATATATATATATGAAATGAGTTGCTGATATATAATTTCCTTTTTCTTTTTTCCTCATTTTTTAAATCATGTCTTCCCTAGAGACCTCACATTAACATGATGATAAATATGTAGTAGGTTGGCTTCCAAAATGTGCTAATGTGTCAAAATATGTTTTCCCTGCACATTCCCATATATTTACATATTGGCAAATGAAAGTGATTTGGTGAATGACTTGAAAATACCCTAAGGCTTTCCTTTCCTCCCACCTCTTCAGTAGCAAAGTTTTCTTAGAATTCAAATTTCCTTGAAATAACTGATAAAAAGCCGTGGATTAATTAATAAAAGAGCAGAATAAAATATTTCAGAATATTTTTTTTACAACCCAACAACTTGCAAGAATATTTGCAATTTTTTTTTGGCAAGAATACTGCCAGCAAATTTGGCAGCAAACCTCAGTCAGGAAAGTGGTATTAGGAAGAAGCCAATAGAATATTGTCAACTCTGTTGCAAAGTCAGCCTTTCTAAAGAATTTATCTACAAAGCAGTATTGATTTGCCACTGATGGAATGGCACAGGGCTTAAATTTTAAAATGTAGGGATCAAGAAATCATTTGTAGTTCTTTATTTTGAATTGAAAACATCTTCAAAGTCTTGTAAAATCATCATCAGCATCACCATTACCACCATCAAACACAAATCAAGTAATGTGGAAAAAACTAATGGTATCAAGAGTGATTGAAGTACCTTTGGGTACTTCACAGTTGTCAAACTTGCCATGTCAGGTTGATGTCATGTGATGTTTCGCAACATTTTCCCATTTGCAGAGCTGGGGTGGGTGTGGCGTGTGCATGCAGATCAGGCCCATGGACCACCAGTTTGACACATCATCAAGATGAAGAGCGAGAGAAGGAATTCTGGGAGTTGAAGTCCACAAGTCTTAAAGCTGTCAAGTTTGAACATCCCTGGGTTTTTTTTCTAAAGGGTTAGGGGTGCAAGGGTCTTGTAACTTGACAGCTTTAAGACTTGTGTGCTTCAAATGCCAGAGTTTCTGAGCCAACATGACTGGAGGAAGAATTCCGGGAGTTGAAGTCCACAAGTCTTAAAGCTGTCAAGTTTGAACATCCCTGGGGTTTTTTTTCTAAAGGGTTAGGGGTGCAAGGGTCTTGTAACTTGACAGCTTTAAGACTTGCGTGCTTCAAATGCCAGAGTTTCTGAGCCAACATTTTGGTTGCTAAGCAAGAGCGTTGTTAAGTGAGTTTCACCACATTTTACAAGTTGGCCACACCCACCCATTCACATGACTGGCAAGCCACTCCCATCCAGGCTGGCAAGTCACTCCCACCCATTCACATGGCCAGCAAGCCACTCCCAAAAAGCAGGCCACACCTACAGAAGAGGTTCTAAAAATTTTTGAAACCCACCACTGGTATGGGCACATGCATGCGTGGGCTCCCATGCCCCCACTTTTGGCATGCCTCGACAAAAAGGTTACCCATCACATATAGAACTTCCATTCCTTTTTAAGGCATGCCTACAACCTATTTGGTTTTAATTGACAGTTTGCTCTAAAGGAGATCCTTTCCTCTCTGTTAGACTAATGAACTGAAGGTTAGCTGAATAAATTAGCTTGCTTCCCTTTGCAGAGTTTCAGACAAGAGTCTCTCTTATCCTTGCCTAGAAAGACATAAAGAGTGAATCATGGACTTTATGCATCCAAATGCAGTTTTATGTTGCTGGCACTACAGTTATTCCTTTGGGTACTTCACAGTTGTCAAACTTGCCATGTCAGGTTGATGTCATGTGATGTTTCGCAACATTTTCCCATTTGCAGAGCTGGGGTGGGTGTGGCGTGTGCATGCAGATCAGGCCCATGGACCACCAGTTTGACACCGCTGGCTCTACTTCATTTTTTTCTTGAGATATTTGGAAATGGTAATTGTAACTTTTTAAACCATTTCCTCCCTCCCAGGTAAACGTACCCTAACTTTTTGACTGTTCTAGAAATGGCTACTATTATATTCTAGTAAGCTTTCTTATAGTAAAGCCTTTATTGTCATTGTACAAAGTAAATACAATGAAATTGGTTATTCTTTATACAATTCTTAGGCTCTTATCTAATTTCTCAGTCCTTTCCTAAAATTTACTGCTTAGAATTAGACAAAATTGAAGTCTGACTGGCAGAAAATAAATTAGTATCATTGTTTCCCACTCTCTGGATATGAATTTTCTGATGGTGAAAGTTAGATTTATTTCCATTTTTTACTCGCAGCATTAGATTTCTGGTGCTATTCATCTTGAGATTAACTTTTCTAAAATGTCTAGAGGCTTAAAGACCAAATGATTACTAATCATTAAAATCTGAAGTTTAGAAGAACATCCCACAATGAGTATGAACTAATGTAATGAGTTTCTTTCCTGCATATGAACATGTTGAGAAATTATAGTAATTCTTCTAACTCAGGAACTAACTGAAGAAGAGGAAGAGTGCTAAGCAGGCTGAATATTTTTCTTCCTCTCAACATAACTAGAACCAGAAAAGGGAAAATTAAGCTCCAGATGTGTGTGACTCTCCCCCACAAGTTTTTATAACAACATAGGTGCCCTTTAATTGAGTATAAGGATGGATGGTCCATTGCATGTCAGTTTGCTGAAGGAAGATCTGAGGGACTTTGTTTCAAAAGATGCTGGCGGTTGTGTGACCTTTGACTGTCCAGGGAGTTTTCCACCTGTCAAAACATGGATACTATTTCTCTGCTCCACAGGGCTGTTGTAAGAATAACTCATTGGCAATTGTGACATAATTACTTGCTTCACTGTGGAAATATAAATATAAATATCTCAGACAGACATAGGATCTCCATTTAGGTATAATAAATGTTAGCACAGGCTTCATCTTGAAATTCATATCTTTACTTTACCCGAGCTGTTCAAGAGATGGTGTTAATAATATACTGTAAAGAGACCTTTACAGTTTTAATTAATGAAACTGTATCTCCTCTGTCTTCTTTTCCTTGTTATATGAATGCGCTTTCTCCGGCTCATGGAGTGACTTTTACACAGTCAGAACTAAAAAAATAATAATCAAAGGAATTCTAATTCAGTCCCATTTTCTGCATGTTATCCTGCTGTGTTTATGTCTTAACAGGGAAAACTTTGATCTTCCTCTAATAACAAGCAATTTTAGCTCTTCTATACTGACATATCTGAGGATCTTAGGTCCATATCATTTAATATTACATTCTCCATGGCTGCTCCTGCAGGCTTGCCAGCAAGAGTTCAAAATTGCAAATATGGCATTTCCAAGACATAATGTTACACGTTAGCGTTATAGCCTAGGAAATAAAATAAAAATTTAAAAAAAGATCTTAGAGATAAGGAAAAAAGCGAAATTTGATATAAAATAGTCAGTGTGCAAACAGGAGCCATGCTGATTTACTTAGAGTGGGCCAAATGAAAATAGAAGTTTCTTTTATGTGATGACACATACTGAAATGTCATTTCACTTTCAGTGAGGAGACGCAAAAGCGATTATATTGCATTGACAATAAGTATGAGTCAGGCGTGTTTCTTAGACAGCTTAAATGGAAAATAAAATGCTCTATAAGAACATTTAGGTGTAATATAAAATGCTGCAATATATTAACAGGAGTTAAGCCAGGCGTGCCTCATTCAACATCCAAGAAAGAACCCCTCCAGCTCCATTTAATTAGAGAAAATGACTTTTATTGGATATGAAATGAAAACAGCGAAAGTGAAGCAAGATCTGAGGCAAAAAAGCACAAACTTGTACATATCAAACGTTTACCCAAATCCCTCCCCCAAGTTACCCCGACCCAATGTCCAATTTCCAACTCCCAAAGGTGTCACGTGGGGCGCATCTTTAGGTGGCCTCATTCAGCTGGTATGCAGAGACAGTTGGCCTTGACCAAACCCATCAGCATGCACAGAAGATAGTGAGAACAAAACTCCTTTTCCGAGATGTCTCCACCAGCACGTTTCCCCTCCCAGATATCATGAGCCCCCCACCCTCCCCATTACTATGGCAGCTGATAGCAAGCAATGCGAGATAGAGGCTGACACCCAGTTTATTTAACAGAATAACAGAGTTGGAAGGGACCTTGGAGGTCTTCTAGTCCAGTCACTGCTCAAGCAAGAAACCCTGTACCATTTCAGACAAATGGTTGTCCAATCTCTTCTTATACAACCTCAGTGCTGGAGCACCCTTCTGGAGGCAACTCATTCCACCGATTAACTGTTCTACAGGTAACTGTCGGGAAATTTCTCCTTAGTTCTAGGCTGGTTCTCTTCTTGATTAGCTTCCATCCATTGCTTCTTGTTCTGCCTTCAAGTGCTTTGGAGAATAGCTTGACTCCCTCTTCTTGTGGCAGCCCTTAGATATTAGAACACTGCTATTGTGTCACCCCTAATCCTTCTTTTCATTAAACTACACATATCCAATTCCTGCAACTGTTCTTCTACTGTTTTGTTTGTATGTTTTGTTTGTATGTTTCATATCATCATATTGACCCATCTAGTTCAGTACACTCCACACCAATTTTTCCCATCCTAGAGCTCACCTTTGTGGATTTCAGCTCCCATAATCCCTCATCAGCAAACATGTTAGAACTATAGATAATGAAGTATAACACAGTTGGGGGGTAATAAGATGGAAATAAGATGGAGTCTCCACATTAGACTTTGGCACAAATAACATTTTTGAATTAATCACAATATTTGTAAACAGAAAAATAGGGATGATTTTTCAGAGGAGGAAGAAATTCTTCAACAATTTATCAATAATAAGGGTTTCTCTTGCTATTACTACTCATAGAGCCCAGAGGGAGAGGTTCCCTGTGGATATCTTCTCTTGGGGAATCATTAAAGTATGGAAAGTCAGGAAATATGCAGACAGCTTGAGAGATGATTGAGCAATAAAGGACTCATCATTCATATTCATCTATTAGACATCTCATAAGTAATGTAAATAAATACAAGAACCTAACACCAACTTGTGAGAATTTCTTCAACAATATCTTCTCTTATTGAATAATTTCTAATGCCCCAATTTTCTGTTGTCATATTGAATAAGAACAAAAAAAAAGATGTATTTAGTTTAAAGTAAGGTTATTTCATATCTCTTCTAAAGGTAAAGGTAAAAATCTAGCGGGTGGTGCTCATCCCTGTTTCAAAGCCAAAGATCCAGCGCTGTCCAAACACATCTCCGTGGTCATGTGGCCGGCATGACTAAACGCTGAAGGCCCATGGAACACTGTTACCTTCCCACCAAAGATGGTCCCTATTTTTCTACTTGCATTTTTACATGCTTTCAAACTGCTAGGTTGGCAGAAGTTGAGACAAGTAACGTGAAGCTGAGACAAGTAATGCAGCACTAAGGATTCAAACTGCAGAACCACCCACCTTTCTGATCGATAAGCTCAGCATCTTAGCCAATGAGCCACCACGTCTCTCAATCTCTTCTAAACATAATGTCATTCCATCAAACAAAGGGTTGTGGCATGAGTAACTTTCAAACATTATCAGAAAAAGTTATACTGGAAACGCATTTATCAAGGGGCGGGGGGGAAGCAGAATTATTTTTCTGCCTGGTATTGAAGTGTCAAGGATTGTTTTCCAGGGTTTTGGGAACATAGGAATCTGTCTTATACTGAATGAGACCTTGGTCTGCTTAACTCGCTCTAGTCAGTAATGACTGACAATAACTGTTGAGGTAAGAGTTTTCAAAGTTCATCTTGAACACAAGTCTTATTGCACACAAAGTATATCCCTTACATTATTTTTCATTTGGTGCAGAAATATACAGTGGCCTGTGGTTTAGCAACTGTTGGGACTGTGCATGTTTCAACAATTATTGCAAAGATTCAAATAATATTCCTGACAGTGGTGGGTTCCGGATCCCGTTGCAACTGGTATGGTGCAACAGGGCTGGGCAACCACCGCATGAATGAGCTTACCGCCCACGATGCTCCACGATGCCTCCGCAATGCTCCAGCTGCTTGTCGGAGCATCGCCGTATGCTCCATGCACGGAAGCCCCGAAAACCTCAAATACCGGTACGGGGCACGGGTGTGCAGGTGGACCCTCTGGAGCACTGTACTGGAATGGTACCCGGTGTCCCAGAAGACACTGGTACGCCCGTACCCAGGTGTACCGGTTGTAACCCACCACTGATTCCTGATCTCTCATGTCATTTGGTCCTGAAAAGGTTCGGGGTTTTTTTGCTTTCATTTTCATTGTCATGTATTTTGAAAGCCAGGAAAGTCTGGAGACTAGTCTGACTGCCAGCAGTTGCTAGTTCATTTACTTCAGTGGTGGATTGACAATTTTTATACTACCAGTTTGGGCATGTTCCCGCCTGCACTCCTGCCTGCATGTGATGCTTCTGCACATGCGCAGAAGTGTCTGAGTGGGTGGGCGTAGTCTCCCACTACCACTACTACCAGTTCGCCCAATTGGGGCTGAACCAGGAGCAACCCATCTGATTTAGTTCATGCTGTTGCATCCAGGGTGCACATGAAGAGCCGAATTAGCTTCACATCCTAGTATCCTAGTCTCCTCCCTCATTGGGACTCACATCAAACTATAGATCATATATGCCATCGCGGTGGCGCAGTGGTTAAAGTGCGGTACTGCAGGCTACTTCTGCTGATCACCAGCTGCCAGCAGTTTGGCAGATCGAATCTCACCAGGCTCAAGGTTGACTCAGCCTTCCATCCTTCCGTGGTCGGTAAAATGAGGACCCAGATGGTTGGGGGCAATATGCTGACTCTATGTCTAGGTGCTATTGCTATATCATGACCAGCTGTAAGCTGAGGGCATATACCAGTCTACTATCTGTTTTTTTAATATAAATGATGCTGCACTTCAATGGTTAGATGCCATAAACATTGATGTTTGAACATAGAACTTTTTAACATTTATATTTTATTGGGTTCTACTTCATCATCATCATCTCTTAACAATCCAATAATTCCTTGCGGGGTGGAATCTGGGCAACTGAATAGAACTGAGTGTTTTTGGCCAGATGCCCTTCCTGTCACCAATGCAGAGTTATATTCAGGTGATATATTCTCATCCTGCCCAGACAGAGAAAGATCTGCCTCTACCTAGGACCAAACTCACAGCTCTTGATTGTGGGTGAGAGCTCTACCTCTTAGGCTACCGCGCAACTCATTCCATTGGGTTCTACTTACCATATGCTAAATAGATAAATTGCAAATTGCAAAGAATGCTTTAGAATGGATAGGTTCCTAAACATTCCATGTAAGTCTGAAAAAAGAGGTAACAAAAATATTAAATGTGAAGTGAAGGTAAACGAGTAAGGTCTACTGCTTTTAACAGACTTTCAACTAATCCTAGGCATTCAGAAGTCACAAATAATTTCAAACTAATATCTACCCAGGGGAAACTAAAAAGAAATCAAGATGGGGGTTACTTGTTTAAAGTCCCATCCTTTATACATGTGTATGATATCAAAGCACATTCAAAAAGAACAGGATTTTAATTGTACAGTTATGAACCCCATCTTGACTTTCTGCTTGTGGATGCTACACATTGCAATATCTCTGGTATGTACTAGAATAGAATAGAATGATAGAGTTGAAAGGGACCTTGAAGGTCTTCTAGTCCAACCCCCTGTTTAGGCCTGCATCACTTCATACAATGGTTAAAACTTCCAGTGTCGAAAATTCACAACTTCTGAAGTTGTTGTTCCACTGATTAATTGTTCTAACTGTCTGGAAATTTCTCCTCAGTTCCAAGTTGCTTCTCTCCTTGATTAGTTTCCACTCATTGCTTCTTGTGCTACCCTCAGATGCTTTGGAGAATAGCTTGACTCCCTCTTCTTTGTGGCAACCCCTGAGATATTAGAACACTGCTATCATGTTTCCCCTAGTCCTTCTTTTCATTAAACTAGACATACCTAGTTCCTGCAACCGTTCCTCATATTTTTTAGCCTCCAGTCCCCTAATCATCTTTGTTGCTCTTCTCTGCACTCTTTCTAGAGTCTCCACATCTTATTTAACATTGTGGCAACCATAACTGGATGCAGTATTCCAAGTGTGGCCTTACCAAGGCATTATAAAGTGGTATTAACACTTCACATGAACACTACATATTATGTCACATGTGACATAATAATTTTTATGCTGTGCAGGTTAGCATTTCTTAACTGAACAAAAGATCAAATTCTTTTGATGAAATAGATAAAAATGGCTTCTCTCCATGATGTTTGCAACATAACCTGTGATCCCAGCAAATCAAGGATTTGTGAATGAGGTTTGTGTTTGTGTTTGTATATCTGTTCACTTTCCCACTATAGAAATAGATACTTCTGAAAATAGGCACTGGTTGTGTAAATTTGGTCCATGTTAGAAATCAATTGTTGGTCAGGTAGATAATATTTGGATCACTATGTTTTCTACTCAAGCCTTATTCAAGCCTAAAAAGGTAAAACAGAAAGGGAAGTACTCATGTGACTGCTTGAAGGATACTCAAGGGACAGATAGGTAGGAACTGAAAATTTGTCTCCTGGCTAAAGGAGGATTTTTTTGTTTTTTAGTATCACTTTAATTGCTCTGAGGAAACTCAAGAGACGTATACACAACTGCAGCTAAATAAAAATTTTCCACTTCAGCAAGTTATTCAACTATAGAGAATTCTCACATCCTATGCAATTGAGAGTATTCTTGCCCAGAAAATAGAAATCATTGATCATTCCACACACAAAAAAATGTATTGTTCTTTCATCTGTCTGATGGACTGTGATTTAAGCATTTGTCCTGATTGTGGGGGCTAATATGAATTGATGTGAAGACTAGGCTATTATTCAATATCGTTTAAAGGTTGTTTCTGTAGCTAGACCTAGGAGCTCTTTCTTACATGTGCAAAAACTTAATGGAAATCCAAAGCTTTGGGAGGGAGAAGGAAGATTTTAGGAAAATATATATAGAAGATTGAGACAGAGCTACAAAGATCTTTTATGCAGCTCCTTTGAGATTCAACAGCTTCTCAAACTGGAGTTTATAAGGCTTGAATTTTGTAAACCAGATTTCCTTGTAGCTGCTAAGTTTGATGTATCTATTGCAAATTTTGTCACTTGCTGTTGTTATTGTTTTGTTCATTGCGAAGTTGTGTCCGACCCATGGACCCCATGGACAAAATTCCTCCAGGCCTTCCTGTCCTCTACCATCCTCTCTCCATTTAAGCTCACGCCTACTGCTTCAGTGACTCCATCTAGCCACCTCATTCTTTATTGTCCCATTCTTCTTTTCCCCTCAATCTTTCCCAGCATTAGGCTCTTGTCCAGTGAGTCATTCTTTTTCATTGGGTGGTAAAAGTATTTGAGTTTCATCTTCAGGATCTGGACTTCTAAAGAGCAGTCAGGGTTGATCTCCTCTAGGACTGACCAGTTTGATTGCCTTGCAGTCCAGGGGACTCACAGGAGTTTTCTTCAGCACCATAGTTCAAAGGACTCAATTCTTTGGTGCTCAGCCTTTCTTATTGTCCCACTTTCATAGCCATACATTGCAACTGGGAAAACCATAGTCTTGACTATACACACTTTATTTTTGGCAGGGTGATGTCTCTGCTTTTTAGTATGTTGTCTAGATTTGCCATAGCTTTCCATCCCAGGAGCAAGCGTCTTTTAATTTCCCCATCTGTGGTGATCTTGGAGCCCAGGAAAATAACATCTGTCACTACCTTCATTTCTTCCCCATCTATTTGCCAGGAATTGAGAGGACTGGATTCCATGAGCTTAAGTTTTCTTAATGTTGAGTTTGCACTCTCCTTCTTCACCCTCATCAAGAGGCTCTTTAGTTCCTCTTCACTTTCTGCAATTAGAGTGGTATCATCTGCATATCTGAGGTTGTTGATATTTCTCCCAGAAATCTTAATTCCAACTTTTGATTCATCTAGCCCCGCCTTTCTAATGATGTGCTCTGTATATAAGTTAAATAGGCAGGGCAACAGTAAACAGCCTTGCTGGATTCCTTTTCCAATTTCGAACCAATCAGTGGTTCCGTGTCCAGTTCTCACTGTTGCTTCTAGACCTGCATATAGGTTTCTCAAGAGACAAATTAGATGGTCTGATACTCCCATCTCTTTAAGACCATGCTACAGTTTGTTGTGATCCACACACTTTAACCACAGTTCATTCATAAGTCTGTATCATCTTGATATCTGTTGCAAGTCCATGTCACTTTCACATAGTTCCTTCATAAGTCTGTGTGAGTTTATTTTTATTCCTGTGTTACGAAGCTTCTCATTGCTTCAGCCATAACTTTGAGTGGTTAGGCACATTCAGTAACTGAATATTAATTGGTAAGGGGAAAAAAGCAAATCTGATCACTTATTTCTAATACATACACAATATACTACTAAATGGATGCAGACTACACATCTGGTGTGATTAATAGCATCACTGATAACAGTGCTCTACAATAAGTAGCAGCCTGTAGACAGATCCCTGAGGTGTCAAACTCGTGGCCCATGGCCTGGATGCGTAACATGCTGGCCATGCCCACACCCAGTTTAGTGAAGGGGGACAAACTCATGATGCGTCATGTGATGATGCCATGATGATGTGAGTTTGACACCCCTGCTCTAGATCCTTCTTACTGCTTGTAACTTTCTTTTTCAAAAGGCAACTGGACTGTTTTTTCTTTGAGGAAAAAGTTACGGACAGTTGAGACAGGATATGTTTGAGGATGGAAGGATGGGTTCTAATAGGATGGTGGAGGGCAGTGGTGGGTTTCAAAAAATTTTGGAACCTCTTCTGTAGGTGTGACCTGCTTTCTGGGTCCACTGGTGGAACCTCTTCTAACCAGTTCGGTAGATTTGACGAACCGGTTCTACTGAACTGGTGAAAACCGGTAGGAACCCACCTCTGGTGGAGGGGGATAGAAGGATTGTATTTATTTGCAGTCATCTGGCCCTTAATTAAATAATTAGATTTGCAGGGAAAAAAACTATTGCTACCAATCTGCCTTCCATTGAGGATCTGTAAACTGCATGAGTCAAAAAGAGGGCTGCAAAAATATCTACAGACCCCTCACATCCTGGACATAAATTGTTTCAACTTCTGCCCTCAAAATGATGCTATGGGGCACTCACACCAGAACAACTAGACACAAGGACAGTTTTTTCTCCAATGCCATCACTCTGCTTAACAACTAATTTCCATAACACTGTTAAGGAATTTACTAAGACTATTACTATTATTCATCTCTTCCTTCCTAATACCTATCTCTTTCCTAGTACCTATGTCTTTCCATTTATGACTATAACCATGTTGCTTGCATCTTTCAATTTATATTGTTTTATTTGTTTCCTAATACAATTTGATAGCTTATTAGTAACCTTGACTATCACTAAGTGTTGTATCTTTTTATTCTTGATGAACGTATTTTTATTCTCCTTATGTACTCTGAAAGCATATGCACCAAAGACAAATTCCTTGTATGTCTAACCACACTTGGCCAATAAAGAATTCTATTCTATTCTATTCTATTCTATTCTATTCTATTCTATTCTATTCTGTTCTATTCTATATTAACACCATCTCTGAGACTGTTGAAGCCATTTGGGGGTTTATCTGTACCCTCAAAGTCACCTGAATCAGGATTCAATTGGTTATGGGATCCTCTTGGAACTGCTAAAAGGGCTGTGTTGTAGATTGGAGAGAGGTGATGTCTTGTTCCTCCACCTCTGCACCCTGTCAGTATCTATCTTTCCATCCTCCCACCATCAAAATTGATGAAGCTTCTTGGATGAGAAGCAAAACATTTTCCATAAGGAAAAAAACTGTCAAGCTGCCTTTTGAAAAGAGGACATTGGAGACAACTATGACCTGGATGATTGAGAATCTCCACAGACATTTCAAGGAAGAACAGACAGAATCCGCATAATGTCAATTACACATAAACAAGTAGGTCAACAGAAGATTTTCAACGAATCCACTTTTTTCAGTGCACCAATTATATTAGGTTAGGGCACAAGTCCTGACTTACTTGTAAAACAGGGCACAGTAACACTTTAGATTACATACTTTTGTGAATTTATAAAAGCTCACAAAGGAAGACAAATTCATATCTATTATGTCAGGCTGAAGCCAGGAGGGAAGTGTGGATATACTGGAGTCCTCCCCTGTCAGAATGTCCTGACCTACTCTCAGGATTGCTCTTGCATTTTCCTCTTCATAAACTTCATTCTGCAAGGAGGTGCTTCTAACAGGGCCATAATGATCTTCTGAAAGGGGAACAAATAACTCACAGGACAAACCAACTCAATTGAGATACCTGCTCCTCTTGAAACATGCTTCTAAACACATTTCATCTCCCTGAAGGTATTTTCAGTAGCAATTGCAGCAGCCATGAGCTTACTTAAGCTTTCAGAGAGCAACACGGAATGTTTATAATTTTTTTCAGAAGAAAAGGCTGATGAAAGCTAACTAATTTTTTTTAAAAAAAAGAAAAAACAAGGAGCCAAATATGTAGATAGGTAATATAAACAAATGGCTATGTAAGAAACATCAATAGTTATGCTGGCCATGCATGGTTATGTTCTATGACAGAGGTGCTTAGATCTGGCCTGAAGGCCCCCCTGGAAATACGCATGCAAGAGGGGACAGGAAAGGAGAAAGGGAAAGAGCAAAGACAAAGAAAAAGAAGGGAAGAGAGGAAGAAAAAATAAGGAAAGGGGAAGGAAGAAGAAAGGAGACTGAAGAGAGAAGGAAAAAGAAGAAAGGAAGGAAGGAAGGAAGAAAGGAAGGAAGATTATAATGAGAGTGAAGGAGGGTCTGAGGCAAGGGTGAAATCAACTTACCTTCAATACCAGCTGGCTTCGCTCGCACTCACCACCTCTGCACACACGCAGGACCTTCCATGCATGCGCAGAACATCAAAAACAGGATGTGATGACATCTGGGTGGGTGGGCAGAGCCTCCCACCACCACTGTAGTAGTTCACCTGAACCAGATAGAACCGGCTGAATTGGATAGAACCGGCTGAATTGGATAGAACCATCTGAATAGTACCACTGATCTGAGGGAAGTTCTGACTTAGCACTTGGCCACCACAGGTGCACCCAACACATCAAGCTGACCATACCTACCCTGACCATGCCCATCCTGGCCACACCCACCCCAGCCCCCCGAACTCAAACACAACTGAGCCCTCAGCCCTCAATGAAATTGAGTTTGACACCCCTGTTCTATGAAGGTTAGCAAAATGGTTCTATATCTTTCCCTTTCTCCTGCCTCCTTGCCCTATCTCCAAGTGACGACATTTTTAATGGTTGCCTTGAATCCAGAAATCCAACCGCAAGCTGTTTGTTCTGAAATCAAGTTCTTTACCTGTTATATAGCATAAGCAAGTCCTTGCACTTGTGAATGACAGCTCGGTAGCAGCCAGGCGCGTTTTAGCCAATCAGACGCGCCTGTCAGTTGCCGAGCTGTCAAGCGCGAGTCTGCTGGAGTATAAAAGGCAGGCTATTTCCAACCACCACTGAGTAACCGCCGACGATACCGGTCTACTGTTCAGACCTCCCGGTCTACTGTTAATACATTCCTGTCTACCGCGCATCCAGCCCGGTCTACTCTCTGTTACTTGTTACAAAGTTACTGTTGATTAAATGGTTACAGTTACCTGGGTGCCTCCTGCTTCTTCGTGAAGTTACAATATTACCAATCTTACAAGATGCTAGGATGTAGCTGCTGTGCTGACAGCATCACCCAAGTCTACAAAGCTGGGTTGTTCTTCTGACAAATGATGTACAGCACAAACTGTCAATAGAGGATGGGCTGGCCAACCTATAATGGCAGCATCTAAATATTTTACGAGCCTTCCAATGTACTGTAAGTGACGAAACTCTGCAATGAGTGCTAAGTATGAGCAGCTTATGGGATGAAGAGCATAATGAATGCCTTTCATAAAAATGAATATTTAATTGGTGTAGTTAGCTACTTTAAAATTGTTCAGCCCTGTGTGAGGCCAGCCGATTTTGCTGCTTCTTCCTGGGTCTTGAGTCAAAGAAGTACTCTCGGCATTTTGAAAATGTTAATTGATCTGATGCAGACAGAATCTGAAAAACTGGCAGTAGAGTCCTGCAGAATCTCCCAGCAGCTCACAGTAGGTGAAGCTCAAACGAGTAAAGGATGAGGTCAGAACCAAAATATTTCCAGCAACCTATTCTCGAACATTATGTACTAACACTTACTCTTGTCTTGCTTGCTGCCCTGGGAATTCATCTTAGGAGAAAATAATTATTTTTGCTTTTGAAGTCAGGCCAAGGATGGCATGGAATTAAGCTGATGGTCATACGTGACCACTAGCACAAGCCTTCTGTCCCTTCCTTTGCAAATCCCATCTGCTATAGCCATTATAAATGGCTAAGAGTTTGCCTCTATCGGGAAACTAGCTAAAAAGTTAATTACATGTCAACCAAATCTTCTCAGAGAAATAAGTGATTGGCTAAGCTATTTGAATTCTATAATGAAAATGTTTGAATGAATTCAAATTTGATATCCCAAAGGTTAATAAACAGAAAATGGACAGATCAGAGCTTCCCATTTTACCTGTCTCCCACCCCCAACTATTCATTGCATTTAGCATTCATAGGTGTGAAAATTATATATGAAAATCTAGGCTAAAATCCACAAATGTTTTACTGTTTATTCACCAAGTACCTGGTGCTCCCAGAAGCAGAGGTGGGTTCCTACCAGTTCGCACCTATTCAGTAGAATCGGTTCATCAAATCTACCAAACTGGTTAGAAGAGGTTCCACCAGTGGACCCGGAAAGCAGACCACACCTACAGAAGAGGTTCCAATTTTTTTTTTTGAAACCCACCACTGGCAAGGATCTTGTAACTTGACAGCTTTAAGACTTGCATGCTTCAGTGCCAGAGTTTCTGAATAGCTACTTGGACTGACCTAATTCATAATTTCATATCCGGTCACATGGGCGGCAAGCCACTCCCATCCGGTCACATGGGTGGCAAACCACTCCCACAAAGGAGGCCACACCCACAGAGTAGGTTCCAACAATTTTTGAAACCCACCACTGCCCGGCAGGCACAGGTACTCCCGTACCGGGCTGTACCAGTCATAACCCACCACTAGTGTGTGTAAAACCAAGGCACTTAGACCTATCTAGAAAGTGACAGTTAAGATCTAGATCAGGGGTGGGTTCTAGCTGGTTTTACTGCCGATTCACTTGTGTGCACGCATACACAGTTTAATAGAAATTGCTCTGCACATATGCAGAACTAAAAAGAAAGATGGCAGTGGGGACTGCGCCAACCAGGGAACCGGTTCAAAGGCGTGGCCAGCCTGGGTCACTGCCAGTTCTGTGACCCAGGCTGGCATGCTGCTACCGGTTCAGCCGAACCAGGGCGAACTGGTAGGAACCCACCATTGATCTAGACCAGTGTTTTTCAACCTTGACAGCTTGAAGATGTGTGGACTTCAACACCCAGAATTCCCAGCCAATATTGCTGGTTGGGGAATTCTGGGAATTGAAGTCCACACACCTTCAAGCTGCCAAGGTTGAGAAATGCTGATCTAGATGCACCAGTACAATTTATTAAGCAAGTAATATTATTTTAGAGAAAGCCTGCATCTCTGAGCTTTTGACCTCATGGTGCTTGAAAGGAGAAGAAAGAAATATGTATTGGTTTTATAGAAAGTAGGCTGACGTAGAAAGCACAATAATATTAGTCTCAATAGCATGGGAAAATAAACAGATATGATGTGAACAACAAAGGGGCAATTCCTTGTTTCTCTGTCTCCATTTACTGGCCCTGATTAATAAGGTAAACAATGCAAAGAATCAACAATTCTGAAACTGCATCTCCAATAAACAGGCTGCCAAATACATGGAGAGCTGAAAGATGAACACTGATCCATGATGGCACAGTGGTTAAAATGCAGTATTGCAGGCTAATTCTGCTGACTGCCAACTGCCAGTAGTTTGGCAATTCGAGTCTCACTGGCTCAAGGTTGACTCATCCTTCCATCCTTCCAAAATGGGTAAAATGAGGACTCAGATTGTTGGGGGCAATAGGCTGACTCTATAAACCCCTTAGAGAGGGCTGGAAAGCCCTGTGAAGCAGTATATAAGTCTAAGTGCTATTGCTATTACCAGCAGAATTATTCATATAGCTGTTAAGAGGAATAGAGGAATGATCACATCCTAAAGTGAACCTAGATCAAATTTAGGAAGTTTGGTTCTGCAAATATAACCCAGGATGACCAGTCTAACGATTTCCAGAAGATTAGCCATTTTACTCTACCATGGAAAACCGTAAGAAAGCATCTTGAAGAGTGAGAACTCATTTCCTATTCTTTAGCATATAAGATATTTTAATAGCCAGTGGCAGACATCACAAAACACCATTCCAGGGAGCTGAAACAAAGGAGAGGAAATAGGAGATTTTAAGAGAAAGCACAAAGTTAGAAAGACTAGTCAAGTTTGCAAGCAAAATGGTTGGTTTCTGACCAGACTGAAGAGCCACTGGTGTGTGTAGAAAGTGAAAACATTTGGAGAAGAAATTTCTTTCTATTTTTCACCATAGTTCAATCTCAAGTGTGACAAAACAAAGGGCATGGGCAACTTATATTGCCCAAAGATTCCTCCCTCCTGATCTTGTTATGTCAAAAGCAGAATATCAAAGTGATTTTCAATTACAGAGAGACAATTCTAGCTCTGTATTTTATGTTTCAATGATCTACTTGGATGATTGCCTTAACATCTTAGAAACAGTTTGCAGTAAAATGAAGCAGCAAAACAATAGCAAGGAATGTAAGATCAAGATGGCATTTTCCTGGCAAATGTGCTCCTTGTGAGAGGGTCATTTTTTATCTCTTTCTTGCAGACTGACGTCTTCAAAGTGTTTGCCAGGAATATATCAGCTATTCTTTCAATAGTTCCCAGATGTGTTCAGCATATCACACTTACCTTTAGGAAACAAAACAAAACAAAACAAAAAAGCAAGCAAATGCACAATATAATATTTATACTTTAAGATATGCATTACACGTTCATATAGAAGCAGTAAATAGACAGGGATATTATTAGCTCAGGGTTAAACTCTTAGTGCTCTCTGAACTTGGTTTTTTGGCTTGCACAGATTTTAGTCCCAAAGTAGCATTATCCCTGCAAAGGAGTATGCACGTTGCTTTCCTCTTTATCTGTAGTAACTTGTCCTACCAGACTTAGTAGGTGGTGTAGTTCCTAGATTATTGTTTTATGCTTATCTGTATGTGGGCTACTGAAGGTGATGTGTTGTAGATGTTTTTTTGTTTTCCTTCCTAGTTTTTTTTTTTTTTTTTTGGTGGTGTCTTTTGAATAATGTATAGCTAAGTTTTATCTTTATGTCTCTACTAACTGATAACCTGGCATTGCCCAGATATTTAGTTATAGGGGGAAAATGTCCGAATTAAATGTAATTTCTAATGTTGGTTTTTTTCCCTTACCAGACGGAACCCCATTGTGGAGTACTGTGAAGCCATTACCATGGCCACTCCACTGCAATGTACAGTAGAATCCGTTTTAAGGCACAACAGGCTGCAACTTAACAGAACACACATCCAGAGGGGTGTTAGGGGTGTTTTATCCCCACAGTATTTGTTTCCAGAGGGTAAGAAATCTATGCACCATGTTTGGTTGAAATTGCTCAAGGCATTCCAGCATTATGCTGGAACACACACACACGTGTGTGTGTGTTGCATTTTGTGCTGATAAATAAATAAAGGGAGACTAGTATGAGAGCTAAATAGCTTGAAATAGATCTATACTAGCCTCCCTTTATTTATTTATCAGCACAAAATGCAACACAAAAAATGGTTTCCTGGCTGGAAGGGTTCTAGGGTGGAGATGAAAGGCACAAGGGAAGCAGTATGCTCCCTTCCATATTTGGGCATATCAGGTGCTTTGACATCACATACACACACACACACACACACACACACACACAAACTCTCATAGGTGATTATTCTAAATGCCAAGTTTCCAGGAATTGAAATTGTAGGATTTGAAATTGGTGATGAGGTAGAATAAATAATTCCCAAGCTAGAAAGAAATATTATGAAAATATATTTCAATTGCAGATGCTCACCTGGCTTTGAAAAAAGTGGTGAGCAGTTTGCTGAGAAATGTGTAAGATTAAACCTTGGAGCATAGGCTTTGAATATTGCGAATTGTGACAGTCAGAGCTTCTGTGTATATGTGATTTCTTTCCTGACCACCATATTATGTCTTTAAAGTTACTGGTATTACTAACTGTGGGCTTGAGTTTCTGGACAGTAGATATTTATAGCCTTGTCTGGTGAAGTTTGACAGGTAAAATGGAACAAGGATGTTTTGCAGGAAGAAAAAGATTTGGATAGATATAGAGAATGGCACTAGTCTATACAGGATTTATATATAGTTCCTTTCTTTTATCTTATGCCTTTAAATCCTTTGGCTTACTATTTATTACTTCCTTTTTTTGCAGTTACATAGAAAGAGAACAAGAGAAAGTGAACAAGAGTTGGCTGTATAGGTCAGTGGTGGGATTCAAAAACTTTTACTACTGGTTCTGTGGGTGTGGCTTGGTGGGCGTGACATGGCTTGGTGGGTGTGGCTTGGTGGGCATGGCAGGGGAAGGATACTGTAAAATCTCCATTCCCTCCCCACTCAAGACAGCAAATTCTTGGGTTACCTGTTTGGTCACAGTGGTTAGCCAGGTTTATTGCCTTTATAGTAATATTTAACAGCAACACAAAAAACGTTTAATGCAACTTAATTGAAGGACAAATTAAAATGGGATCGGATCAGAAAGCTAAAGATGACAAAAGAAAAAGTAGGGCAAGGGAACTAAACAAAAATCAGGCCTTAATAAGAATCAATAGAGACCAAAAAAAGGTTTTTTCTATAATGAGAAAATGAGACTTGCTTTGTGGATCTGTACAGGTGAGGGGAAACTCTGGGGAAATATAGTATCACAAAGCAGAACAATAAGGAACAATTCCCACATTGGAGCAAAACAGAAACGCTTTTAAATAGAAGGAGGAAATGTTTTTTAATTTTAGTTTCCGAGAAGAAAATTGATTTTTGAGGATGCCAATGTTTCTCTAAAATATTTGCCTTTTAAAAGTCCTAAAACTTCCTCGTCTGTTCTTGGCTCAGCACTGTTCCTTCTCCCCTTAATTCCTTCTTTCTTTTCTCCTTTCTCAAGTAGTCCTAGAATGGTTTCATGCAACTCAAAAATAATGCAACCACATTATTCTTTCTCCGGTGGTTTCTTGGATTGACTGTGCAACACTGCACCACCCTGTGAGTGTTCTAGGACAGTGGTTCACAACCTTTTCTTCACCATGGGTCCCCCTT
The DNA here is from genome assembly GCF_009769535.1 of Thamnophis elegans. NCBI lineage: Eukaryota > Metazoa > Chordata > Lepidosauria > Squamata > Natricidae > Thamnophis > Thamnophis elegans. The sequence continues at coordinate 19,722,468 of NC_045549.1, read as the reverse complement.
AAGTACCTTTTGTGGCCACGGACCACAAAGACTTAACTTAAGGTTTAACTCATAACATTTCTTCAAGCCTTCCCAGACCCCTTGGGACAACATAGAACTCTGTTCTAGGTGTTATATATGCAAATGTTAGAGGAGTGTTGAGTATGCAAATAACTGGGGGGAAGGAGTGTTATATATGCAAATGTTCCCTGTTACCAGCTCTCTGATTGGCTGGTCATTTGACAGTTGCTTTGGGCTCGAGTATAAATACCCTGACAGTTGCAGGGACGTTTTGAATCGCAGTCATCTCGCAATAAACATCTTACTCTCTGATTCCATGGCTCCTGCGTCTTCCCCTCACAAACATATACTGTATATACTCGAGTATAAGCCTAGTTTTTCAGCCCACTTTTTGGGCTGAAAAAAGCCGCCTCGGCTTATACTCGAGTCAGTGAAAAATTTGCCCGAAATGGAGGAGAAAAAGGGGCGGGGCCATGCCGCTGGGTGACACTCGTGAATGGCCCAGTGCCCCTGTGAGTTTCCCCTCCCTCTGTGTCAGTTTGCCGCGCAGCGCACACCGCACCATCCCCCCTCCTCACGTTCTAATGTATTGCAGGGCTGTCTTACGATTCCCCTTCCTCCCCCTCCTGCCGCTCTGCAACGATGTCCCACCTCCTCCTTGTTATGGCAAGCAGCCACATAGCGATGTCCCACCTCCTCTGGTACAGTGATCCAATGATAGGAATCACTGTGCCGTGTGTCATAGGAGGCGGGACATCGCTCCCGCGGCTGCACGGGACATCATCATCACAGCGGGACATCAGCATCATGAGGTGAGTGAAGTATTTCATTGAATACACTGCTAGTTTACTGTTTTTCTTTGAAATAAATATTCAAAAACATTATTGGTATCTATTTTTATTTTTAAAATTTACCGGTAGCTGCTGCATTTCCCACCCTAGGCTTATACTCGAGTCAATAACTTTTCCAGTTTTTTTGTGGTAAAATTAGGTGCCTCGGCTTATATTCGGGTCGGCCTATACTCGAGTATATACGGTATGTAAAACTAGGAAACACAGAAAAATGGGGGAGAGGAGGGGAGTGAGTGTGGAATGATGGGACTGATCTCTATTGATAGCAGATAGCTGGTGCTGTTGTAAGTGTGAAAGTCTTTTTAAAGGTTAAAGAAAGTTACAAGAAACTTCTTGATTATCTGATACCTGTTAAACAGTGAGTGCAATTCCTATCTGCTTCAAACTGATCAATGGTGTGTTGTGTGTGTTTGTGAAATTCTTTAAAAAATTTAGAAGTTCTTAGTGTTTGGTTATAGAATGAAACCAATTTTGCAGAGCTGAGAGTAGCTATAAAGAAAAAGGATTTTCTCCAACTGCCAAAAAATATTAACAAAACTCAGTGATATGCTTCAGTTTTGTCCTGAGAAATCCAATTCTTCAAAAATATTGGGCATACCGTTTCTAAGCTTGTTACCCAGCCAAATAATTTTAGAATGGAGGCTATGTATTTTGGTTGCCAGGCGACTGAAACCAGTTTCTTTTATTAAGCTCCATTAAAATGGTTCTCCATCTGGACTTCTATCGCCATAGCAACTGTCACCAGAGATAGTCCTTTGCTCTATAAATAGGTGGTGAGATGGTGACTTTGGCACACTAGGTGCACTAGGCAGTTGTCCCAACTGTAAGTAAGTGGGTCAGCGACCACTCTTTGTGTGTCTGTGTGTGTGTGTGTGTGTGTGTGTGTGTGTGTGTGTGTGTGTGTGTACGTGCGTGAATACTTCCTGAAGTGGGTAAAGTAGAGATACTTAAAAGGGAGCATGGAAAATTCTTCTACAGAACGAACAAGTCAAGCCAGTTTTCATAATAGTTGGATATGAAAGTTTGAGAATGACATACCTCTAAGTGTGCAGAAGGCTGACTTGTTTCCAGAGGTGGACGTCGCACACTGTAACAACCGGTTTGCCCACCACGGGAAATGTGAGCGCACATGTGCCAGAGGTGGGTTCCAGCTGGTACTACTGCTGGTTCTCTCATATGCATGCTCATATGCATGCACATTTGATATGCAATTGATGCGTGGTGTGCGCACATCTGCAGTGCAATTCAAATTGTTCTGAGCATGCGCAGAACTGAAAAACAAAGTTGAAGATATCTCACATGTTCTATTACACTGTGAGCTATACAGAGTTTGTAGGTCTGCACATATTCTCCCCTTATTAGAGAGATTGCCAGGAAGGGCAGACAATTTTTATCTAGGCTTTCTCCTCCAGCACACAAACCCAGCTACCACGTATGCACTGGCAAAATTCTGTGTTGCTGTAATGTCCACAAGAAAAAAATTGGTTACAGAAGTATAGTTGTCATCTTGTACCAATTATTTGAACATATCTATAATAATTACTGGACTGTTGTATTTACTCCCATACTTATTGGCTTTTCACCCAGGTAAACCAGGGAGTGACCTGAACAATTTGAGAACATGTATGTTATTATCCACTTTTAACATCAATACTTTTAAATTATATTTTAATGTCAGTACTTTTTAACATATTGTAAAAAGTAATGTGTATTGCTGGTGTTTGACCGTAATAAAGATTTATACTTATATTTATACTAATTGAAAAACAAAATGGTGGTGCCAAGGGTGCCAACCAGAGAACCGGTTCGGAGACTGGGAGGATTGGGTTGCTGGAACCAGCAAACCACTACCGGTTCAGCTGAACCGGTCTGAACCAGTAGGAACCCACCACTGGCAGGCACACTCATCCGCTTTGCTCACGCAAGCACCTTCCGCACATGCGTGTACATCAAAACACAGCTATATAGGACGGAATTGCGCCTGGCTGGGTGGGCGGGCCCATTCACATGTCACAACTAGCAGTGCACTCGACCCGGTCCGAACCGGCAGCAGCCCACCCCTGCTTCTTTCTAACTTCTTAGGGCTATCCTGTACCTCTTGTTCTGTAGCAGGTCATGCTGATAAAATTTATTTATTTATTCAATTTTGATGGCTGCCCATATCAACTCAGTCACTCTTCTTCCTTTGATTCAGTGTGGCCTATTTCATGCTGTCTCCTTTCTTCTTCTTCTTCTTCTTCTTCTTCTTCTTCTTCTTCTTCTTCTTCTTCTTCTTCTTCTTCTTCTTCTTCTTCTTCTTCTTCTTCTTCTTCTTCTTCTTCTTCTCCCTAGTGTATTCCCGCAAGTGCAGGATCCGCTTTTCAGATTATTGAGTGCCACGTTTCACAGTCAGCTACATCTCCAGGGCTCAGGCCCGTGGCTTGCATATCTTTGTGGATTCCATCTCTGTTTTGGGCACCCTTGAGGTTACTGGCCATTGACATCTAGTTGGTAGGCAGTCTTGGCAATGGAGGAAGGTGCTGCTCTCAGGACATGTCCATAACAGTGGAGCCAGCCTTCTCTCATCTTCTCTATAATTGGTGCCACACCAAAAATGCTGTTGAATGGTGTCATTTGTGATGTGATCAAGAAGAGAGATACCTGATATCCAATGGAGAATTCACATTTCCATGGCACGGAGAGAGCTTTTGGTCCCTGATGTTGCTGCCCAGAATTCAGTGCCCTACAGTGCAACAGGGCGGATGGTTGCCTTCATGCTGTCTCCTTTCTAAATGCAAAATCTAGTTGATTGTTAGCTTTCACTCCCCAGTTCAAAGTACAGTCTAGATTGCAAAATGAGTTTCATTATAAGAATAGCTTGTGTATTTATTCTGTAACTGACCTAATATGCATTTTACATATTTATCATTTGCCTTGATCTTGTCTAATCACCCATTTGGTCATGTCACAATTGTTTCATCCCCAAAACACTTAGTCACTAGGCTACAATGGCAAATACAGAATTTTGCTTGGATGCGAAAACTTGACTATATGATCAAGCCTAAGGCTAAGATTATAGCTTGATCATAGTCGTTAGAAAGAGGTCATCTTCAATTAAAATCTAATACAGTAAAATTGCTAGTTTTCTCCCAAGTGTCCAGAATGTAAGGTTAACAAAAATGTGATTCTTTTCTTCCCATCTCCTTGCATAGACACTCATGTTTCCCTAATATACTTCCATGTTCCTCCAAATTGCTGGCTTTGTCTTGTTTCCCCCATAATGACGTGAGCTACAAAGAGTGTGGAGTTCTCATTTAAGTCAGTGAAATCAAAGAATGGTTATCAAAGCAAGATTTCACGCCTGGATAGGAAATGGCAGCTAGGAGTCGCATCTGCCTCACTGATACATTTAATTGGCTTTTAGGTGGCCTTTTTAATAAACAAGACCGTGGGTACTAGCAGCTGCATTTAGTTCTCCTCAACACTTAGGATGGTCTAAATCAGTGGTCCCCAACCCCCGGTCCGCGGACCGGTGCCGGGCCGTGGAGTACCTGGCACCGGGCCGCGCAGCGGCCGGGGGCCATGATCGCTGCAGCGGCCGGGGGCCATGCAACGGCCGACTCTTCACTCATGCAGCGCCGTCGCCGGAGGGGGGGAGCTGCGCGGAAGCACAGGAGCAAGTGAGGTGAGGAGGAAGAATCCCCCGCTACTACACCACCTCCGCCCCCTCCCCGAGTCAGCCGTCCCCTCAGTGAACGCCTGGAAGCGAGGCGAGGAGGGGGCGGACCATGCACTGGAAGCGGAGCCCTTGGAGGCCCTGGCAGCTTCCCCGCCCGGCCTTGGCTTGTGAGAAGGAACGGCGGGAGAGGTAGAGAGAGAGAGAGAGAGAACGTCGGGCAGCCGAGGGCGGGGGGGGGGTCTTTTGAGGGGAGATGGGGGGCAGCGCACGGTGGAAAAGCGGCGGTCTTGCCCACCCCTTCCCTGCCTCCCGCCCGCTCCAGTTGCCGCAGCCAGGGGTGGGGGCTCGGTGCCTGAAGTCTCTTGCCTCTCTTCCAAAATTTCGCCAACGGGCATCGGTGAAGCGCGCTCTTTCTCTTCCTCACAAAACACATTTCCTTTCCCCCCACGCGTAGTTATTGGCTATATGGACTCTTGGAGGCTGCGCTCCCGGGTCGCGTTTCCTTTTTGCAGCCCACGAGAATGCCTGGTTCTGAGCCTCAAAAAACGAGAGTTCTCTTAAGGCTGCAAAAAAGGAATATACTTTGGTCCTTGAAGCGCTTTTCCTGTTATTTGGACATTATATATATACGTACGTACATACGTACGGTATGTATATATGCATGTATATGTGTGTGTGTGTATATATGTATATATGTATGTATGTATGTGTATATATATATATATACATATATATATATATATATATATATATATATATATATATATATATATATATATATATATATACACATACATACATACATACATACATACATACATACATACATATATATATATATATATATATATATATATATATATGTCTGTAGTCCATAATATAGTGATGATTTAAAAAAAAATTAGTTGAGCACATGGAATCTTTTTTCTTTTAGTATATTTTGGAGGTGGGGGCCCACTTTGTTATTTAAGATAGTATCTCCTTTTATATATGGTAGTGAAGATACCTAATACTCCTAGCCCCTATTTCCCCCACGACAATCAATGTGTCGTCGCGAACAACGCCCCCCCCCACCCCTGCGCACGCTCAGCAGGCCACGGTAAAATTATCAAAGGCTGACTGGTCCGCGGCGATAAAAAGGTTGGGGACCACTGGTCTAAAACACCAGTGTTTGTCATTGGAAGGAAGTATAACTGTTCTCCATAATTAATTTTCAATAGACAATGTTAGATAGTATAGTAATTATGTAAAATTAATCTATAATGGACAATCTTGCTTGAGAATTTGGTAGTGGAGTCTGAAGAGTGTTTTATTTTTCCTGTCCTTGCCTTCCTTCAGTGGTGGGATTCAGTCAGTTTGCACCTATTCGGGGGAACCGTTTGGTAACTTTCCAAGTAGTTCAGAGAACCGATTGTTGGAAGAAATCTCCTTTTGTTTTTTCCCACTTTACAGAGCTAATCCTGTAAGGAAGGCAGGAAGGAAACATTCTAGTGTTGTTTCTAGCCTAATCTTTATTGACCTGCTTACAGAAACTGCCTCTCCGGTTAACCCTTATTACATTGTAACAGCTAAGGCGAAGCGTCCATCTACCTGAGTGACCTTGAGTTGGCCACGCCAACCCAGTCACATGACCACCGAGCCCCACCTACCCAGATGGTCATTAGGGCAGAGAACTGATTGTTAAATTATTTGAATCCCACCACTGATGCTGTCCAACTCTCTATGACTCTGGTCATTTCATAACAAATTGGCATCAAACAAAGACATTACACTAAAATCAATTTAAAAAATTAAGATAAAGATGACAAGCACAATGAAGCAAGGGGTCTCACTCTCACTGAAAGCCTACATGAAAAGCCAGGTCTTCATGGCTTTTCTAAACAACAGCAGAGTGGGAGGCATTCCTGTCTTGAATGTGGAGACTGTCATGCCAAAGAGTTAAATACTTATTGTTGTCACTATTTAGGGAAGCCTGAAATGGTTGATGCAGTCAAGTATGCTCAACCGAGTCCACCAACTCAGAAATCACATCTTTCTTGATCCCCTTGACTTCATTCCATGCACTTAGCTGTTCAGCACATCAGGATGATGGACAAATAGAACAAAGGGTCAAATGTTTGCATGGACTCTGTTTCTATGGCTGCTAAATTCTGGGGAGCTTGGGAGGATAGTAAGACAGATTAACAGAAGGGTGAGAATTAAACCAGAGGGATAGATTTCCTTATCTGTTTTCTTTCCGAAAAATTTAGACAATTCCTAAAGCTCCCAGAGAGAGTTTTAAAGAACATAGTCATGCAGGGATGGGTTGCACAGGGTGGGCTTTTTCCGGGTGCCGTCAGCTACACAATGTCGTCTGGCAGCTCCTTGGGGGAGGGCCTTCTCTGTAGCTGCCCCGGCCCTATGGAACGATCTACCCCCTGAGATCCGGACCCTCCCTACTCTCTCGACCTTCCGAAAGTCTGTTAAGACCTGGCTGTTCCGGCAGGCCTGAGGCTGCTGATTTCTGATTGAGCTTCAGCCCCATTAACATCGAGTGTATGTTGTGTCCTTTTTTAATCTGCTGTTTTGTATTTTAACTTTTTTAGTATTTGTTTTTAAACTGTTTTTATGTAAGCCGTCTGGAGTCCTTTCGGGATTGGGCGGCATACAAATCTATTAAAACTTAAACTTAAACTTGCTGCCAGTTTTACTACTGGTTCGCAGCCTGTGTGCAACCCGCATGTGTGCCTGAGCAGAACAATTTAAAGTGAACTACTCACACACAGTCACTAAAATCCAAAATCGTGGTGGCCCAGTTGCAATGAGGGAACCTGTTTGGGGGTGTGGCAGGCCTGGATCACTTCTGGTTCTGCAACCCAGGCATTAATTCCACTACCGGTTTGCCCAAACCGGGCTGAACCGGGAGCAACCCACCTCTATTACCCATGTCTTCTTGCCTTTGCTATGCTGCTTCTCACTTCATATAAATTAATTTTATTAAGAATGATGCTTGGCATTAGCTAACTTTCCTACTTCAAGATTAATTTAGCGGGAATAATTGTCATATCCTTTACATCAACGTCTCTGCATAGAACTAAAGCGACTGCAAAAATAATGCTTTATTTGTTAGTTTTCTGAGACTGATTCCAAAACTTTTCTTTTTAATGCCTCTCACTTGTCTATCAGTAGATTCTGGAGCACAGAACATTTTAGATACATGACAAGTGTATGCATTTGCAATAATTATTTTCTCAGTTTCTGCTGTTTATTAATAATACATATTTTTTTAAAAAACAGACAATCAAAAATTCAGATCATCTGTGAACATTGTAATGTTACATTAAGTTCACAGAAATGTCATTTTACCAAGATAATGAGAGTCTGTTAACAGAGTCAGTTATCCTAGGAATGCAATCCTGTAATTTGCTTAAAACTGACTTCTTTTCATACTCCTTAATAAAACTCAAGAAGTACAAAACTCACAGTTCTATAGTCTCAGCATGATGACTTGGGAGTGACCCCAAGCAGCAAGGAAAGAGAGGTATAAATAACATTCTTTTCTTGTTGATTTAGGGTGTTATGCTAACAAACTTGAGATTTCAACAACGGCTCAATGTTAGAGCCAGGTGCAGATGGCATTTTGAAATTCTCCACCAAAAGGTAGAGGGGAAAAAACTGAGTGAGTGTTTCTCCAAGTTTCTTGGTGGTATGGCAGTGGTAGTAGTGAATCTCTAATGGCAGGATTCCAAAAGAAGGAGCAAAATGCCAAAATCCTAACCCTAATCAGGGGTGAAATGCTACCAGTTTGCCCAAACCAGTAGTAAAAAAAATGAAACCTGTTCGGTCGAACCAGTTTTTCTGAAGATCACTGTGATGCACAATTTATATTAGCTAGAAAGCAGGATTTCCTTTTATCTAGCTAATCTGACTCGTGTGGCACAGCAGATTACTTCACTCACTGTTTGCTTACCTTACCCTTTTGACGCTCTGCGCAGGCGCGGGAGGTCCTGTGCATGTTCGGAGGTGGCGTGTGCAAGCTAAGCAAGCCCACACGTGAATGCATGCACACGCGCTCACATTGCTACCAAATCAGTAGCAAATGTAAGCGGATTTCACCCCTGACGCTAAGAGTTGTATGCAGGGAAACCAGACACTTTGCAGACCACTTGAAAAAGGGTGGGATAGTGAAATGTAGGACATTCCTGAACTAAAATAACACACCCAGACAGTATAGGTAGTGCTCAACATAGACCACAATTTTGCCTGAAATTTCTCTTGCAGTGAATTTTGCTCCATTTTACGACAATTGGTAAGTGAGTTTTGCTCCATTTTACGACCTTTCTTGCCACAGTGGTTAAGTGAATGACTCCGGTTGTTAAGTTAGTAACATGGTTGTTAGGGGAATCTGGCTTTCCCATTGACTTTGCTTGTCAGAAGGTTGCAAAAGGGGACCACATGACAACAGGACAACACTACAACTGTCGTAAATAGGAGTCAGTTGCCTGGTGTCCGAATTTTGATCACGACCATGGGGCTGTTGCAACGGTTGCTAAATGTAAAAAAGGGTCACAAGATACTTTTTTCAGTGACAAGTTTTCAAACAGTCACTAAACAAACTGTTGTAAGCCAAGGACTACTTATACTTCATCCTTGAGAAGTTCACTAAAATTGGCTTCCTTGAAAGAAATTTCAAAAGCAAAATGTTTCTCATAGAAAGGAGGAGATGGTGCTTGTAGTTTGGTTTTAGATAGGAGCCGTGCTGGAGCAGTGGTTAGAATGTAGTATTGCAAGCTGATTCTGCCCCACAGTCTGGAGTTTGATGCTGACTGGCTTAAGGTTGACTCAGCCTTCCATCCTTCTGAAGTCAGTAAAATGAGAACCCACATTGTTGGGGGTGATATGCTGACTCTGTAAACAGCTTAGAGAGGCCTGTAAAGCATTACGAAGTGGTATATAAGTCTAAGTCAGTGATGGATAACCTTTTCCAGACTGAGTGCCCAAAGCATGCACATGTGCAAATGTATGCGCACACCCCCAAATCCCCCAAATCCAATGCATATGCGACCCCCGTGCATGTGTCCTGCCCCCTGTGCATGCACTCCCCCGCATGCATCCCCACATATTGCAAATGGCCTCCCACATGCACCCCGCCTCCCGTACCTGTGCAGCAGAGTCTGGCTGGCGGGAGGGGCGCACACACACATGGTAGAGCTAAACTGGGGCAATGGCTCATGTGCCATCAGAGAGGGCGCTGCATGCCACCTCTGGCACTCATGCTATAGGTTCACCATCACAGGCCTAAGTGCTATTGTTAAATTGTCTTGCCAATTCTTTACTACAGAGAAAATTGTTCAGTGAAAGACAAGACCCTCACATAGATATATCTACTTTGACTGCCTTATAAATACATGCAAGAATACTTCGTAATTCTCTTCCCACTTGAAAGAACTGGAACCCAATTCTTTTTATTTCAATTTAAAGAGAACAAAACATTCAGGAGATTTTCTCTACTTATCACTATTGAATATGAGCTTGACTCAATGGACCTCACTTATAAGAATAAAAATATTTTCAAAAAAGGAAGTATAGGGATTTTAAAAAAAGCTTCTTGAGGCAACCTGGTTCCATGGATGCTTCAGAAGTTTGCTTCCAGTAAATTTAATATCTGACTTTGCCCACCAAGGAAGCCCATAAAGATTTGAGACCCTTGTTGTAATAACAATTACGAGCAGTATGAAATCATTAGACATTTGAGAATATGACGGACTAATGTATTTTTAAATGATTTTTCCTATGTGAACCTCCACAACTTATTTAGCCATCAGTTACTAGAATATTCCCAACATCTGGTGGCCACTTTTACATAGTTTGAATATGAATGGTGACATTTTTATCCCATTAGGAATCCCTAGAGTAGATCCATTTTCTGGTGTGATATTACAAGAACATGAATTAATAAGGCAAGTTAACATGTTTTCATGTATTAATAAACTAATGCTAGTGTCAAAAGCAGCTGGTTCTTGTTTGCTATCACCTTTTCAATTTCCCCGATGTTTCTTTCACCATTATATAATAAAATTAAAAGTCAGGTTTTCCTGCAGCATTATCTAACTTGCCTATTGAAAAAAAAAACTACCCCAAGTAAATTCATCTTTCATAAAGGAAGATTGTCAGTCAGATGTAAATTACACTCCATGTAAATGTCATTTCATCACTTACAGATGGTGCTTTACATTTTAGCCCTTAAATAGGGGCTGCCTGTTCACATTATTACCATCCCTGTTTCTTTGACAGCTCTAGTATTAATTGCACCATATTGCTTGTCTTTTACAGTAGATTCTTACTTAATCAGAGAGGTGCTTTAAGAACTTTTGGGAGAAAATACTTCACTTTAAACATGTGGAAGAAACAGTGTTTTCGGCTGTATGCACCATCAGTAGAAAGAATTACAACGAGCAGAATATTAGAGTTAGAAAGACACTTGTGATTATTTTGGTCATCTGGACAGAAGAATCCATAATTTCACCAGTCTTAATACTTAGAACAAATTTGTTTCATCTCATTTTCTTCTTCTAGTACTTAATCCTGATTTCAGGAGCAACAGAGATCAAGTACGGTATTTTTTGGAGTATAAGACGCATCTTTTTCCCTCAAAAAAGAGAGTGAAAATCTGGGTGCGTTTTATACACCGAATACAGCATTTTTGGCCTCCCGAAACCCTGCCCCCTTTGCAAAAATGGCCATGCATAGCCTTTAGGAGGCTTCCAGAGTGCTCCTGGGGAGGTAAAAAATGGACCATTTTTTGCTCATTTGGGGTGTGTGTGTGAGGGCAGCCCCCAGAAGCACTCTGCAAGCCTCCTAAAGGCTATGCATGTCCTTTGTTTGACAAAAAATGGGCTCGTTTTTGTGAAAAATGAGCCATTTTGGGGAGGTCTGCAGAGTGCAAAAACTTTTTTTTAAAAAAAATTGCCTCTTCAAAATCTTGGTGCATCTTATACTCTGAAAAATACAGTACATCCCCCTTTTGTCATTGCAGTAATTCAGTTATTATCATAGCAATGATATCTCTTTCTTTAATTTGCCCTCCTCTGGACTGAAAATAGCCATTCCTTTCAAACATCAACCAGTCCTCCTAAACTCTTCAGTTCATTTGGCTGTGTGCGCTGGTCATGATCCAGTTGGTATTAATCCATCTGGAAATAATGGTGGTCTCAATTTAACCATTTTCTAGATGTTAACTGACCAGCAGAGAAGAACTATTATTTCACGGGCTTTAAATGTGATGTTTTGGTTAATGCAGCATTTTGGATTTGATTTTCCATTCAGTGGGTTTTTTTTTCTCCTTTTCTCATTTTGGCCAGACCAGTTTATACTGATTACTTTGTCATAGGCTCAGAAAGGATACCTGGGCCAAGGAAAAGCAGATAGCAGTGGATGATAAAGGCTTCCTGAAACTGGTATTACTGTAGAATCTAGTCTCAATCCCATCTTTCAACTTAAACTACAAAGAGTGATTCCAATATCTTACATCATGAAGCTAAGCTGCTTTTCAGCACACACTAAATACTGCACACCAGGAATAGATGCATCTGCCAGATCATGTTCCAAAATATCTTTTTTTTTTTGGGGGGGGGGGGAATACTCTTGTCTTCTTCCATTTTGTTTTTTGCAATTTATGTAGTATTTTCCGTGCAATTTTCTCGATATACATGTTTTTTTTAAACAAAAGAAAAGAAAATTCTGTTGACTTTTTCTTCTTCTCAACTTTCCCTAAAATGTTAGAGGCAATCTCTAAAGAACAAAAATTTCTACACATTTTTATTAGAGTTTTTCATTGCAACATTGAGAGAGAGAGAGAGATCAGAGCAAAATGATAATTATGTTACAGCTTATGTATTATTTTGGGAAAGCTAAAATAGATAATATATTTTGTCATATTTGTAAAATACACCTAATGCACAGGTGAACTGATATTTGAACAGCTTTTGTGTTTCATATCCCAACAGTTATTTTTAGGAATTGGCAAGACTGTTATTGTCAGTTTCTGATCGTATTTTATGCCTCTATTTTGATCTATAAATTCAGGGACAATCTGCATGAAATCTTATCTGCATTTTAGTTGTCTTCCTCTAAATATGTGCATTTTTGTCTATGCTTTTTTGAACATACAAATTATTTTCAAGTGTTTTTTCATTAAAATATTACACTTATACGACTATAAAATATTACACATTTTCTTCTTGTTGTTGTTAGTTGCAAAGTCATGTCCAACCCATCATGACCCCATGGACAACATTGCTCCAGGCCTTCCTGTCCTCTACCATCTTCTGGAGTCCATTTAAGCTCACGCCGACTGATTTGGTGACTCCATCCAGCCACTTCATTGTCTGTCGTTCCATTCTTCTTTTGCTCTCCATTTTTCCCAGCATTAGGCTCTTCTCCAGTGAGTCCTTCATTCTCATTAGGTGGCCAAAGTATTTGAGTTTCCTCTTCAGGATCTAAAAAGTAGTCAGGGTTGATCTCCTCTACGACTGATTGCATTGATCACCTTGCAGTCCAAGGGACTCGCAGGAGTCTTCTCCAGCACCATAGTTCAAAGGCCTCAGTTCTTTGGCACTCAGCCTTTCTTATGGTCCAACTTTCACAGCCATACATTGCAACTGGATACAAAGCTACTTTTTCTAGCACAGGTTTAATGCATCTCTGTATATATTTTGGAACTACAAACTGCATCACATATTTCTATAAAAGTTAACATTTGAATTAAACAATGTTCTAGTTTGCATTTAGGTTTGGGGTACATGAATTGAGCAAATTTGTAAAATTAAAAACTTACAGAACCGGGGCATGCATTCACTGATTTTCTTCACTATTCTAACTTTTTTATTAGCTTGCTGACAGCTTAATATTTGTTAATTCCCCCTCAACCAACCTCCCCAAGAAAGAACCCAAAATAGTTAGAAATCAATGGAATAGTGCAATAGTCAAATCCGCCTATGTTTTACCCTGAAGAAACCTCATAAGTATTCTCCTATTCTTGACTTGCTAGGTTTTCATTGATCATGCAGATCAATGAAGTGGCTGAAGGGTATCTAAGTTATACCGTCTAAATAGAGTTTTCTACTTGGCTGGCTTTGTGGTTTGGCTGAACTTCAGTTTGAACTTTTCTCCTCCCTAGTTGCCACTGATCTAATTAGACTTGGATATGAAAGCTATTTAAAGAACTGGAGAGAAACACAATCAGGAAATGAAGATTTCTTAGTACAGTAGTCAAGAGCCATGCCAACCAGAGCAGGATGGGACTAATCCAAAATCCATTTGTGTCATTGGTGGCTAGGTAGCAAGTTTTTAATGGAGTTTGATTATGTCTTCGGGGCCATAAAAACGCAGGGTCAAAATGTGCTTTTAATTTTGTGTTGCATGCTAAACAGTATACTTCAGCATCTTTAGAAGAAGATAAAACAGAAATTCATTCGCAGATAGTCTGTAGAAGTAAACTTGCTTAAGTTCGAGAGCCAATATGATATGCTACTTTCATGCTAGAGAAGTCTGCATTACATCACTTGTGATGGTCATTGGAAGTCCTACTTAAGTCATATGTGCTTATTGTCCTCAGGTTGAAGGAATAGCAATATTTTACATTTTAATATTGCATATACAGTATGCATTTTGTGTAGAGAATGTACACCTACATACATGCACAAATTGTGCTTGATACAAAGGTTCTATAACTTATTAAAAGTCCCTAGACCTTGATGATGGCTGTTGAACGAGTTTAATCTCTAACGTAGTGATGAGTTAGTGAGGTTCCCAAACATGGACTGGAAAAAGGTCTACCTTCGTGATTGGAAGAATTTTTAAAAAATGTATTTTTTGCCTGTTGTCTTTCTTACAGGAACACATTCCTCAAGTGTGTTTTCAGATGTTTTGAACATTTTTAGGCATCATCCAGATTGATTAAAACTAATGCCAGCTGAAGTCCAAAACATCAGGAAGATCCTGTTTGTAGCAAACACTAGTGTCTGAAGACAAGCTATTCTATGAGACTCTCTCTATATATAAAATGTGTGTGTATGTGTGTTCTAGCATAACTTTAGAATGCCTTGAGCAATTTCAACAAAACTTGGTACACATATGCCTTATTGACTGAAGAAAAATATTGTGGGGGCTAAGACTCCCCTAACATCCTTCGGGGGGGGGTGTTCTGTTAAGATGCAGCCTATTGTGCCTTTAAATGACTTCTACTGTACAGTGCAGTGGAGTTGCCATGGTAATGGCTTCACAGTACTCCACAAGGGGGCTCCCTCTGGTACGGGAGAAAATCCGACATTAGAAATTATGTTTGGTCTGGACATTTTCCCCCTATAAATATATACCTGGACAATGCCGGGTTATCAGCTAATATGTAATAAAAGTGTAGGTAGCTTGTTGGAGCACACCACATGTGTTTCACACATGTTGAACTAGATTATTTGGCTTCTGATATTATTAGTAAGGGACGAGAACATCTACTTCACTTTATATTAAAGTTGGGAGTCATTTCACCTTGGAAATATGTGTTTGGCAGCATTGCAGTTTCAAACTGGGATTCAAGCCACACTTTGGAAATTAAATGCCATGAGCTAAAACACAAAATTACATCTTTTTATATATTGTGATACATTTTGTCCCAATGCAAGAAATACATAGTATAAACTGAACTTCTAGACACAGATAGCACTCTAACCTCTTTATTAATTAGCAATGATCAGAAAGAAAGCTCATTAAAATAAAGTAAGTAGTAAACTAAATCTTAGATTTCTCCACCCCAAAAAAATCTGGCCTAAAAAACGTACATAACTTAAACCAGTATTGATGCTTTTCACTATAAGTTATATACAACCAAACAAGCATTGTAGTTCCTTTAATTAAAGGTAGTCCTTGACTTATGACCACAATTGAGCCCAAAATTTCTGTTGTTAAGTGAAGCATTTATTAAGTGAATTTTTCCCCATTTTATGACATTTCTTACCACAGTTATTAAATGAATCATTGCAGTTGATAAGTTAGTAACCTGGTTGTTAAGTGAATCTCCCATTGGCTCTCCCATTGATTTTGCTTGTCTCCTTGCAAAAGGAGATCACATGACCCTGAGATGCTGCAACGGTCATAAGTATGAACCAGTTACCAAGAATAATTTACCTGCACTTCAGTAAGGCATTTGATAAAGTAGACCATAATCTACTACTTGATAAGATAGAAAAATGTGGGTTAGACAGCATCACCACCAGATAGATTCGTAACCAGCTGACCAACCACGCTTTGTGCATAGTTTGCAATGGGACTGCATCTACATGGAGAGAAGTATGCAGTGGGGTACCCCAAGGCTCTGTTTTAGGCTCAGTATTGTTCAACATCTTCATCAATGATTTAGACAAGGGGATAGATGGGGAACTCATCAAATAGCCAACACTCCAGAAGACAGGCTTAAGATGCAGAAGGCTCATGATAAACTTGAACATTGGGCGCTATCTAATAAAATGAAATTCAATGTGAAAAAAGTAAGATTCTACATTAGGCAAGAAAAGGTACAGTATAGGTGATACCTTGTTCAATAGTAGTAACTGTGAAAGGGATCTTGGAACCCTAGTAGTCAGTCATTTAAATATGAGCCAGCAGTGTGCTGCAGCTGCCAAAAAACAAGAACTCAGTTCTAGGCTGCATAAACAGAGGATAGAATCAAGATCACGTGAAGTGTTAATGCTACTTTATAATGCCTTGGTAACAGGTAACCTTCCCTACCAGTTTGCAAATGTGAGCATGTCCACATCCACACATGTGCTCGGCCTTCTGTGCATGTGCTTTGGCTTGAAAATCTGCCTTAATGGCATGGCATAGAGCCAGGATAGGTGGGCAGACCCACGATTTCCACTACCAGTTTGGGTGAATTGGGCTGAACCGGCTGAATATCACCTCTGTTTGGCAAGGCCACACTTGGAATATTGCATCCAGTTTTGGTGGCCACGATGTAAAAAAAGATGTTGAGACTCTAGAAAGAGTGCAGAGAAGAACAACAAAGATGATTAGGGGACTGGAGGCTAAAACATATAAAGATGAAAAGAAACACTAGGGATGACATGATAGCAGTGATCCGATAGCTCAGGGGCTGCCACAAAGAAGAGGGACTAAATGAACTAATTCTACTGTTTTGTAAAGCTACATAATTCTGCAAGGCTGGAGATACAAATTTCCTGCTGCCGTTTTTAATTGCTTGATCCTTAAGACAAGTCTTTTCTAAATTTCTTTCTCCGACTATTAAGCCACTGGGAGCTCCTGCCTCTCTGGTCTCATTGTTTCCTGAGCAGCATCCCTTCCTTCCCCAAGGTCATCCACATAGTCCATTATGAAACATGATGCTGAGAAATAATGCAAGATTCATATAATTATACAAAACGTGTCAAGGAGACAAAGCTCTTGTAGTAGTACATGGGAATATTCTTGGAAGGCAGGCTAAAGAATTGCTTCTCACGAGTGAATGGCCACATAAGAGGAAGCATAACCCTCAGCTGCTTAGTGGGTGAAGTAAGAGATGCTCCCAAGATATTGGGCTACAAAAGAAATTGTGGGACAATTGTCCTTTCAGATTAGCAGGATTCTGCTAATGGTGCTTTGTAATAAAGTAGAATTAGTTTTATTGGGCCATGTTTTTTGTGTGGTCTATGTGGGAAAGCTGAAAGCTTTAGTCTAGCTATGTTACCTTTCAACTTAAAAGAAGCAGGCAGTCATTAAAATGTCTGTTGCTTCTGGTTTTGGAAGCAAGTTTAAATAATTTACATGGAACAAAGAGAAAATGGTAACTAAAATGATTTGTTTTCTCATGCCATTGGAAAAAATATTTTTAATTTGTTTGCTTCTTCATATGTACAAATAATTTCCAGTTATCTTTGTTTTTCTGGTTGAGATGATTTTAGGGAACAATGAATTCCTGATCTACACCGAGTTTTCGAAGAATCAGTCACAGGTTTCCTAGGCAGCTGGGCAAATGAGAAGCTTCTGTGAATTTCTGGGAATGGAGTACATCTTAAATTGCTCCTCTGCTCAGCAGAAGAAGAAGAAGAAACCTGTTCGTAATGAGGCAGAAAAAATGGAAATGTCCTCTTTGTTCTAGTTAAATGAAGGTGGCAGCTCTTACCAAATATGGCTGTGGGTCAAAGAGAAACACACTCTTTAAGTGCTGAGCATTGTTAAATATGAAATATCTGTTTGCTCTGAAGAAATACAAATGCTGAGAGGTAAGGGAAGAAGGAAGGGGAAGGAGATGAGGAAGGAAGGAAATAGAGAAGGGAAGGAGGGAGAAAAGAAAGGGAAAATAAGACAATGTTAAAACAAGCAGATGGGATGGTAAATAAAGCAACCCAAAATGTATATTATAACCTTTTAAAAGAAAGAACAAATGTATAAGAATGACAAATGTAAAGAAGAAGAATAACTATATTTTAAGTTCTGATAGACAGAAGATTGAGGGGTGTTGAATTGATAACTCTTTATTTAGCAACAACATCAACAGCAACAAGTTACAGAACGCAGAACGGAACTGAACCAAAAACAGCCACCTGACAGCTATTTATACTGACAGCTGTCAGGCGGGGAACCAATCAGGGAACAGCAATTCTCCCGCTGGCCGGCAGCTGTGCCAGAGCCAATCAGAGCTTCTTCCTGATCTGGCTGTGGCTGCCGGCCGTGTCCGGGAGGACGTAACACTATATGAATGTATACCTATAATTGTATGTAAGAGAATAAAAAAATTTAAAAAAAACTTTTTTAAAAAAGAAATACAAACATTGGAATATCTCCCATAGCTGTATAGCACTTTGCATTCAAGAGCAAGTAGGTGCTTTAGAGCATGAATGGACATGCAGTCGCACATGTCTGCAACTTTTTCAATCAAACTCCTTCTGGGATTCTATGGCAGGTGCACAGGGCAGCTGGGTGATTCCAGGAAAAGATACAGCTGCTTGAAGGAACTGAAGACAGCTGCCACCTGACTGCCCCTGTGTACTCTGAAATACACTTTTTTTTTTTCATTTGAATATTGTGTAGCATTGCTCTGATATTTCCTGTTCAAGCCAGCACTATATAACGCAGGAGACATCAGGCTGCTCAAGGCGACAGCTTTTAAATCTTCACTAGTAAAACAGTAACATTTCCTACCCTGTTTCCCTGAAAATAAGACTTCCCCAGATAATAAGCCCAATCGGGCTTTTGAGTGCATGTGCTAAAATAAGCCCCCCCTGAAAATAAGCCCTCCTCCCCAAAATATTTAAATCTATGAGCAGCCATTTCCTCTGGTTGGTTGTTTGCCGTCCAAAAATATGAGGTGAGGAAGCGAGGCCGGGGGAGGGAGGAGGGAACATGCCAGATGCACCCCACATTCCCTTACCTAATGGCTGCTCCCACAGCCCTAGCCACCGTGCCCTTTCAGTCATGCTAATGGCCATCACAAAAAGAGCAGCAGGCCCAGTGACACACAACACAGCAGCAGCCATGAGGTAAGCACACTCACCATCTTCTGCACCTCAAAAATAATAAGACCTGCCTGAAAATAAGGCCAAGCACTTATTTCAGGGGTAAAAAAAATAAGACCCTGTCTTATTTTGGGGAAAACACGGTAGATCTTCAGTGCTAGAAGGTAATGGGGTTGGCTCTCTGTTTATATAGATAGTCCTCCACTTACAATTCACAATTCATTTAGTGACCATTCAAAGTTACAACGGCACTGAAAAAAAATGACTTAGTTTGGTTTTTCACACTTACGATCGTTGCAGTGTCCCCATAGCCATGTGATTAAAATTCAAATGCTTGGGAACTGACTCTTATTAATGACCGTTGCAGCGACCCAGAATCATGTGGTTCCCCTTTTGCGACCTTCTGACAAGCATAGCCAATTGGAAATCAGATTCACTTAACAACCGGGTTACTAATTTACAGTAAATTGTTCGGTGATTCACTTAAAAAATGTGGCGAGAAAAATTGTAAAATGGGGCAAAAGTCACTTAATAAATTTCTCACTTAGCAACTTACATTTTGCTTAACCCCTTAATTGTGGTCCTAGGTTGAGGACTATCTGTATACAGTGGCTTATTCCCCTCTTATTTATTTATGTGGTTTTATGATTGTTTTCTGATTTCTTAATCTTTCTTCCCTTTATGTTTTCTTATTCTTTGTAACTTTCCTCTAGCCATTTGTACCATAAATTCCATACTAAGTAATAATCCAATTCTCCTTTATCTTTTATTTGTTTTGTAAGTCTGTCCATCTCAGCAGACTCTAATATTCTTTTAAATCACATTTTCCTCTGTTTGGTATATTTTCGTTCTTCCAATTATGTGCATATACGATTCTTGCTGCAGTTATTACATGTAATATTAAGTATTGAATGTTTTTCTCATAGTTTCCTGTCACTATCCCTAATAAAAATAATTCTGGTTTTAGGTCTATTGATTGTGTAGTTATCTCTTCCTTTTTATTCTTGTCCAATATTTTTTTGCTGCTGTCTACGTCCACCATATATGATAGAATGTTCCATGGGCCCAGCTACAGAACTGCTGACCGTTCTGACTGACAAGCTCAGCGGCTTAGCCACTGAGCCACCACGTCTCTCTTGTGAGCATAAACAGGTACTTTTAAAATTGGGTTGGATTCTCATCCAGAATATCAGTTGGATGGATCGAGGGAATATATTAGTGGTAGTACAAAACATTTTGTGAGTTGGTGGCCACATTTTAAAGAGCAAGAGTCCCATGAAAGAGAAGCATGACACCTGGAGAAAAACAACAACAACAACAACAACTTTGATTAGGAATACATTTACAGTTAAACTACACTATACTACTCTATTCTTATGCCAGACACACAATGAATTAGACTATGTTCTACTGGCAGCTGAGTGGGGTTGGGGGGTTGGGTTTAGGGCTGTAGCAATGGTGTTTCAGTCTGTACATCTGATCTATAACATTGTTGAACTCAAGTCAGTACAGATTGAGTAATGCACGGCACAGGGACTGCGGGAAATCCTATTTAAACTCTCCCCTGAGGAAAGAGAGAAGGTATATTAGGCCTGTGTGAAGTGGCTGCCATCTGCCTTGATGAGGTGCTTTGCACCATCAAGACAATCCTATTTGTCTTGTCAAGGCACAGAAGTGACACTATTAACCTCTCAGAGGTGCTGTGTGTACCTCAATGAAAGAGGTTGCAGTGTATGCACAAGGCAAGGGAAGAAGCCCTCCCTCTAATAGCATTTCCAGAATGAAAGTCCCAACAATAGGAAGTTTATGGAATACAGTTGTTTCAGAATTTAAGGTTCTTAAAAGGACTATCAAACTGAAACATCCCTTAAAGATTTGTAGATTATATATAAGGGCCACTTTGCTTTACTGGGTAAGGCACACGGATAGAAATTGGGAAGGCATGGATTTTAATCCCACTTTTAGCACAAAGCCAGCTGAGTGATTTTGGGCTCTCTCTCTCTCATGAAGAGAACAACGGCCAACTAATTCTGAAAGTTTTGCCAGGAAAACATTGGAGCTTGTTCAGATACTACATCAGGAGTCAATAGTGATTAGAATATCTACTTCTAGTGGTGGGCTGCTGTGTGGTTGCGTGGGTTTAGGCAAACCCTTTGCTTTGATCACGGCTTGGACCCACCCACTTGCCCTTGTGCTGAGCTATCCATTTATAACCAACTTTCTGGCTCATTCCTTCGACCCTCACTGTTCACCTGAGTTTTGTGCCTCCCCTGCTTTACTCATCGGAGCTGCCTGAGTTTATTTCCTGCTTCTTTGAGGCTCCGTTCCACTCCCAAATGGGCGCGTGTAAGTGAAGCTGGCACACATGTATGTCAGTGGTGGGTTTCAAATTTTTTTAGAACCTCTTCTGTAGGTGTGGCCTGCTTTATGGGAGTGGCTTGCTGGCCATGTGACTATGTGGGAGTGGCTTGCCAGCAATGTGACCAAGTGGGAGTGTTTTGGCAGTCATGTGACTGGGTGGGAGTGGCCAACTTGTAAAATGTGGTGAAACTCACTTAACAACACTCTTGCTTAGTATTGTAACGTGTGGGTTGTTGTTGTGAGGGAATTGACACGCAGGAGCCATGTGCAAGACAGATCTTTATTATAACACAGGTGACAAGCGATTCAAACGTTCCCTGCAACTGTCAGGGTATTTATACTAGCACTCAGACCAACTGTCAAAACGACCAACCAATCAGGTCGCAGCTGGTATTTGCATATTGAATATGCAACACTCCTTCCCCCCAGTTCTAAAGACCAAATGACCAGCCAATCACGTCGCAGCTGGTATTTGCATATTCAATCTCTCTCCTTCCCCCCAGTTCTGCTATTTCAAGATGGTGGTGAGTCCTTCGTAGCTAAATTTTAGAACCAGGGAAAAAAAAACAGGTCCTTTGGAATCTTTGCAGCAGGGAGGCTCTCGTTGTGTTGTAGCTCTCGTTGGTTCGAGAAGCAAGCGGTGGCCTTTGCAGCGGAAGGAGGCTCATGGTGTAGAGGACAGTCTGGTGTATGTTGTGAGTGTGCTAGTGTTGGAGAGGCTTTAGACAGGCTGAGAGAGCGTAGCCGGTGGTGCTAGGTGGCAGCTTGGAGAACGAGGCTGTTGTTGAACGCAGCGGTTGGAACGAGGCGGTTGGAGTGCTGTAGGAACAGCTGGTGGCAGGCATGCCGTAGGAACAGCTGGTGGCAGGTAGGCAGGCAGGCACAGCTGGCGCAGTTTAGCCATCACAGTCGAGGTTAAGCGTAGGAAGCCCGTCCCTCGGACGGATGGAGGCCACGCCTGGGAGCTTACTGAGGTTGGCTACAACCGGAGGCCCACGGCAGTGGGTACTGCTGTTGATGTCGCTGGCTGGCCATAGCAGCGGCCCTGACAGGCCCTCAATGTAGGAAAGAAAATTTTTTTTTCCTGCGTTCACGTTGGCTGATGTTGTTAGGCTCTGCGGGAATCGCATATCAATCCCATCCTCGTCGCCAGTATTGTAACGTGTGGGTTGTTGTTGTGAGGGAATTGACACGCAGGAGCCATGTGCAAGACAGATCTTTATTATAACACAGGTGACAAGCGATTCAAACGTTCCCTGCAACTGTCAGGGTATTTATACTAGCACTCAGACCAACTGTCAAAACGACCAACCAATCAGGTCGCAGCTGGTATTTGCATATTGAATATGCAACACTTAGCAACCAAAATGTTGCCTCAGAAACTGGCATTTGAAGCACACAAGTCTTAAAGCTGTCAAGTTACAAGACCCTTGCACCAAAACCAGGGGTGTTCAAACTTGACAGCTTTAAGACTTGTGGACTTCAACTCCCAGAATTCCTCTTCTCACTCTTCATCTTGATGACGATGACGGGGGTGGGTGGGGAGGGAGCTGGAACCGGTTCTAAATGGCACTGTAGATTTGTGGAACCTCTTCTATAGGTTAGAACTGGCAGGAACCCACCCCTGGTGTATGTGCACACTCACAACCAGCAAACCGCTTGTGAACGTAAGTGCAGCCCACCTCTGTATACTTCTACACACATATGTGGTCGTGAGCCACCCAGTATTATGGGTGACTATATCATTGTTTAAAATAAATCAATATACAGAGAGGCTACATGTATATTCACCACATAAAGGAAAACAATCACCAAAATCATAATATACATTTTCTGCTTTCTCCTGATGACGAAAGAGGTCTGTTTCAATATATTTTCCTATAAAATGAGTGAATAGTTGGAAGGGAGGGGGGAGATAGAGATTTGACATTTTTAATTATAAAAATAGTTAAAAGGGGTGGGATAATATAATCATCTTTTGTCTGAAAATCTCATAGGGAGGGTCAGCATTTCTGCTGAATGAATAGCTTTATAATAAAACCAACAATCTAAAATAGCAATGGAAAGTATAAATGGCTTTCTTCGTGGCCACCCTGGCACTTCTCCTAAAGTTCTCCATTTTGATTCCCTGTGATCTCTTTTCTATGCATCTTTCACTGCAGTATAGCAAACCCTGGATCAGAATGACAAGTTTGGAAAAAAGATGATAATGGAGCAGCTGGAAGGAAAAAATAATTAAATCTGATTGAGTAGCACTTAATATTTTCCCTTGTTACTCTGACTTTCAGTCACTAGGAGCACATTAAGGGTAATTGAGTTAGGTCAATTTGTTATCCAAATGATATTAAGGTAACTGTGTACTAAAAATGAAATTGCAGTGTGTCTCTTTAGCTCAGCTCTGGCAACTAAAAGGAGTTGTGGTCTCCTGGACACTTTCTCTAGGGGGCTGGGGAAAGAAGAGGAAGAAAAAAGAAAAATGGTGAAACATTTTGCTTAGCCATGTGATTGTTTTCTTCAGGTTCTTATCTATTAAAAGAAAGAAGGAAAGGAGAAAATTGTTTCTCAATATCCAAAGGAGTATTCGAAGCTGCTATACCATTGTCTGAAGGTCTTATTAATTTGCTGCATTTAAGAATTATATTAATAGTTTTGCATGGTTTGCTTTGGCACACGGTTGCTTTCTATTGCTGTATTGGATGTATCACAATAAGTTGCTTAAAAAAAACTTTTTGAGAACATACTGTATATGTTAAGGGACAATATTAAGGCTATGCCAGGGTTGTTTCGCAGATTGGAGAGCTGAAAAAAAAAATCTATGAAAAACAAACAGCTAAGGAAACTAAATGCATGCAGATAATCCCAGTAGAGAGAATGTACCATATGTTTCGGAGTATAAGATGCACCAAGGTTTTGAACAGGCAAATTTTTTAAAAAAAGGTTTTTGCACTCTGCAAACCTCCCCAAAACGGTCCATTTTTTCATGAAAACAGGCCTGTTCCCCCCCCCCCCAAAGGCATGAATAGCCTTTAGGGGGCTTGCAGAGTGCTTCTAGGCAAAAATCTGCCCATTTTTTTGTCAAAGAAATTGCATGCATAGCCTTTAGGAGGCTTATAAAGTACTCCTGGAGGCTGGGGGACAAAATTGAGCCAAAATGGCCCGTATTTCACTCATTTCTGCCCTCCCCAGCGCCCAGGAGCTCTCTGAAAGCCTTCTACAGGCTCTGCACGGCCATTTTGGGTGTTGGGGCGGGACTTCAGGAGGCAAACAATGCTGTATTCAGTGTATAAGATGCACCCAGATTTTCAGCCTCTTTTTTGAGGGAAAAGGGTGCGTCTTATACTTCAAAAATACGGTAATTTAAATTCCTAGGTTTTATTCTGTGGTTTCCTACAAGTGTTTCCAATATTGCCTCAAGAATGGAACTGGGTGTCACAACAGTGAACGCCTCCTGTAGATCTGGATTGGCTGAAACAGAGTTATAGTCCAGTTGGGCTGGTTACTTTAATAATCTTAAATAAAATTTAATAAAACTTTCATTCATGATGAAAGTGAGGCATCAGAGATAACTGGCCTTACATGGCTCCTTATTGGAAAGGCTTGGATTGTTAACTGAAATAGTGAGGTCATAAAATTGAGAATCCTTGATGTTGATTAACAACATATGAATAGTCTTGATGTTCTAGCTATTTTCTGATGTAGGCTTCCCAAAAGCACGAAGCTGACTCCTCGTCCCGATAAAACTCCTTTTATTTAGTTTAAAGTGAATTCCTCTCCAGAAAAGTCCGGGCCAACAGTCTTTCAAAAGATTTCACAACTACAGACCTTTATCAGGCTTGGAGAGTTCTTTCAAATGCCACTCTATAGCAGACAATACTTGGCAAAAAGTCAGGAACAGGTCTTCACCCTAATGAATTGAACTAATTGTCTCTTGAAAACTCCACTCTCCTTTTGCTCCTCTTTATTCCCTATGGGAGGGGCCATTCACCGTCCACCTGTGGCTTTTCTCCTGAGTCGACCCTTGTTCCTTAGCTGTTGCCTTCTCCTGGCAGCTCTGTGCATGCATACACTGGGAACAGGCTGCAGCTGTTCTTCTGCCCCACTGATATCCAACTCTGAAGGCAGCTGATAACTGTCAGACGGCCCTGGCCCCATCTCTGCCTCTGAGACAGAGCACTCGCCAGAGCCTTCCCCAGACTCCAGGACTGACCCATATTCTTCCCCAACTTCCTCACTGTCTGAGTCTTCCACCAGCTCTGCTGGTCGCTGGCAGGCCACAACAAGCTATTCTACACCGTAAAAGCACATTAGCTGCAATTCTGTAATAACTTCTGTAATGTACTCTCAATTGTCCTGTTGTCATTTTTTTTCTGTTGGTATAGTGACATTAGAGATGCTCATTCATTTTTGGTTATGTAAGTACAGTATGTTTAAATGTGCTTCTTGATAAGATACTGTTAAAAATGACTATTGCATGCCCTCGAATCAGAGTGAACAAAATAAAATAGTATAACATCTCATAACCTTGGTTGCCTTATACATGTTTTGTTTTGTTAAACAGCAATCAGTTCCATGACCAAAATTTCTTTGCTGTTTTCCTACTGTGGTGAGGAGAGGGTAAACTTTATGAAATTGATAGGGTAAACAATCTTCATAAATTAAAATATTATCTTTCATAGTCCTGCTCTTTATCTCACACAGTGAAAATATGTTTGCAATTTAACACCATAACAACTTTCCTTTGGTATATTATTTATCAGAGAAGCAGGTTTAAATGTATGCCATAGTTCTGTGATGGCGAACCTATGGAACGCGTACCACAGATGGCACGTGGAGCCATTTTTGAGGCCACACAAGGTGTTCCTCTGTCAGCTCCAGTGCGCTGGCCAGCTGATTTTTGGCCTTGATTTTTGGCCAATTTTCGCCCTCTGGAAGCTTTCCTGAAACCTCCAGAGGGTGAAAAACTGCCCAATGGGCAACCAGAAGTCCATTCCCAAACTTCCAGTTTTGCCTATTGGGCCATTTTTCACCGTCCTCAGGTTCCTAGAAAGCCTCTGGAGCCTGGGGGTGGGGGACAAAAAACAGACCTACCGGGCCTGCCAGAAGTCAGAAAACAGGCCATTTCTGGCCTCCAGAGGGCCTCCGGGGCAGCAGGGTGGTGGTGGTCATGGGAGCATGTGCAAGGGGCATGGCATGGGGGGCATAAAATTATGGGCTGGGCACACAAATGCTAGCGATAGCGCAAACATGCATGCTTTTAGCACCTGAGGCAAAAAAGGGTCGCCATCACTGCCATAGTTTGTGTGATAGGTCAGTACCAGTGAGATAAATGATTATAAATAAAAATGATTGTCAGTAGTGTTACAAAGAAAATTGTTACAAACATGGATAGTGGAATATTATCCCTGACATTAGAATGATATTCTCTGAATAAAGAGAATATGAATTCCAGCCTTAAATCTATGCTCATCTAAAGAGGAAGTCTCACCTTTGATTGTTAACGTGTCTCTAGATCCACCTGACAGTTGAGGGATCCCTATCCTTTCCAGAAGACCATGAAGACATAGCTCTTCCCCTGGGTGTTGGGCTAGGATGGTGGTTGACCTGGGATCCTCTTTGATCTGGCACTTGGTAGGAAGAGCCATTTTGTTTTCATCTGTTTTTATTGCGTGAATCACCTAGGATCTTTATATGAGATAGATGGCCATATATTCAGTAAGTAACCAACCAACCAACCAACCAACCAACCAACCAACCTCAACTGGATGCCTTTAGCAATGGTGGATTACAATTCTATCCATTCCAAGCGAAGAAATCTTCCAATATATTTGCATTTGCACTCTTCTAATTTTTTTAAAACTGTCTAAAATAATCTTTTTCTCTCCAGTTTCTTGCCAATGTGTATTTCCCCTGTACTTTATTTTTTTCTCCAATCAAGGAACCCATCCTTTTGTTTTGATGCCAAAGGTTTGAAGAAGAATGTGCCAAGCAGCAGGAGCATTGCGGAGGCTTGCGGAGGCGTCTCAGGTAGGTACGACACATGCGCACACCGTGTGTGTCCATGTGTGTGACGCCGGGCCTGTTCCAACTGATATGGTTGGAACAGGATCCAGAACCCACCACTGGTGTGTGTGTGTGTGTGTGTGTGTGTGTGTATACATACATATACATATACACATACACATACATGTACACATACATACATACATGATTGGAATTAGAGTGTGCTATTTTTGTTTACAGGTTTGAAGGAAGGAAAAGCAGGAAATAAAGTTGTGTGTACTTAAAAATGAACACAATGCCTTTCTTAAATGTTTTATAGGAACTCATCTTTTAATGAGATTTTACATGAACCTAGAAAACAAAACATGTCGCAGCTTTAAAGAGCCAGATCATTAAAACTAATGCAATTTTACTAGTTCTGAGATGTAAATTGTATTCTCTTAATAACTGAGGGACAGATCAAGTGTCTCGGGCTTCCTTTTTGAAAGGATATCTCCATTTTTTTTTGTAGTCAGAACATTCAGAAATAGAATTTAATTAACTGATTACTTGGCTTTATTAGATCTCTTCAATCCATCAGCACTAAGGGAGATGTTCCAGTTTTCAGTCTGATAGTGGGAGTTCATTTTCAGATATATTTTTTTTAAAAAACCCTGAGGATGTTTTATGCCACAAAACTCTGGGGCAGTATTTGTTTGACTAGTCAGTTGTAATTCTGTGGCTAAAGTGAGTTCAAAACGTAAGCTGAGCTGATGGAGATAAGAGACTTAAGTTGATACAAAAGGGTGATTCCCTGCTAGCTTTGCAGACCTGATTGCTCTGAAGGCTACTATCCAACATCTTTGAAGTTAATTGGAAGTGATAATACCCAACATCACCCAGGTTAGATCTATATGAGATTGCCAGGTGTGCTGAATATTGTACTGCCAAAGCTGGCTGTGTTACATGATAGAAGTTTCGTCCTCTTTGATCCTGCAGTTAAAGGAAGGTTTAAAAATGTTGAAAGGTGCTATCGAATCATGTACGGTATGATACTGCAGAGGATCTGAACTATAAAAATAAAAAAAGAACAGCTCAGAGGGATTGGACTGTCAGACACCTGAACACTCTCAGTAGTTCAACATATTGGCAATATTCTCGTGTTTCTCTCATTTAAAATGGAATTACTCAGGGGCAGAAGTGTATATGTGTAATATGCCCCTATTTGTATTGCTCCGCTTGAAGCTTAATATGCTATTGAAATGGCATGAAAATCAAGTGCAACAGAGAGTCCGTAATCTTATCTGTATGTGTTGACTTGCAGCGAGAGGAAAAGCATTCAGTGCAAGAAGTGCCTTCTTAAACAGGTGGCACATTAGCTCTGTTTGAATCAGATAAAAAGCCAATACATTTTTGTTTTACTTGGGGCCAAACTTGCAACTTGTCAGGGTTTTATTTTTATTTTTATCTCTACAGTGGCTATTTATGCCCAGAAAGTTTCTTGAAAATGATACAATTTACTGCAGGTGTTCACTATTCTGCTTCTAGCCAAATGCTATACTATAAGCCTTTAAATGGCATCTCTATAACCGTACTCTCCAAAAGTTGCTGGGCAAATCAAAGGAATCTTGATTTGGATTTTCATCAAAGCATTTTTGAAAATAGTACACAAATGAAAATGACTTCCATATATGTATAGTTAGATATTAAATATTAGTGGGTCATAAAGTTTGAAAAGATCCTACAGCTAACAGTGCTCCCCAATCTTTCTGACCACCAGGGACCAGTTTCATAGTTTCACACAAAACCTAGATGTGAGGGCCACACTTGGAATACTGCATACAGTTTTGGTTGCCATGATGTAAAAAAGATGTTGAGACTCTAGAAAGAGTGCAGAGAAGAGCAACAAAGACGATTAGGGGACTGGAGGGTAAAACATATGAAGAAAGGTTGCTGGAACGGGATATGTCTATTCTGATGAAAAGAAGGAGTAGGGGTGACATGATAGCAGTGTTCCAATATCTCAGGAGCTACCAGAAAGAAGAGGGAGTCAAGCTATTCTCCAAAGCACCTGAGGGCAGGACAAGAAGCAATGGGTGGAAACTAAACAAGGAGAGAAGCAACTTAGAACTAAGGAGAAATTTCCTGACAGTTAGAACAATTGATGATTGGTACAATTTGCCTGCAGAAATTGTAAATGCTCCAACACTGGAAGTTTTAAAGAAGAGATTGGATAACCATTTGTCTGAGTGGTGTAGGATTTCCTGCCTAGGCAGGGGGTTGGACTAGAAGCCCTCAAAGGTCCCTCCCAACTCTGCTATTCCATTCCATTCCATTCCATTCCATTCTATTCTATTCTATTCATCCCACACATCAATGGTGGGTTCCTAACCGGTTTACTACTGTTTCACTGAGGGAGGGCATTTTGTGCACACCCAAAAATTTTGCTGCACACACACAGTTTACTGAAAACTGTTCTGCGCATGCAGAGAAACATGCCAGCGATGGGAGAAGAGGCTGGAGAACCAGTTCAGGGACGTGGCAGGCGTGGGTCGCTGCCAGTTCCAGTGACCCAGACCGGAAAACCACTACAGGTTCTCCCGAACCAGTCTGAACCAGTAAGAACCCACCTCTGCCGCACATGCCCAGATAAAGCTTTGCTCGCTCACTGCTAATATGGCCTGGTTCCTAACAGGCCACAGACTGATAGTGGTCCACAGAGACAAAGATTTTGTGTGGGTGTCTCTAGACATAGATTATGTATCTTTGTCCCAGAATATCTATTAAATATAGACTGGTAAAAATGTGTTTTTTTGAGCCAAATGCAAACCACCATTTGAGGCTGGTAGCTCATTAAAATACAGTGAATCTACTGTTTTTTATTAACTTCCTGGGATTTCATCCTTCTTCCTGGGATTGTTCTGCTTTTTATGGGTCACAAGAGAGTCTTAAGCAAATGCCCCATTAACTTCCTTATGTTGATCTGAACTTTTGAACAGAGCTTATATGCACATCTAAGGGAATAAGACATCC
Source organism: Thamnophis elegans (assembly GCF_009769535.1). Lineage (NCBI taxonomy): Eukaryota > Metazoa > Chordata > Lepidosauria > Squamata > Natricidae > Thamnophis > Thamnophis elegans. The sequence continues at coordinate 19,692,103 of NC_045549.1, read as the reverse complement.
CTGCAAAAATATTGGCAGAAAGAATCTCAGCGCTTACTGCTTCAAATGTATTTAGGCCTCTGCCCCATAGTATTGCGTGGTGGGATGCGTGTGTAGAAAATTCAAAGGAATGGTGACACTGCTCCTTTCTCTATACAACTATGCACTGTTAATATGTATGTATGTATGTATGTATGTATGTATGTATGTATGTATGTATGTATATCTGCAGTTAGCTTCCTCCCATAATTGGGGCTTACCAGGGGTTGTGACTCTAAATATATACCTTCTTCCCTGGCTTCGCTGATAACGGATAAGAGCCTGTGGCCTAATGGCTAAGATGTCTGCCTAGTATGTAACATAGCCCAGGTTCAAATCCCAGTAAGGGTATGGCTAGCTGATGAGAGCTAAATAGCTTGAAATAGATCTATACTAGTCTCCCTTTATTTATTTATCAGCACAAATAAAAAAAACATGTGTGTGTGTGTGTGTGTGTGTGTGTGTGTGTGTGTGTTTATTTGTGCTGATAAATAAATAAAGGGAGACTAGTATAGATCTATTTCAAGCTATTTAGCTCTCATCAGCTAGCCATACCCTTACTGGGATTCAAACCTGTGCTGTATTGCATCTTAGGCAAACGTCTTAGCCATTAAGCCACAGGTCTCCTCCTTATCAGCTGAAGGCAGGGAAGAAGGCAACAGTAAAAATATTGGGTTTCTGTTGTGATGGACTCTTGTGACGAGCCGATTGACAGATGATGGAAGCAGCTTTCTCCCATAATTGGGGCTTACCAGGGGTTGTGACTCTAAATATATACCTTCTTCTATACTAGTCTCCCTTTATTTATTTATCAGCACAAATAAAAAAAACACAAATATAACAAAGGCAACAGTAAAAATATTGGGTTTCTGTCGTGATGGACTCTTGTGACGAGCCGATTGACAGATGATGGAAGCAGTTAGCTTCCTCCCATAATTGGGGCTTACCAGGGGTTGTGACTCTAAATATATACCTTTTTCCCTGGCTTCAGCTGATAAGGAGGAGACCTGTGGCTTAATGGCTAAGACGTTTGCCTAATATGCAATACAGCACAGGCTCGAATCCCAGTAAGGGTATGGCTAGCTGATGAGAGCTAAATAGCTTGAAATAGATCTATACTAGTCTCCCTTTATTTATTTATCAGCACAAATAAAAAAACACAAATATAACAAAGGCAACAGTAAAAATATTGGGTTTCTGTCGTGATGGACTCTTGTGATGAGCCGACTGACAGATGATGGAAGCAGTTAGCTTCCTCCCACAATTGGCGCTTACCAGGGGTTGTGACTCTCTCTCTCTCTCTCTCTCTCTCTCTCTCTCTCTCTCTCTCTCTCTCTATCTATCTATCTATCTACACACACACACACACACACACACACATATATATATAAAGGTGTATGTATATATATATATATATATATATATATATATATATATATATATATATATATATATATATATATATATATATATATATATATATATATATATATATATAAAGGTATATATATAAAGGTATATATATAAAGGTCTATCTTGTTCAGCCAACCTTATCAGATTCAGATACTTGTTCCAGAATGAGGTTGAGCCAATGGTTGCTGGTCAACATTGCCCATTCCATTCAAAACACTGTGTAGAATTACTAGCCACAAACAACTGATCAGCATATTTGGTGTGGCAGTTCCGTTCTGCTCTTAACCGACTTGCAAAAATCCAGCAGATTATGAGCTGTAATAATCTGTATAAGCCAACTCTAGCAGCCCACTAGGTTAAGCTGCAGCTGTCTTGGTTTGTGGTAATGAATTTCATTAACTAAGAATAAAGAGGAGGGTTTATTTTGCATCATAATTCAGCAGAATGGCTTGGAATAATCTATTGAAACCTTTTGGCTCATTTCTGCTGATTCTGAGAAGAACCTGACTTACTTGACCTTATAAACTACCAGATATGAATTGCTGATCATAGTTAATTCATAAAAAGATACTAGAATACTTCTCTGTGTGAAATACACAATTTTGGGAAAATCGCTGCATAGTCTTCCAAATTGCCATTATCTGAGATTTCCCAGATATTTCTCAGCATTTGGTGAATGTATATTTTTTGTGAGATATATTTATTTATTTCTATGATGGCCTGGGGAACTGGTTCAGGGGCGTGGCAGGCCTGGGTTGCTGCTGGTTCCAGTGACCTAAGCCACCAAACCACTATCGGTTCAGCTGAACTGGTCCGAACTGGTAGGAACCCACCATTGATCCTAAACCTGCCATATTTACAATGCTTATTTATCATTGAAATTCTAAAGTTCTAAAAACATATATGTGAAAGAAAATCCAGCCTTAGTTGCAGTCTTAAACATTTGCTTGAAAAAAAAAAAGAGGACAAGAGAAAATAGGGTAGCCCTTCAAAGGTCAGATATATAAATTTAGCAACAATGACAACAGCAACAACAAAACCCTACTGACCAACAAGAATTTGAAAGAAAGGACAGTCAGGTTGTACAAAAGGGCCAAAATGGCCAAAAGATCTTCAGAACATGAGAGAACTATCTCCCATAGTGTTGGCCAAAGTGTTCCTATGCTGGGAAACAACAAAGTGTGAGATTTCCCACAATGTGCAATGAAGTTACCCAACCTATGTGAATCCATGCTTAGAAGTATTAGGCACATGGACTAATCCAGACTTTTTTTTTAAAAAAAGTGGGGGGGAACCAGTACAGGTATCTAGGATGGGTCTGGGGCTACAAGATGCTGTTACCTCTCATCTATTATGGGTTGGTCTAATTGTGCTTTTTTAATCAATTGACTGCAGAGCAACTGCAGAGAAGAGAATATGGGTTCAGCCTGGCCAGCATCCAACCAAAAAGAAGAATCTAGCATTCAGTCCATAAACAAGAAGGGGCATTAAAAGGCTGCAGAAATCCTATGGGCAGACAAAATTAAACCTCACTGGTAGCAATCCGAGCTCCAAATGGTCCCTATTATATAATATTTCATTCATCCAATGGATAGTGTTTCACTCTTTGCTTTTAAAAAACGAAAGAGACACCTATTTTGGTAAGTCACTTAGACGTTGGTCAGATTCTTTTTTAAAAAGAAAGCTCATGTTATTTCCCAGTGAACATATTTGTAAGTTGAAAGTTTCCTCTTTTTCTGTACCAGATGTTTGTCCCTCCCTCTCCTGCCCACCCATGTATCTTTCTATGTTGAGGAAATACCTCCCACATGTTTGCACTTTGCTTGAAAAAGCATAAAACTAGCAACACAGACAAACGTAGCAGGACACCAGTGTCTCTGGTTTAATCAATTTTCCAGCTCCAATTGTGTTATGTGGGAAAGCTATTTCTGCTTAAGCAAGAGACAGATGTACATTAGTTGTTAATTTTGATGTAAAGTCAATACAGCATTTAGAGAAGGTATTTTAATTTGTTTACTGTTTATTGTCCAGGGCTTGCAACATTCGAATTGCTTAAAAAAAAACCCATCCACAGATAAAGATTTTATTTCTATTAAGAAGTAGAGCATTGGACTGACCATACATTTTATTTTTAACTCCTCTCCTTCGCTCCCTCCCACCTCTCCCTCTGTGTGTGTATTTGGACATTTTAGTTAGTGCTTATTTAAGATAAAATCAGGGGTGGGTTCCTGCCAGTTCTAACCTCTTCTATAGAAGAGGTTCCACAAATCTACAGTGCCATTTAGAACCGGTTCCAGCTCCCTCCCCCCGCCCGTCAGCACATCATCAAGATGAAGAGCGAGAGGAGGACTTCTAGGAGTTGAAGTCCACAAGTTTTAAAGCTGTGAAGTTTGAGCACCCCAGGGTTTTTTTCTAAAGGGTTAGGGGGGCAAGGGTCTTGTAACTTGACAGCTTTAAAACTTGCACATTTCAAATGCCAGAGTTTCTGAGCTAACATTTTGGTTGCTAAGCAAGAGCATTGTTAAGTGAATTTTACCACATTTTACAAGTTGACCACACCCACCCGGTCACATGGCTGGCAAGCCAGTCCCACCCAGTCACATGGTCGGCAAGCCACTCCACCCGGTCACATGGTCGGCAAGCCACTCCCACAAAGCAGGCAACACCTACAGAAGAGGTTCTAAAATTTTTTGAAACCCACCACTGGATAAAATGCATGCACCACAAAAAAGGACTCAAAATTGACACTGAAGCAAAGGTGGTATTCAGCAGGTTCTGATCAGTTCTGGAGAATCAGTAGTGAAAATTTTGAGTTGTTTAGAGAACCGGTAAATACCACCTCTGGCTGGCCCTGCCCCCACCTATTCTCTACCTCCCAAGTCCCAGCTGATTGGGAGAGAATGGGGATTTTGCAGTAACCTTCCCCTGGAGTGGGGAGGGAATGGATATTTTACAGTATTCTGCCTCTGCCATGCCCACCAAGCCATACCCACCAAGCCACGCCCACAAAACTGGTGGCAAATTTTAAAAATCCCACCACTGCACTCTTAGAAAACAATACAAAAAATTGGAGACTTCGTTTTGGTGAAGAAAGAACAGAATGGACCAAAAGCTAATTCCATGCATGAAACTCAGTGTTAAACGTTGTGTATCAGACATGGAAGACTGACAGAAATCTTTTGAGATAAGGCTATCTTCTGTCATGGCTTTTGGTCTGGAATATTGGAGGGTGAAGGGAAGAAAGAGAGACTCTTCAGAAAACCAGTTAGAAACCTTTAACATACAGGTTAGATATGTTGAACCTTCAGGATACACTTTCTCAAAATGTTTTGTTAGCAATACAGGGAGCAGTCTTGACTATTACCAAGGGGAAGATGGAGAGAAAAAAGTGGCCATTTAAATGAAAAATACATGCAAAGTCTCTGTATTAGAACAACTTTCTTTCTTTTTATTATGTTTCCATTGGCCGGGGGCTGATTATGTGTACTCTAACCCAACTCCATAGTCATCTGTCATCCTGGCTTTTGACACTACAAATCATATTCAAGGACCACTTCACTGACAGTTTATTATCTTGTCCCCTATTTCTGCTAGGTATGGTCATCAGCACTGTCAGGCCTGCAGCTATCTTTTTTTTTTGGGGGGGGGGGTGTCTTTGGCCTGCCACACTTTCTATTATTCTGCTATGCATTTTCTATTGTGAGAAAATTGGGGGGGGGGGGTGTTTGTAAGGAATTGCATACTATGTAGTCACAACAAACTTCTTTCTAGAAAGCCAAGGTCATCCTTCCTCTCTGCACCTGGCCGGAATTGGATGGGTGGAACTGCCAGCAAGGTAGTGGGAGTTTGAACCATGTGATGGACTTGTGGGTGTGGGGGCAAGATCTTAAACTTTCAACTAGGTGGGGAAAACCAGGAAGTTTTCAGATTCGGGTTTTCCCAGATGTGCTTAATAAATTGAAACTTTGAGCAATACTTTGCCTTGGACTCTGATTTACTTTTGGATGCTATTTGGAACCCTGACAAGTTTGTCTTAAGCTGTTGACCATACTTAGCAGGGAAACAAAATAATGAACTGTCAGTTAAATGGTCCTTGAATATGATTCCTAGTGTCAAAAGTCAGCATGACAGGTGGAGTTGGATTCAGGTCAGGAAGACTTCAATGCCAATTTACCTTCTATTATGAAGTTATTTAGACTAGGACATCAAAACAGGTCATCAGATAAATCAAATGAATTCACTGATATAATAAACATTTTCCAACCAAGCATATATAGTCTATTGAGAAAGCCTTTCCTCGAATAGGAGTGCAAGCAGATTAACACAATGCATTTTCTTTTTAGAAAGCCAATCCCAAAATGGGGCCCCAATTAGATAATTTATGCAAGTAGGTACAATGAGGGACCTGGACAAATGTGATAATGGAATGCCCTCCAGACGTTTTGTCCCAAATTAGGTTCTTTTTATCCTCCAGAATCTCATTCTCATTGTTTCTGCTTAGGCTTTACTGATTGGTTCCTTGACTTGTTGGCTGTTTGCCTTGTTATCTCCTAAAAATAGCCAGCTTGAAGCTCTCACCTGAAGAATGGTCAGCATATAGGTTACCTCAGGCAACTAAAGTGTCTATTTTAAGAATGTTAAACTTTATCCTGCAGAGTGATATTCTTCAACAATTGTTGCAACTTCCATACCTTTCCAGCTGCTTCCTATTTCCCCATTTCTTATAAACTAGCAGGAAGGAGAAAATGGCATCCTGTTGCAGGCTTCAGCTTTGCTATTTTAAATCATTATAGTTTTTTCTTCCCAAAGTGCGTTTAAATGGTAATATTTACCATATTTTTTGGACTATAAAATGCACTGGAGTATAAGACGCAGCAAGACTTCAAAGAGAAAAGCAAGAAATTTTTTTTTAGGCCTCAGCATGTCTGTTTTTTGCTCTCTCCATTCCCCAGGCCTCCCAGACCCTCTGAGTGTCCCCTTTTTCTGAAAAATGGGCTCGGTTTTGGCAAAAACAGACCCATGGGTTGGGTTTCAGGAGGCCAAAAATGGCTGTATTCGATGTGTAAGACACACCAACATTTCCACCCTCTTTTAGGGGGGAAAAGTATGTCTTATACGCTGAAAACAGGGGTGGGTTCCTGCCAGTTCTAACCTCTTCTATAGAAGAGGTTCCACAAATCTACAGTGCCGTTTAGAACTGGTTCCAGCTCCCTCCCCCCCATCTGCACATCATCAAGATGAAGAGTGAGAGAAGGAATTCTGGGAGTTGAAGTCCGCAAGTCTTAAAGCTGTCAAGTTTGAACATCCCTGGGTTTTTTTTTTCTAAAGAGTTAGGGGTGCAAGGGTCTTGTAACTTGACAGCTTTAAGACTTGTGTGCTTCAAATGCTAGAGTTTCGGAGCCAACATTTTGGTTGCTAAGCAAGAGCGTGGTTCAGTGAGTTTCACCACATTTCACAAGTTGGCCATGCCCACCCAGTTATATGGCTGGCCAGCCACTCCCATCTGGTCACATGGCCAGCAAGCCACTCCCACAAAGCAGTCCACACCTACAGAAGGGGTTCTAGCAAATTTTGAAACCCACCACTGGCTGAAAAGTACAATAAACAGCACAGCAAAACAATGCAAATCCCAAAAATTTCAGGCCCTATTGTAAATTTCTCCAACTCGAGAGTGATATAAAATATGGGCTCTAATGATGTTTTGTTAAGGATTTACTCAATTTACATTGTATTTTACAGCTTCAGAAACCAAAACAAACATTTGATTTGGACCAAAACAATTTAATAATTAGTAATAGTGGAAGCATATTAGCCTTACCTACTGTATACCAGCTAATATATTGTCATTTGCAGGCATCTTTTTAAAAAATAATTTTGTTTTGCAACATTTAGAGAAGAAAATATATGACTGCATGAACAGGAGAAAACGAGAAAAGATATAATTGATGGAAAACAAAATATCAGTAAATAAACAATTTACAATTGTCATAAAATTTAAAAACCCTTGCAGTATTTCATTGGTTAAATAATTAATTGAATATATAAACTAAACTATATCATCTTGAGAAATAATTGTAAATCCCTGCAAAACTCTAAATGTTAATGTCTCGAACAGCTTGGCATATTGAAACTGCTCTGAAGTTTTTAAAAAAATCTTTAAGACTGGCTTGTGTGGTATCTATGATAGGAGACTAGAGTGTTATACAGACACACATTTAAGTATATTGATTTTATTCTTAATGAAAGGATGTAGTTGGCCTAGAAGCAAATTCATACAAAAGATCCCGTTGACAATTTCTATCATATCACCTTTAATTGTAGCTTAAGATTCAAAAGCAGCCTGATCTACTAACCTGATCCTTAAAAAAAGAAATACAATGCAAAAAACATTATTCTCTTCCCCAAGGTTAACTCTTGTCCTTCTCCATTAGTATTTACATCACACCTCAATTATGCTTTAAAAAATATCTATCTTCTTTTATGTATGTTTAATTCAGTAGAAATAACAAGTCACCAATTTATGTCAGAAAAGAGAACGAAGATATTTCAATTTTACATTGGAGATTCTTTTACAGGGAATCATGGATATAAGGCAGGGGTTGGGTTGCTGCTGGCATTACTGCCAGTCAGTGGTGGGATACAACTGATATGCCCTGGTACGGTGCCTGCTGGGAGCACAAGGTACCATTTCATTCTGGTGCTCCAGAGGGCCCGCCCACCCACTGTCCTTATCTGTATTTGAGCTGATCTGGGCTTCTGCGCAGGCACATGGAGCGTACAGCACCTGCGTGATGCTCCGCCGAGCAGCTGGAGCGTCGCAGGCAGTAAGTACACATGTGTATGCTGTGCGAGTGCTGCATACGTGCATGTGGTGGGCACCTGACCACACTGCACCATACCGATTGCAATGGGATCCGGAACCCACCACTGCTGCCAGTTTGGTGCACGCGTGCTTTGCATGCTCCATGCGCATGCACAGTTGCCTGTAAATAGGTCTGCACATGCGCAGAACATTTGAAAAATGCCAAAAAACCATGCCGCAGAGACTGGGGAACCACTTCAGAGGCATGGCCAGCCTGGGTTGCGGACGGTTCTGTGACCCAGGCCAAAAAATCCACTATTGGTTTGCCTGAACCGGTGCAAACAGATAGCAACCCACTTCTGATATAAGGCACTTTTCCTCAACTCCATAACTCCCATTCAACTTTTTATGGTATAATAATATTTGAGGGTCAGGCATATGTTACATTTATGCTCCGGTAAAGCAAAATAAACTCCAACTAAAAGACCCTGGATCCCATGGGAGAAATTTGTCATTGAATGTAGCCCCCAGCAAAGTAATATTGTTCACCTTGAAATGATGTATAGCATTCAGCTGAGAATGTCTGTATCATTCAGTTGGCCAGACAAAGAGATCATATTTGGAAGAAACAAGATTATCCTTCCCAGGTATTGTTGAAATCCAGAGTAATTGCTGTTTGTGTGAATTTCCACAAAAAACATTTCAGCATCTGGAGCAGTATTTAAAATCATTATTCATTATTCAAAATCCCTACCCCCCCCAAACACACAAACATGTGTGTGTATGTATTTATGCATGTATGTATGTTTTTGTTTGTTCTATGTTTCTTTCTCTTGGTCATTTGAAAATGGAAATACTCACAAGCAGAAACAATCTCACACTTTGGGAAAGTGTTGTGGGGATTAATACCAGTGCAATATCGTGAAAGCTATTGAGAGTCTTTGAAATAATCTGCCCTTGAATACATTTTGTACATTTCTCCATGACCCAAATATGACTGTTTAGAGACATACTTCTTAACATGAAAATGCATGTTACTTTTGGAGTAGAAATAAATCTGGGTCATATATGTCTGTGTGAATCTATACATACATACCCACATTAATTGTTTGATTATTACTTGGTAAATCTACTCTTGAGTATTGTAAGATGTACTTGGGGCTCAACTAGTTGTTAAAAATGATTTTGTGATTGATTGATTTAATTTTTAGGTCCATCTAAAAATTAATACATATATAGTTCACGAGTTTTTAACCTCTACTTTTATCTTGTGGGACAAACAACAGTTTATCAGTCTGGAAAGAGTGCAGAGAACAGCAACAAAGATGATTAGGGGACTGGAGGCTAAAATGTATGAAGAGCGGTTGCAGTATGCCTAGTTTAATGTAAAGAAGGACTAGGGGAGACATGATAGTAGTGTTCCAATATCTCAGGAGCTGCCACAAAGAGGGAGTCTCCAAAGCACCTGAGGGTAGAATAAGAAGCAATGGGTAGAAATTAATCAAGGAGAGAAGCAACTTAGAACTAAGGAGAAATTTCCCAACGGAACAATTAATCAGTGGAACAACTTGCCTCCAGAAGTTGTGAATGTTCCAACACTGGACGTTTTTAAGAAGATGTTGGATATCTATTTGTCTGAAGTGATGTAGGGTTTCCTGACTAAGCAGGAGGTTGGACTAGAAGACATTCAAGGGTCCCTCCCAACTCTGTCATTCTATATTCTCTGGAAGATTTGAAATTTTCATTTGGATCACTTTTGATCAGAACTAAATGTTATATTTGCTTTTAAATGTGGGAGAAACTGAATGTCGGATAATTGCGGTTTCCTCTTCTGATTGGTTTGGGAAAAAAACAGGATAACTTTTATACCAGGGTTTTTAATCTCAGATTTTCCCAACCTAATAGCTTTGAGGAAAGGAACAGGGGAAGGGGAAATAATTTCTCGCACCAGATGTAGTTCTATATTCATTAGACAGGTAGACTGATTCAGATAATCATTTTAGCCCTAAAGCTTAAATTTGGGGATTGTCCCTAACAATTCTGCTCGCTTGGGCTGAGACTATAATACAGTTATCAAGAAGTTTCCAGTTCTATAATTTAGCATTTCTTGTTTAACAGTAGTCAATATGAATGGGTTTGGTTTGAAGAGAAGACAGCTCTACTATCTGCACTTACGTTTTAGCAGGAACTTCCTGAACAAAATGTTCTATTGATTCTAAATGAATGATAATCTTTTCAGGTATGAAATATTGTAAGTCTTACAAGCACAGGCCATGGAAGGGAAGGGAAAGATAAACAGATGGTCCATACATCGACATATTTCACAGTTTGAGCAGTCCTGCTGAATACCAGTCATCATTTTTGATCCCTGTTGGCTACAACCTCGGTGCAATGGTTCTTCAAAATTAGGCCACAGGGATTATTTCTCTCTCTCTTTCAGAACAGCCAAAGGACCGTTACTTGACACACAGTTAAAATCATTATTTGCAGCCCGGATGTCAGTATGGAACTGTCAGTTTGTATGATCCAAAAGGATGATGAAACGGTCATCTGGAAATCAACACCTATAAAGAAGAAATGGCGGTGCAAGATAAGATGCTAAAAAAATCACACCAAAAATTAAAATCCTAGCAGCCCAGTGCAAAACGGATTTGCAAATTTCATCTTTTTATAATCACATAAAGAAACCTCTGGGAGTGATCTGCAAGTAGATGGTGAATGCAATTTGCCATCTGTAAAATGGGAGCAATAATGCTTAATTACTTGCCTTACAGGGTTGTTGTAACTATTAGTTAATTAGTTAATATTTCCCCCCTATGATGTGGAGAAATAAAGTACCATAGAAGTGTTGCATATGATCATTATCAAGTTCTGTTAAGCTTTATCTCAAACAGTTTCAACATTTTTATGTTCCTCTATATAATCTACAATCAGGCTCTGACATTTAGTACTATTCCGGGGCCAGCTGATGCTTAGCTAGGATAAATCACCTAGATATGAAATTAAGAGAGCTGCACCAATGAGGTTCACTGCGATTGCATCTTCACTGGGTGATTATAATTCATTTGGAAAATGTTAGTGCTCTGGCTTGCAAATCAAACTCTTAATTGGCCTAAATTTACAGATTGTGCCCTAATAGGGCCAACTTGTCCTTTTGCAATATGGCAAACAATGGAATAGTTTGTTGAGATTTTATCAGGAGGCGGCACATTTCCTAAGCACATTGCAAGTTTTCTTTGCTCCACTCTGCTGGCTAGGAAGTTAAGGAAGACTTCCAGCTCATAAAAAGAGTTTTATAAGGAATGACAACAAAGACATCTGCCTCCTTCGACTCCATTTCCCCTGACATTAGCATTTCAAGATAAGATGAAAAATATTGCTGGAGATAATTTTACTGCCTTCCAAAGTGATATCAGAAACTGGCACCCGGAGTGGGGACGAGGGGAGGAAACCTGCCACTTTTAATACGATTGTTTTATTACAGGAATTGGTAATCCCATATATAAAGGTAAAGGTTCCCCTCGCACATATGTGCTAGTCATTCCCGACTCTAGGAGGTGGTGTTCATCTCCGTTTCAAAGCCGAAGACCCAGCGCTGTCTGAAGATGTCTCCATGGTCATGTGGCCAGCATGACGAAACGCCAAAGGGGCACGGAACATTGTTATCTTCCCACCAAAGGTGTTCCCTATTTTTCTACTTGCATTTTTACATACTTTCGAACTGCTAGGTTGGCAGAAGGTGGGACAAGTAACGGGAGCTCACTCCATTACGTGTCGCTGGGGATTTGAACCACCGAACTTCCAACCTTTCTGATTGATAAGCTCAACATCTTAGCCACTGAACCACCATGTTCCCATGGAAAGTCTATAAATAGATAATTTCCCTCTCTGACTGATGTTTTTAATAAAGGAATCTGAAGCTCCTCAGACACTATTGAAACCACATCATTATTGAACAACATGAATAAACTTTGGGTGTTTTATTTTTAAGTTCCTTTTGCTACAGTGAAATGTATATACTAATTTCATCACAAATATTTAAATTAGACTTTTATTATTATTTCTCTGAATTTCGGAAAGAATGTTTGTTCCTGACCTTATTACACTGACACATTTTTTCTACTTTTGAATCCCATAATTTCTAATTTTATGGAAAGTTAACTTGTATAATAAAATGTCTTTTATTTTATGTAAGCTTTTTGTTTGTTTTGACATATTAAACCTATTTTCAATTTTTAGGTAAAGGTAAAGGTTCCCCTCGCACATATGTGGTAGTTGTTCCCGGCTCTAGGGGGCGGTGCTTATCTCCGTTTCAAAGCTGAAGAGCCAGCACTGTCCAAAGAGGTCTCCTGGTCACGTGGCTGGCATGACTAAATGCCATAGGCACATAGAACACTGTTACTTTCCCACCAATGGTAGTTCCTATTTTTCTACTTGCATTTTTACTTGCTTTTGAACTGCTAGGTTGACAGAAGCTGGGGCAATTAATGGGAGCTCACTCCATTACGTGTCGCCGGGGATTTGAACCACCAACTTTTCTATTCAACAAGCTCAGCGTTCTTAGCCACTGAGCTTAAAAGTTTTTGTAGTTTGACTTTTTTCCCTAGCATTTTGTCACAATTAACTATATTCTTCTATTTTCTTCCAGTCTCATATTTTTTGTCTTTTGATAGCTAGGTTCTTATTACAATTTCTGGTTTGCTTTCTGGTGTTCTCTTTATTTTCAGTGCTGTTGCCAAGGTTTGAGGTTTTTGTGTTTATTTTGTTAGTATTGTGTTTGCCCTTTCTAATGACTGATCAACATTACTGGTTTCTTTTCACTGACTTCTTGAATGACTTTTCTGCACATGCCTCTAAGAAATATTCAGCACATGGTTGAAAGCTCACAGCAGGATTTCTCCAGACTGCTGCCAAGACTCACATCGTATCAACCTTCTGTAAATTTTGGCAGAAAACGAGATGAACTTGGGACTTCATTTTCTTTCATCCAAAAGACACAGCAATGCTTATGTTATTGAGAATGTTGATATTAATTATGTTGAGGACGCCTGTACCTCCACCATTGCAGCTCCACTTGGTTCATACTTTGCTGGTTTGCTCTCCAGTTTTCCTAGCAATAGCAATAGCACTTGGACTTATATACCGCTTCACAGTGCTTTACAGCCCTCTCTAAGAGGTTTACAGAGTCAGCATATTGCCCCCCCCCCAACAATTTGGGTCTTCATTTTACCCACATCGGAAGGATGGAAGGCTGGGTCAACCTTGAGCCTAGTGAGATTTGAACAGCCAAATTGCAGTCAGCTGGCAGTCAGGAGAAGTAGCCTGCAGTATTGCACTCTAAACACGGAGCCACCACGGTTCACTGTCAATGGTGGCAGCCTGGTTTTAAACAGCTTGTCCACATTTATGTAATCCTGTTACTTTTGTTATTTCTATTGGCTGCTTCAGAAGCATTTGTTGATAGGACACTAATTAGTGCCAGCATAAAATAGCATGTAACCACTTTCAAGTACAGGTTTTCCTAATGCCCTAGCTTTAGTCACACCAGGACAATAATTGTGCCACCATCCATTTTACATGAATCCTAGATACAATTATTAACAGAGGTGTGAATCCTGACTGCAGCGTTTGTGGCTGCCTATAATTAAATCTCGAAACTGTAGGCGCAGGCAACTGACTCATTGATTATTAACCAAATGGATATATTACTGAAACCTGGCTCTAGCGACCTTCTGCAATTGGATGGCCTGCAATATCTTGGATTACAGTTTCTACAATCCCCAGACCGCTACTTTATCAGCTTTCCCAGCAAGGATGTCATCATAAATACTAGGTACTCTGCGAGTGGTTTGCAGAACTTAGTAGGAAGCTCACACTTTCTTCTTCAGGCTCTCTCTTCTTATGCATTCATTGAAATCCAAAGCATGGCCAATATGTAACAATTATTATTTTTTTGTTAGTGAAAGGAAGAGACAGTAAAGCTGAATGAATGAACAAATCAATTAATTAATTGCCTGAAGGTTGGCATACTACATTTCAGTCATAACATGATGGGGAAGAGATATGGCATGCCTACTAAAAAGTAATTTATTTTTAAAATCTTCTTGGATTATTACCTTTCTTTTTCATTTTTTAAAATCTAATTGATGCTATGATCCTAAAAGGAAAGAAATTGTATCTGATTATATAGTCTTATGCTTGAGAACATTTGAATGCAGTTTCTGGAAAGCCTAATTGATTTTACAGAAGAAGCTTCTATTTGTTTTTTAAATGTCTAGATTTGTTATTATTAACCTATCAACTTGTAATTGTTAAAAAGCGTGTTTAGTTCAATAGGTAGGTAGTTAACCAATCAGTATCTTCCTTAACAATAATGAGCTGTGAAGCTATTAGCAAAAGCTGTCTGTCCTGGTATGAAGAGAAAAAACAACAACACAATTTTATTGAGTTTGAAGTACGCAAGAAAAAAAAAAACTAAATTCTAAAACATTTCTCTCTGCAATTGATAGTCTATAGTACAAGATTATTCTCCATATCAAGTTTGATTTTTTTTGAATGGGTGATCTTGACCCCAAATTAGTGAAGGCGTTAATATTTTGTACAATTAAAAAAAAAACCAGATTGAAAAGCTATCACGGCTTTGTATATTGTGGAAACTAATCAAGGAATACAAGAATACAATAGCAGAGTTGGAAGGGACCTTGGAGGTCTTCTAGTCCAACCCCCTGCCTAGGCAGGAAACGCTATACCAGCAGTGGCGAACCTTTTTTGGGTTGCGTGCATAAGCAGGGGGAGTGCAGGGGGGTCGTGCGCAAGCATGCTGCACCCATAATGCAATGTGTGATACCCCTCAGCGCACATGTGCGCATGACAGGCACCCT
Organism: Thamnophis elegans; assembly: GCF_009769535.1. NCBI lineage: Eukaryota > Metazoa > Chordata > Lepidosauria > Squamata > Natricidae > Thamnophis > Thamnophis elegans. The sequence continues at coordinate 19,676,989 of NC_045549.1, read as the reverse complement.
CCCCCATTTTTGCATGCTTTTTTTGCCCTTCCCAGGCTCCAGAAGCTTTATAGGAGCCTGGGGAGGGTGAATACAGCCTCCCCCATCCTCCCGGAGACCCTCTGGAGGCTTCAGGAGCTTCCCTGAAGTCTCCAGAGTGCAAAAAAATAGCTCAGCAGGACTAAAAACGGCCCTATGAGCAAACCGGAAGTGACTTCCAGTTTGCTCATAGGGCCGGTTTAAGCCCTCCGGAGCCTTCAGGGGCCTTCCAGAGGCTTCACTGAAGGCTCCGGAGGAAAAAAAACGATCCTATGAGCAAACTGGAAGTCACCTCCGGTTTGCTTGTAGGGCTGTTTTTAGTCCCGCTGAGCATTCAGGGACCTTCAGGAGGCTTCCCTGAAGGCTCCGGAGGACTAAATACAGCCCCACAAGCAAACCAGAAGTGACTTCCCATTGTCCGTTGGGTCATTTTTCGTCCTCTGGAGCCTTCAGGGCTTAAACCGACCTTACAAGCAAGAAGTCTGTTCCTGAATTTCTGGTTTGCCCATAGGGCCACTTTTTTGTGCTCCGGAGGCTTCAGGGAAACTCCTAAAGCCTTCAGAGGGCCTCTAGGGGAGCAGGGGAGGCTGTTTTCACCCTCCCCGGGCTCCTATAAAGCCTCTGGAGCCTGGGGAGGGCAAAAATGGCTTTAAAAAAGGCTGAACTCAGCTGGCCAGCATGCACATGCGTGCTGACCAGCTGACAGGACAACACTTCACATGCCTTGACAAATGGCATCATCTGCCACCTGTGGCATGCGTGCCATAGGTTTGTCATCCTGGCCCTATACCATTTCAGACAAATTGCTACCCAACATCTTTTTAAAGACGTCCAATGTTGGGTAATTCACAACTTCTGGAGGCAAGCTGTTCCACTGATTAATTGTTCTATCAGGAAATTTTTCCTCAGTTCCAAGTTGCTTCTCTCCTTGATTAGTTTCTACCCATTGCTTCTTGTTCTACCCTCAGGTGCTTTGGAGAATAGTTTGACTCCCTCTTCTTTGGGGGAGCCCCTAAGATATTGGAACACTGCTATCATGTCTCCCCTAGTCCTTCTTTTCATTAACTAGACATACCCAGTTCCTGCAACCGTTCCTCATGTTTTAGCCTCCTTTTTGACCAAAACTGAATGCAGTATTCCAAGTGTGGCCTTACCAAGGCATTATAAAGTGGCATTATCACTTCATGTGATCTTGATTCTATCCCTCTGTTTATGTATCCTAGAACTGTGTTGGCTTTTTTGGCAGCTGCTGCACACTGCTGGCTCATATTTAAATGGTTGTCCACTAGGATTCCAAGATCCCTCTCACAGTTACTACTATTGAGCAAGGTACCACCTATACTGTACCTGTGCATTTTGTTTTTCTTGCCTAAATGTAAAACCTTACTTTTTTCACCATTGAATTTCATTTTGTTAGGTAGTGCCCGATGTTCAAGTTTGTCACGATCCTTTTGTATCTTAAGCCTGTCTTCTGGAGTGTTGGCTCCTGCCACTTTGGTGTCATCTGCAAATTTGATGAGTTCCCCATTTATCTCCTCATTCAGATCATTGATGAAGATGTTGAAGAGTACTGGGCCTAAAACAGAGCCTTGGGGTACTCCACTGCATACTTCCCTCCATGAAGAAGCAGTTCCATTGAGGACTACACATTGAGTGCGGTTGGTTACGAATCCATCTGGTGGTGATGCTGTCTAACCCACATTTTTCTACTTTATCTAGTAGTAGGTTATGATCTGCTTTATCAAAAGCCTTACTGAACTCCAAGTAAACTACATCAACGGCATTCCTCTGGTCCACTAATTTTGTCACTTTGTCAAAGAATGCAATAAGATTAGTCTGGCATGATCTGTTTTGGACAAACCCATGTTGGCTTTTGGCTATTACTTTGTTTACTTCTAGGTGTTCGCTAATTTGTTGCTTGATTATCTTTTCCAGAATCTTGAATATGAATGCCTTTCTTTGGATGGGGCTAGTTATTTTGTTTGCACAGTTATAATAGAGTCTCTTATCTGAGTCACCATGACTATGCAAAATATGTCAGCCATGTAAGTATTACCACAATTTCCAAGAGATTATTGAAACACTCCACCAAAGAATCAGACAATTGCTTACCAACAGAGGACTAATGCACTGACCTTAAACCAGCAACAAACAACTGAAACTAAGAGGATTTTTTTTTTTTTTTTACGATTTATAGAATTCAATGCATAAATCATTTGTGAGCCCTGGAATGTTGCCCTTTACAAGGTGTAGTAAGTGGCCTATTATCCAAAATATTTGTTTTCTCTTAGGCATTCTTTGCTGATCTTTATTGAAGATACGACTACATACTTTTTACCTTTAAAAAAAACCCATCAAGTGATCTATTGGATCACTTTGATGAAAAATAAACAGGAAGGTGTGTTGCTGTTATGGTTTTCAAATTCTGGGAATTGCCAGTCTTTTTTTAAAAAAAGATTAGGCTACCTGGGGGAAAGGCTGAGGTCATCATGAACAATTTTTATAGTAACTGCAGCATATATATGACATTATTTGCAGCATGATCCTAAATATGTTTACAGTGAAATAATATCAAATGAGAACAATTTTGTAGACCGCCATGATTTCTCATCATTTGAATCTCCCTCTCTCTCTCTCTTTCTCTCCCTCCCTCCGTCCCTTTTTCTCCTTCCACACAGATCAATTGTAGTAGATAAATTTAAAAAGTAAGTACGATTGGATATTGCAAAAATAATTTCACATAAAAAGATTCTATGTTCACCCATTTCTAACTGTGCCATACTACAACTCACCAACACATTAACCACTGTCTCCAAAGAAACCAAGAAATGCTATCACATAAAAAAAACCTCTTGGAATATGTGTATTTGGTGCAAGTCATTGATTCTCCCAGGGTGACCTCTTCAGGTCTCTGCTTGAGCTCAAAAGCCCTAGTTTTGTTGCAAGGGCTTTATATTTAAATGCCACATCACCAAAGGAAGGTAATTTATAAGTGCATAATACAAGGAACCGTTATAGATCATTGTGCTTCCACAGGAAATTCATTGATGCACTTTCCTGACATATCAATTTGGAGCAAATGCCTCTGGATGCTTTTTAACACCTCCTCTCCCCATTTCTCTGTAAGCCTGGCTGTCCTTTAAGGGAAAGCTATAATAAAACTAATTTCCATCATCACCAAGGGCACTGCAGATGAAAAATGAGTCCACAAGTTGAAATGGACATAAATATTAGATGCCAAAATAGATCACTTTTCAAAATGCAACGGGGACTGTATGTTATGTGCTCCTGTATATGTTCTTAATTGTATGGCAGGGCCATTTCTGTTCCTTTCAAAATGACAAATAGGTGAGAGTTCAACTATATAACTGGTTTACATGTATAGGATACAAATCTCTGCAAAAGGTGTTACCTTGTCTCCTCCTTAAATCAAGCTTTGCTGTTTCAATGATAAGCTTAAAGACATATTAAATTATCAGCGGCAATATGTACCATAAATACTTCTGGCACAGTAGGAGAACATAGGAATCGGTGCTTGGCTGGTAGATTGCACCAAATTTTATTCTTCCTGTTCGCAGAGTCATTTAAGTGGGGCCAGGGAGGCAAGCGGTCCCACATTCATGCAGTCACACCTCACACCCCACACGATACACAAACATTGAAATTGTTTTGGAAGTAGAGATATATACATTTCCAGACACAGATTTTGCAGGAAATACTGTATTTTTCAGAGTATAAGATGCACCAAGGTTTTGAACAGGCAAATTAACCTCCCCAAAACAGCCCGTTTTTTGCAAAAATGGGCCAGTTTTTGTCAAAACAAAGGGCATTAGAAAGCTTATAGAGTGCTCCTGGGGGCTGGGGGGGCAAAACTGAGCAAGAGACAGCCCATTTTTTGCTCATTTTTGCCCTCCCCAGACCCCAGGAGCTCTCTGAAAGCCTCCTACAAACTATGCACAGCCATTTTGATGAAGGGGGCGGAGTTTCAGGAGGCAAAAAAATGCTGTATTCAGTGTATAAGATGCACCCAGATTTTCAGCTTCTTTTTTGAGGGAAAGTGGTGCGTCTTATAATCTGAAAAATATGGTATATCTGTGATGGTGAACTTATGGTATCTTTGCTGGAAATCACACATAGAACCATCTCTCCGGGCATGCGAGCCATCACCCTTTGCTCTTCCAGGTTCTGGTGCACTCACCAGATGGTCTTCTCATGCTTGGGAGCACCAGGAACCAGAAGAGCAGCTGCCCGGTGGGCATTCACATGCAGGGAAGATGATCTTCTGGTTTCTGATGCATGCATGTGCATTGGCCAGCTGATGTTCTGGTTTATGGCACAGTTGTCTGGCATGCATACATGTGATGGAAACCAGAAGATCATCTTCATAGCGCAAACATGTGCACCAGGCGGCTGTTCCAATTTCCAGCACACATACATGCGTGCATGCTCCCATTTTGGCACTCTGTGCCAAAAAGGTTCACCAACACTGAAATATATTAAGGGTATCACTTACTGAGGATTCATATTGGGATGGATAGTATCAGGAATATTGCAGTCTAAATTGTATGTAACCTACCAAAATGGAAAAGAGTAGGGAAACTCTCTTTGTAAACTGTATAAATTGACATTCTGTTTTTTTTCCCCCATGGGGAAAATAATATCCATTGCAGGTAGAGCAGTACAAGGCTATCCTCAGAGGCTGCTTCACTATTGTGTATTCTGGAATGATTGTGTAGTGATCATCTCCTTGAGCATGAATGCAAATATTGAATATCAGCAGTAACTTCTACTGGGAAATATGTTGTTGTGATGTCACAAATCATTTTTGCTACAAAAAATAAAAAGAGAAACTAGTAGCTACAGCCATACTTGGCCCAAAATCTAAAACTTAGTCTCTCCATGTCTGTACCTTGAACCAAGGCATCTGCATGGGTGTTTCCAAATGGCACACACAACTGTGTGATCACAGTCCCACCTCTTTTGATGAAATGCGATGCCTGCAACACAGTTTAAAAAGATTTTTAAAAGGCTTGGATAACCTAGTTGTTGACCTCCCAAACACCCCTCTTTTGATGTGAAATTCAAAAGGAATTGATGATATAGATGAGTAGCAAGTAGGTAAAAGCTTGATCAAGTTTGACTAAGGGAAAGGAATTCAATACCACAAGGTGCAATGAGATACTCTCTTTATGAATGCATTTTAGCCATTCGTGTAGCATTTAGCTACACGAATATCAGGCAATATAGGAGAGAGCAATTGACACAGTTCACTAACCAAGCTAACCCGTACATTGTTTTTATGATAGTTTGAAACAAATCAGAACTATGATTTTATCTTAGAATGTTGTTTGAACCTAATCTTTGCTTTCACATGTTATACCCAAGAAGGATATTTCATACAAGATGATGTTCTTTTCTTAAATAAAGTATGAAACGGCCATCAAAAATTATGGATTTAACAGGAGAGGAAGAGGGACGAAATACACATGCACACTTTGGTATGCATCTGGTGGATTCTTCACAAGCAGAAGCTATATAGCTACTGCCATGTCTTGGCACTCACAAATTATAAAAAGAATGATACACACACACACACACACACACACACACACACACACATATTTGTAGATTTTCACAGGCTTAGATATGCTGGTCTTATTGTATTCAGGTCTTTTCCCATGTAAGATTGAGATTGTCTTGGCAACGTTTCGGTGAGTTCTCACTCACCAATTCAAGCTGGTGTTTTGGGCTTATGTTTCGGGCTCCGATCACACTTTAAGCCTAAAATACCAGCCTTAAGATGGAGAGTGAGACCTCGCCGAAATGTTGCCAAGACAATCTCAATCTTACATGAGAAAAGACCTGAATACAATAAGACCAGTATATATAAATAATATAAATATAAATATAAATATAAATATAAATAATATAAATATAAATATAAATATAAATATAAATAATATAAATATAAATATAAATATAAATATAAATATAAATATAAATATAAATATAAATATAAATATAAATATAAATATAAATATAAATATAAATATAAATATAAATATAAATATAAATATAAATATAAATATAAATATAAATATAAATATAAATATAAATATAAATAATATAAATATAAATATAAATATAAATATAAATATAAATATAAATATAAATATAAATATAAATATAAATATAAATATATACATACACACACACATATATATATATGAATACAATATATATGTATATATAGAGAGAGAATACAATAAGACCAGTATGTATGTATGTATGTTTACACATACACACATACATACATACATACATACATACATACATAGACAGACAGACAGACAGACAGACAGACAGACAGACAGACAGACAGACAGACAGATAGACATCAGTCTGAATCAATCTACTCAATAATAAGAACTTATTCATTGAAAATTCTGGACCACAATATACCATGTTGGTCAGTAGACATTATTCAGTTTCCCAGCATACACAGGAAATAACTAACAGACATAAAGTCACCTAGTCATCTTCCATGCCTAAGGAAGGAATAGAACCTGAATACTGGGTCTCCACGGTTCTAATCCAGCACCTTAACCACTACATTGCATTCACTGGCTGTTTTTAGATGAATGGAATGAAGGTTTGAAAGACAGGATATTATACATGCTGTATCTATTTTTCCTGAAATAGTAGCCATCAGGATCCTTCCACCTTTGATTGCTATCTTGACATGTATTTTTCTGTTTCCAAAACTGCAGGAGATGAAAGAAGACTGGAAGTCTGAATAATGTGGGAGGCAAGAATAACTGTTAGAAGCAGCAGGTGGGTGAGTTATTTACTGATCTTCAGACTTTAAAATCCTCCAGGAACAAGCCGTTATCGCAGGAAGGAAGCTCCTACAGAAAATGGTTGCTTCCCCCTCCAACGATTGCAGTAAATAAGGGTTTCAGCAGAGGTGGAATTTACTTACCTTCCAGCCAGAGGTGGTGGCATACGACTGGTATGCCCTGGTATGAGCGTACTGGTGCCTGCTGGGAGCACCAGGTACCGTTCTGGTATCTCTGGAGGGCCCATCCGCTTGCCCGCCCCCCTTACCTGCATTTGAGCTGATTGGGGTTTTCACGCATGCGCATGGAGCATATGGCACCGGCGCAATTCTCCGCCGAGCAGCTGGAGCACTGAGGGCAGTAAATACACATGTGTGCACTGTGCGCATGCACGTAGTGGATGCCTGACCTTGTTGCAGCGTACTGATTGCAACAGGATCCGGAAACCATCACTGTTACCTTCCCTACTGCTAATGTAAGCGCACGGACCTTGTCTGTGCATGTGCACCATCTTCTGCGTTGGCTTTTCCAGCAAGCCGTCTTAGAATAAAATATAGGATTAATTTGGTTGTTAATTTTAATTTAATTTTTAAATTTTTATTGTAAATATCAATTGGGTTTTTTTTGGATACTTTATTTAATGTCCCTTTTAATTTTTGTAATATGTGTTTTCTTTTCTGTTGTACGCCGCCCTGAGTCCTTGGGAGAAGGGCAGCATATAAATCCAATTAACCTAAACCTAAACCTCATTACATCGGGGTGGGTGGGTGGAGCCTCCCGCAGTCATCGCTACCAGTTTGCCTGAATCGGAGAGAACCGTCTGAATACCATTTCTGGGTTTCAGCTGGCATTCTCTATTTGCAAATATTGGGTGGAAAATTCTATCCTGAAAAGAAAACAATTTTTTAAAAAGATATTCAGGTCCCAAGCCATAGATCACACCTTGAACTGCAGTGTATAAGATGCACCCAGATTTTCAGCCTCTCTTATACTCTGAAAAACACGGTATACTGTCCATGTACCTGAAATCTATAGACTATGAGCCATGGTAGCACAGTGGTTAGAATGCAATACTGCAGGCTACTTCTGCTGACTGCCGGCTTTTGGCAGTTTGATTCTCACCAGGCTCAAGGTTGACTGAGCCTTCCATTCTTCTGAGGTCAGTAAAATGAGGACCCAGATTGTTGGGGGCAATATGCTGACTCTATAAACTGCTTAGAGAGAGGCTGTAAAGCACTGTAAAGCGGTATATAAGTCTAAGTGCTATTGCTATAAAACCTTCCGAAGAATACGATATGATGCTTCAAGGGTAAAGGACTGTTAATCTTGGGGAAAGGATGAAAGATCCATTAAAGAGGGACCTGGAGATTATGAAGATTAGAACTATATGAAATGCAAACTAACACTCTTTTGATTTTTGTTTAGTGTAAGGTGAGATAAAGAGAAACTTTGGAAGCCCTGTTTCTCTGATTATAATGCAGCAGGCATGATAGAGAATTTTGAAGGGCTAACATCAACGTATTGGACTCTAATAAACTAGCTTCTAGCTTGGAGTAAGAATGAGCCATTTTAGCCATAATCACAACCAACAATTGGATCTTCAGACCCATTCTTCTTTAGCAATGGAATTGGAAAGTAATTGGAAAGAGTGTTGCTGGCTGACATTCTGCAGACACAATAAGGGCAGAAAATTAATTTTGTTTTGCCATTTTTACTGCCACAACATAGGCTGTGATCTGAGCTCATACCTTTATCTAGTCATCCTTACATTTTAAAAAAACCTGATGCAGACACATGCAGAGCTGAGAAGTTAATCTCACTGACACTTATTACTATTTACAAAGGGTTACAGTAAAGAATTGGAGCAGTTTGTGTGTATGGGAGTGCAAAAATAAAGATCCAGAGACAAACTTAACCAATCAAGAATGTTCTATATCAAGTTCCTGTCAAAGAGTTCCTTAATGTTTTAAATGTAGATTGCCTTCACCTCCTCCCTTATTCCACAGCTATTAATTGCTTGCTTTGGAGCGCCAATTCAACCCTTAGCTAGCTTTGCTTTTGCTTCAGTGGGAGAAAAGACTTGCACTCTCCAAAAAATGTGAAATAGGTCTATCTTTCTCCTGCAACTTAAACCTCTGTGAAGTTCGGCACCACGTGAATCATTTCAGTGTTGATCTCCAGCTGTACCCAGACCACAATTGCCCTGTGAGTTTCCTTTTCAGTGCTGATTTGGTTTCTTTTTGGACAGATTCTTCTCCCAGCTGTCAACTCTGAAATGGCCTGTTGCAGCCATCTTTCCATTTCCGAAGTTGCTACATAGTGCAGGGGGGGGGCAGGGGCAAAGAGGCTTGGAGTCAGGGGTGGGATTCAGCCAGTTCGCACCTGGATGCTAATTTGCATCTGGTTTGCCGAACCGGTTGTTGCAAGGATCAGATGGAATTATCCTTTGCTCCTTGCTTATCTTGCCCTGCTGGAGTATTTGCAGGAGAGTGAAAGAGACATCGGGGGCACAGTTGGTGTTAATAAAGGGACTCATACCGGTTCTGTGGCTGTGTTGTCTTTGTGCCATGCCCCAAGTCATCACAGCTTCAAGTACCTAGCTTAGACTTTCTTACTTCCCCCTTCTACCTTCGACATTATACTACTGAAAAGACCGGTGGCCTAGCAGCTCCCCCTCCCACGGAGTCCTCTACATGCTTTGTAGAGGAATATCGTTCTAGTCTTGAGAAGAAAGTGGGAGAAGCAGACCAGTTGCTCAGACCTGGCAAACTAGAAACATGAGAAAGAGGCTCAGAGCAGGCCCTTCTTGACCTCTGTTAGAGGGGGCAATGAAGGTTAAAAAGGAGGCAGAGAAGGCTTTGGACAGGCCTTCAACACTTTGTTAATTTACCCCACAACAATGAAGTAGCATTTCCAGAATCCCTGCAGTGTTCATTTCTTGACCTTGCCTTTCGTAAAGAGCTGACATCTGCCATCCCTCACTCCTCCAACATGATATGATTTCCATGAGCCTTTTTTTCCCTGACAGCTTGAGTGACGTGAGCTGCAGCTTTTTACCTGCTGTGCTTTCCTTTTTCTTCACTTGCTCGTGTCTCTCTTAACAATTCCTGACTCTGAGCTTTACAATATCCGTTTCCAAACCTGTCTCCTTTCTCCACTCGTACCTTGGACACTCCCTTCCTCCTCCCCTGAGGTCCTTCTCTCTGATCTGCAGAAATGCAGAGCAATGAGGTCATGAGGTTTTGCAGTGCAATCTACAAAGGTTTTCAAAAGGTTCTTCCAATTTTACTTTTAGTGAATTAAAGGGGAAATTGTTAAACTCGTGAACAGAGAGCAATTTTATTTAAATGTATGTGCGAGTGAAATTTAGATTTCATGTCTGACTCCCAGCATCTGTCTGAGAAGCCAACTTACCACTTTCCACTCACTCAACATTGAGTAATTTTGATTGAAGAAAACTCCCTCCATTGCATATAGCAATAGCACTTTGACTTACATACAGCTTGCCAGTGCTTTACAGCCCTCTCTAAGCAGTTTACAGAGTCAGCATATTGCTCCCAACCATCTGGGTCCTCATTTTACCAACCTCAGAAGGATGGAAAGCTGAGTCAACCTTGAGCTGGTGACATTCGGTCTGTCGAACTGCTGGCAGTTGGCAGTCAGCAGAATTAGTCTGCAATGCTGCATTCTAACCACTGCGCCACCATGGCTCTAAACAAACTAAATGTTCTTTTTCTCTGTCATTGCCAAATAGGTTTGTTTGTTTATAAATATTATATAGCTGCACGAGAACCTACTTGGTATAGTGGTTAAGGCATAATATGATCTGGAAGATCATAAGTTCTAGTCCCATCTTAGGCATCAAGCCAACTGAGTGACCTTGGGCTAATCATTCCATCTCAGCCCTAGGAACAAGGCAATGGCGAACCATTTCCAAAAAAACATTGCCAAAATCCTGCAGGGACTTGTCTAGGCAGTCACCAAAAGTGAAGACCTTGCTGTCTGAATTATTCTACTAACATAGTCTGATATATTTCCTTGTTTTTCTGAGTGAAAATGAAAACAAGTTTAAAAAACAAGGAAGCTAAAGGCATTGCTTGCCCTTTCAATGAACTGTATTTGTTTTCTAGGGTATGAATTTATTTCAGATATTTTTTGTAGAATGTCAACCAAGGGCAGGCATCAAAACAAAGAAAATGTTTGCATGGTAACTGGACTCTAGCATTGTTCATAATTCTGCAACTTATACATTTGGTCCCCATCTGCTATTCACCATAAATGCGGCAGAGCATTTATAATTTGGACACTGTATGTCTACATAAAAGGGCTGTGTGAACACATATATACTGTGTCTTTATTTCTCCTGGTAGCATTCCCACTTGTCCATTCCAAATTCTATTTAATTTCCATTGCAAGGTTTTAAGGTGCCATCTTTATGCTGCCTAAGAATTAGTCAGTGGGGTTATCTTTGATATGAGGACATTACATACCATATTTTTCAGAGTATAAGACACACCCTTTCATCCCAAAACAGAGGGTGAAAATCTGGATGGGTCTTATACACTGAATACAGCATTTTTGGCCTACCAAAACCCTGCCCACTTTGCAAACATGGATGTGGAGAGGATTTGGGAGGCTTGCAAAGTGCTCCAGGGGGCTGGGGAGGGCAAAAATGAGCAAAAACCAGCTCACCACCGTCCAGACCTTCCGCATAGCCCTCAAGACCTGGCTATCCCGTCAGGCCTGGGGATAAGATCACAATCTGTCCCCACCCGAATGAAGAATGAATGTTGTGTACTATTTTACTCTTATGTATTGTTTTATGTTTATTGTTTATACCCCCCTCCCTATTTTATGTAAGCCGCCCTGAGTCCCCGCGGGGAAAAGGGCGGCCTATAAATATTAATAAAATACTAAAAATACTAAAAAAAAATTTACTTGGTTTTGCCCCCACTCCAGCCTTTAGGAGCACCCACAAGCCTCCCAAAGCCTTTGTATGGCCCCCTTTTTATTGCAAAAAATGAGGCATGCAGAGGGTTTGGGAAGCCTGCAGAGTGCAAAAACGTTTTCTTTTAATTTACCTCTTCAAAATCATGGTGCGTCTTATACTCCAGTGCGTCTTATAGTCCAAAAATTCAGTAAATGAGTATTTTCTATTTTGGGATTCTTTTTCTGAACAGGACTCTTCCTATAGTAGCCATGTCAGTCAAGTGAAAGATAACAAAGTCTTTTTTTTTTTAAAAGACACCAAACAATAAAGTCATATTGTTTATCTTAAGGTAATTGAGAGCCATAAAATGAATAAAAGAGATAATAAAGAGATACATTGTTTAATATCTGAAACTCTGAAGCATGATGTCAAAATCACACATGTCTAAGAACAGTTTCAATCAGATTGTATATCTATGTTAAATTGGACCTGTCAGAACTTGGCGGCGAAAATCTGGATGATCACTAGGGGTCATATTTTAGCAGCATTAACCTGGCAGCTTAGTTAAATCTCATCCCTCAGTTGTCAAAATTAATGATGACAGCACAAGTCTAAACAAATTCTGACAAGTGTCAGTGGTGAAACATTAATTTCCTGGAATAGGAAATTAAGAACCTCTGTTTGTTTCTCTTCTATGGTTTGTAACAGTGGCTGACTTTAGCTACATAGTCAAGCAAGATTGATCACTTTAAATTATTTATTAATAATGATTAATTATGAGCGTTTAACCACTGGCACACAAGTCAGTCAGAATTCTCATTGTCATTGTTATGTTCATGTTCAACTTTGCAGAAACAATGAACTGAATCAACTTCATTGGTTGTTTTTTTTTGCTATAACCCACCCTTCTTTTCATTATTGTAAGTGTATTTGAACAGTTCTAGAAATATCTTATTGAAAAGAGTGCCACAATACTTTTCTTTATTACATAAATACTGTTAATTAAAAGGAAACTTTAATCAAAAGGTAAGAGATCTTTAGGCAATATCTTCATAACAGGTCATCTGTTACTCTTTTTTTTATTTGGAAGTAATTACAATGGAGCACAGAGAATGAGCACAAAAATATGAATAAACCTTTTTGTCAGTGAGTTCGATTAACCAAGGTGAGCAACTTTTCATGAGAACAGTGTTCCAATATCTCAGGGGCTGCCACAAAGAAGAGGGAGTCAAGCTATTCTCCAAAGCATCTGAGGGCAGGACAATAAGCAATGGGTGGAAACAGATCAAGGGGAGAAGCAACTTAGAACTGAGGAGAAATTTCCTGACAGTTAGAACAATTAATCAGTGGAACAACTCCAGAAGTTGTGAATGCTCCAACACTGGCAGTTTTTAAGAAGAGATTGGATAACCATTTGTCTGAAGTGGTGTAGGGTTTCCTGCCTAAGCAGGGGGTTGGACTAGAAGACCTCCAACTCTATTCTATTTATATTATGAGATGTGCATGTAGATATGTACATGTAAACATGTAGATATGAACATGTCCATATTTATATATGTGCACACACGGACACACATAGAGATTCACATAAGACATTTCTCTCTTCCAACATAAAAATGCATATCATATCATATTGACATGCCAGATTTATATACATAAATGCACATATGCATATCATTTTTATCTTCTTGAAGTGCATGTGAAGCTGGCCACATGACCATGGAGATATTTTAGAACAGCGCTCTTCAGCTTTGAAACAGAGATGAGCACCGCCCCCTAGAGTCAGGAACGACTAGCAAAAAAAAAGTAGTTCGAAAGCACCTGGATTTCCTTTGTAAAAGCAATAGTATAGTTTGCCCAGAGTTGCATCTTAAGATATGCAGGCATACACATCTTCTAAATAAATAAAATAAAAATGCAAAGCTAATCATATCACCTCCCAAGCATGAATTGTTTTGTTGAAGCAAATCTAAGACATTTCACAAAGGCTTAATATAAAGTCACTTCAAAGATTGTTTTGCAGCACTACTGATCTCTTCGTACATGCACATAATTAATGTAGTCTAGATAACAAAAATGGAATCTGGAAAAAAAGTGAATATAATAGAAAATAACTGAAAAGGCTTTATAGACACCACTTTGACAGAAATCTCAAAAAAGAATAAAAATGAAGACCAGATAATTCACAAGGTATAGCCTATAAAATAATCACTATGTGGGAGAATTCAAAATGGATTGGAATAATCGAAGAACTGTGTATATGTTTTGCCACCTATCGTATTTTCTGCTCCATAAGACCCCCCCCTCAAAGCGGTGGAAATTTCTATGCGTCAAATGGAGCGAATATGGTGAATAGCAGCTGGGCCAGGCAGCGGGGTCCTTTTACAGTGCTGAATCCCGCCTCTTCTGTCTTTCTCATTGCCTGCTTCTTCTGTCTCTTTTCCACAGTACAGGAGTCAATAGGTAGAGCTGGCACACGAGAGGATACCTATCTGTGGTCCTCTCAGGCTCAGCCTCCTGCCCTCACTACACTACTGTTCCATATTCAGTGCTCCATATTCACAGTGAGACGGCGCTCCATATTCATTATTTTCTTTCTTGTTTTCCTCCTCTAAAACTAGGTGTGTCTTACAATCAGGTGCATCTTACAGTGTGAAAAATAGGGTACTTATCTTTCACAATATATTTGAAGGTACGTGATATACCATATTTTTCAGAGTATAAGATGCACCTTTCCCCCCTAAAAGAGTGTGAAAATTTGGGTGCATCTTATATACTGAATGCAGACCCACCGTCCCAACCCTTTGGCCTCTGCCTCCCAGCAATTTATCTCTTTGCAGCAAACAGGAGCTTGCTGAGGCTTCAGTAAGTTATAGCAATCCCTGCAGCCTGTAACAGCTGATGATCAGGAGAAATTGAAAGTGAAACTTGCTGTTTGCTCCATGTGGCAAATTGCTGGGAGGCAGATTTTTTTTTCTTGTGCTAATCAGGCTGTTTGCTGCAAGGAGGTAAGTCAACAACTATAAATGCCTATAGAATGTTCAAATTATTAGACTTATTTTTTTTAAAGACTGTTTTATTATTATTCAAGACAACTTAACAAAATGAAGCTTTTTAAAATAAATGCTTGATCTGAAGAAGCCCAGTGCTATTGTTTTAAAAAGTGCTATTGTTTTAAATAGCAGATAATAACTATACTTCTAGAAAGCACATCAATATTAACAGTATCTGTACAAATATAGTCTGAAATATAACACTACAAACAGTGTATATTGTCTGTACTGTTTGTTGCAAGGAGGCAAATTGCTGGGAGGCAGCAATTCCTCCCCAAAATCTAGGTGCATCTTACACTTTGGAGGTCTTATACTTTGAAAAATATGGTATATATCCACCATACTGAAGCTAAGTAGTTTTGACTGGGTAAATGTGTACTTGGGCATTGGTTGAGTAGACTAGTATTAATTTCCTAGTAGTATTAATTAATGAAAGAAAGTTGAGCTATATTGACAAGGTTGTTTGGAAGAAAACTGGAGGACGGAATGCTTGATTTCCTGAAAGAGGAACCTTGGATTTTCCCCTGGGACAAGCACAAAATATAAATAAATGTCATTTATTTACAAATCAACTCAAGAATAATGCACACTCAATCACTTCTATTTCTTCTTGTAATGAGTAAGTTTCAGAGTCCCTGTGATGTAAATATAAATTTCTCGTAGAAGGCATCAATACTAATGCATTCTAATAAATTTTGAAGTATATTCCAGTGAGCAGCAAATGTCTGCATTTAAGACATTAGAAGAGACAAATAGAATTGTGTGTCTATGGTTTTTCTAACACATAGGGGTCCCTGCAGATTTTATTCTGTTAGCTGTAGCTGACTTTAGGGGTCAGCACTCCTCTCCATTTCAAGGACATTGAATCAGCGCTGTTCGAAGACATTTCCAAAGTCATGTGGCCAGCATGATGTCACAGAGTTCTGTTACCTTCCCATCAAAGTTTACATACAAGCATTTACATGCTTTCCAACTGCTACATGGGCAGAATCTGGCAGTTCCTTAGACAACTCACCCTGTCGCACAATGTTCAGGTCTTGAACCTGGGCTGTCGGCTTTCCAGCCAACAAGATCAGCGTTTTAACTACTGAGCTTCCATGCCACCCTTTATAACATTAGCTGATAACCTGGTGTAGCCTGGGTATGTATTTATCCTAGTCCTGAATTAGAGGGAGTCCCCTTGTGGAGTAATGCGAAACCGTTACCATGGCAACTCCACTGTGCTGTACATTAGAAACCATTTTAAGGCACAACAGGCTGTATCTTAACAGAACTTGAATCCAAGATGCACACAATCACTGTCAAAAGTACTGTGATTTGACACTATGGATATAATTCAGTTCTTTTCATTTCAATGGCCCAGGCATTCTGGAGTTATGCTGGAACACAGACACACAGGGACACACAGACAGACATGGACACACACACACACACAGAGGTGTTACCTCCACAGTATTTGTTTCCAGAGAATAAGTCATCTATGTACCAAGTTTGGTTGAAATATATACAAACACATACAACTGAAATTTGTTGGCGTAAATTGGGAGTGTCTGGGGCCAAAAATGGGGCTGGGAACTATATTGGACTCATGAGCATCAACATCCACAACTTAGTATTAGATAAGACCTTATAGTCTGCTTTTATATATCTGTGCTGAAATGTGTAGCCTAAACCCATTCACAAAATCTTCAATTTATCAGAATCCTCAGTCAGAAACGAATTCTAATTTGTTACAAGTGTCAGGGAAAATAGTTAATAATATAACCAAGTCCATATTCATAACTCTGTCTTACTGAGTCTTTGTTCTCTGTGCAACAGATCCTTCAGGTAATTTATCCACGCAAATATCTACTTTGTTTTGTTTACTATAGGCACTCATTTATTTTAAATGCTTCCTGGTCTATGAGTGCATTTCTTTTTTTTTTTTAATGAAACTAGATTTATGGGTTACTTAACAGATCCCTCCACACACACAAGTCTATGGTCTTATTTGCCCTTAAATAACTTGGTAAATTCACATTGTCACTAGCTGTGTGCAATATACACAGGAAAAATGAAGCAGCTGGGTCACCATGCTTCCAATGCTATAAAAGGCTTCCCAGAGTGCTGGACAATATTTTCTCTTTCACAATGATAATTTATTGCACTTTTTGAAGAGAGAGGCTTTGTTTGTTTGCATGCTGATTTGGGACTCGGTGATGGAAATCTGGCAGTTCCTTAGACAGCAGCTTTTGCTGCCCTTCACTCAATAGCTGCTTCCCAAGGTGAAGAACATTAAGTAAGGAAGACAAGGAAATAACAGAACAAGCTGAGCATTCCTGTTTGTTCCTATGGTCATTTAAGCAGATAGGCATGATGTAGTTTAAAATTGTATTATTATTTTTTTGCTTTCCAGATGACAGGTTATATAATATGCACACAAATATGTGTCTGTATAAGGCGCTTCCATGTAATAGGAAAAGTTCAAGAGGGCACATTTTCTTTAACTGCATTCTCTACCTTGTTTTCCCGAAAATAAGACCTCTCCAGATAATAAGCCAATCAGGTTTTGAGCACATGCGCTAAATAAGCTCTCCCCTGAAAATAAGTCATCCCCTAAAATATTTAATAGCAATATCAATAGCAATAGCAGTTAGACTTATATACCGCTTCATATACCTCTCTAAGCAGTTTACAGAGTCAGCATATCGCCCCCACAGTCTGGGTCCTCATTTCACCCACCTTGGAAGGATGGAAGGCTGAGTCAACCTTGAGCCAGTGATATTTGAACAGCCAAACTGCAGAACTGCAGTCAGCTGAAGTAGCCTGCAGTGCTGCATTTAACCACTGTGCCACCTCGGCTCTAGTAAATGCATGCACAGCCGCTCCCCACCATTTCTTGGGGGGGGGGGGAAGGTGGGAACATGCTCCACGGACCCCACATGCACCTGCCACCCATGCAAAATGGCCTCATGTAGCTTGCTCCCGCAAAGCCTAGCTACAGTGCCCCTTCTCTTAGTAGTGGCTGCAAAAAGAGTAGCAGGCCCAGAGAAAGTAGGGTTGGCAAGAGTGTACCAGAAACAGAGACAGAACTTCTAGCCATCTCTGGATCAGCTGATCCACGGGCCATGGGCTAAGGTTAAGGGGCCTTCTGCATCTCAAAAATAATAAGACCTCCCTGACAATAAGGCCAAACACTTATTTCAGGGGTCAAAAGAAAATACGACCCTGTCTTATTTTTAGGGAAACACGGTAATAATAAATAATATCAATAATTGAAAAATGAATAATACTACCAATATATCTTGCAAAAGACAGAACATGCTTCTGTAGTTGAAGGAAATGTATCCTCTATTAAAACCTTCTGCCCTTTACAATGGGAAACATTAATATTTGTTTAATCCTGACTAACATTGGCTTCTGAAGTAGTCTGTTATTACACTAATTCAGTGGTATTTCCGTTCCGTATCTGGTTCCAGGAGATGTGACAAATACTGAAAATGACAAGTACCAAACAAATTTTTCCCATAAGGAATAAATACATTTAATGTCTTCCTAAATTAAAGACAATGCACATTTTAAACCAATATTTGAAAGGATAGAGTTGTATATCATTACATGAGAAATAAACCTAAAAAATGAATAAATTCTTAGATGAAATAAAATAAAAACTTTACTTTGGTTTTCTTGATGAGGAAAAAAAGCTCAAAAAATAGACAAAATGACCACAGACTCTTACATAAGACCACCGGGGGATGTGCATTGGGTAACATTTAACCCTTTGTTTCTGCTGAGTAGCAAGTCACAAGGCAACTGACACCAACACGTTTTACCTTGTGCGTCTAGTATCAAATGAGTCCTGGGAAAATTTTTTGTCATCAAAATGCATTGAGTACCAAATTCAATGAGTTCAAAGTGATCAAGTATCATGGTATGATGTGTACAAGTGATGGCAATTACTACTATTAGGGATATGATATGGAAACAATGAGTTTTATTGCTTCATTGGATGCTTTCCAAAGTAGGATATACAGTAAATGGAATAAATAAATTCATTTTGTCTAGTTCGGTTTGACTACTATAATGGAAGCCCACTACAAAATAGGTGCATGAGACTTTGATACTAGGGTAGACCGGAATGTTAGCAAATAAACAAATGTTCTGGAGGAAAGCTTAGTTCTAAATTGCTTTTATAATGTTTCCATAAAGTCATCAGCAATCAAATTAAGTATAAAAGGAATCACATCCCTGTACATTTTTTCTATAAAATATTTGTTGGACAAGGGGTTTCCTGCTTGAGCAGGGGGTTGTACTAGAAGACCTGTAAGGTCCCTTCCAACTCTGTTATTTGGCCATTGAGTGTTCTTTCTCTCTCTCTCTCTCTCTCTCTCTCTCTCTCTCTCTCTCTCTCTCTCTCTCTCTCTCTCTCTCTCTCTCTCTCTCTCTGTGACTATCTTAAGATCTCCATCATTATCTCCAGAGGTGGGTTCCTATTGATTCGGACCGGTTCGGACAAGTAGGTAGTAACTCAGCCTGCCATGCCCCTGAACCAGTTCTATCAGCAGTGGTGCCATCTTGATTTTTGGTTCTGCGCATGCGCAGAATAATCTTCATTGCAAAAAATTAATTTTTCCACTTTTCTAATGTTATGCATATGCACAGACCTGTTTAGGTGCAAATGCGCATGAGAGAAGTGAGCGTGCACAAATATTTTGATGTGCCGAACTGGCAGTAATGCCGGTAGTAACCCACCCCTGATTATCTCCAATATTTGAATAACCCAGCTGTTCATACAACATAGACAATCATCTAGGCCTGTGATGGTGAACCTATGGCACGCATGCCAGAGGTGGCACACAGTGCCCTCTCTGCTGGCACGCATGCCCTCGCCCCAGGTCAGTTCTCTGTGGCATTTGTTTTGTGAGCTTCTGTTTCCCTGAAAATGACGAAAAAAGCTCACAAAAGAAAAAGATCTTACCTCTTGCCGTGCCGTCGGTGTTGGGATGCCCTGCCTTCCACTGGCCAGCTGGACTTTGGGTCTCTGCTGCACATGTCCACACATGCGCGTGTTGATGCATGCACACACCTTTCAGTTTGGGCATGCACACACACGCAGCTTGGGCACCCAGTCTCTAAAAAGTTCGCCATCACTGACCTAGGCGTTCCTGGGAGCAACATTACTGAAGTTGAAGTTTGTACCAAGAAGACTTTCTAACAAAAACAACAGTAGAACAAGATGGCGCAATATCTACCTTCCTGCACTAGCACTTTACTGATTTGTTGATGATAGATATGTGTGACTTACTGATATGCTACTGAAATTAGGTGATAACCTTGAATGCAGTTGCAAGAGTTACACAACAATACCAGAATGCCAATACTAAGAGAGCATCTTTGCTGCCTTTCCTGCCTCCTGTTCAGACCCATATTCCCTGGCAAACGTTTCCTACCTCTAGCGTCTTGAGTTTTCAGAAAGCTGCACTTTCTTTCCAAAGACAATTTGGCTTTCCTATGGCTCAGGGAACCATATGTAAAAAATAGTTACTCAAGAAGGCAGCAAAGGGCAGTGAAGAGGAGGCACCAAGTGCAGTAAGGCACTTCTGCTTTAACCATGGTGGCTGGGCACAAAAGGCAAAAAAAGCCAATGCAATTGGGAGAACAAAGTACTTCCTGGCACTTGCTGAGGTGGGCTAGGGCAGGTGCAACTTGGCACCACATGGCTGGGGTAGGCTGAGGAGCCATGTGTAGGAAGTGTTTGTTGGAGAAGCTGGAGTGCCATGAGTCTGAAAAGAAAACAGCAAAGTTAGTGATGTTGTAGGAGATGACCAGAGTGAGCCTGAAGGAAGGATAAAACGTGTCATCAGCCTCGAGTCCCTTTGTGCCTACAAGAGTAGGTCTAGCTGACCTTCAATTCTATTGACTTCTGTCTACTGGAAATTTGCTTTGACTATTAGTAGTTCTGACTCTGTTAGAGAGCTTAAGCTTGCAATAAACCTTTATATTGATTTGATCTGCCTGAACTCCTGATTTCTCATGTTTGACAGAGGTGCTTCCGCTTTGGTCATGGAGGCTGGATCAGGGAAAAAGTCTGCTGGCCAAAGAAATGGCACTTTCTGGAATAGGTTGGTGTTCTGACCCACTCCTCTTTCCAGTAACGAATGCTGAGACAAGCTTAACTGGAATGTCCTTTAATAGCAAGACCAAAATCTTGGTGGCTGAAAGCCAAGCAAACAAATAGATAAGGACCTTGGCAGCAACTCAGACAAACCTTGGCAGCAATCCAGCCTGCCAAGTTAGTTACAACAGTTCTCTTTAGTCAATGCATTAACTTCTGCAAGAGGGGCGTGTGCACAAACAGTCTTTTTTATAGTCTGGAGAGGAGCCTAATGACCACCAGCTGAGTACAATTACGTCCTGTAATTGCGTAATTGTTCCTGACGCCTAGTAGCTCTTCGATGGCGTGCATCCAGGAACAACTCACTGCTGGCTTCTGGATCACTCTCCCTTGTCTCCTCCCCACTGGTCCAAGGCTCAGGCGCCACCTGGTGGTCAACCAGTCTCTCTGCGCCCTGCTCGGAGTCGGAACCCTGTCCAGGTCCTCCACACCCTCCAGAGCCGACTCATAGTGCCCCTTGCTGTCGGAGTCTGGTGGCAGCTCCAACAGCTCCTGCTGGGCCACAACAGGTTGGGCTGGCTACGATTTCCTGGGTATAGCAAGCAGTCCCAGAGCCATGTCAGTCGGAGGCTGCTTGCTTCCCTACAAGGCAGAGTGCAAGGTGGCCAAAGGGCAGAGATAAGGGGGGAGATAGGCAGCGGGGAGTTGGAGGCAGTTCTTTACTTTACTGACACTTGGGGTTGGGAAGGACCAAGCCTAGCACGGCTTGGCATAGCTATTCAATTAACAACCCAAGATTGTGTCAGAGTTCGAAGTAACACCCCTAACAAAAGAAGACTCAGAGACTTGAGTTTCCTCAAAGTTCCATTTTATTAGAGATGTCATATTGGCACATCTGGAAAAACCCAAATTTGAAAGTTTCCAGGTTTTCCTCACCCAAGTAAAAGTTCAAGACCCCGCCCAGCACCCACATGTCCATCACATGATCCAATCAGGTATCATGCAAGCCAGGAGTTACCTACCAGTCATCTCATCACAGCTGCAGGCCAGTCGACCTTGACTTTCTGAGAAAGAATGTTATTATGGCTACATATCACCCACACTCTGTATAATCCCCCCCCTCTCCCATTTTCCCACAGTAGAAAATGTGGCAGGCCTGAAATCCAAAAGAGGTAAAAGATGGCATCTCGGTCTGACAGATTGTGGGTTAACTACCACAACGGGGATTGCTGGGATTGCTATCATAAATCAGTGCAGGCACACGTCATCTTACTTTATGACCATATGGCTTGTGATGAAAATCTCAGCACCCATTGTGGTCTTTAATCGAGGACTGCCTGTAGCTCACCAAATTTTTCTTTCTGAGGCCTGAAGATAAAAATGATTAGCTGCTCAGGAATTTTGCCATTGCTTCACCTTTCTTCAATGTATTTCATTTTTTTATTAGCTCTCTGAGCCTCCTTCCTTTTCATGTGCAATCTTTTTTTCCCATTGTTGCAGAACGATAAACCGCATGTCTGTTCTGTTGTTCATGATCAAGAATCCCATTTACCCTATATCCACAAGATAAGACCCCAATTATAAAAAACACACCATTCCCTTTGTTTTTTTTTTAAAAAAAGAGCAGAAAAGATTGAGATCACGAGCTGCGATCAAATGGTGGTTTCATCCAGTAAATTTTTTTTTTTTTCTCCCTCCAGGATGACAGGAGTAAGTGACCTGTGAGATCTCTTAAGCAATGATGCTTTCACGTATGATTTTCTGAGCTGCTTTATGTAAATATACCCTATAACAAGGGAGACCATGAAGAATTTCAATATTTTATATAGTTATTGTAGGTAGCGCTTAGATTTAAATAATCGTAATGTTAAAAGGTGTCAGAGAAAAGTCACAGGAAAAAAAATCAAATTTACTGAATGAAGTCACCATTTTATTGCAGGTCATGATTGCTGTATTTTCTGTTTTTTTAAATAAAGCACACACAAACACACACACACACACACACACAGAGCATATACCTTCCATTGTATGCTGTGTACACATTTAGAAACATCCGAAAAACCTTAAAGAATACACTATACTGTTTAAATTTATTGTGTAAAGTCAGATATTTTATTGGCTGCATGAAGCAAGAAGAGTCTAATAGTATTTTGACTAAACAGCAGATGCTACCTTTGTTTCAGTTCTTGGAAAAATGACACACTTTATTCGTATATTCTTTGTGCTTCTTTGGATTACTGATTAAACATGAAAATTTAGCATCATGTTCTTTACATAAAATTATGCTTAATGTCTAAGATAAGATCATCAATTAACCCCCCAAAAAAGTATTCTTTACTGAGGTCAAACTCCAGAACCATAAAATCCTGCAAAATAAATCATTGCAGTATTTAGAGGAGTAGATTTCAAGGATCGACAACATCCTTATGGTGAAAGATATGATATTCCATCTCAAGTCATAAACAAGAAAAAGTAATGAATAAACAGGCACTAAAAAAAACCTTGCTCACTGTTTGTGTTGGAAGAAAAACTACGAAAATTATTTATTTTGGGATTAAGTAACTGCTTCTCTTGTTTTTATCAGAGAAATTGAGGTTCCAAGTTGTTGGAAGAAAAATTCATCTGGTTCAGTTCCAAGCTGGTAGAAAAACACTGGAAACAAAATGGAGGCTGGAGGTTGAGTGGAAAGAGAGGTTCTCTTTATTGATGAAGCAGAACCACCAACCACATGTGATTCTGAGCAGCTGACAAAATGGAGTTGAGAGTGGGTGGCTTTTATACCTTCTTTGGGCTTTGTATTTGAGCTTCCTGTTCCTGTGCAAGAACATGTCCTTTAATATTCTATTGGCTGTTTTCAGATTTCTATGGGGTCATGGCTGGCTCTATAGGCAAAAGGGGAAATGCAAATCCCAAGTGCTTGCCTGAGCTAATTTTATCAACCTTTTGTTGCTTATCTGGAGTTTCTATCTGACCCAGTCTTTCTTAATGGATTACCAAATCTGCATTTTTAAAAGCTGGCCTCCTCCATTTCTGCTTGGGGCAGGGAAACCGGGGCTAGTTTCTGCCTCCCTTAAGATTTTTTTTTTATTTCTCCCTTAAAGGAAATATTTTATCCTGGCTTTTAAACATTTCTCAAAATATTTCTTCTACGAGGGTGGGAGGATTCCTACAAACTGAAAACAAATTTCTAGAAATCTCATGCAAAACAATGGATTACTATTTATATCGAGAATTTTGCGCAAAGGAAATTAATGACCACTAATTTAGTGACTGAACTTATAATGGTGTCCAACAAGTGGTACTTACAACTGGTCCTTATACTTATAATCAGAGGTGGTATTCAGTAGGTTCTGACCAGTTCTGGAGAACCGGTAGTGGACATTTTGAGTAATTTGGAGAACCGGTAGATACCTTCTTATGATGGTTGCAGCATTCCAGCAGTGACATGTTTGCGATCTGGGCCTACCTTTTGTGTCATTTAAACAAATGTAAGACAATATAAACAAACCCTACAAAGAAAACTGCTATTTAGGTCAAGCTATTGCCAAAGCATTGGCAAACTTAGCTCTTTGTTTATTTAGTTTTGAAGAGTGATATTTTTTTTCACACCAGAAGAGCCCCTTGATAGCTCATTTGCATTGACATGATGATGTCAGAATGGGCTGTCAGCCAAAGTTACCTTGTGAAAACTAAATAATGCTGCTACTTCAAGGGTTTGGTAAAGCTCTTAATGAACATGGTCTTGTTTTACATTAAAGAAGAAACAACGCAACGGGGGGGGGGAGGGAAATTAGAAAACAAAGAAGGTTTCTATTTCTTTGGAAGATAAAAAGGTCCAGCTAAGTTAATACATTTCCATAGCACGTGGCCTATACCAAGAATGATTGGTTGGTTATCCTTTTCTTGGGATCAGACAAGGGAAGAGAGGCCAGGAGATGTGAGCAGTCAAAAATATTTATTCTATATTTATAGAAATTGCTGCTCTTATTCATGATCTTAAGGCATTGCTTTGTACACCAGCTCAGGCTACCTGTCCATCAAATCTGTTCTGAAGGGCACAGGTTGTTTGGTAGAAGTCTTTTCCTAGGCTCTTATCTAGAAATGGAGGGGATTGAAGGTCAACCTCTCCGCTTGTGAAAACTCTCTACAATCACAGCTTCATATCTTTGTGCCGCATTGATTTAAATGGTACAGACATAAGGACGTTGAAATCAGTGGGACGTAGGGGTTTTTCCATGCACGAGTAGCTTTCATGTGGTGTGATCTCTTACTGGTAGGAAGCACATACAAAGAAAAATGCACATGCAGTTAGAAGTTCCAATAGAATAAGAGAGTAAGTGGGACAATAAAGTGCAATATTTGTTTCTTTGTTGCTGTTTAGTGAAAATTCATTTTTTTTAAATAGAAAGGAGCCACATGCATGAGACTACTACTGAAGTCTAGAATTTAGCACTTGATTTTTTTCATTTTGTTGTCATATATTTTGAGACATGGTAGCAAAAATGAAAAAAACAACAACTGGTGCCCAGCTTTGAACTACCATGCCAGCAATGAATATTCTGAATAGGATTCACACTTCACACCGCATCTGCAGGGTCTTACTGTATAATAGTACAGGAGGTACTATCCTCCCCTCAGTGTGATTGCGGGTCCCGCATCAAACTGTAGTTCACATCGTGACTGACTGTAAGCTGAGGGCATATACTGGTCCAGTCACTGATTTCTTTCATACATACAATGCTGTGCTTCAATTGTTAGATAACCCAGACACTGGTATCTGAATATAGATCTTTTTAACATTCATACTTTATTGTGTTTTTCAATCTAGGTGAATTGTTAATACATATTACAAATCCATGGATATAATATGCCATGTGCTAAATAAATATCTTTTCACTCTAAACTCAGATTAGAACCCAAATAGAAGGATAATGCAAATGTCATGGGTCAGACCTGACAAATTTTCCTATACCTATTTTAAATAGGTATGGTTACCAGTCCTTAGATGATGTAACCCTAACACATAGGTTACATAATCTCAGGACTGGGACATGATGGCTCAGTGGCTAAGATGCTGAGCTTGTCGACCAGAAGGTCGGCAGTTGACCAGTTCGAATCCCTAGCGCCGCATAACAGAGTGAGTTACCGTTACTTGTCCCAGCTTCTGCCAACCTAGCAGTTCAAAAGCATGTAAAAATGCAAGTAGAAAAATAGGAACCATCTTTGGTGGGAAGGTAACAACATTCTGTGGGCCTTTGGCGTTTAGTCACGCTGGCCACATGACCACAAAGACGTCTTCGGACAGTGTTGACTCTTTGGCTTTGAAATGGAGATGAGCACCGCCCCCTAGAGTCAGGAATGGC
This sequence comes from Thamnophis elegans, assembly GCF_009769535.1. Classification (NCBI taxonomy): domain Eukaryota; kingdom Metazoa; phylum Chordata; class Lepidosauria; order Squamata; family Natricidae; genus Thamnophis; species Thamnophis elegans. The sequence continues at coordinate 19,650,692 of NC_045549.1, read as the reverse complement.
TAGCACATATATGTGAGTGGAACCTTTACCTCTTCCTTTAATGCATGGATGTCAAAATCGCCGCGTCCCATTGCTGTCATGACATTTTGTAATGTTTTCCCATTTGTGGAGCTGGGGTGGGCGTGGCCTGTGTATGTCGCGTCCGGCCTGTGGGCCTCCAGGTTGACACCCCAGATGTAACATAATGCCTTGAAAATCCCTGAGGGCATTGGGCATTACAAGTAAGAAAAAGCAAGGGTGATACTACACAGGGATGTCAAACCTGTGGTGTCACATTGTTGTCACACGACTATCACAACATAGATTTTTCCCTTTTGCTAAACTGGGGGTTGGTGTGGCCAGCGCATGACGCATCCGGCTCGTGGGCCACGAGTTTGATACCCTTGTACTACAACATACTGTATGTATTGAATTTCTAGCATATTTCACAATCTCCAATAAATATATTTCTCAGTTCATGAATAGAGGGTTTTCAATGGGAGGTTTGTTTATACAAGATTGTCCATTAATCCAAGTAATGATTTCCATGTATACATGAATGATGCCATTGGAAAAGCTACTTTGTCTACTAGCATTGCCGTGGCTAGGGCTCTATCCCAATATGCACATACAGGTAGTCCTCAACCTACGACCACAACATGTCACACACCCCCAAATTTCTGTTGCTAAGTGAGACATTTTATGACCTCTCCTGTCACATTTGTTAAGTAAATCACTGTGTCAGGGTTCCAAATATTATCCAAAAATAAATCAGTCCAAGGCAATGTATTCTTCAAAGTTCCGATTCATTAGAGAACCATGTTGGCACATCTGGGAAAACACGAATCTGAAAGCTTCCAAGTTTTCCCCACCCAGATGAAAGTTCAAGATCTTGCCCCACACCCACAATTCCATCACATGGTCCAATCTCCCACTGCCATGCTGGCAGTTCCACCCATCCCATTCCCGTCAGGTGCAGAGGTGCAGAGACAAAGGATGACCTTGGCTTTCTAGAAAGAATTTTGCTTTGGCTACACAGTAAGTAACTCCCTGCAATCTCCCCTCCCATTTCCCCACAATAGAAAAAGGCAGAGTAGAATAATAGGAAGTGTGGCAGGCCAAAGATCCAAAAGAAAACTGCAGGCCTGATACGCTGCAGTCGTTAGATTAGCAACAAGGTTGTTGACTTTGATTATCAGGTCACATGACCCTGGGACGTGACAACTGTTAGAAATACATGCCAATTGCCAAGTATCCAAATTTTGATGGTGTGACCATGGAAATGCTGCAACAGTCATAAGTGTGGTCAAAAATGGTCACTTTTTCAGTGCTGTTGCAACTTCAAACGGTTACTAAATGAACTGTGGTATTAATGGTCTATTAAATGAAAATGTTGGTGCCATTTCAGAGCTGATTCCACTGAATTACTACCAGATTAAAGATTTGCAAAGCCCAAGTACTGACTCTTCCATTACAATAAACATGGTGTCATTAGAGAAGAATGTTACAACACTAACTTCCTAATACTAACTTCCTAATACTTTTTTTTGCTGAATTCCCCCATTTGTTTTCAGCCAGCCCTACTGCTGTAAATTCTTTCTATAACACAGAGAATCAGCTGAAACACCTGTCTCAGCTTATTAATACTTTAAAAATTTAGAAAGCAGTAGGAGAATATTGCTCCTGGCTCTGGAACAGCAATAGGTTTGGAGCTCATGGTGCTTATTTAAAAATTGCCCCGAAAATATCAGGTACATTAAAACATTTATAGGATAAGGCTTGGAAAGATCTCCATCTAAGACTTTGTATAACAATGATCATTCGCGATCAATGGAATAAATTACTGCCTGGGAAATAGGCCACTTCATGTCAATTATTTTTTATTAAGTTCCATTATAAAATAAAAATACACACATACAGACACAAAAAGAAAACTTAAGAGGAAGAGAAAATTGCAAAGAGAGAGACAAAAGTAACTTCTGACTTTTTTCAGTGCAATCAAATGCAAAAAAAAAAAAAGGCAACTTTTTGCTTTACACTTCACAACATTTAGAGCCCTTTCTATAAACAAAATCATTTTAATCATCAAAACCTAAAATCGAAGGATTTTTTTTCTTTCGAGCAAAAGGCGGCACAGTGGTGCCGAGATGGCCGAGTAGAGCCAAGATGGTGCAGTGGTTAGAGTGCAGTATTGCAGGCTACTTCAGCTGACTGCTAGCTGCAGTTCAGCAGTTCAAATCTTACCAGGCTCAAGGTTGACTCAGCCTTCCATCCTTCTGAGGTGGGTAAAATAAGGACCCAGATTGTTAGGAGCAATAGGCTGACTCTGTAAACCACTTATAGAGGGCTGTAAAAGCACTACAAAGCAGTATATAAGTCCAAGTGCTAAAAAGTCCATAAACAGTTTCCAAGTACCGTGTTTCCCCGAAAATACGACCTGCCATATTTTTCGTGTGGGCAAAAATATAAGCCCATTCCCAAAAATAAGCCCCCTGGAAAACCGCCCCCTCCGGACAGGCAGAATACCACTTACCGACCTAGCGGTATCCCAAATGCACCAAGCTGCAGGAGCCAGGGGGGAAAGGTGCTCATGTTGCTTGCCGCCTTTGGGATACCACTAGGTTGGGGAGTGGCGTTCTGCCTGGCCGGAGGGGGAAGATGTCGGGTGGCTGCTCCCCTGCGAGCGGGCTCCCAAAGAGCTGGGCACAGCCTCAGGGGTGAAAGAGCCATGAGGTGACCACGCTCATGAGCAGCCGCCCAGCAAATCCCCTCTCCAGCCGGGCAGAGCTCCATTCACTGACCTAGGGGGTATCCCTAAGGAGCCAAGGCACGGGAGCTGGGGAGCGGGCAGAGCACCACATGGCTTGGCGCCTTAGAGATACCCCCTAGGTCAGTGAATGGTCTCCTCATAGCTACTTCGTCCCTGAGGCTGTGCCTGAATCTTCAGGAGCCAGTTTTCAAGGGAGCATCTGCCCGGCAACCCCAAAACAATAAGCCCTCCCTCTATAATAAGCCCAAGGGCATATTTCAAGGAAACACGGTAGAAACTAGATAAACTCTTCTCTTTAATTAAAAAGAGGTTCACCAGGCTATCCCTATCGCATTTACTATCCATTTCCATTGGAAACAGCAACAAATGTGTCATTTCACAACATGGTGACATAATGCAATTATTCCTGTGTATGCTGAAAAAGGGTTTTTTCCCTTCTTAAACTTAGTGTCAGCCTCTGTTTTGCTGTTTGCTTTCAGCTGCCATTGAAACGGGGGGTGGGGGTGGCGCATTGTATTTGGGTGGGGAAGTGTCAGTACAGAAGTGATTGTAAAAAGGGAGTTGTTCTCACCATCTACTGCGCATGCTGCAGATAGAGGATTTGTCGCCAAGGCCAACTGTCCGGCATACCAGCCTGACGATGCTTTTTGAAGATGTCTCCCACATGACACCTGTGGGGTGCACGGATTGGACTATGGGATGGGGCTACCAAGGGGAGGGGGTTGGGTCACTTGTTGATATCTATGATTACGCGCGCTTTTGCCTCAGATCTTGCTTTGCCTAGCTGCTATCTACTCATGACCAGTAAAAGTACTCTTAATTCTGCAAAATGGAGTTGAGTGGTTTATTTCTTGGTTACTGAGGGAAGCAGCCCTGACACTTAGTCTTGTGTTGATGAAGAAAACTGTCAGCTGTGATATGTTACTTTCATGTAAAACATACCCTTTAAGCTGAGATTCTAGGGGGTCCAAGAACAGTGTCCCAGCAGACGCCATCACACTGATTGATCTCTCTCCTCTGGAGACTGAAGTCAAAGCTGTGACCTTGAAGATGGGCATCAGACATCGGATATTCCTTTTTATTAATCTCCTGCTAACCTCTATGGTAGGTAATTTTAATGCCTGAAAAGTTTTAGTTTGGAAAGCCAAACTAAAGGGCAGATCCAAGTACATTTTCCTTTACCGGCTGCAGAAAGCTGTTCAAAACAATAGGCCACAGTCCAGATTTCTTTACATCCTCATTTTGGAGGCAGTGAGGAAAGGGTCTTTGCGCCAACCACTATCATTCAAGCATTCTTTATAGGCTTAATAGCTTAATTCTTATCGCACGGGCATGTGTGACTATTATTAAATCCGGTGTACAAGGTGAATAAAAATTAGGTTATAGTTTTTTTTTTAAAAAAAACTACTTTCTTTACTTTTTAGCTAGAAGAATAGGATTGCTTCAATCTATGGTTCTTGCCCTGATTTTCCTCAGTTCTGAGTTTCTGATATTTAAGAGAATCTTTCTTAAATAAAGGAAATAACTATTCCATGGCCTTTTCTAGTCATATCTGATTTCTACAGCTTAATCTTCACAACTTTGTAACAGGAAAGAAGATTAAATACAACCTTCCTCTCCCTCAGGCTCCTTCTATTATTTTGGACCTTTAGAATGATTCAGATATTTCAGGGGCATTGATGTTCATTCTTAATCACAAGGACACCAAAACAAAGAAACAAATGTGATGACACCACACAACGTTTGGCTTTCATATTTGTCTTGCAACATTGCATGCAGGCATGCAGAGGGGAGATTTTGCATTGAGACATCACAATATATACTTTGTCACTTGACCCCTTTGTCTATCCATAGATACCTAGGTTCAAGGATGTATTTCCAGATGTCTTCTTGAAGCTTTGCTGGATTCTGCTACATATTGAATGTTTCAACACTATCTTCTTGCATGACCTCATCCTTTTTTCCCCACCCCAAGTTTAAGTCTTCAGATATTCCCTCAGCAGACTTTTCTCAGACTGACAACTTGCTCCCTATGGAGATGCTACTTCTCCTTTCAAAGCAGAATAAAAAATCATTGATTAGTCTCCTAGTACTCAGTCATTCAAATCATTCCATAGTAACTATTATGATGTAAGCTCAATACCAAGTAAGAAAGTTAGGTTTATACGTAGCTGTTTTTTAAAAAATAATTTACTGAATTTCGACATCAACACACTGTTACTTCAAGAATCAAGAATGTTTAAAGCAATGAAAAACCTACAGCATAAAAAGTAGAACCAGAAATGGTATTCAGCTGGTTCTCTTTAATTCAGGCGAACCGGGGGCGGCAAATGGGGGATGCTTCCCCGACCTGCCCTGACGTAATGTGTGAACACTGTGCATGTGCAGAAGGCATGTGCGAATGAAGCAAGAGCGCATGCACGCATGCTCACATTTGCGAACCGGTAGTGAAGGTAAGTGAATCCACCCCTGAGTAGAATGATATTAATGTAGCTAACATGGAATTAAAGGTAAATATTGGAGTAATATAGCAATTAAAAGCTTAGTGAAGAGGTGAACTTTTACTATCTAAATATTTAGGACAGTGAATACCAAGTGCATCCTAAGGCATGAGTTCCCCAGCTTAGAAGCCATCTCTACCACATGAGAGAATCTTCAAGATGGCCTTTCCTATCAATATAACTATCTGGGCAGTTCAAAGTAAAAAGGAGGCGCCAATGACAGGCAAAACACAAGCTGATAAGGACTTTAAATGACACCTTGAATTGGGCTGACAAAGCTCTTCATAATTAATTATCCTATCATTATATGATCCTTTCCCCAAACTTCCCATATCCTAACTGCTTTGTGCGGAGGTGTGTGTTCTGCATGTTGATTGATTGATCTGACTTCCTATTCTGGGGTTTGTTATTTGTGTGTGTTGTGGTCTGCCGGCGGCCTACGGAGTTGGCAGCAGAGTTGGACAGTGAGGAGATTGGGAAGGAATATGAGCCAGTCCTGGAGTCTGAGGAAAGCTCAGACGAGGGCTCTGCATTGGAGGCAGAGAGGGAGCCAAGGCAGTCTGGAAGTTATTTACTGCCTTCGGAGCCTCCAGAGTCTGACATCAGAGAGGCAGAAGAACAGCAGGAGCCTGTTTCCGGTGTGCACATGCGCAGAGTTGCCAGAAGGCAAGAACAATTAAGAAAACAGGGTCAATTCAGGAGTAAGGCTTGGAGATGATTGGCCCCTCTCATAAGACATAAAAGAGGAGCGAATGGGACATGAACTTTTGCAGGAAGCAATTAGTTCATCTGGTCAGTTCAAACTTTGAGAAGTTCTTTTTGACTCTGTGCTAAGTTTGGCCTTGCAAAACTGATTTGTCAATTATGTCTCTGGAAGCATTTCAAGGGAGATAAGGTGGGTGCTTATCAACATTCTCCTGAAAGACTGTGGCAACTCAAGCAGACATCTGTCAGAATCTTCACAGACTGTTTGTGAAGCTTTGCAGGCTGTGAATGACCATAATTCACAGCCGTATAAATAAAAGAGGGTTTTTGGAACTAAGATTGTGATTTATGCTTTCCCAGGAAGCCTAGATCAGAACAGTGTGTCCCCTAGCCAGAACGAACATCCAAAGATCTATACTACATGCAACAACTATGCAACTGTCTATTAATGACAGAAGTGTATGTTCCCTGTTGTGCATTGCTGGATACCTCTGCTCAACCCTGAGCAGCTCAAAAAGTGTTGTGGTTGGCGTGCTAGCTGTAACTATGTAAAAGTTTGTATCTCGCCTTTATTATTTTTACAAATCACTCAAGCACTGAACATCTCCAACACATGGTCCTCCTCCTATTTTTACCATAACAATCCTGTGAGGTGAGGTGGGGCTGAGAGAGGTCCAAAATCATGCAACTGGCTTTCACAGCCTTATTTGCGCAACATATACCTTGTTCCAGCTGCAACCTGGGATTTAGGAATACTGTCACACTAATTACATGCGAAAAATGCTGGATTTTCTCTAATTTTGTAGCCTGCCATTGATTTGCATGAGAATTATGAACCTGTTTCTATCCAACTGTAAAAGTCATCTTTCATAGAGAGCAACAGGTTGTAAAAAGTGAGAAAATGTCTGCCTTTCTTCCTATCACCCTGCTGGTTTGAATAATTTTGTATTTTAATGAAGGGACATTTCATTTATTTTGCTTCTCCAAAAGAGCAGAAATCTGTCTTCTGCTTAATCCACTTGGATTAAAATAAAGCTCCAGTGAGCTTTAAGATTAGATATGATTTGAAATTCATATCTTTTGGAGTCTTAGTCACACTCTGTAGCAACTACACCAACCATAAAGCACTACACATAATTTCCCAATGTAAAGAAATAATACCTATTGTTTCTTTATGACTACTATCGTCATCTTCTTAGCACGCATTTAATACCTCATAAATTCATAACATCTCTCTCACTTTATACTTACTACTATTTACACATAAGAATTTTGTTGTAGCATATTTTAACAAAAGGAGATCATCCACAGTTTCTTTATGATAAAGGCTTAACTTGCTCCGAGGCCTTTTATGTGCAATATGATATTACATACACTGGATAACAGCTTTATTGGGATTGACTCAAAAATTTGTTTTTGTAAGTCATTTGTTGTTGAAGATACATGGTAAAGTTCTTCTTTGTCTCTTTGAATTTCTGATTTTCCAAAACTTTTATGACAAAACCTGTGGAAATGTAATTGTTCACATTATTATTATATGATGGCTGACAAGTTTCAGAATCTTCTTCAGGAGACTGTTCATAGGCCATGACCATACCACTGTAGCAGTGGTGGGATTCAAATAATTCAACAACCAGTTCTCTGCCCTAATGATTTCTTTCAACAACCAGTTCACCAAACTGCTCAGAAAGTTAACAACCGGTTCTCCCGAAGTGGTGAGAACTGGCTGAATCCCACCACTGCACTGTAGGCATTTTTATCATATTCTTTTGTTATTGGTCCAATCACCATCTGCTGCTGGATTATATCATGACTGATAAAGTTGAGAAGGATCATGTTTAATGTTCAATTTGTGTTATCTCCATGGTATAGAAAGAGCACTCAACATTTTTGGTGGTTGGCCAGCACTCACTGCCCTACAGTGCTACTGAAGATCCAAATATGCCGATTCTGTAAACCACTTAGAGAAGGCTGTAAAGCACTGTGAAGTAGACTATCAGTCTAAGTGCTATTGCTATTATTCTATACGGTTTCAGTCTTAGGTCAGTGATGGGATGCTTCCGGTTCGGCTTGGATCAGGCGAACTGGTAGTGGCGGCGGCAGGAGGCTCTGCCCACCCATCCAGATGCTTCTGCACATGCACCGAAGCATTGTGCGCAAAAGCGCACACATGTGCACGAGCGAACTAGTAGTAACAAAATTGAAACCCACCACTGTCTCAGGTGAACTGGCATATTTTTAAAAAGAAAGTTTACATTAGCAAAAAAATTATCAAGGAATGATATTAATGACATATTAAAATTGTGTTTTCAGAATTCATATTAAAACTGCACATCACACATATTAATTTTAACAGTTTTTAAAAATGGTTAATATATTATTGTGAATGATTTGGATTGATCCAGATTCCCACTCCTCTGATTACCGTATGATGATGGAAATGATGTTGGTGGCATCTTCACCAACATCAGGGCTCAATTCTCTGAAAGCCCGTAACAGCATATTGCAATTATTCCAAGCACAGAGTGGCTTAAAATATTATGATTTCATTGCTGTCATTCTGGCCCGTCTATGTGTTTGTGGCCTCAGTTCATAATTCAAATTGTTCATAATTTCATTTTTCCAAATATGGCTTTTCAAGCAAGTCTTCCGTTCAGGTTCATAAAAGAAAAAAAAATATGAACATCTGTCATCCCAAAATTGCTAGTTTTGATGGCACTTAGCACAATTGCCATTAAAGTCTTGGCATTCACCACGCCATAATATTTCCCTTTTCACCTTATTTTCAGAATACTGTTATTCTGATGGGGGAAATGCTGAAATAATTTAAGGAGCTTAGTCTCTAGAATATCAACAGCTGAATGGCATTATCTCGATTCTAACACAGAAAAAAAAATGTGTCAACACAGATGGGGTTCAGACTCATTATCTGAGCATGGAAACAGCTCTTCCAAAGATTTTATTCACAGGAATTTATGTTAAACTAACAACCAGTTAGGGAAAACATGCAGGATGTGGCTTCTTGAGTTCTTTCCAACCGTTTTACTACCAGAGCCCAGAGAATGTCTGCATTTTTTCCTGGGTGGTGATATACTAATGTGTTGTGTCTAGATATATTTGTGTCTGTTTCAGTTTTTCCATCACGTTGCTTCCATATGAGTTTATGTACCCGATGTGAGTGCATTGGGAAGCACAGGGCAAGCAGCATATGCTTCAGCCTGGCTCGCGTGACCTGGATGGAAGAGGAAGAGAGGCTTAAAATGAAGTAGTTGGCTGCATTCTGACCCAAGGTGAGATGATCTCACCTCATCTCCAGTAAAGATGCATTGAGGATTTCCCCCCTCTAGGTTTGTTCTCTTAGAAATCCTAATGCCAATCCAACACATTTTCAAAGAAATATTACAACTCATTAACAACTTGGGGTGGGAGTAGGAGCTTGGAAATTGGAACAAAAGCTTTGTTTTGTTTATTTTTGGGTCACATAACAGCCTCTTTGAATAAATTTAAAATAAAGGTAAAGGTTCCCCTCGCACATATGTGCTAGTCATTCCCGACTCTAGTGGAGGCTCATCTCTGTTTCAAAGCTGAAGAGCCAGCGTTGTCCGAGGACATCTCCCTGGTCACGTGGCTAGCATGACTAAACACCAAAGGTGAAAGGAAAACTATTACCTTCCCACCAAAGGTGGTTCCTCTTTTTCTATATGCATTTTTACATGCTTTCGAACTGCTAGGTTGGCAGAAGCTGGGACAAGTAACAGGAGCTCACTCTGTTACACAGCGCTAGGGATTCAAACTGCAGAACTGCCGACCTTTCTGATTGACAAGCTCAGCATCTTAGTCATTGAATAGTGGCCCTTTGAATACATTTGGATAGCCATAAAAGCAGACGTTTGCTTGCTTGAGTCTTTGAAAAAGCAAGGGTAGGGTAGAGAACCACATGCAGTGTTTATGATTAAGATAAACTTGCGATTTTTTTTTTTTAAAAAACAGTTTCTGTCAGTCCAATGAAAAATAATTGGGAAATCTTTTAAAATTTTACAGATACTGAGCTGCGAACACAAACACACATTAATTCACTCCAATTGTTCATTGATCTGCAGTGGAACCAATCAAAGACAAATGATCTACTTCTTCTAAGAGAGGATAAAGAAAGAAAATACTTATAGTGCAATTACTCTACTCATATTTATTTGCAAACAGGCTGCAGTGCTATTTATTGCATAACCTACATCGTTCTTTCTTGGCAATGAATACTAGGTTGTTCCTTTACAGTTCGTATTCATATTTTTAATGAAGTTAAATGAATGACATTGGCATCTATACAGGTGGTCCTTGGTCAACAAACACCCATTCAGCAGTTTCTGAAAAGTACAACCAGCCCTGATTTCCAACTGTCACAGTGTCAGTGGTCATGTGATCGTGATTTGCCAATTTCCTTGTGGCTTTCCACAAGCAAAGTCACTATGGAAGCTGGTGGGAAGTCAGAATTCATGATCGCATGAGGTACCGTATTTTTCCGGAGTAGAAGATGCTCCAAAGTATAAGATGCACCTAGATATGGGGGGGGGGGGGGACCAAGGGAAAAATATCTCCCTCTGCCTCTCAGCAATTTGCCTCCTTGCAACAAACAATACAGACAATATACACTGTTTGTAATGTTATATTTCAGACTATACTTGTACAGATGCTGTTAAATTGATGCACTTTCTGGAAGTATAGTTATTCTCTGCCATTTAAAAGAATAGCACTGTTTAAAACAATAGCACTGGGCCTCTTCAGATCAAGCATTTATTTTAAAAAGCTTCTTCATTTTGTTAAGTTGTCTAGAATAATAATAAAACAGTCTTTAAAAAAATAAGTCTAATAATTTGAACATTCTATAGGCATTTATAGTTGTTGACTTACCTCCTTGCAGCAAACAGCCTGATTAGCACAAGAAAAAAAACACTGCCTCCCAACAATTTGCCACGTGGAGCAAACAGCAAGTTTCACTTTCAATTTCTCCAGATCATCAGCAGTTACAGGCTGCAGGGATTGCTATAGCTTATTGAAGACTCTCAAGCCCAAAGAGATAAATTTCTGGGAGGTAGAGGCCAAAGGGTTGGTGGGGTGGGTGAGTGGGGCTACATTCAATGTATAAGATGCACTCAAATTTTCACCCTCTTTTAGGAGGGGAAAAGGTGCGTCTTGTACTCCAAAAAATACAGTAATTGTTTAACAAATCACATGATTCACTTAACGATGGTAATCAAGAACTGTTGGAAGTGCCATTACTGAGTGGTATGGTTTACAATTGCATCACTTACCAATGGATCCTAATTACGAAAGCAAGAACACTTGTATAACTTTTTATTATTTTTATCCAACAAAATATAGCATAGATATGGATGGTTGCCACAGGTCAGGGATTAGTAGTCTGCAACCCTCCAGACATTGCACAACTTTAGCTCTCAGCAAACCAAGACAACAGGACCATGTATAAGGAATGCTGGGAAACATAGATCAGCAAGATATAGGAGGATATTGGTTCCCAACTGTACATGAGACTGCATCTTATCCTATACATGTAATCCCCAGGTTAAGAACATTTCACTTACAGACAACTCATGCTTATGAATAGGCTGTATATTTATGAAACATGATTCTTCTCTTTCCTGTCACCTTTCTCGTTATCAGAGTCTTCTCTAGAAAGCTAGGTCTTCCCCTTATGTGTTTGAAGTAGGATAATTTTGAGCCAGGCCTTTTGTGCCTTGAGTGAGAATTCTGATTTTTGTGCCTTGATTCATTAAGTGATTCATTTATTTGTTGTTGTTTTTTGCTATCCATGGAATTCTCAGGATTTTTTACAACATCAATATTCAGAAATATCAATATTCTTTGTATTCTGCTTCTTCGAAGTCCAATTTTCATTTCCATGGAGTGTCATAAGGAACACCATTGCTTAAACTGTTCTGAACTTTGTAAGTATAGACCCATCACGACTTTTGAGTTACTTTATCATTCCCGTTGAGACTCCTCTACCAAGTGTTAGCCTGTGATGTATTTATTGAAGTGGTGTATTTCTTAAAGTATCTAAAAACAAGATGGATGAAAAAATAGTTTGTTCATCTAATGTCTTGGTGATTCGGGTAAATACACACCACCATTTTTTCCTACTTATTCATAACTGCTGCATAACTTCAGTATAATAGCAGAAACTGCAATTTCAATACAACTATATAAGGCTATGTTTCTTTTACGTAATTAAAATTTGTTCATATAATTGGATGGCTAGTTTTGTTATTAAATAGTTTGTCTTTTATAATTTTATAATGTCCCCCATTATGTGTTTTTCTTTTTTAAAAAACTTTATTAACTGTGTATGCATAAGTCTTTTAAAGGAGAGTTAACTATGTGGGTTAAGTACACTTCATAGTCCACTAAACGTAATTACATTGTAATTATATAGAAGTTACAATTAAAATATAAAGTATAACTTCAACACAAACTACTGTATTCTTTTGCCCAGAAAAGCATTCTAAGCAATTATATCTCCAGCTTTTATCAGTGGCACCAGATGTTTAATATGATACAAACCTGTCACATAAATTTTCAATACATCTTGCTGGCTGGGGAATTCTGGGAGTTGAAGTCCACAAGTTGCCAAGGTTGGACACTCCTGGTTATAAGCCACACTTTGAATACTGCATTCAGTTTTGGTCACCATGATATAAAAAGGATGTTGAGACACTAGAAAGAGAGCAGAGAAGAGCAACAAATATGATTAGGGGACTGGAGACTAAAACATATGAAGAACGATTGCAGAAACTGGGTATGTCTAGTTTAATGAAAAGAAGGACTAGGGAGTGACATGATAGCAGTGTTCTAATATCTCAGGGGCTGCCACAAAGAAGAGGGAGCCAAACTATTCTCCAAGGCACCTGAGGGTAGAACAAGAATCAATGAGTGGAAACTAATCAAGCAGAGAAGCAACTTAGAACTGAGGAGAAATTCCCTGACAGAACAATTAACCAGTGGAACAACTTGCCTCCAGAAGTTGTGAATGCCCCAACACTGGAAGTTTTTAAGAAAATGCTGGATAACGATTTGTCAGAAGTAGTGTAGGGTTTCCTGTCTAGGCAGAGGGTTGGACTAGAAGACCTCCAAGGTCCCTTCCAACTCTGTTATTCTAATATACTGAATATTACTGCTTTTCTACCATGCTAAACCTGGGTGAAGAGATGAGGTGAATCCTGCTTTTTAGGGTCAGGGAATGACCCTGGTTAGTGACATTGTGTTTGAGGGGAGCTGTTTTGATTAGTGTCTGCAGGGAAGGGCCCAGGGAGAAAACAACAAAATGTTCACTGTGATATCAGGATGCAGAACTTCTCTTTTGAGTTTTGGCATGTGACATTGTGATGCAAATGTGAAAGGGCAGAGCTTTTGTCACGAGGTCACAAAACACATTTTGCCACTGCAGTTTCAAAATGTGTTAGCGATATTGTAAAGGTTAAGAGTTGACCCTATTTGGTTATTGGCATTCTGGTTGGTGCTGTTACGGCTGAAATGGAAAGAGAATTATTTTAGCACATCTCACTCTGCCCCTATAGATGTGACCAAGAATAAATCCAATTATCCTGTTTACAGAATCTCTTCATAACTATGGAAAGTATTCCCTTCCTAGAACAACTCCCCTAATCTTTTCCTTGCAAAAAGAAAGGAATAAGAATCACCCTAACAAAGGCAAAATGAAATTGACCAGAGGTAGCCTGGATCCAGACCCATGGAATTGTCTGAGGCAAATTTAATAAGGAAATGATCAGCAGAGCAACTTAGTAAAACCAAAACTGTTCCAACTGTTCATCTCATCAATCTTCCACCTATTTGTTATCAGAAATACAACACTAATTTTCAGTAATACTGCCACTGTTTAAACGCATGTTTTTCCCCCCTTAATTTCCCCCTCTTAGAATAGATTTCCTTATATAGGTAAAACCTGTCTATTTTTCCCTGTACGATCATAAAATCCTGATAGTAAATCAGAGCCTGAAAATTTCTCACAACACAATTCAATTTTTTAAATAAAGTCTTACTTTCCTCCTTTCCTCTTCTTTTGTAATTTGCAACCCAATGATTGTTGTTTCAATTAATCATGTGATTTTCCTCCTGAGTGTTAAACTGCATTTCGGTGTTTTCCATGACAGTGCCATGAAATTACATCACATTGTTCCAGTGGTGGGTTTCAAAAATTTTGGGAACCTCTTCTGTAGATGTGGCCTGTTTTCCAGGTCCACTGGTGGAACCTCTTCTAACCGGTTCGGTAGATTTGACGAACCGGTTCAACCGAATAGGTGCGAAGTGGTAGGAACCCACCTCTGCATTGTTCACTTCATTAGACTCAAGGCCCAGGGGCCGAATCCAGCCCATGGGGTGCTTAGATCTTGCCCATGGGAATGCCCTGGAAACAGCGAAGGACTGGCCCGCAGTGCCTCTGCTAGAGAAAATGGAGCTAGGGAGGGCCGCACATTACCCCCTCAACCTCCATTTTCCATGGCAAAGGGTTGCAGGGTGACATGAGTGACATTGAGCTGGCCGCACCCACCCTGGTCCCCGAGGTCAAACATAACCCGGATGCAGCCCTCAATGAAATCAAGTTTGACACCCCTCTATTGTCTCTATAGAAAATAGGAGTTATGTCCTGGAATTCTCAGTACAACACAAATTCAATGAATTCCTTCCCACTGGTATGGTGTTATTTCTTTTTTGTCATTATTGATACTCCAGACTTTGCAAAACATTTGGTAACAGTATATGCATTTTATGTAAATTTAAATGTAAACCTAAATGTTAGAAGTATAGTATGCATAATTTCATATCCAGTCAAGAAAATCTGATTCAGAACTTCAGAAATTCGTACAAATGCTATTCTCATTTCCACACTGACTTGAATTCTTTGCCTGGCTCGAACAAGCACACTGATATATTTATGGGAACACCATTAATGGACTGAAAGAGTGAAAGCCATCAGGGAATAAGAACTGATGCTAATTTTAAGCAATCTTTCCCTTCTAAGTCAATTTAGGGAGCTTCTTATGTCCTAGATTGCAAGAAAGAAGAAATCCCAGTGCTTTTTAACCAACACTCTCCTTTAAATTGAGAAAATGCAACACTGCAGCTGTTTGGCAGTGTCCCTTAAAATCCACCTGAGATTTTAGACCTTCCTGTGACTGCACCCCTGTGGTTTGCATTACTTTTTTATGGGATTCTGTTTTATGGGGTGCTAAATGGCTTAATTACATTTATTCTGCTTGCTTGATTATATCCTATTTAATCTGATACAGGAAATGTCTTTTTCCCAGATGAAGTCCTTGCATTTTCTGGGAAAAGGGTTTTTTTATTATAAAAAAATAGACAAATCTTTAGGGATTACTGAAGATATTACTGCATTGCCTATTTGCTGAGAAGTATATGAGTTTCCAAACCTCAGTAAAATTGACAAAAAATATGTTCTGGAAGCAGTAGCAGAATAGAAGAGTTATATTCCCTATGTTGGTACTGAAACTTTAGTTGAATTTTATAAATAGAAAATATTAATTCACATTCTAATCTAACCCCTAAAGAAAAGATTCAAAATAATTCAAGTGCAAACACACTTATTTAACAGTAAAGTCCATAAAATTAGTCGGTGTACATCTATAATTTCAGGTAAACATATATACCGTGTTTTTCAGAGTATAAGATGCACAGGAGTATAAGACACACCAAGGTTTTGAAGAGGCAAATTTTTTAAAAAGTAGATAGAGGGATAGAGGGATAGAGGGATAGAGGGATATATATATATATATATATATATATATATATATATATATATATATATATATATATATATATATATATATATACACATACATACATACATACATACATACATATATATATATATATATATATATATATGATAAATAGATAGATAGATAGGGAGGGAGGGAGGGAGGGAGGGAGGGAGAGAAATACAGTAGGTAGGTAGGGAGAGAGAGAGAGTAGTTAGGTAGGTAGATAAAGGGAGAGAGAGAGAGAAAGAGAGAGAAATACAGTAGGTAGGTAGGGAGAGAGAGAAATAGAGAGAGATAGAAATACAATAGGTAGGATGAGAGAGAAAGAGTAGGTAGATTGGTAGGTAGAGGTATAGAGAGAAAGAGAGAGAGAGAGAAATAGGTAGAGAGAGAGAGTAGGTAGGTAGATAGAGGGATAGAGAGAGAGAAAGAGAGAGAAATACAATAGGTAGGGAGAGAGAGAGAGTGAGTAGGTAGGTAAGTAGATGTTTCGAGGTGTATTTATCCATGTGCTGGAGAAGTAAATCACTGACAATCTGCAGCACCTAAGACTTTGTTTTTGATGGCACAGCACTTGATAAATCTAATTCTCATCAATCACTCTAACTAAAGAGTTTTCCGAAAGGGAAAAAAAAGTTTTTGCACTCTGCAAACCTCCCAAAAGTGGCCCGTTTTTCACAAAAACGCCCCCCCCCCCTTTTTAAAAAGGCATGAATAGCCTTTGGAGGGCTTGCAGAGTGCTCTGGGGGCAAAAACAAGCAAAAAAATGGCCCATTTTTTGTGAAAACGGGCCCATTTTTTTGTCAAGAAAATTGCATGCATAGCCTTATGGAGGCCTATAAAGTGCTCCTGGGGGCTGGGAGGTGGCAAAATTGAGCAAAAAATAGCCCGTTCTTTGCTCATTTCTGTCCTCCCCAGCCTCCAGGAGCTCTCTTAAAGCTTCCTACAAGCTATGCATGGCCATTTTGGTGAAGCGGGCAGGGTTTCGGGAGGCAAAAGATGCTGTATTCAATGTATAAGATGCACCCAAATTTTCAGCCTCTTTTTTGAGGGGAAAAGGGTGCATCTTATACTCCAAAAAATACGGCAATTAAGCTAAATTGAATCTAGAATTATAACCTCTTAGAAGTTGCAGAACAGAGCTCTTAATGGCCCCAATAACTAGCTCAGTTCTCCTATCCCTAATTTAAACATTGCTTTTTCAGAACAGTTGAAAAAACACAATACCGTCCAAATTAGTGAAGGTGTTGCATCCTTTATCCAATGTCCAGCAAACTACATTCTTAATTCTTTGCATTTCTTTTAGATTGTTGTGGCCCAGTGGTCAGTGGTCAGCAGAGCTGGCAGCAGAGTTGGACAGTGAGGAGATTGGGGAGAAACATGGGCCAGTCTTGGAATCTGGGGAAGGCTCGGACGAGGGCTCTGCATTGGAGGAAGAGAGGGACCAAGGCATCTAATAGTTATTTGCTGCCTTCAGAGCCTCCGAGTCTGACATCAACAAGACAGAAGAACAGTGGGAGCCTGTTCCCAGTGTGTATATGTGCATAGCTGCCAGAAGGTAAGAACAATTAAGAAAACAGGGTTGACTCAGGAGTAAATCTTGGAAATGATTTGCCCCTCTCATAAGACATAAAAGAGGAGCGAAAGGGATGTGAGCTTTTGCAGGAAGCTATTAGTTCATCTGGTCAGTTCAAGCTTTGAAAAGTTCTGTTTGACTCTGTGCTAAGTTTGGCCTTACAAAACTAATTTGGCAATTAGGTCTCGGGCAGCATTTCAAGGGAGATAAGGTGGGTGCTTGTCAACGTTCTCCTGAAAGACTGTGGCAACTCGAGCAGACATCTGTTGTAATCTTCACAGACTGTTTGTGAAGCTTTGCAGGCTGCGAATGGCCATATTTCACAGCCATATAAATAAAAGAGGGATTTTGGAACTAAGATTGTGATTTATGCTTTCTCAGGAAGCTTAGGTCAGAACATAGATCATCAAGTATGACTATTTGACAATTGATATACATTCAAATCTGGAAAACCTGACTAAAGTGATGCCTAAATCTTTCTCATGTGTTATTATTAATTATTATTGTTAATTATTTCACTATTATTAAGGATAAACATGGAAACTGCAACTCAATTATTCCAAAAGGATATCAACTTGTAACTTTCTGCAATGACTCAGATACAAATATTTTACAAAATATCGTCCATATCAGATGAAGACTATTTGGTAATCCCATGATCTGGGAAATGCTATGTGTTTTCCAGTTGAGGTAGCCATAGCTAATAATTGGCCAATGAGACCAGGCAAACTGTGTTATTGTTCAGCCACAAAGGATTTTGTTTTTAAGGTTTTACAAGGTACACATTTTGTTATACCCAGAGGTGGGCTTCACTTACCTTAACAACTGGTTCACTGGTTGTGAGTGCACATCAGTTGTGGGTTTCAAATTTTTTTAGAACCTCTTCTGTAGGTGTGGCCTGCTTTGTGGGAGTGGCTTGCCAGCCATGTGACCAGGTAGGAGTGGCTTGCTGGCCATGTGACTGGGTGGGAGTGGCTTACCAGCCATGTGACTGGGTGGGCATGGCCAACTTGTAAAATGTGGTGAAACTCACTTAACAATGCTCTTGCTTAGCAACCAAAATGTTGGCTCAGAAACTCTGGCATTTGAAGCATGGAAGCCTTAAAGCTGTCAAGTTACAAGACCCTTGCACCCCTAACCATTTAGAAAAAAAAACCCAGGGGTGTTCAAACTTGACAGCTTTAAGACTTGTGGACTTCAACTCCCAGAATTCCTCCTCTTGGTCTTCATCTTGATGATGTGTGGACAGGCAGGGGGAGGGAGCTGGAACCGGTTCTAAATGGCACTGTAGATTTGTGGAACCTCTTCTATAGAAGAGGTTAGAACTGGCAGGAACCCACCCCTGGTGCACATGCACCTCTTCGGGGCAGAAATGGAGCTTTAAACATGCAGGTAATCAACTCAGGGAGCTCTGGTGAGTACAGCAGGCGTAGCGCGGAACTCAGCTGGGCAGTGTGGGCGGGGAGAACGAGCCAGAAATCTAGTTATAAATGGATAGGATAGCTCACGGGTGGGCAGGCGGGCCCAGCCATTGATCACAACTACTGGTTCGCCCGAACTGGACTGACCAGGCAGCAGGCCACCCCTTGATTATACCAATTCTGAGCCATTTTCTGGAAATGAATTGCTTTTGGTATTTTATTTATTTTTTATTTTATTACTTTTTTGCCACCCATTTTACCACAGGGTAACTCCGGGTGGGTTTATCGTGTTATAATGTATTGAGTTTAATTGAGTGCTAAAACTGGGGTGAATTTATTTGGTGCTATCTTTTCCCCCCCTTAAAAAAGTTTACAGTGAACGAGAATTATTTTTATTACACACAAATGCTTATTGTGTCTCATTTTTTCCTCTCAAATGAAAGAGAAGATGTGTTTCTATGTGCATGTGTGATAATGATGGCTCTTAATTGGTCCCTGCACTGATACTTTAAGCTTAGCTCTTAATTAATGGGGGTGGGGGACAAAGAAAAAAATTGGATCAAATCCCACTGATGGAAATCATCTCTGGATAATCCTAAAAATCATTGCTCCCCCCCACCATATTCTTCTGATATTCCAGACATGTTATAGGGATCAAATGACCACCTGCTTTGGATATGGCATCTGTAGATAATCAGGGATATTCTTTTTTGTCTCTAAACAGCAGGACATTAGATGTAGCAGCTGTGGCATCAACAGGATTCTTTGGTATGCATTCAAGTTTTGTTTCCCCTCCCTTTTTTTTGGAATTATACCAATTCAGGAATTGAAACTTTTTGTACAGAATCTCTTGGAATCAGTTTTTTCCTACCTTGTTTCTTTTTCCCTGAAATTAAACACACCATAACGACTAGACTGTGCTGATGACACTACTCTGATAGCTAAAAATGCAGATGATCTGCAAGACACAGTAGTGAAAATTAAGTAGCACAGTGGGAAAAAGGGGAGTATGATTAATTATAAAGAAGATAACAACTAGCCTTAGAAATGACAATGAAGACATAAAATTAATGCATAGCTTCTGCCTTTTAGAACGGACTGTAAATGGCAAAGGATCCAATAGTCAAGGAATATGCTGTAGATTAGCATTCAGCAATTCAGTAATGAATAGAACAGAACAGAATAGAACAGAACAAATTGGAATAGAATAGAATAGACTTTATTGGCCAAGTGTGATTAGGCACACAAAAGAAGTTGTCTCCATTGCATAAGCTCTCAGTGTTCATGCAAAGCAGCAGCGTGATAATAATCATAATAATGACATCAATAGGATGGGGTATTAAAGAAGACGGGAAGGATAATAATAATAATACTGTAGGCATATAACGGGGGAAATATACCTAAACACACAAGACAGTGTTGTGAGAATTAGGTGTTCAGTAGAGTGAGGGCACAAAGCAGTGACGTGCGGTGAGGGATACCGTTGGTGAGGCAAGAGCGTGGCAGCGGCGAGAAGCAACGTCCCAGCCGCTGTGTCCAACAGGCGTCTCTCGTTTATGATGGACATAAACGCGAGATGCCTGTCAGACACAGTGGCGGGGGTGTTGCTTCTCGCCGCTGCCATGCTCTGCCGCCTCGCCCCCCGCCTCCTCCGTCCCCGCTGACATTCTTGGCAGCAGGTCGGATGGCTGGCTGGCTGGGAGGAGAAGAGCAGTGAGTCTTTGTGCCGGCTGGCCAGCCAGGCAGGGAGCAGGTCGGGTGGGGGTGGCTGGCTGGCTGGCTGGGAGGAGAAGAGCGGTGAGTCTTTGTGCCGGCCAGCCGGCCGGCCAAGCAGGGAGCAGGTCGGGTGGGGGTGAGTGGCTGGCTGGCTGGGGAGGGACTCACCGCTCTTCTCCCAGCCAGCCAGCCACTCACCCCCACCCGACAAGGGCTCACCGCTCTTCTCCTCCTCCTCCTCCTCCTCCTCGTCCTCCCCGCTCGGTGCTGGGCTGACTGCAGAAGAAATGGCAGCTGGTGAAAGAAAAACCTCTCCAGAATCACCCTTGCACTTGCGCAGTCGCTCAAGTGCAAGACATGATTCGCTGCTCCCAGATGAGGAGGCGGGAGAATCAGTGCCTCTTTTGCATATTAAATCTTTTGCTTTTTAACTCCGCCTTAACTTTTAAAAGGTGAAAAATTCCTTAAGCAAAAGGGGCCCCGAGTTCTCTCGCCTCCTCCTAGTTAACACTGAGAGCAGACACCAAGCCACTGTGACTTGAAATCTGGTAGCAACTATCCTGGCTTTAATTCATTAAAAAAAATATTTAAAACTCTTTCCTTTCTCTCAGGAGACTGGGGAGGCTCTGCCTCCCTTGCGTCTAGTGACTGCACGTCCCTGGCACAAAGAGGAAAAACTGTCCCTGTGTCTCGTTGTTTTGTCATGCAATGCCCTATAGCAGCATCCTGAGGGGAGGAGTTGAAACAGTTTGTGTCCAGGATGTGAGGAGACTGTAGATATTTTCTCAGCCCTCCTTCTAACCCGCACAATATAGAGCTCCTCAATGGAAGGCAGGCTGGCTGCAATTGTGTTTTCTGCAGTTTTAACTGTCCCTTGGAGTCTGTACCTGTTCTGTTTGTTTGACCTTGGAAAAGATACTCATGACATATCTATACCTATGATGATCAGAACTGTACAAGTAATAGGTTTTTTTACGATACTCCGTGGATACAAAATGGACTTTGAAGAATAAAAGGATAGCAAGAGTATTCATACTTTTGAACTTTGTTGTTGGAGAAGTCTCTTGAAAGCGCCACGGATGGCCAAGAAAACAATCCATGTGGCTCACAGGAAAAGAAAAATCAAGAATTCTGATCTGAGTAAAAAATGTCCAGTTTCAAATTATCATATTTTGCAAGGACCCAGCTCCCTTGAAAGCTAAGAAAGGTGGAATGAAAGAAAAGTAGAAGATGACCAGCACCAGTAGTGATGGATGCACTGTTGGGATGCCTGACATACCAGGCTGATCATTCTGGAGATCATCCTGGAGAGAGTTTAACTCAGGGGTGTCAAACTGAAGGCCCAGGGACCGGATCTGGCCCACAGGGCTGCCCTGGAAACAGTGAAGAACTGGCCCGCAGTGCAAAAACAGAGCTCGGGAGGACTGTGGGCGGTCCTCCCGAGTTCAGTATTAGCTGGCAGAGAGTTGCAGGAGGCCATGGCAATCAAAAAAGGAGTTTGGGAGCCTGTTTTCTCTGGCAGGCAGCGCCAACATGAGTGACATCAAGCTGGCCATGCCCACTTTGGCCATACCCACCCCAGCCCCCCAAGGTCAAACACAACTCTGATGCAGTCCTCAATGAAATCGAGTTTGATACCCCTAGTCTAACTATTTGGTTGTTAAGAGTCAACACTGATTTGATGGCATATAATCACTCAGTCAGTCAGATGGCCTTTAAACTGAAGATGCAAGGCATAAATTACCAACTGCTTTGTAAGAGACTTTCTGAAACCCTTTATCCTTACTTTGTAGCATGTACAGTATATTTGATAATATAAGAAATATACATTATATGTGATACTATAATATACAGTCTGGCATTCAATAATATTCTGTAATGCAATTCCCACTAACCTTTCTCATCAACTAGGTTGATTAGGGTTGATGGGATTTGAAATTCAAAATATTTTGAGGATAACAATTTCCCTATCAATAGTATAATCCAGAGATGGCGACCCTATGGCACGAGTGCCCAAACTGGCATGCGAAGCCTTGTCGCCCAGCATGTGTGACCCCCTCTGTTTGTCTTCTGGGTTTCTGGCACACATGTGTCAATCTGCTGTCATTTGTGCGTGCAGCAGTGCCAAAAACAGGTATGCACATGTATGCTGGCCAGCTGACTATCAGGGATTGCATGCGCGCTAGAACCTGGAAGTTCAGCTTTTTCCAGAGCGCAGCCCCAATGAGTGTGCATGTGCACACGTGACGTTTCCACGTGAACATTTTGGCACTTGGTACTGTAAAGGTTCACCAACACTGGTATCATCCTTACAGGTTGTCCTGAACTGACAAGCTTTCATTTAATGACATAATGACTGAAATTATGATGGTGCTGAAAAGAGTGACTTACAAATAGTAATGTAATTAAAAGTTGGTTGCTTGGCAGCCTCCCAGGGTCATGTGATCACCAGTTATGACCTTAAATGGAGCTTCCAACAAACAAAGTCCGTGGGAGAAGCCAGCTTCACTTAATGACAGCATGAATCACTAAACAACCATGGCAGAGGAGGTAAACTCAGGCACAACTCACTTAAAGACCACATTACTGAGTGATGGAAGTTCCTGTCCCAACTATGATCATAAGTCAAGGGCTTCCTGTATAATAACATTTTGTAAAAGGATATGAGTGTGAAATTATTCTGAAGTCAAGTCTTTGAAATATCCTGCTTAAAAGCTACCATGCTAGAAGTATAATAGTTTATATGGCAGGAAATAGATTTTGGTTTTGCATGGACTAAGCCCATTGTGCAATCAGTTCTTTGTCTTAGCTGCTAATAGCAGACATTCAATTGGAATTATCCTTTCCTCCTAACATCTAAATGCATTTGGAGCCTTTCAGAAATTTATGCCTTTCTTGATAACTATATATCTTTTTTGACTACTACCAATTTGATACCTGTGGTAGGGCATGGTTTGCTAATCAAAATTAATATCTTTTAGTATCTTTTATGTATGAAGAAGATTGAGAGAAATTTCACTGCCATAGATAGATCTTTATTTAAGAGTGTTTTAATGTGCCAAGATATGTAACCTCTGTAGTAGAGGAGACATGTTTAATTGGTCCATAGTACTCAAGACAATTACTGAGTCACTAAAACCAGAAATTCTCTAAAAATGTCTAAATTAAAAGACTGCTTATGGGGCAGCTGACATGATCATTTATCACTTTATCTCTTTCTCATATATCATTTGTAATAAACTCTTGCAATATCAGGAGCGTGTTTTGTAAATCACGTTAAAATGTAGTTAAAAACAAGGTACCTACAATGGCTACAATGAATTGTAGAAGTTGAACTTGAACTACTTAGCTGTAAATTTCAAGATATCTGAAAACTGTCTTAATCTATATGACTTTACCCAAAATTTATTCCCTGCCTTGAAAATCATGTTAAGTATTCTAGAGAGGCAAACTTGGGACTTAAAAACAAACAAAAGACAAAAACACTGTGTTTTTTTTGTAACAATTATAAGAAATGGAGAGCACCCAAAACGACTATTTCAGTACTTTGAATGGGTAATAATGACCTCTCTCTATTTTGCTTTGAACTGTTTTAATTCTGAATAATTTATTTATTTTTTATATTCACAAAACCCAATGACACTGTCAGATTTTACATGTTTTTTGTTCCTGTTTTCCTTGGCATGTATTCTTATTTACATATGCTTTTCTCCAATGCAGCTTGTACAAAAAAAAAACAATATTTAGAGTGATGGGAACTAAGATTAATAAGATTAAAATAAGATTCAGTGAGTTAAAGAAACAGTTAAGGAATAAAACAGATGAGATATTTCCCCTTTTATTTACAGCTGACAGGAGAACGAAGAGATAGCAGTTGAAATAGTCGCTTTCAATTTCCCCCATCATGATCTTGCACATAACTGAAATATAAATAATAATAAGGCTGGGTATTAGCTAAGACTGCGCTCAGCAAATATGCAATCATGCAGATGTTCATGAGACACATATATCATCACGCACGAGGGACAAAGGAAGTGGTACAAAGACATATTGAAAGCCTCCTTCAAGTCCCTGGATATTGACACCACCTCCTGGGAAACCCTGACATATGATCGAGCGACATGGTGCACGCTGATCCACCAAGGCTGCCAGGCATCTGAGGACAGAAGGACAACCACAGCACAAGAGAAGCGAGCACTCCGCAAAGCCAGAGCGGCAAATGCTGCAACAATGGTGCCCACACATGTCTGTCTGACATGTGGCAGAACTTTTCGTGCCCGTATAGGCCTTGCCAGCCACCTGCGGACACATAGTGGACAGCCCACAACCTGTTAGATATCAAGGTCCTCTTTGAACATGATGGATGAACCTCGTATGACAACACAAAACTATTTAAGCACCTACAAGTTACTTTTCTTTATCCTGCAATGTTTGAGCTGGATCTGAAATCTTGATCAACCTAGGGGCTCTTGCATTCATTGACAGGACTGACTGAGGTTAAGTAGATAAATGTGTAGGTAGAATGCAAAGTCGCTAACGCAGGAAGGTTGGATCACATCCCTTCCCAGTAAGGAATGTATCATTTTGATGTTGTTCCATTACAATATTCTACTGGCAATCTGGCAAAGACCAGCATGCATTTCCTTGGGATCTTAAAGTTTGCTTCTTGCCGTTTCAGTGATCTTTTCAAAACTTTACAGGCTGCGTGACTCTTTTTGAAAAGCCAACCCAGATAAGGATGGGTACAAGGTCCTCATCTGTTATTAGGAACTTTGTCATGAAACATGAAATAATGAGAATGTCACTCCAAGTAAAGGGACATGGTGACTCAATGGCTAAAATGCTTAGCTTATCGATCAGAAAGGTCAGCAGATGAGTGGTTCGAATCCCTAGTGCTGCATAACGGAGTGAGCTGTCGTTACTTTTCCCAGCTTCTCTTAACCTAGCAATTCGAAAGCATGTAAAAATGTAAGTAGAAAAATTGGAACCACCTTTGGTGGGAAGGTAACAGAGTTCCGTGCACCTTTGATGTTTAGTCACATGACCACGGATTCATCTTTGGACAGCTCTGGCTCTTTGGCTTTGAAACAGAGATGAGCGCTGCCTCCTAGAGTCAGAAACGACTAGCACACATGTGCAAGGGGAACCTTTAATTTTACCTTTACCACTCCAAGTATTTGTTTATTTAGATTTTTAAATCCTCCAAACCACCCCATAGTGCTCTAGGCAGCTTCCAACCATCAAATCACATTTAAAACCCCAGTAGCATTTCAAATATTAAAATCACTCTAGCAGCATTATTAAAAACATGAAAATGGCCTAAGACTATTGAAAGCCATAAAGAATAGGCGCCCTCAAAAGTTTTGCAGAAGGCCAGTGAAAACAGACAGGCCTTCAGCTGTTTTCTCAAAATCCCAAGGGACAGGCTCGGCTCAAGTTCATTACCAATTTATTCCAAAGTTCTGGTGCTGCCATGGAGAAGGCCCACTGAGGCACATTATGCCCTAGCAATACATAAGCCCTCCCCAGCTGATCTCAGATTTGCTATGCAACACTGAGCTCTGAGACTAGATTTCAAAAAAGGGCCAGAGAAGAGGGGCTCAATTAATCCAGTGAGCATTTCCCCCCCCAATCCATCCTTAATGCTATTGATGGTGGGAAACCTCCTTCCTGTGTTTGGTAATTACCCCAGCACTTTTTGCAATCTCTCTATAAACGGCTTATACGCGGGGGTCCTCCGATGAAACACTCCCTCTCGGTGGATCTGAAACTAGAGAAAAAGGCTGCTTACCTTATCACTCTGCCTCATTCCATCTGCAGCCAGCAGGAAGTCCAGCTAATCATAGTCCGACGGACAGAGGATGAGCAATCTGTGCGACACAGATAGATGCGTCACCAGAGGAGAATGGCTCTTTCCTACTGGGCGAGCATTTTCGGAGAACTCATGGTGCTCCCTGGGTTTCAAAGGCAAAAGCAGTGCTCCTTTAAACCAGAGGCCTGTCCCTTAATTATACAAATGCAATGATCAAAGTTGTGATCCATCTTTACAAAGGCCAGAGTTTTAATTGAACAGTAGGCGCATCGCTACATTTGAAAGAAAGAAAATATGTTTGGTTCTCATGGAGAGTGCTGTGACATCAAGGCAAAAAAAATGCGGGGTGGAATGAGAAGGAAGGAAAAGAGAAAGGAGATGGTATTTAAGCTGCTTTATATGGAAATGTAATGAATACAGTTGATAAAAAAGGAGAGACAAAAGTTGTGAAGTTTCAAGCTGTGAAGGAACTTCAAAGTGTATTCAAATGTCACATTGATTTTCCTTCAAATCTCTTAAGTATTAAGTTTTTCAAAAGAGAATATGATCCTCTATTTTATCCACTAATGTTTTATCTCCAAACAGGGGACGAAAAGCACGCAATGTTTTCTTTTTAGATGAAACACTGGAAGTTTTTGTTGTTTTCTTTCTCAAGTCCAAAGTTTTTACTAGCGCTTTTATAGATGGCAGTTTTTCTGTCATCTTTATAGGTTGTTGTAAGTTAAGGTCCTTGTGTGATACAATTGTACTAGAGAGAAATGGGCATCTTGATCTATGACTATTTTCTGGACAAAGAAAAACAAAATAAAAAGAAAAAAGAATGTCAGTGTTTCCTTCTTTTTAAAAAAACAAAAACAAAAAAGTTCATACAATTCTCAATTCAGTAATTTCCTGACATATAAAACTAAAGTTTTTTTATGTATGGAGTTACCCTTGAATAAGTCAAAGAATTTGAACCTGATATTCTCCAGATGTGTTAGAAACCACTTTTCAGTCAATTTGGTCTACAACTGTGCTAAGTGGGAGATTAAGAAAACTAAAACTCCATTATATATTGTATATATGGAAGACTCCAAGATGGGGAAGACTGACATAATCCATTATATATATTTTAACAGCTCTCTATAGTCTCAAATTTGCTATGGTGTTCCATGGAGACTACTAATTGAGATTCTAGGCATTGAACATGAGATCTTTAACATGCAAATCACTGACCTAATGGCCCTTGAAACTATAGACCAATACTACCTTATTGGCAAAACAAGGCTCAAAAGACACATTAATTACAAATGCTTATGAAAAAGCTCTTTTTTAAAAAAATGAAAAAAAATATTCTAGGTTGGTTGCACTTTTGCACAGTTTGAAGTCTTTCCTTGCCTGGTGCTAGATAAGAATGGATTGTTGTTGTTCCTTGCTCACAGTATTTTAAATGGATATTTTGAAATAGAGTATATTTAGAATGTTGGAACATGAATTTAAATGGGGTCATTTTTAATAGAAAAAGAATAATAAGAAAAGATTTAAGGCTCCTTACTTAGCCATTCAAAACCACAACTGTCCAAAAATCACAGCTATAGCATATTTACCTTCTTTTATTTTTGATCTTTTTCCATTGGGATAAAATCTTGCTATGGAGCCATGGTGGGTTCCGAGCTGTACGCCCCGGTACGGGTGTACCAGTGGCAGCTTGGAGCAGTGGCCATTGTACCGGAATGCTGTTTCGGTGGGCCCACCCACCTGCATTCCTTACCTGTTTTTAAGCCAACTGGGCCATTTGTGTACGTGCACGCAGCATACGGCGCCTGCGTGACCTCCGCTGAGCAGCTGGAACATTGGAGCTGGAGCATTGCAGGCAGTGGTGTGTGCATGCGTACGCATGCCCAAGATGGGTGCCCAGCCCTGTCGCATCGTACAGGTTGCGACAGGATCCGGAACCCACCATTGCTATGGAAATATGACTATTCCATTTAGACCTTTTTGTTTGGGGGTGGGATTTTATACTTTTTCAAGCTGTACTATTATCTGGGTTTGCTATCATAATTTGGGATTAGAGAAAGACCAAGACCATGCAAAGTCTTTCCCTTTTATGACAGTTTCCCAGTTAATGAAAGGATGAATGTGAGTCATAAGGAACTGCTCTCCACCTATTTGCACGCTATATTTATTAATCTGATCCTTTAGTGGAGTATGTCATGTAGCAGAGTCATGTGAACTTACAATAATAAGATCCCCCTTATTGTAGATGTAGGTGATAGATACTTTTGACAGAACAAACCACTATTCACTCTGGTGTGCTTACACTTCCTCTTCTTCACACATTTATTTTCATGTGGGTGATCATAACAACCAAATGGTATTTTGAGGACTGTTGGGAGAAATGTCCTTCTGGGTTAAGTTCCAAGTGGGGAAAAAGACACTGGAAACATGGAGGCTGTTTGGAAAGATGGTTTTTATGGTGGACCGGATCACATGGCTTGAGGTCCCAGGCAAAAAGGGGATCATATGCTTGGAAGATGTTGAGTGAAGAAAAAGAAGGGCAAAAAGAGTCTTGCTGAGAGTCCCTGAGTTTTTTATACCCTCTATTTGGCTCCGCCTCTCTATTTCCTGTTCCTGTGTAAGATATGTATTCTGATTGGTTATCAGACTCCCAGGAGTGGGAGGTCTTAGCTAACTTTGTAGGTTGTGTGCTAAGTTTGTTGAAACTTGGTGGGTGGTGCAATGAAAGGCAATGAGATGGAGTAGATCTTTGTTATGTAGAATAGACTGCCTTGTTCCTTAATGGCCCATTGACAAATGTGGGGGGGAGGAGTCATTAAGAGTGAGTCTATTTCCTGCCTTAAAACATGTTTCTCTGGCTCAGGCCTTAATGGCTCATTGACAAAAGTGGAGAGAACTAGTTTCTGCCTCCCTTTCAGGGAAAAATATTCTGCCCTCTTAATATTTTGTAAAATACTTCATTTTCTAGGAGAGGGGTGGTGCTAACATCCTACAAGCCCATGTAGGTTATATTCAGGTTTTGCAGAACTCAAAAGGGAAACATTGTCTCATTACCTTCCAGCAATTTTTCAAGAAACATCTGGCAAGGTTTTGGATAGGAAAAACTTCTGGTTTACCAAGCATTACTTTTGTTACCAATTTATCCCTAATAATCTACCTACTCACAATTCTATAGTGAGGTGGTATCATAATATTTCATGGCTAATCAAATTAATCAAGGTATAACAATTGCAGCAAATGAAGGAATGTAACCAATTTTGTGAGGATGGTTGAAAAATCATTAAAAACAGTAACAAGCTGTCATGATTAATAACTCAAACTGCCTTACCACTCAGAAGATAATTTAGGGGATGCTTTTCATTTTCCTTATCAGATCCTTTAGATCTATCATATTTAGAGGATTCTAATAGCTTTAGTGAAGCAGTCCCCTCAGTCTTGTATTGTAAGAGCCAATGTCAGGGATTTAAAATGGCATATTTTTCAGAGTATAAGACGTACCAGAATATAAGGCACAGCAAGGTTTTGAAGAGGCAAATTAAAAAAAAAAAGTTTTTGCATTCTGCAGACCTCCCAAAAATGGCCCATTTTGCGTGACAACAGGCCCGATTTTTTTTTAAAGGCATGAATAGCCTTTAGGAGACTTGTAGAATGTTCCTGGGGGGTGGCCCCCCGCCAAAAATGAGCAAAAAATGGTCCGTTTTTCACAAAAATAGAGTGCTCCTGGGGAGGTTGCGGGGGGGCAAATTGAGCAAAAAATAGGCCATTTTTTGCTCATTTCTGCCCTCCCCAGTAGCACTCTGAATGCCTCCTAAAGGTTATGCATGCAATTTTTTTGACAAAAACCAGCCATTTTGGTGAAGGGGGCAGGGTTTCGGGAGGCAAAAATGCTGTATTCAGTGTATAAGCTGCACCCAGATTTCAGCCTCTTTTTTGAGGGGAAAAAGGTGTGTCTTATACTATGAAAAATACGGTACTTACCTAAAAGGTAAGTCACAGAAACCCCTGATTATTTAGCTGTTGAACAGGCCTTGATAAGTACATTAATACCTATAATATATTATTTGGCAAGTTCTAATTTAATGCTGTATGGCTGTTCTGAATGCTTATCATTTATTTCTGGTTATGCTGGGTTTTGTTTTTTTTACATGTAAAGCACTCAGAGTTATCTGGAATTTAGTTTTTTTTTAAAAAAATCTACCTAAATAGATAAATAAACCTAACAGATTTCATAATTACTTTGCATAAGCTCCCTAGGACAATCAGATATTTCTCTACAAGATTCTGAAGAGTCCTGTCTGGTTCTAACTGAATTCATCCATCTTATGCCAAGCTTCAAACTTCTCCTACATTTCCTATCTTCGGGAGTGTGTCTTGATGAATGTGATTTTACACCACATATTATTTGTTACACCTAGGTCATTTCTTTATCTAACTATACAGAGTCACGGTGGTGCAGTGGTTAGAATGCAACATTGCATGCTAACTCTGCTGACTGCCCGCTGTTCGATTCTGACTGACTCAAGGTTGACTCAACCTTCCATCCTTCCAAGATTGGTAAAATGAGGATGCAAATTGTTGGCGGAAATATGTTGACTGTAAACTGCTTACAGAATGCTGTAAAGGTCTATGAAGCAGTATATAAGTTATATTGCTATTGCTATTGAGAGCTACTGTATATAAATTTTAGCATTGCTGAAAATATTGGTGGAAAACACTATAACTGAGAACTTTAATTGGGATACCAAAATTATATATACATATACATCATATACATATACATATACATATACATCATATACATCATATACATCATATACATCATATACATATACATATACATATACATATACATATACATATACATATACATATACATATACATATACATATACATATACATATACATATACATATACATATACATATATACACACACACACACACACACACACATACACACACACATACACACACACATACAAATATACAGAAACTTGTTAGCATGTGTCTACTGTGCTTTAAAGAAACTCTCAAAATGAAAGAGAATGTTTAAAGTAAACATTTGAAATCATCGCAATAGTACCCTTAGCAATGTGGCATTTCGAATAAACATATGTTGGGAACTTCCTGTAACATTTCATTGGTAAAACTAATAAACTCTAAAGTCAACATTTCTTTTATCAAAGTCTGAAGAATGTTAGTTTAGATGCATGTTTTTGAGGAGGAACGGGGGTCTTGTTTTGACATACATTGTTTAATATGTACAATTGCTCCTGTAGATGAATGTTTTAAGAACTGTGTCTGCTTCACTGCAGTCATTTACACATCATTTCCAACCATTGTCACTTGAAATACTCTCACTGTAGTATTAGAAGACCAGGCTTCTGCTTGCTTTCAACTGTTATTTCAAACTAATCCATCACTCATCAGTGAAGGGAAAACATGTGCATCAAGTCCCAAGATCATCACTGAGAAGTTCAAAGTCAATTCCAGAACAACAGCAACATCATTACATTTTTTTTTCACAGATAGAAAACCTTTCCTTGTTATGTAAACATGGATTTTGAAAGGCATGAAACTGCTATATTTCTGTTTATTTGTAAGAAAGATGCCTGTCAACTTTGGCATCACTTATTAGTCATCTGGGAGATGATGACTACACAGGCAGGGATTTGATTTCAAACTTCATTGAAAATTTGTCCTCAGAAAATCACTGGACAGTACAAATTAAAAGAATACATTCTGTGTGGCAAGATAAGTTAGAAATTCCTTGATGGTTACCACCTTAGTTCATTAGGAGTTTTCACTACGATACATTTTTATGATGTACCATAGTGAAAGCAGGCAAGCATATAGGGGGAAAAAAAACAAGCATGTAGGATACCAATCTTTTTCTATCCTTATAGATAGTCATGCACTTATTAACCCCATGTAGATTTATAATATTCTGTTTTGAATTCTAGGGTAGGTCACCATATTGCACAATAACTGACTTTTGCGTGTTCAGGTCCAGCTCAAGTCTTGCCATCTGAGTTGCAGGAACAATGACTTCATATGTCACATCCAGATGGTTGAGACTGAGGCCTGGGTGAAACAGCTTGCGTTTTGAGATCACTGGAATCACAGAGATCAGAGCCCCACAGCCACATCTTCGTGGATTTTAATCCTAATCCTGAGATTTTGTTGTCCATCTGTTGATAGTGCTACTCCCTCTACATAAACAAAGCAATATTCTAAAGAAACTGCAAAGTGTGAACACTTGGAAGAATCTTATGAGGTAATTATTTACATGGATGT
Source organism: Thamnophis elegans (assembly GCF_009769535.1). Classification (NCBI taxonomy): domain Eukaryota; kingdom Metazoa; phylum Chordata; class Lepidosauria; order Squamata; family Natricidae; genus Thamnophis; species Thamnophis elegans. The sequence goes on along the minus strand of NC_045549.1, from coordinate 19,618,106 downwards.
TACACAGGGGTGAAATCTACCACCTTCTCTACCGGATCACAATTGTGAGCGCAAGTGCCACTTCCACACATGTGCAGGGCCTACCACGCACGCACAGTGTGTCAAAAATGGATGTGATGATGTCCGGATGGGTGGGTGGAGCCTGCGTGCCTGAAAGGTAAGTAGAACAGCGAAGTGGGGGGATCCGCTGTACCATGCGATTTAGATTAGCTAGAAAGCAGGAAATCCTGCTTTCTAGCTAATATAAATCATGCATCACAGCTGATCGTTGGAAATACCGGTTCGCCTGAACTGATAGCATTTTTTTACTACCTGTTCAGGGCGAACCGGTTTGAACCAGTAGCATTTCACCCCTGATATTGCAGGTGTAGAGTACGGTTCCTGAGTTGTCCACTTTGCGCAATTAGCTAATAGTCTGCTTTCTGTAATGATCTGATCAATATCAACTGTATTTGGGGTATGGTATTATGGTATTATATTTGAGCACCTGTTCGTTTGTTTATCAAATATTTATGACTGCTCATTCCACAAAAGTGACCCTGGATGGCACACCATAAAACCAACACTTAAAACATTCTTTAGAAAAAAATATTGAGAGTACTGTAATACTGAAATTACTGGATTGCTTTCCTTTCAAGCCTTGCCTAGCCATCTGGAAACTCTGACCTCTGCTGATCCTGATGACCCCCTATTGCTTTAGACACAGGATCCTGACTGCTGAGATCAAACTATGTGTCCTTTGAATGGAAATGATATGTTTGCTTAATTAATGTACATGGGGGCCTCTTTCAATACTGATCTTGGACTGCTTGATGGCCATGTGAGCGTCTGGGGGAGGAAACATGCAATGTCATGCCCTCCACCCTGAGTTCCCCCATTAGGGCATCTATTTCACTCAACACCTGCTGTCACTCTTTCCATATTCCCATTCCAATTTTTACACACACACACACACACACACACACACACACAATTTTGACAGGGCCTCAGAGCAATGTATGGTGAGGTGGCCTGCTAAGGTTGTCTATGGCATAGGCAGCCTGTATGGCCATTTTATTCAACATGGTCTCATTTTGAGAAACCCCTTGTCAACGTTCTGGCATTCACCAGGGACACAACAAGATAAGAAGTTTGGTGGCTTAAGTGCTTTATCTCTTTCTTAGTGAAACCTGTGATAACCAGCAGCATATGACAAATGACACGAAGAATACATGCGAAGCCAGCTCTAACCCAGTTAACCTTACACCCAAATATATACCTATAACCCTTCCCATAACCACCCATACATCACACCGCCACCCCACCCTATACCAGGCCATGCCAAATCCTACCCAGCGTCGTCCTCCTCCTCGCCCTCGTGAAAGCTGTCCAAGCCAGTCCAGTGCAGTCCAGCCAGGGAATACTCACAGACCAATCAGAAGGTGGCCTTGAACAAGCCTCCAGCTTTTCTCTTAAGCAAACAGCTCCTGGCAAAGGAACGTTCTTGGCTGGTGACGTCATCGCTTGACCAGCTGCAACTCAGGGAGTGGGAGAGGAGCACTGAGCCATGCTGCTGCTCTGAACGAGTAGAGGGGGAAGCAGCCAGGATGGATGTGAGAGTCTGGATGGGTGCTGGGCCACACTGCTGCTTCAGGAAGAGTGGAGGAGGAAGCAACACTTGGAATGGCAGCCTAAGGGCTGACACACCTGTCAAGAAGGCATTGTTGCTGTCAGAAGTAGGAAAGTGACCATTTGGACCAGGAGTGTCAAACTCAATTTCATTGAGGGATGCATCAGGGTTGTGTTTGACCTCAGGGAGCCAGGGTGGGCATGGCCAGCTTAATGTCACTTGTGTCAGGGGGCACCTGTGATGGTCCAAGTGTTCTGCCAGTGGAAACCAGCTCCCGAGTTCTGTTTTCGGTTGCGACGGCCTCCTGCAACCCTCTGCCATTAAAAACTGAGCTTGAGAGGGCCGCACACAGCCCTCCTCGGCTCCATTTTTGCTGGCAGAGGCACTGCACACTGGTCCTTCGCTGTTTCCAGGGCAGCCCTGCAAGCCATATCTAAACACCCCGCATGCCAGATCCAGCCCCCAGGCTTTGAGTTTGACACCTGTGATGTAGATCTTTCTGGAGTATACTTTAGGGGCAATACATTGAACAGCAAGCTACATCAGAAACTACCAAGCATGTTCCAACAATTTCTAGGGTGATTTCTTATGACAACTGGCCACCCCAGGAATCAGGTTGAAAAGAAGTTTCTTACATGTTACTCCTCGTTCACAACCTGAGAGTGCTGTTTCATTATGCATTAACTATGAGTCTGCACAATGTCTGCAATGGTGATCCTATTGTCAACAGTCCCTAAACTAGGTATGGGAATAATAACTTTTTTATATCCATGTCCATTGCAGAAAATCTACAAAGGTGAGTTTTTTCATTTATTTATTATATGGGTATAATTGTTTCTATCCCACTTTTCAATCCTTAAATTCTCCAAGAATTTGAAAGGATAGTAAAACATCAATCAAGAAATCTCATTGGCTGAAGTGGCTTAAACACGAGTTCCGTCGGTAACCAAGATATCGTAATGATTTGAGTTATAGCATTATTAGCATCATAGAGCAATTTAATATTAATTCAGAGAATATTTTTCTGAGAGAGATTTTAATTTTGCATGGGACAATAATCAATGGCTCATTTCTCCATCTATGAAACAGAACTTATGGCAAGGATAGTTAATATGTTGGACTAGTCTCCTTGCTCTATTTGCCTTTAATATCTTTTAAATATCCTTTTTAAAAATTAAAAAGCAAAACTCAGGACATTTATATGTTGCAAAGCAAGGCATGAACCTTAAGCTGATTTATTATTTAATGGTGAAGAGGAATGGCAGGTAGCAGAGATTTGGTTCCTACCAGTTCGCACCTATTCGATAGAACCGGTTCGTCAAATCTACCGAACCGGTTAGAAGAGGTTCCACCAGTGGACCCGGAAAGCATGCCACACCTAAAGAAGAGGTTCCAAAAATTTTTGAAACCCACCACTGGTCCTTGGATATGATTATTCTACACTATCATGCTCATATATATAAAACTCAGTGCCTCTGTGAAAGGTAAGGATGACTACTGTATTTGTGGTGAAATCAGAACATTGCGTGTGTTGAAGTTGTTTTAACACAAACCAAAGATGCCTTTTAAAAAACAAGTTTACATCATATTCTTATGCATGCTAGTGCTGTGTGAGAGGTAATTTAAGGTGGTTCTGACAAGTGTCGTCGGCATCTTCATATCCAGTCACATGGGTGGCAAGCCACTCCCATCCAGTCACACGGGCAGCAAGCCACTCCCACAAAGGGGGCCACATCCACAGAGTAGGTTCGAACAATTTTTGAAACCCACCATTGGCAGGTAGAGAGTTATAGGAAAGGATAGGAATTTACCCTATTTGTTTGTTTTTTCTTTATGTTTTAAAACCAATTTTATTAAGTTTGAAAGAAAGACAAAATGAAATTTAACAAAAACTGGTTAAAAGTTCAAAGGACGGAAAAGATAAAAATGATTAAAAGAGAACAAAAAGAAAAAGAAAATAAAAAGAAATATAAAAACAATGATTTCTGTACAAACATATAATAAAGTAACTCTAAATTAAAACAAAACCATCATATAAACAATATATTAACTAAAGAATAAAAACATTCCCTAATCCTATGTAGCAAAAGAGACACCTATTCAAAATTTGAATATAAAACTAAAACTCTACCCCTTTCCCCATTATACATAATAAAATGATAGTTCATAATATTTCTATAATGAATTTCTATAACAAATCTAATTATCAAATTGTAAAATCAATTTTTCATTTTTACCTTTCTCGAGCAGGATGTCCAAAGTGATCCCCGCGTAGAAATAAAACTAGATAAACTTTAACCTTTCCTCAAAGTACTCAGTTTCGCCATCTCTGCACCTGTTTGCTTTCTGAATGGCTAATGACAGATATTGAAGAAGCAACTTTTGAAACTGTGGATTCTATCTCTGGAGAAGGTGGGACCACCAGAATCCCCCCAGGTTTCTTCCAATCCTATGGTTCTATGTCCCAAAGGTGTTTTTTTCAGGAGGCATCTGGACTTTCTTCTTTTTTCTTTTGAAGACGTTTCACTTCTCAGCCAAGAAATTTCTTCAGCTCTGAAGAAGTGGGGAATGGAAGTATCCTGTCACAGCTGAATAAAGTGTTTGGATGAGAAGCTAAATGTCTTCAAAAGAAAAAAACAAAGTCCAGTTGCCTCCTGAAAAAGTATCTTTGGGACAAGCAAGACTTAGATGACTGAGAATCTCTACAGACTATGGTTCTATGAATTGATAGTCTCCACTTCTTCAGCAGAAACTGTTCGTGTGCTCTTAGCATGTTTTCAAAATTCCAAATATGTCCACCTGGCTCCCCAAGTAATCTGCAAATGGCAATTTAGGATGTGAGCTAATGCCTTAAGGGATACATTCTTTTTCTAGCACAGACTTATTTTATTTGGGCATTTTAAAGCTTCCTCCAGATAGTCTTGTCACAATTGACAAATGATTCCCAGTCTGACCTCCAGACGTTTGTTAAAATAAATACTAGGCTGTTGAAGGCTATTAGGAGGCATGGTAATGTTAGTAAATTAGCATACCTATTTCTACACAGGATAACATCTGAACAACAATAAAAACAGTTAACATTCTTTACCAGGCTGTTATGACTCCAAAATAGGATAATGAGCCTGATGTGACTGCAACTCTGATCTCCTAGGAGAAAAATTAAGTTAATAACATTTTTTTTAAAAAAAAAGAAAGACGCGTTCACAATACCTACTTCACACTTTCTCTTTGGTATTCCTGGTCACACCTCCAATTTTTAATCTCATGTCTTCATTTTTTTTTTACATTTTGGAATTGTTCCTTGTTAATTTGAAGTTGATTAAGCAAAAGATGAAAAGAGCATTTCTTTATTTATTTAGTGTGCAGTGTTACAACAATTAAATTTTCTGCTAGTACAGTGAGGCTTTTGCTTTGGAACTAGAGAAGACGTTGTGGGAGGAATTGTGCAATATATATACATACATACATACATACATACATACATACATACATACATACATATGTGTGTCTGTGTCTGTGTGTGTGTCTGTGTGGGTGGTGTTAATTTTTTCAAAATGATATATTAGTTGGAATGGAAATATGCAAAGAGAGCTAGATTCGAGTGGTTCTAATATACACGGCCATTCAGTCAGAAATTATTCCTCCCTATCCAGGCCTACACAGTGTATGAGCACTGGAACAGTGTTTTTTGCTTATACTATCCTATCCAGTGGTGGGATTCAACAGTTGTAACAACCGGTTCACTGAGCGCTCACAAAATTCATGTGTTTCTCTTTTATGGTAAAACCTTGTCTCAGTAAGTCTCCGTAAATTATCACTCCTGTCTAGGCTTGGGAACTACATTGCTGGAGAGCTACAGGAAACATCAGGGCTATAAAGTAGACTAGGAAGGTGAAGATACTTCCCTTACTGTGACCAAGAAAAATATATCTGTGTCCATATAGCAATAGCACTTGGACTTATATACTGCTTCACAGCCCTCTCTAAGCGGTTTACAGAGTCAGCATATTGCCCCCAACAATCTGGTCTTCATTTTACCCACCTCGGAAGCATGGAAGGCTGAGTCAACCGTGAGCCTGGTGAGATTCAAACTGCCAAATTGCAGGCAGCTGGCAGTCAGCAGAAGTAGCCTGCAGTACTGCACTCTAACCACTGCGCCACCATGGCTCTTATATAGTCATAAGAAGCTGACTTTGGGCTTCGCCCTCATATATATTTGTGTTTATTTTGCACACACCTATGGGGCTTCTACTTCATTGTTATGCATTCTAATGTATTCATATTCCTTAAGCTTTATGGGTTCACTTCCTTAAAACCGGACATTCCAAGTATTTTCATCACAATCCCCATACATTGGATGCAATTTTACTGCCAGAACAGCTATATTCATCTATTTATTGGTGAGCTGTACAATATGTAATCCCCCCACCCCACTGAGTATATGTTAGATATATATATACAGAAAAGTATAAGAGATACTTCTTTTGTTAAATATGTCTGCCTTAATAACATTCATTTTATGTAAATTACTCTAAAATCCCATACAGTTGGCAAGATCAAAGAAGCAAGAATGGCATGGATTTTAGTAAGAGACCTATAATATTGGGGATAAATGCAGAATCTTGAAAAATGTAATAGGCATTTCACAGTTACAGTGTGAATAGTAAAGTCCCAGTTATAGAGAGTTAATTAAGATGGAATTTTTATGAAATGCTTTTCCAGATTCTTCATCCCCTAACTGAACTGACTTACTACTTCTAAGATAAACATTCAAGGTCTGTGCCACAATATGTTGGACTCATATATACTTTTATGTAGAGTTCTACTATATCAGTCCATTGAGTCCAATATCTTGTGTCTAGTGTGGACAATCACAACTGGAAAAGTGCCAGTATATCACAAACATCTAAAGACTTTATTTTTCCCCCTATTAACTGAAAACAAACTAAGGTTGCAGGCCTCGTTAAAGAGCTTTATTCCCCATTGTCTAGCTACTGTGGATTTAAGAAATAGTTTACGATGTTACTGTATAAATGGTATTGCTATCAAGTTTATCCTGATCTGCCCTGAGGACTTTGTCATTGTCCAGCAAAGTTATTAACTCATTAAATGTAATCTGCTTATATAGACAATGCATCAAACAACCAGAAGCAGACTCACAAGCCAAAACATAAGGGAACAGCCTTCTGCTACTGTTTTTATTTAGAGGTTTAAAAGTATGTTGCTTTTGATTTCGGCTGTAGCATCTAGCCATCCTGATTATAGCAGCTAATAAGCTTATTCATTAATTCAAGGCTTTTAGATTTTACTTGCATTTGTATCAACAACCACTAGTGGGCAGCAAAAAGAAACTGAACTCTTTCCTGCCATCTGGTGGAAGATTTTTACAGCTCAGCTTTGTTAGCTTTAATTAATTTATCCAAATCTGTTCTAAAACTACAGTATCTGTTACCATAGTTTTTTGAAGGAAGAATCTCATGAAAACTTTGTTTTTGATACCATCTGGCTTTATTGTGCCACCTGGCTTCACTGTATGACCTCTGGTTATCATTAGGAAGAGAAAAGGAGTTATTCATATTCATATCTCTTGTTTACTTTTTCTCACCCATATTTGGTCCATTTTTTAAAGCAAATGTCATACATAGCCAGAGAAGTCTACAGTGCTTTTTATATCAAAGTAGTTCTGGCAGCCTAAGCTTGGTAATTCATTTTGTTCATGCATTGTGATGATGTGTAACTACACATGGTCTACTACAGGGGGAAAACTAGCTTTGCACCAGCTAGCTAGTAGCGTTCTGGGGATGATTTGCGCTATTTTCCACTGAGCTTGCCACGCATATGGGAAGGTACAGTGCCGGATCTCACTTCCTCATGGAATGTTGCTAGCTTTTCCCACTGGAATGATGCCTATTAATCTCCTTGCATTATTACAGGGAGTGGTGCGGTGGCCTAGAAGTGGAGCTCATGTCTCACAATCAGGAGGCTGTGAGCTCGATCCTAGGTAGAGGCACAGATGTTTTTCTCTCTGGGCACAGTGAGAATGTATCTGCTGAAGAAAACTCTGCATTGGCGACAGGAAGGGCATCCGGCCATTAAAACACTCTGCTAGGTCTATTCAGTTGGCCAGACTCCATCCCTGCAAGGGATTATTATTTACATGCTTTCGAACTGCTAAGTGGACAGGAGCTAGGGGCAAATGATGGGAGCTCAAATTACCACATGGTATTGTGGGCTCAAGACTCCAGTGTACTGATAATCTCTGGCCGACAAATCCAGCATCTTTAAGCCACTGTACCATTGCACCAACTTCCACTTACATCTGACTATAATTATGGAACGGGATATGCAAAGACTGCTATTTTTTCCCATAAGTCTTCTGACACTTGATGAGTAACTACTGTATTTTTCTATAAAACACACCAAGATTTTGAAGAGGTAAATTAAAAAAAAAGTTTTTGCACTCTGAAGATCTCCCAAATCCTCTGCACGCCTCATTTTTGGTGAAAATGCAGAGAGTTTGAGAGGCCTGCAAAGTGCTTCTGGGGGCTGGGAGGGGGCAAAAACGAGCAAAAAAAGGCCCACGAAAACTGGCCCATTTTTTTTTTGCCAAAAAAGGACATGCATAGCCTTTAGAAGGCTTGTAAAGTGCCACTGGGGAATGGGGTGGGGCAAAAATGAGCAAAAAACAGCCCATTTTTCACTTGTTTTTGCCCTCCTCAGCCCCCAGGACCACTTGCAGGCCTCCCAAACCCTCTGCACATCCATTTTTGCCACAGGGGTGGGGTTTCAGGAGGCCAAAAATGCTGTATTCAGTATGTAAGATGCACCAAGATTTTCAGATGCACCCCCTCTTTTTTGGAAGAAAAGGTGCATCTTATACTCTGAAAAATATGGTACTATTTTAAGGCAGGAAACAAATAGAATCTGTACTTTAAATTTGTAAAAACAGGCTTGCTACAGAAAAAGAACCCTGGGATGGGCATTGGAGAGATGGAAAATCACAGTCCTGCCCTCTTTGCTATCCCTACTTTACCTACTGCAACCCTCAACATTCCCAACATGATACAGTATGTGTAGCCAGGGTACTAAATTAATGTTCAAACTGATGTATGAGGAGATCCATTTCTATGGATCCATTTCTATGGTGTCCAGGTTATACTATAAAGAGCAACTTCCAAAAAGACAGTTTTTCATTCCAAATAAGGGAAGAAATTCAAGGAAACGCACAAGTGACTATCCCACTAACAGGGTAGCAGGAATGCAATTTAAATTCATATTTTTTTATTTTTTTAAAAGATAATTTTTCTATGCTTCAAATGATTTTCTTTTCTTTGAGGTTTGCTAGGAATAGATAACAGACTCATAAAGCTGTCATTTTTAAAATTGCGCTTTTAAAAAATAAATAAAGCAAGGGAGGCACTGGGCTAGGCATTCCGGTTTTAAAGAAACAGCTGGGTTTTTTTTTAAATGATTTATTATTGCCACTCTCCTTCTTGTTTTACACTTTATTTCTTTCCACCCTTCCCCGCCCCCTTATGAATACCATCTGGCCATAATGATTTACTGCACTTGGATTTCAATGAATTGCTTTGCGAATCCCCAAATTATCACAATAAAAATATAACTTGAAAAACTTAATGATACTCAGGACTAATCTTTCCAGGGAAAGTTTGCATCATTTCAAGCCTTTATATAGGGAGGGTGAATTAAGCAATGTAGTAGTATCCTCCAGGGAGCAGTTCTCTTTTGAAGACAGAAGATGTCTTGAAAACATTTTCCTGAATTTAACCCACTTGGTTGGTTGCTTCAAACACTTCATGGGGAAGCCTCTCATTTATCTAAGCTGCTGGGGGAAAAGTGCCCACTCATTAAGGTAGACCATTTTGCTGGAGAGACCGAGATATCAGTCTTAAATGGAAGTGGCAGTATTATCCTTAGCTTTCTCAAGTCTGGCTGCGTCCAGATGTGTTGAATTACAACTCCCATTAGTTCCAGAGAGCAGAGCAATCCAGTGTATCTGAAAGATACTAGGCTGAGGAAGTTACCGTATTTTCTGGAGTATAAGACATACCTCCCCCACCCAAAAGAGCATGGAAATGTTGGTGCATCTTATACACCAAATACAGCCATTTTTTTCCTCCCACCCCTGCACCCCATTTTTGTGAAAAATGGGACGTTTTTCACAAAAGCAGAAGTGTTTTTGCCTTCCCCCAGACCCCAGAAGCACTCTTCAGCAGGGATAGGGGAAGGCAAAAATGCCTCAGGTTTTGCAAAAAATGGCCCATTTTCTGCCCATTTTTCGCAAAAACTGGGGTATTTTTTCCTTGCCCCAGCCTGCTGAAGCCTGCAGAGTGCTCCTGGGGGCCAAGGAGAACAAAAACTTTTTTTTTCTTACTTACCTCTCTGAAATCTTGGTGCGTCTTAAACATCAGTGCATCTTATAGTCTGAAAAATATGGTACCTTATATGGAGGAGCTCTGTAATTATAGGCTAGTCTCAAGCATTCCCTTCTGTGGTAAGGCGATCAGGGACATGGTAGCCTTACAGCTTCTTGTGTGTTGGAATGAAATTGTTTCTTCTGGTTCCATTTCAGTTGTGAATTCTGTTGAAATATGATCATGTGCAGAGAGCCAAGAAAATGACCTCGGAGAAGCAAAGCAGAGAAAATGGTTGCAAAAACAAACGAAGACCCAAGAAACTGAGAAAATGTGAGGAGAAAAGCTGACTCCTCTTTAACTCACTGGAATAGAAACCAGAAGACATGACTGTGCTGTGATTCTAGCTAGATATGTGCAGTCCAATTAGATTTATGTGTGCTTGTAACCCCCAGCTATTGATTCACAGATGATGTATGTCCTGAGGAATGCATTTGTACAACTAATGTGCCAATCAACATGGCAGTCCCTTATCCTTTGGCAGTCCCTAACCCATCCTCGTCCCTGAATATCTTTGCCCATAGAAAAAGGTCTTGAAATTGTAACTGGTGCAAAATGCAGCAGTCAAGCTGTTAAATTGTGCAAAATCATGTAATCTTATGCTAAAGAATCTATCATCTAAGAGACACTACTTAAGGTGGTGATATTGGTCCTAAAAAGCTTAGAAATGACCACCTAAAGCACAGTTTTTCTATCATTATGAACCTGCTTGATTATTAGGATCAGCAAGAGAGGCACTTTCAAAATGTCCCCCCTATCAAAAGCTTGATTATCTGGTATGCAGGAGAGGGGTGTCTCCTGTGGATCCCACACTGTAGATCACTTTCACTAGAGAAATGTATAAACAGCCTCCCCCAACAACTCTCCCAGTGTCTTAGGAAAATAGCAAAAAAACAAAAATACATTTCTTTTGCTGAGCTTTTAATTGCTAATTAATTTCCATTCCATGGATTTTATTATCCTTTCTGTTTTGTATTCATTTCAATTACCATCAAGACTTAAGTGCTTATGTAAGCAGGAGTAGAATGGTACAAATTTAATAAATAAATAATGATTTGGGGAAGATTGTTCTGATGCTTATTTTGGGGGGTTTTTTTGGAGGGGGTTGCAAAAGATCACATTTTCTATCTCCCAACCTTTCTAAATCTTTTTAAAAATCCAGTTGAGATTACTCTGGACTGTGGTGACTATTCCCTGGTGTTCTCGGAGCTTGGTTGCTTTCTTCCAAATGGCTCATTACCCAACTAGATAACTTCATCAGTGCTAGAAAGAAGTGGGATTTGCTCTCTGTTATATACAAGTGGTTTGCCCTGTTGCGTTCTTGGTAGAATTCCTGATACATTTATTCTTGTTTAATATCTCACCAAACCTGAAACTGGATGTCGGTTGTAACATTGATGATAAAAGCAGCAGCTTGCAAAACTGCTTTTGACTAACTCAAAAAGATGTGACTTTACTTGTATTAGCTTACTGAATTAAAAGTCCAAACCATCCTTTTTAAAATTAATCATCTAAGTATAGATAGTTCTTGACTTACAACCACAACTGAGTCCAACATTTCTGTTGCTTAGTGAGACTGTTGTTAAGTAAGCTTTCCCCCATTTTACAAACTTTCATGCCACCATTAAGTGAATGACAACAGTTGTTAAGTTAGTAGTCTGTTCTGACCCTCAATCCATACGGTGAGGGATGCCGACACAAGATTACTGCTAGACAATTTATTCACAGTGAATTGACACACCGACAAGACTTTAGCAGCAACCCAGACTTCCGCAGATAAGAAATACACACGAGAGCTTCTCCAGCTTTAGTATATTAGTTGAATCCTGCAAACACCCTCCTCCCAAAGTCTCTTCTTATATACTCTCTTGGGAGGAGCCTAATCACAACCACCTGGGTCCAATTATCTCCTTTGTCTCCTTAATTGCTGCCGGCGCTTATCTGCCCATCTATGCTGGGCGTCCGGGACCAATTCCCTCTGAACCTCATCACTCGCTCAAGGGCCTGACGTCTTCACCACTGCTCCAGGGCCTGATGTCAGGGACATACTCCCTTTGGCTTTCACCGCTGCTTCATGCCTCAGGCGCCTCCTGATGGCCAACCAGCCTCTTTGGTCCCTGCCCTGTCCAGGGTCCTCCACATCTTCCAGAGCCGACTCATAGGGTCCCTCGCTATCGGAGTCTGTTTGCAGCTCCAATGGCTCCTGCTGGGCCACAACAGTAATCGTTGTTAACTGTTGTTAAATGAATCTGGCTTCCCCATTGGCTGTTTGTCAGATGGCCATAAAAGCTGATCACATGACCCCAGGACGTTGCAACTGTCATAAGTACATGCCAGTTGCCAAACATTTGGATTTTGTTCACATGACCACAGGGATGCTGCAGAAGTTGTAAGTATGAAAAATGGTCATAAGTCACTTTTTTTCAGTGCTGTTGTAACTTTGAACGAATGAAAGATTGTAAGTCTGTAGCAAGTTGTATGTGTGTGTATTGTGCAGCGTCTGGAACGCACGAGATATCCAAAACTGTATTTCCCAAAAATATTTCAGAGATTCAAAGGCTGTGCAGGCAACACTCCTATATTTTGAAAAACCAATACTTGTATTGCTGTTTATATTAAATTCACAATGAAGAGAACAATAACATAAAAATCATTTTTAACAAAAAAAAAACTTGTTCCAACTCACAAATCAGGAACAGTCCACGCGAAGCCCACAGTTAGAAACCTAATTTTCTTTAACTCCCGACTCAATATTTGTAGAGCAACTTTATCCATTTTTTAATTTTTGTTTCGGTAATTGTAATTCCAAGAAGCACACATTTAAGATTTCAGAGGAACCTTGTTTAATCTCTATTCACCTCAGTGTCAAATTGCTTTTCAGACTTCCTATATGCACTGTTATATATTGATTCACATTCTGGTGATTTTTATACCTTCAGAATAAGGGGATTATAATTATAAGGAAAGGCTACTTTTATTGTCTTCGGATATTCTGCCCCAAAGAATATTTCAAACAGACTTCCAGCTTGTGCCACATACTTTTGATGACTGTGTACATCAGTCTGTGTACATCAGACTGTGTACAGTCTTTTTCAAGCAAGTTCATTTCTATCACTGTTCAGTGATAGACGTAAAGTCTGAAATCTTTTCACCTAGGATGAGAGATAGTGAAGATATGAGGGCAAAGGAAAAAGAAACAAGAATTTGTAAACTAATACATAGAAGCTACACTTAAATAGTTCACTGATATGGGAAGAAAGAGGATAGAAATATGAACACAAATCTACTGCTACTCCAAATGCCTATATTATTTACCATAAATCTTGGAAATGAAATCCAGACCCACTTGCACCTTAGCAGCTGGCATCATCTAATAACACATGAATGAGAAGAAGGAAAATAGGAAGAATCAAAACTGATTTGTAATTGGATGGGAGCAGGGATGGGCTGCTCTGGATTCAGATGATCTTCTAGTGAAGATTCTGTGCAGTTTGTCGAACCCCCAAACCCCATTCCTGGCTGGCCCTGCTGCCACTCTCCTCCCAGGAGTCTCCACGCCAGTGATGGGTTCCTACCGGTTCGGACCAGTTCGGCTGAACTCGTAGTAACTTGATGGCCTGGGTCTCTGGAACCAGCAGTGACCCAGACCTGCCACCCCCACAAAACCAGTTCTCCTGCATGTGCAGAATCATTTTTGTTGTATTGTGCATGCGGGGCGCGTCCCTTAGCGAACCAGTAATAGTGGTCGCCAGAACCCACCCCTGCTCCATGCGGACTGCTTTTTATGTCAGGTAAGTGCAGGGCCCACACAGAGGCTCAGTGAGAGTAAAAGGTGGCCCTCCCAGAGGCTCCGGAAGGCTGGAAAAACGGGCCCTTTTTTGGCCTCCATAGAGCCTCCGGAGCCTGAGAAGAGTAAAAACATCCCCTCTGCCATAGTTCAGGAGAACAACTAGGCTATACCCACTATGGCCACACCCACCCAGCAACCGGGCAGAGAACCCATTGCTAAAATTTTTGAAGCCCACCCCTGGATGGAAGACAATAGAAGGCCCAGTTTTTCGGGCTAGCCTGGAAAATAAAATAGTAAGTAAAAAATCTCATTAGGATTTATTAACTCCTACTCTATATTTAGAAATGTATTCTGTGTTTAATGTAGATGTGCATTTGTGTGTGTGTATGGCATCAGATATTTGCGAAGAGGATTGGAGTGTACCAGATACTCTTTAATTTACTCAAGGTGGAAATAATGGCAGTCCCTTGTTCAAACTTGTCCAGTTTTAATTGGTTCCTTGTTCAAAATTATGCAATGTACAATAAATAAGGTATATTGGCCTAGAAATCAAGAGACTGTGAGTTCTACTCCTGCCTTAGGCAAGAAAAATCAGCTTGGTGGCTTCGGCCAAATCACTCTCTCTCAGCCCAATTCATCTTGTAGGATTGTTGCTGTGGGAAAAACAGGAGAGAAAGGAGTATTGATATATTCTCCTGCCTTGAGTTGCATATTTTAAAAAGGGATTATAATCTTTTTTTTAAAAAAAAATCAAAACACTTGTCACTTTGAAAAAAAGAATGAAAAGAAGAGAAAGAGGAATATTGAATTTGCCGTTTTCCATAAAACTGGAATGATTGATATAATCAGACAGCCATTGTTTTCATCCAATGAAAGTATCTTAGGGCCTTTGTAAATGGTAGATAATATCTTAGGGATAGTCCCTTAAGATAGACGACTTTTAATAACCATAAGCAAACAGAACATACAGATCCCACAAAACCACTTCTAGGAATGCAGCTGTCCTTAAAAATATGGAGCCACCTGAATAGAATCAGCACAGGCAAAGTGGGGAATTGAAATGTATTTGAATTTTAGTAGCTCAGGTTGGTTGTTGGGTTGTTGGTTTGAGCTCTCAGCTTGGCAGTTTGGTTGCAAAGGTTTCGAGAAAACATTGTCAGTGCACTTTGACTTGTCACTCAAGCTCGGAGCTCAAACCACCAGCCCAAATTGGGGAATGGCCAAGAGCCTGCAATGAAACTGTGGTAAACTGGTACAAACTATAACACATATAGTTCAAGAATGTCCCCTCAGGAATGTCCCTTCAGGAAAGGCACCTGGGATGATCTCATCGCAGCCACACCAGAAGCAGTTAGATGGTTAACTTCCTTAAATGTCAAATTATAACATCTATCCCATTGCAATTCCTAACAGTGAGAATAATTAACCAGTGGAACAGCTTGCCTTCAGAAGTTGTAAGTGCTTCATCACTGTAGATTTTTTAAAAAGAATGGACAGCCACCTGTCTGAAATGGTATAGAACAGTGATGGCTAAAGTTTTCAAGACCCAATGCCCAAAGGGCATGCCCAAACCCCCAAAATGCAATGATGTGTGCACACACCCCTCCCCATGCATGCACCCCTCCTCCCATGCATACGCACATGCCCCCCACCTGCACAGGAGCATCCGCACACAACCCGCCATGTATGTGTGGCAGAGACCTGACGCTCAGCTGGCCAGTGGGAGGCACACACGCATGCGCGGCAGAGCTGAACTGGGGTGACAACTCATGTGCCCACAGAGAGGGCACTGCATGCTACCTGTGGCATATGTGCCATAGGTTCGCCATCACGGGTATCTTGCTTGAACAGGGGATTGGACTAGAAGACTTCCAGATCCCTTCCAACTCTGTTCTGATTGATAATGACTCCCTTCACTGTTTTCCATCTGTCCTGTACAGAAATATGATTATCTATTTCACTGGCTTATGGGCTACAACTTCATTTAAGGAAAAGATTAATGAGTTTATTTCTTACGCCTGTTATTTTATACTCTCAACTCCAACTGTCACTTTTTGTTCATCTACAGAGAGATATTATCATTCATCAATACCGTTTCTTGCTTCTTTTTTCCTCAAAACCCCTCAACATCTCTGCCTAAAATTGCCCATTAGTTCTCAAGATAGGATTAATATTCATTTTGTAAAGATTGTGTCTCAAAACAACGGTTATGTTTTAAAACATTGGATTTTCTTTAAAATGCTGCTCTAATTTTCTGGCATTACTATCAACCCACAATAATAATCTGACTTTGTGAAATATGTGTTCTATTTGGCAAAAGATACAGACATTATGAAGACATATTTAAAGGTAGGTTAATTGAAAATCCCAGCATCCATATATATTCAACACAGGGAAAATGTGTTGAATTATATTTTCTGATTTATAGTATCTGGTAGGAAAATGGGGCTCCAGAGTTTGGAGGGAGGGAGGGAAGGAAGGAGAGAGACAGAGAGGGGGGGGGGAGAGAGAGAGAGAGAGAGAGATATATTTCTGTATTCATTTAAATTGAATTTCTCATTCATGCTTAATTATTGCTCCTTCAGAAGGATACTGTGTAGATGAGAATACCCTAATAGGATTTTAATTAACAATTAGGTGACATTTTCTCTAGAGAGTCATAAAAACAAATCCACTGGTTGGAGTTTTATGGTCCTGAGTATAGCTGTATATGTGTTGTTGTTTTTTTAAATAACATCAATATTTATTTGTGAATGAATGAATGAATGAATGAATGAATGAATGAATGAATGAATGAATGAAATATTCATACGTTGCAGCCATACTTGAATAATGCAACTTCTGGGTCACCACAGGACAAACAAAAAGAAAATCCCAAGATAAAAATAATAGTCAATAATAATTGAAACTCAACGAGAGGTAACTTGGTGTCAGGCACAAAGAATCAGAACCACACATTAAGATTCAGTTAGGCTGATATATTTCTCACATGTATACACAAGAATCTAGTCAACTAACGGTCATTAAATTAGCATGCACACATTCAACCTTTCATATACAGGGCTCCATTATCCCCCAGAAATTGTTAGTGTGCTAGGAATCATAGTAACATTTCATCTGATGGGGAAGGAGCAGTGAGAAGGGTCAAGATAGTGGGTTGACCATATATTCCAAGCTCCCAGCCATATTTAACATATTTACTAAGACCACTATCTTGAGATTTTTATGATTTGCTCCCAATGCCCCTGGATAACAGAGATTGTAATATTTAAAGGATAAACGAAGTGCTTTTGCATGGTTTTTTTTCCCCAAAAGAACAAAAATTAAGAGTCTAAATCAGGGATGTCAAATTGATGGCCCATGGGCTGGACGCCTACACCAGTTCCACAAATGGGAAAAACATCACAAAACATCACACAACAGCAATGTGACGCAGCAAGTTTGATACCCGTGGTCTAAATTCTAGTCCTGTTAATCTTCTCTATACACAACAGATTAATGAAAAGAAAGAAAGCAATATGTATATCTCTGTGTGTGTGTGTGTGCATATGTATATGTGTGTGTGTGTTTGTGTGTGTGTATCCATATTTTTAGTTTGCAGATCAGCCAAGTCACCTTTCTCCTCCCAAAATTTTACTTATGAGGCAATTCAAACACTTGACATGCCCTCTTTTGAATCGTGACATCCCTGAAGGAAGAGGCATGATTTCTGAGCCGGGAGCATCCTATTACTAAGGAAGTTTCGATTTCCTCCCATTGCCAGACCATCAGGGCCCAGGGTCTCTCCTGTAAGATAGATTAACCGGTGTCCCAAATGAAGAGTGCTCTACTTAGAGTCGATGGAGTGGTGTGCTGATGAAAGGTGCTGTTAAAAGCCTAGGCGAGATGAAAACAATTCTCCTCGGGCAAGGCGAGCAGCTTAATTTATTGGAGTACTAACAGGCACATTTTCATTATCATAAATCTGTATGGCATACATTCTCTCTCTCTCTCTCTCTCTCTCTCTCTCTCTCTCTCACGCACACACACACACACACACATACGCACACACACACACACCACATTCCCTGCACACTGACAGCTTCCTCCTTCCTGGAAAAGGTCCATGCCACCTCTAAGTCCATTAGACCATTTTAAAAGGAAGGTTAAAACTGGTACATTAGTGGAGGTTACGCATTACATTCGTTTCTCACAAGTCATTCCGGTGGCTGTCCTAATAACAATTATGATATTAAAAACAATAAAAGTCCAGCTAGAGAGAACAATATCCATAAAAGCAAAACATGCATGGAATATTGACTGAAACAGCTGCCGTTGGAAATGACTTTTCATTCTCAGCCAAGCGACTTTCACATCCATGTTCATTGTCTACACATACAAAAGAATAGTTGCGTTTTCTTCTATTCACAAAATGTATTAGGCATTATAAACCTGGGACCGGGATATTTGTGTGTGCATGCGTTTAATTCGCAATTGCACATAATTCCATACTCTACTCTGATTTTCTTCTTCCCCATCAAATTTAAATAGTAAAGGACCGATTTATGCTTTTCGCTTTTGGGAAATGACATAATTTCCATATTAAGGTGAGAAATATTTTGAGGATTCAGATTAACAAATGGCAATGTATATAGTCTTGCATGTTTTTTTTTCTTGTATTCCTTTTCTAATTAGTTTTGTTTAATGTAATAAATTGACAAGCCAGCAGGAGAGCCCTGAAGTGACCCCTCCCCCTCCCACCCCAAGTAAAGGCAATGATGGAATAACATAAAATTTTCAAGAGGTTATTTTGTGCTATGCATAGCTGAATGCTTCCATGGCTTTCTCCCTTGGGTTAGCACTAGATTAGCTATAAAACAGAGGCTCTAGCTTGATCATTAAATTATTTATTTCATTTGTATACTGCTACAACTCATTAAAATTTACAATAGCAAAACAGATTACAAACAGGTGTACAATTATACAAAGAGCAAAAATGCAACTTAACTAGAATTTAAATGTATGATGGTAATCACTAGAAACATCTGACCCAGCATACAACATTAATAGCAATAGCAATAGCAGTTAGACTTATATACCGCTTCATAGGGCTTTCAGCCCTCTCTAAGCGGTTTACAGAGTCAGCATATTGCCCCCAACAATCCGGGTCCTCATTTCACCCACCTCGGAAGGATGGAAGGCTGAGTCAACCCAGAGCTGGTGAGATTTGAACAGCCGAACTGAAGAACTGCAGTCAGCTGAAGTAGCCACAGTGCTGCATTTAACCACTGCGCCACCTCGGCTCGCCACCTTAACTCTAAAAAAAAAACCCTCCATTGTGATGGCTGTATGGCAATGATGGCAAACCTTTTTGGCATTGAGTGCCCAAATTGGAATGCGAGTGCATGTGCCCATGCTGAAAACCCAAAGACTAGTTGGCCAGGGAGAATGTATGCGCCTGCCACCTAGTCTTCGTATTTCCGGCACATGTATGAATGCCAGCCAGCTGGTCTTTGTGCACGCTGGAGCACCAAAAAACCCCAAACCAGCTGACCGGCGCAAGCATGCCTGTTTTTTGGGCATTTTTCCAGCTGTTTTCGGGCCATTTTTGCCCCAGAAAACAGCCTAAAAATGGCCTGGAAAACAGCCTGGGAAACAGCCTGGGAAATCGCCTGGAAAATAATCCCCAAAATGGTCTTGTTTTTGGCCATTTTTGGCCATTTTGGGGACTGATTTTGGGACATTTTCCAGTGCCCCGGTAGCCGCGAAGACCAGCCAAGCAACCAGAAGAGAACCTGGTTACGGCACCCGTGCCCACAGAGAGAGCTCTGCATGCCACTGTGGCATGCCTGCCATAGGTTCACCATCATTGGCTTTGGGGCAATTCCACACTGCAGCCTCAGCTCCTTACCTCCCATGGTCTTATCAGCTCTTTTTTCGGGAACTGCAGTCCAGATTCCAATAGGTTGACAGTGACGTGGTGCTCAGTCCAATCACAAGGGCTCTTATGGGTCATTGCAAAATCTGATTGGCCATTCCCTTATTTCTTGCTCTTCCCATTCATGCAGAAAATAAGCAAGTCTTTTTTTGGCTGGCTCTTATGTGGACCGATCCACCAGTACCTTTCTTTTCCTTTTATGGATTGTTCCTTCATCACTAGTCCCTGTGCCTATCTTTTGCTTTCCCAGATGTTTGCACACATGGATGTCTTCATACCCCCCGAGGTGGCGTAGTGGTTAAATGCAGCACTGCAGGCTACTTCAGCTGACTGCAGTTCTGCAGTTCGGCTGTTCAAATCTCACCGGCTCAGGGTTGACTCAGCCTTCCATCCTTCCGAGGTGGGTAAAATGAGGACCCGGATTGTTGTTGGGGGCAATATGCTGACTCTGTAAACCGCTTAGAGAGGGCTGAAAGCCCTATGAAGCAGTATATAAGTCTAACTGCTATTGCTATTGCTATTATCTCTTTTGACACTAAAGAAGACTCTTTTTTCTTTTCCTCCCAATTGCAGCCTCATTATTCTGATGCCGAAATAATCAAAGCAACAGGAGAACAGCTGCTTTGGTTCCAATCTTCCTCTGTAGGCGGTCGAAATTTGGAACTGAGAAGAAGTAACAGTTCAGATTCATAGTAGCAATGCAGCAACATTCCTATGTTTGTGTGTATTAAAAGTAATTGAGAAATGGGAAAGGAACCTTTGCAGTCCTACGGAGGGGGCAGAGGGAAGCAAGAGATATATCTTCACCCAACCCAACCCAAAAACAAAAAGGTTTGATGGAGCATGATCTATGAGGGTTAAGGATGGTTCATTCACCTCACAGGCCATTGTTGGATCAGTCCAATGATTATTTTAAAAGCTGTGAACAGAAAACCTAGCCTCCTGCTAGGTTGCTGTTTTTCCTCAATCAGCCATAAGGGGGAGCCAGAATGACTGTTAGTTCTCTCTCTGTTTGTTAGATGCTGGGCTGATCTGATCTGAGTGCCCTGAACTATTGTACGTTTTGCAACTGTTAGCAAACTTTGATTACTGGACTGATTATATGTTACTGGACTATGTTATTTGGATTATCCCTTAGGACCTGGATATCTACAAGACCGTCTTCTGCCACATACCTCCCAGGGTCCGATAAGATCTCACAGGATGGGCCTTCTCCGGGTGCCGTCGACTAGACAATGTCGTCTGGCAGCTCCTCGCGGGAGGGCATTCTCTGTAGCTGCCCCATCCCTTTGGAACGATCTACCCCCAGAGATCTAGACCCTCCCCACTCTCTCGGCCTTCCGAAAGTCTATTAAGACCTGGCTATTCTGGCAGGCCTGGGGCTGCCTGGGGTTGACCTCTTGAATGAGGTCCAGCCCCACTAAGGTTGAGTGTTGTGTCTTTTTAACTTGCCTTGTCTTTCTATTTTTTAAATTTTTTAGTATTCTTTTAAATTGTTTTTATGTAAGCCACCCGGAGTCCTTCGGGATTGGGCGGCATATAAATTTATTAAACATTAAACATTAAACATGAACTGAATGACATTGATGACTGACTGTCTAATTCGTGTATGATTTGGACTGTTTGATGGACTCTGATATCTCTATTTTCACGAAAGTAAAATCCTATTTAAACTGCAGTGTCTTATATGCTGGTTTGTGTATTCTCCAACACAACTCTCACAACACTTTGCTGAACATACTCGCTCTCTCAATGGGGAGCTTACCTAACACCTCCAATCCCAAAGTGGGAGCTTAGGTTCCAAGTTCTTTCTATTTCAGCTCTCATGGAAGACACTATCTTAACAGCTGCTGGAGACAAAACAGCTGCTGGAGAGGAACAGCATGCCAGGTACTGAGGCCAATCAGAGCTGGGGCTGCTACTAAAATGGAAGAAGTGCCGAGGACTGTGTGCTTTGATGGGGTTAAGATGGAAAACAGCCATTTTGAGCTGAAGCTTTAAAATGCATTTGCAATGGGTGTTTGATTAGGAGTCAAGCCGAAAATATATAATTGACCCAATGGGAAAATGCTAAATTTGGTGCAAAGCTAAACCAGGGAGGCTGGTCTACAAAGGCGATGCCAGAGGGAAACACTTCATCTAGTCAGAAGGGGAAAACTTGCCATGACCACTTGACACAGCCATCTTGCTGTGGCCAGCTCTCCACGGCCATTTTGCTGTCACCAACTCAATGCGGTAATCTCACCACGGCCACTGTGGCCAACTTGCTGTGGGAACAACTCACCATGGGAGAATTCCATGTGGGATAATTCAACATGATCAATGTTATCTGTCACTGTTGGACATTATTTCCATTGACAAAAATGGACCCCACAATTAAGATAGTGTCTTCCATGAAATCTGAAATAGAAAGAACTTGGAACTACCTCTTTGGGATTCCTTGCCTGGGATATGTGTGATCCTAAATGCTTTCAGATGGGTACTTGAGAGACCGCCTGCTGCCAATTACCTCCCAAAGACCCATTAGATCCCACAGATTAGGCCTCCTCCGGATTCCATCCACTGGCCAATGTCACCTGGCTACTACCCAGAGGAGGGCCTTCTCTGTGGCTGCTCCAGCCCTCTGGAACGAACTCCCCGCGGAGATTCGGACCCTCACCTCCCTCCAGGCTTTCCGTAAAGCCGTTAAAACCTGGCTGTTCCGGCAGGCCTGGGGTTGACGAGTTCCCTTCCCCCCTCGAATTGTGTGACTGTTGATTGTTTTTAAATTTTTCTCTGTATCTTGTTTGTTGTGTTACCTTGTTTGTACTACCCCCCCACTCCTGGGTTTGTTAGCCATCCTGAGTCCCTCCGGGAATAGGGCGGCATATAAATGCAATAAACCTTTAACCTTTAACCTTTACAGACTACATTTCTAAGGTTGAAGTCAAGTTGCATAGGATTTTGAAGACTGTACCTGAAAAACCTTCGGAGGCCATCTGACTAGGTTATATATTTTACAAACAACTTTTAAGAAGCATACATTTTCAGTAGCCTCTTCTGCAAAAATGAGCTCAGCCTGGACACTGACTTTGAAAATATTTTACTGTTTAGGGAAGTAGGAAACATAATCATTTTGTTCCAGGATGTGGCTAACTGGCATCTATTATCTTCTCCATGTGGAGATAGTTGAACATGAGGAAATTCAGGCAAATTGCAAAACCCAAAAAACAATATCACAAGCGGAAATAACTGATATTCAAGACACAACTAAAGACATTATAGTAGAACTCCCAGAAGAAGCTCTTGGGGAGGAAATAACATCACCACCACTAGAACCAGTTATCACTGAACCAACTGATGAACTAACTCAAAAACAAAAAGAATTGAAGGATAAGATCATGGAGCATTTTCTGCTTAATGAGGAAAGGCAACGTTTACCATCACTAAAAACTGTGCCGAAGAAAATTTTGGCCCCTATCATGAAAATGGTTAATGCAGTGTTTTCAACAATTGAACCAGGATCCATCTTGGAAACAAACCAGTTAATGTACAGCGCAGCTGTAATAGTCACTAATGAACTAGGCATTAAAATTAAAGTACCTAGTCATACAACAGAAAAAGCATCAAAGCCAAAGTGGAAAATCCGTTTAGAACAAAAAATAAAAAAATTAAGGGCAGATGCTAGTAACTTAAAGAACATGCATGAGCAACGGCTTAAAAACAACAAAATCATAGATCGGCTAATCAGGAGATATAGATTGGATACAAGAAACATCAATGAAGCTGTAGAGATTGTAAAACAGCAGATAACAGCAACAGCTAGAAAAATTGAAAGATATGAGGCACGAATCATCCAATATAAACAAAATCAGCAATTTCGATCAGACCAACAGCGTTTTTATCAAAGTCTTAATGTAAATGGTGACACCAAAAGTGAAAAACCAGAAAAACAGGCCACAGTTGAATTCTGGAAAGAATTGTGGGAAAATGCAAAGGACTACAACAAGGAAGCAAAGTGGATACATGACTTTGAGAAAAGCATTGGCAACAAACAAATGCAAGTATTAGAAATAACAACTGAGATGGTCAAAAATCGAGTTAAAAAGGTAAAGAATTGGACATCACCTGGAAAGGACCAATTACATGGTTTCTGGCTCAAATATCTGACCAGTTTACATGCAATATTGGCCAGGCAACTGAATGAAATTTTACAAAAGGGCCAAATTGATGAATGGTTGACAACTGGAAAAACATACTTGATTCAGAAAGATCCAACTAAAGGAACAACACCTGAAAACTATAGACCAATAACATGCTTGCCAACAACCTTCAAATTACTCACAGGCATTATTGCAGATAACATGATGGATTATTTGGAAACAAACAACATCTTGCCAGTAGAGCAAAAAGGCAACAAAAGAAGGAGCAGGGGCACAAAAGATCAGCTTCTAATTGATAAAATGATATTAGAAAATTGTAAGAACAGAAAAACGAACTTGAATATGGTCTGGATTGATTACAAAAAGGCATTTGACTCACTGCCACATAGTTGGATCATAAAATGCTTAGAAACAACTGGCATTAGCAAAAATATTACATCCTTTACTGAAAAGGCAATGAAACAATGGAGAACTGAGTTGGCAGTAGGGAATGAGAGCTACGGAATGGTTAATATCAAGCGAGGAATTTTCCAGGGTGATTCACTTTCACCTCTTCTCTTCATCATCGCAATGATCCCACTATCAGTAATCTTAAAAAAAATGAAATTAGGCTACCAAACAGCCAAAAAAGCTGAAAAAATTTCGCATTTACTATATATGGATGATTTGAAACTCTATGGAAAGTCAGAAATAGAAATCCAATCATTGACAAATACAGTCCGAGTATTCAGCACCGATATTTCAATGCAGTTTGGCATGGAAAAATGCGCCACCGTATCCATAAAAAGGGGCAAAATCACTGCATGTGAGGGAATTGAAATGCCCAATGGCCAACTAATTAAATGCAAAGAAAATGAAGCCTACAAATACTTAGGCATTCTGCAGTTGGATAACATCAAGCATGGAGAAGTAAAAACTATTGTCAGACGAGAGTACACCAACAGAGTTAGGAAAATTTTGAAATCTAAATTGAATGGTGGAAATACAATCAAGGCCATAAATACCTGGGCAATACCAGTTATAAGATACACAGCTGGCATAGTTAACTGGACACAAGCTGATTTGGACCTTTTGGACCGAAAAACCAGGAAACTAATGACAATGCACTACAGTTTACATCCACGTGGTGATACTGATAGACTGTACCTGCCCCGAAAATCAGGTGGCAGAGGATTATTACAAGTGAAGCAAACAGTTGAAGAAGAAAAACATGCACTGGCTGATTATTTAAAAGAAAGTCAAGAACATCTATTAATCGAAGTAAAGAACAAAAATCTACTGAAGGCCCAACAGACAAAACAAGAATACAGAAAAGATGTGATAAAATCAAGAATGGAGAGTTGGCAGAACAAAGCACTGCATGGTCAATTTCTGGAAAAAATAAAAGATAAAGTGGACAGTGAACAAACTTGGTTATGGTTAAAAACAGGTACATTAAAGAAAGAAACAGAGTCACTAATCCTGGCTGCGCAAGAACAAGCTATCCGCACAAATGCCATTAAGGCCAAAATCGAAAAATCCTCTGATGATGCCAAATGCAGACTTTGCAAAGAAGCTGACGAAACTGTTGATCACATACTCAGCTGCTGTAAAAAAATCGCGCAGACTGATTATAAATTGCGGCACAATTCAGTAGCACAAATGATCCATTGGAATTTGTGCAAAAATTATAATATTAAAACAGCAACAAACTGGTGGGAACATCAGCCTGAAAAAGTCACAGAAAATCAGATGGTCAAGATCTTGTGGGATTTCCGTATACAAACCGACAAAATACTGGCGCATAATACACCAGACATCACACTGGTTGAGAAAAATAAGGTCACAATCATAGACATCGCAATACCAGGTGATAGCAGGGTCGCCGAGAAGCAACATGAAAAAATCGCAAGATACCAGGACTTAAAAATCGAAATTCAACGACTATGGCACAAACCAGCAGTGGTAATTCCAGTGGTAATTGGCACACTGGGTGCTATTCCAAAAGCACTGGAATTACATTTAAAACAGTTAAAAATTGACAAAATCACCATCAGTCAAATGCAAAAAGCCGCACTGCTTGGATCTGCACGCATATTACGAAAATACGTTATGACGTCCTAGGCCCCTGGGTGGGGCCCGACTAGTAACCAATGCCAAATCCGGCGAAACAACTGGCCGCTGTGATACAATTGTGTAATAATAATAATAATAATAATAATAATAATAATAATAATAATAATAATAATTTAAAAGAAAGTCAAGAACCACTGGCTGATTATTTAAAAGAAAGTCAAAAACATCTATTAATCGAAGTAAAGAACAAAAATCTACTGAAGGCCCAACAGACTAAACAAGAATACAGAAAAGATGTGATAAAATCAAGAATGGAGAATTGGCAGAACAAAGCACTGCATGGCCAATTTCTGGAAAAAATAAAAGATGAAGTGGACAGTGAACAAACTTGGTTATGGTTAACAACAGGTACATTAAAGAAAGAAACAGAGTCACTAATCCTGGCTGCGCAAGAACAAGCTATCCGCACAAATGCCATTAAGGCCAAAATCGAAAAATCCTCTGATGATGCCAAATGCAGACTTTGCAAAGAAGCTGATGAAACTGTTGATTACATACTCAGCTGCTGTAAAAAAATCGTGCAGCCTGATTATAAATTGTGGCACAATTCAGTAGCACAAATGATCCATTGGAATTTGTGCAAAAATTATAATATTAAAACAGCAACAAACTGGTGGGAACATCAGCCTGAAAAAGTCACCGAAAATCAGATGGTCAAGATCTTGTGGGATTTCCGTATACAAACCAACAAAATACTGGCGCATAATACACCAGACATCACACTGGTTGAGAAAAATAAGGTCACAATCATAGACATCGCAATACCAGGTGATAGCAGGGTCGCCGAGAAGGAACATGAAAAAATCGCAAGATACCAGGACTTAAAAATTGAAATTCAACGACTATGGCACAAACCAGCAGTGATAATTCCAGTGGTAATTGGCACACTGGGTGCTATTCCAAAAGCACTGGAATTACATTTCAAACAGTTAAAAATTGACAAAATCACCATCAGTCAAATGCAAAAAGCCGCACTGCTTGGATCTGCATGCATATTACGAAAATACGTTATGACGTCCTAGGCCCCTGGGTGGGGCCTGACTGGTAACCAATGCCAAATCCGGCGAAACAACTGGCCGCTGTGGTACGATTGAATAATAATAATAATAATAATAATAATAATAATAATAATAATAATAATAACAACTCCGCCGTTTCCGGTCCCAAGCCCGGATGAGAAAGGAGGAAGGTTGGGATCAGGTTGGCATCTGGTCCCGTAAAAAAAAACCCCGCCAACCCATACAATATGGTGAAAAAAACGAATAAGAATTCCATACCACATCGGTCGTCGCGCGGGTTAACAAGGGCCGCGGTGGATGTTGGGGTCCCTGGACATCCGTCGACAAGTGGGCTACAAGTGGACCAGCCAACAAAACGACAAAAATATAGTGCAGATGAAAACCGTGCCATAATGGCCTGTTACTACAACTCAGAGCCAGAAAAAAGAGGATATTTAAAGCGAATGTATGAATTCTGGAAACAACAATATCCAGATTCAAATGTTAGTGAACAACGACTAGCAGATCAAAGGCGATTTATTATACGGAATAAAGTGTTTAGTAAAGTTGAACATGAGGAAATTCAGGCAAATTGCAAAACCCAAAAAACAATATCACAAGCGGAAATAACTGATATTCAAGACACAACTAAAGACACTATAGTAGAACTCCCAGAAGAAGCTCTCAGGGAGGAAATAACATCACCACCACTAGAACCAGTTATCACTGAACCAACTGATGAACTAACTCAAAAACAAAAAGAATTGAAGGATAAGATCATGGAGCATTTTCTGCTTAATGAGGAAAGGCAACGTTTACCATCACTAAAAACTGTGCCTAAGAAAATTTTGGCCCCTATCATGAAAATGGTTAATGCAGTGTTTTCAACAATTGAACCGGGATCCATCTTGGAAACAAACCAGTTAATGTACAGCGCAGCTGTAATAGTCACTAATGAACTAGGCATTAAAATTAAAGTACCTAGTCACACAACAGAAAAAGCATCAAAGCCAAAGTGGAAAATCCGTCTAGAACAAAAAATCAAAAAATTAAGGGCAGATGCTAGTAACTTAAAGAACATGCATGAGCAACGGCTTAAAAACAACAAAATCATAGATCGGCTAATCAGAAGATATAGATTGGATACAAGAAACATCAATGAAGCTGTAGAGATTGTAAAACAGCAGATAACAGCAACAGCTAGAAAAATTGAAAGATATGAGGCACGAATCATCCAATATAAACAAAATCAGCAATTTCGATCAGACCAACGGCGTTTTTATCAAAGTCTTAATGTGAATGGTGACACCAAAAGTGAAAAACCAGAAAAGCAGGCCACAGTTGAATTCTGGAAAGAATTGTGGGAAAATGCAAAGGACTACAACAAGGAAGCAAAGTGGATACATGACTTTGAGAAAAGCATTGGCAACAAACAAATGCAAGTATTAGAAATAACAACTGAGATGATCAAAAATCGAGTTAAAAAGGTAAAGAATTGGACATCACCTGGAAAGGACCAATTACATGGTTTCTGGCTCAAATATCTGACCAGTTTACATGCAATATTGGCCAGGCAACTGAATGAAATTTTACAAAAGGGCCAAATTGATGAATGGTTGACAACTGGAAAAACATACTTGATTCAGAAAGATCCAACTAAAGGAACAACACCTGAAAACTATAGACCAATAACATGCTTGCCAACAACCTTCAAATTACTCACAGGCATTATTGCAGATAACATGATGGATTATTTGGAAACAAACAACATCTTGCCAGTAGAGCAAAAAGGCAACAAAAGAAGGAGCAGGGGCACAAAAGATCAGCTTCTAATTGATAAAATGATATTAGAAAATTGTAAGAACAGAAAAACGAACTTGAATATGGTCTGGATTGATTACAAAAAGGCATTTGACTCACTGCCACATAGTTGGATCATAAAATGCTTAGAAACAACTGGCATTAGCAAAAATATTACATCCTTTACTGAAAAGGCAATGAAACAATGGAGAACTGAGTTGGCAATAGGGAATGAGAGCTACGGAATGGTTAATATCAAGCGAGGAATTTTCCAGGGTGATTCACTTTCACCTCTTCTCTTCATCATCGCAATGATCCCACTATCAGTAATCTTAAAAAAAATGAAATTAGGCTACCAAACAGCCAAAAAAGCTGAAAAAATTTCGCATTTACTATATATGGATGATTTGAAACTCTATGGAAAGTCAGAAATAGAAATCCAATCATTGACAAATACAGTCCGAGTATTCAGCACCGATATTTCAATGCAGTTTGGCATGGAAAAATGCGCCACCGTATCCATAAAAAGGGGCAAAATCACTGCATGTGAGGGAATTGAAATGCCCAATGGCCAACTAATTAAATGCAAAGAAAATGAAGCCTACAAATACTTAGGCATTCTGCAGTTGGATAACATCAAGCATGGAGAAGTAAAAACTATTGTCAGGCGAGAGTACACCAACAGAGTTAGGAAAATTTTGAAATCTAAATTGAATGGTGGAAATACAATCAAGGCCATAAATACCTGGGCAATACCAGTTATAAGATACACAGCTGGCATAGTTAACTGGACACAAGCTGATTTGGACCTTTTGGACCGAAAAACCAGGAAACTAATGACAATGCACTACAGTTTACATCCACGTGGTGATACTGATAGACTATATCTGCCCCAAAAATCAGGTGGCAGAGGATTATTACAAGTGAAGCAAACAGTTGAAGAAGAAAAACATGCACTGGCTGATTATTTAAAAGAAAGTCAAGAACATCTATTAATCGAAGTAAAGAACAAAAATCTACTGAAGGCCCAACAGACAAAACAAGAATACAGAAAAGATGTGATAAAATCAAGAATGGAGAGTTGGCAGAACAAAACACTGCATGGTCAATTTCTGGAAAAAATAAAAGATAAAGTGGACAGTGAACAAACTTGGTTATGGTTAAAAACAGGTACATTAAAGAAAGAAACAGAGTCACTAATCCTGGCTGCGCAAGAACAAGCTATCCGCACAAATGCCATTAAGGCCAAAATTGAAAAATCCTCTGATGATGCCAAATGCAGACTTTGCAAAGAAGCTGATGAAACTGTTGATCACATACTCAGCTGCTGTAAAAAAATCGCGCAGACTGATTATAAATTGCGGCACAATTCAGTAGCACAAATGATCCATTGGAATTTGTGCAAAAATTATAATATTAAAACAGCAACAAACTGGTGGGAACATCAGCCTGAAAAAGTCACAGAAAATCAGATGGTCAAGATCTTGTGGGATTTCCGTATACAAACCGACAAAATACTGGCGCATAATACACCAGACATCACACTGGTTGAGAAAAATAAGGTCACAATCATAGACATCGCAATACCAGGTGATAGCAGGGTCGCCGAGAAGGAACATGAAAAAATCGCAAGATACCAGGACTTAAAAATCGAAATTCAACGACTATGGCACAAACCAGCAGTGGTAATTCCAGTGGTAATTGGCACACTGGGTGCTATTCCAAAAGCACTGGAATTACATTTAAAACAGTTAAAAATTGACAAAATCACCATCAGTCAAATGCAAAAAGCCGCACTGCTTGGATCTGCACGCATATTAAGAAAATACGTTACGACGTCCTAGGCCCCTGGGTGGGGCCCGACTAGTAACCAATGCCAAATCCGGCGAAACAACTGGCCGCTGTGATACAATTGTATAATAATAATAATAACAACAACAACAACAACAACAACAACAATATGTTTCCTATCCACAACCCTCAATTGATACTGACATATGATGAAAAATAAAATTTGACTGTTTATCTTTTATTCTCTCTCTTTAGGCATTTGCTCTGAAGTTTCCTGGTAAGAGAACAAGTGATTTCCTTCTACACATGTTTATTTTAATATTATAAGTCGAAGGAAATAGAACCCATATGGTACAAATAAGACATATTTGATAGCTACCTGCAAACTTTAAAAATAATGACAACTACTAATTAGTATGTCTCATCTGAAATATGCAGTCAGACATAGTTTTCCCCCCTCTTGTATTGTGTTTTACTCTATCTCCAAATGATATGTCAGGGCCTAATTAGAATATCCATCTTGTGGTGCAAAAATAAAATTGTGTGTTATAAAGTAGAGATGATATTGTTCCTGCAAAGACATTAGCTACCTACCAGGGGAGCTATGAATATTCATTGCCTCGATCACATAAGTATGCTTTAATCAAATATTTTTGTTTATTTACTATATTGTGTCAATATTGTTTTCAGTTATTGCACAGTCATTCTCAGGAAATGATTTTCCCTCAATAACATTTTCAACTAATGATTAAGGCAATTTAGCTTATTATGGGACACACGGTAACATTGTGCTCAGAATTCTAATAGCTCTCTCTGAACTTGGTGCACATTGAGAAAATTACATGCACCAATGTGATTCCATTTACCGAATATAAAAGTATCAAATGTTAACAAGTTTTAATAGCTGCCAAGAATGTGGAGTTAAATTGGATGGGTTGGGGGGGAAAAAGGAAAGAAAAGCATTGATAATCCAATCTTTAATGGCACAGAAGTAGTATATAGGAGGTAGTATGTGTGTGAATAAGAAATATATCCACAAAGTTCTTGAAAGTCCTATTGAATAGATGAAGGGGACAACAAAAAAACTTGGAAAGGTGTCTCAGCAATTGTGGAAGTAGGAGGAACTTGATGGAAAACCCACCTATGAAACTTACTTTATTTTGTAGTCAGAATTCATCTCCAAGTACAAAACATTCTGTTTTCTTATGCAAAATGAAAGGAGTCTGCCAATGTGAACCAAATGCATATTTTTGTAGGATGAGATACTTGTAACCATTAAAAAAAAAACAGTTTCATGTTTCTGCAAAGCAAGTAAAACCCAATTTTCAAATTCTGTGTTGAATTTTTTCCCATCACTTTGGGGGGGGGGAAGGGAGACAACAACATTTAGTGCAAATAAATGTAACAGAAATTGTACCACATACTTATCTGGGTAAAGTGGGTTAGAGTGTCTCATGAACCTTACAGTCAAGTCATCCCCGGAGTTACAACGGGTTAATTCAGGGAACCCAAGAGTTATTTTGAGCTAAATTAATTTCCCCTCAAGGGAAATTCAAATTTAAAAACTGAAACACATCCAGATTTGGTTTCTATGCTGGCAGCTGGAAGAGAGGGATATTTGGGAGCTACATTAGCATAGAGAGGGAATTTGGTGTAATGGTAAGGGCATTGTTAGAAACTGGGAGACCATGAGTTCGAGTCCCCCACAAGAATGAAATTTGGCTAAGTGACTTTGTGCTGGTTATTCCATCTTAGCTTTTAGAATGGAAGCAATGGTAAACTAGTTTTTAAATTTGGCCAAGAAAGTTGCAAGAATTTGTCTGGACATTCATTAGGTGTCAGCACACAAAGTAGCAAGAGGAAATAGTAGACTGTTTCTGTAAAATTAGGGCTCCAAGAAGAACACTTTCTTTCTCTATTTTAATTCTGGCTCCTATGAAACCAGGTAGTTTTTGCAATCCTGCTAACCTAAAGCAGAGTCCTGTGGTTTAGCCTCACCCCACAGAAGTTAGGAAAGAAGCCAATCCCATGCAGAACTGTTGGGAACCTGTCAGAAGAATACAGATATTTGGTATGCGCCATGATAATGAAACAGTGACAAACATTTATTATAGTCTCACAATGGTAGCCCTGCCTTTCTGGACTTGTGTTCTTATTTAGTACTTAGGTCATGGGCTTTGTGTCTGATGCCCTCTATCACTATCGTTTCTATCTCTATCTCTATACCAGGAGTGTCAAACTCAAGGCCCAGGGGCCGGATTCAGTGCATGGGGTGCTTAGATCTGGCCCGTGGGGCTGGCCTGGAAACAGCAAAGGACTGGCCTGCAGTATCTTTGACAGTGAGAATGGAGCTTGAGGGACTGCATGTGCCCCCCTGAGCTGCGTTTTCACTGGCAGAGGGCTATCAAAACAAACTAAAAACAAAACAAAATTTCCTCTTTTGCATTTGAGCAAGAAAGGAGAAAGGGAAAGAGGAAAGACAAAGAAAAAGAAGGAAAGATGGGTAGAGAAGAAAGAAGGAAAAATAAGGAAAGAGGGGAAGGAAGAAGAAAGGAGAATGAAGAGGGAAGGAAAAAAATTGATGGATGGAAGGAAGAAAGGAAGAAAGGAAGGAAGGAAGGAAGGAGATTATAATGAGTGTGAGGGAAGGTTTCAGGGAAGTCCTGCCTTTGTACTTGGCCACCAGAGGTCTCCCTGACATGAGTGATGTAGAGCTGGCCATGCCCACCATGGTTACATTCCCCCAACCTTCCGAGGTCAAACACAATCTTGATGGGGCCCTCAATGAAATTGAGTTTGACACCCCTGCTCTATACCATCTTTATCCTTGTTTAATCATGTTAAATTATCAAGACGGAGAGAGTTCACACTTGCTGTAGTATGGAGCCTCCTATTTCAGGAAACCAGAATTCCATATAGGTTTGAGAGGCCAAAATAATGTTGCAGATCCACAAGGACATAACGTCCCCTTTCCCTTGGCAGAAACCGTTTACCTAATGGAATGCACACTTTAATTAAAGCCCTCCCCACCCCACCCCTT
Organism: Thamnophis elegans; assembly: GCF_009769535.1. Classification (NCBI taxonomy): domain Eukaryota; kingdom Metazoa; phylum Chordata; class Lepidosauria; order Squamata; family Natricidae; genus Thamnophis; species Thamnophis elegans. The sequence goes on along the minus strand of NC_045549.1, from coordinate 19,584,469 downwards.
TTATACTTTAGTGCTACTACCTTTCATATTAACTTTTCACCTTGTAAGATCTCTGGCTTCATTCAAACTGCATTAGAATCAGCTGAGCAGGCACACATTTTGGAATGTGGGCATAGGGCATTGCTCAGTCATTCTGAAATTAATGCTGCAGTTAGAAAAAAAAGGAACTTTGTGACTCTAGCTGATTTCCTGACATAGGCAAAACAATTTACCAGGTTGTGGGCAAAGTTAACAATTGTATTGGTGCGTTTTTAGTACAGTACAAGCTGCCGCCATTTACGCTTAGGGCTGAGAAAATCAGTTCTCATTGTCTGAATGCAAAAAGAAATTGTTCAAGTTACTTATTATTCTAGTTATTTTCTCTAGGTGTACAGTTTTTAGTGGAAGGGGGGAAAAAACCGCATGGCTTCTGAAGCAGCTGTCTTTTTGTTATTACTGAGATCAATATAGCAAAAGAAGTAAATAGAAAGAGTCAGAGTGTGAAATTGTACAGTGTTAGGTGCCGTTAAGCTTATTGGTTTAAACTTATGTACCTATGTGTGGAAATGAAAGGATGCATGAAACCAGTCAATGTGGTTTGTAAACCATGGTTTATGTTTTATATGTCCAGTCAAATGTGATTTAGTAAACCATGGCTAAGCAAAGATTCATTCCACTGTGAAAAATTTCCTCTCGCTACAAATGTAATGAAACAAATTTTAAAGTTGCCATTTGAATTCTAAAATGTAATGAGCCACTGTCTTGAGTTAACTCCAGTAATTTGAGAACAGTAAGCACTATTTGCATTATAGCTATCTCTATTTTATTTTGTCATTTTTCCTAATACATATTATGGTGTTGCATACTACTGCTTTTGCAACTAGTATTTGGTGTAGTAAGGGCAAGAAGTATGACAGAGATAGAGGGGGAACTACTTAAACTGAGAGGAGAATAAACGGATTCTAAATAGAAAAATGGAAAATTGTATTTCCTAATCCATTATTCTTTGACTTTTTCATTTAAACTGGAACAGAAAGCTTTAATAATTAATTTCTTATTTTTAAGACCTTTGCAACCCGTTTTATTAGTATGGTAAGAAAAACTGTAAATGTGATTGGATTCATAGATGATCAGGGAAATGGATTTCTAAAACTTCAACCGTTGCAAATTATCTCTTTGGTAATTATAGCATGTAAGGTTATTGAGTTGCATCAAAGACATGAATCATGTATCTCAGCATCCTGTTACTTTTAGATGTGATTCTTGTTGATTTTCTTGTTTGTTTTTCAAATTTAGGGGAAAAACCCTATTCGTTATTTTAAAGAGTTTCATCACAAATACAGAAACATATGTCTGATATCTAGAATAGGTCAGATTTCACAAACAGGTATGAATCTGAGATTACTTAATGTTGGCTTAATGGATAAGCTATATTTGTTGAACATCTCCATTATTTTCCATGTTACTAACTATGAGATGTCATTTTCTGAAATTCCAGGTAGACATCCACTGCAGAAATGATATCATAATCTATGCTGACCATAATAAAGATATTATGGTCATGCCATCAACTCTGACAGCCCATAAAGGGACTGATGGAAGATTCTTGCATCAGGCGCTGCCAAAATGCAAGTAAGGAGAATGCTACTTGGTAGTTGACAATTTTGAACAGTGCCTTGTTTAAACAATAGGTAAGTTAAGAGAAAGGTTGAAGCTGAAATCTGGACAAGATTGAGATTCTGTAGATAAATGGGAAATCTAGTTTGTAGTTCAACTTCTTCTGCAGAGGCCTAAGCTTATAATTTGAGATTGTTTCTTGAATTTTTTCTATTCCCAAATTTTCATCTGAGATCATGTCTGAATTGAACTGCTTTGACCACAGTTCTGACCCCCTCGTTCCACACCAAAGCCAGAGATAAATTACGGTATTTAATTAACAGACAGAGAGGTCCCTGGCAGCAACCCAGCACAGACAAGCTCCTGCAGCAATAAACACAGATAAGGCTTGGCATCAATCCAGCCTGCCAAGCTTACAGTAATGTCCTCCAACATTCAATCCTGTGTTGACTTCTGCAAAGAGGCACGTGTGCACAAATAGCTTTTTATAGTCTGGAGCGGAGCCTAATGACCACCAGCTGAGTGCAATTACCTCCTGTAACTGCGCAACTGTTCCTGACGCCTATTAGCTCTTCGATGGCATGCATCCAGGAACAACTCACTACTGGCGTCTGGCTCACTCTCCCTTGTCTCCTCCCCACTGGTCCAAGGCTCAGGTGCCTCCAGGTGGCCAACCTCTCTGCACCCTGCTCGGAGTTGGAACCCTGTCCAGGGTCCTCCACATCCTCCAGAGCCGACTCATAGGGCCCCTCGCTGTTGGAGTCTGGTGGCAGCTCCAACGGTACCTGCTGGGCCACAACAGTTATCTATGATTTAATTATGTTAATAACCACCATATAAAAATACTAGGTTCTTTCTGCTCTGTATTTAGCACCTTTATCATAATTAATTGAAAGACCAAGGCAACAAATATTCAGCCTTGAGCTTTCTAGCAACCTGCTGAATTAATTTAGCTCAGATCTGCCTAATGTCTTCTAAGTTTTTAATAAGGAGTCATGCTACATTTAACTAATCAACATAGAACTGCATACCAACACATGATTATTACATCATGTTTATACTATTGAAATACATTTTTACAAATGAGAGCTTCCAGAAAGTGGTACTCAGTATTGAGGTTAATAGATAGATAAGGAGATACAGTCTGGCTATTTTAGATTATTGGGATTTGCAGAGAAGAGATCATTTTGGGCACACCAGAACAATGAGCTACTTGCTAGGTAGGAGGGAAGGAGCCTTACCTTGAGTTGTTCTCATTACATAGACACTGTCTTTACAATAAGCACTCACTTGGGCTGTATAGATCACAAACTCTTCAAAACTGTGAAGTAGCTATAGCCCTTCAGAACTTGACATTTCTCTCAGGCTTTTTTCAACGTATCAGCTTTGATATGCAAGATCAGACGGGCTCTCTACATTTAAGCAAATAATTGAATTAATTACACAGTTCTCCAATTCCATGTCAACCCCTGATGTTACATTTCTGTGTTTCTGTGTCTTTGTATATATGCTAGGTCATGTGATCAGGAGTCAACAGTTTTATAAACTATTTTCTAACAACCTCTTCTATAAGGTTGCTTTTTCCCCCCTATTTTTCTCTGTAACTCCCGGCCATATCTGACCTTTTCTGAACATACTACGGGCTTTGATGGCTTCTCCGACTAGATCAAATTTGGTCCCATTCTGTCTTGTTTTAGAGAGTTATCATGATGATAGACAGAGTTCTGAAGCCTTTTCCATTTTCTCTCCAGGATTCTGTTGCCTGGGAGTAATAAAAAGGACTTAGTGAAATGATGAATGGAAAGAGGCCGTGAATGACAAAAAATTACATTTAAGAGACTGTATAATGTGCATAAAAAGAGAAAAAGATAACTGCAAAGAATGTAGTCAACCGAGAACAAGAAATAGATAAGATTGAAAATGGCAAAGCAAACGCAGAGCAAATTTCACATATACTCCTGCCCAGGATGATCTCCCCCCCACCATCCTATATTCATCCTTTTGTTTTTTTTCCCACCCAGTGGAAGGAATTAGCATGCCCCTATTGAAATTTATCTTGTGATTTTTTTAAAAAATCCATTTTTCCAGCTTGTCAAAATTTTCCTGAATGTTGATGCTGTTCTTTGTTATCCCTCTCTCATCGTGTCATATACAACTATTGTGATCATGATCCTGGGGTACCTTCTTGATATACCTTTCAGTTGGCTTAGAGCCATTGACATAGTCTCTTTGATTGTTCAACCAGTTCTTCATCCTGCAATAGTAGCATAGGCCAACCCACATTTTGCCATTTTTCTCTTGTAGAAATACTTTGTCTAATGTTTTACTGAAGTCACTGCTTTCACATGATTAATTAAACTGGTTGCTTGTATCAAAAAAGGAGACCAGGTTGGTTTGGCATCACATGGTTGTTGTGGCCCACCAGCAGCCAGTGGAGCTGGCAGCAGAGTTGGATAGTGAGGAGGTTGGGGCAGAACATGGGTCAGTCCTGGAAGCTGGGAAAGGCTCAGAGGATGGCTCCGCGTTGGAGGCAGAGATGGGGCCAAGGCCGTCTGGCAGTTCTCAGCTGCCTTCAGAGCTAGACAGCAGTGAGCCAGAGGAAAGCTGGAGCCTGTTCCCAGTATGTGCATTTGCAGAGCTGCCCGAAGAAAAGAAGAGCTAAGAAATCAGAGTCGACTTGGTAATAAAGTCACAGGTGGATGGTGAATGGCTCCTCCCATAGGAAATAAAAGAGGAGCAGAAGGGGAGTGGGCTTTTGCAGGGAACAATTTGTTCATTTGTTGGTTCATTCATTTCAGGAGTGTGAAGATCTATCCATGAATCTCAGAGACTCTCTGCCAAGTCTTACACTGCACTGTGTTTGGAAAATATTTACATGGCAGCTTTCCAAGCTAGATAAGGTCTGTGGTCATAAATTCACCTTTGAAAGACTGTTTACCAGGCCTTTGCTGAATGTGAATGAGAGGAATTCACATTTGTTTAATAAAAGGAGTTTTGCCGGGAAGCAGGAATCTGCTTCGTGCTTTTGGGGCAAGTCTAGGTCAGAACATTGGTGCTGATAAACCCATGTGGTCCTATGGCAAGGGATATACTCTTTTTAGATAACGATGTTCATCACTTTTTTCTAAATGCTTCCAAACTGATTGTTTAATAACATGTTTCAGTGTCATCCAATATTGATGTCAAACTATTAGTCCTGTCGCCCTTTGAAAATAGGAAGAACATTTGAGTCAAGAAAAAGAACTCTAGAAAGCATGACTGGAACTCATTAAAATCCTTAGAAAGTGAGAGGTAAGAAGTTTAAAGAACAAAGGGCAGTGTATGGATGTGATGAAAACAAACATGGATTGCAAAGATAAAAGCATATGGAAAATACATTTTATGATGTTCCTATAAAATAGGTTTAAGTTATATTTTTAATATATATGATTCTTGTAATTTCTGTGGCTTATTCCTTTCTGCCAGAGTGCTTATCCTGAAAGACAAATAGTATGATGGGTATGCTAGAACTAATAGAAAAAGTTGGACAACTTAGCCAGATGTTCCACATTTCCACATGACTACACAGAGGTTGTGTGGTAGGGGCTTTGCCACATCCATTTTGAGGCCTGTTCTGTTGAATCTTCTACTTTGAATTTCCAGGAATTTCCAGTTAAGACATTTTCTTTAAATAGCAGTAAATTGGAAAGAGCTCTAGGTATTTTAATGAAGGTAACGTATCAGTAATAATGTAATAGTTCCAATCTTGTAGGAATGAGAATAAGTATAAAGATTTAAATCAATGAGAAATAATGCTAATGGTGAGGAGCACATTACCTCACGGAGTTAAAAATGGACTGTGTCTAATTACAGAATATAAGACGTGTGCTGGAATAAATCCCAAGTAATGTATCCCTTTGTGAAGATTAAAATCAATTCACTCCCTTTGTTGGGCATTTTGTTTCTGTTAGAGCAGTATTCATATATATATATATATATATATATATATATATATATATATATATATATATATATATATATATATATATATATATATATATATATATATATATATATATATATATATATATATATATATATATATATATATATATATTTCATTTCATGTAATTCTAGTATTGTTCTTTAACTTGACCGGATAATTTGAATTCAAACTTCTTGTGTTACCAAAATATCTGGCTAGTCAGAAAGAAAGAGAGTCAGAAACATATCCCTAGTACAGTGAATTGCTCAACAAACTCAAGATGTTAATATGAGTGACAGTACATACTGGATGTCAGGGTTAAATTTTATATTATAGACCTTAAACTAAAAAAAAACCTTTACAAAGGCCCAGTAGAGATAAAACAAATTCTAACAGGATGTACTTCATGTTTTCCTATTTCTTTTTTCAGTTGGTTTGTCCAGCCAACTTACTCACTGAGTAGATAAACAGGAAGAAGAAAGAATAGTTTAACAGCGGGGTAGCTTAAGGTAGCTTAAGAGGGATGCGATGGCTCAGTGGCTAAGACGCTGAGCTTGTCAACCAGAAAGGTCGGCAGTTTGGTGGTTCGAATCCCTAGTGCTGCGTAATGGAGTGAGCCCCTGTTATTTGTCCCAACTTCTGCCAACCTAGCAGTTCGAAAGCATGTAAAAATGCAAGTAGAAAACAGGAACCATCTTTGGTGGGAAGGCAACAGCATTCCATGTGCCTTCAGTGTTTATCACACCGGCCACATGACCACGGAGATGTCTTTGGATAGCGCTGGCTTTTCGGCTTTGAAACAGAGATGAGCACCACCCCCTAGAGTCGGGAACGACTAGCACATACATGTGAAGGGAACCTTTACCTTTAGCTTAAGAAAGATTCCCTAAGAATGTTTTTCTCTAATCACAGAGTATATATTCAAATAATTGAAATATTAAAATGGGAATAAGAAGTAATAAAATATATCTACTTTGGGAATCTCAAGAAACAATTATGGACATGAACTGATAGAAGTTTGCTGTGATGATCTACAATGCATGTGACATATTTGTGTTCTTCTCTAAAAAGAACCTTGCATATGCTTCTAAGTACATATCTTGAAGCAGACTTGGAGAAAAAGCCAGAAGAATAAAGACATGAGTGGCCCTACTTCTGTTGATAGGATAACATAAAGGGTTCATCAGATTAAACAATGGGGGATTTAACAAAGCTAACAGAGAAAGCAATTTGCCACAAGGAAGCAACAAAGCAGCAAGAGCGATAATCAGAAGTAAACTATTTGCTGGGCTTTTCTCTACTACAGATGTTCAAGTGGACATTAGACAACCATCTGTGAGGATGAGTTTAATTTGGACTTGCAGAAGATTAGACACAGTGCCCCAAATGCCCCTTGAAACTCTTTAAGATTTTAGGCACAGCAAAAAATTTCTGCTTAGATGGTCTAAAGAAATCATTTCCAGTCATAGCATCTATTTGAAATCTCAGAAGTTTTAAGTATTATTATTTTATTTAAGGAAGAGACAAGAGTGGAGTTTATTGCTTTGAGATCTAGAATATGGTCATGCCTAAGCATATATTTGCTCATTTCAAGAATTGAAATCTGGTTTGAATTTTTCTACATACTCGGATTTGTTTTAAGTTTTATCTCACCCTGAAAGGTGAGTTAGGCCCAAGGACACAAACCAAAATATATCATTGTATTAGATTAGATTTTAAAACCAGATTTCCCAGGCTTCAACTATACTGCAATTGTTCCCTACATACTTAAGATAATTGAAGTGGCTATAAATGCATTCATAAATTAATGAATGATTTTCATGAAGACGTCTATGGGTAATCCTCAGTATATACTTACAGACTCTTTTATCATATATCAAATATTTGAATGGAATAAACGTATCTCTAGTGTATGAATGATGTTCCTGTGAATGTCTTCTGTTCCTTCATCAGAATCTGGTTTGGGTTTTCTCCATATACCGTTTCCCGAAAATCAGACCACCCCAGATAATAAGCCAGTGGTGGGTTCTGGATCCCATTCCAACCTTTACAGTTGGAACAAGCCCGTCGTCGTCCACATGGCCATGCGCAGCACGTGAATGCATCTTAGCGCCTCCGTGAGCCTCTGCGATGCTCCAGCTGCTCCGTGGAGCATCGCACAGGTGCTGTACGCGCCATGTGTGTGGGCAGAAGCATGGAAGCCTTAAAAGACAGGTAAGGAGCTCGGGAGGGCAGGTGGGTCCTCTGGAGCACCGTACCGGAATGGTATCTGGTGCTCCAGGCAGGCTCCGGCATGCCCGTACTGGAGCGTACCACCTGCAACCCACCACTGTAATAAGCCCAATTGGGGTTTTGAGAGCATGTACTAAAATAAGCCCTTCCCCCAAAATAAGCCCTCCCCAAAAATATTGCAACACAGCAGCAGCCATGAGGTGACCACACTCGGCACCTCCTGCACCTCAAAAATAATAAGACCTCCCCGAAAGTAAGGCCAAGTGCTTATTTTGGGGGTCAAAATAAAACAAAACCCTGTCTTATTTTGGGGAAAACATGGTAGATAAAAAAATTAATGTTCTATTCTAGTTCCTTAAGGATTAGTTACTTTATTGCAATGGTCTTTTCTGTTATAGGCAATAGCCGTCTCTATTAGTGTACAATAGCAAAAGATTTGCAGTTGTCCTTCAAGCAAGAACTTTTTTGTTTAGTGCTTGAATACTATTTATGCTGTACAGGCCTTATTCAAAGGATTAATTTAAAAGGGTTTTTTTTCTTCCTAAGGAGATGAACTGTAAAGAATAATTTGTCCCTCAGCTCTTTGAATAGCAATTTTGCTACCATTACCTTTAATGGGATTTGCATTGTGAAATTTGCCCATATCTCTTAATCTTTGTTTTTTCTTCATTTTTACAAACCACTAGGCCATGTTATGCAGTATAAAACCATACAGAAAGGAGATTTCTTTTAATATAGTTTGACTTTATAATACATAGAGAAATAACGGTTTTGATTTTATTCATGGACTAATTTGGATTAAAAGAAATCTCTGGTGGGTCATTTAATTCATTCCTCTGCATCGTGTACAAAGCAAATTTCATTATCTATAAACGATTTCTGATAGCTGGCTTTAACTTTCATCTTTCTACTGAGAATGATTTTCCAGCATCTCCAACTAAACACTAATGTATGAAGAGTTATGCACTTTATTGGAGACTAGAATTAAATATGCTTGCTTTGTCATTATAATCCCCTAACTCCTTCTTCAGTCTCGATAAATTAATGAGAATAATAAGAAAACGCATCCGACTTTCCTTATCATATTTGCAATGTTAGAATAAACACTTGTTTAAATTTCAGAAGTATTCCATTACAGCTGTCATCAATGGCACATGAATCTTCTTTAGAACAGGACCACAGATATTTGTTCAAGTCACCCCTGGATTTGATTATTGCAACCCATGCTACATAGCCCTTTGGAATTTTAACCAATATAAAATCATAAAACAAGAGCATTTAATAGATAAGTAGCCCACCACAGTGCAAACTAGTGTGGGAAGTTATCATCCAGCCCTCTCCCAGAAAAATGAAATATTCTAGGAAATATTGAAAAGGCAGAATATTTCTCTGGATGTGAAAAGAAACATGTTTTAAAAGACAGAATAGTTGCCTGTAGCTTTCTGCCCATCCCCAGTTAATGGGCCATTAAGACTAGCCAGGCTAGCCCACTTTACATAATAAAGACTTCACCAGCAGCTACAGAAAGGCATGATAATATACTCAATTGACCACAAGGCATCTGAGAACTCATCACAGCCTAGTGAGTAGCCCCCTGCATGGCACCATGGGAGTCTGACAACCATTCAGAATACATTTCTTACACAGGAACAGGAAACAGAGAGGTGGGACTAAACAGGGTATAAAAAGCCTAGCAAGCCCCTTCCTCAGCCCTTCTCTTCTTCTCCACCTACATTGAATCACGTGATCCCCTTTTCTATACAGGGCTCAAGCCATGTGGCCCTGTCCAACAATAAACCATCTTTCCAAGCAGCTTCCATGTCTCCAGTGTCTTCTTCCCCACTTGGAGCTGAACCCAGAAGGACATTTCTTTCAACACTAGAAAGCTATTTTAAAATCAGCAAGAACACATTACTGATAGAACTACATCTAAAGAATGGTGAAATTTAAAAAGTCTTAACAATTACATGAAACGTGGTTGCCTGCAGGAAAAGAGAGAGGTCAAATGACAAGCCACACATCTCAGTGTTGTGATGCAAATGCTAACCTTTACAAGATTCCATGTGTGATGCAAATACAAAAAGACAGGGCTTGTAATCCTTAACAGTATTTCACAACCTCCCATTTGATCATTTTGGCAACATCATGGCTAGCTGCTGATATCTGCAGTACAATATTAAAATGCCTTAATGTCTCAAAGAATAGAAATCTTTTCATCGTTGACACCAAAAAGTTCAGTAAATACAGTTTCCTGAGAAATGCATTTTACAGTTGGGTGCCACCATAGAAAAGATCCATTGTTTGGCAGTGGCATATCACAAAGAGACTTCATATAACCTTGTACCAAATAGTATTGACAGCTGTACTTTGAGCTGCAGGTAAAGCACAAAGAGTGAATCCAAGCAGACAATTTGTCATTCTAGATTAGATGAAGTTTTGGGATTGTTTTCAAGGAAGCCCCACAAACAGTGTATTTCAATACAGGAAGTCCTCGGCTTATTACAGTTCATTTAGGGTTAGAGCTACAACATCACTGAAAAAAAGAGACTTATGACCATTTTTGCAACTGTTGCAGCTCCTCCGTAGTTGTAGGATCAAAATTCAGATGCTGGGCAATTGATTCATATTTATGATGGATGCAGTGTCCTAGGATGGTGTGATCATCTTTTGAGACCTTGAGTCAATGGGGAAATCAGATACATTTAACAAATGTGTTAACTAATTTAACAGTTGCAATGATTCACTTAACTATGGCAAGAAAGATCGTAAGTGGGGCACCTAAGAACTGTTTCACATAGCAACATAAATTTTGGGCTCAATTGTGGTTTTAAGGGGAGGACTACCTGTAATTTAGCTTGGGAGTTTGCAGAATATCTTACTCCAGGCAAAGGTGAACTTAAAGTATTGGCTTAAATTTCACATTGGATACAGTTTTAAATATATTTGATGTTGTCTTTTACTTAGCTGGGTTATTTTACTGTTTACCCAATTATGGCAAAATTGTATAAAAAGACTCTCGACCAGTTGTTATGTTATAATATATAAGTCAAATCTCAACTGCCAGCAGACATATTATAAATACCACCTCTGACTGGCCCCACCCCCATCTATTCTCTGACTTCTGAGTCCCAATGAATATTTGGCTGGTAGAAGATTACCATTGTTTTCAGTCATTTTGGATTACCTTCAGATGCCTGTTGATATTTTTTTTTGTATTAGCACTTCCCACTAACACAATAACATGTGTGCCTCTCCTGCCTATGACTTTAATACACAGAGACATTTTAATTGCACTACATTCCTGAGTAATCATTTTATGATGGGTTTATTGCCACCTCTCCCTTATCAGGGCATGCCACTGTTACTGGCCCTGGTGATAAATTGCCGTTTAGAGAGAAGGAAGACAGTTCCACTTTAACAAGTGCAATAAAGCTCTTTTTAGACCAGGAGAGTTCAGTGCTTTTCTCATTCATCATACACCCTCTGTGATTTTACACAGATTTTACACTGTTGATTAGCTCATTAGTGGGGTTAATTGGATACATTAACTGGCAGAATTACAGCCTGACAATGAACCAGAGGCTGCAGTATTATAAATGACAGACAAACTATAGACATACATGGGTAGCCTGAAGGAAGTTTTTTTTCCTCTTCTTCTTCTTTGATTATATTTCATTAGGTTTTAATTCTTCCCTGCTTCTTATTAACTGACTCCACATGAACATTTTCCACGACACAGATTAAGTTAAGGTTCTGCATATTTTCCATAGGTTACTGTATTTTCATCTACAAGCCACAATTGACTTGAAGTAGAATCTAATTAGTAGGTTTCAAAGTAACCATGCTGGCAGGTTTTAAACAGAAGATCCTTTCTCACTTGATGAAAAAAGCATCAAACTAAAACAAATTTTCTTTTGTGAGGGTGGCAGGCACTATTATCAACAGTGCCTTTGATTAAAGTGGATTTTGCTTTGGAAAAAGGAGTGGGTATTCCCATTTTAGAGCTTCTTATTTCAACATGATGGCTTCAGATGTTTTGGGTATACTTTCTATCATCTCTAGACAACATAGTCATTGGTTAGAAGTGAGGGAAATATAGACCCAAACATTCAGAGCTTTATATCAGATTCTTGTAAAAATCAAACTTTATCAGAATAACAAGAATCCTGTGTATCTTTTCAAGTTTATTTAAGATACTGATGTGGTTACAGCTGGATGTCTCCATTAGGAAGTGGCTGTTTCTTTATCTTAGTTGTGAAATATATAATAGTTCTTCCAGCATTCAGAAACTCAACAGTGTATACTATGTTTCTTCAAAAATAAGACAGGGTCTTATTTTCTTTTGACACCCGAAATAAGCGCTTGGCCTTATTTTCAGGGAGGTCTTATTATTTTTGAGGTGCAGGAGGTGGCGAGCGTGGTCACCTCATGCCTGCTGCATTGCAATATTTTGGGGGAGGGCTTTTTTTGAGGGAGCGCTTATTTTAGTGCATGCGCGCAAAAGCCCAATTGGGCTTATTATCCGGGGAGGTCTTATTTTCAGGGACACAGGGTATGCTTGTCTGATATGTGACTTTGCTATGTGGTGCCTTTTTTTTGTACTGGATTATATTTTTACTGTGTTTTACTGTCCTTTTTATTTTTCTTGTAGTTTGTTTATCAGCCCCCCAGAGTTATATATTTAAGTTGAATGGCGACATGAGTTTTGAAAATAAATGAATAAAGTTATATTTTTCACCTCACTACAATACAAAAGCAACTTAATTGGATTTAGCTTTAAAAATGGAGGCAGGAGAGAGAATGTATTCAATAACTCATTAAAGTTGTTTTACAAATGTACCCCTTTATATACATGAAAGCATATAAGCTGGTTTTACAGCTCTCTGCTTGAGTATGAACACTGCTCATGGTGAAAGATTATGATTTAAAATACGTTAACCATCCTCTTCTAACCACTTGTAGTCTCTATTTTTTTAGTGATAGTAGCTTCAAGAGATGAAATATCTTGAAGCAGTCTGAAAACTGAGTTGGAAAATGGAAGCCTTTGTGAACATACAATAGCGAATTCACTTTGACTCCTTGAAGCCCAGTTTGAAATTAGTCAGACATCTTCTGCTTCTGTAAAAAGATATATTTTTTAAAAAAAATCCAAACAAACAGGCTCCCTTGTTGTTCAAGATAAGAAATTTATATAAAACAATTTTTAACAGGGAGCATGAAATAATGTGTTGGTTTGGTGGGCCCAAATGCAAAAAGTTTAGCAATATAGATAATGGAAAGGTCTCTGCCCCTATAGTGTCAATTTTTTTTATTGTTTAGATTTTTATCCCTTTATTACATTCATTTGTTTATCCCAAAGGTGATTTTTCAGGAGGCAACTAACTTTCTTGTCTGCTTTTTTTGAAGACGTTTCGCTTCTCATCCAAGAAGCTTCTTCAGCTCTGACAGGATCCTTCCATTCTCCATTATCCTGTTGGAGCTGAAGAAGCTTTTTGGATTCCTACATTTTCCCCCCCGCAACAACAATCTTATGAGGTGGTTGGACTAAAGAGAGAGGGACCCATCCAGTTTTCATGCCTAAGGCAGGACTAGAACTCATGGTCTCCTGGTTTCTAGGCCAGAACTGTTCCAAACTGACTCTCAACTTACATTTTTAAAATATCAGGGGAATCATTTGCAAAACTATAGTTATTCCTTATTTATTTGATAAGAGAAAAAACGATATCCTATTCATTTGGTTTGGTCAATAATTTTGTTCTTTTTAGATTTGGAAATTTATCCCTTTGGATAGAGGATTATTTTCTCATAAACCAGTGAACAGCTACTATTATCCATTAATTATTAGTAATGGAGTGAAACTGAAAAGTAATATTATCTGGTATATACCATCAATGATATACATGGTGCTTTTTGACAGATTTATTCAGATTTAATTTTTCAGCTCTGCTAGAGCTAAACATTTCATTCTGAAATGGTTATAATTTTACAAATATTAGAAATCTAGTTTGATCAAAAAAATGTTTCCACATAAACAGCAGAAGAATAAGATTGGCATCTTGCCCAGAACAGTGGAGAAAGAAATAAGAAAAAAAACCCAAAGATTTAATGAACCGTTATTTTATTTTGGTTTGTAAAAAATATAGACTCTACAATACTGGTATATGAGATATATCTTTAAGGACTTCTAAGGGATAGTATTTTTGAACTTTGGTTTTGGAACAGACTGCTGAGAATGTAGTGGACAGCCAAGAAAATAGATTTTTAAATGGATTTTTAAACAATTAAGAAATCTCACTCAAGGCACAAGTGACACTAGGTTCAACCTTTTATACTTTGGACATATTATACAAATACTGAACTCTTTATGGAAACATGGAGAAGAATAGATGATCGGCAGCAAGATGGATGGATTCTGTTTTAATGATGATGAGTGCAACATTAGAAGATCTGAAAGACCAGATTATGGACAGGTAGATCATCATGGAGAAAATACATCTATGTGTTTGCTAATGACTTGGTGGCAATAGTTAATTTTAAAAAAACGGAACAGTCCCTGTCTGATATTTATCTTGAGTGGCTAATATCCATCTCATGTATATAATAAGCCCTGGTGGCACAGTTGTTAAAGTGCAGTATTGCAGGCAAACAGCCTGGAGTTCGAGCCAGGCTTTGCTGTAGACAGCCTGGAGAGCTCAAGGTTGACTCAATCTTCCACTTTTTTCTCTACAACAAACCTGTGTCATCTTAGAGTGAATAACTAACTCATAGCATAGTTATTGTGCGAACTTCTATGACTAAAAGTGGGACTGACCAAAACCGACAATCTTGTCAATTCTAGATAAATTGGACCTTAACAAATTTCTTCTTCATTTTCATCAGCTCTCATGGAATTAGCTCAGAACTCTGAAAGAAGTTTCTTGAGACTTCTTCGTGTATATATCGTGTATATATATATATGTATGTATGTATGTATGTATGTATGTATGTATGTATGTATATATATGTGTGTGTGTGTGTGTGTGTGTGTGTGTGTGTGTGTAGGTCTTTGGTTATTCAGGTTTTCTCCCGCATAAAATTGGAGGTGTCTTGGCGACATTTCGACTAAGTTTCATTCGTCATCTTCAGGCTTCGTGCCTCCAGGAGCAATGTGAGATCTCGGCTGTTTCTTCCTTTTAACTGCCAGTGGGGGTTTGAGCTGATTGGGTGGGAGCTTGACTGTGTTCTGATTGGGTGGAGGTGTGTTTTACAATTTTACGCGGGAGAAAACCCGAATAACCAAAGACCTACATACTAACACCCGCAAAAACCTCAGAAAACACACACACACACACACACACACACACACACACACACACATATAAAAACACACACACACATATTCGTAGATTTTCACGGGTGTAGGTATGCTGGTCTTGTTGTATTCGGGTCTTTTCCCATGTAAGATTGAGATTGTCTTGGCAATGTTTCAGCGAGATCTCACTTGCCATCTTCAGGCTGGGTTTTGGGCTTAAAGCGTGGTCGAAGCTGCCGTCTTTCTATAGATCTTGGTGGGGTGTGTGTGGAGTGCTGGCTTTGTTTCAGTAAGTGGAATGATTGGTTGTGTGGTTGTATCATGATTGGTAGATTGGTGCTGGCTGATTGGTGCTGGTACGGTTGGAACGGAATCCAGAACCCACCATTAATGTAAATGTATCTTCCTTCTTCCTTTCAATAAAAAATAAGTATGATGGGAAATGCTTGAATTAAACTCCATTGTTCTCACATATTGAATAAAGAAATGAGACATGGTCCTTCAGCCTTGTTTTCAGACAAATTTCACACAAGCAAACTGCCAGTCTATTTAGTGCAGAAAATTAATATTTAAAGGATATCCCATTTGCCAGATCTATTCTCAACACAAGGGTCTATGTTGGCATACAGCAGATATTTAATAGGGAGTATTAAATTATTATTCACGTGAGTAACCTTAGAAGAAATGAGATTAATGTTCTAAGAAGGAGACAGCTTGTCTCCTAATCAGGCTTACAGATGGTAATGCAATAGGAAACCTTGTATTGTGGCATGTTTCATAAGTAAACAAACAATGTCTTTATTCTTTTCACATTTTTTTTTTGTAAATCAAGGCATTGCAAAGTAAATGTTTTATTTGGCAAGGATCCAATATTTGCCATTTCCATACAAATCCTTTCCTCATTGAATTGGACATAAAGTACCCTTTGAAACTGTAGTAAAATGGTATCCGAGATACTAATGTAATTTCCTGGGAATTCATTTATGTTCTTTATTAAATATAATTATTTTGCTTTTGTTCCTTGAAAGGCAACTTTTTAAAAGTCTTATCTCAATAGTACTATTCCCAAGACTCTCTATATGGCCTTTAGGCTCTGAATTGAGATATGTTTGACTGGCCAGATGATTCTGGATCCCTTTAATTTTTATAGCTGTTTATTTAAATTTCAAAAATACTTACCTTTAATTTAAAACTTTACTTTTTAATACTCCAAATAGATGAGGATTTTCAGGATCACCTTACTTCTTTTAGTCCAACCAGGGGTGAAATCAATTTATTTTTGCTACCGGCTCACTTCGCTCACACACGCCACCTCCGTGCATGCACAAGACCTTCCGCGCAGGCTCAGAGCATAAAAAACAGGAGGTGATGACATCCAGGCAGATGGGTGGAGCTTCCAACTACCACCGCTACTGGTTCACCTGAAACAGATAGAACTGGCTGACCTGCACCACTGATTCCAACCCAACTCAACCCCAGGTCCCTTCTTCAAAGTAATATAGTGGCTGAACATGATTGACTGTGGTATCTCTTCTCCAAATGAATTATCTTTAAATAGATTCTGCAGCTAACATAAAAAATGTAGCTGACATGGGGCATTTGCTATGTGATGTTTGAATGCAATAATAATGAAAGACCATGTGGTTATTCCAGGAGAGATCAGGAAGAGTTGTTTTTCTCTTTAAAGAGCCTATCATTGTTCTAAATTCACCGAATTGAATGGTGAATTTGAAAAAAAGCAAGAGGGATTTCTTAGAAACTTCATACATTTCAGAAATGAAGTGCAGTCTCTATTTGTCAATCCAAGTTGACTAATTTACGTCAAGATTTTTCATTCAATGTCAGAAAAAATATCTATGGCCTCAACTTTCATTGAAATGAGCATCTACAGCCGGGCTGTCAAATTCATGGCCCACGGACCAGATGTGTAACACACTGGCCACGCCCACACCCAGTTTAGCGAAGGGGAAAAATGTCCTGATATGTCACATGACACAGCTGTGATGATATGAGTTTGACACCCCTCGATTTACAGGCTCAAAATTGAAACAGGTTGGAAAAAGAATGAATCATATGCATAACAATAAATAATTAGAGGGACAAAGACTCTATAACTTCACAATAGACAGGGCTAAGCCATATTTTAAAATGGAGACAAATATAACTTTGATCTCAGAAGAGCCTTGAAGAAATACGATGAAAGCAGTGGGAACATTTTCCATTTATTATGCAGAATCACAGTACGGTAGAATGAGGTTTATAGGAAACTAAAATGAATTCTTAGTTCATTTTTAATTGCAGTGTTCTATGATTAGTCATATAACTTGCTTAGTACTGCATAGGAAGTGCACTGCTTTCTAACAAGTCATTAATCTAATTTAACCAACTGTGCTGAGTAATGTTATGCTTTTGAGATAAGCCAAAAATTCTTATGTTATTCGCAGCTTAAACATTTTCGAGCTGGGATCACATTTGCAATGAAATACATTAATTTGCAAAGAAGTGAAATGCTCCTTTGGCCTACCTGCGTTTATGGAATTTTAACTGTCTGTTGTATTTTTAGTAGGGTAATTTGAAGCAGAGCTGTTCTCGCCCAATCACCCCAGCTCTGTGCTGTCCTATTTAGCCACATTTTCTAAGCCACTTGCATGTGTGCAAGCCGTGTATACGTGGAAGGCAACATGCACACTGTCATTGTGGGTTGAACAAGTGGTAAACGCATGTGAAACCCACCTCTGAGCTGACCTTAAAACCCACCTCTGAGCTGACCTTAAAAAATGCTTTCTCAACACTTATCTCCTGAAGCCACACATTTACAAAAGTTTCATTGAGACACTGAGCTATGGAAATGAATCACTCATCAAATTCTATCATGACTTTAACACTAGCACCTTACCATCAGCCTCAACCTATGCTTTCCACAGAATGTGTCCCACTTCCTTGATAACACTGCAAAATTAGAAGTAAGATTAGAAGTGTCTCTGCATGGTCTTCATCTAATGTGATATATGCCACGATCTGCCAACAATGCCCTCTCTTAATTCTAAATAGGACAATTAGGACAAAACAAGTAATGGATAAAAATTGACAGCAGCGCTCAAACCAGGATAAAGTTGTATCAGTGTCAGTCTTGGAAACCATCAGGGGATAGGGCCTCAAGCCTGCCAGGTTGGCAGAAGCTGGGACAAGTAACGGGAGCTCACTCCGTTACACGGTGCTAGGGATTCAAACCGCCGAACTGCTGACCTTTCTGGTCGACAACTCAGCGTCTTAGCCACTGAGCCACCCTGTCCCCTTTGCTTTCCCTGCTTAATGCCAATTTAAATTCTACATCAGTATAACCACTCTATGCATCTGATAAAGTAAGCTGCAGTTCACAGAAATTTATGCTTTTCAGTAAAATTTGTGCTACCAAATTCCTGATTTATTTATTTTTTTGGTCACAAATTAACACAGCTCTCCTACTACAATTTCGAAACACAATAGTATCTGTGAGTCAGTGTGGTATGGTAATAAAGGTGTGAGTAGCTCCAAGGGAGAGGCTGGTAAATTTGCCTCCTTGAGTTCCTGCAGGATATAAATCTAACCAACTTAAAAATAGGTCCCATTTTTTCTCCTCCAGCATGTGCCTATTTATACAAAGTACAAGGGATTATATCCAGTTAAACTCTGTCCTAAATCCACTGAAAACAGCAATGTTGGATGGAGTTCGGCATTGTGTAGAGAATTGCACCTCTTAGGTCTTTTCTCTATATTTATATTTATCATCCTACATCATGTATTCACAGCCTAAAGATTTAGTTTGCTGATTTGTGACTGGACATGTTGAAACATAATAATACAGTTATGATTTTAACCAGCTTCCTTGTACTCACTATACCTGTCAAGTTGTATGAAAATTGTATTCTTACATCCTTAACCTTAGTTCCTTAAAAGGATGTAACATATTGGAAAATTAAAAAAGATATTCACAGAAATGTGTTCCAGATGTAAAGCCTGTTTTCAGATTGCCTTCATCTTATGTAGCCCAAGCGTGATGACAGACAGATGTGGCATATCTTGAGCAAAGTCTTGACTAATTATATTTTCAAAGTGCACTTGGAAACTGTACTGTAGCCCACTGCAAGGCCCTGTTTAATTAAAAAGTCCTAGAGAAAATAATCAGCAGGTGGAAAAGCTGAGAGCACACAAACAAATGGCAGAGTGCCTTAGAAGCAGAGGTCTGTTCAACAACAGTGAAGATTAAAGGATTTCTCTGTCCCATTAAACGTCCTTTGTTTTTCAGTCTTTTTAAAAATTTGCTAGATGAGCCTATTGATAAACAGTAGTCCTTGGCTTACGACCACAACTGAGGCCAACGTTTCTGTTGTTAAGTGAGACATTTGTTAATTGAGTTTTGCCCCATTTTACAACCTTTCTTGCCCCAGTTGTTAAGCGAATCACTGCAGTTGATAAGTTAGTAACCCAGTTGTTAAGTGAATCTAGCTTCCCCACTGACTTTGCTTGTCAAAAGGTCACAAAAACATGACCCCAGGACACTGCAACCGTCATACATATGAACCAGTTGCCCAGTATCTGAATTTTGATTCTGTGACCATGGGGATGCTGTAAAAGTCATAATTGTGAAAGATGGTCGTAAGTCACTTTGTTCAGTGCCGTTGTAACTTTGAGGACTATTTGTATTCGATTGCAAACAAGAAGATCCTGTCCTATTCTATTTCCATGGTTCCTCAAGGAAAAACAACAACCAGGAGAACCCAATAATGTCGCATCTTTATAATCTGATGTGCCAAAATTCCAATCTACAGTCGATTCTGTATAACTTCGCCACTAAAACATTTTGAAAGATTTGAGCATATTTATACTACAGACTCTGGTTTACTATCTCTCTAGGGATCCCTCAGATGTAGAAGCTCTGCCAGAGCATTTCTCCACAATTACTATTCTAAGGATTCATTTGGGACACCTTAAATACAGGTAGAAGCCAAATAAGTAGGTGACATACATACAGTGTGTCTTTGTTCTAGTGCTATTATTAACTTTACAAATCTGCATTTAAGACTATTGCTAATATTAAACTGAATATGGCAAAAGTGTTCAGAGTAGCCAGGAGAAAAGACTCAAGCATATCTTTGAGCTAAAAGAAGCACCATGTCAGCTCGTAGTATACTGTATAACTTAACATTCCCTCTATGAAAAGTTTGAATGCTTTATGTCCATGATGGTGAACCTATGGCACTATGTGCCCTCTCTGTGGCCAGCTGATTTTCAGGTCTCTGCCACGCATGCGCAGGGGGTGTGCATGTAGGAGACACGTATGCATGCCTGGGGGTTGTGGGGGGTCATGTGCACATGTGCCCCCCACTGCTGGTTTTTGCTCCCATGAGACTTGTAGGGGGAGTCATGTGTGCATGCCCAGAGGGAAGGGGGAGCATGGGGGTTCAAGCACACATGCGCAGGGAGAGGGCAGGGGTGGGTTTCAACTGGTTTGCGGTGGTCCCTGCGAACCGGTTGGTCGGCGAAAGTAAGTAACTTCCAGGAACGGCGAAGGGCCCACCCGCTCGCCCGCGCTCCTTACCTGGTTTTGATGAGTTCTGTGCTTCCACGCAGGCGCAGGATGCATACAGCACCTGCGCGATCCTCCAGGAGCAGCTGGAGCATCGCACAGACGCTAGTACGCACGCGTGCACGAGGACACCGCCGGCCCCGTTCCAACCGAACCGGTTGGAACGGGGCGAGAAACCCACCCCTGAGAGAGGGGCACATGGGGGCGTCACACACATATTGCATTATGGGTGCAAAACTTTGTGCATGCATACTTTGGCACATGAGTACAAAAAGGTTAGCCATCACTGCTTTATGTAATGAGATGACATCAGAAGTGCACCATCTTAACAACTCTAAGCCTTTTCTGGTGATGGGCTCCATGAAGATTCCTCTATTACTTTTGGGTTAGATCTTTCAGTGTATACATGTCTTCAAGACAGAGTTGTTTTTTTGCAGAAAACCAATTAAAATTGCACCTACTTTTTAATACAAAGCAAGGATTTTTGCATTTTAATAAACTATATCATGATTTACAGTATATAATTTGTAAATTGCTATAGCATCTCGGTATAAATATATTTTGTAGTATAGGTCTAAATGTTTGAATGAATCAAAAGCTTTTTAAAAGAAAATGATAACGTCAGCACAGAGGCCTAATTGTGTGTAGCCTCCTCTTGCGAATGCTGCCCTCTATGTTTTCCCAGTTCTTTCTTTGGGAAAATCAGTAACAATATATTATACACATATATAAGATTCCTGAAATCACATATTAAAGATTTGTACTGAGCCACAATAAACTGTGAATTTTGTCTGCCTAACTACTTACAGGATTCCTCCCACGCTTGGCTTATGAGAGGCCTTGTAGCTGACCTGTGTGTAAGATTCCTGCACAGAATTGTATATAATCCTGACAAATACAATTCTTCATTTGTGAAATCAGAACAGACAAAGGCAAAACACTCAGTTCCATCTAAGAAGCTGGAGCTTTCAGCTTGAATCTGTTGAACAGCACTAGAATTTAAATTCTATGGCAAGGCCCCAAAATTTCACCAAGGCTGTGCAAATATATGTGTTCAACTAAAACAGGCATTTATAAAACATCTTTATCTTCCTACTCCTCTTTCTTCCAGAGATCAAAGTGAGAAAAATAACATTTTCCTCCTCCAATTTTCTCCTACAACAAATCTCTGGAGTGGTTTGCTCTGGGAGACAGCATTTGACATCTTGCCAAAATCACCCACTGAGGTTTCACATTGGAACCTGGATTCCAAACTAGATTTCTGCTGCCTTCATCTAACACTTTAACTACTATGTCATAGTTCAAAAGACATTCTGAGTTAACACAGCTTGATCTGTCAACACTGCAATCTTTTTGGGCTGCAGAAACAAAGCAAAAATACAGAAAAGGCTAAGGGTGCTTTACAAACATGCAAGGTGGCTTTTGGTTATTATTTGGTAATCATAACCAATCTCACACATATGTGGGATTAACTTTTGATACAGGTCATTGCCTTTTTTGGAAATCAGTCAGGATGAGGAAGAACATGTTTACTTGTGAATCTGCTTTGAAATAAAGTTTAGAAATGATAATTCTGACTTGATTTTTTAAAGAAACGCTTTCTTTTTATGAAAATGCTAAAAAAACCTGCAAATCAAAGGAAAATAATGAAGTTCGCCATACCTATCTGATAGGGTTGGTTCATGTAATTCCATGTTGAAGAATTACCTCTATGATTTACATCCTTCATTTGGACAGTACAATAAGACTAGATACCTAATTAACTGCAATCATTTTAATCTACTGTGATGATGGATAAGCAGGCATTATCCTTCTCATTTGAGTCAATGGCATATTATGAGCTCAATATGCATATCATTTGCTATAAAACATAGCATTTGGCAAAGATCTCTAGCATTAGCTTCCACTTATTTTCCCCTGTTTTCCTCAAAAGAATGATAGACTATAACTATACTTCTAGGAGAAGCTTACTAGGTTTAAATGCATAACACCCTGTAAAACAATCAAAGCCATCAAGAGTTATTCTGGGAATTAACTCTTCAAGTTTTTCAGGTGCAGCACAAAATCATCTTTCTGTTTGCAAGGATGCTGCATGCTGCAGAATTCTAAGCACAGTAATATTGAAATCTTATATATATATATTGATATATATATATAAATTGAAATTTGGCATGGGTATTTCTCTTGGCTTCTAGGTGCTCACTAAGAAAGGATGTTTTGAAATGACCATCAAATCATTAGTATTTCTTATACAGTAATTAACACGGTCTGCTGCTAAGGAGTTCTACTCCCCCTCCCCACCTGAAAAGAACTCTTTTCCAACTGTCAGTTGTCTCACATTCCATTACTGCAGTTCAAACTGGCAGACGTTCCACTCCTTCACTCAGGAGCAGTCTGGGGCTCCTTATAGTACTAAACATCAGTACCTCACCAAAATGTCTACATCTTCCACTATGGAATTGCTTCCGACTCAAGGTGGCAGGATCAATATTCCCTTATGTGTTTCAATCACCAACCATCACTAAGCTAACAGATTGTGAACGCTCCTTTACCCAGGAGCGGTCTGGGACTTCTTACAGTACTAAACATTGGTACCTCACTACAATGTCTAGACCTTCCACCTATGGAATGCTCAAGGTGGCAGGACCAATATTTCCTTATGTGCAGAGATGGTATTCTATGTTCTTCATTACCGGTTCAGTAGCGGGAGCGTACGTGGCACGTTTGGGTATGCACAGAACCTTCTGGTCTTTGGGTCTTTGGTTTCCTAATCTGGTCTGTCTTGAAGGACTGGCAAACAATAGGGTTTGGTGTGTATCTACAAGCACAGAGAGACAGGAGCAATTAAAATCTATTTTCTGCTTCTAAATATAAGGCAGAATATGGTAATCTCATCTTTCCAAACAGAAGCCATTGGCAAAGGTTGACATTTTAATAGCTGGTTTGGAGAGAGTCAGAGAAGCAGAGAAAAAACCAGGAATGTATATATATATTTCATTTAAAGTAAAAATCAAAGCTAGGTGTATTCTGTATTTATATACATTTATATGGTAATGAATTAACATTTACTGCATTACACGGCATACAATTCAGCCTGACCTTTTAAATAATACTTTACTTATCAAAAGTAAGGGACTTTAGACAAGAAAAAGCATTTAAATACCAGCTGCCTTTGGGATTTATGGTTGAAATGGACTGATAGTGTCAAATGCATTTTATAATGAGATTGTATGTTTTGCTTCTAAAAAAAATATCTAGAGCAGGAACTGAATAACCTTTACTTGTTTATCATTTAGATTCTAAATTGGTTGCTTCTTCATAGAATTTTACTACAAGAAATAGATTTATAGTGATCAAATACTCTAAATAAAAAAAAATCAAAGGAGTATAATATGTGAGGTGCTTGCAGAGCCTTGTAATGAGCCAAGAAGTACTAAACTGTTATCCTTTGTATATTGTCAAGGTTACACTTATTAATTTCCAGATGTATCTTTTATAGGAAGAAATAAAGGTGAACAAAGCTGGACCTGTTGTAGCTTACTGCCAAAATATCATTCTATAACGAACGCTGAATTTAGTAAAACAAGCTTTAAAAATCAAGCAGAAAAACGAGCATGAACACAGTCATCATCTGAAAGTATGATATAATGCAAATGTAGGAGCTTAAACTTAACCTCACTTTGTCAAGAAATGGGTGATCTTTGAATGGAATGAAAAACAGATTGAATCCTTAGTCAATCTTGTAATGATCTCGGGAAAATGAGGCAATCTACTGACAATGATTTCCCCCCCCCCTGAAGTTAAAAATTGAAGGATTGCATGGACATTTCCTTCAATGAAATAAAGTAAATATTTTGTATGTATAAGTAACTGGCAAATCTAAAAAGATTCGATATA
The DNA here is from genome assembly GCF_009769535.1 of Thamnophis elegans. Taxonomy (NCBI): domain Eukaryota; kingdom Metazoa; phylum Chordata; class Lepidosauria; order Squamata; family Natricidae; genus Thamnophis; species Thamnophis elegans. Next base: position 19,559,923 of record NC_045549.1, on the reverse strand, counting down.
ATTGAATCTGGCAAAGTTACAATATGTACTAAAACCTAACCACAATAATAATACTTACAATTTTGTTAGATTAGGAATAGATAAATGGCCTAAAATCTTGGGATGGACACAAAGGTGGCATTCAGCAGGTTCTGACCAGTTCTGGAGAACGGGTAGTGGAAATTTTTAATAGTTCAGAGAACCTGCAAATACCACCTCTGACTGTCCCCGCCCCCATCTATTCTCTGCTTCCCAAGTCCCAGCTGATCGGGAAGGAATGGGGATTTTACAGTAACCTTCCCCTGGAGTGGGGTGGGAATGGAGATTTTACAGTATTCTTCCCCTGTCACACACACCAAGCCATGCCCACCAACCCACACCACACTCACCAAGCAACATCCACAGAACTGGTAGTAAAAAAAATTTGAATCCCAACACTGGATGTGTGCTACATAAGATGCATGTATGGGGCAATGTATGCATGCATTATGAGAGAACTGTATTAAGATCCACAACGTAGAAAATGTGGAAGTCGCAATATGAAGTAATTTGGAATTTTCAAGCAATCATCAGAACACAACAACAGAAAGCTTGGGGAAAAAGACATTTGAGTAGAAGAAAATCCTACAAGTAATTCTTAAAGCAATAGATTCTAAATGCCATATAGAGCATCAGCAACATATTGAGATAAATATATGCTCCTAATTTTGAAGAATAGACTGGGATGGAGTTTATGAAATCTGATATGTGGTACATTTTAATAGCTGTTTAAGGACAAGCTGTTTTGGACAAAAACACTCACTGTTCTTTGGAACCTTACCAAAAAGGCAAATTTCCTCTTGCAAAATGGCTATTGGAAATAATGTCATTAGCTGACATTATTAATGTCTCACGACTAGAAGATAAGATGTGCTTTGTTTAAAAATGATGCTTCACTGTTTTTCCTCTCAAGCGTTTTACTCTGGTTTTCATGATGAAGAAAAATTACAAGCTAATCTGTAGTCTGCCATGGAAGGAAAAGTTGATAGAAATGGTGGGTAATCAGCTTCAATTAGTCTTATGAGATATGGATTCTTTAGATCTATTTCAACCTGGCTTTAGGGTAAGCTATGGAGTCAAGATGATCGTATTGGTCAACTTCACCTGAGTTCTTCTAAGGCACAGGTGTCAAACTCTCCACGTCATTTTCCATCACATGGCATTTCATGATGTTTTTCCCATTCTCTGAGCTGGGGTGGGTGTGACCTGCGCGTGATGCAACCGGCCCACAGGCTGCCAGTTTGACACCCCTGTGCTACGGGATTAGGTTTGTCCTGGTGGAGCTTCCAGCACTATTGATCATGGTATTTTTCTGGATCACCAGAAGTGATTTGGAGATGAGTAGTTCTGCCTTACAATGCTTCTCCAGCTCTCTCTTGAGTAGTTATCAAATGTGATCACAAGTGCTCCTCAAAACAGGAATACATATCAGAGCTTCCCTCTGTCACCAATGTTTTTGAATACCCTATTTTTTGGAGTATAAGATGCACCTTCCCCTCCCCCCCTAAAAGTGCATGGAAATGTTGGTGCATCTTATACACTGAATACAGCCATTTTTTTGGCCTCCCAAAGCCCCACCCTGCATCCCATTTTTGTGAAAAATGAGCGGGAAATGGGCATGTTTTTGCCTTCCCCCATCGCCCAGAAGCATTCTTCAAGTTTCAGCAGGGCTGGGGGAAGGGGAAAATGCCACCATTTTGGTGAAAAATGGGCAAAAAATGGGCCATTTTTCACCAAAACGGGGATGTTTTTGTTTTCTTTCACCCCCCTCAAGCACTTTGCAGGCTTCAGCAGGGCTGGGGGAAAGGAAAAATGCTCCCATTTTGATGAAAAACAGGGGCGTTTTTGCCTTACCCCAGTCCTACTGAAGCCTGCAGAGTGTTCCTGGGGGCCGGGGAAGACAAAAACTTTTTTTTTTACTTATCTCTTTGAAATCTTGGTGCGTCTTATACACTGGTGCATCTTATAGTCCGAAAAATATGGTATCTATAGGAAGCAGGTGGGTTAAATCATCAAGACGTTTTGGGTTGCGTGTTTTTAATATGCTAATGACTCCAAACTTATTACTCCACCTAATCATTCTCAACTGATAGCAATACCTGTCTCCTGAGCCTTGAACAGAAATATACAAGTATCCATGGGAAAAAGACTGTCCTGGAAAAACCCACTGTATGTATGCATAGCCAACCTTAGGGATTTCTTCTATTAAGATTACGATTCTTTAAGAGGATGAAACATTTGAACATGTAAATAGAGAGTAAGTTTTTATTGCATACATGCTGAATCCCTACTGTTTGATTTCTACAAGAGATTCTGGGGCTTGAAAACTCTTATTAATTTCTAGAGTACCATCTTCATGAATAAATGCATCAATTTACTGTTCCCTGGGGTACATTTCTTCCCCTGTATTTTAGTTGGCATCACTGCAGTAAGATAGAGTCGCAGAATCTCTCACACTGCACTTTTATTATGTCCGTAATGATCTGCTCTGTGCAGTTTTTTTTAATGGTGTACCACCCACCCACCTCTCACCCCCCCCCCCCCAGGCTTCACTTCTATGAGTTCCACGTGAAATTTTACCTCAAGAGCATGTTGTCCTTGGGACAGGTAGGTTCAAGTAAATAAAGATTGTTAAGCTAAGAATAGTTTTAGGGGATCTATGTTGTGGAATAATAAAGTATGTGGTATCTTCCTTGATGCTAATTGGATTGGCGCTTAAACATTGTGAGAGCAGGCTTTGATATTACAGCAGACCAGAGTTTTAACAGGCAACATGTGTCTATTAATAGGAGCACATCTGTTCCACCAACTTGTACGGTGCAAATGTATCACTCTCGTTAGATCAATTTATCTATTTTTATTAGGAAGCAGCTATTTAGGCAGGCATAGGAGATACTTTGGCACCTAATTATTGTTGCTCCAATTCAGAAAGCTGTGCAGCTATTCTACTCTGAGAGCCTCATCATCTATTTTTTTTAATGTTGCCAGTAGTGACAGCAGATCAAAGAAGTAGGCACTAGCAGTATAGGAAAGTCCTTGCAGTTATTTTTGCTTGGGAGACAGGTGAATACGAGAAAACACATGATGTAGTTTCATATCTAAGGTAAGTAGTGTGCAACCTTTGGCTTATGGGCCCCACGGGGTTTCTCATTAGCGAATTTGCAAACCCATCAGGATGCAAAGATTTTTCCAATAACTTGTTGGCAAATTGTTGACAAATTGATGTGCATTTTTTGTCTTCCAAAATTGTATTTATTTATTAAACAAAGACTACTGTGGCAGCTCTCTACCAAGAAGACTTTTTAAAAAGGTTCAAAATCACACAATCAGAATTTTATCCTATTGAAGTTTCTGGTAGTGTCCTATTGCAGACCACATGCTGTCAGAATGAGCACAGTGTGATTACTATTTTGAGACAAAATCCAGTACACAGAAATTTTGTCTTTCAAACAGTGGTTTATCTACAAGGCGTATATACTGTATTTTTTGGAGTATAAGACGCACCTTCACACACACCCCTAAGAGAGGGTGAAAATTTGGGTGCATCTTATGCATTGAATGTAGCCCCTCCCACCCGCCAGCCCCCATCCTTTGGTCTCTGCCTCCCAGCAATTTACCTCCTTGCAACAAACAGAGAAAATGGGGCTTGTGGAGGTGGCAATAGGCTATGGCAATCCCTGCAGCCTGAAACAGCTGATCATCGGGAGGCTGATGCTTAAACTAAAATTGAAGGTGAAACTTGCTGTTTGCTGCAAGGAGGCAAATTGATGGGAGGCAGAGGCAGATTTCCCCCCCCTTCTAATCAGACTAAACTGAAAAAGGCTGTTTACCTCCTGTAAGGAGGTAAGTCAATAATTATAAATGCCTATAGAATGTTCAAATTATTAGACTGCTTTATTATTATAGCATCTGTACAAGTATAGTCTGAAATGTAACACCACAAACAGTGTATATCTTCTGCACTGTTTGCTGCAAGGAGGCAAATTGCTGGGAGGCAGAGGCAGATTTTTTTCCCCTTGTTTTTCTCCCCAAAATTTAGGTGCATCTTAGGTGCATCTTATACTTCGGAATGTCTTATACTCTGAAAAATACGGGTATATATACATACAGTACTAGGCAAAACCAGGCAATCAACTACAGTATAACACAGACACACAAACAGAGAGAGAGAGAGAGAGAGAGAGAGAGAGAGAGAGAGAGAGAGAGAGAGGGAGGGAGGGAGGGAGGGAGGGAGGGAGGGAGAGAGAGAGAGAGGGAGAGACGTCTTCACAGGGCCTCTCTTATATAGGCAGCTTCTTAAAGTGATAACCCTGCTGACTCATTCTCATTGCATCATCTCAGTTTACAGCCTTACAGCAGCTGGTCAGCTATTAAATCATCATTACCTTAACACATATACGTGAACAAAAAATGGAAGGGCTTTATTTAAAAAATGTCATTCCCAGGAGTCCTTTTGCACTAAATTGGCCAGCAAATAGCCCCCACCACCACAGATTTTTTTTCTAAAAAAATCTGGCACAAAGTAAATCAACCAAAATACCAAATCCAAAGTGTAGGCACGAGTCTAAACCCACAATATCCAAATCCAGAGTCCAGAGTCCAGTCACACAAGACAAGAATTCAAGAAGCCAGAAATACAGACACAGCAAGAAATTAAACTGTTGTCTCTAGCACTGTGCTGCTCCAGCCATTGGGCCAAGTAGGCATGGGTCAGGTAACTCATTAGGAGGCGCCAAGTAGCCTTACTGACCTCCATTGCACTTGCTTCCTTTTGGCCTGCAGATTCTGGGATCTGATGGAGGAGGCAGCTCCTCCTTATCCTTACTGACTGGCTGCAGCTGTGCCCCTTCTCTGCCTTGCACTTTTGACTGGGTATCTGAGCCCTCTGGCTGCAGCTACCTTTTCTTCTTCAGCCAGGTGCTCATTTGATTGTTTCCCTGACAGCCTTTCTGAGGTTCCTAGCTTCTCCTCCTCCTCCTCTGGCCAATTCACTCCCAGTTCAGGGATCTCAGCATCTTCCTGATGTTCCCCTGTGCTCTTATCTGAAGTTCCTGGAGTCAGCATTTCTGAACCCACATCAAGAATACCATCCCAGGTGATATAATTTGGGCCCATTTTTCATAGCT